>NC_140586.1:729325802-730525802 GCF_964204655.1 Triturus cristatus
ATATATGTATAGCTAAAATTTAATGGAAGAAGACATGGGCAAATAAGTGTCTTTATCAGTTCGACGTGAGCACCGGCTGTGAAGGCGCTCCCTTCATGGCAGGACGTTTGAGACAACCATATGTATGTATATGTATGTATATGTGTATATGTATGAGTATATATATATATATATATGTATGTATAGGTATGTGATATGTATGTGTATATATGTGTATATATATCTATATATATATATATATATGTGTATATTATCTACTGGCGGTCGCCAGTAGATAGTTATAGTTACAACCTAGTTTCCATAGGAAATCTCAAAATTCTATTTTGAATAACTTTGGCGCCGGTTGACGAATCATCGCAAAATTTTCAAAACTAATGGGGCGCTCCGCTCAGCTCCTACCCTGAAAGTCTCGGGGTGATTCGTCAAGTGGGGGCCGAGAAAAAAGGGGGGTCCCAAAACGCGTTTTCCCCATGCATTTTTCCATAGGACCTTTAGACACAGCTGCAGCCCGAACGGCTGAACAGAATTACTTGAAATTTGGCAGAGAGGTAGCCATAAGGTCAAGGAAGTGCCTTTTGCAGGTCTGGTGTAAATCTGTTCAGTATTTCCTGAGAAAATAGCATTTAAAAGCATATCAATATCTATACGCGCGCACCGTGCGCGCACCCTGCCGTGCGCGAGCGTAATTCTGATTGGTAGTTAGATGTCGGTAAACATTCGAATCGGTCGAAACCAGGAAGTGTCGGCCGCCATTTTGTCTCTCGCAGTCTGAGGGGGTGAAAAACAAAGGTGGAGAACGTGAAAAGGGGGCAGAGTGGACAGTTCCTGATCCCCTAGCCTTGGTCAGGGGGTCACAGAAGGACGCGAAGCGCACCGAGTGCCCACAGAGCGCGCACGGTGCGCGCACGGTGTAAAACCTGAAAAAAATAAATAAATACATAACTTAGCATTTAAAAAACCGTACAAATTCACTGAAAAAACCATAGGTTTCACACACGTTATAGTTAAGAATTAGCATTTAAAAAACCTTGCAAATTCACTTAAAAAACCATAGGTTTCACACATGTTATAGTTAGCTGGACATTTCACTCGTAAAAAACCAATGAAATTCCCCCGTTATAGTTACTGCAGGCAACTATAACTCACGCGACCGCAATCCTCTGCTGATGACGTCAGATATTACATCACTGATGACATATGTGTCTTTCTGAAAAATAAATATTTGTAATATATGTCTAGCTAAAGATTAATGGAAGAAGACATGGGTAAATAAGTGTCTAAATACAGTGATGTAATATCTGACGTCATCAGCAGAGGATTGCGGTCGCGTGAGTTATAGTTGCCTGCAGTAACTAGAACGGGGGAAGGAATTTCATTGTTTTTTTACGAGTGAAATGTCCAGCTAACTATAACGTGTGAAACCTATGGTTTTTTAAGTGAATATATATATATATATATATATGTGTATATATATATATATGTGTGTGTATATGTATATATATGTGTTTTGCTTAACATTTTTTGAAACCATGGCACGGCGAGGGATGGTAATTAGGCTGTAAATTGCACGCAGACATGGTAGCCATAAAGTTTAGCATTACACCATGAATTCAAGTAGTCCTGCGTTGATGAGTACTGAGGAAGGCTAAACGCTGAAATGCATTTGCTCTATGAATGATGATCGAATAAAGAACTATCGAATACCTCCCGAGAGTGCTCCGCATTTTGGAAGCTGTAATATATATGTATATATATATATATATATATATATGTGTGTGTATATATGTATGTGTATGTATATATGTATGTATATATGTATGTATATATGTATGTGTATGTATATATGTATGTGTATGTATATATGTATGTGTATGTATATATGTATGTGTATGTATATATGTATGTATATGTGTATGTATATATGTATGTGTATGTATATATATGTGTGTATGTTTATATATGTATGTATATATATGTATGTATATGTATGTATATGTGCATATCTATGTATATATGTGTGTGTATGTATATATGTGTATGTATATATATGTGTATGTATGTATATATATGTGTATGTATGTGTATATATATGTGTGTGTATGTATATATATGTGTATTATCTACTGGCAGTCGCCAGTAGATAGTTATAGTTAGGACCGAGTTCCCATAGGAAATCCGAAAATTCTATTTTGAATAACTTTGGCGCCGGGGGCTGAGAAAAAAGGGGGGCCCCAGAACGCTTTTTCCCCATGCATTTTCCCATAGGACCTTTAGTCGAAGGTACAGCCCGAAAGGCTGAACAGAATTACTTGAAATTTGGCAAAGAGGTGTAGTCCTCAGGTCAGGCATGTGCCTTTTGCTTAAATGGTGTAAATCTGTTCAGTAGTTCCTGAGAAAATCAAAAGTAAAATCACATATATATATCTGGGCGGAGCCTAACCACACATCTCATCCTGAGATCTGATTGGCTGTCAGCACTTCATCCAAGAAGTGTTGGCAGCCATCTTGGGACCAATATACATGATAGCACCTCATTAAAAAGCATTGCAGTTAATAGAAGGTTTTAAGACTTTAGTTACATCATAAATCATTTGTTGATGGTACCATACTCATTTTAGGAATTGTGGTGTGTTCTAAGGTGATTTTACCATGTGAAAAAGCCTTCGGCTGTGATATCATGAATCATGTTTGAGAGAAAACTATTTTCTCATGCTTTTCCCACAGAGGTTTGGAAGGTGATCTATAAGCTAACTGAGAGCATATTTTCTGTAAATTCACATTATCTTTCTCAGTCATGTGAGAATGAAGTCTGACATTCTCAGTAAAACATGTACATCCAACAAGGGCAGAGACTGTCAGTTGATTCCTTTGTGTTCTACTGCAGCTTCCCAGAGTGTTCTAAAGAACAACTAGAGCGCTAACAGTCCTACTTATGACAAACGTATGGCACACCTGAAGCCATCTTGGTTGGAATAAAGTGGTAATTCTTAAAACATTTAATTTAAAAAGGAACAAAATGAGGGGGTTCATTTTGCCATAGAAAGTATGATTAGTGCTGCAGAAAGAAAAAATAGGGCACCTTTTGAGTGACTTCTCAAATCCTCTTCTATTTCATTAAAAAATTCAGACATGCAGACTGAAACATGCACTTTCAATACTAGCGGCAGACTTCCCTGGTGAGTAGTAGCTTTACTACAGTGATCTAATAAGCAACTAGAGTGCTATCATTCTGAATTTATGGCAAATTTGTGACACATCTGAATGCCTTCTTGATGGAATCAAAGTAAAAAACTGAAAGTATTTCCTACTGTGGAGACTGCAGTAAATGAGGAAATTAGGAAACTTCATAACAAATAAATCTCCCAAGATGGCCACCAGAGACAAAAGAGCCCAAATGTAGCCCAAATATCACCCAGATGTAGCCCAAGTATAGCCCAATGACAGAATGTCCCAGAGTGTTCTAACGAACAATTAGAGCGCTAACAGTCTTACTTATGACAAAAGTATGGCACACCTGAAGCCATCTTGATTGGAATAAAGTGGTATCACTTAAAACATTTAATTTAGAAACAAAGGAACAAAATGAGGGGGTTAATTTTGCCATAGAAATTATGATTAGTTCTGCAGAAAGAAAAATTAGGGCACATTTTGACTTCTCAAATCCTCTTCTATTTCATAAACAAATTCTGACATGCAGACTGAAACATGCACTTTGAATACCAGCAGCAGACTTCCCTGGTGAGCAGTAGTTTTACTACAGTGATCTAATGAGCAACTAGAGTGCTAACATTCAGAATTTATGGCAAATGTGTGACACATCTGAATGCCTTCTTGATGGAACCAAAATAAAAAACTGAAAGTATTCCCACTGAGGAGACTGCAGTAAATGAGGAAATTAGGAAACTTCATAACAAATAAATCTCCCAAGATGGCCACCAGAGACAAAAGAGCCCAAATGCAGCACAAACATCACCCAGATGTAGCCCACATGTAGCCCAATGGCAGAAGTGTGCAAAACACTTATTTTTGGTGTATTTGCAGTTTTATATAGTGCAGACTTGTCAGGTATTGGAATGCTTTACATGAGCATTGGTTACATCACACAAGATCAAATTCATTTTGGTTGTAGACATGGGGAGATTAAGTGATTTGACCACAATCACAGAATGTTGAGCTGAAGCAGAAACTCCAACCTGGTTCCCCAGTTGCAAAGTCTGCAGCTCTGGAAGTAACACCACATCCTCTCGCCAAGGTGCAACATTTAATCATGTGGTCAGCTGGATAAAAAAACATAAAGATTACAAATAATTTAAAAGTTCTTTGTCGGTATTTGAAAACTCAGAAAATATGTCCTCATTTTAGTTTTTTAGAGCACTAACCATAATTTTGATGCAAATAAGACCCTCTCATATATGTAATTTCTAAAGGAAATACTCTAGGTATTACAGTTTTGATTACATCAAGATGACGTCAGGCGTTCCACACTTTTGTAATAAATATAGAATGTTAGCAATCTAGTTGTTCATTGGGATACTGTTGAGAGGCAGAGGCCAGGGCCACGGACTCTGAAAATTGAAGGCAGGTAGGAGAGTGCAGAGGCAACAATTTGACCACACTGGGCAGGCAGGAAGGGCAGTGGCAGCACAACAGACTATGGAGGGCAGTGGAAAGGGGGGCAGGGGCAACAAACCAACAATACAGGACTGACAAGAGAGGCTGTGGCAATATAATAGACCATTGTGGGCAGAAGGAATAGGCAGTGGTAGTACAACCATACATGCCAACAGACCCGTTTCAGCCAGGAAACATCCAATGTTTTTAAGCTCAAATGGGCTTTATTTGATCTGTCTCCTGTCTACAATCTCCTCTTTTTCAATGTAACTCAAAGGGGAAAATCAATACCCCAGTTTTTTTTCAAAATCTCCCTCTTACCAAGTTCAAAATGTTCGCAAGTATGGTACATTGAATCATGGTAGGCAGGAGGAATTGAGGTAGGGACATGGACTCGGATAACAGAGGACAGGAGGGACATGGAGAGGTGCACCAAACTGACCCTACAGGGAAGGCAACAGGGTTTGCAGCAGCACAATACACCACACAGCGCATGCGGGACGGGAGTGCAGCACAACAATCCATAGAAAGCAATAGGGAGGGGACAGGACCATGCACATGGACAACAGAGAACAGATGGGAAAGAGGCAATGGTAGCTAGCTGACCATAATGGACAGACAGGAGAGAAAGCTGCAGCATAACAGACCATAAAGGGCAGGAGGGACGGATCCGGGGCATTACAATGGAACAGACAAGCCAGGAGGGAGGGAATAGGGGTCTGCACATGGAAACAGAGGGCTGGGGGCAAGGTGGCAGGGCAGGAGCAGCAAGATGACCATGGAGGTCAGGCAGGATGGGCACTAGAAACAAGACACACCATGGAGAGCAACAATGAGACTATGGTGGCATACACACAGACCATGGAGGGAAGGTTGGGAGGGGGTCAGGGGCAGCTAGCTGACCACACAGGGAAGGTGGGAGGGGCCATGGCAGCACAGAAGACCATGCATGGCAAGCGGGAGGGTTAGTGGCAGCACAATGGCTATGATGGGCAAGAAGGAGGGTGCAGGGGCATGCACAAAGGACCATGGAGGATAGAAGGGAGGGTCAGGACCTGGGCACAGACAAGAGAGTTCAGGGGAAGGGGCCTCACAACAGACCGTGCGGGGCAGGCAGGAGGAGCAGTTGCAGCACAACAGATCAGGGAGGGCAGAAGGGTGTGGCAGTAAAATGGAACATGGAGGACAGAAGGAAGGGGATAGGGGCATCGAATGTGGACAGGCAGGGTGGAGGTGGCAGGGACAGGTTACAGTCATCTGACAATGCTAGGCAAGAGGGAGGGGAGTGGCAGCTCAACAGAACACTCAGAGTAGATAGGAGTGGCCGGTCCATGGAACATGGTGGGCAAAAAGGATGGAGCAGGGGCAGGCACAAAGACATCGGAGGGCAGGGGGAAGGAGAATAGGGGCAGCAAGCTAAGCACAGAGGCTAAGCAGGAGGTCAATGATGGGCCATAGAATTGGGCAATGGAGGGCAGTAGGAGTGGACTGGTACATCATGCTAAATGGAGGGCAGTGGCAGCACATCAGACCATGCATGGCAGGAGGGAGGAGGCTAGTCCATGGATTCAGACAACAGAGGATAGGGAGGAGGTGGATGGGGCAGCAAGCTAACTGTTCAGAGAAGGTGGGTATTAGGAACTTTATTGTTTTTGAAATGTGTGTCTGTGTGAACTACTTAAAATATGAACAAGTATGCAGCATAATCTCACTTTTATTCAGGAAGAAGAGGACGTTTGTGACTGTGACTCCGGGCTCACTTGGCAGAAACACCCCCTGACCCTCCACCCCCATCGCAAAATGTAATGCCCGTGAAAAGGGTAGGTGGACGCAGTGTTATATAGAACATAGTCCTGAGAGCACGATTGAAAATGAAAACTAGATGTAGTATATGGTATAAACTATGCACCAAAAAGTGTGATATAAGATGAACCGGGGCGTGAAATATAATATGCAGTACATTGTGCGCAATGACAGATTCATTGGAGAGCGCGAGATAGCACAGGCACTAGCGCGTGCTATGCGATATGCGCCTTGCAGTGTAATATGCACAGGGCAGTGTTGTGTGACAGAACTAGTCTCTAAAGTTGTAATATAAAATATGTGCTCGGGAGTGTAACGTTGCATATGCACTGTGACAAAGATATGGATCCCAGATTGTAATATGTATGGCATAGCGCTGTGCGTTATAACATACACATCGAGGAAGGCACGTTAGATGGGGCAATATAACCCGTGCGAAGGCAAGTGTGGCATGACATATTCACGGGGTGGTGTTACAGTGCACATGGGCTAGAGAGTGTCGTAGCATACGCACTAGCTGGTGGAATACAACACAGAGGTGTGAGGCAATCGGCGGGCACTGGTGGGTGTAACACAGCATTGGGCTCAGCCAGGAGCACGCTGTGACTCAAGTGAGGTTTGTCTCCTTTCCAGAGAGTAAAATAAAAATTATTACACATCCGGCGGTGGATGTGTTTTTTATTAACCGTGAGGGGGTTTCTTGCATAGTTTGGTCGAATTTTTGTCGAATCCCCTTTGAATGGCTTGGTGTGCGTGTATATTAAATATGCTCGTCAATAGCTACCCATGTTTGTATAAATAAAAGACAAGGGTGTCTACTTGGAGAGTACCCACAGGCGGGGGCGCCGGGATTAGGCACGGTAGGGCGTCAGACACGTCAGAGCTTCACTAGTGGTGTAAATACATTCCATGTGGATTCATTCTATGCATAGTCTCCTTTTAATGAATATCACGCAAATCGTCATGGTGATAGGTACATACGGTTTGTCCAGCATGTCCTAGGTGTTTCTATAAATAGGGGGGCAACGCAGCCCCCTCCAAAAGAATTTAAATAAAGAAAAGGCCATGACCCGGGGGTTGGGGTCCCCGGGGCCGATTAAGGCCTTGGGAGGGCCAAATTTAATTTTTTCAACAAAAAAAATTAGGGTGCAGGCCCTGGGGGATGGGGTCCCCAGGGCCAGTAAATTAGAAAAAGAAGGGGGGCCACACAGCCCTCCTTCTTAAAAAAAAATAAATTAAATAAAAGACCGGCATCGCGCTGGAGGCCACGCCCCCTCCTTGCAGCACTCTGCAAACGCGCCCCCTGGCCAGTTGTAAGTTGGGGAATTAATTCCCCTTCAATACTGAGGGTCCCTGAGGGCCAACTAGCCCAACAGGTATCTCAAGTGTGCGCCAGGGAGCTGCGTTGCAGACAGGTGTTCTGAGGCCACGCCCCTTTTTACACCTCTATGCAACGCAGCTCTGTGGCGCTTACTGGAGGTACCTAGTGGGCTAGTTTGACCCTAGGGACCCTTAGGATTCAAGGGGACTTAATCTCTCAACTTAGAACGACCACAGGGCTCGTTTACACAGTGTTGAAGGGAGGGGACGGGGCCTGAGTTAACGTGTGCAGACAAGCCCTGTGGCGCGTTTTAAGTTGGGGAAATAATTCCCCTTCAATCCTGAGGGACCCTGGGGGCCAACTAGCCCACCAGGTGCTTCCAGTAAGCACCACTCCGCTGTGTTGCAGAGAGGTGGTCTAGGCCGTGCCCCTTTTTACATCTCTCTGCAACGCAGCTCTGTGGCGCTTACTGGAGGTACCTAGTGGTCTAGTTGGACCCTAGGGACCCTCAGGATTCAAGGGGACTTAATCTCCCAACTTAAAACGGCCACAGGGCATGTTTACACAGTGGGGAAGTGAGGGGACGGGGCCTGAGGTGACGTGTGCAAACACACCCTGTGGCGCGTTTTAAGAGGTAGTTTTAATCCCCTGCCCTATTATATACTAGGGGCTTACAGAGGAGGTCATGCTGATCACAGGGGGACCCCAACGCATAGTGTTCCCTAGTGTATGTAGGTGTTTTCACTGTATTCTGAGTGTCTTTTAACATAGCACTGGCTCTAGGACTGGTTAGTCAGACTCAGTTACCACCAGTATCCGTCTGAAAAAGTTGAGGGTACAGGATGATTTTGCAACAAGGCTTCTTTCTGCTCTTCTGTTTGTTCTTTCTGCACGTTATCCTTCTTCCTGCACTTTGCTTCGTCTTTGAGGACTTCTGTTGCTTCTTTCTCGATTTTTTTTTTTCTTTCTGTGCGTTTTTTCTTCTTTCTTCACATGTCCTATCTCTGTAGGCATAGTTAGAAATTACCATTTAAAAAACCTTTGAAATTCACTGAAAAAACCATAGGTTTCAGGCACGTTATAGTTAGGAATTAGCATTTAAATAACCTTAGAAATTCACTGAAAAAACCATAGGTTTCAGGGGCGTTATAGTTAGCTGGACTTTTCACTCGTACAAAACCATTGAAATTACCCCATTCTAGTTAGTTTAGCTAACTATAACTCGCGCGCCCGCAATGCACTGCTGATGACGTCGCATATTACATCACTCATGACATGGTCAGTGACATCACTCATGACATCACTGATGACATCTCAAATGACATCACTAATGACATCACTGATGACATCATCCTTGTGATAGAGTGGCAGACCTCCTCTTCCCCTAATATAACCTTTGATACACACATTCAAAAATAGAAACTACAATGTTCAAAACAATGGACATATCAATACCAGTTACAACAACCTATTCAGTAATTCTAAGATCCACATACACATCCACTCATTCACCAACAGTCCTATACAGTCACTCATACATGTACTCTCGTCATATGTACTCACACACCTATACATCCTGTTACACAACACCACTCATCCATAGAGTTACTCACACACATAGTCACTCATGCTAATAACGAATCAAACATCCATTTACTTGCATATAGTTATACACACACCACCACACTTACTTCTACAGAAACTTACACATACTTAGTCTTTTAAACAATCACTTATAGAAACACATACTTATTCATACAGGAACTCTTTCAATCTCTCACTCTCACATATACTCACTTATATACACCAATAGTCACATATACTAGTTTAAAAGATATGTAGTTACTCATAAAGACACTATTGAGACAGTCATTCACTCACTAACACACCCATGCACACACTCATCCACCCATACAGTCCTGCACACATGCTGTCTTCAACACATACAAACAGTGAGTCACTCATTCATGCACCTATGCACTACGTAATACCCCCACCGAACCATACAGACACTCAGACACTCCTACTGATACTCAAAAAACCAACTAATAACCTATATAGACACTCTTGTAGCTACTCACCAACCCATGCAGCCACTTATACACAAAGTGAGAGACTGATACAGATATTTACACATTTAAACATTACTCACTAAGCCATGTATTCACTAAGATACACTTAGTCAGTTATACAATCAAGTTTTCAAAAACAAATCATCCATTTAGACACTTATATACCCATTTATTCTTCCATCGACCTTGAGATATACATATATAAAACATATGTAATTTTCAGAAAAACACACATTCACTGGATGATGTCATCAGTGATGTCATTTGCGATGTCATCGGTGATGTCATGAGTGATGTCACTGACCATGTCATGAGTGATGTAATATGTGACGTCATCAGCAGTGCATTGCGGGCCCGCGAGTTATAGTTAACTGAACTAACTATAACGGGGGAATTTCAATGGTTTTGTACAAGTGAAAAGTCCAGCTAACTATAACGCCACTGAAACCTATGTTTTTTTCAGTGAATATATATATATATGTATATGTGTATGTATATATGTGTATGTATATGTGTATGTATATATGTGTATATGTATGTATATATGTGTATATGTGTGTATATATGTGTATATGTATGTATATATATGTGTGTATATGTATGTATATATGTGTGTGTATATGTATGTATATATGTGTATGTGTATATGTATGTATATATGTGTATGTATATATGTGTATGTATATATGTGTATGTATATATGTGTATGTGTATGTATATATGTGTATGTATATATGTGTATGTGTATGTATATATGTGTATGTATATATGTGTATATATATGTATGTATGTGTATATGTATGTATGTGTATATGTATGTATGTGTATATATATATATGTATGTGTATATATATATGTATGTGTATATATATGTATGCATGTGTATATATATGTATGTATGTGTATATATATGTATGTATGTGTATATATGTATGTATGTGTATATATATGTATGTATGTGTATATATATGTATGTATGTGTATATATATGTATGTGTATATATGTGCATGTATGTATATGTGTATGTATATATATATGTATGTATATGTGTATGTATATATTTGTATGTGTATGTATATATTTGTATGTGTATGTATATATTTGTATGTGTATGTATATATTTGTATGTGTATGTATATATATGTATGTGTATGTATATATGTGTATGTGTATGTGTATGTGTATGTGTATGTGTATGTATATATGTGTATGTATATATGTGTATATATATGTATGTATATATGTGTATATATATGTATGTATATATGTGTATATATATGTATGTATATATGTGTATGTGTATGTATGTATGTGTATGTATATGTATGTGTATGTATATATGTGTATGTATATATATGTGTATGTATATATATGTGTATGTATATATATGTGTATGTATGTGTATGTATGTGTGTGTGTATATATGTGTGTGTATATATGTGTGTGTGTATATATGTGTGTGTGTATATATATGTGTGTGTGTATATATATGTGTGTGTGTATATATATGTGTATGTATATATATGTATGTATATATATGTATGTATGTATGTATATATATGTATGTATGTATGTATGTATGTATGTATATGTATGTATGTGTTAGACCTGTCAGCCCTTTGGGTGGTCCCTCCTCATCATTATTTATTTTGTCCCACTTTTGCCTCAACCCCTGTTGGTATTTTTCCTTTTTGGGAACCACCAGATTTTTTAGTGTTGCTGCAGATTCAGGGAGCCATTTTATCTACCCCTGGAACTTCTTTCTGAGGGCCTGGAGCACAAAATGGTGGCCACCTGTGACATCACCAGCACCCCCTGGAACCTACTAGAACCTTCTACAACATTCTGGAGCCCTGTGACAGTTGGAGGCGGTTTAGAATGTTGGGAAGCTAAGACAGAGAGTTGGCAGTTGGAGCTGGCAGTTGGCACCTGACTGGTGAAGAGAGAGCAGCAGAAACCTGAAGGAGGAAGGAGTGAGGCAGCAGGGGTGGAAACTTGTGCCTGGAGTGGGGTCCATAAACCCACCCTTGATACTAGTCCCTACTGACTGAGCCCAGCCTGGAGCCCTGTGTGGGAAGAAGCAAGAAAAAACATCTTAAGGACCTGGACAGCAGGAACAGGCCTTAGAATCCAAGAACAGCAAGATCCTGACCTGGATACTGGTTTCCCTGGAGTCCGACGTCGAGAAGCCTGAGACCCGGAGCCCGAGGTGGAGAAGCGGCGCTGACTGGAAAAGCAGACGTTGTACCCGGAGCCGCCAGAGGTCGAGAGAGGGCGCCGACGGAGGTCGTAGAGAGTACCAGAGGTCGAGGAGGAAGTCCCCCGAGGTCGAGTGAGCGGCGTCGACGGGGGAGTGAAGTCCACCCTCCGGAGTCGCCGGAGACCGAGGTGAATCGTGCCGGAGGTCGGGAGTGGAGGTCGCACTCCGGAGTCGCCGGAACCTGAGGAGAGGAGCACCGGAGGTCGGGAGTGGGGATCGCACTCCGGAGGCGCCGGAAGTCGACATCGAGCCAAGGCCGGCCGACGTCATCGAAACTGAGGTCGCCATCGGACCGGAGCCGCCCGAAGTCGACATCGAACCAAGACTGCCCGACGTCATCGAATCGGAGGTCGAGATCGAGCCGAGGCCGCCGACATCGATCCGGAACCGCCTACCGGCGTCGTCAAGAACTGACATTGTGCCGAGGCCGCCGACATCGAACCGGAACCGCCTCACGGCGTCGACACGACTCCAGCGGCATCGGAGCTTCAGAAAAAGGGCAGTAAGTGGAATAGAGGGCGCCTAAGGCCCTGTGGAATCCTGAGAGACTACCCTAGGAGCTAGAGAGGTGCTGGAACCAGCTTGATGGTGCCAGGGGTGAGCTGAGACTAATTCAGAGGGGTTGTGTAGAGTGAGAGAGCCAGGTCTCTAGTATTCCCCCCTTGATCTACCTCAGTTTAGGCCTCAGCCTTGTCCAAGCCAGGGAGCAGACACCCTCAAGCCATCCACCTAACCACAAGCTGTGCCTGGGCCAAATCAGCCCATAGTAATCTCAACTGTGATCTGATTCTATAAGTGTCACTGTCAGCTTTTAATTATTTATTGAGAGCACTGTATTTATTGTATTTAACTTATTTATTGCTTCACTGTATTTATTGTTCCACAGTATTTATTGTCGCACAATATTTATTGGTTTGCAGTATGGATTGCCTCAGAATATTTAATTGCCTGTATGTATTGCACTTATATTTATGCCTTAATTATTTATGATCACCCCTATTTATTGAATCATTAAGCCAGTATTTATCTGACCTGCACTATTTAAAAAGCCTTGTATATTGTGATTGTGTTATAATTTATCTAATCAGCAACTAAGAGAAAAAGTAGATAAAGAAAGATATTTTCATAGTTTTTACGGTGTAGAGTCGTTTTTGGAACGGATGCACGCATGGTTATTGTATGGGTATGACGTATGCTTAGCACGGTGCCTGATTCCTGACCACTCGAGCCAAGCTACCACTGTGTGTCTGGAGAGACCCCGTTACCACCACCCTTTCCGGTGTGGGAGTGGAGTATTTCCAACATAATTGGTGTTCAGTGGTGGGATAGAGCTGTGCCTACGTATACTCAACAATACCTGTGGGTAGTCCATAGGCCTACACCGGGAGTTTTCTCAAAGCGGCCTTCCTAATTGTGAGTTTTTGTTTTTTTCCAAATTTACTCTGGTGGTGGGAGGAGGTATTATATAAGGTACCCCCCTGCATAGTTACTGCAAATAACTGTCCTCTGACCTGAGTGGGCAAGATGGAGTTTGTACTGGAGAATTTAGAAACGTACACTGTGGCCCAACTCAGGGAGTTTTGTCAGCGGGAGGGGGTGTATTGTCCCCCAGGAGCAAAGAAGGGTGCACTCCAAACCAGCTTAAGGGCTTGGGGGGAGGCACGCAGAGAAAGCAAGGCTGAGGAGGAGGACAGGGATAGAGAGCCCGACAGTGAGGGAGCTGGTTTGTACCAACCTGAGGTGGGGAACCTGTCAGCGGGGCCCAGGACACTTTCCAGGAAGGGCAGCAGTGCCTCTAGCGGTGGCTTGTCTGAAGTGGAGTTAACAGACCGGAGGGAGAAAAGACAGCTCACATGGGACTTAGCAAGGCTGGAGAAGGAGAAGGAGGAACAGAGGATGGCTCATGAGATAAGGCTGAAAGAGATAGATCTTCAGATCCTGAGAATCGGGGCACACCCTGTACCTAACGGTGGCAGCGAAGAACGAGAGTACACCAGGGAACCCAAACCCTACCTGCCAAAGGACATAGTAGCTAGCTATGGGGCGGGTGACGATATCGCCAAGTGGCTAGCGGCCTATGAGGTCTCGTTAAGGGCCCTCATAGGCCCTTAACGAGGGCCATGTACTTGTACAATCCCGCTCCCCAGAGAAGTACTGGGGAGCGGGATTGTACAAGTACATGCCTCCAGCTGGTAGGGATGCTTTATTGGCCTTAGAGGAGGATGAGCAGACCCACTACCCCACCATGAAACTGGCGCTCATAAGAAAGTTTGGACTAACACCCGAAAAGTACAGACAGAAGTTCAGGGGTAGTCACAAACTGGGCACACAGAATTGGGTGGACTTCCTGGACTATGCAAAGAAGGCACTAGAGGGTTGGATTGAGGGCAGTGAAGTGAGGAACTACGAGGGGTTGTTTGATCTAGTACTGAAGGAACACCTGCTCGAGAAATGTTTCCCTGAACTGCGTCAACACCTGGTGGATAGCAAGCTGACCAGTCCCCGGAAGCTTGCCGAGGAGGCGGACATTTGGGCTAGTACCCGGGTGTCCACAAAGGGGACTGGAGGGGATACTCAAAAGGCCGGACAGGGCGCCCCCCAGAAGAAAGAGGGAGGGGAAAAGAAAAAGGAGTTCTCCAAAGGCCCCCAAAATAATTTCCAAGGAAAGGGAACAGGATTCACCCCTAGGGCTAACCCACCCAGAAACCCTAATCCTGGCCAGAGTCAGCAGCCAAGGGTTGTCCATTGCTACGAGTGCGGTGGCGTTGGACACTATAAAGGAGATCCGAAGTGCCTGAAACGACCACCCCCTCCCATTGGAGGAAAGACCCCCGGAGTAGCTAGTGCAGTGCTCGGGGAGGAGATGCCCTTAACTAAGGGAAGGGAGTGGGCGGGTGTCACTTTAGTGTCCCTGGGAGAACGGGAGATGGTTCCTAAGATCCAGGTGCCCGCAAATACCGTAAAGTATGGGCAGTGGGTCACCATCAACGGCCAAAGAGGGGAGGCTCTGAGAGACACAGGGGCCAGTATGACTATGGTACGTAGTCAACTGGTGTCTCCAGAGCAGGTAATTCCCGATGTACTCCACCCAGCCGCGATGGCTGACGGCAGAACAGGCCACTATCCAGTGGCCGAGGTTCCCTTTGAATGGGGGGGGGGTTGCAGGTTCACTTCGAGTTGCCGTAAGCCCTGCCGTGCCAGTCGATTGTCTACTGGGGAATGACATGGAGCACAACGCTTGGAAGGAGGTGGAATACCGGACTCATACTGAGATGCTGGGTACACCTGACTGGGCCTGTGTGAGCACAGGGTCCGCGACTACCCGGGGAGGGAGTTCATTTCGGCTGGAGCCTGGAACAAAGGCCCAGCCAGCTGCCAGTCAAGGGAAGAACCGAGGACAGGAGGAGCCTGCCTCGGCGTCCACACCCCGTAGGACGGATAGGCCACCGGAGGTGGTGGACCAGGAGTCTGCGGTGGGGGACGTTACCAAACTGGAGGACCTACCCATCCCGGCCGAGTGGCATGTGGAGGGAGGCCCGTCCAGGGAGGAATTCTGCCAGGGCCAGAGGGAGTGCCCTACCCTTGAGGGGCTGAGGCGACAGGCCGAAGCCCAGGCAGCAGGGAACGTTGAAGGGAACTACAGTGTTTACTGGGAGGATGGCCTCCTCTACAGTGAACCCAAGGCACCCCTACACGGATCGTCACGAGCCTTGGTAGTCCCTCAACGTTATCGAGCCTTCCTTCTGGAGTTGGCTCACGAGATCCCATTGGCAGGACACTTGGGGCAAGACAAGACCTTCGCCCGTCTTGTCCCACACTTTTATTGGCCTCAAATGAAAGTGTCGTCCGATACCTACTGCCGGACATGTGTGTCTTGCCAAGCCAGTGGGAAAACAGGGGTGAAGCTGAAAGCTCCCCTGGAACCACTTCCTGTCGTTAGCACCCCCTTTGAAAGGGTGGGCATCGACATTGTGGGTCCGTTAGATCCACCTACTACAGCTGGTCACAGGTTTATCCTGGTTCTGGTGGATCATGCCACACGGTACCCAGGGGCAATACCTCTGAGGACCATAACAGCACCTGTTGTGGCTAGGGCCCTGATGGGAATCTTTACCCGAGTGGGTTTTCCCAAGGAAGTTGTGTCCGACAGGGGGACCAACTTCATGTCAGCGTACATGCGGGCGATGTGGAAGGAGTGTGGAGTGACCTACCGGTTCACAACTCCTTACCACCCCCAGACCAATGGTCTGGTGGAGAGGTTTAACAAAACCTTGAAAGGCATGATCAGAAGTCTGCCTGAAAGCCTGCGGAGGAAATGGGACGTCCTCCTACCCTGTTTACTCTTTTCTTACAGGGAAGTGCCACAGAAGGGAGTGGGCTTCAGCCCCTTCGAGCTTCTGTATGGGCACCCTGTACGTGGACCTCTCAACCTGGTGAGAGACGGATGGGAAAGAACTCCCAGAAAGCTTCCCCAGGATGTGGTGAGCTACATGCTGGCCTTCCGGAGCCAAATGGCTAAGTTGTGGAAGCAAGCTTCTGACAACTTGGAAGCCAGCCAAGCAGTGATGAAGGCGTGGTATGACCACAATGCTCACCCGGTGGAGTTGGAGCCTGGCCAGAAGGTGTGGGTGATCGAACCAGGAGAGCTTAGTGCCCTCCAGGATCGCTGGTCAGGACCCTTTGAGGTGTTGGAGAAGAAGGGTAAGGCTACCTACTTGGTGGACCTGAAGACCCCTCGTCAGCCCCTACGGGTGCTGCACGCCAACCGCCTCAAACCCTACCACGAGAGGCCCGAAGTCATCTTGATGATGGTGACTGACGGAGCAGAGGACGCGGAAAGCGAGCCTCTCCCCGATTTGTTTGCGTCTCAAGAAAAGGATGGGTCGGTGGAGGGAGTGATTCTCTCCCCATCTCTAACTCCTGAACAGCAGGAGGACTGTCGCCAGGTCCTGGGGCAGTACTCTTCGTTGTTCTCCCTTGTCCTGGGTAGGACTCACCTGTGCGTCCATGACGTGGACACAGGAGACAGCCCACCTGTGAAGTCCAAGATCTACCGGATGTCAGACAAGGTGAAGGCCAGCATTAACGGTGAAGTCACCAAGATGCTGGAGCTAGGAGTGATCGAACCTTCTAGCAGCCCCTGGTCCAGTCCGGTGGTGTTTGTACCAAAAGCTGCACCACCGTGTGGACTACCGGGGACTGAATTCAGTGACCAAAACTGATGCTCATCCGATCCCTAGGGCGGATGAATTAATTGACCGGCTGGGAGCTGCCCAATATCTAAGTACCTTTGACCTTACTTCTGGGTACTGGCAGATCTCTTTGACTGATGGAGCAAGGGAAAGGTCAGCCTTCTCCACGCCCAATGGCCACTACCAGTTCTGTGTGATGCCCTTTGGGCTCAAGAACGCACCTGCCACGTTTCAGCGCCTGGTAAACCAGATCCTCACCGGAATGGAGAGTTTCTCTGCTGCTTATCTGGATGACATAGCCGTCTTCAGTAACAGCTGGGAGGATCACTTGCGTCACCTGCAAGCTGTTCTCCAGGCCCTGAAACAAGCTGGATTGACGATCAAGGCCAGCAAGTGCCAGATTGGGCAGGGGTCGGTAGTGTACCTTGGACACTTGGTGGGTAGGGGAGCGGTGCAACCCCTCCAGGCGAAGATCGAGGCCATCATGGCCTGGGAACCCCCCAAGACACAGACTGAGGTCCGAGCTTTTCTGGGCCTCACGGGATACTACCGCCGCTTCGTGAAGGGGTACGGTACCATTGTAGCCCCCCCTCACGGAGCTCACGTCCAAGAAACAACCTCGACGGGTAGTCTGGACGGAGGCTTGTCAGCAGGCCTTTGTGAGACTGAAGAAAGCCATGTGCGAGGCCCCGGTCTTAAGGACCCCAGACTTTTCCAAGGAGTTTATTGTCCAGACAGATGCATCAGAACATGGCATTGGGGCAGTGTTATCGCAACTCAATGAAGAGGGTCTGGATCAACCCGTGGTCTTCCTATCCCGGAGACTACTTCCCAGGGAACAGAAGTGGAGTGCAATAGAGCGTGAAGCCTTTGCAGTGGTATGGGCTCTGAAGAAGTTGCGGCCATACCTGTTTGGCTCGCACTTCCTGGTTCAGACCGACCACAGACCCCTTCGTTGGCTGATGCAGATGAAGGGGGAGAATCCCAAGTTGTTGAGGTGGTCTATTTCCCTACAGGGAATGGACTTTCAGGTGGAACATCGGCCTGGAGTGGACCACGCCAATGCAGACGGTCTCTCAAGGTATTTCCGCCTTAGTGATGAGAACTCCCAAGGGGTTGGGTAGCTCTCCCCACTTTCAGCTGGGGGGGACGCGTGTTAGACCTGTCAGCCCTTTGGGTGGTCCCTCCTCATCATTATTTATTTTGTCCCACTTTTGCCTCAAACCCTGTTGGTATTTTTCCTTTTTGGGAACCACCAGATTTTTTAGTGTTGCTGCAGATTCAGGGAGCCATTTTATCTACCCCTGGAACTTCTGTCTGAGGGCCTGGAGCACAAAATGGTGGCCACCTGTGACATCACCAGCACCCCCTGGAACCTACTAGAACCTTCTACAACATTCTGGAGCCCTGTGACAGTTGGAGGCGGTTTAGAATGTTGGGAAGCTAAGACAGAGAGTTGGCAGTTGGAGCTGGCAGTTGGCACCTGACTGGTGAAGAGAGAGCAGCAGAAACCTGAAGGAGGAAGGAGTGAGGCAGCAGGGGTGGAAACTTGTGCCTGGAGTGGGGTCCATAAACCCACCCTTGATACTAGTCCCTACTGACTGAGCCCAGCCTGGAGCCCTGTGTGGGAAGAAGCAAGAAAAAACATCTTAAGGACCTGGACAGCAGGAACAGGCCTTAGAATCCAAGAACAGCAAGATCCTGACCTGGATACTGGTTTCCCTGGAGTCCGACGTCGAGAAGCCTGAGACCCGGAGCCCGAGGTGGAGAAGCGGCGCTGACTGGAAAAGCAGACGTCGTACCCGGAGCCGCCAGAGGTCGAGAGAGGGCGCCGACGGAGGTCGTAGAGAGTACCAGAGGTCGAGGAGGAAGTCCCCCGAGGTCGAGTGAGCGGCGTCGACGGGGGAGTGAAGTCCACCCTCCGGAGTCGCTGGAGACCGAGGTGAATCGTGCCGGAGGTCGGGAGTGGAGGTCGCACTCCGGAGTCGCCGGAACCTGAGGAGAGGAGCACCGGAGGTCGGGAGTGGGGATCGCACTCCAGAGCCGCCGTAAGTGGACATCGAGCCAAGGCCGGCCGACGTCATCGAAACTGAGGTCGCCATCGGACCGGAGCCGCCCGAAGTCGACATCGAACCAAGACTGCCCGACGTCATCGAATCGGAGGTCGAGATCGAGCCGAGGCCGCCGACATTGATCCGGAACCGCCTACCGGCGTCGTCAAGAACTGACATTGTGCCGAGGCCGCCGACATCGAACCGGAACCGCCTCACGGCATCGACACGACTCCAGCGGCGTCGGAGCTTCAGAAAAAGGGCAGTAAGTGGAATAGAGGGCGCCTAAGGCCCTGTGGAATCCTGAGAGACTACCCTAGGAGCTAGAGAGGTGCTGGAACCAGCTTGATTGTGCCAGGGGTGAGCTGAGACTAATTCAGAGGGGTTGTGTAGAGTGAGAGAGCCAGGTCTCTAGTATTCCCCCCTTGATCTACCTCAGTTTAGGCCTCAGCCTTGTCCAAGCCAGGGAGCAGACACCCTCAAGCCATCCACCTAACCACAAGCTGTGCCTGGGCCAAATCAGCCCATAGTAATCTCAACTGTGATCTGATTCTATAAGTGTCACTGTCAGCTTTTAATTATTTATTGAGAGCACTGTATTTATTGTATTTAACTTATTTATTGCTTCACTGTATTTATTGTTCCACAGTATTTATTGTCGCACAATATTTATTGGTTTGCAGTATGGATTGCCTCAGAATATTTAATTGCCTGTATGTATTGCACTTATATTTATGCCTTAATTATTTATGATCACCCCTATTTATTGAATCATTAAGCCAGTATTTATCTGACCTGCACTATTTAAAAAGCCTTGTATATTGTGATTGTGTTATAATTTATCTAATCAGCAACTAAGAGAAAAAGTAGATAAAGAAAGATATTTTCATAATTTTTACGGTGTAGAGTCGTTTTTGGAACGGATGCACGCATGGTTATTGTATGGGTATGACGTATGCTTAGCACGGTGCCTGATTCCTGACCACTCGAGCCAAGCTACCACTGTGTGTCTGGAGAGACCCCGTTACCACCACCCTTTCCGGTGTGGGAGTGGAGTATTTCCAACAATGTGTATGTGTGTGTATATATGTATGTGTGTATATATATGTATGTGTGTATATATATGTATATGTGTGTGTGTATATTTGAAGAAAGAACTCTGTAGCATCCCCCACCAAGGTATCCACGGCACCAAGGAAGTCCACAGCACGGCAAGGTCAGTTAATGTCGTTTATTTCATCTGTTTCACCAAGTGCACAGCAACAGGGACGGTCGACGCGTTTCGGCGAATGTTTTCCACTGGACCATAGAGTCCCAACATCTAGACAGTCTTTTTAAAGTGACAGAGTGCAGTAAAAACAAAAAAATCACCTTGTGTGTTTCAGTAGACTAGAGTGTTAACCCACACTCAACAATGGCATACATTAGGCGCCATTTTGCATTTCAATTTCATTTTTTTATTTGTTTTTTTGTATATAAAAAACATTTCCTGTTTGTAGTTTGGATCTTTTAACAGACAACCAAACAGAATTGGCAGATTTGTTGAGTAAAGTACTCATCAAAATTGGAAAACATTTGTATGAAAAACATAGAACATTGTATATGCTGTGATTATCAAGATCATGCTCTATTCACATTCTGAAACGATCCTAAAAAAATATACAGGGAATAATTGGATTTGAGCTTAGACTAGTTTTAAGAAATAACCTCAAAACACAAGGGAAATGCCATTAATTGTTAAAAACCATGGTCTCAAGTTAACCATCTCCTGAGTTTAAAAAGATCTAAAAGTTTTTAAAGAAATGATGGAAAAGTGATTTGTGCAATGTGCAAATTGTATCAACAGGGTCATCAACCTGCTAAGGTATTTAATAAAGTGCAAGTGTATCGTGCAAATTTGCAATTTTTTAGGCTCATGAGATCCAAGCTGCCATAACTATTACACATTGCATTTTAGTAAGGTGCAAATATGCAAGTATGTTGTGCAAAGTTGCAATTTACTGACCCAGAAATACAAACTGCCATAGCCATCATATAGTACAAAGATATTGTGCAAACAAGCGGTTTCAACCCTATGGGATATGCCATTTGATGCTGCAAGTAGCATAAGTTCACATATAGTCCTGATACATTGTGCAAAATTGCAATTTCAAATATGCCATCAATATTATTATCTTTGCCTTGAGAACTGTTTTGTTTTCTCAGGATAGACCACAGTTCATTTATTAATTTATTGGGATTTCAGTTGGTTTCTGTCTCACTTTGATAGTCATGATTTTATATAAAAACTCATCCCTTTGTTCCCCTGAAATTCTCCACTAAAAGCCAAGAGTCAAGGTTAGATCTTCCATGGTTTTTATAAATGAACATGTAATTCCGCATCCAGGTTATGGCCAAAGGGCTTTTCTGTTCCAAGTGCTAAAATGAATCTGGACTCAGCCCTTCTTAATTCCAGAGTTGTATCACCGCCTCTCTCATTTGGTTGCATCATTTTAGCTCCGAAATAGCGTAGCCCTAGTGAATTCCCTTGATGTTTTTCGGAAAAATGTTGGCCATAGGGTACGCCAGATCTCGGTTTTTGATTGCTCGCAAATGTTGTAGAATGCGCAGTTTTAATTTATTGATGGTACTTCCAACATAAAGTTGTTTACACGGGCACTCTAAAACATATACCACGTATTTTGTTTCACACGTGATATGTGCAGTGATCCATTCCTTTTTACCATTGGCCAATGTGTATGACAGTGTGTTATTTCCATGTTCACATGCTTTGCATTTAGAGCATTTCCAAAAATTAGGTGTGGTTAACCATGTTACTCTGTCCTTTTTAGGTGTTTTTAGATGGCTTTGTGTCAAAATATCACCTAATGATGAGGTCTTCCTGTAGGTTATTTTAGGAGTTGGTGGTAAATTTTTCTTTAGTGAATCATCAAGCAAGAAAAATTTTTCCAATTTTTTCTGATGATTTTCCTTAGGCACTTATTTTCAACATTAAAATCCATAATGAGCCGAATTGTTTCATCATTGTCCGTATGATCTCGTTCTTTCAATAGTTCTTTTCTAGGTTTTTCCATAGTTTTGTTCTTTGAGTCATTTATGACCATCAGGGGATATTCTCTTGCCAGGAATCTAGCACTTGCGTCTTCCAGGTTTCTCTCTGTCACAGGTTTCCGAGCAGTTCCTCTTGATACGGAGCATCTCACCATACGGAATGCTCCATTTTAGATGTTGTGGGTGTCCACTGTTGGCATGGAGGATGCTGTTTGTTGACGTGGGTTTCTAATGGATTCTGGTGCAGATCTTTTGTTTGCATATGAACACTTCTACATCCAAGTAGGTTACTTGATTTTTGCTCCAGTTGGATGTGAAGGATAAATTATAGTTGTTCTCATTCAGGCTTTGGATGAATTCTTCCAATGTCGATTCGTCTCCTTCCGACACTATAAACAAATCGTCTATGTACCTCATCCATGTTTTGATATTAGGCCTGTATCCGCTTCTCAGGATGCCATCTTCCCAGACTGCCATAAATAGATTGGCATACGTCGGGGCAAAGGAGGTCCCCATTGCTGTGCCTTGTCTCTGAAGGAATATCTCCCCATTGAAAAGAAAAACATTATGTGTCAGGCAATGATTCAACATGTTTATGATCATTTGTTAATGTTCCAAATAACTCAGTGATCTTGTATCCAGAAATGTGTTCACTGCTGCCAGACCATCTTTGTGACAGATAGATGTGTACAGTGAGGTTACATCTACTGTGATCAGAATCTGATGCTTGTTCTAATGGATGGTTTCCAATTTATTTAGAAAAGCCGTAGTGTCTTTTAGGTATGTGGGTAATTTTGTCACATATTCAATCAGGAACACATCGATATATTGGGATGTTCTTTCCAAGAGTGAGCCCAAGGAGCTAACAATTGGTCTGCCCGGAGGGTCTACACTTGACTTGTGCACTTTCGGAAGAAAGTAAATTGTGGGTGTAACCGGATTATCAACCTTGAGGTACATGAATTCCTCAAAGTTGATTAACCCTCTCTCTTTCCAAATTAATAATTGTTGATGGTATTCTATGGTCCATTGTGTCATCTGATTTTTATCCAATATTTTGTAATGATCCTGGTTTCTTAGTTGTCTGTGGGCTTCAGCAATGTATTGCTCTCGGTTTTGTATATGTACATAAATGGGAGCCACGGGGCAGGATACTTACCTGGCCTCATGTGTGGGACTTTGTTGATTGAGCATGATGTATCTTCGCACTGGGGCCCATTTGTGGGCTTTGACTATGGACAGCAATGTAATAGTGATGCGCCCATACAGGGTGTAATTTGATGGATGCACTACAGGACCCAGAATGCGTTGCCCTATGATGGGCGTGGGATGTAGTGTAAATCTGTGGGTGTGCCCTCCTGCATTTGTCGAGCCTCTGAGGAAGAAGCAATCTAGCTTTGAAATGCGTCAGGCTTTTCGACATGCTGTAATGCCATCAGCGCTGTGAGATGTTTACCTTATTAAGGATTGCTACACCAACTTTTCCGAGTGCATTTCTAAGAGAGGGGCACCTGGAGCAGTTATTGAACACGCGGCAGCCCTTGCCGCGGGAAATGCACCATCCCAATAACTGGGAGCCACGGGGCGGGATACTTACCTGGCCTCATGTGTGGGACTTTGTTGATGGCGCATGATGCATCTTTGCGTTGGGGCCCATTTGTGGGCTTTGACTATGGACAGCAATGTAATAGAGATGCGCCCATACAGGGTGTAATTTGATGGATGCACTACAGGACCCAGAATGCTTTGCCCTATGATGGGCGTGGGATGTAGTTTAAATCTGTGGGTGTGTCCTCCTGAATTTGTCGAGCCTCTGAGGAAGAAGCAATCTAGCTTTGAAACGCGTCAGGCTTTTTGACATGCTGTAATGCCATCAGCGCTGTGAGATGTGTACCTTATAAAGGATTGCTACACCAACTTTTTCGAGTGCATTTCTAAGAGAGGGGCACCTGGAGAAGTTATGTATATATATATATATCTCCACACTTCCGCTCCGTTTCAAGGGGCCCCTGGCGCTTCTCTATTCGGTGCAATGCTGCGGCCGAGCTGTGCCGTCATAATATCCTCCGACGGTTCCCTGGTAGGAAACCAATTAGCACGCACTCACGGTTTATTTCGTTTCAATCCCAGTTCTTTATTCGTCTTAATAGATATCCAGTCTTAAGACAAACCAACGCGTTTCACCATCCACTGATAGCTTGATCACGGTCGTGATCAAGCTATCAGTGGATGGTGAAACGCGTTGGTTTGTAAGACTGGATATCTATTAAAAAAGGGGGGTCCCAAAACGCTTTTCCCCATGCATTTTTCCATAGGACCTTTAGACACAGCTACAGCCCGAGCGGCTGAACAGAATTACTTGTAATTTGGCAGAGAGGTAGTCCGCAGGTCAAGGATGTGCCTTTTGTAGGTCTGGTGTAAATCTGTTCAGTAGTTCCTGAGAAAATAGCATTTAAATCAATATATATATCTGTAAGTGCGCTCCGTGCGCTTACCGTGCGCTTACGGTAAGCTTACCGTACGCGTACGGTGCCGTGCGCGAGCGCGGTTCTGATTGGTTGTTAGATCAAAGTAAACATTCGAATCGGTCGAAACCAGGAAGTATCGGCCGCCAGTTTCTGTCTCTCGCACTGAAAAAAAAAAGGTTGATAACATGAAAAGGGGGCAACGAAGAGAGTTGCAGACCCCCTAGCGTTCGTCAGGGGGTTCACGAAGGACCAAAAAGTATGAAAAATAAATGTAATAATTTTTTTAAAAAATCGCGGGGTGCGCGTACGGTAAGCTTACCGTACGCGAACGGTAAAAAAAAAAAAAAAAAAAAAAAGAATTATCAATCACATTTAATATATAAATCTAAGGACCCCCAAGAGAGAAAAAAACAATTGATATTTTGTAAAAAAATGGCGAGGCGTACACGGTACGAAATGCGCAACGTGGGCGCTCGGCGTGCGAAGCGCACCGAGTGCCCACAGCGCGTGCACGGTGCGCGCAAAAATTAAAAATAAATACATAACTTAGCAATTAAAAAACCGTACAAATTAATTGAAAAAACCATAGGTTTCACACACGTTATAGTTAAGAATTAGCATTTAAAAAAACCTTGCAAATTCACTGAAAAAACCATAGGTTTCACACATGTTATAGTTAGCTGTACATTTCACTCGTAAAAAACCAATGAAATTCCACGTTATAGTTAGATCAGGTAACTATAACTTGCGCGACCGCAATCCACAATGTGTCATTTGAGATGTCATCATTGATGTGATGAGTGATGTCACTGACCATGTCATGAGTGATGTAATATGTGACGTCATCAGCAGTGGATTGCGGTCGCGCAAGTTATAGTTACCTGATCTAACTATAACGTGGAATTTCATTGGTTTTTTACGAGTGAAATGTACAGCTAACTATAACATGTGTGAAACCTATGGTTTTTTCAGTGAATATATATATATATGTGTGTATATATATATATATTCACTGAAAAAACCATAGGTTTCACACACGTTATAGTTAGGAATTAGCATTTAAAAAACCTTGCAAATTCACTGAAAAAAACATAGGTTTCACACATGTTATAGTTAGATGGACATTTCACTCGTAAAAAACCAATGAAATTCCCCCGTTATAGTTAGTGCAGGCAACTATAACTCAAGCGACCGCAATCCTCTGCTGATGATGTCAAATATTACATCACTGATGACATATGTGTCTTTATGAAAAATAAATATTTGTAATATATGTATAGCTAAAGATACAGTATTCGCATCAACAGAGGATTGCGGTCACGTGAGTTATAGTTGCCTGCACTAACTATAACGGGGGAATTTCATTGGTTTTTTACGAGTGAAATGTCCAGCTAACTATAACATGTGTGAAACCTATGGTTTTTTCAGTGAATTTGCAAAGTTTTTTAAATGCTAATTCCTAACTATAACGTGTGTGAAACCTATGGTTTTTTCAGTGAATTTGTACGGTTTTTTAAATGCAAATTTTGTTTTTGAGATTTTTGGTAAACCTATGTATAAAATAATATATGTACTATATCCTGCATTATGGAATGGTTAATTTTTTTTTTTGTGCATTTTTTTCTGTGTGCGTACGGTAAGCTGACGCTACGCGCTCCGTACGTCATAAGTACAGTGCGCTTACGTGATACGTACGTGGCGTACACGCATGCGCGTTGCGCGGAAGCAACGTCGCGGTTACGCAGGGGCGTGTAATGCGCATGCGCGAGTGCGTCTTACGTACGCGCTCCGTAAGCGCTCCGTAAGCGTCACGTTTGCGCATGCGTACTTGTTTACGAGCGCGTACCGTAAGCTTACGGAGCGCGCACGGTAGGTCATGTGATCCACAAAGAACACTTTTCATTGGTTGAAACTACTTTCAGTTCCAGAAACTTCCCACACCACACCCATTCCCCTCATTACTGCTTGAGATCCCCTAGGAGAAGGAGCTGAATTGACATTGAGATACAATGGCAGAGCAGCAGACCTCTTCTGAGAGTGAGCCTAGCAGCACCATCATCAGACAGAGAAGGAGGAAACAAAGGGATTCTTTTGTGTGGGAGTATTTTACTTTTCCAGAGGGGCAGAAAAAGGTCAATGCTCCATTGGTCACTTGCACACTTTGTGACCGTGTTTCATCTAGAGGAGATCCAAGGAAGAAGTATTCCTTTGGAAATCACTCTATGATAAGACACCTTAGGGATAAACATCCCAGGACCTTTGCTCGACATACTGGAGAAAACTCTTCAGTAAGTCACCTGAGCCCAACCTCCGAAGCTCAGCCGAGTACATCATCGGCAGCTCAGCTGAGCCCTTCCTCTGAGGTGGGAGCATCACCGTCTTCTGCTCCTCTGGACATTAACCCTCGATTTCGGAGGGTTTCAATGAGGTGTACAACGTGTTGTGGTCTTATTGTTTTTGGGGAGACCAGTGTTTCCCTTATTAACAATAAGATAGACCAGCACGTTTGTAGACGCTCATAATATTCCCATTCTTTCTTTCCTCCATCCCTGTATTAACCCAACGGCTCTTTTAAGAGCCAACCTTGCCTCACAATTTTTTTTATTTTTTTTTAAGCTTTCCTTTTTGAAATTTTTTTTTTGCCGTGCGCGTACGGTACGCGTAATCGCGGAATAGTTACGCGAAGTTCGCGGAATTTCTCCGTTTACGCCGTGCGCGTACGCTACGCGCATTCGGCGATTTTTCGAAAAAAAATTAAAATAAATTTTTGCCCTTGGGGGTCCTTCTGGGACCCCCTGACAAAGGCTAGGGGGTCAGGAACTGTCCACTCTGCCCCCTTTTCACGTTCTCCACCTTTGTTTTTCACCCCCTCAGACTGCGAGAGACAAAATGGCGGCCGACACTTCCTGGTTTTCGACCGATTCGAATGTTTACTGAGATCTAACAACCAATCAGAATCGTGCTCGTGCACGGCGGCGTGCGCGTACGGTAAGCTTACGGTACGCGCTCGGAGCGCGCCCATAGATAGATATATATTGATTTAAATGCTATTTTCTCAGGAAATACTGAACAGATTTACACGAGACCTTCAAAAGGCACATCCCTGACCTGAGGGCTACCTCTCTGCCAAATTTCAAGTAATTCTGTTCACCCAGCGTGCACGGCACTAACTGCGTAAAGTGGGCGCGCGGTGCGCGAAGCGCACCGCGTGCTCACTGTGCGCGCACGGTGCGCGAAGCGCACCGTGCGCGCACAGAACGAACTGCGTTAAGTGGGCGCGCACGCCATGAATGGCGTACAGTAACTTAGCATTTAAAAAAACGTACAAATTCACTGAAAAAACCATAGGTTTCACACACGTTATAGTTAGGAATTAGCATTTAAAAAACCTTGCAAATTCACTGAAAAAACCATAGGTTTCACACATGTTATAGTTAGCTGGACATTTTACTGATAAAAAACCAATGAAATTCCCCCGTTATAGTTAGTGCAGGCAACTATAACTCACGTGACCGCAATCCTCTGCTGATGACATATGTGTCTTTATGAAAAAAAAATATTTGTAATATATGTATAGCTAAAATTTAATGGAAGAAGACATGGGCAAATAATTGTCTAAATACAGTATTAGCATCAGCAGAGGATTGCGGTCGCGTGAGTTATAGTTGCCTGCACTAACTATAACGGGGGAATTTCATTGGTTTTTTATCAGTAAAATGTCCAGCTAACTATAACGTGTGAAACCTATGGTTTTTTCAGTGAATATATATATATATATATATGTGTGTATATATATATTCACTTAAAAAACCATAGGTTTCACACATGTTATAGTTAGGTGGATATTTCACTCGTAAAAAACCAATGAAATTTCCCCGTTATAGTTAGTTCAGATAACTATAACTCGCGCGCCCGCAATCCACTGCTCATGACGTCACATATTACATCACTCATCACATGGTCAGTGGCATCACTCATGACATCATCCTTGTGATAGAGTGGTGGTCGCGCGAGTTATAGTTATCTGAACTAATTATAACGGGGGAATTTCATTGGTTTTTTACGAGTGAAATATCCACCTAACTATAACATGTGTGAAACCTATGGTTTTTTAAGTGAATTTGCAAGGTTTTTTTAAATGCCAATTCCTAACTATAACGTGTGTGAAACCTGTATTATTATTTTTTTTATATATTTATTTTACAATAAATTACGTATTACATTTTTTTTTTTTTCACCGTGAGCGCACGGTGCGCGCACCCCCGCGTTTTAAAATAAAACAAAAAAAAATTCTGCCTTCGGGGTCCTTCTGGGACCCCCTGACAAAGGCTAGGGGGTCAGGAACTCTCTACCCTGCCCCCATTTCACGTTCGCCACCTTCCTTTTTCACTCTCGCACTGAAAACAAACATAATGGCGGCCGACACTTCCTGATTTCGACCGATTCGAACGTTGACTAACATGTAACCACCAATAAGAATTACGCTCGCGCACGGTGCGCGCACCCTGCGCGCGTATAGATATTGATATGCTTTTAAATGCTATTTTCTCAGGAAATACTGACCAGATTTACACCAGACCTGCAAAAGGCACTTTCTTGACCTTATGGCTACCTCTCTGCCAAATTTCAAGTAATTCTGTTCAGCCGTTCGGGCTGTAGCTGTGTCTAAAGGTCCTATGGAAAAATGCATGGGGAAAACGCGTTTTGGGACCCCCCTTTTTTCTCGGCCCCCGCTTGACGAATCCCCCCGAGACTTTGAGGGTAGGAGCTGAGCGGAGCGCCCCATTAGTTTTGAAAATTTCGCGAAGATTTGTCAACCGGCGCCAAAGTTATTCAAAATAGAATTTTGAGATTTCCTATGGAAACACGGTCCTAACTATAACTATCTACTGGCGACCGCCAGTAGATAATATGTGTATATATATATATATATATATGTGTGTGTGTGTGTGTGTGTGTGTGTGTGTGTGTGTGTGTGTATATGTATGTATATGGTGCTGGGAGTTTGTCATTACGAACTCCACAGCACCATAATGGTTTTACTGAAAACTGGGAAGTTGGTATCAAACTTCTCAGCACATTAAATCCACACTGATGCCAATGTGGGATTTGATGAAAAATGCGCTCAGAGGGCATCTTAGAGATGCCCCCTGAAAAACGACCCAACTCTAGTGTCTCTGCTGAGTGGCTGCTCGCCAGGTATCACCACCAGACATGTTTCTGGACCCCTGGGTCGAGAGCCTGCTGCTCTTGGGGGTCTGAACCAATGCACATCCTTGGACGAGGTGCCAAGCCTCCTCCCCCAGGATTGGCAGAGTCCACGAAGGGGAAGCTTCAAAGGCTAGCCGTCTTTGTGAGCTACCCCAGCCCTTCACTGCTTCCAGCAACTGGCCCCCACTGGTTCTGATCCCTTGGGCTGGCGAATCGGCAGGAAAACCCAGTGAGGAAGGGAGGTGTGCCCACCTTTGCCAACCCCACCCCTCACGTGGGTAAGGCGAGGGGAAGCACAACTCTCAGTCCCCGCCATCTTGCAGATGGGGGACCCAGCCAACCAGAGAGGCATATGCCTCCCTCCCACTGGAGGGTGGCATAATAGGAGGTGTAGCCACCCCAAGGAGGGGACCCATTGGTCCAAACCTTCACTTACTTATAACGCCCCTATATCTAGTATTCTGATGGATACATCTGCCTGTGGATTCTCACCTTTTGATTTACCCCTGCGCCAGCATTCCACTGAAACTTTTTCTTAGCTCTCCCACGTCGACGAGGACATCATAATAGCACGGCTCCGCTCACGACTCCGTATGACATCACTGGAGCCATAAGAAGACCTTGTCGGCGTGCTGACGTCAGTTCCCTTTTTTCTGCGCCATCGATGCGTAAAATTACTCTGAGACTCTCCATTTTCTTCATAGGTTACTTTGTTACTGCTGTTTTCCTTGGTGTAGCGGTGCTATAGCGACATCGAGGAAGTCGGGTTTTAAGCCTTGCAGAAAGTGCGGGGGCCATATGTCTATCACAGACCCCCATGATGACTGCTTGTGGTGTGTCATCGGACCACGACGTTGAAGGCCCCTCTAGTTGTCGGAAAATGAATCCGAAGGTTTTGAAGGAGCGTGAGGCTAAGCTTTTTATGGTAAAAGCAAGAAAGGAGAAGAGGAGCCGAAAGAGGTCGAAATTGAAGTCGTCAAAGAAGCACAAGAAGAAGAGAAGGCACAGCTCCTGGCGTCATTCATCGAAAGGTAGAGCTTCGAGGCCGACGCCTAGGACTCCTCGATATCGCTCTAAAGATTTCATCTCGCTGTCGCCTTCTCCTTCTCCTAAAGCATCTCTGGCTCACTGTCCGATGCCGAGGGTTTCTCCGGCGCATTCACCGACGCCAAAGGGTTCTCCAGCGCCCAGGTTATCTTCGGCACCGAGAGGTCCTCAGGAGCCTAGGATGTCTTCTCCTGTGCCAGCGGCCTCTCCTGTTCTGGATCTGACGTCCCCTGTGCCTACTCGGCCTTAAGCATATTCAGACTCAGCTCCTTATCCACCCTTTCCTGAACCTGGGTCGGATCCTTCGTATTTTCTTAAAGCGATGTACGGCATGTTTGCCAAAGCAGCCTACCCTACCCGGTGCCCCTTCGGGCCCCGTGGGTCCGCTTGCATTCAATTTGGGCGCCTCAGCAATATGCCGAGGCACCTTTCGTGCCCTTTATGCCAATGGCACCGTCCTGGCCGTTTCCCGCTCCGAGGTTTTCTACGGCGTTTTCACACTCTCCGGTGACATCTGGTGGTCTTTCTTCCTCTCGACTTCGATCGGCGCTGTTGCCCACATTGGAGGCTCTTCCATCGACGCCTGCGCCTATGTCTCCGGCGCCGAGCTTGGCGCTGCCGACGCTGGTTCCGAAGTTGAGGTCGAGAAAAGAAGCCCAAAGACTGTTGGAAGAGGAAGAATTTCAGCGGGGTGATGCTGAAGAATGTGAAATTGAAGACTGTTGATGAGTTTGAGGGCCTTCGAGAGGCGAGTGGTCTAGACACTTCCCCAGAGTGGGAACTTTCTTCACCAAAGGCCTTACCCTCTCAGAATGTAAAACCATACCATGCTGTGATTAGAAAGGCTGCTGAGCTTTTAGACCTTCAGTTACCCACTGCTGAGTTCAGGCCAAATATTCTTACCAAGGTATTACATTCCCCATCTTCTGTAGTCGAACCTCTTTTGCCTTTTAATGAGGCTTTGACTGAGCCAATTCTAGACTGTTGGCGGAAGCCCCTTTCTGCTCCTGCTGTATCAAGGTCTGTAGCAAGGAGGTACAGGCCTGCCCCTGGTGATCCTGTTTTTCTTTCTGCACATCCTTCACCAGAAAGTTTAGTGGTGCAGACTTCCTGTTCTAAACAGGCTGCTGGATCTTTGAGGCAGAGACTCTAAGAAATTGGAGCATTCTGCAAAGAAGGTCTTCTCTTCAAGTATGGCCTTGAAGTCCACCAATGCTGCTTGCTTGTTGGGGAGTTATATTCATGCCTTAATGGATTCGGCCAAGCAGTTGGCTCCCAAGTTACCTTATAATGATAGAGGTCTCTTTTTAGAAGTTCTGGCGGATACGCAGGCTGCAGCCCATCAAGTTTTATTTTCTGGACACTGCTGATTCGGTGGCCAGGGTGATTGGTTCCTCTATTGCCACCAGGAGGCATGCCTGGCTCAGGTCTTCTGGGTTTTCACCTGATGTGCAGGATACTCTCCTTGACCGTCCGTTTGATAGATCCAAGCTTTTTGGTAAAAAGGCTGATTCTGCGCTGCAGAGGTTTAAAGACAGTAGAGCCACGGCGAAATCCTTGAGTCTTAAGTCCCAAACCAGAGAATTTGGGTATAGGACATACCGTGGTTTTTGTAAGGCGGCTTCCTTTCGAGGCTGTCAACAGTCACAGCAGCAGAAGAACCCTCTGTACAAGTCTTATAGAGGGAAGAGCAGAGGTCGTCTGCGAGATGCATCACGTCCGCTCTTCTCCTCCTCTTCCTCCCGTGCCGCCACCGCTGGTACCACAGGAAAGCAGCTCTATATTCCCCATCTTGGAGCATGCTGGGCCTGTAGGGCGTCCGGTGTCCCATTTTCTACAAGATTGGAAATCGGTTACTTCGGACTGTTGGGGTTTTGAATCTTGTGGAGAATGGATACGCCCTCCCCTTCCTGGAGTTTCCTCCTCCTTACCCTCCTCGCCAGGATTGGGGCTTAGAAGACCATTTGCTGCTTCTGGAGGTTCTTGCCTTGTTGCAAAAAGGTGCGCTAGAGGTGGTTCCAGAGCAAAAAAGGGGTCAGGGATGTTATTCCCGTTATTTCCTGATACCCCAAAAGGACGGTCAGCTTAGACCAATCCGGGACCTCAGGGTTTTGAATTTTTACCTCCGGCAGGGAATGTTCAAAATGTTGACCTTGGCTCAGGTTCTTCTAGCGCTGCAACGGGAAAATTGGATGGTGTCGATCGATTTGCAGGATGCGGGTTTTCATCTTCCCATCCTGACGTCGCATCGGAAGTATCTCCGGTTTACGGTAGGGTCACAACACTACCAGTTTGCGGTCCTACTGTTTGGTCTCACTTACGCACCACAGGTCTTCATGAAGGTTATGGCGGTGGTGGCCGCACATCTCAGAAGGTCGGGATTCCTGTCTTCCCCTAGCTGGATGACTAGCTGCTCAAGACAAAGTCTTCAGAGATGGTGTTGAACCACTTGCATGCAACAACGCAGTTGTTGTTGTTGAACTTGGGTTACTCGATAAATGTGCCCAAATCTCACCTACTGGACACTACTGTTTGTCAAGCTATTTCGCCTCCGCAGAGGATTCTCGACATTCAGGAGACGATTCCTTTATTTCCTGATGGGGCGGTTGTTCCAGTCCTGAAGGGTCAACGTCAGTTCGGTCTGTTCACTTCCTGCATTCTGTTGGTCAGTCATGCACTCTGGCACATGAGGGCACTCCACTGGTGCCTCCGCAGGCAGTGGTATCGGCACAATGAAGATCTCGGGGAGAAGGTCAGAATCTCCAGAGACACTGCAGCCGAGCTGTCTTGGTGGAGTGTGCAGGGCAACCTGTCTCAAGGAAAGCCCTTTCAGCCTCCTTCGCCGATGGCCACCGTGATCACAGATGCCTCCACTCTAGGGTGGGGTGCTCATCTGGGGGATCTGGAGATCAAATATTGCTTCACATCAACCTTTTGGAATTGCGTGCAGTACGTTTGGCTCTCAAGGCCTTCCTTCCCTCCCTTCGCAGTCAGTCGGTTCAAGTCCTGACGGACAACACACAGCGATGTGGTACATAAACAAACTGGGAGGGGTAGGGTCGTATAGTCTCTGCAGAAAGGCTCTGCGACTCTGGTCCTGGGCTCAGGGCCGTCAGATATGTGTTTGCAAATCATCTGGCCAGGGTGCTAAATGCGCGTGCAAACAGTCTCAGTTGGCAATACTCGGCTGATCACGAGTGGTGGCTTCATCCGGAGGTGGTCGTTCGCATCTTTCAGATGTGGGGGTTTCTTCGGGTGGACCTTTTTGCTACTCGGGAGAATGCGCACTGCCCCTCGTTCTGCAGTCTTCAGTATCTGATGCAGGGAGCGTTGGGGGAGGAGTTTCAATTGGATTGGAGCTCGCAACTCTGTTACGCTTTTCCTCCCATACCCTTGATTCCTCGAGTTCTGAGGAAGATTCGCCAAAACAGGGCCCAAGTCATTTTGATCGCCCCAGATTGGCCACGAAGAGTGTGGTACACAGATCTACATCACCTCTCGTCGCACCCTCCGCTCTGTCTCCCTTTCAGGGCAGACCTCCTCTTGCAGTCGCAGGGGCAGGTTCTTCACCCCCACCTCCAAAGCTTTCAACTTCATGCCTGGAGATTGAACGGGGCAACCTGAGTTCTTTCTCTCTCCGGCTAGATGTGGTGGATGTTATTTTATCATCCAGGAGACACTCCACCAAATCTGTCTATTCCTCTAGGTGGTACAAGTTTGTGACATGGTGTGGAGAGAGGTCCATTGATCCACTGAAATCCCATTTATCTGACGTTCTAGGATTTTCACTTTCCTTGGCCAAGCAGGGTTGTGCTGTGGCTACTGTTAAAGGTTATTTATCGGCCTTGTCGGCTTTCCTCTGCTTGCCGAACCAGCCGTCTTTATTTAAGTCTCCTATTGTTATGAGGTTCATTAAGGGCCTCGCCAATAAGTTTCCTCCCACTCCCTTCATAATGAGTCAGTGGGATTTGAATGTAGTTCTTACATTTCTGATGGAGTCTCCTTTTGAGCCTCTTCATAGTTGTCTGTTGATGCTTGTTTCTTTTAAGACGGTCTTTCTGATCGCCATTACCTCAGCCAGTGTAGGGTAAGTGGGCTTCAGGCTCTTAGTTCTAAACCTCTGTTTTTGACCATTCATGCAGAAAAGATGGTTCTCAGAACCATGGCTTCTTTCCTGCCTAAGGTGATGACTCCTTTCCATCTAGGGCCGTCTTCTATCCTCCCCCTCACCCTTCTAAGGAGGAGGAGACACTTCACCGTCTGGACCCTAAGAGGGCCGTTAGCTTCTACCTGGACAGAACCAGGGACCTAAGGCTGGATGATCAGCTCTTCGTGGGCTACATCGAACGAATGAAGGTAAAAGCTGTCAACAAGCGAACACTCTCCAGGTAGATCATCTTGTGCATCAAAATCTGCTACGCCTTGGCCAATAAGGAGCCACCTGAAGGTATTAGAGCTCATTCCACTAGAGCCAAGTCTTCTTCTTCTGCTTTGGCTAGAGGTGTTCCTGTTGTAGACCTTTGTAAGGCGGCAACTTGAGCCTTCCTCCATACCTTCGCAAAGCATAACCGCTTGGATTCGGAGGTTAGGAGGGACGGCCATTTTGCACGCTCTGTACTGCAAGATGTTTTGGTATAGGCAGGTGGACACCCCGCTCCAGGAGAGGTACGGATTTGGGATTCAATTCAAAAGGTGAGGAATCCACAGGCAGACGTATCCATCAGAAGAACAATTTACTTACCTTCGGTAACGCTTTTTCTGGTGGATACAATATTTGCCTGTGGATTCCTCACTGACCCACCTGCCTCTCCGTTTTCTTCCTGCAGATACCGAATAAAGTTTTGACTGTCTGACATTGTCAGTTTTTATATGTCATACAGTTTATTGCTAGGAAATGCTTTTGTTGTTGCCTTTTCCTTTCTATTTATACTATATGTATTTGTATATATTTTGTGTATACTGGTGTTATGTTGTCGGTTCGCCTCGAAGACACGGAAAAAATGGGAGGAACTGACGTCAGCACGCCGACGAGGTCTTCTTATGGATCCGGTGACGTCATACGGAGTCGCGAGCAGAGCCATGCTATTTTGACGTCCTCGTCGACGTGGGAGAGCTAAGAAAAAGTTTCCATGGAATGCTGGTGCAGAGTAATACAAAAGGTGAGGAATCCACAGGCAGATATTGTATCCACCAGAAAAAGCGTTACCGAAGGTAAGTAACTTGTTCTTTAGGGGCAACCCCGAACCTTGTCTCCTCGGACAAGAAACAACCAGAAGAAGAAGGACCGAAGAAGGCGTGCTGAAGTAAGAGGAGGAGGACGCCCATTGACTTGACCTCAGCCCTACCGGCTTGTCCACTCCGCAAACCTGCTTCAGCGAAATCCAGGTGTGTCCTGCAGCCAGCAGCCCTCAAGAACCCGAAGGACATGCCCTGCCTTCACCAAGACTTTGTGTCCCGTTAGCACCAGATTTGCTAACCCACAGACTCTGGCTAAATCCGCGAGTCTGCACCACTCTGCACCCGACAACCACTGCCCGAGTTTGTTTGGCCCAACAATACGAGAAGGTCTTTTTGGCAATCCTGAACTGAGATCTGGTGATCTTTGACCTGCCTCGAGTCTCCAAACGACGCCTGCAGCCCCTTTCTGGAGGATCCCCCCCGACCGTGACTGGAGTTGGTAAGAAAACCAGATGCCTACAAACACCCCTGCACCTGACTTCCCACGGCCTTGGCTGGTCCAACCGACAGTGTCCCAGCATCCCCAGGCATCCCAACTTACCTCTCCAACCGGTGGTCACCTTCAGAAGATCTTCGTCCCCGAGCCTGCAGTGTTTGTTGCAACCGGAGAATCCCCATTGAAAACAACAGTGCACCCAACGCCAAATCAGCACCCTGCAGCCATTGCTGCAGGGGAATTTTGTGGGCTAAACCAGATCCACCTTTACCGTGGGCCTAGCACCAGAAGCTTTGCTCCCACATCCTTGTGGCCTGCTCGTGAGCAGCCACCAACCGGAGGCCCCCTATCCTACATTGGATAAAATTAGGCCTCAGCACTCTGCACCCAACCACACTAGTGCCGCTGAAGGAGTTCTGAGAGTGCATCCTCGACCCTGGGGGAACTCTGGTTCTAACCCCAGAATACCAACTCCCACAAATAAGTACTTGCCTGCAAACCGTTAACTTCATTTCCTCCCACGGGATTGCATTAACAGTTTTTCCTTAAAAATTCTTCTAAATGTGGAGTTGGTTTGTACGAAGCATTGAAAAACGGCATAACTGTAAAAACTGAATTACTTACCTTTTGTCTAGGAAATGTTTGTGTGATATCTAGGCATATCACACTGATTAGCAAAAGTAACTTAAAAAGTTATCCAATGAGTAACGTGTACTGTAATCTACAAAGTAACTAAAAAGTAATTTCAAACTGTTGACTTACCTGTAACTCAACCAACTGCATTTGAACTTGCAGTCGACAAACAAGTACCCCGGCACTCAGAAGTGTAATATCCCTTTTCCTTCGCATCAAGCCTAATAAGCAAAACCACATTCCATTTTCTCAATATGTCAATGATTGCAAGCAAAGATGGGTTCGTACAAAACATTTTTGTTTAATTTTATCAAAACATTAAGTTCGAGTACAACATTATGACACCATAATTTTCAAACAAAGACCATAAATACCCCTAATGCTTCAGAAAACTTAACAATTAGAGAATTTTCTTTTTTATTTTGAACCTGCATTCAAGTGTAAATCGCCGCTTAAGATTTTGCGAAGTATTATTTCACTTACCTGCACCAGTCTTTGCTTGGTTCTAGAAATAAAATAACTAAATGTTTTTGATACAAACAAATTGGTCTGAGTTCAGTCTTTGAGTGTGTGACATTTCTTGCATGAGTGTGTACAACAAATGCTTAACACTGATAAAGCCTTACTGCTCGCCCACAATACCATAAATAGAGAGTAAGGTGCTAGCTACTTTTCCTCTGCCTACCTTTGGGTTTCCACTGGACTCAGTGTACACTACTACTCATTTTGGTATAGTATATACAGAGCCAGCTTCCTACAGCCATTTCCTAGTGTTGGCCACAACAGACCGCCAACTTCTGCGTCTGTGCCTCTTCTCCTTACAAATCTTCGTCAGCGAAAAAGACTCGGTCGACGGACCTGTTGACAACCGCTCCATCGTTGACTGCAGGAAAATTTTAATCGCTGTCGCCGGCTACCGTTGGTTCTACGCAGACGGCGAGTGCAACGACGACTGCTTCTTTGACTATGTTCAAATACCCAGTGTCAATGCATGGGTCAACAACGATTACAATAAAGTGCATCTTTCTGTCGACATCGTCCACGGAACAGAAGAAAGTCACTGGAATGGCACGGATGACATCGGATTTGACTTCCTTGAGCAAGGTATCGCCGCTTCCTCCTTCACTCCTCCTGGATTTGAAAGTGTCTGCAGATGAGGTCCTGTTTGGACCAGCGTATAGTCCTTCACAATTAAGAGTGATGTGTCAGAACACTGACAATGAAGAGGGAGTACCAAGGGATACTTCAGACTATATGTAGACAGATTTTTCTTTTAAAGATCATCCTCTGCCAAGACCGCAGTAAACATAAACATTTTCTGGAATCCCAAACACCATAACCCTGCAGTCCGGGACGACCTGAAAGGCAGCCTGAAACACAACTTCCTGATGCTTCGGAACCTCCTTCAGCTCAAGAGAGTATGGCGGCCCCTCTGGTCTGAACTATTGGAGATGATTATACTGAAAGCGATCCGGAAGAGCAGCCAGAGGAAGGAGAGTTGGTTCAAGACACAGGCACTGCAGGTAGGGAATGAGATGACTACATTGCACCATCCTCACCATCTCATTCACCTTCCCCTGCCAGTTCTCTTCCAGCGGACATTGGGGGTTCCATAAGTTATAGTAACAAGTGTCTAAAAGATTTGACATGCTGCACCCTACGAAGCAAGCTGAATGCTTCCTGTATGATTTTAAGGATTCCACCAGAAAATCTACATGAGCCATTCCAGTGGTAAGCTACATCTGGGAGGAGGGGCTCAAATTAATGAAGAATCCATCTTTGGTCACTGCAGTGGTTCCGAGAATGGATAAGAAATATAAAGCCCCTGATTCTCCTCCTGCATGCTTAATTGGACATTCAAGACCAGTGGTTATGCAGGCAGCGCAGCTCCAGAAACCCTTTTGCCCCTTGTTCCGCCCCTCCCAATAAGGATGGCAGCAGACTGGATAGTATAGGAAAACGTTTTGCAGCAATAGCGGCTACTTCCTTCAAAGCGTCAAATGCCTTAGCTATCTGAGGCAGCAATGCCCGTTGGATGTGGTCTGACTCTGCACCTTTTCTAGACCATCTCCCTGAAGAAAAGAATGCACGGGCTACGCAGAATCTTCAAGAAGGGGCCAGTGCGGCGTCTGAAGTCATAGATAAAGCAATGGATATATCTTCCATTGCTTTCTGACAAATGACAGGAGCTATAGTACTACGCAGACAGGGCTGGTTGAAGGCTACCTCCTTCCTCCCTGAGGTTCAGCCGAAAATTATGGATAGGCCATTTTACGGTGAATATTTATTTGGGTAAAATGTTGCTGATGCTCTTCACGGGATAAAGGCGGAAACAAAACCGCATTCTACCTAGAAACACTCCAGCAGCAGCGTTTTCAGTCGTTTCGTGGAGGAAGAGATAGCGGTCAATACCAGCAAAAATCCTCTTTTCAGTCATATGGACACCAGCCATATCTACAACAAGGATATACACCAGAATATGTGGAGCAGCAACAATTTCGAGCGTCTAACATGCCTTACACGCAGCAATCAACTTGCCGACGTCGTCCTACAAGGGGAAAATCCCAGGACAACGCTAGACGCCAGTGACTTTTCAGTTCCACCAGTCACCTCATACCGTCACAAGCCTCAAAAGGTCCACTATGTGTCTGCCTGTTACCATCAGTGGCTCAATTTACAAACGGAAAAATGGATGTTGGACATTATTCAACAAGGACACACCTTTGAATTTGTCCAAAAGCCTTTAGGTCTCCCTCTTCTCAAGAGAAAACATCAACATCTAACTCTATTGAAGCAGGAGATTTTAGCTCTTATCTTGAAGGGAGCGATAGAGGAAGTTCCTCAGCAACACCGTAGAAAGGGATTCTACTCACACTTCTTTCTCATAAAAAAGAAGCAGTATGGCAAATGGAGACGGGTCATGGATCTCAGACCCATAAACAAGTGTATCAAAAAACGGCCCCTCAGAATGCTGCTGTTGCAAGAAATTCTATTGATGATCAACAAAGGGGACTTTATGACATCTCTCGATGTCCTGGACGCCTATTTTTACATCCCCATTTACGTCAAGCATCTACGTTTCCTATGGTTCGGGGTGGCAGGGGGCCACTATCAGTTCAAAGTACTGTTTTTCGGTCTCTGATCAGCGCCCAGAGTATTCATGAAGTGCAATGCACTAGTGGCCGCCTTCTTAAGACAGCAACGGCACCAGGTTTATCCCTGCCTGGATGACTGGCTAGTCAAGGGGTCTACATACCACTCTGGAAATAACTCTTCATGGGCTTGTCATCAGCTCTTCAAATTGCTGGGGCTGCAGATAAATATGGAAAAATCATCCCTCATACCAATACAATCGCTGGGGTTCCTTGGGGCTGTTCTGGACACCAAGATAGCGAAGGCTTACCCTACGACATAACGCATTCACAAGATCTTGCATATAACGACTCAAATACTAAGAAGAAAGTCCGTTTCAGTGAGAATGTACAAATCTAAGCTGAAAATGCTATCCTCGTGCTTTCAATTGTTTCCAAACTGCTGTTTGCATACGATGCCGCTTCAGGAACAACTGGATGTCCAGTGGATACAGGCTTACGTCTTATTCGACCGTCACATTCGCTATCCCCAGGCAATAAAAGAAGCTCTGTCATGCTGGGGAATACAGCAAACTATATCTCCAGGCCTCGCCTTTGAGGCGCAATGTCATAGTTACGTTATGACTACGGACGCATCCCTTCAGGGATGGGGGGGGGGCACATCTTCAGGAACTAGAAATTGATGGGAAATGGACCATACAAGAGTCATAGATGTCATCAGTGATGTCATGAGGGATGTCACTGACCATGTCATGAGTGATGTAATATGTGACGTCATCAGCAGTGGATTGCGGGCGCGCGAGTTATAGTTAGCTGAACTAACTATATCGGGGGAATTCCATTGGTTTTTTACGAGTGAAATGTCCAGCTAACTATAACATGTGTGAAACCTATGGTTTTTTTCTGTGAATTTGCAAGGTTTTTTAAATGCTAATTCCTAACTATAACGTGTGTGAAACCTATGGTTTTTTCAGTGAATTTGCAAGGTTTTTTAAATGCTAATTCCTAACTATAACGTGTGTGAAACCTATGTTTTTTTCAGTGAATTTGCAAGGTTTTTTAAATGCTAATTCCTAACTATAGCGTGTGTGAAACCTATGGTTTTAAGTGAATATATATATATATATATATATAGATAGATAGATAGATAGATAGATAGATAGATAGATATATATATATATATATATATATATATATATATATATATATATATATATATATATATATATATATATATATATAGATATACTTATGTGTAGATCTACAGTATGAATAAATTGTTTTTCTCAGTGGTTTACATATATATTTTCACTTTGTGATTAATAGTTTATTGAACGCTTCTATTGTAAGAAGGAAAGTCTCCCTGCCTTTCAAGAGGCAGTGCTGAAAAATCAATGCAGAGATTTATTGCTACTCCTTCTTTATGTTGACATACCCCCCCAGACATGCGTTTCCAGTGCCAGTAACTTCAGTAGCAAATCCCAAACTTTTTACAAATGGAATATTGGTAGGATTAGGGAGTCACCCTCCAATAAGATACTTTTTATGAAAGCATTCTTACATGTTAGTCTTGCCAACACCCTTCTATTTAGACATCTCCAAGTTCCCCAGCTCGGTTGACAAGAGCTAATCTATGCAGGAGACAGCATGTACGTCTACACCTTGCCCAAAGTAGCCTTTTGGAGATAATCAGTAATTGGTGTGGTCCTGTGTAAACAAGACCATCAACATCTGAGTTATGTTATAGCTCCTGAAAAATAAATCCACTTCATGACCCCTTACTTTGTTCTTGGCTCCAAGAAAGGCTTACACAGCTGAAAAGCACTTCCCGTCAATATTGCAGTGCATCTTAGAATCTCAATAATACTCAAAATGTGTCTGTTACGCCATGTTAGGTCAGAAGCACAGCACATCACAGCAGACTTTGCTCAGAAAAGAACTCTTCAAATATCAAAGTACGAAAATGTAAAAAATATCATTCTTAAAAAATCACCTGCAGTAAAAATAAAGGGAGTGTAACATTTCCTAAAGATTGTCAATACATTCTAACCGACGTTAAAGAAATAGATAAATTAACACATGGAGATAAATGCAAAAATGTTAACATTGCAAAATTATCAAAATACACTCTGTGTGATGTGACCACATTTTATAAGCCTACATTTTTTATATTTCAGAAGAATGCTTGTTCATATAATCTTTATATAAAAGTAAAGTACAATGTATTTGAGTTAGTTGGTATATTTCCCAATAGAGAAGGACCTCAAGAATTTTACACATTACATTTCTTTGTTCATTTCTATTTAAAAAAAAGCAATACAATGTTTAAACCAAAAAGGAGCTTTTTCAACTGTGCTGCAAAATCCAAAATACGTTGTGAGCTTGTCTTCCTGTACAGTTTCTGCTACATTTTCACTTGTTTGTGTTTTGATTTGTTTAGCTATATGTTAAACTCAAAAATGCCTTCATTTTTACAGCTGTGCCATATTGACTGCCAATCAGAAGGGGGGATTCCGTCCTATTCGTTTGCCTTAATGGTGATGTTCTTTCTTCAGCAAAGAAAACCACCAATTCTTCCAGCCTATTTGGGCAAGTGGGTGAGTTAAAAATGTAATGTATGTACATAGGGCATATGTTTAATTCATATTTTGACAAGAAAGCAACCACTTTTTCATTTTAGCTAGTGGATACGATTTCATGATCTTGCAGCGCTCCATTGAACTTAAAAACCTCCACTGACCTCAGTATCTGAAAGAAACAGTTAATTATAGATTCCTTACCTTAGAATTACCCCAGGCGTCAGACTGGATCTGAAAAGCTTTGTCGTCAGCAGTACCTCTGCACGTCAGAAGGTGGCGTCGGTCGTCTCTGCGTCCGTCGTTGGCTTCGTGGTCATCGGGATGACGTTGCGGTAGCTACTTAGACGCCGCCCTCGCGTGCTGACGTCAGTTCTTTCTTTTTCCGCGCCAGCCAGTGCAGATACTAAGAGAGCGGTAACTCCAGTCACTTTTTGACTGAACTTTTTGACCGACTTTTGTCAACGTCTTTTTGAGTCCTACGACTCCTGGTGCACGTAGGGATTCCCGGCTTCAAGGCTTGCAGGTCCTGTTCTCGACTGATGTCGGTTACGGATCCGCACCGTGTGTGCCTCTTTTGCCTGGAGTGCGACCATGACCCCAAGTCGTGCTCTGACTGCTGGTCCATGGCTCCGAAGGTTTTGAGCAGTCGGCTCCGTGCTGTTCAAGGTCCAGGTCGCGAGGAAGGTCGAGGGACCTGTCTCGGAGCCATCATCACTCATCTTCTAAGTCTTCGCACTCGGGGTCAGGTAAGTCGAATCACAAGAAGAAGTCGTAGAAGCATCATTGCTCTTCGACTTTTCCTCGTCGGTCGGCTGATACGATGAGAGATGCGGGCGGTGCCCCTCCTGCAGCTCGGCGTGCGGAGCCTTAAGAGCCAACTCAGAGTTTACCTCCCTTCCTGGGACCCGGAGCGACTCCTTGGGCAGCCCAAACCTGCCAGCATGCTTTCTGGCCCCGCGGACTCGATTTTGGGGCCTAGGGATTCTCCGCCGGCAGCTCCGGCCCCAGGGCTGCAGGTCCTCCTTGGATCCAGGCCTGAATCCTGATTGGCACCGTTTGACCTTATTATGCCTCCACCGGCGCCGCTTCCTCTGGCACCGCTACCGCTTTTGACGCCAGTCGTGCCCCCGGCCGTCATCGACCCTGGCCTCCATCCTGATGTGGATCCGGCACTGTGCCGGGTGTTTGTGCCTCTGTTCACTCATGGGGTCCCTTTTAGGCCAGATTGGCACCCAGAGGATGAGGAGGCGGACTGGGAGGGGTCAGGTCACCATCTGACTGACCAGTTGGAATGTGATCAGGACTGGAGACAGGACCTGGGGGATGCCAGTGATCTGGACATCTCCCCTGACCTTGGCATGTTGTGTCCTCCTACAACGGCTGACCTCCTGCATTCGCTGGGGTTCTCCATCAATGTGCCGACATCGCACTTAATCCCCTCTCAGAAGCTCCTCTTTAACGGAGCAGTTCTGGACACGACGCGGTTTCGGGTTTATCCTCCCGAACAGCGAGTCCGGGATATTCGGGTTATGATTCCGATCTTTCAGCCTCTATCCCGTGTTTCGGTCAGGATGACCCTGAGGCTGCTGGGCCTCCTGGCCTCCTGAATCCTGCTGTTCGATCATGCCACATGGCATATGCGGGCTCTGCAGTGGGATGTGAAGTTCCAGTGGGCGCAGCATCAGTGGAATCTGTCCGATTGCGTCCAGATCTTGGAGGGCACTGCACGTCAACTGGTGGATCATGTACCAGGATTGGGTCAACGGCAGATCCTTCTCCCTTCCCCAACCAGAGCGCACAGTGGTGACGGACGCATCCCTTTTGGGATGGGGCGTCCACATGGGAGAGGCGCAAATCAGAGGCCTCTCTTCGGTGGCAAATAGATCTAACCAAGGCTCTCCTCACTGTTGAAAGAGACCTTGCGCCACCTCAGAGTGAAGACGCCATTCGTGATCCATCATGCACCTGCGGCTGAGTTCGTCCGCACTGGCATTCAGGGAACCTGCCAGATGTTGAACCACGAGGGATATGCCCTGATGTTCCTGCCATATCCAGGGGCTGAGGGCCTCTTGACATAGGGTCCAGGACCGCACCCTGCCTTGTTTGTTGCAATATCACATGGCGGTGGTGTTGTCCGTGAACACCTGCACTACTCTTCCCCGGACAGAGGGAAGGAATGCCTTTAGTGCAAGACAGATCGCCCTGAGCTCCAGAAGGTTGATGTGGAGCCCGGACTCCGCCGGGAGGATGGGTGGGGCGGTAAGGAACCTATAATAACCTATGTTTCTTACAGATATATCGTTACCGAAGGTAAGTTAAATTAGGATTGACAACTTCAGGGGATGAGACATATTAAGGACTGTGCAGCTTCTCCTTCCTGTACATCTAAAGCTAAATCTGGGTTTTGAGTAAATATGGTTAGGATATTTTGTGGTCAGTGTTACGAAGTATCTAAACCAAGTGGATTGTACTTTCCCTTGGTGAGCAGTAGAGTCCAGAGTGGGTCCAATATGGCCATATCCGTACCATGATTTCAGAATATTAACGTTTTGCCCAACTATATTATGGTGGTGTTGCTGTCAAGTGGACATTTATAGCTGCTAAATGTCCATATGGCAAATGTGCCACTTTAAGTCAGTCCTGACCTTTTAACAGACATGTCGTATTCTATGACTTGAAATTTTGTTGTTAACCTTGCACCTATGGGCCCCAAAATCCCAGCAGTAAAGTGCATTTATTTAAAAAGCCAGGATTAGCTAAGGTTATCTCATAAAAAAATAGGACACTTTGCAGCTATAGCATTGACTGATTATAAATGGAAATTCTAAATTCATATCTATTTTATAACCATTGAATAGCCTGACAAATCTCACATGGATCTAGTTCTCATAATATCAAAGTTGGGCACGCTTGGCTAGCAGGAAGTCATATGGCCCATTAATTCCCTGGTCATTGGCACTTAAGGTCTCCCTGTAATCCCCACATGGTCTTCCATTCCTGCACTTCCCATGTTATGTACCCCTTGACCCTTATTTACTCCCTCCTATCCAAGCAGCATTTAAATTTAATTTATAATACGTGAGACGCAGTACTCGCTACTTGACACCTATGGGAGCTTACACCAACTGAATGATCATCGAACCTTGTACTTTGGAAGAATGCAAGTCAATCAGTAAAACTGGGTTCTTGTCGAGCGCGGCTAGTCACCTGTTAGGGTCTTAAGGCACCGGGGGAGGTGCGGGGGGGCAGTGGAGTTGTTCAGATGAAGAAACAGGTCTTGAGGTCCTTAATGAAATGGAGGCAGTGAGGGTGATTGACTGAGATGTAGAGGAAGGGAGTTCCAGATCTTCATAGCAAGTTAGGAGAAGGATCCTCCTCCGGCCGTGGTCTTGCGGATCTGTGGGATAGTGGCCAGGGCCAGGTTGGTGGAGCGGAGGTGTCTGGTGGGAGTGTAGAATGAGAGGTGGTGGTTGAGGTATGCAGGGCCGATGTTGTGGAGGGCCTTGTAGGCTATTGTGAGGAGCTCGAAGGTGATTCTTTTGTTGGTCGGGAGCCAGTGGAGTTCCCTCAGCTGACCGGAGATGTGGCTGGGAATATCCAGCATAAGTCTTGTGGCGGCGTTCTGGATTCTTTACAATTTCTTTTGGAGCTTCTGAGTTTTGCCGGCGTAGAGTGCGTTGCCATAGTTGTTTGCTGCTGATGAGCATCTGGGTGACCTTCTGGACTCAGTGGGGATCCACTTAAAGATCTTTTGAAGCAGGCAGAGCGTGTGTAAGCAGGAGGATGAGGCAGCGTTGATTTGGTGGTTCATTGGGAGCGAGGAGTCGAGGATAATGCTGAGGTACGTGCATGGTCGGTGGGTGGGGGGTGTGGTGGGGGCTCGGAGTGCTGCGGGCCACCAAGAGTTGTTCCAGTTGAAGTGGGTGGTTCCCAGGATGAGGACTTCGGCTTTGTGGGAGTTGAGTTTGAGGCAACTGTCCTTCATCCAGGTAGTGACTGCCTTCATCCCGTTGTGAAAGTTCTTCTTTGTGGTTGTAGGTTTGTCGGTGAGGCAGAGAATCAGCTGGGTGTTTGCGTAGGAGACTGTTTAGTCGGTGGTTTCTGACGATGGTGGCCAGTGGGGCCATGTAGATGTTGAAGCTGATCTCTGTAGGTTCTGAGGAGAACGGTGGGAGCCCGACTCTCTGGGTTCGGCCGTGATAGAATGTTCATCATGTTCCCTCCTACTGCATATTCTACAGATGCTTGACACCTGGGATACTTAGCCCCCCCCCCCCCCCCTCCATCCTCCACGGAAATTCCTGCGGTAGATCACATGCTCGCAAAGGCTTATTTCCCTCCTTTCACCCACTACCTGGTTCCCAGTCTTCCCTTGGCCAGCTCAATAGCATTGGAATAATCTAATCTAACCTGTGTCCACCACTTATTTGCTCTACCCAGGTCAATTGACCCTGTTTAATCTCTTTCCCCTGGTCTCATTATAGCACATTTAGCTTTTCACCTGCTTCCTTCTCCTCACCTGTCCTCCATGCTTGACCTGTCTTTGCTCTGACTCGCCGTACTCCCCAATGACATTTACTTCCTTCTTTCTCCAGCTCGTCACCACTGTTAGACCCTCCACTACCACCTTCCTTATAACTTTGCGTTCAAGACCTGTGTGGCTGTAGATACAGATGCTTTGCATACTCCTGCCATCTAGTGGAAGGTCCGGATGTGTGCAAGTTGTTTTTCTGCGAATTAGTCTCAAGTCACAAAGTAAAGTGATTCCTCTCTTGGTGATAATGTGCATGGCCATCGACTCCATTGTTAAATTGTTTTCTTTCCACCGTCCGGTACAGACGCGTATTACTGTGCTCCGGTTGGAGACCATTTCAGACACCTTTCGGTTCATAATTCACCCTTGCCCACGTTGGTATTGTTATTGGACGCGTTCCCATCTTTGCGTTTCGAAAATCTGGAAAACTGACGCCCGTCTAATCAAAGTGCTTTAACAGCGGCCTTCGGGACTCGCCCTTCTGGATCTATCTTTCCATCTCTTCGGTTACGCCTTAACATGCCCTGCTGATGGAACAGACTCCATTCTGTTTCTGTCCGCGGTCCCACGCTAAGTACCCACTGATAGACCTGCACCAGGTCTGCAACCTGTGCTTGTCGCTTGATCAGAAAGAAGAGAACTGCAAGGCCTGCCAATCGTTTCGGTGAGAGGAAAACCTTTTGAGACCGAAGGGCACGTCGCAGGGAAATGCAGCGGAGAGAGGTTGATGATACGCCTGACATCTTCGAACACCAAGATGTTGAAGAAGAGCAAGAGTAACTCCACGAGCCCTCTGCAGCAGAGGAAGAGGCTTTTTTCATTGACTGCTCTGACTTGGAGATCCTTCACCAAATGCAGGACCTTCCACCGGGTCAGCGTACCGTGAGTACTGACATCCCCATCTTGCCACAGAAAGAACATTCTGTTCCGACCGAACATAAGGTGCCCGCGCCACCACTGCCAGCAAGCCATGGACAGCACTGAAAATCTGCTTTGGATGCCTCATCCTTGCCTGCATCCACCTTCAGCTTCTGCCACTTTGGATCCTAACACTTTGGCTCCGAAGCTAAAGACCATCTCGGCACTGAAATTTTTAGTATCAGCATCGAAATCCCACCTTGGTACTTCGGTGGAACCTATCCTACATAAGATACAGGAACAGCTTTATGCACGCCAGAAACAACTACATATTCAGCCTAAAACTGGACGCATCTTGACCAAAACTGTGGTGTCAGCACTCCCTCCATCCAAGCGCCAAATTTACTTTGGAGAAGCAATAGACTTGCCGGTGCATGTTAAAAAGAGGATGACAGACAAGGCTATCAGTCCCTTGCATCCTCCTCCACCTGCTCCTCCACAACCTCCATCCTTCATTCTACCACCTTCACCCTCACCACCTCATTCTCAGGGTGAGCCCCTGGATTTCAGCCCACAGGGGTCCCCACATTCCTTAACAGGTCCCACAGGGGTCCCCACATTCCTTAACAGATGGACATCAGTGGCAGATGATTCTTATGATGCACCACAGCCTCCGGATCCCTGGTCAGACTATGATGTTTATCCTTCAGGGGACACAGATCCTGATCTGTACCCTGCCAAACCGTCACCTCTTGATGACACCGTATCATATCAGAAGCTCATCAGCCAGGCCCCTCCATGCCACCAGGTCCCGCTCCATAAAGAGCCTATGGAGGAATATTTCATCTTTGAAACCCTCTCCAGTACACACAGGGCTGCCCAGTACCCTTCCTATGTTAAAAGGTATGGTGTGTCACACTGATGACCTCTTTAAAGATCCTGCAAGTGTTATCTCTCTTTGGGTCGTCAAGAAATACAAATCTGCTCCCTCAGACCCTATTTACATCTGAGGGCAACTCGCCCCTGATTCCCTAATTGTGTCCAATGCCCGTATGCGGGCTAATTCACAAACCACAGCTGATGCTCCTCCTCCTGATAAAGAGTCTAAACTAATAAATGCTTCAGAGAAGCGTGTAGCAGTGCAGTCTGCCAATCGCTGAGGGATTGCTAATACACAAGCCTATTAGCCAGGTATGATTGTGCCCACTGGGACGAGGTGAAGGAACTACTTCAGTACCTCCCAGTAGAACATAGGAAGATAGTGCAAAAACTTGTAGAGGAAGGCATACTTGTTTCCTATACCTTCATTAGGTGTTGCCTAGACTGTGCCGCTACAACAGCCAGAGGGATTAAGTCAAGTTGTGACTACAGGCCAGCCATTGCAGCCGGTGTAAGCTGGTGCTAGCACCACTTACTACAGATGTAGGATTCCCTATATCTGAGGTCACTACACTTAAAACCTATAAGTCTCCCCTAAGGAAGACCTTTCAATCCTGAAGGCAGGGTGCTGGTTTCTAAGTGTGAGGGTGCCCCTGCATGAGCAGGACACCCCTACAACCTTCGGAGTCCATTCTCCCAGGTTGTGAGTGCATCAGCCATTATAACATATAGAGTGGCCATGCGTCATTACGCGATGGCCATCTCTAAACTGGCTGTAATGAACCCTGTAGTGTTTGGCATCAAACATGGTGTGGGGGTCTGAGTTCATTCACTGTAAAGCTCCTCCTGGAGGCTCCCAGTACCAGAACCCGACAGCAAGCTAGGGCTGCTGCCAACCAGAGATGTGTTTCTGCCCTCCTGCTGCTGAGCCAAGCTCGAGCTGAGGAAGGCAGAACAATGGATATCCTGTCACAGGGAGGTGTGACCACCTCCTAGACAGGGTTTAGTGTATTGAGGTAGGGTGGGGGGCACTTGCCAGCACCACTGAGACTGCTTGAAGGGCATACTTGGTGCCCTCCTTGCATACTCCAGTTCAAGGAGCCGTTGGCTCCCGCTCTGGTGCGAAACTGACAGAGGACATGGGAGTATCCTCCCCACAGTTCAGCCCCTCCTCTGGGAGGGATCCATGAATCTGCCCAACCCTTTCCTTTGGTTACTTAAGGGCTTACCTGTGGGTGGGTCCCTAGATTCGTCGTGGGACAAGATTCAGATCTGATACAACTTCATCTTCGACCGTCTGGGCACTCTGGACTTCACTGGACTTTGCTCTGGACATGAGACTGCAACTTTGAAGACTCCTGCTGCTCCTGGTCTTGTCGTCCTGCTAGTCTGCTGCAACGTCTGTGCCCATGCTCCATACAGGATCCTCACAAGGCCTGTGGATATCCAGGACACCTGAAGGAATCTCCCTTGAAGTGAAGGAGTCACTTTCCTGCATCTGCAGGCACTGCAACACAGACTGCCGATCCTAGGCTCCCAAGGACTCCGAAAGGCTTAGCAACACAGGTGGCGGTTCTGCAACTCCCTCGAGGCCTGCACTGTCTTCTCACCGAGTTTGAGGCTAGTATCCCTCGTCGGAACCGCAGGAACAGAACCCATGTGCACAGTACTGATTTACCGTTGCCAAGGCTTGTTGACTCCATTCCTCAGAGATTTTCAGGCCCCAAGAAGCTCCAACCTCCAGCATCTCCTGCAGCCAAGATCGTCGTCCTTACCGCATCTCTTGCACCATGGGCCTGTATCTTTCGTGAGCTGCTCGAGGTCCTCTTGCGACTCCTGTGCCTAGGGATTGTGGGTCATCTCGGTGGTCTTCTTTGACTCCAGTGGGCTCCCCTGATTGCTCGACCCTACTTCGACTCCCCTGCTTGTGGTGAGTCACTTGGACCATGCTGGTCCTGACACAGCACCATTTTTGCTTGCTACATTGTTTGCATTTGCCAATGCTTGTTGGTGCTCCCGACGGACACTGACCCCTCAACTCTTGATATTCGACGTGGGACAGCTCGTGAACGGCTCCTGGTCTTCCACAGCGTCGCCTGGTCCACACAGCTGCAGCTCCAAGGTCATCGTCAACTCTCCTGCATCACCAGACATCAGTGGGCATTCGTCTTCCATGCCTCCTGGTCACTCCTGAGTGGCATATACTCTGTACCCTCTGCTTGCAGGTACTTCTCATCTTGAATCCACCTTTGGATTCCACCGGACACTTTCACCTTCTTCGTCAGCGGCATCTTCCTGAAGTCCTCCGTTGAGTTCTATGGCGTTTTCCGATGCCACTTCGCACCTATGCACCTGAATTCACTGGTTCCTAGGGTATCCACAGGTGGGGAGGCTCTCCAACCTTGTCTTCCACGGGGTGTCTTCAGGGTCCCCTGGGAAGGATTCTTCTTCTTTAAAATTGCAACTGTGACTTACCCATTGACTTGAATTGAGCAAGCAGTCGTGTTTCCACACTGCACACGGCCTCATTGGGGTTCCTGGGTACTTACCTCAGGTGGTTCCTTGGGTCCTCAGCACTTCTACGTCTTCTGGGTACAGTCTTGATTTGAGTTGTGGTTCACATCCCACTATTTTAGTATATGGTTTGGTCCCCCCCCCTGGCGACCACTGTGTATTTGGGTTACTTACCTGTTCTATTTTCAAAGTATTGTGTGCATTGTGTTTATATCTCTGGGAAGGAGATATTTTTATGTGTTGGTGAGTGTCTTATAATAAATACAGATTTTTATAACTACACTGTGTGGTTCTTTTTCACTTAACCTATACCAATAAAATTACGTTCTGGGAAAACAAGCTGCTTTACACTCCTTCTGGACTAAGCCTGAAGGCTGATCTCCACAGCTGCCACTTAGAGAGCATTCTAAGGTTGTCTAAGACCACTAAAATCACCATAAGGGTTGTCTGGATTAATGCAGCGTGCTACACTTACATAAGTGAGCACCATATACTAAGCCAGCCTCCTACAGGCACTGACTGGCTTTAGGCAGCCTGCCACATACAGACATGATTCTGGACCCCTGGGTGGAAAGCTTCTGCTCTCTGGGACCAGAAACAATGCACATCCTGGGCAGAGGAGCCGAACCCCCTCCCTCAGGATGGACCAGTCCTCGAATGGGAAGCTTTAAAGACCTGCTGCCTTGGTAATGCAAGCTCAGCCTCTGCTGCTTTCAGCAGAGGGCAGCCCCCAGTTTACACCCCCACTTTGGGCTGGAAAACCAGCTGGAAAACTTAGAAAGGCTAGGAGGTGTGCCCACCTCTGCCAACTCCACCCCTAAGGTGGGGAAGGGTAGGTGAAGCACAACTTTCAGTCCTCGCCATCTTGAAGATAGGGAGACCCCTCCAATGAGGGCTAGGTCTAAGCCCCCTTCAACAGGAGGGTGGCATAATAGAGGGATTGGTCCCTTTTACTGGCAGTAAAGGAACTGACCATCACAGGGGCAGATGTGCTCGTGCAGATATGTCCTCACATGTAGCATAAGGCACCCTGCCTTAGGGCTGTAAGGCCTGCTGTAGCGGTGTCTTACAAATAATACATGCAGTTGTACCGGACATGGCACACAGGGATGGGTGTCATGTTGTGTTTTCACTTTTGAGAGCACCAAGACATGCAACCTGTAGTGGCAGTTTGCATGCGCTTGGTACGGGGTCCTTTAGGCTGGCACAATTCGTGCTTCAGCCCTTAGGGGACCCACTTTAGTACCTCAGGTCCTAGGTAACAGCAGTACCATTTGCTAGGGACTTGCAGAAGGTACTTAAGGTATTGCCAATTGGGAAAAGCAATTTAACAGTTTTGGGATGGAGATCTGGCACTGGGACCTGGTTAGCAGGAACCCAGTGCACATCCAGTCAAAATCACACAACATTCCAGCCAAAAAGTGGGAGGGGGGGACCATGTCAAAAAGGCCACTTTCCACAGAAAAGATTTGTTTTTTACTGCCATAATAGGCACATTGATCCATTTAATGCAATTGTACAAAACATTGTTTGCTATCTTCTACATTTACTGGTCTGCGGCCTTGCCTTCACTTCACTTCAATACGCTTACATCTACCTGCAGCGGCAGCCTATTCTCCAAAACAGACAACCCTTATCTTTGATCAAAAAGGCCAGTTATTAAAGCCTTAAGAGTGGTCCACCCAGAGCTCCACCTGCATCGACATGGAATCTTAATATTGTTCTCAACAGAGTTATGGGTCCACCGTTTGAACCATTACATAATTGTTCCTTTCAATTTTTGTTTTGGAAGGTAGCCTTTTTAATTGCCATTACGTCACTAAGGCGTGTAAGTGAGCTCCAGGCACTAACACTAACTACACAGGGATGGGTTGGCCCTTCGCACCAGCGCAGAATTCCTTCCAAAGGTGGTCTCCCCTTTTCACCTTAACCAATCAGTTGTTACCGGTCTTCTTTCCTCATCCAGACTCAGTTGCGGAAAGGGCTCTTCACACTCTAGATATTAAGCTGAAAATTCCACCAAGACGCTCTTTAATATTGTCAAGGAATTCGCTAATCCATCGGCCATGACATGTTCTGTAGCCCCCAGTCAACTACTTAGCGATGGCCTGTCGGATTTCTTTTTTGAGAAAATCGCGAACATCACGGCTGCCATCCAACAGACTCCTACAGTTACTGTCCCAGAAAATGACATCACCTGCGCAACTATATTTACTTCATTTAATCCGCTGTCTGAAGATCACGCTATGTCCCTGCTTCTAAAATGTAAGTCTGGCTCTCCCCTTGATCCGGCTCCAGCTCAGACTCTGAACGAATTAGCACCGCTACTGATCAAACCACTGCTAAAAATATGGAACGCATCGTTGCAATCAGGCTTTTTTCCTTCTCTGTGGAAACACGCTTTGTTGCTACCCATCTTGAAAAAGCCGGGTGCCGACCCATCATGTTTCAGTAACTACCGGCCCATCTCACTTCTCCCTAAACCAGCAAAAGTACTAGAGAAGGCGGTACAGGAACAATTGTCGGATTATTTAGAATCTAATCATCTGTTACATGACACCCAGTCGGGATTCAGGCCAAACTTTAGTACCGAGTCAGCCCTGCTTGAAGCAACTGAATCTATTCGCGAATGTGTGGATAGAGGAGAGGAGGCCATGTTGGTCCTCCTCGACCTATCCGCAGCATTCGACACCATCTCTCATAACATCTTACTAAATCGTCTTCTGGAAGTGGGCATTGGCGGAACGCCGCTGGCCTGGGTGAAATCGTTTCTGACGGGCAGATCCCAACAGGTCACCCTGGGCTCTTTTGTGTCCACTGAGAAACCATTGATTTGGGGGGTACCCCAGGGCTCTGCCCTGAGCCCCCTCCTATTCAATGTGTATCTCAGACCACTGGCGAAGGTGGTCGAATCTTGGGGCGTCAGAGTGATCTTCTATGCTGATGATACTCGGCTTGTGTTTTCATTCAAAGATCACTCTGAAAGCTCCCTAGTCAATTTTCGCCACTGCCTGGTTAACATCGCATCCTGGATGTCTGCCAACAACTTGAAATTGAACGCTGACAAAACGGAGGTTCTTTTCTTCAATCAGAAATCGACCATCCCTGCCAACATCTGGTGGCCAGCTGAACTTAATCCTCCTCCGGAGCCAGTTCAGACTGCTCGAAATTTGGGTTTTCAATTTGATACACAGCTTTCTTGCAAAACACAAATTAATAAAGTCTCCTCCTCCTGCTTTGTAAAACTCCGTATGATAAAAAAAATCATCCCTTATCTACCTCTGGAGTCCCGCAGAACAGTGGTCCATGCCTTAATAACATCTCATTTAGACTATGCAAACAGTCTTTACATTGGGGCGCCAGCGTTCCTCATTAATCGTTTGCAGATAGTACAGAACTCCGCTGCCAGGCTGATCTGTAACATCCCATATCGCCACTCGATTTCACCCTATTTGGCCAAACTGCACTGGTTACCAGTGAACTATCGCATTCAGTTTAAAGCCCTAGTTCTTGCTTTTAGAGCACTTAATGGTCGAGGTCCTGCATATTTAAGGCAGAGACTCAGATTAACTCAGGCTCCCCGTAATCTGAGATCTAATCATCTTCACCTTATGTTCTGCCCACGATTCCGTCTGGCACGCATGGGAGGCAGGGCTTTTGCTGTAGCCACCTCCAGATTATGGAATCAATTACCGATGGAACTCAGATTTGCGACTTCTGAGCCTCTGTTTCGAAGACAACTGAAGACCTGGTTTTTCTCTCGCCTCTAGCTCCAATTTCCTCAGTTCTTCCTCCCTGACCATCACATTCTCTTGTTGTCAGCGCCGGGACACCCCCGTTGGGGGTAGCTGAGCGCTTTATAAATTTCTAAATAAATAAATAAATAAATAAGAGTTCTAATGCATTACATTGACAGAACTAAAGATTTCAATACAACCAAACAACTCTTTGTTACTTTTTTGCCCCCTCACAAATGAAAGCCCATATCCAAATTTGGCATTTCTAGATGAATAGTTAAATGCATTCAAACATGTTGCGCTAATGCTAAATGGACTTTACCTACACCACCTAGAGCATTTTCTACTCGTAAAATAGGAGCTTCTATTGCTTTCCTCTGCAATATCCCACTAGCTGACATATGTAAGGCAGCAAGGTGGTCTACACCACACACTTTAAGGATTATTGTGTGGATGTTCTAGCACGCCAACAAGCTAATGCAGGTCAGGCAGTGTTGCGTACCCTTTTCCAAGCAACTGCAACACCCACAGGTTAGCCACTGCTTTTGGAGGGCATTACTTTACAGTCTATGCAAAGCATTTATATCTACAGCCACACATGCCTCGAACAGATTATGTTACTTCTGCAGTATTGTATCTTTTATAGATTCACATTCTTCGCTCTTCCCCGTCGTCATGGTGGGAGTCCCACAGTAACGGTAATAAAAGCAGTGCTAAAGCATTAGCATTGTACTCCATTGAAAAAACAATAGCAGTTAGTAGCCAATTCACATTGATTTAATACACCCAATCTTCAGCCAGTCAGAGCAGAGACCGTGGAGTACTCATCCCCTGCAGAGCCACCATACCTCAGATATCTTAATGCTCTGCTCAGTCAGTGTTTCACTGTCACCCTTTTGACCGGCAGTTTCCAGTTCATCTCTTCAACTCGTATCATCATCTGAGGTACAATTGGAAAATGTTTTTGGCTGTGCTTTCTCTCAGAATGTCAGAGTCTAAAAAGGGCTTTTTAGGCCCTGCAAGACTTGTGAAAATGCAGACTTTTCTCTGAGGATCCACATAAAGAATGTCTCATTGCCTTTATCCTCATCACTAGCACAGAGAATGCAAGTACTGCTGTACTTTTTCTACAAAAACCTTCAAAGATGGGAGGGTAGATTGCTTCTAAGGCTACAGAAAAGGAAGACTGCCAAGGGCTCAGGCTCTGAGTGTGAGGAGAGAGCTCATACCTCCTCTAGAAAAAGGAAAGAGGGAGAACCGTCTTCTTCTCACAGACATAAAAAAATCTAGGTCTCAAAGCAGAGAATCTTCTGAGGACAAAACGATCAAAAAAGGCGCTGGCTGGCTTAGTACATGGTGCACACTTGAAGGAGTGATGCCCCTTGCACTAATCTTGGCAACCCTTACAGTGATTTTAGTGGTCTTTGATAACCTCTGTAAGCTCTCAAAGTGGTAGCTGTGTCAAGCTGCCTTTAGGCTTACCCTGAAGGAGTTTAAATCAGCTTGTTTTACCACATTTAATTGATTGTGCAAATTAGATTAAAAAGAATCACTCAGTGTAGATTAAAATAAGTCTATTTATTTCACAACACAAATACTAAAACATCGGTATACCTCCTAGCCAAATATATCAACAACACACATGAAAATACTCAAAAGGAATGAGGTAAGTAGTACAAATTTACACTGGTGTCCAGGGAGAGATCAAACCATATACTAAAGAAGTGGAATACGAACTGCAAGGAGGAATGGGACTTGGACCAGAAGACTCTGAGGAGCTGGGATAACAAGGAACCACCCAAGGTAAGTACCCCATGGGGGCTGTGTGCAAGGTGGAAACAGCTGCGTACTCATTGGAAGTCAATAGAGAAGTTGCGGTTGCAGTTTTAAAGAAAATGGACCCTGAAGAAACGCTTTGGAAGGCGGAAAGTTGGAGAACCAGATACCTTCCCCAGGGAAGCCGGGTGCATAGGGGTGAAGTGACGTCGGAACCTCCCGTAGATGTTAGTGGAAGACTTTGGAGAAAAGGCCTCTGGGCAAGTCTCTGAAGATATCCGGTGGAATCCAAGGGTGAATTCTTTTTTTTTTTTTTTTTATTTATTTTTATTTTAACCAGCAAATACAATACAACCAAATTAAATCATCAGTCCAAACCACCCCCCCACCCCAGGTCCAAGAGGTAAAAAGAGATATAAGAGCATACTGAATACGAAAGAGAAGAAGAAGAAAAAAAAAAAAAGAAAGAGAAAAACAGGCAGTATATGCTTATCAACTAGAACATAGTCATTGCGGGAATATAGAAAAACAAAAAATAACAGTCTACACCAAAAATAGTAATTAAAAAAAGTGAAGAATAAAAAGCGGGAAAGAGAGCCAACTTAGAAGGAAAAAAAGAAGAGAAAAAAAATAGAAACCGATAAAAGCGAATAATCGTTAGAGAGGGAAGAATAAATATATCATAAGTATATAAGAAAATGTTCTACATAAACATTAAACATCATGAGCATTCAGAGTATCAAACCATCTAGTCAAAGGGTCCCAAACCACTAGACCCTTAACTCTTGCTCTTCTTCCCTTCTTAGCATAAACAGCTCTCTCCAGCCTGTAAGTAGCAAGAAATCTAGCTTGCCATTGACCAAAAGAAGGGGGATTCAGATCTTTCCACTGCGTAGCAATACATATCCGCAAGATAGTCATAGCAACAAACAACAAAGCACCACCTTCTTTAACATTAAGTACATCATATACCCCTAACATAATGATAGTTGGCGCGAGCTGAATATCTACAGAAAGGATTCTATTCATGAACATTTGTATCTCTTTCAAAAGTGGGGCAAGTTTTGGACATGTGGCAAACATATGCACAGAATTCGCACCATACTCCGTACAACGAGGACAAGTAGTACCAGGCCCAGTCGCCCATTTTACAACCTTATTAGGGGTTATATACATAAAATATCCGGTCTTATAAAATTGTGCTTGCAGTTTAGGGGATAGCAAGTATGTACGTGCTAGGCTTAGTGCGGAACAAAAAATATTAGAAGAGATATTCAGCTTCAACTGCCATTTAGCATCTATTTTGCTTAAATCGTCTGGTCTTTGCTCATTCAGAGTGCGATAAATGTCTCCGATCCTGGGTCTTTTAAAGCCAAGCAGCTTGTCTATAAAAACTAGTGCTACGAACCCGGCAGACCCCTCTGTATTCTTTACTAAGTAGTTCATAATCGCTTGGTACTGAAATATCTGATCATTACTTAGGTTGAAACAGATTTGCAATTCCTCAAATGACAGAAGGCCATCAGCCCTATATAAATATCCTAATCTACAAACACCGGCGCGATGCCATTGTCGCAGCTATGTACTTTTAAAAATTAGTGGCAAATTATCATTATTTCTAATCGGGGTATAATAGCTTAGCTTATTGATTCTAAATATTTTACGGATATTACGAAAGACCTGGTAGGCACAGATCATTGTCTTAAATTTCACTCGTTTGTAGTAGCTGTATTCCAACTGACGCCAGAGACACCCCTTTACATTTTCCCCCAACAGCAAGACATAAGGAGAGGGTAGGCCTGAGGGAGAAGAAGTATATTCCTCATGCATCAATTCGCAGCATTGTTGTAAAGAAGCAGCCCAGAAATAGAATTTTAAATTAGGAAGAGCCAAACCTCCCCTCTCAATAGGTAGAGAGAGAAGGTTAAAAGCCCTTCTCGGGCTTGAGTATGACCAGATAAACTGAGAAAAAATTTGTTCAAAAACTAAAAGTATCTGTCTATCGAAAATAAGCGGAATTGACCAAAAACAATAGAGTAATTTTGGAAAATATGTCATTTTTAAAACGTTACATCTTCCAAATATGGTTAAATGTAGATTGTCAATTTTCCTGAGTGATTTTCTCATACTAGTAGCCAGAGGGGTCAAGTTTTCTTTTACCAGCGTATCCAAGTCTGAAACAATATCGACCCCAAGATATTTTGCTTTCTTAGTGATTCTTGCATCTACCCAGGTTATCATTTTATTAACGACAATCTGTGTCTTTGTACTATTAAGGGCATAGCCAGATATCATTCCAAATTTTTGAGTTTCTTGCTCCAAAGACCTGATAGCGAGCTCGGGAGCCGGGGTAACTATAGCGGTCGTCCGCATAAGCCATAATCTTTGTGTCGATACCAAACCTCGAGACAGGAAAGATTAAAGGATTGGCTTCAATTTTTCTTATTAACGGGTCGATATAGAGGGCGAAAAGCAGGGGTGAACAGGGACACCCCTGCCTCGTTCCTCTGGTTATCTGTATTAAATCAGTCAATTGGCCATTGATGCAAATTTTGGCAGTTGGATTTTTATATAATGCCTGTATAGCCTGAATAATTCTTAATCCAAATCCGAGGCGCCACATGATAACCCAGAGGAACTGCCAGGAGACCCGATCAAATGCCTTTTCAGCATCAAGAAGTATTAACGAGATCGGGTCTCCTGTCACCTCAGCGGCATCAAATAAAGTAATGGTCCGACGGACATGTTCAGTAGTACCTTTTTTTGGTATGAATCCGTGTTGCCATTTCGAAACTAATGGCTCAATAATTATAGATAATCTCGTAGCAATAATTTTAGAGAATTTTTCAATCAGTATTAATTAGAGTTATCGTCTATAAGATGCCATCTCGAGGGGTGATTTATTTTTTTTCGGAAATATCGCAATTTTAGCTAGGGACTAAGAGTTCGGTGGAGCGGCCCCCTCAAAGATAGACCTTACTACTTTTGTAAAAAGGTCCTTTATTTGAGCCGAAAAGATTTTATAAAATTCGACTGGTATATTATCCAACCCAGAGGCTTTACCGTCCGGGAGGCTAGCCAGTGCTATTGCGACCTCATCCCAAGCAGGAATATTTTCCAATGAATCATGAGTAACATCGCTCAGTTTATCAAAAAAACGTTCCCTGTAGATATTCTTCTATCTTCAAATCTAAGTCTTCAGGTAGCTCATTAATTTCTTCTAAATATAGTTTTTCATAAAACTGCCTGAAGGTTTCCCCAATTTTTTTTGAATCAGTGATAAGCCCGTCTGTCTCCGTATTAATAGAAGTAATGGTATTAGCAGTTATCCTTTGTCTTGTGGCAATAGCGAGCTGATGTCCAATACGCTCACTCCACTCGTAGCATTTCTCTCTAGATGCCGCCCATTTGATAGCTATTTTTTCTGCTAAAACAGCCCCCATTTCTGATTTGGAGACTGCGACCAAAGTCTGTGCCTCCTCTAGTCCTGCACCCGTCAAAACCGCCTGTATTAATTTATTTTCCGCTTCTATCATCTGTAGGTGTAATAATTCGATTTGTATTTTTTCTTGTTTATTCTTACGGATTGAAAAACGTAATGTTTCCCCCCTAATGCCGGCCTTAAGAGTGTCCCAGACCACCATTACAGACGCTGACCCAATATTTATATCCAAAAATTCCTGTAGCCAACTGACCATATAATCTCGATAATTGGTGTCATATAGTAAAGCTTTTTCAAACGTCCAAGTGGTGCCTGGACTTTGAGTACCCCAACCTTCTAAATTTAAAATAAGAGGATTATGATCCGACAGTAACCGGGGGGAGATTTCAATGGAACAATCATGAATAAAAGCAGAGGAGACGAAAAAATAATCCAATCTAGCTAGGGACCGGTGAGGAGCAGAGAAAAATGTGAAGCCGTTCTGATCAGGCTTGAGAAAAGCCCAGACATCTATTAGACCATGTGTATTTATTAAATTAGACAGAGCCCGAAAGACTTTAGGTTTTCTTCCCTCGTAGCGCCAAGATTTATGGGAGTCCCAAGAGCACGGGAGATTTAAATTCAAGTCACCACATAAAATTATCGGAAGTGGCCAATGCACTAGCTCTTGATTGGCATAATTTATCACCCCAGGGTCATCTACATTGCTGGCGTATATCGAGCAAATCGTAAACACAGGGTTAAAAGGTAAGGAGCATTGTACTATGACCCATCTCCCTAATGCATCAGATTTAACCTGATTCACTACTATTGGCAATGATTTTCGAACCAAAATCCCTACCCCCTGAATCCGAGCCCCCTGCGAGGTCGCCCCGATAAGTTTAAAGCCAAAAGTATTCAGCAAAGATTTCTGGCTGCCTTCAATATGAGTCTCCTGGAGGCATATCATATCCGCTCCCATCTGTCGTAAAATCTGGGCGGTTTTCTGTCTTTTCAATAGATCATTTAGACCACAAATATTTAATGAGACTATTCTAAGCTTAATTGGTGCATTCACATTTTTGTCTTACTTGCAAATGCTGATAATATCCAGACTGATACCCGACATATAAACCTGTGCCAGTTTCCTACTCTCACAACCTGCCATCCAAAATAAAACCTAAAACATAACATTAAATATTTGAAAAAAAAGCATACTGACATATTAGCAATTAGCCCCAAGCAAACAATACACCCCTGGACCCCCCACCCCCAACCCCTGCTCCCCCCCCCCAATAAAAAAAACAGTCAGGAACCCCCTGAAAAATGGAAGCGAGTGTGAGACCCCCAGCTGCCGCAAAAAAAAAAAGAAAAAAAAGTGGTCCAAGCTGAATAGCCTATCAGTTGCCCGAAAAGAGAAGTTTTGAAAAAGTAATTTACTTTTTCCCCCTTTTTTTTTTTGCCTCTTTTTTTTTTATTTATTTATTTTTTTAATTCCAACTTTCTCCCTTTTTTATATTATTTATCCCTCAGATCCCAAAAAAATCCCCAAATCCCAAAGTCCCGGAGTCCCAGAGTCCAGAGTCCGGAGACCTGAGCTACAAAGTTTTATTTTTTCTTTCTTCCAGTTATTTCCTTTAGGTATTCCCCGCTTTGATTTCAGAGATAAACACTCGGGTCGATCCCTCAAAAATGACTTTCAGTCTTGCAGGGTTCATCAGGAAGACCTAAGCACCCTGCGATTGAAAAGGAGCTATTAATTGACGCAGACGCCATCTTCGTTCCACAGTTGTGTGTCCGAAGTCTGGCTTTGCGAAAAACTTAACTCCATCAACTTCTCTCTGGGAATTTGGCCTAGCCTGATCATAAATCAGTTGCCTTAAAAGGAAATTACCAAAAAAAAAAAAAAAAGACTCTGGGTCTCTCCTTATAGTGGCTACTGCTAGACTGATTTTGTCTTAGGTTAAAGGGAAAACGGTGAGCCCTTTGTATTTCCTGATCCCAATTCCAGGAGGTCTGTGATGGAAAGGCAGATCGAAGCAATTTCACAATATACCCTCTGGGGTCGTCCCCCTCCACGCCTTCCGGTATCCCTAGCAGTCTTAAGTTGTTTCTCCGTAGTCTTTTTTCCTGCTCTTCAAGCTAAGTCATCATATCGGTAAGACGAGCCTCCTTGTTCCTTAAGAAGTGAGGCCTCTGTTTCCAGGGTCTCTGTACGGGTTTCAACCATAGAGACCCGATCACCAATATCGGTGCAGATTTTATTTAGTTTCCTTTTACTGCCATGGAGATTTTTGGTAGCCCCTTTTGCAGCAAGGTTATCTAATCTGGCCTCCTCCTGAAACTGCTTGATGGAGGCAAAGATTGTTGATAGGGAAGGCTCGGAGGAGACTTCAATGGTGGACTGTGGGCTTGCGAGTGATTCTAAATTAGGATCAACATCTGAGGGGGATCCATATAGCTCCATGTGTCCCTGCTTCAATTGGCTACGTTTTTTGGTAGCTGTTTTTTTTTGTTTAATAGTTCTAGAGGCAAGGCAATTTGTCTCCCCTTCAGATTTACTAGAGCCTGTGGAGCTCGCTAGCTCATTGTCAGTTTCAGTTAGAGATCCATCTGAAACAGAAAAAATGTTCTCATTGGCTAAATCAGGAGTCTGTGGTTCTGTCAATCCGGGTATCTGATTTTCCAAATCATTCGCAGGAACGATAGAGAGGGCAGTGGGAGTTACTGTAGTGAGGGGAAAAATACTAGAAGCGGCGGAGGTAGAGGCAAAAGTCATGGAGGTGAAGTTCACGATATTTTGATCATAGAGATTGAGCTCAGATGGTGGCACCTCATCTATCTTATCCGCCAATGCCTTGTCTTGTGGTATCGGCGGGGATGGTGTAATTCCTTGTTCTATGAGGGGCACGGTAAAGCTCGCGGAGACATTAGTAGAAGGAAGGGGCGTGTGTTTAAGAGTTGGGAAATGTTTGGTTATAGAATTTCCAACATTCTCCATTATCTTTTCCTTTGAGCACACAGCACCCCCTCCAGATTTATTCATATTCTTTTTAGGTCCGAGGTCCCTTTTACCTTTCAATGGGGGATCCGGTTTTTCCGTTTTCTCTCGTTTTTCCTTCTCTGCCATCTCCTCCTGTGCGGTGGTAAGTCTAACTTTATGCATCCTCTGTCCGCGGGTAGTCATTCCCAAGCGACGGCGTCTGTTGATGGAATCACCTGCCCCTCTGCTGCCGCCTCTGCTACCAGGTGAAACCAGTCGAACATGAATCCTCTCGACAAAGAAAGCGATAATTTTTCCCGCGCTGGGGGCGAAATTGGTGCTGCCGTAGAAGCGGAGCTCTACGGTGCACCAAGCATGAAGCCTCGTCCCTCTGGGGCTGTTGGAACCATAGGCTGAGGTTCTAGGCGCCCAAGACGCGGGTGCCTTTGACGCCGCAACAGCTCCGAGCATTTACCGCTGAACCCACACTACGGTCTTTAAAGCTTCAAATCTTAAAAGAGATCGGGCGATTGAAGTCAGAACATCCTTCGAACGCTGTCCGTGCGGCAACTGGGAAAAAGGGAAGTGCTCACACTAGCGCCATCTGCTGTTTTCCCCAAGGGTGAATTCTTGAAGAGGAGAACCTGCAAGCAGAGGATACAGATTCTATACCACTTAGTGGTGACTAGGTGGCACGCAAGCACAATGAACACCCTTGGCAGGGAGCTCAGGAGAGTTGATGAGGACCTTGTCGCTGCAACTTTGGGGATCAGGCAACACTGAGGAAGACCAGGAGCGGTACACGAGCTGTCACACGTCGGATGCCAGTGTCTAGGTGATTAGTGTCTGACAGGAGCACAAACAAGCCTTGGTAGCCGCAACTGCAGTGGAAGACAACAAGATGCAATTGTTGGGACCAGCAAGGTCCAATGGACTCACCAAGTGCAGGAGAGTCAGAGCAGGTCCAGAGCAAGCAAGGTGGCCCACCAAAAGAGAAGATCCTCGAGAGCATCCACAGGCCGAAGGCACAGGAGTCGCAAGAGGACCTCAGGGAGCCCTTCAATGTGGTCTAGTGGCACTGAAAAGCATCCCCACCCAATCCCAATACACCAAGTCCTGTCTGGGAGGTGGTCACACCTCTCTGTGACAGGAAACCTATTGTTCTACCGTGCCGTGCTCAAGCTGAGCTCATTAGCAGGAGGGTAGATTTGTGTCTGTGGTGTGGAGCACCACTAGCTTGCTGGCAGACCCTTAACAGCAGTAACTGTAAGAAGCACTTGTATAGCGTGTCTGCCACCCTACGGGTATCCTGGCGCTGCGATTACCATTAAAAGACACTGTGTGTAACTGAAAGTCTCAACAGACGGACTAAGAGTTAGTTTCTCGGAAAAAGTCTGGTTTTCAGATCCTTCCTAACCCTCAGCAAAGAATGACTTTGTCTAATCTCGATAGGCAGTGAATTCCAAAGTCTAGATGCTACCAGACTAAATGATCTGCCTCCTAATTGAGCCTTGTGGAAGTGTGGTATACACAACAGATTAGCTGAAGAAGAACAGAGATTTCTAGTAGGAGAATACCAGAGGAATTTTCTCTGCAGAGGCATAGACCCCGTATTGTGAGCTGCCCTGTAGACAATGCAGAGTGCCTTGAACTGTACTCTCTGTGCCATAGGTAGCCAATGGAGATCCTTCAAGGCAAGTGAAGCAGACGCTCTGCGTTGTCTGTTTAGTGCAAGCTTAGCTGCAATTACTTGAATCCTTTGCAGGTTTTTTAACAGGCAGTCAGGGGCTCCTAGTAAAAGCGCATTGCAGTAGTCTAGTCTGCTCAAAATAATGCTCCTTACCACTTGAGGTCTAGCTGAAGTTGGTAGAAAAGGAATAATTTTTTGAAGAGCTCGTAGCAGAGATAGACAGGTGCTCACTGTTTTGTTCATTTGAGAGTCCAGCTGTAGGTTACCATCTAATAGTACTCCCATGTTACGAGCTGTCATAGCAGGGATTGGAGTATTGTTTATAGAGGCTGGCCAGAAATCCGATGGTAGAGGACGAGAAATTTTACTCGTCTTATCGCCATTAAATTGCAGGGAATTAGCTCTGAGCCAACCTGCTGTTGCCTGCATACATCTATGAAATTTTTCCAGGGGAATTGCCCTATTACCCTCAAATGTAAAGACAAGTTGGGTGTCGTCAGCATAATTAATAACTTCGATGCTGAAGGATTTTAGAAGAGAGATACGTGGGCGCAGATAAAAGTTAAAAAGGATTGGGCTAATGGCCGAGCCCTGTGGAAGGCCATGTTTTACAGGACTATTCTGAGAGAAATGGCATCAGGGTTACTGCTTGCTGCCTACCTGAGAGATAGGACTGCAACCAATCCAGTGCCTTGTCTCTGATACCATTCTCCTCGAGGTTATTAATCAAGATCTTATGATTGACTGTGTCCAATGCTGCCGACATGTCCAAAAGAACTAGGACAGCAGTTTGTCCATTGTCGGCCCGCATCGAAGGTCATCAAGGACTGTCGCCAGTGCAGTTTCGGTGCCATGTCCCGGGCGGAACCCAAATTGAACTTCATCTAGAAGTTTATTTTCTTCCGCAAATTTTGAGATGGCCTTATTCACTATTCTTTCCAAGATCTTTATCGGATAAAGTAACAAGGAGATCGGTCTGTAAGTGGAAGGGCAAAGAGGGTCCAAAGAAGAGTATCGACTCCGGCGTTTGTACAGGTGTCCTGCTTATGCAAGTGCACTCTCACACTTGTAACAAAGCATCCTGCTCTCAGGACTGAAGGGCCTGTCATGGGGTTTTTAAGTGTGGTGACCTCAGATATAAGGAAACATGTCTGTTGTGGGAGGTGCAAGCACCACCTCACACAGGCTGCAATGGTAGACCTGTAGTCTGAGTTGAAGTGGACTCCCATGGGTGGCACAATACATGCTTCAGCCCATGGGAGACCCCTGGTGTACCTATGCCCTGGAAACCTTAGTACCATATACTAAGGACTTAGAAGAGTACACCAGTAGCTAATTAGGAAAGTATCAAAAGTACTTAACAGTCCAATTTAGGGAGGGAGCACAGTGACTGGGGTCTTGATTAGCAGAATCCCAGTCAGAATGACAGCAGCAAAAAGTGGTGGTGACCATAAAAGCGATCCTACTTTCCCACACCACTACATCTCTGCTTCAGGATTTTTGCAAGATTCTCTATTGCCCCCAGCTCGACACCTGGATTTCCCAGAATTAGAGGATCACGGCCAATTTCCCTGCAATCAGCCCTTCACATTTGAGAGTCAAATGTCAGGTGTCAGAGGAAGATGTGGCGGAGGACGAGCCGCCAGCTTACCTTGTGGGCAGCTACTCCTTCTCTGATAGGGGGCATCCCTCCGCTCATCACTTGGATACATTCCAAGAACATTACCCTTACGAAGACCCTTCAAGCCAATTTACAAATGCAAATTGAAATTCCTTTCACGGAAGGTCTCATTTCTATTAGCCATTTCATCTGATAGGTGTGTTAGTGTGATTCAGACTTTCACCGCAACAGAGCCTTGCCTACAGTTCCCTGAGGACTGAGTAGCACTACACACCAATCCTTCTTTTATCCCCAAGGTGCCTTCAACATTTCATCTCAGTGAACCAGTGATTCTGCCTTCATTTTTCCCCAATCCTTCTTCACCTGCAGAGAGAGCTTTACATTTGCTGTCCATTAAGTGTTGTTTGAAATTCTACTTGTAAAGGACAAAGCCTTTCTGTAAATCTACTTATATGCTCATTTCCTTATCTGCTCCCAGAAAAGGTCAAGCCTTAACGCGGGCTAGTATTGCTCGCTGGGTCTCTACAACTATAGTGTTTTATCATGAGAAGGCTGGACGTCTACTAGCTGCAAAGGTGAAGGCTCACGCTACTATGAAGGTGGCAGCGTCCTCATCCCTGTTCACAGGAGTGTCTCTACCTGACATCGGCAGGGTGGTGACATGGGCGAACGCCCATACCTTCACAAAGCATTTCTGCTGTCGTAGCAGTTGGTCAGGCTGCCCTGCGAAGACTGTTCGCCTCAGGTATGCAGCTAATAAGCTTAAATATCTCTATTTTATACTAATAGTATTTAAGTTCGGGTCTTTAGTCATTAATCTTCAGATACTGCTAACTACTCTGATTCAAGCATGTGAATCTATAAAAGATGCAATACTGGAGAACCACTGTGTACAGGTAAGTAACTTGTTTCTTCTCCCGTTTTGTAGCTTTTATAGAGTCACATGCTTGAAACAAATATACAGTACTGGAGAAGAAGCAAGTTACTTACCTGTACACTGTGGTTCTCCAGTATTGATATATTATATAGATTCACATGCGACATGGTCTCTGCTCTGATTGGCTGAAGTTTGGGTGTAATAAATCAATGTGAATTGGCTACTAACTACTATTGTTTTTCCAATGGAGTTTAATAGTAATGCTCTAGCACTGCTTTTGTTACTGTTACCGTGGAACTCCCACCATGACGACGGGGAAGATTCAAGCATGTGAATCTATAAAAGATATTAATACTGGAGAACCACAGTGTACAAGTAAGTAGCTTTGCATGGTTAGCCCCAACGTTTTGCTGCCTGGCTTTGATGTGGTGTCAAAGGTAGTGCACGGTGTCCCTGTCAACCAGGTTCCCTGTGCCAGTGCTCCTTCCCTAAAACAAACCCCTAATTGGTACTTCTTCCCACTGTAAGTCCCTAGTAAATGGTACCCTGGGTATCTAGGACCCGGGGGCTGAAGAGGGTCCCTTGGGACCCCCACACTAGGACAGTGTCACTGCACTTGCAGCCTTTATGCCCCTGTGAGAAAACAAAGTCGACATGGCACCCTGCCTGGGTGCATTGCCAGCTACCAATGCTTGTCGGCATAGTTAAGCTACCCCTTTAGCAAGTCTCAAAGCCCAAAGGCAGGGTGCGCTAAACTACAGGTGATGGCATATCTGCAGAAGCAGATATGCCCCTACAATATTGGGCCCCATTTCCTGATTTTGTAAGTGCCAGGAAAGCCATAGAGAGTGCATGGGCTGGGAACTCGATAACTCAAGCTCCATAGCACCATGATGGCTTCACTGAATACAGGAGTGTTTGGTATCAAACTACTCCTTTCAATAAATCCCCACTGATGCCAGTGTGGGGTTTATTGTACCATGTACCAAGAAGGCACCTCAGAAATGCCCCTGAATCCCTACCAACCCTGGTGTGGTCCCAGAGGCTATCTGCAACCGATCCCAGAAAGAAGACTCAGTCGAAAGGCACCACTGCACCCGAAGCCCCTGGGCCTTGGTGAGCTGAAATGACGGTGCCCATATGACCCTCTACATCCCAACTTACCTCTGCTGTCGTTGGTCTTCCTCCTGCAACCTCCAGTGCCACTCTCTCTTTGCTGAAAGAGGAATCCCCATTGAAAAGCATTGGGCGCTCGTTGTCGAATTTGCAACCTGCACCCGGCCGCCCCTGAGCTGCTGGTGGTGTATGTTTGGTGCTGATTTGTGGGGCCCCTCCTTACCTCTCTCCCCCCCCCAGTGATTGTGCTAACCCCAAAGCTTGGTCTCTGCAACCAATTTACTTACCTGCAGCAGTGTGGCTCCTGGCACCCCCTGTCTCCATTGGAAAGCATTGGGTCGAACTCAGATTTTGACCCCTTCACCCAGCCACCCCTGTGCTGCTGGTGGTGCAGTTGGTACTTACCTGACCTCTGGCCCTTGCTAACCTTTGGCTCCGAAGTCTTAGATTGTAAGTTAAACACTTAACTGTATAACCGTAATATTGTGTTCGAGGCATATGAGCTGCAGATCTACACACTTTTGCATAGATCGCCATCTGGTGTTGGGGCCGGATATTTGCAGTTTGTTTTTCCTCTTGGAAAGTCTTTGGAAGTCACGAGGTCGGTGACTCCTCCCTTGGTTCGTATTGCGCATGGGCTTCAGCTCCATCCTCAGATTGATGTTTTCCGCCATCGGGCTCGGATGTAATACTTCGCGCTCCGGTTCCGAACTTTCCAGTTCGACGATCGAAGCGGAATCCTCGCTCTCCGCGGTATTGTTCAGATCCTGATCTCCTCAATCACCTTCTTCTTCGACACACCTTCGATTCCAGTCATCGACTGCAGCCTTCGGGCCTATCCAGGCTCCGGTCCCGGCTGATGGAAAGAACTCCATTCAAGAAGTGCCCTCGATGTGGGTCCAAATTCCGCCACACCGATCTTCATGAGGTGTGCAACCTCTGCCTCTCCCCTGAACACGAGGCTCGAGACTGTCCCGCCTGCAAGTCTTTTAGATCCAAAAAGACTATTTGAGATCGAAGGGCCAGACTAAAAATGGTGCACTCCTCGACTTATGTTCCAGTCGACATCTTCTGGGACGATGTCGAAACTCCGGGACAGCAGCACACTGAAGAGGACGTAGTCAGTGCTTCCGAAGCCGACGACTCGGACGTGGAGGACATCACCCCGGCGCAGAGGGTCGTGAGTAAAATACCCCCTCCCACACCCGCGCCGACACCCAAAAAGGCTTCGGTCACGCCTTCGCCTCTGGGCCTAGGCAAGACCAAAGACACGGCTTCGAACCCCCCACCTTCGGGCCCGGTGAAGAAGCCTAATAAGCCTTCCGGCGGCTCAGGCTTGAGCCAGCCTGCCAGCGGTGCCGAAAAACACCCTTCGGCACCGAAGAAGAGATCGGCCTCTACCTCGACACCGAGCTCCGCACCAAATCCCTCGGTGTCGAAACCCAGCCTCTCGGTGACGACCAAACATCATAAGGCCCTCGGCACCGACACTCCCGCGCCGAAGCCTGTCTTGGCACCGACCAAAAAATCGGAGGTTCCAAAAAAGCACGGCACAGACAAGCCTAAAAAGCCATCGGCCCCGAAAACTTCGGCGCCGACCGAACAACCAGTGTCGCAAGAACTATTTACACCGGATCCTTTGCAAAAGACACTTACCAAGGATCCAAAAACTGGACATTTGGCACTGTCTTCTAAAAAGAGACATTTGGACAAACAAGCTCCACCTCCACCTCCAAAGAGGAAGAACTGTGCTACCTCCCCTTTCAGAGTGCCTTCCCCACCTCCTCCATCTCCTCCACCCCCGCCCCCTCCGCCTTCTCCACCCCTGCCTCATCGCTCTCCGACCCAGTCTCCAGACCATGATGATCAGGGGGACCCATACTACGACCCAGCAGATGTGCCACAAGACCCCACCCCTACAGGATCCCCAGACCCATGGGATGATTATAATAATCCAGACATTCCAGATGTCCCACAAGATGACCTTTATCCATCCAGGCCATCTCCACCAGTAGACTCATTCGGTTTTCACCACCTACTTCAGAGGGCGGCACATTATCACGGGGTAGAGCTACACTGACCCAGTATAGGAAGATTTCCTCCTAGACACCTTTGATACTGCAGATAGGTCTACTGCTATACTACCTATGCTCAAAGAGGTAATAAAACATGCACCAGAGGTTTTTAAAGACCCAGTCAGGGCTAGGGTCCTCAACCCACGCATAGAGAAGAAGTATAAAGCTGCCCCCACAGATCCTGCCTACATCAAGGGGCCAGCGCCACTGCATTCCCTAGTGGTATCTACTGCAAGGAAGAGATCAAATTCCCAGGCTTCAGGCGAAGCACCACCGCCTGACCGAGTCAAAGCTCCTGGACGTGTCAGGAAAACGCACTGCGTCACAGGCAGCCAATATATGGCGTATCGCCAACACTCAAGCGCTATTGGCCAGATACGACAGAGCGCATTATGATGAACTAGAAACCATCATGCACCATCTCCCAGAAAAATACAAAAATAGGGGCAATGAATTAATTCAAGAGGGTAAGACCATAACTAACACCTCTATACGCTGTGCCTTAGACGCAGCAGACACAGCCTCCAGGGCCATTAACACTATTGTCCTCCTCCGTCGCCACGCTTGGCTGAGAGTTTCAGGCTTTAAACCTGAGGTACAAGCCTCCATATTAAACCATCCATTTGATCAACAACATTTATTCGGTCCAAAGGTAGATGAGGCCCTCGAGAAGATGAAAAAAGACACAGATACGGCGAAATCTATGGGAGCCCTACAGTCACACCCTCCTAGGCGCTCCTTTCGCCGCTCTTCCTTTCGGCACACAGGCAGATGCTACTCCTCAGATACCACGTCCACGTCCTACAAATCCCCTGCTCAATCCACCTTCACAAGAGGTTATCAAAGAGGCAGCTATAGAGGCAATAACAATAAAGGCAGAGGCAAAACAAATACCGCCTGCTCTGCCACACCGCCTACCCAATGACTTTCCCCTGCTCCCTCCAGACCATCCCACTCCGGTCGGGGGCAGACTACAAAATTTCCTTCACGTCTGGGAGTCCATCACATCAGACAGATGGGTGACCCAAATTATTCGTTCAGGGTACTGCCTAGAACTCACATCTACCCCCTCAACATTCCACCCAGGTAACGCCCAATGTCACAAGAACATTCCACGTGACTAAAACAGGAGGTAATCTCCATCCTACAAAATGAGGCAATAGAACAGGTCCCTGCCGATCAGCAAAATGTAGGGGTCTACTCCCTATATTTTCTGATACCAAAAAGAGACGAGACTCTACGACCTATCTTAGATCTCCGGCCTCTAAACACATACATACATTCGAACCATTTTCACATGGTAACACTTCAGCAGGTACTTCCGCTCCTCTCCCAGAACGACTTTCTCACCACACTGGACTTGAAAGACGCATACTTTCACATTCCGGTACACCATGCCCACAGAAAGTACCTCAGATTTGTAGTGGACGGGCAACACTACCAGTTCAAGGTGCTCCCATTCGGGGTCACAACAGCACCAAGGGTATTCACCAAGTGCCTAGCGGTAGTGGCGTCACATCTCAGAAGACAGCACATTCACGTCTTCCCATATTTGGACGACTGGCTGATAAAAGCCGCGTCCTACAACCAATGTGTACACCACACCGCCACTACAATCCAACTACTTCACCAACTAGGCTTCACGGTGAACCACCAAAAGTCCCAGCTAACACCATCCCACATAAAGCAATACCTCGGTGCCACCATAGACACCTCAAAAGCCATAGCCTACCCCAATCCGGCCAGGATTGCAAGCATTCAGGCTTTGCGTCAAAAAATCATACTTCAACACTCCCTCCCAGCAGGAGTGTTTATGCAACCGATAGGGATGATGGCCTCTTGCATTTTCATAGTGCCTCATGCAAGACTCCAGATGCGTCCACTCCAAGAGTGCTTAGCGCGCCAATGGAACCAGGCCCAGGGGCAACTGACAGATCTGGTGTTGGTAGACGGTTGCACCCATCGCTCTCCGCAGTTGTGGAACACCACAAATCTTTCCAGAGGTCGACCGTTCCTGGACCCGGTTCCACAAATAATCCTGACAACAGACGCATCGCTCTCCGGCTGGGGAGCTCATCTACTACACCTCACAGTGCAGGGCACATGGACGCCGCAACAAAAGTTACTCCACATCAATCATCTGGAGTTACTGGCAATCTTTCTAGCCCTAAAATCCTTTCACACACAGATTTTAGGCAAGGCAGTCCTTATTCGCACAGACAACATGACCGCCATGTACTACATTCAAAAACAAAGCGGCACACACTCTCCACAGCTCTCTCAACTAGCACAGAGCATATGGAGATGGGCAATTCCACACAAAATCTTTCTCCTAGCCCAGCATGTCCCAGGAGTCCAAAACACCATGGCAGATCTGCTCAGCAGACAGACGCAGCAGATCCACGAGTGGGAACTTCACCCGCAGGTTCTTCACCCGTTCTTTCAGATGTGGGGGCATCCACAGATAGACCTATTCGCCACCCACGAAAACAAAAAATGCCCAAGCTTCGCCGCCAGATACCCACACCTATTGTCCAAAGGCAATGCGATATGGATGAACTGGTCAGGCAAATTTGCGTACGCCTTTCCACCTCTCCCACTAATTCCATTAGTGGTGCGAAAGCTACAACAGCACTCCCTCACACTGATTCTAGTAGCTCCAACATGGGCCAGACAACCGTGGTACACCACGCTGCTGGAACTTTCGGTAGTGCCACACCAAAAGTTGCACCTCTCACCATGCCTCCTAACCCAGAACCATGGAGAGATCAGACACCCGGACCCAGCTCAGCTCAACCTTGCGATCTGGCTCCTGAGATCCTAGAATTCGGATACCTTAACCTTCCCCCCGACTGTATGAACGTTATCAGAGAAGCTAGACGCCCTACCACTAGAGCCTGCTATGCTGCCAAGTGGAAAAGATTTGTTGTTTATTGCCATAACAACACAATCAACCCTCTAGACGCATCCATACAGCATATCATATGCTACTTACTCCATCTACAAAGATGTAACCTAGCATATACATCCATTCGGCTACGCCTCGCAGCAATTGCCGCTTACCTACAAAACAGACAGCACCTATCACTTTTCAGAGTGACTGCCATTAAAGCCTTCATGGAAGGCCTAAAACGAATAATTCCCCCCAGAGTGCCAACCTCACATGTGTGGAACTTAAATATAGTTCTCACAAGGCTAATGGAACCGCCTTTCGAACCTTTGCATAAATGCGAACTGCAATTCCTCACATGGAAAACAGCTTTCCTTGTAGCCATCACCTCCCTTAGAAGGGTCAGTGAGATACAAGCACTCACTATACCAGAATCTTTTCTCCAAATGCACCCGAACAAGGTTGTCCTCCGTACCAACCCAAAATTCCTACCCAAAGTCATCTCACCCTTTCATCTAAACCAATCGGTAGAATTACCGGTTTTCTTCTCGCAACCTCAAACTGTTGCAGAAAGGGCTCTACACACACTGGATGTTAAAAGGGCCTTGCTTTACTATATCCAGAGAACACAACTTTTCAGGAAGACAAAGCAACTGTTTGTTTCTTTCTCTCCACCTCATAAAGGCAACCCCATCTCTAAATCAGGGATAGCTAGGTGGATTGTACAATGCATACAGATTTGCTACCACAAAGCAAAACACACGCTATCTGTTCCCTCTAAAGCCCACTCTACAAGAAAGATAGGGGCTTCTATGGCTTTTCTAGGGATCATCCCATTAGATATCTGCAAGGCAGCTACATGGTCAACACCGCACACTTTCACTAAACATTACTGTGTAGATGTGCAAACCAAGCAACAAGCTAGTGTGGGCCAGGCTGTACTAAAAACACTATTTCAAACCACTGCAACAGATATCGGTGGTCGCCACTAAGGTTGGGAACTGCTATAGACTATATAGTCTATGCAAAAGTGTGTAATCTGCAGCTCATATGCCTCGAACGGAATATGCTACTTACCAGTATGCATCTGTTCTTGGCATGTAGAGCTGCAGATCTACACATGCCCACCCGTCTCCCCGGCTACCTGTATCTGTTCCAGTCTATCTTATTTAGATACAACACACATGGGTTTCTTCACTATTATTACTATGCTCCATCTTTCCCTGTTGGCGAAAAACAATCTGAGGATGGAGCCGAAGCCCATGCGCAATACGAACCAAGGGAGGAGTCACCGACCTCGTGACTTCCAAAGACTTTCCAAGAGGAAAAACAAACTGCAAACATCCGGGCCCAACACCAGATGGCGATCTACGCAAAAGTGTGTAGCTCTGCAGCTCTACATGCCAAGAACAGATGCATACTGGTAAGTAGCATATTCCTTCCCCCTTAGGATAACATTGGACTGTGTGAAAAGTTTCCAAGTGTTGATTTTTCAAAGTAAAAAGTATTTTTAATTAAAAACGTACTTAACTGATTACGAAAGACCCTGGTCTTAAAATAACGTACAAACCAAGAATAATTATATAAAATTGGTTTGGATCTCCTTCTTAAGTCGTGTGTCCATTATTGATCACTGTTGTGTAATAAATGTCTTACACTCCTCTGTTAGGCCTTAGTCCGGCTGCCCACACTACCACTAATAGAGCACTCTGGGTTTTAAATTGAGCTCTGTACACTTTTGGGGACCCTTGGACTCTGTGCCCAGTTTTACCTCCTAGTGACAATATCATATACAACGGCAGTTTGTGCTGGACTGTTCCCATGGGGCACAGGTTCAAGACTGATTTGCATATGGCTGGGTTCTAACTGGAATGGCATGGGGAGCAAAATAACTATGGATTTAGGCCCAGATCTCTGTACTGGGGTGAATGTTTGAGATTGTTCAACCTTCTGTCCATCATTTGTTCATTTTACAATTATTATATACAAAGCCAGCTTCCTACATTTGTGGTGCAGCAGCGGGTACAAGACTTTGACATTTGTTGTACCACTTGATTGATAATTGATTTCATTGAAGAAATCCAGAAATTGTTAGAATAGAAATTCTTTCAATTGTTGGCTTTTTCCAAATTGTTTAAAATGTTAGAGCCTTGGTTAAGTTCCCCCACTATTCCAGAAATGTAAGTAGTTAGGCCTTAGAAATATTTAGTTAAAAAAACAAAAATTCCAATCAGACCCTGTGAGAAAGTGGCTCTGTATATACTGATATGACCTTACTCTCTAAAGTGGTAGCTTGGTCGAGCAGTAAGGCAGTATCAGAGGACAGTGTAAAGCATCTGTTGCACACAGTCAGCCAGCAAATGGTCTCACACACTCAATAACTGAACTCTAGGCCAATGGTGTATATATAAAAAATATATGCTTATTTTATTTTTGAACCTACAATAGGTATTAAAATATACTTTCTCAGAATGAGATGCTTTATATAAATACTTTTGCAATATGCAATTGACTTTTGTAGAAAGTTACAAGTGGTTGCAACAAGCAACACAATTTTAAACACAATAATGCATTGAGTTCAATGGAAGCTTCAAGTTATTTGCCACAGATTACTTTTAGGATTACTTTTGGAATTCCAGGACTGGATCCTAGATTCAGTCTTGGGTCAGTACTTGGAATCAAGTGATGAAAGTCGACTTAATTACTTTGATGATTTTTAGACAATATTTTGCTATTTTAAAAGTTGTCACAGAAAATATTTCATAGAAAACAGTCAATGATTCCCTATGGCAGAAAATTCAAGTTGCAGGTATAGTATGTTGTCGTTACTTTTGTAATCCAGTACTGGGTGCCTAGACTCAGTACTGGGACCTTTACAGGTAAGTAATTACGTTTTCAGAAATTATACGATTTTTAATGAATATTTAAAGATTGCAGAAATTGACACTTAAAAGAAACTTCACAGAAAAACAGTCAATGATTTCCTACGGGAGAAAATTGGGTTACTGGTAAGTACAGTTTTTTTTTTTTTTGGTAAAAGATTTTATTAATTTTTCACACCCAGGGTCCTGTAGACCAACATTACACACATGACCAGCAGACGAAGAATCCCCCCTCAAAATACACATCAGGAGAAATCCGTTCCACTGCATACTGGTAAGTACAGTTGTAAGTATTTTTCAGAGTCAGTGCTGGGCACCAAGATCCAGCACTGGGAGCTCACCTAAGAGCAGGTGAGTATTTTCGTTTTCGTTACTCGGCTGATTTTTGGTGAATATTTTAAGTTTTGAATAGTCCACACTTAGAAGAAATTTCAGGAAAAGCCAGTCAATGTTACACTATGGAGAAAATTGAGTTATCGGATTAAAGGTAAGTACACGACTGGCAGAGTTAAGGTTCTGGGCATAGACTCAGGGGTCTCCCAGGGTCAGGTAGGTACAGTTGGTTCACCCACAGCGGCACAAGAGTGGCTGGGTGCAGGGAGAGTTAGGCCCAATGTTATCCTATGAGAGGTAGGGGGGCCTTGGTTGTTGGCTGCTGACTAGCAGGCCACGCGGCTGTGGGAGCTGGGCTCCTGGTCACTTACTCAGGGCAAGTGGGGAAGTAGATAGGTGTAGAGGTTACACTGCCAGGGCCACTCGGGCGGCTGGGTGCAGGGTGCTTTTGAGCCTTCGGGCGCTCAATTGAATTCAATGGGAAATCTCCGGTTTAGATAAAGACTGCAAGCTCAGGGACGAAGATTCTTCAGGTGCCACCACCACTTCGAGAGGTAAGTTGGGTAGTTGGAGGATAGGTAGGTACCCCGGAATTGGGCACAGGGGGCCGAGGGGCGCCGGGTGCAGGGGTGCCTTTTGGTGTCGGGAAATCTTACCCTCTGTTGATCGCGGTTGAGGAGGCACCTGGTTCTGAGGCTGCAGGCTTCTTCAGGAGTGTCGAGGGAGGTCCTTGGGTGCCGGACTCGGGGTCACAGTCGCCGTGGGGTCGTCCTCGTGGTCTTTGTTCACTGCGGCACAGGCCAGGCTTGGAGGGTGCAGAGTGGGAAGGGTTTGTGGTTCCGGGCTGCTGCCAGGGATTGGAAGTAGACTTTGAGTAGAGCCTCTACTCATGGGAGTCCCAGGGGTTTAGAGTCAAAAGGTAGCCAGGTCCTCCGGGGTTTGTGAGGTTGCTGGCCACAAGAGATGCCGGGTTGGAGCAGAAGCAGGTTCGAGGGTCGACAGGCCGGTAGGGCTGGGGCCAAAGCAGTTGGTGTCTTCCTCTTCTTAGCAGCTGCAGGGCAGGTCTTCTTTCTTCTAGCTCTTCTTCGGATTTTGGAATCTGGGGAAGGAAGGTTCAGGGTGCCCCTAAATACTAGATTTAGGAGCGTTACAGGTAGGTGAAGGGCAGGGACCAATGGGTCCCTGTCCTGGGGTGGGTACACCCCTATCCTGCCTCTCTCCTGTGGGAGGGGGGCAGTAGCCTAGTCCTGATTGGGCAGGGCTTCCCATCTCCAAGATGGCGAGAGCCCGGAGATGTGCTTCACCTCGCCTCCCCCACCTGAGGGGTGGGGTTGGCAGGCTGGCACATCCCCTGTCCTTATTTGGGGTTTCCGGCCAAGCTTCCTGCCAGAGTGGGGGGGTTGCAGTGGCCTGGGGAAGCTCACAGAGGCGGCATGCCTTTGAAGCTTCCCCCTGCCCATCCTTGGGGAGGAGATTTTGCACCTCGCCCAGGATGTGCATTGTTGCAGACCCAGGAGAGCAGGGACTCTCCTACCCAGGGGTCCAGCAACATGTCTGCTGTGTGGCAGCCTAGGCAGCCTCAGAACAGACGTGGATTGTAGGTTAGGTTTCAGGGGGCATCTCTAAGATGCCCTCTGGGGGTGCTTGGTACATTAAATCCCACACTGGCATCAGTGTGGGTTTAATGTGCTGAGAAGTTTAATACCAAACTTCTCAGTCTTCAGTGTTGCCATTATGGTGCTGTGGAGTTCGTTTTTGACGAGCTCCCAGCACCATATACTCTTAAATGGCAGCACTGCACTTACAGTGCCTAGGAATGGACCTGGGTACTGTAGGGGCACAGGGCTCCTGCGCCCACACCATTGGCATAGGGCACCCAGCTAGAGGGGTGGCTGATGTATGCCATGGCAGTGTAGGTGGTGGGCATGGCACACAGGGATGTGTGCCATGTGGACTCTTTGTTTTGTCTTGTACCCAGACACTCAGCCTGCAAGGGCAGTGTGTGTGTGTGTGTGTGTACGTGTGTACGTGTGTATGTGTGTAAGGGTACAGGGTCTCTAAGGGTGGCACAATGGGTGCTGCAGCCCTTAGAGGCCTTCCCTGGTCATAAGTCCCTGGGTACCTAGGGTACCATTTACCAGGGGCTGACATGTGGCCAGGGTTTGCCAATTTGTGTTTTGTGTTGTAGGGAAGGAACATAGGCCCTGGGAACCTGATTGGCAGGAGTCCAGGGCACACTCAGTCAAAGTACATTCAGCAATTCAGCAAAAAAAAAGTGGGGACATACCATGCAAGAAAGAAGGCACTTTCTCACAGACCCCACTTATTTTAATCACCATGACTGATACTGCAGGGACCAGCCAGGAGCTCAGCCTGGGTCCCTATGCACATCTTGGAGTTCCTCAACTGAAATATTTGTGCAAAGCATGGAAACTTTGCCATGGGTCCCAAACCCAATAAAGCCCATCTCCACCAGTTGCTGATAGAGAATGACAAGGCCCTGGGAAACATAACTTCCCCCAATGGAGATGAAGATGAGGAGGGAGATTGGGAGGATGCTAACTCCATCATTACCCTGTCAGATAGTGACCCCAGTATTGTTCCAGATGAAGCAGGCACCGAAGATCCAGATCTTCAGAAAGTAGCAAGGAGGATAACCTTGGAACCTAAACTACTAGCCATAGAAAAAGAAAGAGCTAAGATGAGCTTAGGACCAATGTTCCTTCTAATTTCTTTCTCGATGTGCGGCAATAAAGGTGCTTCGTGCGCTAAGGCTGCATGCACTGAAGTTAAGCACCAACTTAATAAACGAGCATGTGCAGTGTGCAAGCTACCAAAATCAGTAGCATAGAAAGGGTTCCATGGGCCTTAATGCAAACCAGTAAAATAAGAACACCCCTCCCTCACACACACCCCTCTGGGTTGGTATTAAGAGAAACCCATTACAGGGGGGGGCAGAGGGCTCCTTGAACCCCTGGGCATGGGTATTACTGCATCTTCTGTCCTAATCATTCTACCTTTAATTGCTCTCTATTTGCGATCTCCATGCCACTATTCTCACCTCCTCGCACCTTTTCCTATCTCTGTCTACTTCCACTTGAACTCCTAGCCTGTCCTTACCGCCTTCCTCTCTTTTTTTTTAGCTCTTTTCCTCTCCTAGCTCTTCTTTACAATCCCACTTTTCTTTCTCTATTTCCACTATGCTCCAGTTTCCCCTCATTCTGTCTCCTCTCTTCAATCTATGTCCTACTCTTCTCTCTCCCACAAAGTCTGTCTAATCTTCCTGTTATCGCTCATTCCATCCTTACTCTGTCAAATCTGTATCTTGACTAATCTTCTCTATCATCTTGTTCCTCTCCTTGGGCCCGACCTCCCAGTATGCGACCTCTTGGTCTACTGATCCCTTTTAGGTTATTTTATCATCCCTTCCTTCTTTCTTTCACTACATTTTTCCTTTCCTTTCTATGTTTCACTCCCCTTTCTTTATTTCCTCTCCATTTCTTGCTTTCTATCTCATGTCCAAGTCTCATCCTCTCCATACATGTTTCCTTTTCTTTACACTCAAATCTCCCCTCTCCCTTACACTCCCAAATAGTCTTTCCTATTCATCGCTCTATTATTTCTGTCCTTCTTACTTTTCTACTTTCCTATCAGTACCTTTTCTTACCTTCCAATCCCAGTTCTTTTCCAATCAAGAACCTGTCTACAGAAATTTGGCATGCTCAATGAATGGCACAAACTATTTTCCTCTCATGCTTCACTTGCCTCTTCTCTGTGGCATCTTAATTGCCTTCTGATTTTGCATAGTAAAGCAACATTTGCTCTGCATTGGTCATTGGTAACCTTATACTAGCTTGCAGCAAGAACACAAATTGTCCTCTTAATATTGACAAGTACCTGTTTAGAGATTCTGAATCAGATTTATTAACTCTTTGAGCTGAGTTTGCATCTCATAAGTGACTCAAACCCAGCACTTAGTGTTGTGGTTGGAACTACTTTCCAATGCAAAGTATGATTTGTGTAGGGAAGTTGCCCACAGTAACGCAAAGTAGCTCTATGCTCTAAATTGTGCTACTTTGCATCGGGGAGGCTTACCATAAGAGGTACATGGGCATTCCCATGCAACCACCCATGGGTTTTGAGGCAAATCTCTATCTAATATCATTTATAGACGGGGAATTAAGCCAAAAAATGATGTCCCCTCAAGGCAGGTGTTACTTTTAAAACTCTCCATATTTTTTAAACTTTGCACGTGTGATGCACTTTACAGCACACATACAGTGAGAGATGTCTTAATGGATATTTTTTGAAATGGAAAGATCCCATTCCAATACAAAACCTATGCTTGACAGAATGCTCACATCCTTGTTCTAAGGTCAGGCACTGGAATGATAAGATTTTGCGTCCGTGGCCTTTTCTGCATGAGTATGGATTTGCCAGATAATCCATAATCTTCTGTTAAATTTGTAGATTTTTATCCCCAAAAATTGCTTCTAGCTTGAATGGATAAAATGTTACTAAAACCGGGTCTACCCTTATTGCTGTGAAGTTAAAGATCCTTCGTAAAGGTTGACTGGGCGCCTTTCTGTTGCTTATTGTTGTATTTGGGTGTTAAATTGGTACTAATGAGGTGAGACATTTGCCCAGATATTGTTAGCATGTGTGAAATGTCAAAATAATAAAGTAATACTATCACAAAATGTGCAGCATTACGCTGCATAACTTTCCTTTTCTTTCCGCATGATTCAACTCTGCTGCATAATTTAGTCCTCTCTTGACGCATAAGTCATGTGGCCCGGACTATGGCAGAAGGCAAAGGTAGCAACAAATTAACAGGGACAGCTGAGCCAAGGGTCTGCTCTGGCTCTTGAGAACCCATGCACAAGCCAAGCCTTGGAAATATGTGGCAGGTCAATCAAGCAGCACAGATTATGTTAGACTATAGTAGGTCTTCAGAAGCACCTCATCTTGGTACATCAGTGTAGGAAATTGGCTCTGTATATACTATACCAAAGTGAGGTATAGTGTGCAGAGAGTCCAGTGGAACCCCAAAGATAGTCAGAGGTAAAGTTAGATAGCACCTTACTCTCTATTAGTGGCAGTGTGGTGGAGCAGTAAGGCTTTATCAGAGGGTAGTGTTAAGCATTTGTTGTACACACTCAGCAAATGAATTCACACACTCAAAGACTGCTCTTCTGACCAATTGGTTTTGTATAAAAATATTATTTTTGTTATTTTATTTCCTGAAACCAAGCAAGCCTGGCACAGGTAAGTGATTTATACTTTGCAGTAATAATACAGTTTGAATTGCAGTTGTAAATATACTTTGGTATGATTACAGTAGAATCACCGGCAATGCAATGCTTTGAAATATTGTACATATACTTTATATTGGCTTTTCAATAGAATGTCAAGTAGATTGCTTTACGGATTACTCTTATTACACTGTGCAGTATACTTGGATACTGCACTGGGACATTTCCTGTAAAACAGGCAAGTAAAAGCGATTTTGTTATTTGGTTACAGTTTTAAAGACTTTTATAGATTTTGCAACTCCAACTTAGAAACTTTTCATAGGAAAACAGTCAATGTTATCCTATGGGAGGAAATAGTGTTATCGGTTCAAAGGTAAGTACTTTGTTGTTGGAGATGGGATTCTGGGGTTAGACTCGGGTGTCCCCCAGGGTCAAGGATGCACTCTCGTTACACCCTCAGCGGCTCTAGGGCGGCCGGATGCAGAGTGCTGAGGCCCAATATTATCCAACGGGGGATAAGGGGCCTCCGGTTAGTGGCTGCTTACGAGCAGACCACAAGGTTGTGGGAGCAAAGCTCCTGGATTTAATCTCAGGGTAAATGGGGGTTCAAGACCCACCAAAGGTGCACCCTCAGCGGCACTAGGGCGGCTGGGTGCAGAGTGCTGTTTTGGCACCGGGCGCCCTGTTACTCTCCCCATGGGATTTCTCCGGTTTGCAAACACACTGCAGGCTCGGTGACAAAGGTCTTGTGGGTGTGACCACCACTAGGAGAGGTAAGTTGGGATGCTGGGGGTTGGCTAGTCACTGTTGGTTGGGCAACCCAAGGCTGTGGGGCGTCCGGTTCAAGGGTGCCTTTTAGGGTCGGATCTTCTTACCAGCTCCTGGACGCGGTTGGGGGGACCTTCCAGATTTAGGATGCAGGCGTCGGCTGGAAGCTTGAGGCAGGACAGGGATCTCTGGACCTCTGGTCAGTGATCTCTGGTCAGGATCGCTGGGGAGACCTCCTCGTGGTGTTTTCCCGCTCAGGCCGTGGACGGCGGGTGCAGAGTGGGGCGGATTTGCGGTTTCCGGCCGGGGCCACAGGTTGGAGATGAACAAATCCGGTGTTCACAGAAGACAGTCTTTGTGGTTGAAGGCAAGCAGGTCCTCCGGGGTTTTCGAGGTTGCTGGCTGCAATATACACTGGGATTTCGCAGGAGCAGGTTCGAGGTGGAGATAGGCCGGTAGGGCTGGGGCCAAGTCAGTGGGCGTCTTCCTCTTGTTCAATTCGGCACGACTGTTCGGTCCTTCTTCTTCTTTTCTTGTAGTTGGTTCTTGTCTGAGGGAGCAAGTTTCAGGGGTGCCCCTAAATACTAGATTTAGGGGCGGTAGAGGTAGGCAAAAGGTTGGGACCAATGGGTCCCTTCCCTGGGATGGGTACACCCCTATTATGCCACCCTCCAGTGGCGGGGGGCATAGCCTTTACCTGGTTGGTTGGGTCCCCCCATCTGCAAGATGGCGGGGACTGAAAGTTGTGCTCCACCTCGCCTCCCCCACCTGAGGGGTGGAGTTGGCAGAGGTGGGCACACCCCTCTTCCTCACTTGTTTTTAATCCCGCCGATTATCTTGCCCAAAGTGGGGGTCAGAACCAGTTGGGACCAGTTGCTGAGAGCAGCAAGTGGCCTGGGGAAGCTCACAAAGGCGGCAAGCCTTAGAAGCTCCTCCTTCATGGACCCTGCCCATCCTGGGAAAGGAGGCTTTTTTTTGCTGAGAAGTTTGATGCCAAACTTCTCAGTTTTCAGTCGAGCCATTATGGTGCTGTGGAGTTCGTAATGACAAACTCCCAGCACCATATACTCTTAATTGCAGTACTGCACTCACAATGTCTAAGAATGGACTTCAACACTGTAGGGGTACAGAGCTCATGCACCTGTACCCTCACCACTGGCATAGGGCACCCAGCTAGAGGGGTGACTGATCTATGACAGGGCAGTGGGTTGTAGGCATGGCACACAGGGATGTGTGCCATGTCGACTCCTCACTTTCTTCTGCACCAAGACACGCAGCCTGCAAAGGCAGTGTGTGAGTGTAATGGTAAGCGTGGCACAATAAGTGCTGCAGCCCTTAGAGGCCTTTCCTGGTCACAGTGCCCTGGGTACCTGTGGTACCATTTACCAGGGGCTGACCTGTTGCCAGATATGCCAATTGGGTTTGTGTTCGTTCTGGGGAAAGAACACAGGCCCTGGGAACCTGATTGGCAGGGACCCAGGGCACATCAAGTCAAAGTGCATCACTAGTCTGGCAAAAAGTAGGGGGGTTACTGCAACACAAACCCAACTTCTCCCAATCAGATTATGTGCAAAGTATTTATCTGAAAGAAACACGTTAGTTAGATTCCTTACCTTAGAATATTCCCAGGCATCAGGCTGGATCCGGAAAGATTTTTCGTCCGCAATACCCTTCTCCGTCGCTAGGCGTCATCTGCGGCTCCGCGTCCGTCGTCGTGATCACCAGGATGACGTCGTCGGAGTACTTGGACGCCGCCCTCGCGCGCTGACATCAGTTCTTCTTTTTCCGCGCCAGTAAGCGCAGATCCGGGAAGAGCATACCCTTTAGTCACTTTTTGACGAAACTTTTTGGACTTTTTTGGTTCATCTTTCGAGTCGACCTCGACTCCTGGTGCCGGTAGGGATGCCCGGTTTCAAGCCATGCGACGTCTGGAACCGACTTATGTCGGTTACGGATCACCACCGTCTGTGTCTCTACTGCCTATGGGGCCGACCATGATGCCCAGTCGTGCCCCGACTGCCGGGCCTTGACCTCGAAGGCTAGGCGGGAGCGGTCCCGCAAGCTCCTCGAGCTCCGGCAGTCTGCTCTGCGCCGCTCGAGGTCCCGGTCGAGGTGCCGAAGTCATCACCGCTCGTCGGGTTCGAAGTCCTCGCATTCAGGTACTTCGAGGCACAGTAAGAAGTCGTCGAAGAGGCGACCACTCTTCTGACTCCCCTCGCCGGTCGCGCGACTCGGGTGGCACCGTCGGAGCTGCAGGAGTCACGTCCGGCCCCATACCTGCCGGTCCCTGGGCTTAACGCGACTCCGGACGAGGTGCGAGACTTTCTCGTGGCCTTGAGGAGTCTCGCTCCGCCGTCGCGGCCTGTCGGCACGCCTTTCGGACCCCGCGGGTCTGCTTGGGAGGCCTAGCGAGCCGGCAGCTTCGGCACTGTCATCGACTTCGGTCCAGACGCCGCAGGCCCCCGTGGGATCCAGGCCTGGATCCCAGTCGATGCCGGTTGACCTTACGACCCCTCCGCTGGCGCCGACCCCTATACTGCCGCCCCTGGCGCTGTCTTCGGACGACGTCGACCCCAGTTTTAGCCCCGGTCCGGGTCCGGCGTCGGAGCGGCGCCTATGGATGAGCAATTCATCTACCGCCGGCTCCGTCCTGTCTACCAGGAGTCGGATGACGGGGACGAATGGGAGGGGTCTGAGGACCCTCGGGCATAGCAGTGCCAGTTTAACCAGGACTGGGCAGACGAGCTGGGGGATGCCAGTGGTCTCGAAACTTCACCTGACACTGGCTTCATCTCTCCTCCCTCCGTGGCTACGGAGAAGGGTGCAACCTATTCTGTGCAGCCGAAGCCCTTCACCTGGAGCTCCCTGCAGCGGCCGTGAGGACTAACCTCCTCACTGAGGTGCTTCAACCGCCAGTAAGCTCTTCGGAGCCTCTACTGCAGTTCAATGAAGAAGTCACTGACGTTCTGATGGGCACCTGGTCCAAGCCCTCCACAGTCACTCCTGTGGACCGGACCGTGGCCCGGCGCCACCGCCCTGCTCCGGGCGACCGCAGCTTTCTGTCAGTGCACCCCACCCCTGAGAGCCTGGTAATCCAGGACTCTACGTCCCAGACCGCCTTCCCGTCCGCTCCTCCGGATCAGGAATCCAAAAGGTTACAACAGTTTGGGAAGAAGCTGTTTTCCACCCTCAGTTTGGGGTTGCGGTCCATTAATACCGAGTGCCTTTTGGACCATTACACCCACTCCTTGTGGGATACGGTGGCGGATGTGCTGCCCCAGTGTCTGGAGGAGGCCCGGACACGGCTCGCCCCGGCTCTTGCTGAGGAGCGGGATGCAGCACGGTACTCAGTTCGATGTGGGCTTGACACTACGGACTAGCTAGGTAGGACGATTCGTCGCCACTAATTTCTTCGGGGATGTCAAGAGCACACTCATGGACATGCCCTTCGATAGCTGTCGCCTTTGTGGCGACAAAGCGTATAGTGCGCTGGAGCGCTTTAAGGACTCCAGGGCTACGGCCAAGTCCTTGGGCCTCTCGGCCCCACGCCCGCAAACTTTTCACGTTTTGCCCCTTTCGTGGCCAAGGAAGGGGCGCCCCCGCACGTCCGTTTAGCCACAGGCCGCAGAACCAGCCTCAACACGGTCGCGGACGTGGATTCCACCGAGGCGGAGCAGGGGGACAGAGAGCCGGTCAGCCCACATCTGCCCCCGCAGCATCTGCCTCGAAGCCTTCCTAGTCCGACCTTTCTGGCCCATTTCATGCCAGTGGGAGGCAGAGTTCGCCATCACCTGCTCCACTGGCGTACCATCATGTCGGACAGGTGGGTGCTGCAAATCGTCCGAAGGGGCTACTCCCTCCCCTTCGAGGCGACCCCTCCAGCCATGCCATCGCAGTACCACCGCATGTCGGGGGATCACTTGCAACTTCTGCAGGAGGAAGTTAAGACCCTCATGGCCAAGGGGGCCATCGAGCGCGTTCCTGGCCCAGAAGTAGGTCGGGGTTTTTACTCCCACTACTTTCTGGTTCCCAAGAAGGGTAATGGGGGCCTACGCCCTATCTTGGACCTCAGGAGCGTCAACGTCTTCCTCCGGAAGGAGAAGTTCAAGATCCTCACCTTAGCTCAGGTTCTGGCTGCCCTAGACCCTGGAGACTGGATGGTAGCGTTGGACTTGCAGGACGCATATTTCCACATCCCCGTCTTGCCGGCCCACCTGCAGTTCACGGTAGGCCACGAGCACTTTGTTTACCGTTTCCTCCCTTCGGCCTCACCAGTACCTCTCGGGTGTTCACGAAAGTGATGGCGGTGGTCGCAGCTCATCTGCGCAGATTAGGGGTTCCAGTCTTCCCCTATATCGACGACTGGTTGTTGAAGACGGGCTCGCCCCAGGCAGTCGTCTCCCACCTCCAGACTACGGCCGACCTCCTGCATTTGCTGGGGTGCTCCATCAATGTGCCGAAGTCGCATCTGAGTCCCTCCCAGAAGCTTCTTTTCATTGGAGCGGTTCTGGACTCTGCGCTGTTTCGGGTCTATCCTCCAGAACAGCGGGTTCACGATATTCAGGCTCTGATTCCGATCTTTCAGCCTTTATCCTGAGTTTCGGTCAGGATGGTCATGCGGCTGCTGGGTCTAATGGCCTCCTGCATCCTGCTGATGCATCACGCCAGGTGGCGTATGCGGGCTCTGCAATGGGACCTGAAGTTCCAGTGGGATCAACATCGGGGCAACCTGTCCGATCACGTCCTGATCTCGGAGGGCACTGCAAGACAGTTGCAGTGGTGGCTCACGGACCGCAATTGGGTCAGCGGCAGATCCCTCTCCCTACCCCAACCGGAACACGTAGTGGTGATGGATGCGTCCGTCCTAGGGAGATCAGAGGTCTCCGGCGGAGTCCTGGCTCCATATCAACCTGTTAGAGCTGCGGGCGATCCGGCTTGCACTGAAGGCATTCCTTTCCTCTGTGCGGAGAAGTGTAGTGCAGGTGTTCACGGACAACACCACCGCCATGTGGTATTGCAACAAACAGTGCGGGGTGGGATCGTGGACCCTTTGTCAGGCTCTGTGCCTCTGGACATGGCTGGAACATCAGGGCATCACCCTGGTGGTTCAACACCTGGCGGGCTCTCTTTCGGCAGTGAGGAGAGCCTTGGTTAGATCTATTCGCCACTGAAGAGAACGCGCAATGTCCTCAGTTCTGCGCATTGGAATTTCCAAGGCGGCACTCGCTCGGAGACACGTTTCGTCGCGAGTGGAGTTGCGGTCTGTTGTACGCCTTTCCGCCTATACCACTTCTGCCCAGAGTGCTGAAGAAGATCAGGCGCAACCGGGCCCAAGTCATCCTTGTGGCTCTGGATTGGGCACGAAGATACTGGTATCCCGAGCTATTCAGTCTGTCAATCGATCCCCCGATTCGACTGCCTCTTCAGGAGGACCTTCTGTCGCAGCAGCCCTTGACTGTCCTCCACCTGAACCTGTCCAGTGTCCACCTCCATGCGTGGAGATTGAGCGGCGACAGTTGATGCCATTTGACTTGCCTCCTGAAGTCTGTGATGTCATTCTGGCAGCCAGGCGTCCCTCCACTAAAAAGGTATACACCTGCAGGTGGACCAAATTTGTGGCATGGTGCACAGAAAAGGCTGTGGATCCCCTTTCCTCCCCTCTTTCTGAAGTTCTCCTCTTCTTTCTTCTTTCCCTGGCCCAGCAGAGCTCTGCTCTGGGCACCCTCAAGGGTTATCTTTCAGCTGTTTCTGCCTTCTTACAGCTTCCTGATCAGCCTTCTCTGTTCAAGTCCCCTGTAGTTGCTAGATTCTTTAAAGGCATTACTCACATGTTTCCTCCTGTCCCTTTCGTAATGCCTCAGTGGGACTTGAACCTGGTGTTAACCTATCTGATGTGCGCTCCTTTTGAGACACTTCATAATTGTCCTCTTCTGACTCTTTAGACTGCTTTCCTGGTTGCCATCACCTCTGCCAAAAGAGAGAGTGAGCTCCAGGCTCTTTCTTCTAAACCTCTTTTCCTCTCTGTCCATCTGGACAAGGTTGTTCTCAGGACTCGTCCCTCCTTTCTCCCTAAGGTGGTTACTGCCTTTCACATTGGCCAGTCTGTTACATTGCCCACCTTCTTTCCGCCTCTGCATCCCTCGAAAGAGGAGGAGCGGCTCCACCGTTTGGACCCAAAACGTGCGCTCTCCTATCTGGTTTTAAGAAAAACAAGTGTACCCCAATACGTGAACCTGGGGTGAAATATGAGGTAAATAAAACCCGAACCATTGTTTTTTTTACTGCTCCTATCTGGACCGCACAAAACAGTTCCGGGTGGACGGCCAACTCTTCGTTGGCTACATGGGCGCTAAGAAGGGGGGGGGCGGTGCACAAGCGAACCATCTCTCGGTAGGTCGTTTTGTGCATCAAGACCTGTTATTCCTTGGCTAAGAAGGAACCTCCAGTGGGGCTGAGGGCCCATTCCACTCGGGCCACGGCGGCTACTACTACCCTCGGACGGGAAGTCCCTCTGCAGGACATTTGTTAGGCAGCAAAGTGGGCCTCGCTGCACACGTTTGCCAAGCATTACTACCTGGACAGCCAAGTCCGGAAAGACTGCTTCTTTGGCCATTCCGTTCTCCAGGACTTCCTGGTGTGATCTTGGTTCGCAGACACACCATTGGGGTTGGTATTACTGGGGTATCTATTCTAAGGTAAGGAATCTAACGTGTTTCTTTCAGATGAACAAGTTACTTCTCTTCGGTAACAATATATTTGTAAGAAACATTAGTTAGTTAGATTCCTTACCGCCCCACCCATCCTCACCGTTCTGCGAACTGATATCTAGGGTTAAGGTCATCCCTTTCAGGGCCCTAGATTCATGGCACCAGTGTCGGTTTCTTGCATGGCTCTGTGTTCCTGGCGCGGAAAGCTATGTACAAGAACTGACGTCAGCGCGCGAGGGCGGTGTCTAAGTACTCCTACGACATCATTCCGGTGATCACGGCGCCGACGATGGATGTAGAGCCGCAGACGACGCCTAGCGACGCGCAAGGGTATTGCTGACGAAATCTTTCCGGATCCAGCCTGACGCCTGGGGATATTCTAAGGTAAGGAATCTAACTAACTAATGTTTCTTACAGATATATCGTTACAGAAGGTAAGTAACTTGTTCATTAAACATGAACTGAGAATCGTTCCTGCTCTCCCCCCCCACCCCCAAAAAACAATGCTATTAGTGAACTAAAAGGCAAATCAGGGGTTATGCGTACCCATATATGTCCTATAGGCAGTGCAATGCCTGAATTCATGTTTTTGAAGGTGCAGTCTTTGTGATGATGAATAAAAAGAAGGATCAGTTTTAAAGTATTTGGCTATTCCTTAAGATGAAAGTTTAATGTTTTTTGCAGTTTTTTGAGCAACCTTAACTGGAAATTATTGGAGCTCTTTACTTGAGCATCAATACTGGAACCTGTTTCTAAGGCCAGCTTTAGCGCTGGTGGTGCTCAGTGTGACATTGTTTGTTGGCGCCCCCCATGACCACCTCAGCCACAGAATCCCAAACTACTAACCTTTAACAGTGCCCCACAAGTCTTCATAACCATCCTCTTCCTGAAGCATTTAATAATTTTAGAGTGCCACGCATACCAGTGAAGGGTGTCGGAGCACTTTACATCACACACACCTTACACAGAGACAATCATACGTGTTTAAATCCGTGTATAGGAAATGTTACATAAGACCGAGGATTGCAAGGTGTACCGGTTACATGTCAAAAGAAACACAATTGATGGAGTGAATGCAGAACAAATCAAAACATTCACCCCCAGTCAAGAGATCTGGGTTAAATCCATAATTATTTTCCTCACCATGCTACCCCAGTTTAGACCTGGCTATATGCAAATCAGTCTTGACCCTGTGCCTCATGGCAACAGTCCAGCCCGAAATGCCAAGCAAGGTCCTCCCTGGACCGGAAACAAGCATCCTAGGACCGGTTTCGGGTTTCACCCCTCTTCAGCCAGGATAGCTTGATTCCAGTGGCACAGTGAGCCCAGGACTCACGTCTGAGCATACCTGGCGCACTTAGGGTGAGAAAGCAAAAGGCACACAATTGATGGACGGAATGCAGAACAAATTAAAACATTCACCCCCAGTCAAGAGATCTGGGTTAAATCCATCATTCTTTTGCTCACCATGCCACCCCAGTTTAGACCTGGCTATATGCAAATCAGTCTTGACCCTGTGCCTCATGGGAACAGTCCAGCCCGAACTGCCAAGCCAGGTCCTCCCTGGACCGGAAACAGCATCCTAGGACCGGTTTCGGGGTTTCACCCCTCTTCAGCCAGGATAGCTTAATTCCAGTGGCACAGTGATCCCAGGACACACGTCTGAGCATACCTGGCGCACTTAGGGCGAGAAAGCAGTTACATGTCATCCATACTGGAAGGCAGCAAAATTTAAAAGTGCTTGTTGTGGTGAAGTGCAAACTCCGGATTTCAAACGTAACACCATGGTTGGGGGTTCTCTTTAATGATAACATTTGTTTTCTACCCAAACAAATCTTTTTGCAACATTAGGTAGTGAAAGACTGGGGAACCAATCATAATGCTCCAATAAGTACCTTGCAGTTTGCATTCCGCTATTTGATAAGGTAATAGCTCGCTGTTCTAGTTTAAGATTTTAACTTATAAACTGCAAATGACTAAAGGATCACTCTAACAAAAGCAGTAACCCACTGTGCTATCCTCATGAATACAGTTCTGTAATGTGCATGTTAAAAGTCCTTTGCATCAGGCATTTTAACCCTCAGCGCTACCTTACGATGAGTCAAAACATCCGCTAGACAAAACTCCGATCTCCCTCCAGGAAAACATTAGTCACTGGGGCTATCTTACCATTTTTATTGTGACCTGAAAATTGCTGGTGGCCAAGAACGAGGCAGCAGGTGCTTTTTAAACTTTAATATACATGTAATGTTCCCCCAGTTCCAATGTCAGCAGCACTGGCTGTAATGCTGCATCCACACCCTCTCATTGCAGTTTGAAACACATTTACATATGATTTGTTTCACACTGCCTACTAGGGACCTCATGGAGCACTGGAAGCAGCCCCTTTGTCATTTAATTGATTTACTGGGCCTCCTGTTGTGCCGCCTGCCTTGAAAAGGGACGTTTTCACGCTTCCCTTTTCTTCTGCATTTTGCTCATCGAGGGAAGAGCGCGCTCCCACTGAGTGTCTGGGCACTGTAAGAAGCAAGGCTGCGCGTGCACGCGTGCAGCCTCGAGGTAACGCAGCTTAGGACCCATCTCTGGTGGCAGCAAAATAATAAATAGGGAGGGAGATTCTGCAGACTTCAAAATCCCCAAAGGGATTGTGCCCAAATATTTTGAAGGTGATAATTTTACTCAGTGGTTCATTGTTTTTGAGAGTTCTTACTAGACAGGTCCACAGAAAGCTGTGGAGTGCTATCCTGTGGGAAAGGTTCTCAGGAAAGTGCTTGGATAGACTTCTGATACTCCGTGAGAAAGATGCTACACCCTATGACCTCATGGAGGGTACCCTGATTGAGGGCTTTGGATTTAGCACTGAGGAGTAGGGTTAAGTTCAGGGAGGCCAAGAAAACCCAATGCCAATCCTGGGTAGGTTCTGTAGATTACCCAGTGAAAACACCGAGAGTTTGGTTTAGTAGTAACAGTGTACATGATTATGAAGGGTTGTATAATTTGGTTATGGAGGAGCACCTTTTAAGTCATTGTCACCACGAGAAACTACATCAGTTCCTAGTAGACCTAGGTCCACTTTCTCCTCAAGAATTGGGAAGAAGGCTCACCACTGTGTCAAAACAAGGGTCACCATAACTAACACTGGTGGAGGAGACCAAACGAAAGAGGCCAATTCCTCCCCCCCGGGCAAGAGGGTAACTCAGAAAATAATCATGAGTCTTCTACAGGCCCCCTCAAAGATACACAGTCAAAGGGTGGATATTAGGGGAAGAACTGGGATCTCAACAAGGCTTGGTGTTGTGATTGTAAGGCAACCGGACACCGAATTGGAGAACTTGGTTGTAAAACATAGAAAAATGTCTCTAGTCCACCTGCAGTACCTGCTGTTGCTAACATCCAGATGGGATCCCAGGTGTGGCCTGACCATGTCAGTAACCCCACTGAGGCAACATTTGTCTTTGAGGGAGAGGTAGACTTCGTCTGTGCTGCCTAGCCAGATAACATAACAAAATACAGGCAGTTTCACAAGATTAATAAGTCCAGAATAGAGACCTTGAGGGATACTGGGGCCAGTGTCTCCATGGTGACCCAGCAACTAGTTAACTCAAAACAGTACCTGATTGGAACGACCTATCCAGTCACCAACGCTGGCAATGTCACCATAGTCCATCCCATGACCATGTTCCATTTGGACTGATGGGGGGTTGGTCAAAGAGAAATAATTGTGTCCCTAGCTGTCCCTGTAGATTGTCGTTTTGGAAATGATTTGGAGACTTCCTCTTGGGCTGAAGTCGAAGTGGGGGCCCATGTCAGCATGGTAGGTCTCTCGAGATGGGGTTGTGTTACAACCTGAGCACAGAGCAGAGCTCCAAGTGAAAAAGAGGTGTTACATTTTGGAAGAATGTACCAGCCCCCAAGAGAAAGGGCAAGAAGACTGGGGGACCAACTTCTAAGCAGATCACAAGTCAGAACCCCTCTTCTCAGGAAGAGGAATTGGTATTCTCAGAGGGCACTGAGCCTGAAGAAATTGGGCCTTACCAGGCATATCTCTTGGGCTCAGGGGGAACCCTCTAGAATGGATCTCTATACCAGGGACAAGAAACCTGTCCCACTCTTGAAAGCCTGAGGTAGCAAGCTGCTTCACAGAATAAAGGGTGATATCAGTGGCACCCACATAGTCTATTGGGAGGATGAGCTTCTATACACTGAGGCCAAACATACCAAGCCTGATGCAACCAGGAGAGTGGTAGTGCCTCAGATGTTTAGAGTGTTTCCTTACTTTGGCCCAAGAAATCCCCTTAGCTGGGCACCTTGGCCAGAATAAAACTTGGAGTAGGTTAGTCAACCACTTCTACTGGCCAGGGATGTCCCAGAAGGTGAAGAACTTTTGTCAGTCCTGTGTCACCTGCCAAGCCAGTGGCAAGGGAGGAGGCTACCGGAAGGCTCCCTTAATTCCACTTCCAGTGGTTGGGGTACCCTTTGAAAGGGTAAAGATCGGCATTGTTGGCCCCCTGCACCCTCCAACAGCCTCGGGGAACAAATATGTTCGAGGCATATGAGCTGCAGATTACACACTTTGCATAGGTCGCCATCTGGTGTTGGGCCCGGATGTTTGCAGTTTGTTTTTCCTCTTGGAAAGTCTTTGGAAGTCACGAGGTCGGTGACTCCTCCTTTGAATCGTATTGTGCATGGGCTTCGGCTCCATCCTCAGATTGTTTTTTCCGCCATCGGGTTCGGATGTAATCTTTGCGCTCCGGTTCCGAACATTTCCAGTTCGACGATCGAAGCGGAATCCTCTCCTCACATTGCGGTATTGTTTAGATCGTGGTCTCCTCAATCACCTTCTCATCGGCAAATCTTCGGTTCCAGTCGCTGACGGCGGCCTTCGGGCCTACCCAAGCTCCGGTCCCGGCTGATGGAAGGAACTCCATTCAAGAAGTGCCCTCGATGTGGGTCCAAATTCCCCCACACCGATCTTCATGAGGTGTGCAACCTCTGCCTCTCCCCTGAACACGAGGCTCGAGACTGCCCGGCCTGTAAGTCTTTCAGATTGAAAAAGACTATTCGGGACCGAAGAGCCAGACGAAACATGGCACACTCCTCGACCTCCGTTCCAGTCGACATCTTCGGAGACGACGTCGAAGATCCGGGACAGCAGCGCACCGAAGAGGACCTCGTCACTTCTTCCGAAGCCGACGACTCAGATGTGGAGGACATCACCCCGGCGCAGAGGGTCGTGAGTAATAAACCCCCCCCCCCACACCGACACCCAAAAAGGCTTCGGTCACGCCTTCGCCTCCGGGCCTAGGCAAGACCAGAGACACTGCTTCACACCCCCCACCTTCGGGTCCGGTCAAGAAGCCAAATAAGCCTTCCGGCGGCTCGAGCCAGCCTTCCAGCGGTGCCGAGAAACACACTTCGGCACCGAAAAAGAAACCGGCCTCTATAACCGAAAAGCAAGACACTCTGGAGACTGTTCCATCTATCAGGGAACAGAGTTTGGTGCTGATGTTATCCAATTACCCAGTTTTCCAAAAGCAATAATTGTAATGAACATTCATGAGGGAAATTGACGATTCAGCCACAAATTAATAATTTAATTAAGTGCTTGAGGGAATTTATAGCACTTTTAGAGTTGGTGGTGATATAGTTTAAGTCAGAAAAGAGCACGGATAACATTTTCACAATAAAAAGATGGCATTCAATTAAATATAAGATTGGTGAATGTTAACAGACTTTACTGATAGCAAAGATGTATTGTTCACTATATGGCAAAATGTGTCGATATGTGTGTATATGGCAGAATGGGTGTTCTATACGGTATAGAAAACACATTTGGAACTAATTAACTGTAGGGCTTGTGGAGGACATTATTACTTCGTACAAGGGTCGCGAGGCACTCGTAAGTATTAATTTTACTGCTGAACTTACTTTGAGGCTCCATCTTCTGGAGGATTGGCATGGCCGTGGTGACGGCTACAGCGGTGATAGTCAGGACTCCCTTCTCCGACACCTCACAGACCGATCTCAGGTAGGGGTGGTTCTCCTTGGTGTTGGCATACGCAGACAACACCATGCCGTAGGCGGAGCTGACCAGGGGCAGGCTGACCACCCGGGACACCACATTCTGTGATGAAGAAACACTTCAAGTCACCGGGGGATCAAATAATCCGCAGAACACATGGATAAATCATCTGGGCAGTGGACTCACCTGCTGTGGCTCAACAACTACCGAGGACATGGCGGTATCTCCCTACAACAAAATAAACAAACATTTGTTCAGCTTCCGTGCACAAAAAGGAGCTCTTCCGATTTACACAGAGTACGATGAGCGCCCCACGCATTTCACGTCGCTCCTCGATGCTACCATCTCTCAAAACTTAGTGTTCAAGGCCGTGGTACTGAAATTCACTTAACATAACATGGACTAGTTTTGGTGCGTGATAGCATAGGAAATGAATAAACACATTGTAGGCGAGGGGTTGTTTGCTGAATTAAATCGGTTAGAGACATTTTGTTTGTTTGGAGGTTGAGTGAATAGTGACAAACTCCAAATATGGGCGGACTGACGGGTATGCGTTACACTGAAAAGTACTGAGTCGATTGGTTTAAAAAAAAAAAAAAACTTCCGTGCAACATTGAACGTAAAATACATCTGCGAGCACGCGATTAAATAAACAAGCATTGACCACGCGGGCGCAAAAGTGAGGCGAAAGTGAAAGTGATCGCGATCGCGTGCTGCGGAGGAAAGACACGTGGCGCTGTGCACGTTCACGTGCACTGAAGCTTTAGGCCACGGCAGCACTTTGAAAAGCCCGTATACAAAATGTCTCGGCCAGATCAGCGCATGCGCTGGATCAGGCGAGACCTAAAAAGGATCTATATTAATCCAAAAACTGGACATGTTACTGCTGTGCCATGTAAGAAAAGGAAGCTAGACACAATACCTTCTCCAGCTCCTGTAAAGAAGAAGGACTTAGCCACTTCACCCATTCCTCCTTCCTATCCTGTACAACCTCTTACCCCACCCCCCTGCCTCCACCACCATTACCTCCACCATCTCCTTCACATACACCACCTCCACAGGATGATGATGATGATGACCTAGGGGGAGGGGGTGATCTGGATGATCTTAATGATCCTAATCATCCTTTCACATATCCGGATATTGTACCATTGGACGACTAGGCTTACCCTCTGCCTGATGTGCCTGATCCTACTACATACCCTTCAAAACCCTCACCTCCAGATGACCACCTCGGGTTTGGACAACTAGTACATAGAGCAGCACTTTACCATGGCGTCACCATGCACTCAGATGCACCCGAGGAAGACTTCCTTTTAGACACTTTTGAGCAGTCTCAGAAATCAGTTAAAATTTTACCTATGATTAAAGGGGTCATAAAACACGCCACAGAAGTTTTTAAGGACCCCGTACGGGCCAGGGTACTTAACCCTCGAATTGAGAATAAATATAGACCTGCCCCAGAAGATCCTTCTTATATTAAAGGACAGCTCCCTCTGGATTCTTTGGTGGTTTCCAACGCAAGGAAGCGGGCTAACTCCCAAACAACAGGAGATACACCGCCCCCAGACAAAGAATCCAAACTATTAGAAGCCTCTGGCAAAAGAGTAGCAGCACAAGCAGCTAACCATTGGCGTATTGCCATCACACAAGCCCTATTGGCACGCTATGATAGGGCTCACTATGATCAGTTAGAAGATCTCATACAACACCTACCAGACCAATACAAGACCCAGGCAAATGACCTTATACAAGAGGGAAAGCTCATCTCAAATGCCTCAATTAAATGTGCTCTTGACGCCGCAGACACTGCCTCTAGAGCAATCAATACAAGCGTACTTCTTAGATGCCATGCATGGCTACGTATTTCAGGCTTTAAGCCAGAAGTACAAAGTACCATACTTAGCCAACCATTTAACCAAGAGCAACTGTTTGGACCAGCAGTAGATAAGGCACTTGGAAAAATGAAGAAAGACACAGAGACTGCTAAGTCCATGGGAGCATTGCAGTCTCCACAACCACGTGGCTCCTTTTGACGCTCCTTCTATAGATGAGCATCCAAAAATATTGGAGCAGACACCTCCTCCACGTTCAAAACCTCTACACAGACATCCCCCAATAGAGGATATTTTAGAGGAGGATATAGGGGAAACAACACCAAGGGACGAGGTCGAGGCAGTACCAGCACTCGTACCTCCCCCGCCACTAAACAGTGACTTTCCTCCACTCCCCCCAGACCATTCCACTCCAGTCGGGGGAAAACTCAAACAGATCCTACCTGTCTGGAATTCCATTACAACAGACAAGTGGGTAAGACAAATTATCCAGTATGGTTACTGCCTGGAACTCACAAATACCCCCCCCCCCCCCACATATACCACCCAAACAGCGTTCCATGTCGCCAGACCATCTTACACTCCTCAAGCAAGAGGTTCTCTCCTTGCTTCAAAAACACGCAATAGAGCCAGTTCCCTTCCAACATCAGGGCACAAGGGTATACTCTCTATACTTCCTAATCCCCAAGAAGGACGAGACGTTAAGACCCATACTCGACCTCAGACTCCTAAATCGGTACATACACTCAGATCATTTTCATATGATCACTCTTCAACAAGTGCTTCCACTATTACAGAAAGGCGATTTCCTTGCCCCACTAGTTCTCAAGGATGCCTATTTTCACATTCCCATGCATCCTGCTCACAGGAAATATCAAAGATTCCTGGTAGACGGGCAACACTATCAGTTTACTGTCCTCCCGTTCGGAGTGACAACTGCACCCAGAGTATTCACCAAATGCCTAGCAGTAGTAGCAGCGCATCTCAGGAGACAACAAATTCATGTCTTCCCATATCTTGACGATTGGCTCATGAAAGCCAATTCATTCAACAAATGCGTTCTACACACTCACCAAACTATTCAACTTTTACACAACTTGGGATTCACCATCAACTATCCCAAATCTCAACTACAACCCTCCCACATACATCAATATCTGGGAGCCACCATAAATACCTCCAAGGCCATAGCTTATCCCAGCCCAGCCAGGATAGCCAATATACAAGCTCTCGTCTTAAAATTTCAATCCCAACACTCTCCCAGCAAGAGTGTTCATGCAACTCATAGGCATGATGGCGTCATGCATCTTCATTGTGCCTTATGCACGACTTCAAATGCGTGCCTTGCAAGAACTTCTAGCACGTCAGTGGAACCAGGCTCACGGACAACTTACGGATCTGGTGTTAGTGGACAGTCGCTCACTAAAATGGTGGAACACCTTACACCTTTCCAAAGGGCGGCCGTTCTTAGAGCCTCTTCCACAGATAGTGCTGACAACCAACGCATCTCTCACAGGGTGGGGAGCCAATCTCCTAGGACTCACCACTCAGGGCAAATGGACCACTCAACAAAAAGTGCTCCATATCAATTACCTGGAACTACTAGCAGTGTTCCTAGCATTGAAATCATTCCAATTACATCTAAAGATCAAAACTGTCCTCATCCGGACGGACAACATGACAGCCATGTATTACATACAGAAACAAGGAGGCACACATTCTCTCCAACTGTCCCAGCTCGCACAGAACATTTGGAGATGTGCAATTCCCCAGAACATCTACCTGTTAGCAGAACACCTTCCAGGAGTTCACAATCAGATTGCCGATTTGTTGAGTCGACAAACCCAACAGATCCACGAATGGGAATTACACCCACAAGTTCTACTCCCATTCTTCCAAAAATGGGGCCAACCAGACATAGACCTGTTCGCCACACACGAAAACGCAAAATGCCCAACCTTCGCCACCAGGTTTCCTCACCCACAGTCGAAGGGCAATGCGATATGGATGAACTGGTCAGGCAGATTTGCGTACGCTTTTCCGCCTCTCCCACTCATTCCATTCGTGGTACGCAAGCTCAGGTAACAGTCTCTCAAGCTGATACTAGTAGCTCCCACATGGGCACGTCAACCCTGGTTCACAACACTACTGGAACTCTCTCTAGTTCCACACCAAAGACTGCGCCTCTCCCCGTCCTTATTAACCCAGAACCATGGAGAAATCAGACACCCCGCTCCACATCAACTGAACCTAGCGATCTGGCTCCTGAAGTCCTAGAGTTCGGTTACCTCAACCTACCACCAGACTGCATGAATATTATAAAGAAGGCCAGACAGCCTACTACTAGAGCCTGCTACGCTGCAAAATGGAAAAGATTTGCCAGTTACTGCACTAACAATGATATACGCCCACTGGATGCATCCATCCAGAACATCATTTCCTACTTAATACACTTGCAAAGATGTAATTTAGCGTACTCATCCATATGTCTCCACCTAGCAGCATTAGCCGCCTACTTACAAAATCGACAACACTTGTCACTATTTAAAGTGCCTGCGATCAAAGCCTTCATGGAAGGTCTTAAAAGGATTATTCCTCCCAGATTACCACCCTCTCCAGTGTGGAATCTAAATATTGTTCTCACTAGGCTCATGGGTCCCCCATTTGAACCTCTGCATAAATGCGAACTACAATTCCTTACATGGAAAGTGGCTTTCCTTATTGCTATCACATCCATTCGAAGGGTAAGTGAAATCCAGGCTTTAACCATACAAGAACCATTCCTACAACTACATCATAACAAAGCAGTTCTTAGAACAAATCAAAAATTCCTGCCAAAAGTCATTTCTCCATTCCATCTGAACCAATCAGTCGAGCTACCAGTGTTTTTCCCAAATCCGGACTCGGTAGCTGAAAGAGCTCTTCATACCTTAGATGTTAAAAGACCCCTGCTGTATTACATTTACAGAACCAAATCTTTCCGCAAAACCAAACAATTGTTTGTTGCTTTCTCTCCACCACATAAGGGCAACCCCATTTCCAAATCAGGGATAGCCAGGTGGATAGTTAAATGTATCCAAATATGTTACTAAAAAGCTAAACGCACTCTTAACAGTTCCCCCTAGAGCGCACTCCACACGCAAAATAGGGGCTTCCATGGCATTTTTAGGAAACATTCCCTTAGAAGATATTTGTAAGGCAGCCACATGGTCTACAACACACACCTTCACTAAACATTACTGTGTTGATGTGCAAGCCAAACAACAAGCTTCTGTGGGTCAGGCTGTCCTTAAAACTTTATTCCAAACTGCTGCAACCGATACAGGTGACCACCGCTAGGGGAGACACTGCTGTATAGTCTATCCTAAGTGTGTGATCTACAGCTCATATGCCTCGAACGGAATATGCTACTTACCAGTATGCATCTGTTCTTGGCATGTAGAGCTGCAAAGCCACACACGCCCACCCACCTCCCCGGGACCTGTATCTGTTCCAGCATTGTCTTAATTAGACATTACACATGGACATCCTTTCTTTATTCTTACACACTCCATCATTTCCCATCATGGCGAAAAACAATCTGAGGATGGAGTGGATGCCCATGCGCACTGTAGTCCAAGGGAGGAGTCACCTATCTCGTGACCAAAAGACTTCTTCCGAAGACAACAACAACCTGCAAGCATCCGAGCCCAACACCAGATGGCGATCTTATCCTAAGTGTGTGGCTCTGCAGCTCTACATGCCAAGAACAGATGCATACTGGTAAGTAGCATATTCCTTTCTTGTAGCCATCACTTCCCTTAGAAGGGTCAGTGAGATACAAGCACTTACTATACAAGAACCTTTTCTTCAAATGCACCAGAACAACGTTGTTCTCCGTACCAACCCAAAATTCCTACCTAAAGTCATTTCCCCTTTTCACCTAAACCAATCCGTAGAATTACCGGTATTTTTCTCGCAACCTCAAACTGTTGCAGAAAGGGCTCTACACACGCTAGATGTCAAACGAGCCTTACTTTACTATATCCAAAGAACACAACCTTTCAGAAAGACCAAACAACTATTTGTCTCTTTCTCTCCACCACACAAGGGCAACCCCATCTCAAAATCAGGGATAGCCAGGTGGATTGTAAAATGCATCCAGATTTGCTACCACAAAGCAAAACGAACGCTATGCGTTCCCCCTAAAGCCCATTCTACACGGAAGATAGGGGCTTCTATGGCTTTTCTAGGGAACATCCCATTAGATGATATCTGCAAAGCAGCTACATGGTCAACACCGCACACTTTCACTAAACATTACTGTGTAGATGTGCAAACCAAGCAGCAAGCTAGTGTGGGCCAGGCTGTACTAAAAACACTATTTCAAACCACTGCAACAGATACCAGTGGTCGCCGCTAAGGTTGGGAACTGCTATATAGTCTATACAAAGTGTGTAATCTGCAGCTCATATGCCTCGAACGGAATATGCTACTTACCAGTATGCATCTGTTCTTGGCATGTAGAGCTGCAGATCTACACACACCCACCCGCCTCCCCGGCTACCTGTATCTGTTTCAGTCTATCTTATTTAGATACAACACACATGGGTTTCTTCACTGTTAATAACTACGCTCCATCTTTCCCTGCTGGCGAAAAACAATCTGAGGATGGAGCCGAAGCCCATGCGCAATACGATCCAAAGGAGGAGTCACCGACCTCGTGACTTCCAAAGACTTTCCAAGAGGAAAAACAAACTGCAAACATCTGGGCCCAACACCAGATGGCGATCTATGCAAAGTGTGTAGATCTGCAGCTCTACATGCCAAGAACAGGTGCATACTGGTAAGTAGCATATTCTTTCTGGTGGTAGTGGATAATGTCACCAGGTATCCAGAAGCTGTTCCCCTAAGGGCCACCACTGCTCCAGCGGTGGCAAAAGCCCTCCTTGGTGTGTATACCAGGGTAGGGTTTTCTACGGTGGTGGTGTCAGACAGATGTACCAACTTCATGTGTGCATACCTAAAACACATGTGGGATGAGTGTGGACTGAACTACAGATTCACTACACCCTGTCATCCACAAACCAATGGCCTGGTGGACAGATCCAACTAGACATTGAAAGGCCAAGTGGAGAGATTCAACCAGACATTGAAAGGCCAGATTGGTGGGCTCCCTGAAAAACTCCGAAAGAGATGAGATGTCCTACTTTTTGCCTGCTTTTTGCCTACAGGGAAATGCCACAGAAGGGAGTGGAGTTTTCACCCTTTGTACTTTTGTTTGGACACCCTGTTAGAGGTCCTCGGAGAGTAGTGAGAGAAGATTAGGAAAAACCTCTCAAAGAACCAAAACAAGACATAGTTGACTATATACTTGGCCTTCCTTCCAGGATGGCCGAGTACATGTAGAAAGCAAGTCAAAAACTTCGACCGAGCCAAGAACTGCAAAAGCAGTGGTATGACCAAAAGGCTGCACTGGTATAATTGAAACCAGGGCAGAAGGTGTGGGTATTGGAGCCTGTGGCTCTAGGGCCCTTTAAAACAAGTGGCCTGGGCCCTACCCTGTCCTTGAAAGAAAAGGGGAGGTCACCTATCTGCTGGACCGTGACAGTGCAAACACCTCAAATGGGTGATACGTGTCAACCTCCTGAAGCCCTATTATGACAGAGCTGACATGACCTTGCTCACAGATGAGGGACAGGAAATGAGTGAACCTCTCCCTGATATCCTCTCCATCAATCCCCAAGATGGATCTGTGGATGGAGTGGTCTTTTCAAACACCCTCACTTCCCAGAATCAAGCTGACTGCAGGCAAGCCATTAGCCTGTATGCTGAGCTCTTCTCTCTGACCCTTGGTCAGACTAGCTGGTGTATCCATAATGTGATTAATCAAAGAAGGGAAGTTGAGAAATATTTATTTAATGAGGTCCTACACCCACACTCCTCCCAGAATAATGCAACAAAACACAGCACTGGGGTAGTTCCTCTTGAGGGTCAAATGGGGCCCTAATCAAAATGGAATCAGCAGACCTGACCAAGGGGTTCATGGAGAATCCAGATGGTCAGATCTTAATGCCCTCACACACCCAGAAGGGTGTCATGCTTCATCATAGGGCGCTTCTCTTCAGCCCGGCGCTGCAATGCTTGACGGACCTGGGGGCTCTTTAGCGGAGATCTTTTGATCTGACGCCATTAGATGAGTGCATGTGAGGGATCATAGAAATAGGGTGGTGAAAGGAGTGTGAGTAAAAGAGACTAATGGAACCAGGGGAACATCTATGGGGTAATGGTCCCTTGACACAATCAAAACAAGGATGCTATCTTGAGGTCGCAATGTACCCTAATAGCTAACATGTGGGAAAATATAAAGTAAAGTCGACATGTTTCAAGCCTTAGTTGCCAGGAGGGTCAAGCGGCATTTCATCAGGACCGAGAAGATGTGTTATTCCTACCCTATATATTTGTTTTTGTGTGTGGGCCCACCATCAGATCTAGGTGTCCACTATAGTCAAGAATACTGCACCTGAATTAATGCAGTGGGGTTGATTCCACCTAACAGTCAGGATAGATGTACCCCATAGGTTTAGGCAGAGGTCCGTGACTCTGCTGCGGAAATAAGTTGTCCTCGTGGAAGAGTTTCCCTCGACCTACCCTTTTCTGCCAGCCTGTGGGCTATATTGACTGTTAGGTGGAATCAAACCTACTATGAGAAAGTGCATCCTTTGCATGGCTAGCCCCCACTTTTTTCCTGGTTTTGATGTGGTTTCAAATGTAGTGCACAGGGTCCCTGCCAACCAGGTCCCCTGCACTATTGCTCCTTCCCTAAAACAAACCCTAAATTAGTACTTCTGCCCCCTGTAAGTCCTTAGTAAATGGTACCCCGAGTACTTAGGACCTGGGGGCTGAGGAGGGTTCCTTGGAGCCTCCCTCACTGGGGCAATGCCACTGCACTTGCAGGCTTGCATACCCCGGTGAGGTGGAAAACAACAAAGTCGACATGGCACCCTACCTGGGTAAAATGCCAGCTACCACTGCCTCACAGCATAGGTAATTCACCACTCTATCAGGCATCACAGCCCTAAGGCAGGGTGCACTATACTACATGTAAGGGCATATCTAAATGAGCAGATATGCCCCTACAATATTGGGCCCCATTTCCTGCCAGGGAAGCCATAGAGAGTGCATGGGCTGAGAACTCGACAACTCGAGTTCCACAGCATCATGTTGGCTTCACTGAATACAGGAGTGTTTGGTACTACTCCTTTCAATAACTCCCCACTGATGCCAGTATTGTACCATGTATCCAGAGGCGACCTCAGAAGTGCCCCCAAAACCCTTCCATCCCTGTGTGTGGTGTCTGACTAGCTGTAGGCAGCCAGCCACCACCAGAGATGTTTCTGGACCCCTGGGTAGAGAGCCCCTGCTGTCTGGGACCCGAAACCATGCACATCCTAGGCGAAGTGTCACGCCTCCTCACCCAGGATGGACCAGTGCTCGAAGAGGGAAGCTTCAAAGGCCTCTGCCGCCTTTGTAAGGTGACCCTCAGACTCTGCTGCTAGCAGCAGATGGCAGCCCCAGGTTTACAACCTCACTTTAGACGGAAAACCGGTGGAAAATTTCAAAAAGCTAGGAGATGTTCCTAATTCTGCTAACCCCACCCTTAAGGTGGGAGAAGCGAGGTGAAGCACATCTTTCAGCCCCCGCAATTGTGAAGATGGGGGGACACCTCAAATCAGGGCTAGGTATATGCCCTCTTCCACAGGAGGGTGGCATAATAGAGAATGTAGCCACCCCAGGTAAGGTGCCCATTGGCCCTACCTGCTACTCCCCTAAAACGCCTCCTAAATGTAATATTTAGGTGGCTCCCCCAGACCTGGCAGTCAGATAAGCGATGACATAAGAAGAAAGAAGACACCCTGCAGCAGAAGACAGAAGACGACAACTGCCTTGGACCCAGCCCTACCGGCCTGTGTCAGGCTTCGATGACCCTGCTACCTGTTTTGCAGCAGCGACCTCTGAAACTCCTGAGAGGACTGTTGCCTTCGACAAAGACTCCAATCTCCCGTGGACAGCGGACCTCTCCAGAAGAAACAGACTCCAAAGACTCTGGATCCCAGCGATAAGCATCTCCAGCCCACACTGCTCCCGACACCCTCGGTCGAGTCTGAGTGGCTCACCTGTACAGTGAAGTTTCCCCAGCGATCCTTACCTCGTGTCCAGCGTTGGTCATTCCTGCCCTCCACGACGGTGCCTGCAGTGTGAATCTAGAGGCTCCTGTCTACCGCGACCAACTCCAGTAAGAAGACTCCGACGTCAAACGGCACCCCTGCCCCTAAAGCACCTAGGCCTTGGTGAACTGAACAGACAGTGCCCCTACTACCCTCTACATCCTAACTTATCTTTGTTGTCGTTGGTCTTCCTCCTGCAACCTTTGGTGCCAAGCCTGCAGCCTCTTTGCCAAAAGAAGAATTCCCATTGAAAAGCATTGGGCACCCAATGTAGAATTTGCAGCCTGCACCCGGCCGCCCATGTGCCGCTTGTGGTGTATGTTTGGTGCTGCTTTGTGGCCCCCGTGCTTCTGCTACCCTCCAAAGCATCGCCCCTTCAACAGATGTACTTACCTGCAGGTAGAGTGGCTTCAGGCACCCCCTATTTCCGTTGGAAAGCATTAGGTCGAACTCCGATTGTGACCTCTGCACCCCGCTGCCCATGTGCCGCTGGTGGTGCCGTTTTGGTGCTTACCTGACCACTGGCCCTTGCTGACTTTAGGCTTCGAAGACCGGGATTGTAAGTTAAACACTTACCTGTATAACAGCAATGTTGTTTTCCATATAGGATAACATTGGACTTTGTGAAAAAGTTTTCTAAGTGTTGATTTTTCAAGGTGAAAAGTATTTTTCATAAAAACGTACTTACCTGATTATGAAGACCTGGGTCTTAAAATAAAGTACAAACCGGGAGGCGTGGCTTGGAGCGTCAAGATGGCAGTTGCACTCTAGGAGTGCTCTGGACCCCTCCATCATCCGCTTCATAATCCGCCACCTTCAGCAGTCATTCATCCCCCTGACTTATCGCCAGCACTTTGTCACAACCTGTGCTGCACACCTCGGGAGCAATACCCGGCTCTGTGTCCAGGTCTCGGTGCTGTAGCCTGCGCCTGATGCCGTGGGACCAATGGCGGAAACATCCTTGCCGCGGACCGGGGGGCCTCTGTGCTCTGGCTCGCTGACCGGGTGCCAAGTGACTCACCTGACGGGGAGGAGATGCAGAGCCACGAGACGATCCTGCGTCCAAATAGCCTGGAGAGCGGCGTTCTGCCGTATGGCCTGAGATGAGACCTCCCTTCCCCCAGCGGAACCACCGGGGCTGCTGCGGGAGCTAGGGCCGCGAAGACTGCATCTGGCTGGTGGGCAGGACGAGGGCTGGGGGATCGGCTGCCACCTCAGGCAGCAAGGACCCATCGTCTGGGCTTCTCCGCACTGTCGGGCGCTGAAATCCTGCGGGCGAGAGGGGCCCGGGCCTAGAACGCTTGAGCGAAGTGGGGAATTCCACAAACGCCCTCTGACCCAGTGGGAGCAGTCATGAGGCTCTGCCGTTGCACAGGAGGCACCAGTTACTTGACCCGGTAAGTGAGGAAGGCTGCAGCGCATGGGGTGTAAGAAATACAAGGTTCACACATCTCAGCTTCTACGATGTCCACCACACAGCAGACCCCCACGTCAATGCAGGTTTCTCCCATTGATCACGACACAATGACATATCAAGGAAATTCTCTCTATATTATGTCATAGAACATTAATGGCCTGCTAGACAGGATCAAACGGACAGCATCCTGCGACTCGGCCAAACACACGCTCCCGACATTCTCATGCTCCAGGAAGCCCATCTCATGGGCAATCCCTGCCCCTTCCTTGCAAGGTACAGATTTGACAGATCCTGGCACTCGGGCTTCACACGGGGTTCTTGTGGGGGTTGCAATCCTTTTAAAGCGCAACCTATCTTTTGTACCTACTCAAATTACCAGAGATCCCAATGGCTGCTTTGTGCCCTCTCTGGAACACTAGGCGAGGAACCCTCAATGTTCTCTCCATCTATGTTCCCGGCGCCACCCACACATAGACCCTAAACTGCATAGGTGAAATACCCTCTTCCCTACCTCCGGGAACAACGGTTTTGGGAGATTTCAGTGCTGTCATGCAACCCAGGCTTGACTGCGGGGAACCCCTCCACCACATGCACCACTCACGCCAAGCAGTTAACGGCCTGGGCTGAAGCCATGGGTATTTGTGACGTATGGCGACTATGGAACCCGCGGGAAACCCACCACACCCAAACCTCGGCAGCCCACCACGGCCACTCTTGCATTGACATGTTTATGCCAGCCTTCCAGTTTAGTAAAGTTAGAGAAATGTATATCCTCCCCCAGGGCATCTCAGACCACTCACCACTACTTTTGATCCTGGGTGACCCACCCGCTGCTCTCCGCCCAATGTAGAGGATGAACGCCTGGTTCCTCCAAGACCGGGAATTTAAAGAAACAGTTAAGGCTGAAATCGAACAGGTCCCCCCCATTATCCGGATGACAGGACGACATGCTTAGATGTGGCAGTGACGAAAGCGCGTCAATTAGACGGGAGGAGGCAAGAGGGCTACGTAAACATCCTGTATCTATGGACTGGGACATCATGCTGGAAGATTTTCGACAGAGAGACCTCCTACCCATACAAATTACTACCTCTCCATGACTTACCTAGCAGTACGTAAAGGAATAGAACAGCAAACGCTCCACCGAGCCCATTAACTTTCCAATGGCACGTTAACAATAATTACTAGACACTGTTGATGCAAGAATGTATTCGGTTTTAAGTTATCTAGGAAAGGGCAGACCAGGAGGGAGGGTGGGGGAGGAAGGCACGGTTTATGTTACTGGAATTGTTTATAATTGAGTACTGCATTAGCACTTAGAGATACTATGACAGACCGTTAAATATGAACCATTTGTTTAATAATAATATCCCCTACGTGGTCGTGTATGGACATAGGACCCTTACTGATTAGTCTGTATTACGAAATGATTTGTGCACGATTGCAAATTACAAAATGGCAATATCACAACATCCTCCATGAGACACATGGTCGTCCTTATGTAATAATGCTCAATAAAGTTTTTTTTTTTTAAAAAATGGCTAAAATAGAACAGTATTTCCTCACGAACCAAGACTCCATCTCATCCCCAGGCACTCTGTGGGAGGCAGGTAAGGCCACGATCCGGGGACTCTCCAAGAACCACCTCAAAGCCCAACGAACAGCTAGAGTGTATAGGCTCGCACTCCTTGAATCGCAAGCGATCCAGCTGGAGATAGACACAACTGGAACAACAGATGAAACTCAGTTGCGTCAGCTGGTGTTAGTGAGGGATGAAATACGACAGATCTCTTTAGACTCTGCAAAACTCTTATGGAGGTCTGCGATTGCTCGTGTGTATGGGTGAGATGATAAAAATGGGAAAATACTACACAGACTATTATCCTACCCCCTAGCAAACCAGATAATTCCAGAGATCCATGACTCTGAGGAATGCACTCATTGCTCTCCCAAAACGATGGCTGAGGCTTTTGCGGACTGCTACTCAGACTTGTACTCTGCCCGGAAGCCAGGGCTCTCACTGGCAGAGCTGATTGCTCTAGATGACCTCCACCTCCCTAAGCTCAGTCCGATTATGTGCAAAGAAATACAAGGGGCCCTTTCGCTGGTCGCGGCCGGGAAAACTCCTGGCCCGGATGGCTATCCAAAGAAATATCACTCCCCTTACCGCAACATACTTCCTCCTTACCTGGCAGCCCTCTACGAGGAGGCCGTAGAAAAAGGCTCTGTTCGAGGCATATGAGCTGTAGATTGTATACTTCAGCATAGATCGCCATCTGGTGTTGGGCTCAGATGTTTTCACTTTGTTTTTGTCGAAGAATTCTTTGTAGTCACAGGATAGGTGACTCCTCCTTATGGTGATATTGCGCATGGGCATCGACTCCATCTTCATATTGTTTTTTTCCGCCATTGTGTTCGGATGTAAACGGCAGCGCTCCCGGTTGGTATCGTATTCAATTCCCCTTCGACGCGCAATCCTTCACCACTCGACGGTATTGTTTTCAATCACACTCCTTGACGCGGATCGATAAATCTCAACACCTTCGATTCTGGTCATTGACTCGGGCTGTTGGGCCTATCCTCGCCATCAGGCCCTACAGCTAATGGAAAGAACTCCATTTAAAAAATTCCCCCTGTGTGGTGCCAAATTCCCACACACTGATCTCCATGAGGTTTGTAACCTTTGCCTCTCTCGAGAACACGAGGACAAAGATTGCCCGGCCTGTGCATCATTTCGATCGTGGAAAATCATACGTGATCGCCGGGCTCGACGTCACATAATGTCTCGATCCGCTACCTCGGTGCCGGACGACATCTTCGATGCAGGCCCCGATGCTCCCAAGGAACAAGAACCGGACAATGAAGACATCAGCGTCTCCGAGGCCGACGAATCAGAGCCCGAAGATCAGGCGATTACTCTAGGTCAGCGAACTGTGAGTACCAACATCGACACCCCTACCTCGTCTCAAGAACATAACGTTCCGATAACATCTTCCGGCTCAGGTCCACACCGTGACAAAACGTCTGACGCCCCGCCTTCGGGCTTGGCTCCAAAGTCCCAAGACAAGCCTTCAGGCGGATCGGGACCGAGCCAGCCACGCATCGGTACCGAACTACCATCCCCAGTACCGAAACCCAAACATTCGGCACCAAAACCGGACCACAAATCTTCTCAGCCGAAAAGGAGCAAATCTTCGGCACCGAAAATATCCTCGGAGCCGAAAAAGTCCACAGCTCCTCCAAAGCAAAGGGACACTAAAACCCCTCCTAAAGCTTCAGAACCAAAACCAAAACAACCAAAGTCATCGGTACCGAACAAAGATTCTGGATTGAAAGGCCTTTTTCAACCAGATCCAGTGGATCCTAAACAAAAAACTCTTCACATTGGCCCTAAAACTGGTCATATCAAGACAATCCTATCTAAAAAGAGATCTTTGGAGTCCAGAAGACCCCATGGTACCCTTAAAGAAGAGAGACATTGGAACTTCTCCAGCCAGACCCTTCTCTTCTCCAAATATCCCCACAACACCACTTTCTCCATCACACTCTCCAATGCCTCCATATTCACCTACACCACACGATGATGATGATGATCACCACCTTGGGGGTGGGGATGAGAACCCACAGGAGGATAATGATGATGACACTACCCTCCCACCACCTGATCCTTGGGAGGATTACGATAATCCACCAGATGTCCCAGATCTCCCAGATCCAGACTCCTACCCATCTAGGCCATCCCCCCCAAACGACAACATAGGTTTTGCACAGCTCATAAATAGAACAGCACCATATCATGGGGTGGAATTGCACTCAGACCCACAGGAGGAATATTTTTTGTTAGAAACTTTCAAATAGTCACAAAAATCAACAAGCATTCTACCCATGTTAAAAGGTATCATCAAACATGCACCTGACGTTTTTAAAGATCACGTCAGAGCTAGAGTTCTCAACCCCAGGATTGAATCCTTGGTTGTGTCAAATATACGTAAACGAGCAAATTCCCAAACATCAGGGGATGCCCCACCTCCAGATAAGGAGTCTAAATTACTAGATGAATCTGGCAAACACATTGCCTCCCAAGCAGCAAATCACTGGTGCATTGCCAACACCCAAGCTTTACTGGCCAGGTATGATAGGGCTCATTACGACGAGCTTGAAAAGCTCATACAACATCTTCCTGATCAGTATAGGACCAAAGCCAATGACCTCATACAAGAGGAAAAATTTATTGCAAACACTTCTATAAGTGTGCTCTTGATGCAGCAGACACAGCATCTCATGCGGTTAACACAGCCGTTTTACTCGGCAGACACGCATGGCTACGCATATCTCGGTTTAAACAGGATGTGCAGTCCACAATTCCTAATCAACCTTTTGATCATCAGGAACACTTATTTGAACCCACTGTAGACACATCCTTGGAGAAAAAGAAGAAGGACTCAGAAACTGCTAAGTCCATGGAAGCCCTGCAGGCAACAACCTCTAGAGGTTCTTTTCATCGCGCCTTTTATAGTGGCGCCTCTAAAACTATTGGGACGGACAACACCTCATCCTCCTACAAAAACACTACTCAAACCTCCCCTAACCAAGGCTATTTCAGAGGAGGCTATAGAGGCTACAGCAGCAAAGGTAGAGGCCCCGGTATTAACACCCACACCTCTCCTACTACAAAACAGTGACTTCCCTCCACTTCCCCCCGACCATTCCACTCCAGTCGGGGGAAGACTATCACAGTTCCTACCTGTCTGGAATTCCATCACCACAGACAAGTGGGTAAGACAAATTATCCAGTATGGTTATTGCCTGGAACTCACTTCAACTCCCCCATTCATACCCCCCCAAACAACGTCCAATTCCCACAGAACATCTGATGCTGTTAAAACAAGAGGTTCTCTCCTTATTACAAAATCACGCAATAGAACCGGTCCCCTTACCTCATCAAGGAACAGGGGTTTTCTCCCTGTACTTTCTAATCCCAAAGAAGAACGGTACTCTCAGGCCAATACTGGACCTCCGACCGTTAAATCTCTACATACAGTGGGACCACTTCCACATGATCACTCTCCCAGGTTCTCACACTGCTCCAACAGGGCGATTTCCTTGCCACTCTAGACCTCAAGGACGCCTACTTTCATATTCCCATTCACCCCGCTCACAGAAAATATCTAAGGTTTGTAGTGGGCGGACAGCACTATCAATTCAAAGTCCTCCCATTCGGAGTGACTACAGCACCCCGAGTCTTCACAAAATGTCTTGCAGTAGTCGCAGCTCATTTGCGCAGACAACACATTCAAATGTTTCCTTATCTCGACAACTTGCTCATAAAAGCCAAGTCACACACACACACTGTGTACATAATACACACAGAACAATCCAGTTGCTCCATGACTTGGGATTCACAATAAACCTAACCAAGTCACACCTTCAGCTGTCTCACCTCATTCAGTATCTAGGTGCCACAATAGATACCTCAAGAGCCCTTGCATACCCCAATCCAGTCAGGATAGCTGGCATGCAAGCTCTCTCATTTCAAGGTTCCAACCTCAACACTCCCTTCCAGATCGAGTGTTTATGCAGCTAATGGGGATGATGGCCTCTTGCATCCTCATCGTTCCTTATGCAAGACTTCAGATGCGTCCCTTACAGGAATGTTTAGCACATCAGTGTGGAACCAAGCTCAAGGACAGTTCACAGATCTGGTGTTGGTGGACAGCCTCACACATCGCTCTCTGCAGTGGTGGAATACACAAAACCTATCCAAAGGGCGGTCGATCCTCGACCCGGTTCCACAGATTGTGCTAACCACAAACGCATCGCTCACCGGCTGGGGAGCTCATCTCCAAAACCAAACTGTTTAGGGTATACGGACCCATCAACAAAAACAACTCCACATAAATCTTCTGGAGTTACTAGCAATCTGTCTAGCACTAAAGTCTTTCCAACTCTTGCTAAAAGGCAAAGCTGTCTTAATCCGTACAGACTACATTACAGCAATGTACTACATACAAAAGCAGGGAGGCCTCAAAAACATGAAGGTGGAAATGCACTTTGCGTCCTTGGTGCGCCTACAGGCTAAGAGATGCATAACGATGCATTGGAAAGCACTGGGGGCCCCCCTTTAGCGACATGGGTGGGAGCTGTCAAGAAGTGGTGCACAGCAGAAGAGGAAGTGCTACGTACAGAGGAGGTTAAGGGAACTCGCAAGCATCCAATTTCTATGCCATGGGCTATGATGCTCCATTCCTTTACGCAGGAAACTCTGGCGACAACGGAGTCTCAAACTACCAGCTCTCCCAGGGCACACATGATCCCTGCGGCAGCTCAAGGTACCTCTCAGAGTGGCCAGATGCCCGGCGGGTCACAACTGACAGCCACGAGCAGGCCATAGCTGCACTCCGCACAAGGGCGACCCTGACACTCCTCCCCTACCTCACTTGCGCATGCCTACCTAGCCACCATATCACACTGCAGCAATCAGTCGGCTACCACCAAATGAAGCAATACAAGACAGTGTATCCCAGTTCTGTCTCCCGTCTTTGTTTAAGTTCATGTTAATGCTGGCACATAATGACCCTTACGATATAGTGCTAACATAGAGAGCACGTCTCACATCCCAACACACAACATAGGCAGCCTTGCATGAATGCTGATACTGCCTCCCTACTTGCTCCTTAGAACTATCACCAATCTGAGACTGTATGAGAGGCTATAGACCACGCAGATATTCGGCCTCATGTCAAGGAGTAACATGTATGTGATATATCTTTTTATGTCAATGCCACCAAAACTGATGGGATGTACTAAATTACAGAAAATGCCGATAAAAATGTTTAATAAAATAAAATACAAAAGCAGAGCGGGACACGCTCTCTTCAGCTTTCACAACTAGCGCAAAGCATATGGAGATGGGCCATTCCTCAAAACAATTACCTCCTCGCAGAACATCTAACAGGAGTACACAATCAGATTGCGGATCTGCTCAGTCGTCAAACAAAGCAGATCCACGAATGTGAACGTCACCCTCAAGTTCTTCTTCAATTCTTTCAAATGTGGGGTCATCCTGACCTAGATCTGCTCGCCACACACCAAAACGCAAAATGCCCAAGCTTCGCCACCAGATATCCACACCCATTGTCCAAAGGCAATGCGCTATGGATGAACTGGCTAGGCAGATTAGCATACGCTTTTCCGCCTTTCCCGCTCATTCCGTTACTGGTTCAGAAGCTCAAACAACACTCCCTCACAATGATCCTAGTTGCTCCAACATGGGCACGCCAACCATGGTTCACAACCCTTTTGAAACTTTCAGTAGTGCCTAATCAAAAGCTACACCTCTCCCCCAAATTCTTACTCAGAACCATGGAGAGATAAGGCACCTAGATCCCTATCAACTCAATCTGGCTCCTGAAGTCCTAGAGTTTGGCTATCTCAATCTACCGCCAGACTGTATGAACGTCATTAAAGAGGCTAGACGTGGAATCGATTTGTCATTTATTGACAAATAACAAAATCGATCCACTAGATGTTTCAATCCAAAATATTATCTGTTATTTTTTGCATCTGTAACAATGTAACCTAGCATATACATCTATACGGCTACATCTTGCTGCAATTGCTGCTTACCTCCAAAACAGACATCATTTATCATTGTTTCGAGTGCCCGCTATTAAAGCTTTTATGGAAGGACTTAAAAGAATAATTCCACCTAGAAATTCCACGTTCTCCTGTATGGAACCTCAATATAGTCCTCACCAGACTCATGAGTTCCCCCATTTGAACCTCTAGATAAATGCGAGTTTGTAGTTCCTTACTTGGAAAGTAGCCTTCCTCGTAGCTATTACATCACTTAGAGTGAGTGAACTCCAGGTATTAACCATACAAGAATCATTTTTACAAATACACCATAGTAAAGTGGTTCTTAGTCTGAATCCAAAATTTCTACCTAAAGTGGTATCTGTCTGTCACCTTAATCAGTCGGTTGAACTTCCAGTATTTTTCCCTCAACCAGACTCAGCAGCAGAATGCACTCCCCACGCGCTAGACGTTAATAGAGCGATACTCTACTACATCGAAAGAACTAAAAGTTTTAGAAAAGCAAAACCGCTTTTTGTAGCCTTCTCCCCATCTCACAAAGGCAATCCCATTTCAAAAACAGGTATTGCAAGGTGGATTGTTAAATGCATCCACATATGCTATCTCCAAGCTAAACACACATTAACTATCCCCCTTAGAGCGCATTCCACACACAAACTAGGGGGCTTCTATGGCATTCTTAGGGAACATTCCCCTAGATGACATCTACAAAGCAGCAACTTAGTCTACACCGCATACTTTCACTAAACACTATTGTGTAGATGTGCAAGCAAAGCAACAAGCTACTGTGGGCCAGGCTGTATTAAGAACACTTTTTCAAACTACTGCATTAGATACAGGTTGCCAACGCAAGGGAAAACAACTGCTTTACAGTCTATGCTAAAGTATACAATCTACAGCTCATATACCTCAAACGGAAAATGCTACTTACCAGAATGCATCTGTTCTTGGCATGTAGAGCTGTAGAGTTGTATACGCCCAACCACCTCCCCAGGTACCTATATCTCTTGCAGTATTATCTTATTTAGATACATCACATGGACATCCTCTTCTATTCTCTTACTAGCTCCATCATCATCCTTTATTGCAAAAAACAATCTGAAGTCGATCCCCATGCCCACTATCACCATAAGGAGGAGTCACCTATCCCGTGACTACAAAGACTTCTTCGACAAAAACAAGGTGCAAACATCCGAGCCCAACACCAGATGGCGATCTATGCTAAAGTATTCAACTCTACATGTCTACATGCCAAGAACACATGCATACTGGTAAGTAGCATTTTCCTTCCTTCCAGAGACGGATACGGCCACAATAGTCATTATTCCCAGAACCCAACCACCTTCACCAGCATGTGCAGACTATCACCCCATCTCCTTGATCAATACAGAAGTCAAAATATTTGCCATGGTTCTGGCTCAGCGCCTTAGGCCACACCTCGACAAGTTGGCCCACCTGATCAGTGCGGATTCATGCCGGCATAGAGTACTAGACATTACCTGAGACTCCTGGATCTGGCCTTGGCCAACCAACAGTCACTGACCCCCTATTTGCCGCTCCTCCTAGTCGACTTTGAGGAAGCATTCGACACGGTCGACTGGGGTTATCTGGGAGACTCCAAGCCAACTGCACAGGTGCTTGTCAACAGAGTGCTCTCCAACATTTTTCCAATCAGAAGAGGGACGAGACAGGGGTGCCCCTCCTCTTCACCTTGTCTATGGAGCCCCTGGCCAATCTCATCCACTCAGATAACCAGGTTCAGGGCTGGAACGGGGTGAGATTACATGAAGGCAAAATTGCTTTATATGTGGAGGATGTCCTGCTCTTCCTCGCAGACCCGGCCGTATCTGGTCCACGATGCCTGCATATATTGCAGTCCTTTGAGCAGGTCTCTGGGCTGCGTCTGAACTCAGCCAAGTCGACTTTAGTCCCCCTACATCTCTCACGGGAATGTTGTGAGTGGCAATCTATTATCCTTATCAGACGGCAATCTTTCAAGTACTTAGGTATATGGGTCACCTTACTGCCTGATTTAGCCTGGGCACTTAACGTGACCCCTTTGGTTGCTAAAACCAAGCTGAACCTGCAGAAATCGCAACAACTCCAACTTAACCTGCTAGGGAGGATAGCGCTATTCAAAATGATGATCCTCCCCCGGTTCCTCTGTCATTCAGAACATTCCACTCCATATCCCCCGAGCCTGGTTCAGGGAATAGGTAGTCTAATCACAAAGTTTCTCTGGAACGGCCTGCTGCCGCGTATGGCACTCCTGCGCTGCCAGATCCCACCATTTGACGGAGGCATGGGTCTAACAAACCTGTACTTGTATTACCTTGCAACCCGCCTCCTGGTAATACAGGATTGATTTAACGGGGGATGGTCTGACCCTGCGTACAGGACCGAACTTATAGACTTAGGCCTCTCCCAAATTCAGGCTATGTTTTACGGATCTCCCATTCTCAGGAACCTCCCCATAGTGACCTGAATAGTCCTTTTGGCCTGGCGTGCCTCCCTGCAACACACTCAATGGCAGGACAAACTGACTCAGCAAACACCCCTTTGGTAGGGTACATGGTTGTAGGAAGTGGGGGGTGGGGGGTTAGAAGGTTTTAAAGGTTAGGACCTCATTGGCCTCTCACAGCTTGGAGACGTGTGGGACAGCCACCATATTCGCTCCTTTGCTGACTTGCAAACCAGATATTCACTTCACCCATCCCAGTTCTACAGATGTTTACAACTCTGCGATGCCCTGGACACACACAAAATCCGGCACATCACTGCCAGAACATAGCCCCCTTGAAGCCCAGATCATGATGGGTAACCTCGGGATTGGAGGAGTCTTGCGTATATACCGTTCCTTAACTAATAATGGTCCTACTTTCCTCGACCAATTGAGAAATAGATGGGAGGCATGGTTGTGCCTGTTGGAGCAGGAGGATTGGAGGGATGCACTAATGGCCACCAAAACCATCACTGTCTCAGCTAGACTTTGCCTGGTCCAGCTTTATTACCTGCATGCTTCCTATCTTACACCTTCCCGCCTACACAGAGCAGGTCTAATTCCACACCCAACATGCACAAGATGTGGCACTGAACCCGCAGATTTCTTCCACATGGTATGGTCCTGCCCACACATAACCTCTTATTCGGCTCCACTGGAAGCGGAACTCACAGAGGTGCTGGGATGGGAAGTCCCGCACAACCCCTTGAACATATTACTGGGTGTCCCTGACGGGCTAGATGAATCCAGAGCAGATAGGGCGTTCTTGGGGACTGCTCTGGTAGTAGCCAAACACGACATCAAGGTAGCATGGAAAAATCCCACCCCGTCTACTATAACTAAGTGGCGCAGAGGAGTGGACTGGTGCGCTGCACAAGAACTAATACTAAGTGAGGCCAGGGGTTGCCCGGCCAAACACCGGAACGTCTGGAGCAAATGGTTGGGAATGCTGGATTGATTAACTTCCTTGTTTTACTAGGTCTAATTCTATGTGCCCTCTGGAGGCGGAGAAATAACAATGTATTTTACTGCAAACCATTTCACCCACCGAATGTCACATGTTGTGGTGGTGGTGAACATCATGCTGTACTGTTTGAACTTAAGTTTTTATCATTTTCTCTTCGTAACATCAATAAAATTGACTATCAAAAAAAAAAGTACAAACCAATTATAATTTCATAAAATTAGTCTGGATCTCCTTGAGTCGTGTGTCCATTATGGATCACTTTTGTTGAATAAATGTCGTACACTCCTCTGTGATAGGCCTAAGCCTGTTCGCCCACACTATCACTAATAGAGCATTTTGGGTTTTACATTGAGCCATGTACACTATTGGGGAACCCTGGACTCTGTGCATGGTATTACCACCTTGTGGCAATATCATATACAGAAGACAAAAGAGGTACGGTGTTCCTGGATGGCAAGTTGGCCACCTGGTGAGTACTCAGAGTAGTGGGGAGGAATACCTCCTTTCGGAACTAGGACCCTCACACACCCAGCAATCTAGGTGTCATGCTTCATCATATGGGTCTGCTCCTCGTCGAGCCTGCGCTGCAATGCTCGATGGGCACCCATAAAGGGGCTCTTTGTCGGAGATCTTTTGTTCCTTGCCGTATAGGTGCTGTGGGTGTGAGGGGCCTTGTAAGATGTAGATGTGGCGTGTGGGTTAAAACAGGTAAGGAAATCCTCTATAATTATTTTTATTCTGGAGAGGTCACAACCTGATTAAAAAGTAAAAAGAAGGAGGGCGACTATTTTGTTTTAATCTGACAAACATTACACTCTACCCCTTATTGGTCAACATGTTTCTCACATATAAAATGTCTCTAATAGATCATAGTTTTACATACCACTTCTTCTCTCAGTAGGATGTTCTCACCGGGTGAGCCGGACTGCTCTGAGCGGGAGCAGTGACACTACGTTGAGTGTCCATATACTCCGCTGCGGTCTGATGAAGCCGCACTTGAATCCTTAAGAGGTTGGCTGCTTTTCTCCGGGGGAACATCCTACAGAGAGAAGAAGTGGTATGTAGAACCACACCGCACACTAGATAGTTTTCATTTAGTCACTAGGTCCTGAGGAATCGCCAACTGATCTATTAGAGACATATTATAGGCGAGAAACATGTTGACCACTAAGGGGTAGAGCGTAATGTTTGTCAGATTAAAACAAAATAGTCGCCATCCTTCTTCTTTTTACTTTTTAATCAGGCTGTGACCTCTCCAGAATAAAAATAATGATAGAGGATTCCCTTACCTGTTTTAACCCACACACCACATCTACATCTTACCAGGCCCCTCACACCCACAGCACCTGTACGGCAAGGAACAAAAGATCTCCGATAAAGAGCCCCTTTATGGGTGCCCATCGAGCATTGCAGCGCCGGCTCGACGAGGAGCAGACCCATATGATGAAGCATGACACCGAGCTTGCTGGATGTGCAAGGGTCCTAGTTCCAAAAGGAGGTATTTCTCACCTCCCCACCACTCTGAGTACTCACCAGGTGGCCAACTTGCAATCCAGGAACACCGTACCTCTTTTGTCTTCTAGTTCTACCCAGGGCAATTTCGGTGGACCTTTATCAAGCCCTCATTGTCCCCCTTGTTGTTTACTTAATATCATATACAGAGCCAGCTTCCTACAATCTGTTCTTGGCATGTAGTGCTGTAAATGCACATGCACCCACTCTCCTTACCGGACACCTGTGGCCATTGCATTAATTTCACCTTTTTCATATACATATATACACATATATATATATATATATATATATATATATATATATATATATATATATATACATACATATACATGGACATCTCTTTACTCATACTCAATTCTCACCTGCCTACTGGAAAACAATCTAACAATGGGGTTAATGCCCATTTGCGTTATCACCAGCAGGAGGAGTTACAGTACCTCGTGACTCGGAAGACTTCTACGAAGAAAAACTACTTGCACACATCCGAACCCAACACTAGATGGTAGGAGTATGCAAAGCATGTGAATTTACAGCACTACTTGTCAAGAACAGATGCTTACAGGGTAAGTAACATAATCCTTCTGACTTGTCTCTTTGTTATACTTTGATATAGTAAAATACATTTTAGATTATGCCATATCTCATCTTCCTTTCCTCTCCCCCTCATTGTTATTTGGTGACTTACCTTCTCTCACTTCTTTACTTCTACTGTTCTCTGCAGTCCCCATCTTTACCCACATGTTGCCCACTCTCCCACTCGCCCCTTCCTTTCTTGCTCACCCTGCTTTCCTGTACCTTCTGTTATACTTTCCTTCTTTTATCCTCTTCTCTCTCATCCCTTTTGTGCCTCATGCCATTTCTCTCCATAACACATTATGCAGTTTAATAGCTCCACACACTTAGTATTACAATATACAACACATCAACACAACCTAAGACCATGTAATTAGGTCTGGTGGCTGAGTGAATTAATGTACCACTGCAGGGATCTGTGCTTGATGTCATGGCCACTGTTCAATTCATTCATCCTTCTGCATCATTCAGCTGGTTGACAAAAAGTATGTTATTTCAGTGCCAAGATATCCTTCAAGATGTGCATGTGCTTTACAAATAGATGTTATTTATGTTGTACAACACATCACATGCTTCTGATGATCTGTCAGCACACCGTATCACTCCACTCTGATTGCACATAATACATCAAATGCTACTTGACCTGACAATCTAAACACACACGGCACATACCACACCATAATTATTACGTATCATACAGTTCTACAGTTCCCCTTACAATATTTTAAATACAGTTTGAATCATCACAACATTTAACACCACACAACAGCTCAGCAAGCAATATCAAACAATTCACTACATAACAGATTACCGTATGGTAGTGTATTCTGTAATGTGGCTACAGTCTGTATGACAATGTGCACAATACCACTTCTTTGGGCACCATATGATTTAATTCACTCCTCACATACTTAATAGATAGTACTTAATATCTCCCTGCACAAATCAATATAGCACATCTCTGTAGTGCCCCATACCCATAAGTTGCCATATCTCATACATCACTATTCATACATTTCCACTACAAAAAACAAATGAAAGATTCACTCCAGATATTGTTAGCTCATTATAGATGAGGTATGAGTCTTTCTTTTTCTCTCTCTTTCGGAGACCGGACCACTAAACAAGAGGGATAAGCCCATACGTGTTAAGTCTGAGACCTAACTCACTTGGGAGCACCTGTCTAGTTTGTTAAACCTCCCACCAAGCCTACAATTCAAACATTGGTGAGATCACAATTGGAAAAGGTAAGTGTTGAGCTATATGAAAACTCTTTAACCCAACATAATATATTCTGTATAGTATTTGGCTGATTTTGCCAGACCGAGCTTCCAAATGAAATGGTTTCAGCAGTTTCAGATCATTGCATTCTAATAGGAGCTCCTTGGGGCTTTCATGTTTTTTTGATTGTACACTATTGTGAAAGGTTTAATTTAATTTGGCATAGGCTAGTTTTGATTTGTTTTTGTCCACTGTTTAACTCTACAGTCTGTCCAAATTAACTGAGCCAAATTTTCTATGATTTTCTATGAGGAGCAATAGAAATTTGAAAACATGAAATACTTCCACACAATATTATCTAATTACTTTTCTAGATGGAAGGTTTTGAGTCAAAAAAGTTAGATGATCACCAACTGAAGTATATAGAAGACGGAAAGTTCTTGAGATGGGAATATAAACTGCCAAACAACAATGAATCCAGAAACTCAGGTGCAAACTCAGATGGTAGATCTAAAGTTGAGCAGCAGAAAGGAGGCTTGAAGAAGACATCTCGTTCTGAGGTTGACAGCAATGCTCCGAAGACAAAAAATGGCAAAGTGAGTGTACTTGCTGTTCTCTTGTTTTTTGTATTCTTTTAAATTACATTTTTTGTATTGACTTAGTTTTTTAAATTGTTACTTCTTGTAGCACAATTACAGTTAATTGTTTTCCTCTACTGCAGTCTCCGTTAGTCTTCGATAAGCCACACGATGTATCCCTTGGTCAATTATGGTTAGAGCTTTTAAAGTTTTACACACTGGAATTTGCTTTGGAGGAATATGTAATCAGCGTGAGGGTACAAGAACTCCTGACGAGAGAGAATAAGAACTGGCCGAAAAGACGGATTGCCATTGAAGGTAGGTTCATTCCTGGTTCCATTTAACTTCTGATTAGAATGTTGGTGTGTAAAAATGATTGCAGTAGACACAAAAATAGATACTAGCTGCTACTATGAACTCTGATGCACGAGGTCATAGTTCAAGGTGTACAGTGTGGTTTTTGTGTGTCCGACATTTCTAGAAATGCACTGCACTACCTTGCCTAAAGTAACAGTTTTATATAGTATATGTAGAGGCTTCTTACCCATTTTCCTTTTTGATAGGAGCTATTTACCGGTTTTGATTACATTTCCTATTATGCTTTAACTGATTGGTTTGATGTAGGAGGCAGTGATCGTTATCCGTATGCTGTTATGGACTGACTGGCGCACTAATTAGTCCAGGGCCAGGTTAAAACAGTGTTCGAGGCATATGAGCTGCAGATCACACACTGAGGATAAGATCGCCATCTGGTGTTGGGCTCGGATGATTGCAGGTTGTTGTTGTCTTCGGAAGAAGCCTTTGGTCACGAGGTTGGTGACTCCTCCCCTGGACAACAGTGCGCATGGGCATCCACTCCATCGTCAGATTGTTTTTTTCCGCCATTGGGTTCGGATGAACTTTTTTTCCGCTCCAGCAGAAAACTTCTAGCAATCATTTAAAATACTTCATCTTCATTCCATCGACGTCGAACTCAACTCGGAACGGTTCCGCAAGCGGCTGATGGACAGGACACCCTTCAAAAAATGCCCCCAGTGTGGAGCGAAGTTCCCCCACAGTGACCACCACGAGGTTTGTAACCTCTGCCTGTCACCGGAACACAACGAGTCCACCTGTCCAGCTTGTTCCGCTTTCCGTTCGAAGAAGACCCTCCGGGACCGAAGAGCTCGACGCCATATTATGGCCAAACCAGCTCCAGAACCGGAGGACATCTTTGCTCAAGATGTTCCCGAAGACGACACCGAAGATCTCGAGATCGTGTCCGAGGCCGACGATTCCGATGACCTCATCACTCCAGGGCAGCGTGTGAGTACCACCCCCCCCTACCCCTGCCCCATCCAAAAAAGCATTGGTCAAGACTCCGCCAGCTGGGCCCAGTCGCGACCGGAAATCCTCTTCAGAAGCCCCGCCCTCGGGCCCGGCTCCGAAGACATCTAAGCCTGTGGGTGGCTCGGGCTCGAGCAAACCTCACCTGATTGTGCCTTTAACACCCTCGGCACCCAAACACCCACTGTTGGCACCGAAACAGGCTCCAAGACCGAAATCTCCTTCGGCACAGAAACGTTCCTCGGCACCGAAGTCTCCACCGGCACCGAAACGTTCTTCAACATCGATGCCTGAAAGTCCATCGGCACCGAAAACTCAGTCGGCACCGAAAACTCAGTCGGCACCGAAAACTCAGTCGGCACCGAAAACTCAGTCGGCACCGAAAACTCAGTCGGCACCGAAAACTCAGTCGGCACCGAAAACTCAGTCGGCACCGAAAACTCAGTCGGCACCGAAAACTCAGTCGGCACCGAAAACTCAGTCGGCACCGAAAACTCAGTCGGCACCGAAAACTCAGTCGGCACCGAAAACTCAGTCGGCACCGAAAACTCAGTCGGCACCGAAAACTCAGTCGGCACCGAAAACTCAGTCGGCACCGAAAACTCAGTCGGCACCGAAAACTCAGTCGGCTCCGAAAACTCAGTCGGCTCCGAAAACTCAGTCGGCTCCGAAAACTCAGTCGGCTCCGAAAACTCAGTCGGCACCGAAAACTCAGTCGGCTCCGAAAAATCCATCGGACCCGAAAAAATCATCGACGCCGAAAACTGCGTCCCCGCCGAAAAAAGCTCATAAAGACCCGAAGCGGACACCGCAGCCATCACCTTCGGAGCCAGATGAACTTTTTCAACCAGATCCTACTCAAAAGCGGATCTACATCAATCCTAACACGGGACATGTGACTGCCATCCCATATAAAAAGCGGAAGCTGGACACTACACCTCCCCCAGCTCCCATACGGAAAAAGGACTGTGCTACTTCACCACTTCGTCCTTCCTCTCCTGTTTTACCTCCTAACCCGTCCCCCCCTCCTCCTCCTGATTCTCCTTTACCTTTACCTTTACCATCTCCCTATCATTCACCTCCTCCACAGGATGATAATGATGACTTAGGGGGAGGGGCGGACCCCGATTTATTTAATGATCCTGTTGATCCAAACGACCCTTTTACGTTCCCAGACCCAGCACCCATGGATGACTGGTCTTATCCTATACCTGACATGCCTGACCCCACTACCTACCCCTCCAAGCCCTCCCCTCCTGATGACCACCTAGGGTTCGGCCAACTTATAAATAGGGCAGCAACATTCCACGGCGTCACAATGCACACAGACGCCCTTGAAGAAGACTTTCTCCTTGATACCTTTGAGCAGTCACAAAAGACTGTTCACATACTGCCCATGATCAAAGGGGTTATAAAGCATGCTACTGAAGTCTTTAAGGACCCTGTTCGAGCTAGGGTTCTCAACCCACGCATCGAAAAAAAGTACCGACCAGCCCCGCAAGACCCTGCATACATTAAGGCCCAGCTCCCTTTAGACTCCTTAGTCGTATCAAATGCCAGGAAGCGCGCTAACTCACAGACAACTGGAGAAACGCCTCCCCCAGACAAAGAGTCTAAGCTTTTAGAAGCCTCAGGCAAACGGGTCGCCGCGCAGGCGGCTAACCATTGGCGTATTGCGAATACCCAGGCCCTGTTAGCCAGGTATGATAGAGCGCATTATGACCAACTTGAGGACCTTATGCAACATCTGCCTGAACCCTTTAAGTCCCAGGCCTCTGACCTCATCCAAGAAGGCAAATTAATATCTAATGCCTCCATTAAATGCGCCTTAGATGCAGCAGACACTGCTTCTAGAGCGGTCAATACTAGCGTCTTACTCAGACGACACGCCTGGCTCCGTATTTCCGGTTTTAAACCGGAGGTTCAAACCGCAATTCTAGCTCAACCTTTCAACCAAGAGCAGCTATTTGGCCCTGCAGTGGATACTGCATTAGAAAAAATGAAAAAGGATAATGAAACTGCCAAGTCTATGGGAGCACTGCAGTCTCCTCAAAACCGGGGTTCCTTTCGTCGCTCCTTTTATAGAGGAGGCTCCAAAAACACATCAACTGAGACCACGTCCACCTTTAAAAATTCTGGACAAACATCCCCTAACAGAGGTTATTTCCGGGGAGGTTATAGGGGAAACAATAACAAAGGTCGAGGGCGGGGCAACAACAACAACACCCGCACCTCACCAGCCACCAAACAGTGACTTGCCACCACTCCCCCCAGACCATTCCACTCCGGTCGGGGGGCGACTCCAACAATTCCTACCTGTCTGGACTTCCATCACCACAGACAGGTGGGTAAGACAAATTATCCAGTCTGGCTACTGCCTCGAACTCATACAATCCCCCCCAAACATACCGCCCAAACAACGTCCAATGTCCTCGCATCATCTCTCTCTTCTCAAACAAGAAGTTCAATCCCTGTTACAAAAACATGCGATAGAACCAGTCCCCCTTCAACATCAGGGAAAAGGGGTATATTCTCTATACTTCCTCATTCCCAAAAAGGACAAAACACTAAGGCCCATACTGGATCTCAGACTACTAAACCAGTATATACATTCGGATCATTTTCATATGACCACTCTCCAACAAGTCCTCCCACTTTTACAACAGGGAGACTTCCTCGCCACATTGGACCTCAAGGACGCATACTTTCACATCCCTATGCATCCCGCTCACAGAAAATATCTACGATTTGTGGTAGATGGGCAACACTATCAATTTACAGTTCTCCCATTCGGAGTAACAACGGCACCCAGAGTGTTCACCAAGTGCCTGGCAGTCGTGGCAGCGCATCTCAGAAGACAACAGATCCATGTCTTCCCCTATCTGGACGATTGGCTCATAAAAGCCAATACATACCAAAAGTGCGTTCTCCACACTCATCGCACGATTCAAACTCTCCACGATTTGGGATTCACTATCAACTACCCCAAATCCCACCTACAACCTTCCCACTTACATCAGTATCTAGGAGCAACCATAGATACATCCAAAGCCATTGCCTATCCCAGCACTGCCAGGATAGCCAGTATCCAAAATCTCATCTCTCAATTTCAAACTCATCCATCTCTTCCAGCAAGAGTGTTCATGCAGCTCCTAGGCATGATGGCGTCATGCATCTCCATAGTCCCACACGCACGACTTCAAATGCGTCCCCTACAGGAATGCTTAGCACAACAGTGGAACCAAGCTCACGGACAACTTACCGATCTGGTGTTGGTGGACAGTCGCTCACTTCGCTCACTGAAATGGTGGAACACCATCAACCTGTCCAAAGGGAGACCGTTCTTAGAGCCTCTTCCACAAGTTGTGCTAACTACAGACGCATCTCTCACGGGGTGGGGAGCCCACCTCCTTCACCATACCACTCAGGGCAGATGGACCAGTCAACAAAAACTGCTCCACATCAACCACCTGGAACTCTTAGCAGTGTTCCTAGCACTAAAATCCTTTCAAATTCACCTAAAGAACAAAACTGTCCTCATACGCACAGACAACATGACGACAATGTATTATATACAGAAACAGGGAGGGACACACTCTCTCCAACTGTCCCAACTGGCACAGCAAATCTGGAGATGGGCAATTCCCCAAAACATCTACCTGTTAGCAGAACATCTCCCAGGGATCCACAATCAAGTGGCCGACCTCCTAAGTCGCCACACACAACAGATCCACGAATGGGAACTACACCCCAAGGTTCTACTCCCCTTCTTCCAAAAGTGGGGACAACCAGACATAGACCTGTTCGCCACTCCCGAAAACACAAAATGCCCAACCTTCGCCGCCAGGTTTCCACACCCACAGTCGAAGGGCAATGCCCTATGGATGAACTGGTCAGGCAGATTTGCGTACGCCTTTCCGCCTCTCCCACTAGTTCCATTTGTGGTACGCAAACTGAAACAACAGTCACTAACACTAATACTAGTGGCTCCCACTTGGGCACGTCAACCGTGGTTCACCACACTTCTGGAACTATCTTTAGTTCCACATCAAAGGCTACGCCTCTCCCCGGATCTATTAACCCAGAACCATGGAGAAATCAGACACCCAGATCCTCAAACACTGAACCTAGCGATCTGGCTCCTGAGGTCTTAGAGTTCGGTTACCTCAATCTCCCTCCAGACTGTATGAATATCATAAAGGAAGCCAGACGCCCTACTACTAGAGCGTGTTATGCCGCGAAATGGAAACGATTTGCCATCTACTGCGCTAATAATGACATACATCCATTGGATGCCTCCATCCAAAACATCATTTGCTATCTACTACACTTGCAAAGATGCAATCTAGCGTATTCCTCTATACGTTTACACCTAGCAGCCTTGGCAGCCTACTTGCAAAATATGCAACACCTGTCCCTTTTTAAGGTACCAGCCATCAAAGCGTTTATGGAAGGTCTCAAAAGAATTCTTCCCCCAAGATTGCCACCTGCACCAGTGTGGAATCTCAATGTGGTTCTAACAAGACTCATGGGTCCCCCATTTGAACCTATGCACAAATGTGAATTGCAATTCCTAACATGGAAGGTAGCCTTCCTTATCGCAATCACTTCCCTGCGCAGAGTAAGTGAAATACAAGCCCTTACACTTGAGGAACCTTTCTTACAACTACACCGTAACAAAGTGGTTCTTAGGACAAACCCTAAATTTCTTCCAAAAGTGATTTCCCCTTTCCACCATAACCAATCAATAGAACTACCGGTCTTTTTCCCAAATCCAGACTCGGTAGCTGAAAGGGCCCTACATACCTTAGATGTCAAAAGAGCCTTGCTTTATTACATCGACAGGACAAAACCTTTTCGAAAGACAAAACAACTCTTTGTTGCTTTCGCGCCACCACACAAAGGCAACCCGATCTCCAAATCAGGAATAGCCCGGTGGATAGTTAAATGCATCCAAATATGCTACCTCAAGGCTAAACGTACACTTACCGTTCCCCCTAGGGCGCACTCCACGCGTAAAATAGGGGCTTCTATGGCCTTCTTAGGCAATATTCCCTTAGAAGACATTTGCAAGGCAGCCACATGGTCTACCACGCATACCTTCACTAAACACTATTGTGTCGACGTGCAGGCCAAACAACAGGCCTCCGTGGGCCAGGCTGTCCTAAAAACTTTATTTCAAGCTGCTGCAACGGATACAGGCGACCACCGCTAAGGGGAGCACTGCTGTATAATCTATCCTCAGTGTGTGATCTGCAGCTCATATGCCTCGAACGGAATATGCTACTTACCAGTATGCATCTGTTCTTGGCATGTAGAGCTGCAGAGTCACACACGCCCGCCCGCCTCCCCGGGACCTGTATCTGTTCCAGCATCCGTCTTACTTAGACATTACACATGGACATCCTTTCTTTCTTTTCTATATACTCCATCTTTTCCCATCATGGCGAAAAACAATCTGACGATGGAGTGGATGCCCATGCGCACTGTTGTCCAGGGGAGGAGTCACCAACCTCGTGACCAAAGGCTTCTTCCGAAGACAACAACAACCTGCAATCATCCGAGCCCAACACCAGATGGCGATCTTATCCTCAGTGTGTGACTCTGCAGCTCTACATGCCAAGAACAGATGCATACTGGTAAGTAGCATATTCCTTATTCTCAGGCATAAGTCAGAACTGAGGTAGTATGTATTTGCAAGAGCGACCCTTTTGCCCTTAAAACTTTCGGAATCATGCTGTGCTTATGTGCAGCTACAAGTTAGCCACAACTGAATTGGAGCACCTCTCTAAACCTCATCCACAGCTTCCCACTACATACCTGACTAAAACAATCCCATACTTGTAGCCTCTCACCTTACCACCAACAAAGCATTTGGTCCTTCAACAGGAGTAGGGAGCAAAGTACATTTGTACAGTGCAATACAATTCTACCTATAATTTCCATTGGGACCTGGTCTTCTCTAAAAAGCATTTATGAATAAGTCTTTTGGTTTTGACAGGGACTGCAACATCTTTCTATAATGCTCTGCAGTGAAGATAAATGTATTTCAGAATAGAGTGCTGTGGCCTGGTTTGATACTTTTCCATATCCACTCACCGTAGGCCAGCTACTTGTTTTTGTTTTGTAGACAGCTGTAAAGTGCACTAAATTGAGGTACAATGCTTAAGTGCGTTGGGGACATGAGGAAGCAGAGTCATGGCTGAGGAAGGAGAGAGACAGTTAGGTTTTGTGTGTCTCATAGACTTGGAAACGCCATATCTAAATTGTCATCTGGTTTCTTGAGGTTCTCTTTTTTTTGAACATGTGGTCTTGACTGAGGGTTGAGGTAGTTAATGACTTTCAAAATCTTGTTTTAGTAACTTCTTTGATTTTATTTGATTTTATTTGGTGTTCTTTCTGTTAAGTTTTTTATGACCCTGCATGGCAACTGAATGAATGTGCTTGGGACAGTGGACCCAGGATGCCTACCAGCAAAGAAAGGACTTCCTCTAAAGCCCCAGGACTTTCTAAGTTAAAGAGCATTCTGAGCTTTTCATTTGCTTGGCAATATGAAGCAAACCTCCATTTTGAGAGTCAGGGAACTTGCTTACTCCTGAGGCGGAAGCCGGGAGATCACCTTTTAAAATCTGTAACTTTTGTGTCACTTATTAGCCGAATATTGTTTTAAAATTGCACTCACCTGCCTGGCTCCTCCAGAAACCAGCAACAAAATCGCCTTAAACAGCGCTCTTCGCTGCAACTAAACAATTGTAAAGCCAACGATCCTGCCGCCATTGACGGCGAGGAAGCGAGGCCACGCCTACACTAGGCCACGCCCACCCGCTCCAAACAGTATAAAACGCTGCTGACAGCGCTACGACTTCAGAACTTGCTTACTCCTGAGGCGGAAGCCGGGAGATCACCTTTTAAAATCTGTAACTTTTGTGTCACTTATTAGCCGAATATTGTTTTAAAATTGCACTCACCTGCCTGGCTCCTCCAGAAACCAGCAACAAAATCGCCTTAAACAGCGCTCTTCGCTGCAACTAAACAATTGTAAAGCCAACGATCCTGCCGCCATTGACGGCGAGGAAGCGAGGCCACGCCTACACTAGGCCACGCCCACCCGCTCCAAACAGTATAAAACGCTGCTGACAGCGCTACGACTTCAGAACTTGCTTACTCCTGAGGCGGAAGCCGGGAGATCACCTTTTAAAATCTGTAACGTTTGTGTCACTTATTAGCCGAATATTGTTTTAAAATTGCACTCACCTGCCTGGCTCCTCCAGAAACCAGCAACAAAATCGCCTTAAACAGCGCTCTTCGCTGCAACTAAACAATTGTAAAGCCAACGATCCTGCCGCCATTGACGGCGAGGAAGCGAGGCCACGCCTACACTAGGCCACGCCCACCCGCCCCTCCTCGCTCCCTTAAAGATGTGCAATCACCGGACGCGCAGCGGACGGGCGCAGCGGGCGCGCCGTCAGCGCGCCGAAGGCGCGCCAAAGGCAAGCCCGTCTGGGCCCAGACGGCCTTAGGCCCAGCCACTATACCCTATCCGCAAAACCGCATCTCATACTCCAGAGGTTCACTGCTTGCCTGGAACCTGGAAAAACATCCCCAGTGCAAATACGTCCACAAGGAAGACACCCCCTTTGTAGGATGCACCCTCTGCAACAGACCCGAGGAAACGGAATGCCAGCAAGGTCTCCGGCTCGGTCTTCTGAATTGCAGATCCTTAGTTAAACATGCCCACGAAATCAACATTCTCGTCCAGGACTCTATGCTGGATTTACTGTTTCTGACGGAAACTTGGTTGACCCCGCACAGTGACTTCGATGTGGCTAATGCAACACCCCCTGGCTACCAAATATGCTGCTTAAATAGACCAATCGGTAGAGGTGGCGGATTAGCCATACTCTACAAAAACCACCTCAAATGCAGAATCGAGTCCGGAACTGTCAAAGATTGCGAGAACTGCCACTTCACAATCCAGATCTCACCATCTTCCTCCCTTTCGGGGCTGTTGGTGTACCGGCCACCAGGCACTTTAGGCGAATTCACCAATACTTTGATGGACCACATCTTACTCAAGACTATCTCAGTCTCTAACTTCCTCCTCTTAGGGGACCTTAACATGCACTTTCTGGACCCCACGGACAATGCCGCAGCAAACCGGCTCGCTGACCTCGCTACAGCTGACCTCCATCTGCAAAACCCCAAAGCCACCCATGAGAAAGGTCAACTCCTGGACCCCATATTCTCCAACATCGGGAACCTATACGCCCAAGACCCCACTCCCCTACCTTGGACAGACCATATGCTGATCCTCATGCGCTGGTCACTCAAAATGACACCAGCGCTCAAACATAAAACAAGGATACAAGCCAGACGATGGCACAAGTTACTACCTGAGGAATGGGAGACTAAATTACGCGATACCATCGCCCCCTTGTCCACGGACCCTAACACCGCGAACAGAGAATTCATGGACTGGCTAATCCGACCCCTAGATAGCTCCATTCCATTGACCAGCACTCTCAAACACGTCAAAAGACTTAGCCCCGCTCCCTGGTACACACCCGCCCTTACCGCCCTGAAAAAACAATGCAAAAAGTCAGAACGCACGTGGAGAAAAAGCAAATTAACTGAAGAGAAAAGTGCATACCACTACTCCATGAAAGCATACAAACGAGCCCTACAAGACGCCAAAAGGACTTACTATGAGGAAAGAATAAAAGACTCCTCCTGTTCATCCAAGGAGACCTTTTCAATTCTCAAAGAACTCCTTCATGTCCCGGACCCCCCTCAGAAACCTATGGACCCCAAAGCTGCTGAGGAAAAATGTGCTAAGCTGGCCACCTTCTTCACCTCTCTCCCGCCCGCCAACTCTGACTCCTCAGAGAGAGTCAAGGAGCCGATGCCCCCCGCCAACAAACCCTTTTTGGAGTCACTCAGCCCAGTTACAGAACAGGAAGTAAGGGCCATACTCACCTCAACCAAGAGCGGAGCCCCTAGCGACCCTGTCCCCATACGCTTCGCTAAAAACATCACGCAGACCATAGTTCCCCAACTGACAGCCCTGATTAATATCTCGTTGGAACAGGGAGAGGTCCCTTCCAACTGGAAGGAAGCTGTCGTCAAAGCGCTCCTCAAGAAACTGTCGCTCGACCCCACAGACCTGTCCAACTACAGACCTATCTCACTCCTCCCGTGGATAGGTAAAGTCGCCGAGAAACTCGCGAACAAAAAGCTGTCCCACTACCTCGAGTCAAACCATCTCCTCAACGACTCACAGACAGGCTTTAGACCAGGTCAGGGCACGGACACTGCTCTCCTCGTAGCCGTAGAAAGAACTAGGGAAATCATCGACACAGGAGGATCAGTGGCAGTGGTCCTCCTAGACCTAAGTGCGGCCTTTGACACGGTCAGTCACCAGGTCCTAACCCACCGTCTCGAGAATATTGGGGTCAAGGGCAGAGCACTGAAGTGGCTATCGTCTTTTCTCTCCCGACGCTCCTACCAAGTATGGGAAGGCGAAAGCCGCTCCTCCTCCATCCCCCTCCAGTGCGGTGTGCCTCAGGGCTCTTCCCTGAGCCCTACGTTGTTTAACGTTTACATGGCCCCACTGGAGGAACTCGTCTCACCCTTTGGAGTCACTATCGTCAGCTATGCTGACGATACACAACTGGTGGTGACACTCTCCCACCCCAAGCTTGAGCCCTCCAACCTCCACGACTGCCTCTCCAGCGTACATAAGTGGATGAGCGACTCCGCTTTGAAGCTAAACGGCTCCAAAACAGAGATCCTGCTCCTAGGACAAAAAACTATGAGCCTCCCCTCTAACATCTGGCCCGCCTGCATGGGGGAACCCCCCACCCCCAAGAAGGAGGTAAAAAGTCTCGGAGTGTGGCTTGAGACGGACCTTACCTTTGGGACCCAGGCAAGAAAGACAGCCGGCATATGCTACGGTCTACTTAAGTCTTGCAGGAAGGTAATCCCACTACTACCTTTCCAGTCGCGTCTCATGATGATCCAGGGCCTAATTTTAGCCAGGCTGGATTACAGCAATGCCATCTACCTGGGCGCCCCTGAATCCACCCTTCAAACCCTGCAAAAAGCCCAAAACGCCGCAGCCCGACTCCTAACAAACACCCCGGCCAGATCATCTGCCAAGCCTGCACTTAGGAAGCTGCACTGGCTCCCCATTAGGGAAAGGGTCGCCTTCAAGGCCCTCTGTCTTGCCCACAAGGTTCTCCACAATACCGGCCCGCCCATACTTAACAACTGGATCAGTCCCTACATACCCACGAGAGCGCTTCGCTCGGAGCATGGAAACCTCATCACGATCCCTAAGGTGAAAAAGGCCCGCATAGGTGGCCGCCGCTTCTCGGTTAACACTGGCAAGAAGTGGAATGCACTCCCTTTGAGCCTCAGAATAGAACCCAACTTCCTTCGGTTCAGAAAAGCACTCAAAACCCTACTCTTTCCCTAATCTGGCATTCCCCTGACTACACCCCTTAGTGAGTAACAAGGTTCAGCGCTGGGATACCCATTGGGTGACTACGCGCTCTACAAAACTATAAATAAATAAATAAAATAAGGGAGACCTGAGCAGTTGTGATTTGGTATGGCTGGTGTTTTGTGCTCTGAGCAGTGACAAACAAGGCATTGCAACACATTGTAGGACTATCTGCTTGATATGTTGATGAATAGGTGATCTGCACTGGGCAGACTATGAGATCTGAGAAGAACACATAGGATTCCATTGTTTCAGGCAGCCACCGGGTGATAAAAAGATGAATGCCAGGAGGGTCACCGACATTGCAACACGTTAGAGGACTATCTGCTTGATATGTTGATGAATAGGTGATCTGCACTGGGCAGACTGAGATCTGAGAAGAACACATAGGATTCCATTGTTTCAGGCAGCCACCGGGTGATAAAAAGATGAATGCCAGGAGGGTCACCTGCAAGCTTTGTTACCACAAGCTGAGCAGGTGGCAGAGAAGACTCTGTTCCGTTGTTCCTTCGACCATGAATACACACCACCAGTCGAAGCATGAGAGGGAGTACTTGAGGAGCCAGTAAGAAATTGACTGCTGAAGAAGAGGACGATCAAACGCTGAGGTTCTGAATCAAAGAGAGTAAGATTCAATCAACACCTCAAAATGATCTGTACTGATTGGCATGGATGATCAACATATAGTGCGGAGAAAAAAAACTGGGAATGAAAACATGCAAAATTAAATTTTGCCTCAACAGCTATAACACCAGACATCTTGCTCCTGAAAAAAAGAAAAAAAATCCCCCTCATAGAATACCGACAACCATAAACAAAGAAAGGTTATTTTGAGAACGCCAACAAAAATAATAGAGCTTGACTCAAGTCTTAGGCTTTGCATGGCTTCCCATGGTGGCAATGTGTAACTGTCTGAGGTAACATAGTTGCATGTTCTGGCTGAAGACCATGTACAGTGGAAATTGGCCGACTGTCAATGCCTGCTGGTTTTGTAGCCAACTGTAGCTACCTGCAGCTGAAGGTGATGCGAGCAGGCTACAGCATACTCTCAAATTAAAACATACTAAAATAAGCTGCAGATAAAATAAAGTTGTGGTTAGGGTTGGTTATAACACCTTAACATATGTTTAACAAACCCTCTGAAATTCACTTACAAACAGAGTTTAGGCCATGGGTGCTCACAAACATTTTTCCAGGGGCCAAAATGTTTTGTCTGTGATGTGACCGAAGGCTGCATTGATGCTAGCAGGATGGCGGTCAGGAGGAGCAGGTTCTTTGGGGCGGTGGTGTACTAGAAGCGAAACATATACATCTGCTGAATTGTACAATGGGAAACGAGAAAATCTGGAATTAATCCCAGCTTCCCCACTTTATCAAATTGTGTGATGCTAGGCACTTGTTTTATTTCACTTTCCCTCCTTTTTAGGTCTCGGCTGGCGTTGGAGCGCTCATTCGCTCCTCGCCTCGAGACTTATAGTAATCCGCTTAGTTTGGAGAAGGGGACTCGAGGCGCGCCCCTCATTTTCATTTGGTAGTATCAGCGTTTATGTTAAACGCTGGCTTCCCATTGAAAAGGAGGGTTTTAGGTTGCCTCCCTTTGGCACGCCCTACTTGGACTTCCTCGCCTGCTTTACGCCCGTCATAAACATTTTCTTATCTTTATGGGGCCATGTGTATAAACATATGGCCCCATAAAGACAAGCGAACACCGTCGGGAGCTCCATCGGCTGTGGGCTCCTGCGTCACTGCGAACCACGCTAGGATTGGCCCAGCGTCGCAGGTTGCCTAGCAGCAGAGGGGGGCTTGTTTCTTGCGAGCGCCGCTCCAAGATCCAGGAAGTGAAATCCCCAGTGTGACGTCGGTACCGAGAGCGGAGCTGCACTCCAACCCGTGCTGTATCAAAATATTTGTTTTAAATTGGGTGGCAGTAATGCCTGCTATCTGAGACTTCGAGGCCGCAAAAGTTGCTTTGTTGAGCACTGTGTGTAAAAAGAACGTATTACTTATCTTAAATTAATGAGTTTGAACGTGGCTTTTATTTGCATCTTGTGTTTAGTTCTGCGGTTCCTCCACTGGAGAGCTGGGTTCAGTTGGTCCATGCGCCCATGCCTTCTTTGGTCCCTGCGCTGTTCCTCCCGCATCCTACACCCTCCATACAACCATTGCACGGGCCGCCTATTCGAGACATGTCAGTTTCACAGAAATCTGGAATAGTTGTATGTCAGTCTTACAGTGACATCAAACAGACGTGTCGGTTATACAGAGACATGAAATAGACACATGCCAGTTCGGACTGGACTGTTCCCATGAGGCACAGTGTCAAGACTGATTTTCATATAGCCAGGTCTAAACTGGGGTGGCATGGTGAGCAAAAGAATGATGGATTTAACCCAGATCTCTTGACTGGGGGAGAACTTTTTGATTTGTTCTACATTCCGTCCATTAATTGTGTGTCTTTTGTTTTCTCGCCCTAAGTACGCCAGGTATGCCTAGACGTAGGTCCCGGGCTCACTGTGCCACTGGATTCAAGCTATCCTGGCTGAAGAGGGGTGAAACCCCGAAACCGGTCCTAGGATGCTTGTTTCCGGTCCAGGGACGACTTGGCAGTTCGGACTGGACTGTTCCCATGAGGCACAGGGTCAAGACTGATTTGCACATAACCAGGTCTAAACCGGGGTGGCATGGTGGGCAAAAGAATGATGGATTTAACCCAAATCTCTTGACTGGGGGAGAATGTTTTGATTTGTTCTGCATTCCGTCCATCAATTGTGTGTCTTTTACGTTACGTATAGGGACATACAGAGACTAGGAATAGGTCTCGCCTTTTATTAAGTTAAAGCGGTTTGCTTTGCTATACAAAACCGTTTGGCGAGGCAAATGCCTTTAACTTAGTCAAAGGCGAGGCCTATTGCATTTTCAATTCTTGTTCTTCTTTGTTATGTATAAAAGGATGTCCGAATCCATGACTTTAGGATATTTAATGTGCAAAACCTTCTCCTGTGTTTGATTTAATAAACTATAATGTTGTTTGTGTATATTACGAACCCAGCCAAGAGTGCACTTAACTGACTTGCATCTTAGTTCACGATTTACATTGTTGTCGGGGTGGGGGAAGAATCAATGTAAATTTATGTTTGAAAACTATCGCTTTAAAAAAACAAATACTTCTTATGTATTATGCCACCCTCAGAGGCCCCTCACCTTTATACCCATACACTGCCAGAGCAGGCTGTGTATTCTGGTGCAGACCAAACTGAAGAGTCAACATGGCAGACATCCCTGTGTGCCACGCCCACCCACACTGCCTATGGCACGGGTGAGTCACCCCTCTAGCCGGCCATACAACCCTAAAGGCAGGGTGCACCATACCACAGGTGAGGACATAGCAGCATGAGCAAAATGTCCAGACAGTGTCTGTGCCATTCACAGACATTGCAAGTACAGTGAAGCCATTTTAAGCACATGGGCTGGGAGTTTCAGCACGAACTCCACAGCTTCATGATGGCTTTACTGAAGTCTGGGAAGTTTGGTATTAAACGTCCCAACGTATTAAACCCACACTGATGCCAGTGTTGGATTTAAGGAAAAATGCACACAGAGGGCATCTTAGAGATACCCCCTGAAAAGTGACCAACTCTGGTGTGGTTCCACACTGGTTCCCAGCCATCTGCCACCCCCAGACAGGTTTCTAGACCCCTGGGTAGAGAGCCCTCAGCTCTTTGGGTCTGGAAACAAAGCACATCTGAAAGAAACAGTTAGTTATAGATTCCTTACCTTAGAATTACCCCCAGGCGTCAGACTGGATCCGGAAAGTTTTTAGGTCTCGCCTGGCGAAAGCAGCGCATGCGGTGCTCTCGTCAGAGAGGACCTTTTGGAATCGATTCTCCCCGTGGGCTCATGCACGCGCCTGCATGGACAAAGATGGCTGCTCTCGCCATCTGTCCAAAGCAGACAGCATGCGCGGGTCTGTGGGACAGTGGACAATCCGCCGCCATCTTGTTCACGCCGGCTTCCTTCAACTCTGGCTCCGGCGTGCTTTCACTTTAAACAGTGCACCCGCGCGCACGAAGGACCCAGAGTTGAAGGAAGCTGACGCGCAACAATTTACAGCCAAGCATACCTCACTCTCAGTGTACATGCTGTGTAGATATGAAAGAACACACGCAAAGGTATTCGATCTACCCATGTGTCCCTCATCTATGCACTCAGTCTGCCTTTCGCATTATCTACGTGTCTGTCTGTCGGCCTGCATGGCTGTGAATCTCCACGTTTTATACTTTTACAATAACTAATAAAAGCGCTGCTCCCGGCGCCTCGCGGAACTTTGTTTAATTTCTATAAATATAGGTGTGCTTAAACCTGCGTACATTTCATGCGAGATAACTCTGCCGCGTTTTTCATTTCTTGTAAAATTGCGTTTATAAAGAGCACTTAGGACCCCCCCCCTCCAAGAGGGACATTTAGAAAATAAACGATAAACTGTAAGCAGTACATTAATTACAATAAAAAAGTCAACGGCTAGGTATGAAAATAGCGCCCAGAATACCCCGTGCTTTAAAGGACCTCTCTGCCGGGGGTGTTTTTTAAACATTACAGCGGCCGCCTTACTGGACTCCTGAAGTCTACAAATGAAACTCGCACGACAATGTCCATTGCGAGCTTCCGGACTTAGTACGGTAATGACCTGCTGTGCACTGTACATGGTCCGTCCTCAGAACATTTGTGGACACTGCTAAATTGGTCAATAACTACCAAATGTGAGAATGTATTATTTTTAGCAGACAAACCTATTGTCCCCTGTTGGCCAGGTGTGGTAAGGGCAGGTGGGGAACAGTGCTGCCGGAAGAGGCGTGGCGTCACGCAGTTTACGTGCAAACCTCCCTTCAAGGAGTAATTGCGCTAAAGTTATTAGTGTTTGTAAATATCTCTGGGGGCTAACCTCTGGCTTCGCCCTGGTTTCCTCGATTCGTACACTCACACAGGAAAATGACACCATGTAGATATGCATACAAAGAAAACACAGTAATTTCAGTTGATTTCATTATATTGTATATTTGGTGGGAAACAATACTTAGTGCGAAGCGCCAAAATATGGACGTGTTGAACATATGTAAAAACTAGTAGCACCCAAAAAAGGCATAAACGCACAGAAAATACATACGCAGATGTTCCGAGTGTAATATGTTTTGAATTATTTACTCGATTTGTAGAGCGTTAAGTATGTCGCCAAAGCCGTTTCTCGGCACTATTTTTTTTTTTTTTTTAAGGGGCCAGGGAGCGGCTGCTTATCGTCATCTTCGACAATTGAAAAACAAGCATTAAAAATGCAATAGGTCTTGCCTTTTATTAAGTTAAAGCCATTTGCTTTGCTATACAATATCATTAGCAAAGCAAATGGCTTTGACTTAACCAAAGGCGAGACCTGTTGCTTTTCCAATGCTTGTTTGTCAGTAGTACCCCTGCACGTCGAAAGGTGGCGTGAGTCAGCTCCGCGTTCGTCGTTGGCGGCGTGGCCGCCAGGATGGCGCCGCAGTAGCGCGCTAACGTCAGTTCTTTCTTTTTCCGCGCCAGCAAGCGCAGATCCGGAGAGAGCGGTACCCCCAGTCACTTTTTGACTGACTTTTTTGCGACTTTTGTCAACTTCGTTTTTGAGTCTAACATAGACTCCTGGTGCACGAGGGATGCCCGGCTTCAAGGCCTGCGGTTCCTGTACCTGACTGTTGTCGGTGACTGATCTGCACCGGGTGGGCCTCTACTGCCTGGAGCACGACCATGACCCCAGGTCGTGCTCCGACTGCTGAACCATGGCCCGAAGTCTTTGTGGGAGCGATCCTGAAAGCTATTCAAGGCCCGGCAGTCTGCCCTACGACGAGGTCCCAGTCGCGTGGGAGGTTGCGGGACCGATTGGGGAGCCATCATCACTCCTCGTCTAAGGCTTCGCACTCTGGGTCAGGTAAGTCAAAGTATAAGAAGAAGTCAAAGAAGCATAGTCTCTCTTCGACTTCTCCTCGCCCGTCAGCTGACGTGGCGAAGGGTGCGGGTGGTGCCACCCCTGTGGCTCCGCGTGCGGAGCCTACAGGGCCGACTCCTGCCTTCCCGGGACCGGGAGCGAACCAGCTTTGTCAGTTCTACGAAGCGATGCATGCCATCTTTGGGCAGCCCGACTCTGCTGGTGTGCCTTCAGGCACCATGGACTCGGCTGGGGGCCCTAGGCATTCACGCTGCCGGCACCACAGGGCCACCGTGGATCCAGGCCTGGATCCGGATCGGTGCCGGTTGACCTCGTTACACCTCCACCGGCACCACATTGCAGCCGTGTCGGCTGGACCTCCAGCCAGCATTGACCCCGGCTTCCACCCCGATGTGGATACGGAGCCGGACCGGCATCAACCGATGCCGGATCCGGCGCCAATGGGTACTTTTGTGCCTGCATTTCACCCTGGCCATTTTCAGTTTGGCAGCCAGAGGAGGGTGAGTAAGACTGGGGATACGGTGGCGCAAGCGCTGCCTCAGTGTCCGGAGGAGGCACATGCTGTACTCTCCCATGCTATTGCCGAGGGGAGAGATGCAGCAAAGTTTACCATCCGCTGTTGACTGGACACTGCCTCACTGGGTAGGACCATTTCAACGTCAGTGGCGCTTTGCCTGACTTTTCTGGGAATGTCCAGAACACTTTGATGGACATGCCCTTTGATGGCTGCCGCCTGTTCGGCGACAAGGCAGAACGCTTCAATTATTTTCAGACTATGGCCAAGTCCTTGGGCCTCTCCACCACGCACCCTGCATTGTCTGCCTTTCGTGACCACGGAAGGGTTGCCCCAACACTTTCCTTTCAGAGCCACAGGCCAGCGCAAGCTGTTCAAACTCGGCGCGGCCGGGGACGTGCGGACCCCAGACGTGGTTCTGGAGGCCAGCGGGTGGCCCAGTCCACCACTACCCCCTCTGCAGCAGCCTCCAAACCCTCCTAGTCTGACATTTAAGGCCCATCAAACGCCAGTGGGCAGCAAGATCTGCCAATACCTCCTCCACTGGCGCACCATCACGTCGGACAGGTGGGTTTCGCAGATAGTCCCGAAGGGGCTACTCCCTCCCCTTCAAGACTACCCCTCCAGCCATGTCACCCCAGTACCATCGCATGTTGGGGGATCACCTGGCCCTTCTCCAACAGGAAGTTATGGCTTTCTTGGACAAGGAAGCCATCAAGCGCGTTCCTGCCCCAGAAGTAGGTTGTGGTTGCTATTCCCACTACTTTCTGGTGCCCAAGAAGGATAAGGGCCTGCGTCCTATCTTGGATCTAAGGGACGACAACCACTTCCTCCGGAAGGAGAAGTTCAAAATGTTGACCCTGGCTCAGGTCCTGTTTGCCCTCGACCCTGGAGACTGGATGGTAGCGTTGGACTTGCAGGATGCTTATTTTCACATCCCCGTCCTACCGGCCCACTTTACCTGCGGTTCACTGTAGTTCACAAGCACTTTCAGTTTACCATGCTCCCCTTTGGCCTTACCAGCGCCCATTGGGTGTTCACGAAAATGGTGGCGGTGGTCGCAGCTCATCTGCGCAGATCAGGGGTTCCAATCTTCCCCGATCTCGATGACTGGTTTGTGAAGGCGGGCCAGCCCCAGGCAGTCGTCTCCCGCCTCCAGACTATGGCCGACCTCCTGCATTCGCTGGGGTTCTCCATCAACGTCCCGAAGTCACACCTGACCCCCTCTCAGAAGCTCCTCTTCATCGGAGCGGTTCTGGACACGACGCAGTTTCGGGTTAATCCTCCCGAACAGCGAGTCTGGGATATTCGGGCTATGATTCTGATCTTTCAGCCTCTATCCCGGGTTTCGGTCAGGATGACCCTGAGGCTGCTGGGCCTCATGGCCTACGGCATTCTGCTGGTTGATCATGCCAGGTGGCATATGTGGGCTCTGAAGTTCCAGTGGGCGCGGTATATGGGGAATCTGTCTGATTGCGTCCAGATCTCAGAGGGCACCGCACAACTGTTGCAGCGGTGGCTCACGAACCAGGATTTGGTCTCCTTCCCCAACCAGAACACAGTGGTGACAGACGCATTCCTTCTGGAATGGAGCGGCCACATGGGAGAGGCAGAGATCAGAGTACTCTGTTCTCCAGCAGAGTCTGAGCTCCACAACAACCTTCCGGAGCTTCGGGCGATCCGTCTTGCGCTAAAAGCATTCCTTCTCTCTTTCCAGGGAAGAGTAGTGCAGGTGTTCATGGACAACACCACCGCAATGTGGTACTGCAACAAACAAGGCGGGCTGGGGTCGTGGACCCTATGTCAAGAGGCCCTCCGTCTCTGGACATGGCTGAAACATCAGGGCATATCTCTGGTGGTTCAACACCTGGCAGGTTCACTGAACGCCAGGGCGGACGAACTCAGCCGCAGGTGCATGATGGATCATGAATGGCGCCTTCACTCTGAGGTGTGGTTCAAAGTCTTTTTCAACAGTGGGGAGAGCCTTGGTTAGATCTGTTCGCCACTGAAGGGAATGTGCAATGTCAGCAATTCTTTGCATTGAAATTTCCAAAGCGGGACTCGTTAGGCGACGCTTTTCGTCGCGAGTGGAGTTGAGGTCTTATATATGCTTTTCTGCCTATACCACTTCTTCCCAAAGTGCTGAAGAAGATCAAGGGCGACCGGGCCAAAGTCATTCTTGTGGCTCCAGATTGGGCACGAAGAGTGGTATCCTGAGCTGCTCAACATGGCCATTGATCCTCCAATTCGATTGCCTCTTCGGGAGGATCTTCTGTCTCAGCAGCAGGGGACGGTCCTCCACTCGAACCTGTCCAGCCTCCACCTCCTTGCGTGGAGTTTGAGCGGTGGCAGTTGACGACATTTGACTTGCCTTCTGAAGTCTGTGATGTAATCTTGGCAGCCAGATGTCCCGCCACTAAGACGGTATACGCCTGCAGATGGAATACATTTGTGGCATGGTGCACAGCAAAGGCTGTGGACCCCCTTTCTGCTCCTCTTTCTGAGGTACTCTTGTTCCTCCTGTCTTTGGCCCAGCAGGGTTCTGCTCTGTGCACTCTTTAAGGGCTACCTCTCAGCCATTTCAGCCTTCCTCAGGCTTCCTGATCAGCGTTCTCTTTTCAAGTCCCCTGTTGTAAATAGATTTCTTAAACGCATTACTCATCTTTTTCCTCCTGTTCCTTTCATAATGCCTCAATGGGACTTGAACTTAGTTCTTACTTATTTGATGTGCACTCCCTTTGAACCGCTACATAACTGTCCTCTCAGACTCCTTATGGCCATCACCTCTGCGCACAGGGTGAGTGAGCTACAAGCTCGGTCTTCCAAGCCTCTCTTTCTGGCTGTTTATCCAGACAAGGTCGTCCTCAGAACTCGATCTTACTTTCTTCCAAAGGTGGTCACTTTTTTCATATTGGATAAACCATCACTTTGCCCACCTTCTTTCTGCCTCCGCATCCTTCAAAAGAGGAAGAGAGGTTCCACCGTCTGGATCCAAAACATGCCCTCTCCTTCTACTTGGATCGTGCCAAACAATTCCGGGTGGACGCATGTAGGAAAGTGGGTTTCTGTTGCAGTAACCCCCCCACTTTTTGCCAGACTGCTGATGCACTTTTTCTTGGTGTGCCCTGGGTCCCTGCCAATAAGGTTCCCAGGGCCTGTGTTCTTTACCCAAAATTGGCCTCTCTGGCCACAGGTCAGCCCCTGGTAAGTGGTACCATAGGTACCCAGGGCACTGTGACCAGGGAAGACCTCTAAGGGCTGCAGCACTTTTTGTGCCACCCTTAGAGTCCCTGTACCTTTACACACACACACACACTGCCTTTGCAGGCTGCGTGTTTTGGTGCAGAAAGAGTGAAGAGTCGACATGGCACACATCCCTGTGTGCCATGCCTACAACCCACTGCCCCGGCACAGATCAGTCACCCCTCTAGCTGGGTGCCCTATGCCAGTGGTGAGGGTACAGGTGCATGAGCCCTGTACCCCTACAGTATCTAAGTCCATTCTTAGGCATTGTAAGTCCACAAGACCATAATGGCTATACTGAAAACTGAGAAATTTGGTATCAAACTTCTCAGCACATTAAACCCACACTGATGCCAGTGTGGGAGTTAATGAAAAATGCACACAGAGGGCATCTTTGAGATGCCCACTGAAAAACAACCAGCCTCTGGAGGGTTCCCTGACTGGTACACACCAGCCTGCCACCATGAGACATCTTTCTGGACCCCTAGGGTGGGAGCCTACACTCCCTTAGCCCAGAAACAAAGCCTTTCCTGGGCGGAGGTGTTCACACCTCCCCCAGGCCAGGAAGAGCCATCTGTGGTAGGGAAGCTTCAAAGGCCTGGCAGCCTTTGTAATTCATCCCCAGCCTCTCCTGCTATCAGGAGCAGGCACCCTTCCTGTCTCCCCTCCCTTTCAGCGGGAAGACAGGTGGGAAAAACTAACCAGCCCAGGAGGTGTGGCCACCTCTGCCAACTCCACCCCTCAGGTGGGAGAGGCGAGGTGAAGCCCACTCTCCAGTGCTCGCCATCTTGCAGATGGCAGGCACTCCCCAGTCAGGACTACGGCTTGTGCTCACTCCCCCACGTGGGGTGAGCCCACCAAGGGTGTAGTCACCCTAAGGTCAGCATCTACTGACCTCAAGACCCCTAAAACGCCCCCTAAGTACAGTATTTAGGGGGCAGCTGTGAACCAAGAAAGCAGATTAGAAACCACAAGAAAAGAAGATAAGAAGTAGGACGAAGAGCCGTGCAGAGCTAACAAGAGGACGACGCCCACTGACTTGGCCCCAGCCCTACAGACCTGTCTCCCCTCGAACCTGCTTCTGCGAAATCCCAGCGAAATCACAAACCCCGGAGGTCCTGCCTGCCTTCACTTCATGGACTCTAGCTCCTGAGAACACCGGACGTGTTTAAACTGCAGTTTCTGGTGCTAGCCAGAGACCGCAAATCCAGCATACTCTGCACCCGCCGACCCCGGCCCGAGCGAACCAACACCACGAGGAGGTCACCCCGGCGATCCTGACCTGAGATCCAGTGACCCCTGACCTTCCTCAAGCCTCCCGACGTCGCCTGCAGCCTCAATCCAGAGGAACACCCCTACCGCGACCAGAGCTGGTAAGAAAATCCGACGTCCAAATGCACCCCTGCACCCGATGCCCCACGGCCTTGGGTGCCCAAACCAACGGTGCCTGACCAACCAACGACATCCCAATTTACCCCTCGAAGTGGTGGCCGCACCCAGAAGATCCTCGTCCCCGAGCCTGCAGTGTTTCTTTGTCCCGCAGGTTCTGCATTGGAAACAACAGGGCACCCGACCTCAAAACAGCACTCTGCACCTGGCCGCCCTAGTGCTGCTGAGGGTGCACCTTTGGTGCTACTTTGGTCCCCAACTTGCCCTGAGCTAAACCCTAGGAGCTTTGCTCCCACAGCCGTGTGGACTGCTACCCAGCAGCCACCAACCGGAAGCCCCCTATCCTCCATAGGATAACATTGGGCCTTAACACTCTGCACCCGGCCGCCCTAGTGCCGATGAGGGTGCAATCTCAGTGCATCACTGACCCTGGGGGACCCCTGAATCTAACCCCAGAACCTTAACTCCCACAGTTGTTTACTTACCTGCAAACTGATAACCTGTTTTTCTTGAATAGAATAACATTGACAATTTTCTTTCGAAAAAACGAGCGTGGAGTTTTGAAAACGTGAAAAATTCCTTAAAAATCGAAACAATAACCAAAATGCATTTTCTCAACTGTTTTCAGGAAATGTCCGAGTGCTGAATCTAGGCATCCAGCACTGAGTTAGAAAAAGTATCGTAAAAGTTACTTACCTGCAATTTATTGTAGAAGCCCATTCATTTCAATGTACTGCTCCAAAAATTTCTAAGTGTGGAGTTTTGAAATCTGAAAATATTCTTTAAAAATCGCACGAATAACAATAACACATTTTCTCAACTGTTTTCAGGAAATATCCCAGTGCTGAATCTAGGCATCCAGCACTGAGTTGGAAAAAGTAACGTAAAAGTAACTTACCTTCAATTTGTTGAAAAAGCCTATTCATTTCACTGTACTGTATTTGCTAAGTGTTGCATACTACTGCTCCCCTGTAAATCAAACAAAGTACAATTCCTATTGCATTTTTTTTTTTGTAAACAAATTTTATTCGTCAAAGACACATCCAGCGAAGCTCTGTGACCCAGAGACTTCAACCATATCAAAAGACAACATACCAGTTTTGACATTTTTCTCATGAAGTATCGTATACCTATTGCATTTTTTAACTTTTCTATATCCAGTAACTTATTACTGAAGAGTATTTAATGCTTACCTGTACCAGGCTTGCTTGGTTCTAAAAAATAAACAACAATATATTTCTATACAAAAACAATTGGCCTATGTGAGAAGTTGGCCTGATATGTAGTGCTCACTATTCTAGTGATCACTGTGTATCATTCCAAACGACCCTTATTGATGATTGGTTGTAAGTCAACCTTATAGACCAGCTATCCTAGTAGTGTGGACAAGAGCAGTCTTCAGGCTAAACTCTAGAGGGCGTGTTAAGCCAGCTGTTTACCATCACATATACCCCTTGAACACCAAGTGAAAGGACACCACACAAGTTGTTATGAAAATAAAGGATATTTATTTATAACAAAACTACCCTGGCTCTTTGAGTCAGGGAGCTAAGCACAATACAAAACTCTTATGAAAATACTTCTAGTCGCACAATTTACACAAATGCCCGAAGGGCACGAAACCATTTACACTGCAAGTGAGATGGGAGAGGTTAAAGAGTCTAAAGTTACTGATTCCGGAGGAATCCGATCAGTGGGACTAAACGGGAAAGGAGCTGGACACTTGTAGAGTGAACCTACGATGGAGCACCGAGATGCTCGAGTTACCTAGCCCAGAGGCTGCGGCTGCGTGGGGTTCAGCAAGATGTCGGGAGTCCTTGTTGTAGTCTCGGGAGCCTGAAAGAAGAAGTTGCTGGCAGGCGACCAGTGTTGATGTTCAGCGAGATCCAAGCCTGGATCGGTGATGAAGAAAACCTGAAAGCAGAGGGGACTCAGTTCTCAACCGCTAGCCAGCGATCGTGTGGGTACCAGGAAGGTACCGGCTGAAGTCACCTCGACCAGGTGAGTGGATGGCGTCGGACTCGGCTGTTCCTCGGACCAGGAGGCGCGGCGGCGACCAGGATGGAGGGCGAGCTGTCCCACGAAGGTGTCTGCTGTCGATGATGCTGGGCCCAGGAATGGGGCAGCGGATCTTGGCAGTGGCAAGCCCACGCGGTGGAGTCAAGATGGCGTCCGGAGTGGACCAGGAGGGTCCGAGGTACTCCTCTGTTGAAGGGGAGCAAGAGCCAGTCTGGAGCAACCAGACCAGTGATGAAACTGTAGTGATGCGTCGTGAAGAGGGCCACAAGCCGGTCGGCGAGTGGTCGGACAACGCGGTGAGCAGCAAGGAGCAGAAGGGCCCCCCACGTAGATCTCGTGGATGCTGGGGAGGCAGACTTCGGTGCTGGAGCCGCTCAGGGTTAGGGCTTCTCAAACCCTAGGTGCACTCACTCGAGGGTCCCTCGGTGGGCGTGCTAGATAAGCGTCGTGCAGGTTCTGAAGATGGCCGGTCCCGCAGGTCTCGTCGCACCTACGAATCTCAGCTGGGCTGACGATGTAGGTAGAGGTCAGAGATGGCAGGGAACCCAGGTCTCGTCGAGCTGGGCAGTCTTGTTCCGTAGGAGAGACGTACAGCAAACCGCAAGCGCTTAGGTGGTGCCTGCTGGTGCAGGGTGGCTACTCCTTAGCCACAAGGGAGAGTCTTCGGAAAAAGTCAAGAGTTCCTTTCGTGGAAAGTAGTTCAAGATTCAGAATTATCCAATTTGGGAAGGGGACCCAATCCCACCTTTATTCTAGGAAAAAGGGGCTGGCCCGTGACTAGGTCCTACCTATGGGTGGGACCAGGAGGGGGGTGGTTACACCCCTATCCTTTGTCCGGCTTCGCCCCAGCTCAGGGGCTGGTGTGCCCCCGAAACTGGTTTGAGCCGGGCTATGCATAGTGAGCACCGGGGTGCCACTCGCAATCACCTTCCTTTCAGCCCTGCCTACCTGGGATACACAAACCCTGTCTGGGATGGTGCTAACACCGCCCTCGACAGGAAACCCTTTGTCCAAGCTCCCCTCGCTGGAAGGTCTCCCAGCAGCAGGAGGTCAGACTTGTGTCTGGTGGCAGCATCCATTTTGTGATGCTGAGGCTTGAGTCAACTTTAACCGGGGTTCAAGGTTACTTCCATGTCGTGTCCCTCTAGAAGGGTGGAATGCTAACCCAGTCGCCAGAATTGGCGAGGGGTTCGTATTCCAATTCGTATGACACCTTACTCGACATGTGTGGGTGATGCGATGCCAAAGTTAGCAAATAACCGCGAGCATTATAATGCGTTTTAAGGTAGTTGGCCCGCGTCACCATGGAACGGCTATTAGGATTTGGTTCCGCAAGCCGTCGACGGGCTCAGCTCGCGCCAGAGCACCGTCTCACATGATTCCCAGCACTCTGCCTTCAGGATTGATAAGGCCTGCCATAGGAGTGACTGACAGGAATCCATGCGTCCATTTTAGGGTTAGGTATAGGAATACTACACCTACAGCAACGGGTGATTACACCACCTTGCCCCAGCTGTCGTGCAGCCAGTTGTGTCAGATTTGGGTGGCCATCCAGGGGTGGCATAATACATGCTGCAGCCCCTGGTAGGCCCTGGGTACACCGATGCCCTGGATACCTGTGGTATGCTGATACAGGGACTGATAAGGCGGCCCAGTTCCAATTAGTGGATGCACCTAATGTACATGTGTGTTAATTTCGAGAGAGAACAGCTGGGCTGTGGGTCTGATTGGCAGGCCCACAGTCGGGGAAAGTCGTAAACCAATGAAGCAAAAGCAAAAAATCTGGGTGATCATAGGATTGCAGACCCTACTCTCCTACAGCCTAGAGTTCAGTTCTTGAGTGTGTGAATTCATTTGCTGACTGAGTGTGTACATCCAATGCTTAACACTGTCCTCTGATACTGCCTTACTGCTCGACCAAGCTACAACTTCTGAGAGTCATTTTCTATCTAACATTAACCTCTGCCTACCTTTGGGGACTCTTGGACTCTATACACACTGTACCTCACTTTGGTGCAGTATATATAGAGCCAGTTTCTTACAACGTAGGTTACGTGGGGGCTAAGAAAGGTCGGGCCGTGCACAAACAGACCATCTCCAGGTGGGTCGCTCTGTGCATCAAGGCCTGCTATTCTATGGCAAAGAAGGAGCCTCCAGTGGGGCTGTGCGCCCATTCCACCAGGGCGACGGCTGCTACTACTGCTTTGGGACGGGGAGTCCGCCTACATGACATCTGTCAGGCAGCTATGTGGGCATCTCTGCACTTGTTCGCCAAGCACTACTACCTGGACAGCCAAGTCCGGAGAGACTGCTTCTTTGGCCATTCTGTTCTCCAGTACTTCCTAGTGTGAACTTTATTCGCAGACCCACATCCGTGGTTCGTATTGCTGGGGTATCTATTCTAAGGTAAGGAATCTATAGCCAACTGTTTCTTTCAGATGAACAAGTTACTTAACTGCGGTAACGATATATCTGTAAGAAACATAGGTTAGTTATAGATTCCTTACTGCCCCACCCATCCTCCCCGTTATGCAAACTGACTTCTAGAGTTAAGGACATCCTTTCAGGGCCCTAGATTTGTGCACCAGTGGTCAGTGTCTTGCATGGCTCTGCGCTTCTGGCGTGGAAAGTCATGTACAGAACTGATCTCAGTGCGCGAGTGCAGCGTCTAAGTAGCTGCCGCGACGTCACTGCGGCGACCACGACGCCAAAGGCGAACGCGCAGGGGTACTGCTGCCGAAAAACTTTCCGGATCCAGTCTGGCGCCTGGCGGTAATTCTAAGGTAAGGAATCTATAACTAAACTATGTTTCTTACAGATATTTTGTGACCGAAGGTAAGTAACTTGTTCATCTTAGGCAAAGATGTCGGGCCTTCTCCACCAGGATGGGCAGTGTCCCCGAAGAGAGAGCTTCAAAGGCCTTCCGCCTTTGATAGCTACCCCCAGCCTTTTGCTACTATCAGCAACTGGCTCCCACCGGTTCTGACCCCCATTTTGGGCATGAGAACCGGTGGGAAAACCCAGCTAGGAATGGTGGTGTACCCACCTGTGCCAACCACACCCCTCATGTGGGAAAGACGAAGTGAAGCCCCCATCTCGGTTCCTTTCCTAAAGAACTCTTATCTCCCGTGGACATCAGATTTGTCCAACAGCAACTCAAGGCAGGATTCCAGATCCAGCCTGATCCGCGAGTCCTCACCATTCTGCACCAGGCGCCCATGTCCTGAGTCTGAGTGGCTCAATACCCCAGCCAGGTCCCCCGGTGATCCTGACCTGAGTGCCAGCTTTTGTCGACCTCCACCAACCTTATCCTCGACGCCTATAGCCTCATCCTGAATGGTCCCCCCCAACCGGAACCGGTGGGAAGAATCTGACATGAAAGTACACCCCTGCATCTGCTGTTCCCCAGTCCTGAGGTGGCCGACTGACGGGGTCCTGGTGTCCAACAACTCTTCATCTTCTTCCTCCAGTCGTTGGTTCCCGTCATCCAGTCTTCTGACTCCAGCCCTTTTCCGTGACAGACGTCCTTCATTTAAAAGCCTTGGGCTCCTGAGCACCCGGCCGCCGCTGGTGGTGTGGACACGGTGCCAACCTGGGACCCCCTTTGCCCTTACCTTAAACATAGGAGCTTGTCTCCCAAGTGGCCTACCCGTGAGCAGCCCCCAACCAAGGTATACCCCTAACCCCATTGGCTGACAGTGGCACCCTGCACTCTGAACCCAGCCGCCTAAGTGCTGCTGGTAGTGCCCCTTGAGTGCCAACCTGAACCTTGGTTCTAGCCTCCAAACCTCCATCCCCAAAACCGTTTATTTACCTGCAAACTTGGTACTTTGTTTTTCACTTAGGAAGTGTTGAACTGTCTTGTACTGTATCAAAAAGCAACTTAGTACCTTCACCAGAGTTTTTTTTTCTTTCTTTCAAAAACCTTTATTAACCAAGTAAACATAATCATAATACACTTTTGCATCAGTTCAAAACGTTGTACACAGTAGGTAGTTAGTCGAATATCATAAATGTAATGACAACACCGTCATGCAAGCATATAATTCTGAGAGGCACTGCTTTGGCACCACAATAAACACATCGTAAAGTGGGTGGGGGCTGCACTGTAGGATGGGAGTAAGCACAATCGGAAGGGGAAGCAGGGGGATAGGGAGAGGCAGTTACTGACCAGCGCCAGTGGCCGCCGCGGGCGGAGTGCCAGCGGGGAGCATGGGGGAGGCGGCACGGCTCGAATGAGGCCGGGAATGAAGATATGTCACTAATGGCCCCCATATGTCAATTGGGCGAGGTCTCGTGGGAAGTAAGTCCCAGAATTCAGAGAGCAATGTCTGGCATCTCGAGGCATCTTCAAGCCAGTGAGTGAACTGGGGCGCCGGTCTGCGACTCCAGCACATGGCCACCCTACGCCTAGCCAGAACGAGCAGCATCGCGATCAGATGGCGGGAATAATCCGGGCAAAATATAACAAAGCCCAGCAGACACAGCGGTGAGTCGGGTCGTACCGGTGTGGAGGTAATCTCGGAGATGGCGGCACAAACCGCCAGACAGAAATCTGACACCCTAGGACATAGCCATCCTAGATGATCAAAATCCGCGGCAGGGGCAGCGCAACGCATGCAACTATTGTTAGGTATAAGTCCCAGTTTGTGGAGCTGAGCAGGAGTGCGATATAATCTATGTAAATATTTTAAGTGTATGAGACGAAGCCGGTAGTTGGGTGACAGTTTCTTCGTCTGGTTGCAGCAATAAAGCCAGTCAGCCTGAGCGATATCCATTCCCAAATCCTCTCCCCAAGCCATGCGTGCACGATCCGTCGAGATGGAGGTGGACGAGAGTGTGAGAGCATATAATTTGGTGACTATTTTGCGAGGAGAGGGGGATGTATATATAGTCGAGAGCCTGCACCGAAGGCGGAGGCTGTGAGAACGTTGGATATACCTTCCTACATATAGCTCGTAACTGATAGAAAAGTAATGTAGTAATGTGTCCAACGGACCAGAAGAGGAGAGAGTAGAACGAATCGCCGGGATAAAGATCTGCCAGTGTCGTCAGACCCAAGCGGGAGGCATGTTTAGACATACCGGTTGGTTGGAGAGGGGGAAAAGCAGGGTGCCGAACAATCGGCATGGCGTTAGCCGCCAATATTGGGGCGTTAGAAAGTTTGTGCAGTCCGGACCAGGCCCAGCGCAGGGTCTCGACTGTATCTACCTCAGCACGCGGACGACTTGCCGGGGCAAGCAGGGCAGTAGTCAGCCGCCAGGGAGCTGCGATGTCCTCCTCCACCACGACGTTCGGTTGATAAGGGGAGGGATGAATTCAGAAATGTAGAAAGCTAGCCTGGGCTGTTAAGACGTAAAGCTTAAAATTAGGAGCTCCCATGCCTCCTACCGACATGGTGAGAGTAAGGATATTGTATGCAATCCTGGGCTGTTTGCCAGCCCAGACAAGGGAGATGATCAAGGAGCAAATTTTTCGAAAGAAGTGGGTGGTGAGGAGTATAGGGATATTTAAAAAAAGGTAGAGGAATTTTGGAAGGACCACCATCTTGGCAATGGCTATGCGGCCAGCTAGGGACAGTGGGTGCCGGTTCCAATGCGGTATTTTAGACTCCAGCCAGTCCACCGCTTGCCCAAAGATGGCCCTCCAGAGCTCGTCCAAGTCCCTACTCAACCAGATACCTAGGTAGCGGATGGGGCCAGAGGCCCAAACGAAGATAAAATCCGGCGTGAATGGTTTGGTGGGATCAGTAAGGGGGAACAGCACTGACTTACTCCAGTTAATCTGTATGCCGGACAGTCCACCGAATCGTATTATCTCCCGCACAAGAGGGCTGAGGTTATCTTGGAGGTGGCGAACATATAAGGCAACGTCGTCCGCATACATGGAGACCAGGAGGGAGCGGGTCGAAAATACTATACCCCTCTGGGTATGGTGTTGCCGGAGTCTGGCTGCGAGAGGCTCTATCGCAATGGCGAATAGCATAGGGGACAGTGGACATCTTTGCCGAGTGCCGCGCTCAATCAAAATGGGATCTGATACCTGATCGTTGATTCGGAGACGAGCAGAGGGGCGAGTGTAGAGAAGATATCTTCCGTATGAACATGTTGCTAAAGCCGAGACGTGGTAGAAGAAAAAAGAGAAAGGGCCATTCAAGCGTATCGAACGCCTTAGTGGCGTCGAGTAGATCGGCCACAGCAGGGAGATCGGGGTTAATTTGATGGAGAACCGAATAAATAGTCCTGAGGTTATGCGAGGTGGCCCGGCCGGGGATGAATCCAGACTGGTCAGGGAGAGCAATGAGGGGCATAAGGAGAAGGAGACAGGAGGCCAACAATTTGGCAAAAATTGTGTTATCAATATTAATGAGGGAGAGAGGGCGATAGGAATCACGGCAGTCAGCTTGTTTGTCCGGCTTGAGCAGTAGTGTTAACATCGCCTCACGAAGGGACTATGGTAAGAGGCCGCTATCAAAAGAACCGTTGTACATGGCAGCCAGATGTGGTTCCAGCAGCGATGCAAACGTTTTGTAGAAAGAAGCGGGAAGACCATCCAGACCGGGGGCCTTATCACTAGGTAAACTGCTTATAGCCGCAAGTATCTCCTCCCTGGTAAAAGACTAGTCTAAGAATTTCTGATGGTAATCTTCCAACCAGACCAGCGCAATGGTTTCGAAATATTCCTCACAGGCCTCACGTGAGGGGGGGGGGGGACCGGTGGTGTAAAGTTGTGAGTAATAGTCCGTAAAACGAGTCATGATTTCCACCGAAGAGGTGGTTCTAGTGTGGCCGCCCTCCTGCAGAGCCGTAACGTATGACGCGGCACGGGGGGGTCGTAGAAGGTTGGCTAACGTCTTTCTAGGCCGATCGCCCTCCCCAAAGCAACTGACTCTGGCCTCCCTGCCCAGGAAGGTGAGTTCTCTGTCGGCCTCTTCGGTAAATTCAGTGTGCTTTTCCCATAGGAGCGCAAGGGTCTCGGGCCTAGTGCGGGCCGCCTGAGCAGCATCCAAGGCCTTAATTTCGATTTCCAACCTGTCCAATGTGGTACGGATGGAGCGAAGAACACCGGCTTATTTGGAGATGCATTCTACCCGTATGACAGTTTTAAAGCCTTCCCACAGGGTGGAAGCGGAATCCACCGAACTTACATTTACATCAAAATAGTTAGTGATCGCTGTTTGGATCTCGTCGCAGAAGACAGTGTCGCGTAGTGCGTTCGGCAGGAGCCGCCATGTAGAAGCTCACTGTGGGGAGTGAGGGAGACGCAGACAAATCTGAACCGGCGCATGATCCGAGAAGGTGCATGCCATATGAGTGGCAGAGGTGAGCCAAGCGAGGTGATCCACAAATCAATGCAAGACCAGCAACCCCGAGCACCAGTGACGCAAGTGCCCTCACGGACAGCCGGCCACACATGGCACCAGGTATCATATAGCGAGTTTGGTCTGAAGTAACGCGGAAGCGCGAAGATGGGAAGAATGGTGGCCAGAGCGGTCCAAGTTTGCCGAAAGAGTGACATCAATCCCCCCCTCCCCCAAGAAGATCGACCGGGCCCGGGGAGAAAATAGGGTGCCATATATGAGTAAAAAGGTCAGGATCGTCTGAGTTAGGGCCGTACACAACGGCTATCGTCATGGGTTGAGCCAGGAGGGAGCCGTGTAGAATCAAGTATCGACCGTCAGGATACGGAGTACCTGAATAGGATGCCAGGGTAGACCCCTTCGAATCAGAACGGACACCCCCCTAGCGTAAGAGGAATAGTACGAGGAATGAGATTCACCCCAATAGCGCAATTGCAGTCTGGAGGAGGTTTCAGGCAGCAGGTGAGTCTCCTTCCAGAGACAAATGTCTACTTTGTGCCGCTGCAAGTGAGAGTGGATGAGCCTGGCTTTTCGGTGATCATTAAGACCACGGATGTTCCAGGTCCAACAGATAGTGTCAGTCATGTTGTGCTGTAACAAGGGGAAATGTGACGCTGAGCGAGTGGGCAGGCATCGAATAAGGCCAGTGAAGTCGCTGCAACATTTAGGTTCTAACCAGAGGGAGAGCAGAATGACCACCCTTGGCAGGTGCTTGGACCAATGTGGAGCCTGCTACACAAGGAGACCCAGGTGTAAGGGGGACCACCAATGCAGCAAACGGAGAAAAGGGAGGAGAAGCAGTGCCCATCATACATAGGGGCAAGTCATGCACAATCTTGCTGTAAGGAAAAACAGTGGTAGCAATAAATTGATGCAGTCCGATTAGGAAGTGTAAAGAAAAACAAAACAACACCCTAAACCCTAAAAGACGTGAGGCAAACCCATAAGACCCCCCTCCCCTACCCCACCCGTACCATTGAGCCTTCTGCGAACTAGAGTCCAGAAGCTGCCATAGTAGAGGCAGACAAAGTGCAGTCAGCTGAATTACAGGAACCCCCCCGCCCAACCAATCCCCCCACTATTGCAACCTAAAAAACACATCCCGAAAACCCGCCAACCGCACACCCACTCCAACCCCCCAATCAGGCTGAGATACCTCCCCGACCCACCCAAGGGACCCACAACTAGGAAGGAGGAGAACAAAAATCAGAAAGGGACTTTTCCCGTGAGGGCATGGCAGGGCTCAGCGTACACCCCTGCAGTAAAGCAGGGTGGCCAAGCTATTGAAACAGCAGACCGCAAACACATAAGAGATCCCCAATGAGTCAGAGAAAATCAATCATTGTCACTAAGGTTGTTGGAATTAGCAGGCTGGGAGCCAGAGGGCGACCGGCGTGAGGATTTATCAAGCTTCTTAGCAAATGCAAGCGCATCCCTCGGGTTGGGAAACATGAGCGTCTTGGTACCCTGACGGACTCTCAGCTTTGCCGGGTAGGTCAATGAGTAAGTCACCTCATGTTTTTGAAGAATCCGTTTTGCTGGGAGGAATTCACAGCGAGCGGCCTGAACTGCCAGAGTGTAGTCCGGAAAGAAGGAGAGAGAGTTCCCTTGGTGGGTGATTTTCCCCCATCGCGTGCTGCGCGTAGAATCGCGTCTCGGAAGTTCAATATTTTTGCAATAATGGGGCGAGGAGGGAGACCCGGACCAGGGCGGGGACCTAGAGAGCGGTGGGCATGTTCCACAGCAAAGACTGAGGAAAGGATGTCCCCAAAAAGTTCCCAGTCCAGCTGTTCCAAGAAATCTTCCATGCGGGAAATATTGGTTGACTCTGGCACGCCCGTAATGCGAAGATTGCTCCGGCGGGAGCGTGCTTCTAAGTCCTCATTCTTGTTGCGGATAACGTCCAGTATTTTATCCATCTGGAGCATCTTCTGTCGATCCTGAATGGCAGCGTCCTCAATGTCCGAGATCCGGGACTCCGCGTGAAGAAGGCGATTGTCGTGAGCGTCCACCCTAGCCTTAACCGAGTCCAGCTGTGCGGAGAGTCGATAGAGTTGTGCCGCGAAACCGGTGACCGTTGATTTGACATCCAGCATGATCGCCTTCAGGTCATCATTATGTGCTGTAGGAGCCTCCATATTGGCTGCAGAGCCACCCCCGTCCGACCCCGTACCGTCCTGGCGAGTCGATCCAGGCCGGTCAAAGGCAAGTTTGGGCTGTTTAGGGTTGAATCTCCCCATCGCGAACAGACACCGACCAAGGCGCCCAGACGGCGCAAAGAGGCCAAACTGCGCCCGGGAAGTGCAATGTCACAGTGGGCAGCGTGCTGAGCAACACCTCACATATAGGGCAGTTGGAGTGGTAAAGCCAGCAGAGAGCTCAGTGCAGTGGCGGCAGCTGCCAGGCACAACCCGCATTGGGCACAGAAGGGCGTCAGAAGGCAGCAGCGAAAGGCACCGGTGCCCAAGGATCACAGGCAGCAGCAGCGTGGCACCGCAGGAGCGAGTCCCCGGCGTGGGATGAGGCTGACCAGCGAGCACCCTACGATATAGGCTGTCGGCGTCTGGCAGGCTTCAGGGCCAGCGTGGCACTGTCTTTTGTGATGGGGGAGGTTTTAGGAGCCACAGTAGTCTAATGCAGACCAAGACGTGTGGGGGGCACCAAGCACCTGCAGTGAGGACGATGTGGCGGGTGCGGGGTCTCGCTCTGGGAGATGTGACAGGGGGAGGGTGAAGGCTCAGGGCGTCACACCAGGCTCTCCTCGACCCCCATGATGCAGCAAATGCTGGAGATGGACCAGTCCGGTGATGGGCGCCGTCCGCCCCGTGTGTGTAATTTTCGCCGCCGAGGCACAGGAGCGGCACAGCAGGAGAGCCGGAGTGGCGGCCAAGAAGCAGCTAAGGCAGGGCGTCTCAGGTTGTGGAAGCAGGCGGCCGGAGCGCAGTCACTCGCCAGCTGCCCCACACAGATGCACCTGGAGGCAACCAGGAGCAGGCGCAAAGCAGGGGGAGCCGCAACGGGGAAACGCGAGGGGTCCGCCGCACCCGCCACCAGGCCCGGGCTCCAGCAGCCACCCGAGAGGGCCCAGCCGGGGAACTGGGTGGAGCAAATGCCGTGGCAGGGCCGGGCCATACAGCACACGGACCCCCAACCCGAGCAGCCCCAGCAGCAGCCTCACTCACCGGAGCTAGTAGCATGGGGGCCCTCGGCGCCCTCTGGGTGAGATGGACCCCTCCCGCGGCGATCAGGGAATCAGGCAGCAGAGGGCCAAACCAGACACACCACGAGGAGCAGGCCCCGCCAGGCCGGCGGGCCGCAGACTGCGACTCACACAGGACGTCCGGGAGTCAAAACGGCACCAGACGGCTCCCAGGGTCCTGCTGCCACAGGATCTGCAGGTGAGTGACAGAAATAAAGCGGTCTGCGTGCGGATTATACCGGATTAATAAGCTTGGCCGGCAGAGCTCACTTAGAGTGTGGCCATCTTGCAGCCGGCCAACCCACTTTCCCCCTTACCTTCACCAGAGTTAACCTATCTATCAGAATTAGTGCATTAGTGCTTAGTAGAACTTATAGGTTTAGTTTAAGCAATAGCATGTGTATTACCATGTGAGTTTCAAGCGGCCATTTTTAAAGCTATCTCAGTTTTCTCACCAAGCGACAGAATGCGTCATACTGGGTAGATGCAGTAGACGCGTGCGCAGAGACTTTCCCGCGTTTTTGACGGCCATTTTAGACACTTAGGTTACTTGTTAGTAATACATATAGGCAAGCGTCCCCTAGATACAGTATGTTAGTATATGAGGCAATATTATTACAAGACCTGTTGGTTACGTGGTTACATGTTATTTGTGAGGATTGCATACAAGCAAGTTTCTTTAAATACGAAACCTTGCTCCATCAATCCCCTCTGTGAAGGCATTTAATGCCAACACTAATTTCTACTAAATCAGACGCCAACTTTAGCACATCTAAATTTCTTCTTCAACTCTTTCATTCCTTTCTTTCTCCCCCTTACACTGTAATCCTCTCATTCTTTTGTAAAAGTCTCCTTTTAATTCTTCTAGTTGTAATTCCTCGAATTTTCTAGTCTTCCCTCTTTCATTCAATTCATATTTCTTTCTCCATTTGCAGCATTTATGCCAAAACATTATTGCTAATACTAATAGTGTCATTCCCATTATGGGCAGTATTATATGACCTAGAATACCATTACCTACGTTAGAAAACCAACTACCTAAACTAGAAATGCAATTTGTCAACTTCTTCCAAACACTTTCAACTTCCAGTGGTTTCAACTCTTCTTCTAATTTCGTAATATTTTTAACATATTTCCCAATTTCAATGCTTTTATCTAGAATATAAGTGCAACAATTTTGCGTTTTCAATAATTTACAGACTCCACCCTCTTTTGCCAATAGTATGTCAAGAGCAAATCGATTTTGCATAACCATAGATCTGACTGCAACTAATTCAGTGTTGATCATTAAGAATCCTCCAGCAGTGTCAGTAGATAACCGATCATCAAAAAGTACACCCAAGCACACGCAGAGTTTCAATTTGCAGAGTTAGTAAGTCACTTTACATGAAACATAATAAATCAATCTTTGCTTCTTTCTTGTGATTTTCTTCTTTTTAATACTCCTGATTTAACAGTAGTTCCCAAGCCAACACTTGTTTCGTCGCCTTCGTAAGATCGTACATGCGACTTGTTCACGGCTGAATACTGTCTTTAATAGTGGTATAAAGTGTGACGATAATTCCAGGTCACACTATCCTGTGATGCAAGAGGGTACCCTGCTAAGGGTTTGCACTCCGTTTTCAATAAAATATCCGATTTTCAAAGTATTTAATCCCAATCTCTGGGTTTTCTCAAGTAGAGCGTAACTGGGGGGTGCAGCTTCCTCCTCGCGCCGGACTCCAAATACGACTCGATATACCACTATTAAAGACAGTATTCAGCCGTGAACAAGTCGCATGTACGATCTTACGAAGGCGACGAAACACGTGTTGGCTTGGGAACTACTGTTAAATCAGGAGTATTAAAAAGAAGAAAATCACAAGAAAGAAGCAAAGATTGATTTATTATGTTTCATGTAAAGTGACTTACTAACTCTGCAAATTGAAACTGTGCGTGTGCTTGGGTGTACTTTTTGATGATTGTTTGTTGCCACAATAACTTAGGGAGGCTGGTGGTTCTCCCCAACCCTTTAGCACCACAAATAATATAATTCCCACAAATACAAGGTGAATCAACCATAAGCGCCTATTATCTATTTCCAATACCACTGCCCAAAATGTAAACTAGATAACCGATCAACTACTGTAGATAACTGACAAATCTTCAGTGAATTTAGACGAACTCCCACTGAAGGTATCAATGCACCAAAAATGTCACCTACTATTTCTGAAAAACTAGCTCTTTTTACACGTGTTCGTTAATTATTGCCTTCATTGCTTCCAGTGATTCTCTTTACATGCTAAACTTTAGGGAATACTATTCCAAAATGAATGTATGTTGTTATCCTGCAGTCTTTTTCCCCGCAGGGAATCACTTGCGGAGGGGGGGCGCTGGATGATGGAATAGTATAATTTACTATTCCAACTCCAGTCTGTGCGGACAATAGGGAAGGTGTTTGATTATAAATCCAACACCCCCTCTTTCCCCCTCCGCAAGTCGTCGTTCCGACTTGCGGAGTAATGGTATGCGGAATCACAACGCGCTCGTTGTAACGGCCACGTTGTGATTCCCTGCGGGGAAAAAGATTTGTGGTAAACGTTGTTTACCTTCCAAAATAGTAGCTCCGATACCAGTGGTCAGGCAGCCTAAAATAGGCTTTATTGCCACACATAATAGATTCCAGGAAATACTGGATCCGTTCCTCCTTTTAGTCCCCATCCCCCAATTACTACCAAATTATGTTCACATTCACTGGAAACAATAATCACATTGTTATATTCAGTCTTTAACCTATGAAGACAGATTTTTCCCTTCTTTTCAAAATGCAAAGATATTTCAGCATGAGTCTTGCCATTTGCATAATGCTCTTCCTCCTCAGCCCATTTAGGTATTGAGGTGGTTCAGCTGCTCTCCTTTGAATATCCTGTCTCCTTGCCTCAACTAAATTCAAAAATATTTTCTCCTCTTCATGCAATTTACACGTTAAATTGTGCTTTTGTGCTTCAGCTATATCTATTGCTTTCATTGTTAGAAAATATTCACCCATAAATTGTGAGTCTCTCGTACTAAGGACAGGGTTCATGCTTTTTCGCATAGGAACCTCAGAAAAGATCACATCTACATTAGAATAATAATACTGCAATTTCCCTGTTCTATAGAATAAACTTGCTAAAACACTATACGAAATACCATATGTCAGTGGTAAATGATATGTAACTCCTGCTACAGATGCGGGTAATTTCATACATAAATAGCTATCACTAACCTCCATGGTTTCTACATATTGTACTAACAAGTTGGTAAAAACATTCAAGTCTGTATCAATTTTTACAGTGTGATGTAAATCTAACTCATCTGGTGCTTCTAATTCAACTTTGTCTCCTGTAATGCTATCTACCTTTCCATGTGTATTAGTGCTATTTTGTACATTTGTAACCATCAAATAAGGAATGGCTACGGTTAGTACTAACCATATTATGAGTACTAAAAATATACTACCTATACAAGTACTACCTATACATATTCTACAACATTTCTTTACACAATTCGGTTTTCCAGCAGCTCTATTGTCAGCCATTTATCAAATGCGATAAGAAGATTTCTCTTCTTTACTTTAGTATTTAACTTCGTGACAGAATATAAAGGGAAATTCTTTTCAGGTTGACCTCACTTCTTCATCAATTGGTTCTGGATTTAAGCTTTCATCATCTTCTCCAGTTATTTCCAAATTTTTGAAATCTTCAAGAATAACATATGTCCATTCGGTACCCTTGAATTTATTATTTATTATTTTCAGTCTTGGACTTCTTCGTTTTGGTACTTCAGTTGACTGTCCAGATTGACTGGATACTTTGTCTACTTGTTCTGGTTCCTCTGTTGTGCGTTTAAACCGGTACTTCACTCTCTTGATAACACTAGGCCAATTATTGCCTCTCCTGATTCTTTTAGCTTGCACTGCGCTTTGAGTTTCTTCGAGTGTTCTTTTATTTTCACGAAGTTGTGGCACAACTTGTTTATTTTCGTTTTCCTAATCCCTCTCTACCTGACCTTGTCCAGGGCTTATTATTTTGATGTCTTCTGCCTGGATGCATTCTTCTTCCCTAATCTGACCCTGTTCAGGTTCAGTTTTAATTGGATTTTCTTCTTTCTTTACCTGAACTTGTTTGACTTTGCCTGTCTGGTCCTGCTCAGGTCTTTCTGTTTCTTGATTTTCTTCTGCCTGAACGTTTTTTCTAAGACCTATCTGTCCCTCCTTAGACACCGGGGCTGTAACTTCTACCTCGTCTATCTGAGTTAATTGCTCTTTCCTTATCTGGCCCTGCTCCGATTCCCTAATAATCGTGGTTTCACTTACCTGAGTGTGTTCTTCTAATCCTACCTGGTCCTCACTCTTTTCCTGACTAGCTAATCTAGTTTGGCTCCTTGTTCTTACAATTTCTTCAGGTATTTCAACTATTGGGATCCAATCATCTTCACTGGTGCTTGGTTGTTCCTGCTCAGCTACTTCAGGATTTATTATTCACGATGCTTCAGCTGTACAACTTCAGCCCCTTCACCTGCTTGAGTCTGTTGAGGTTCTTCTTCGTCTGGTGCTGGTACTCTTTTAGTATGGCTTGCATGAATCCAATTAGGCAAACCTGCACATTTTACTGCTGTTGCTGTAACCAACATAACCTGATGAGGTTTTTCCCACCTTGGTGCTGGGCACGATTTTCGAGTATGATTCTTCACTACAACCCAGTCACCGGGATTCAGATCATGCGCTTGGTTCGGCTGCCTGGGGACTGCGTCTTCTCCAACCTGGTGAGATCTGGAATGCACTTGGTCAGCCAACTCTTTGCAATACTCCAGTACCAAATCATCAGTTATATTTAACAGCTTGTGTCCTGGTATACATGCTTGCCTCATTGTTCTTCCCATGATTTCATGGGGACTCAATCCGGTATTCTTGTCTGGAATACTTCTAAGTCCCATCAGAACAAGAGGTAAAGCATCAGGCCAATCCAGTGGAGTGGATGCACACACCTTTCCCAGCCTTGACTTAATTGTGCCATTCAATTGTTCTACCACTCCAGATGCCTCTGGGCGGTATGCACAGTGCAGCTTTTGTTCAATTTTGAATGCTTCACAAATTAATCAAATGATTTCATTATTAAAACGAGACCCTCGGTCTGATTCAATAGTTACTGGAAAACCGAAATGCGGTATAAACTCTCTTAATAGGAGTTTGGCCACTGTCAAGCTGTCATTTATTCTGGTGGGGTATGCCTCCACCCACTTTGAAAATAGAAAAACTTTGACAAGTACATATTTTAAGCCTCGACAAACAGGCAACTGAATGAAATCAATTTGAAGTCTTATAAAGGGACCTTCAGCTTTTCCAATTTTCCCTGTATAGACTATTGTTCTCTTGCCAGGATTCATTTTTTAAATTTTTTGTTTTTAAATCTGTTTATTAATAGTAGGGCAGCTTAAAACACCAAAATTACTACAATTTGCGAAAGTGCATCTACTTGTTTGACGCATAGTCCATTTACAGACGCACGTCAATAATACAATGAATACAGTAAACTTGAAATGTAATGATACAAGTCATTTGATGTCACCATCACCCCCTTCCCTCGGAATAGTCATCGGGCTCTGTCAGAGGTGGAGTACAAATATATCCCCTATATTTATTCCATGCTCCCCATACCCTCTCCACCACCATAGCCCCATCCATGTCCTTGCACCAGTCCTGTAGTGCTGGTGCGCACCGCGAGCTCCACAATCGGGCTATGTTACGTTCGGCAAACATCATCCCAAGGGTTGTCCAGTCCTGTTGGGGGTCATTAATGTCAGTGGGTTCCCAAATGTTTAGGAGACATCTTTTGGGCTCTGGTGTAGTCGAGACTCCCCCCACCTGAGACATTGTTCGCATCACCGCCGTCCAATACAGCATTATCCGTGGACACTGCCACATGGTGTAGTAAAACTTGCCTTCCTCCCCACATTCCCTCAGGCAGAACGGATTTGTGGTACTCCCAATCTTATGTAATTTGACCCTGGTGTAGTACGTGCGATGTAATATTTTAAGCTGTATCAGTCTCAGTCGTGAGGGTATTGCCACTTCGCATGGAGACAAAAGTGCCTCCTGCCAGTCTGTATCATCCAAGTCACCCAGTTCATTGGACCATTTCACTCGCAAAGATTGCGTTGGATCAGGTAAATTATTAACCAATTTGCGGTAGGTGAGAGTGGTAGCCCTTTTAACCATGCGGTCAGTTAGCAACCTATCCTCCAGAGGGGAGGCTTCTGGAAGTGTGGTGTCAGTTGGTATAACTGCCGTAAGTGCGTGTCTGATCTGCATGTAGCGGAATATTTCAGAGGGTGCCAGCTCATAGTGTTCTTGAAGATGGGCAAAGGTAACCATCTCACCCTTGACCCATAAGTCACCCACCGTGGAGATGCCTATAGCATCCCAGCTGTGGAAACCCTTACTATTTCTAAGTTTTCCTAATCTTTGTGTTTCCTAAAGTGGAGTGAGTTGGGTAAGAACCCCATTCCATCCCAGTTTTGTTAGTGCCGCGTGCCAAATCTGCACCGTATGCTCCGTGGGTCCGATTAGTGGGGTAGATCGCTTTCTGGTGTATAGCGCCTTCATGACAACCCCCTCTCCCAGTCCAAACCTGTCTGCTTAAAACGCTGGGTCTGTTTGTGGGGCATGTATCCATTGATTAATTACTTTCAATTGCGATGCCCAATAATAGAGGTGTATGTTTGGGAGTGCTATGCCTCCATCATAACAGCCCCGGACCAGTATGTCCACGGCAATGCGTGCCGGCTTGTTCCTCCATAATAAACTAGAGACCTCCACCGCTATCGCTTTAAAGTAGCCTTGGGGTACAAGGAACGGGGTATTTTCCATAGCATAGAGAAATCGGGGAAGTGCCATCATTTGAAAAAGTGTCACTTTCCCAAGCAATGTCAACGGTAGGGATTGCCAGTGCCTCGTATCACGTCTGAGATGTTCCAGGGGAGGCATGAGATTTTTTTTAAGGAATTCGTGCGAATGCGGCGTTACATAGATAGCAAAACCAAAGGAAATGATGGACGGAGTGTTGAACATTGCAAGCACTCACCCCCAGTCAAGTGATCTGGGTTTAATCCACCACCGTTCTTTAGCCCACTCTGCCATCCCAGTTCAGACATGGACATATGCAAATCAGTCTGACCCTGTGCCTCATGGGAACAGTCCAGCCCGAACTGCCAAGCCATGTCTTTCCTGGACCGGAAACAAGCTTCGTAGGACCGGTTTCTGGCATTTCAGCCGTCTTCAGCCCGGTTTGCTTGAATCCAGTGGCAAAGTGAGCAAGGGACTCACTTCTGAGCATACCCTGCCAACTTATGGCGAACAAAGCAAAACCAAAGGAAATGATGGACGGAGTGTTGAACATTGCAAGCACTCGCCCCCAGTCAAGTGATCTGGGTTCAATCCATCACCGTTCTTTAGCCCACTCTGCCACCCCAGTTCAGACATGGCCATATGCAAATCAGTCTGACCCTGTGCCTCATGGGAACAGTCCAGCCCGAACTGCCAAGCCATGTCTTTCCTGGACCGGAAACAAGCTTCGTAGGACCGGTTTCTGGCATTTCAGCCGTCTTCAGCCAGGTTTGCTTGAATCCAGTGGCAAAGTGAGTAAGGGACTCACGTCTGAGCATACCCTGCCAACTTATGGCGAACAAAGCAAAACCAAAGGAAATGATGGACGGAGTGTTGAACATTGCAAGCACTCGCCCCCAGTCAAGTGATCTGGGTTTAATCCATCACCGTTCTTTAGCCCACTCTGCCACCCCAGTTCAGACATGGCCATATGCAAATCAGTCTGACCCTGTGCCTCATGGGAACAGTCCAGCCCGAACTGCCAAGCCATGTCTTCCCTGGACCGGAAACAAGCTTCCTAGGACCGGTTTCTGGCATTTCAGCCGTCTTCAGCCAGGCTTGCTTGAATCCAGTGGCAAAGTGAGCAAGGGACTCACATCTGAGCATACCCTGCCAACTTATGGCGAACATATGCGTTACATAGATACCCAAATACTTAAAACTTCCCTCTGTGATCTGCAGAGTACATCCCATTGGGAGTTGTGGTGGTGGGCCATGAAGCACGTACAGAACCGATTTGGACCAATTAATGGTGTAGCCAGAAACCCGACCATAAAGGTCACAGATATTCAAGAGCACAAGGATGGATCGCCTGGGTGATGCCATATATAACAACACGTCATCGGCATACAGAGAGATGCGGTCCTCCCAGCCTGCTGCCCAATGAAGCCCTCAGATAGTCGGTTCCCAATCTTATCCATGCAGCCAGCGGTTCTAACGGGATTCATTTGTTGACATGTCAAGCATCTTTGGCAAAGACTCTCTACAATGTTCCTGAACCTTGGATTAAACCAATCACGTTTAAAGAGTCTAATCCTTGCATCTCTACCTATGTGGGTGTCTCCATGATGCATCCTAGCCGTGGGTGCAAGCATACAATCTGGCATTACAGGTCTGTCATCTAAGTAAACCCATACACCATCTTCTGCCCTTCTCTGACAACCAATTTTCTCCCACTCTTCTCTTTCCTTTGTCTCTGCTTCATTCCATGTTTGTAATCCTGATAACAGCATAAGTTGGCAGCTGATTCCACAATTTTCAACTTTCCTGTTTACTGCCATTTGAAATTTTGCGCAGTGTTGGGCAACCTGGTCAGCATATCGATTACCTGCAGTCACACGGTCATTTCCTGACTTTTGTGCGGCACACTTGACCACTGCCACCTCTTTTAGTAATTGTATTGCATCAAGCAACTCCTTTACAAAATTTCCGTTTTTAATAGGAGACCCTGAAGGAGTCAGGAAGTCTCGCTGCAACCAGAGCTGGCTAAAGTCATGCACAACCCCGTAACCATACTGACTATCAGTGTAAATGGTTACTCTCTAATTTTTCCCATTTTTGCAGGCTTTAATTAAAGCAAGGCTACGTGTGCTGACTTGACTCCTGGTAAATAGGATGCTTCGACTATTCCAGCCAATGTACACACGGCATAAGCAGCACTCAACCCTCCTTCATGGCGCATACATGAGCCGTCTACAAAAAGCTCATGCTCAGTATCTCTCAAAGGCTCATCCTGTATGTCTGGTAGGGGTTTGGTACTGAGCTCTGTTACATCAAGACATTCGTGTTCAGCTTCATCTTTCACTTCCTCATTGTATGGGTCTGGTAACAAGGTAGCTGGGTTAAGAATGGTACATCTGATTATGGTCACATTTTCTGCTCCCAATATGATCCTTTGATATTTGGTTAATCTGCTCGGAGTGAGATACTGAGTTCGAGCTCTTGTTAGCAGAATTTTAACTGCATGAGGGACGTTTGCCTTAACAGGATGTCCCATTACAATTGACTCACTTTGTTCTATACTTACACATGTTGCAGCCACAGCTTTTAGGCATCCTGGCAATGCAAATGCTACAGGATCTAAGGTATCAGAAAAGTATGCCATTAGACCATGTCTCTGTGTTAAAACTGAGAGGGCACAGTTTTCTCTCTCGCATCAGAACAATGCGAATTCTTTCGAATAATCTGGCATACCTAGAGCAGGTGCTTCACATAAACAATTTCGCAATTTTACAAAAGATTGCATGCTCAGATCATCTCACTCTACTGGGTCTTTTGCTCATTTCTTTATCAATTTTATCAAGGGTTTTGCCAGTAGGGAAAACCCTACAATCCATTGTCTGTAATATCCCACGACACCAAGAAACATTCTTATTTCTTTTTGTGACTGAGGTAGTTTCATTTGCTTTATTATTTTTATTCTCTCAGTTGTCACTCTTCTTAATCTTCGTTCTATTTGGTGTCTTAAATACTTTGCTTCGTTTCTAAAGAATTGCAATTTTTCAGGGTACACTTTATGTCCACTTTTTGCTAGATGGTTTAATAGGGCAATGAAATGAGTTACACAATCACTCCTTGTTCTGGATGCGACCAATGCATCATCAATATACTGCACCAGGACTGATTCCCGAGGCAGCACCAATGTCTCAAGGCAGTTTTTCAAAATGTGGTTAAAAATTGAAGGACTTTCTGTGTACCCTTGAGGAACGCGATTCCAAACATAGATACGATCCTCAAATTTATGGTTTAAATGTTTTTATTATTAATCCACATACATCAAGCAAAATTACATGCGTATAACGGTCATCCAACACTGCAGTGACATCCCCTAAAGGGAGTCCTGTGAAAGCGTCAACCGCACAGCGTGTGCATAATTGAATAATGACCTCAACAAAAGGAAACTCTCAGATGAAAGGAAAAACTGAAAAACCCCAAAACATAAGAACAGAAAGGGCCCCTCCCCTAACCTCGTCCCTCCCCCTCCCTGTGCTCCACGTTCTTCCTAAAGCCTTGCCGAACTCCTAGTGCTCCTACCGGCAACCTCCTCCCGGGACCTCTGTGATAGCCAGCAGCCGGAGATATCGGGGACATGTGATTTCTTTAAACTCAGTGGCCAAAAGTGATAAAAAGGGCTGCCACAATTCACCATATTGATCCCCTTCCCCAGCCATAGTCAGTGCCAGTTTCTCCATACCCAGAACATACCACAAACGATGCAACCAGCCGGTGAAGGCGGGGATCTGGGGGATGCGCCAATGTGCGAGAATGTTTTGTGTCGCTGACCCTAGAGCAATGGCCATCTGTCTGCCCCTGCGAGATCGCAGTGGGTAAGTCAAGGGATTGGGAAGACCCAATAGCACATAAGCTGGAAAGCGCGGTATCTCAGTTTCGAAGTGTTTGTCCACTTCATCCAGCACCTGAGTCCAATAAGCTTGAATGTGTGGACAGTCCCAAAGCAAGTGGACCAAGTTTCCCACTTGGCCACAACCCCTCCAACACGTCGCCTCACGCGAGCGGTCCATCGCATGTAAGCGCTCCGGAGTATAGTACCGGTATGTTACAATCTTCGTTAGTGTCTCTGTAAGCCCCATGTGATATGCAGATTGTCTGGCCCTATAATAGATACCCTCCCAGTCTTTATGACTCAATGTTCTGCCCAATTCCCGTTCCCACCGTTCCCTGCTAGGATTGTGTGAGTATATGTGTTTGAGCTGCAGCTGCTTATAGAGATCAGAGATGAGATTTTTGTCTGATGTGCGTGTGATGAGCCATCGTTCATATGTGGAGAAGCGCCTATTGGCCCCAGAGCGAACCTGCGGCTGAAGCGCCCAGTGCCTCACCTGCAGGTATCGTAGCCTCTCCGTCTCCAGTAGCCCAAAGTCTCTTCTCATCTGAGTGAACGAGATTACCCCGTCTGCCCCATAAATATTATACAAAAACCGACAGCCAGCCGACCTCCAACCCGCGAAGGCGGTGTCCTCCATCCCAGGAGTGAAATCAGGGTTGCCAATCAACGGTGTGAGTGGAGACGGGAAAGTCGTGAGTTCGTGGGTAAGGTTAGTGGCATCCCATACTTCTAGGGGAACTCGCGTAATATAAGAGGCGTACAGATTGGGGGGCCTATGAGACCTGCACAGGAAGGGTATCTCCTGTAGGGGCCTCGCTGCTACCGCCTGGTCCTGAAACAACCAGTGCTTCTCTGATTCCTATCTGCTCCACTCCACCAGGTATCTCAATTGAGCCGCCTGAAAGTAAAGTCCAAGATCAGGAACCCCAAGTCCTCTGCATTCAGGCGTCAGCGACACCAGGGCTCGACGCATTCGCGGCTTCCGACCGCTTCAAACAAACCGGGCCAGATCGGCATGCATTTTTGGGATCCACCCAACCGGCGGTCGGAGAGGTATGGTGTGAAAAAGGTAGAGGATCTGCGGAAGAACGGTCATCTTGACCACCGCAACCCTGCCCAACCAAGAGAGGGGGTAGTGCTGCCACCGATCGAGCTCCCGTCGGATTCTGCCGCGCAGCAGTGAATAATTAGTATGAACCACTTGCGGAAGGGAAGGAGCTAGCTGAATCCCCAGATACGGTATAGTGCCTGTCGCCCAACGAATGGGGAGCAAGGTTTGCAAATATTCCCGGGTGGGACGTGACAATGAAAGGTCCAGGGCTAGGGATTTCTCTGCACTCACTTTGAACCCAGCCGCTCGAGCGAATGCCTTCATTTCCACCCAGCAAGCCGGAAGAGCAGCTGCCGGTTCCGCTAACGAGATTAGCACGACATCTGCGTATAAACTAATCGTATGACCAAAACCCCCGAATTTTATTCCCGTGATCCCCGGGTTCTGCCGCATCCTCTGAGCTAAAGGCTCCATATAAAGGGCAAAGAGGAGGGGGGACAGCGGACACCCCTGCCTCGTGCCACACTCAATGTGGAAACGAGAGGATGTGTGACCATTCACCCGGACCGTAGCTGTAGGAAACCGATAACAATTGAGGACATACGTGCGAAACCGTTCACCCAACCCTGCCTTCTCTAGTACCTGTTCCAGGTAGGGCCAATGCACGCGGTCAAACGCCTTTTCAGCATCGATGGCCAGCATCATAAATTCCCCCGGGACCCGGGTAGCCTTCTCAATAAGATGTAGAATCTGTTTCATATTATCCGACGTTTGGCGCTCAGGGATGAAACCCGCCTGGTCTGGGTCAATGAGGCATGGCATGTGGGGGCCGAGACGAGCGGCCAGTATTCCTGTGTACAATTTAAAATCTATGTTAAGGAGGGATATTGGGCGGTAGGCCTCGCAGCGGGAACTGTCTTTCCCAGGTTTGGGAATGACCACTATAGAGGCCTCCAATAGGTTACTCGGGATCGCCCCCGGGACAGCAAAAGAGTTAAACAACCGAGTGAGAATCGGGGCAAGCAAGGAGCAAAACTTCTTGTAAAACGTAGCGGGAAAGCCGTCCGGACCGGGGGTCTTCCCCAGCTTGAGACGAGATATGGCGGTTACGACCTCCTCCAATTGAATGGCTCTGTCGAGGTGCTCGGCCTGTGCCGTGGTCAAAACAGGCAGGGTGACCGAATCTAAAAATGCTGCTCCATCAGAGTGCTCCAAAGGGACCCCGCATAAAGAGTGGCGTAGAACTCCCGTAATGTCTCTGAGATAGCCCCATCCTCCGTAGCGCATGTGCCGTTCACCCGCGTGATCGCTTTGACTCCGTGACGCTGGCGAACCTCTCTCAGCTTATGTGCCAGGAGACGACCACACCTGTCCCCCCCCCCGCATAATAGGCGTGCCGCAGCCTCAGCGCTGCATATTCTGCCCTATCCTGATCAAGCGCCGATAACTGCTGGCGGGCTGCTTTAAGTTGCCGCCACACTCTTGGGACTCCCGTCCGCTGGTGCATCCATTCTAACTCGCGGACCTGCTGTGTGAGCTCTTCCCTTTTGCACCCTCGTTCCCTGTTATCCGCCGTCGCAATCGAGATAAACTCCCCCCTAATAACCGCCTTTAGAGCAGCCCATTGTGTAGCAAGCGTAGTGTCTGAGTTTGCGTTGTGTGTAAGATAGTCGTGAATGGAGTGCTGGATGCGTTTAACCATGTCCTCCACATACAGAAGGGCGTCTCTAAGGCGCCACACTCTGACCGGTCGCGACATGGGTGGAAGGGTGAGGGTTGCCAGCACCGGGGCATGAGCCGACAAAGAGGCCACCCCAATATCGACCGCAGTCATGAGCATGCGTATCGGAGCTGGAACCAGGAAGTGGTCCAGTCTAGCATAGGTCTTATGTGCATTAGAATAAAAGGAGTATTCCCTATCTCTAGGGTGAAGGCTGCGCCAGAGGTCGCATAGCCCCAGGTCCTGCAGTCTCGCCAGTCCCTCCGCAGAAAGTGCCCCCGTCTGGTGAGTGCGTTGAGCGGATCTGTCCTGAACATTATCAAAAACCAGGTTGAGGTCGCCCCCTAAAATGATATTGCGATCAGGTTTAGCTGTAGCTTCTGTGATGGCGGAGTGTAAGAATCGCTTCGGACCCTCATTTGGAGCGTACAGGGAACTGATAGTGAACGTCCGCCCCCCCAGTGCAAAATGATACGTCAACAGCCGCCCCTTAATCTCGGCCACCTTGTGCAAGACCTCGCCCCGAAACCTCTGAGCCACCAGGATCGCCACCCCCGCTGTCTTCGTGGGCCCAGAAGAGAAAAACTGGGTGGGAAACTTTCGGGATCTCATCCGGTGACAATCGCGGGGCAGGAGATGAGTTTCCTGCAGAAGGCAGAAATCTGCTTGTGAATTCTCTAGGCATGATAGGACCGCCCTGCGCTTTACTGGGTTGTTAAGACCCCGTACATTTAGGGTCAAGATCTTAAGTGTAGTGGGAGGCATGACATGTGTTGGATGTGGGATCCTGCAATGGGGGGAATCAAGCGTCGCAGCCCCTGAGTGTCCGTTGCGCAGGCGGATCAGGAAAATGCGGTCACGGGGGATCGAATGAACCTCAAAGGAAGAGGGGACGTGAAGCACCAAAATCCCTCCCCAACAAACCCCCAACCAAAGAACTGTCGACCATAATGATTGAGAACATATATTCCATCACTCGTCGGTGATCGGTGAAAAGTCATTGGGGTAATCCACCAACAGTGAAAGGAAGCCCTCCTCCCGCCAAGGATCTGAACATTGGAGACGAACACTCGGAACAGCATAGCGTTCAAATTCAGCCAAGAGGCGAACCAGAGAGGTCCGCGGACACCGCATCCAGCGCCGATTGTCGGCCCTTCGTAATCTCCGCAGCCGGTGGTTTCCTAAGACGGCGCTTACATCCCTGCTGCCTCCAACGAGGCCCGGCGTCTCCCGATCCAGTCTTGGAATCCCCCTCCCCATCAGGGAGGTCCACCCTAATAATTTGCCGGCCTCGGACAGAGAGCGCAACTGATACAGTTTATCATCTCTACGGAATATCAGGCGAAAGGGGTGGCCCCAGCTATAGGGAATGTTGAGCTGCTGCAGACGCGCGGTAATAGGCTTGAAGAGGCGCCTTTTCTGCAGCGTGAGAGCAGACAAGTCTTGGTACAACACTGGTTTGTGATCCCGGAACTGTAGGGGGTGTGATTGACGTGCTTTTTGCAGTATCAGTTCCTTGGTGCGATAACCCTGCACGCATACGAGAATGTCCGATGGGGGAGCCGCCGGCGCCCTGAGAGGGCCCACCCTGTGCGCCCGGTCTATACACAAATCTGTTTCCAGAGGATCGCCCTAGGATGTGGTTGAAGAGTTCCCTCGTGTAGGTGAAAAGATCTCTTGAGGCATCATCTATTGTAACCCCCCTAATCCGAATGTTGTGGCGACGGGAGCGGTTTTCCAGATCCTCACGGTGGGTCTGAAGATCAACCTGTTGATCATGAATGCTAATGATCTCCTGCTGGAGGGTCGTTATCTCCATGTCCCTTCCATCACTCTTACCCTCCAGGTCAGCAACCCGCTCTCCGATGCCATCCATGTCGCGACGGACCTCTTTAAGTTCGGACGTGAACTCCTGCATAAGCATGTGGATGTCTTCTCGCAACGCGGAAAACATCGACTCCAGGAATGCCTTAGTGATGGGTTCCGTACCCTCGGCCCCTGTCGAGCCCTGTTTCGTAGCACCCGCCTCCACACCAGAGGCCATCTGTCCGGGTGATGTCTTGGAGAACAAGTCTTTAAGGGTCTTGTCTTGCCGCTTCCTGGGGTTGGACATGGCGCCTCTCAGTGGGCCAGAAGAGCTTGCGCAAGATTTCTATCCCCCCCCCCCCCCCCCCCCCCCACCAACTCGCAGCCGGGGGACAGGACCCCAAGGGATCTCTAACAGAGGGCGCAAAACTCAGTCTCCAACTCCCCAGCAGGCCTCTCCAATGGACCGATCTCGTCCGGAACTCCGGCGCCCCTGGCGTCGCGCACTCGGGCCACACAGCTCGGGCCGACCGCCCGCTCCCCCTGGGGCAAAACCGCTGCTCTCCTTCAGCTTCAGCGCTGCAGGTCAGCGCGCGCGCCTCCCCGTCACTCCAGGCAGACCAGCGTCTCCTCCCCTACCGGCGGCGGGTGCGCCGACAGCCGTCCCCGCCGTTGTCCTCAAGGCACACGAGGCTGCTCCCCCCCAATACCACAGAAGCAAAGCATGGCCACGGCACTCCGCTCCCAATGATCCGCCGGCCTCCCGGCCCCTCAACTGCCGATTCTCGGGCCCCAAATGCAAAGGCCCCTCTCAGGCAACGATCAGTCTCCAGGTGGTGACCCAGCCACTGTGGGGGGGAGGGGGAACGCCCGCAATACACCCCCACCGCCGCCGCTCCGGCCGCAGAGACGGCGAGCCGCTCCAGACTCCGTCGCAGCTCCTCACCCGCTCACTCACTGCTACTGCATAGGAGGGGACCGGGCACCCAGGCTCTGCACGCTCTCACTGGCACCCCCGGACCCGGGCAGCTCCGCGCAGCAATCGCCGTCTTCTCCTCCACTGTGCCTCTAATATCAGCAGCGGCAAGTCTCCAGGCGGCAGCCCAGCCACCGAGGGGGAAAAGCGCACGCCCAGCCCCCAGTGCAGCTCCTCAAGTGCAGTGGGTTGCACCCTGTCGTGGCGCCGTTCTGGCTTCCCCTTCCACTCCTCACGTGTTCACTCGCCGTACCGCACTTCAAGGCTCCCTGCCCAGCTCGCTCACACCGGCACCTCAGGCCCGGGCGTATCGTCGCGGCACACCGCTGGCTCCCAGGCCCCGCCGAGCCGGCCCCAACTCCGCTCTCTGCTCTCCTCACATAGCGGGTCAGGCCCGATCGCGGCGCCGCACCAAGCTCCGCCTCCACCTCTTGCCAGCACCGATGTCGCCGCTGCCCCTGGGGGTTCTCACTCACCACCACTGCGGTCTCCGGGTCACAGAGGGCTCGTCCCAGCTCAGCAGGCTGCCGGTGCGCACCGGGCTCCAGGCCCTCCGGCGCGGCTCGGGCGCCGCGCTGCTCCGATCGTCCCACCGCTTCGCCGAGAACAGGTTTCGGCTGCCGCTCCAGCCTCCGCGGCGAGCTCCCTTGGTTCCAGGGCTCTAATAGTTGTCCCCCAAGTGTCGTCGGTGCCAGTGACGGCCTATGGGCCGGTGCATTACAGATCCGTAGAGGGAGCCCACGAGCAGGACGTCTGCTCACTCCGCCATCTTCCGGTCCTCAAATTTAAAGGAAAATAAAAACTGGCTATCAGGATGTAGTGTGATTGAGAAAAAAGCATGGCATAACTCAATTACAGTAAACCATTTTGCATTCCATGGTATTTGGTACAAAATCACTGCAGGGTTGGGTACTATAGGGCAACAACCTTGTTTATCTTTCTTAAATCTTGAACTACCCTATATTTTCCGTTTGGTTTCTTAATGCCAATTATAGGTGAATTACAGGGACTACTCATGATTTCCTTTAAGATGCCCTGTTTGACCATTTGGTCAATTTCTGCTGCAACACCAGCCTTTACTTCGGGACTCATCTTGTATTGTCGAGTATTTGGATAAACTGCACCTTCTTTCACAGTCACTTTAACAAGGTCTACGTCTGTCATTAACCCTACTTCTTATCCTATAAAATCCCATACGTCAGGGTTCACTGTTGTTTTGACCTCATCGGATAAGTCGTCTTTGGTCATCACTGAATAGAATTCATCTACCCCTGTTCCTTGTTTGGCTAACATGATTTTATATATTCCATCTTCATCAGGGGTCTGAATGGCAACACCATCCAGTGTGCAAAATATGGTGCAATTCATTTTGCTCAACAAGTCCCTTCCCAATAAATTTACAGGACTCGAATCTCACACTACAAACTTGTGCATTTCTTTAAAATTTCGAATGCACACCTCCATTGGTTTTGTAAGAGGGGTCCTAATTTGTTTATTAGAAACGCCCACTACTTGGATCGCTTCTCCCGAGGGGGTAGGTTTGGGATGTCTGCTGTTCTCACAGTAGAACTGGTAGCACCAGTGTCCAACAAAAAGGTAGTGTCATTTCCTTCTACCTTTCCATCAATGTACGGACCCGACTGATCTGCCGGTAAGAATGCACCAAGTACGCACTCCTCTTCCTCCCCTCTCAGGCATCGTCATTGATCTTGATCTCCAAAATATGAATCCTGCAAAAGAAACTGCGTTGTTACATAGTTTTTCTTACCACTTCCTTCTTGGAATCCTGTGTCCCCACTGTACTTGGCTTGACTCACAAAATTTGGCAACGGGGCAGGTGGCAATTGACTCTGTAGGTTTACAACCTGCTGGGTTGATTCATTAGCATTCTGCGTCTGTGGATTTAAATTTTGATTTGGCTCATTATTATGTTGTATGCTTTTACACTCGTTCTTCCAGTGTTTTTGTGGTTCGGGTTATGCTTCTGCAAATGAATAGCATTTCTTCCTCATCATAGGTATTTAACCTATCTAGTCCTACATTCCCAGCTATCATTTCTTCTAATTCAGCTCTCAATTTGACTATGTCTAATATTTTCGATGGTGAATTTAGTTTCTCTATTTCCTGTACCCTTCTTTCCATTTCTTCTGGGGTTACTATTGTGGCACTTTTCATTCCAGCGGATGTCTCTATTCGTACCTCTTTTGAGCTACCTGGTGTGACTCTTCTGCTTGTGTCATTTATTTGCCCTCTTATTGGTAAGTCCAATAATGAAATTACAGACTCGCATTCACTAGCTTGGTCATCAACTACTAGCTTCTCTTTACTTGGCTCAATAATGGGTGTAGTCATGACAGGTGTTTTAGGACAATTTGATTTATCCCCGTACAGGACAACAGGACCGATAGTCACGGATATAGTCAGAGCTTCGGGATGTGCGTTTAACTGTTATCTTCTGTATTAATTCATCTCTATTTTTATTTATTGCTTCTCTTTCTTTTCCCTGAAGTACCCTTTCCATTGTTTTCTCATGTACTATTTGTGGCACTAAAGGTGCATCTAAAATCGGAGCACTCGGGGTAGTTCTATTAGGTCTTTCTTGAGAAGGTGGAGGATTTTTTTTGTTGAAAACATATTTTATTTATCAAGAACACGTATCATGCAGAGAGTACTGCCAACGTGGAGAGGGACTAACCTAGGATCCGATGGTATGTCCCACCCCAGCACTTCCGCGAGGCTCCCAAGGACCCCCCTCCAAAAGCGGAAGAGGCCCTGGCAAGACCACACCGTGTGTAGGAAAGTTCCCTCTGCCTGTCCACAGCGGAGACACTCCGGGGAGCCGATCAGACCCGCCCGCCAAAGCCTCTGCCTAGTATAATATATCTTGTGAAAAAATTAAAATTTTATCAGGCGGAGGCGCTTCACAACTGCCGCCCCACGGGGTGACGCCAGTGCCTCCATCCAGTCTGTTTCATCCAATGGGCCTACGTCCTCCACCCACCGGTCCCTAAGAGTCTGCAGGGTTGGGGCCCCATGAATGACCAAGGCTTGATATATCCGAGAAATCTTGCGCTCCTGGAGGTCCCCCATAAAGACCAAGGCTTCCAGCTGGTTAAACTCAGCTATTTCATCTAAGCCCTCTAGATATGGAGTGATTGCGTGCCGGAACTGTAGATACTTAAGAAACTGCGATGAGGGCATGCCGAACTCGCCCCGCAGGCACCGGAAGGACTTTAATGTTACACCCTGCACAACGTCCCCAAGCGTGGATATACCGATGCGGTCCCAGCCCACGAAGCCCGACAACGCAGCCAATTAGGGCAGGCGACCATTATGCCACAATGGGGTCTCACACGTGAGCCTATTCCACCAGCCCATCCGCCTCAGGGCCTGTCTCCAGATTTGTAAAATAACACGAGTCGCCGACGGCAGCGCCGAGCGCAGGGTAGCCGCGTATAAGATCGTGTGCAAGGTATATGGATCCATGAGCCGGATCGCTCCTATCCCCATACCACCACTCGTTTAGGACGAGGAGATGGGACGCTTGATAGTGGGAGAGTATGTCAGGCGCGGCCAGGCCGCCACTATACACTGAGAGGAAGCAGGTTCGCAGCGCCACCCGCACCCCGCCTCCCTCCCAAAGAAATTGTCCCAGGTTTGTATTCGCTCTACGGAACCAGCCCAGTGATATAACATACGGATGGTTCTGCAGCTGATACAGCAGACGGGGGAGCGCGACCATGTTAAAGATGTCCGAACGACTATATATAGTCAGTGGCAACGCGGCCTTTGCTTTACGCCCTCACGCACCCTGTCCCAAACGGGGACCACATTTGTCTCCCATGCAATGGCAGGAATGTCCAACAGGAATACCCCCAGATATTTAAGCCCCCGACTGCCAGCTGAACCGAAGCGCGCCAGCCCCTCCGATGGACCTCACCCCCCAGGACCCACAGTGCAGATTTCTGCGGGTTCATGTGGAGACCCGAGGTCTCCCCGAATATCTGCATGATCCGCAGAAGCCTCGGCCCCGTCCGATCGTTATCCGTTAGGAAGAAGAGAACGTCATCCGCATACAGTGCTATGCGGTCCGACAGACCCTCGGACCACTCAAACCCGGCAACCTGTGCGTCCACACGGACCCACGCTGCCAATGGCTCAATCGCCAGCGCAAATAAATACGGGGACAGGGGGCAGCCCTGACGCGTGCCCCGACTCACCGAAAACTGGGCAGAAATCGCGCCCGCCCCGAAGCTGTTAAGTCCGTATATAGCAACATCAGATAAGAGAGGAATCTTGTCCCAAGGTTCAGGCGTCTCAACAGGGCAAAGAGGTACTGCCAACTTAAGGAATCAAAGGCCCGATCCATGTCCGCCAATAAGAGCGCCGCCGGGACCAATCTTTGCACGGTCGCGATAGCTGCGTGCGCCCGTCGAATGTTATGGCGTGTCGCTCTGTTCGACATGAATCTGGTCTGATCCGATGGATCTGTGGAAATATGGATTTTTATGATCAGTTATGTCCCCTATCTTGGACCCCAATGGTTTCATGTATAAATCACAAGTACATGTATGTTCCCTCCAGTTCCAGTTATGAAGACGCAAACACATGTGCGTCCACCGCCAACATGTCCTCTTTCAGATCCGCCATGAATGGGCCGGATATTCCATTCCTAAGTATGAAAGGCCACCGGCCTTATATGGTTCACTTATGCCATTTTACAGTCCAGGCGAGTAGGCCCTGATTCTGCCATCAAGCTTTTTCTGCCTTCTGCCTCTGAAAGCTGCAGTCCGAGCTCGCATCTGTATCCATGAACTTTGTCCTCATTCTCTGCGCAGCTAACGGTGCCTGACATCAGCCTGTTGCCTGCCAAAAACTGTATTTCACCTTCGAGATTATCTGCTCCGCTCCCTACCCAATGCATTCCTGTCTAGTAGTTTAAGTAAACATTCTTCCAGCTACCGAGCGAAAGGCCCGGCTTCTCTGTCATTACGCAAGTAATTCATAGCCCTGTTACTATGGAAGATTTCTGCCCCCGCATATTGTGTAGACACTTAGACGCTTGTACACGCACTCATAGTCAGTATAGAATAAGATTCTACTCTAAGAGACCTCTTTTTTGGATAACATAGTTCTTTAAACATAGGATGTTAGATATGATTTGGGATTAGGTTGACTTGACCCTCCAGACTTCTGTCGCCACATGTAGAGCTAAATGTCAAGTCCCCTTCACCCCCTAGTTGCACGTCAATCACACGTCATGCTGCTGCGCGCGCATTTCTGCCAAGTATTTCTGCTGACATTGCGAAATTCTTTCATGGAACCACCCTATTATGACATCATACCTGATGACGTTCTTTAGTTACGCCCAGTTACACCCACTCTAGCTACGCATGTATGTTTTATCTTTACTATCAATTGTTACGCCTCCTGCATTTGCTTCACTGTAATGCCTATTGTATAAAAATGATTACTTGTCAATAAAGTAACGTCTTCACTTCCTGAACCTTCGTGGTGATGGAATATGGAGCTCATCAATTTAAATTGATTCTGGAATAAAGCCCGTTCCGAACCTCTAATACCACGGATTCTGCCTTTTATTTTACTGAGCTATTGTTATAGATTTTCCGCATCAAATTAAGTTCCGGTAATTAAATTATTTACCACAGATCAAGGATGTAATATGAGGCAGCAAGCGATTCGCCAAGGCTTTCGCCAAAATCTTCGCCTCCACGTTAAGGAGGGATATTGGGCGATATGATGCAGGGAGTTCGGGGGGCCTACCAGGCTTGTGGAACACCACTATTTCTGCGTGTCGCCAATCTCGCGGGAGCACCCCCCGCTTGCGAGCCTCCTCAAGGGCCGCACTATAGTGTGGACCAAGCTGCAGGAAATGTTTTCGAAAGAATTCAGTGGGGAATGCGTTCGGGCCCGGCGCTTTACCCGAGTTGAGGCCACCCAGCGCTTCTCCCAGCTCTTCAACTGTTAGTGGGAGCTCTAACTCCTCCCGTACCGCATCCGAAAGAGCCCGAGAAGGGATGTCCGCGCGGAACCGCTCAATCATCTCTACCGGTAGGACATCCTGCGGACCATAGAGGTCCGCGTAATATACCGCAAAGCTCTCCACCAGCACACTAGGATCAAAAATGGGCTCCCCAGCTGCATCCACCAGTCCCGGAAGCACCCGCGAATGGTTCATGCCCTGACACAGCCTATGGAGCATCCGGCCCGACTTATCCCCCATTGATAAACCCGACTACGAGTTGCCAGCCATGCCTGGCGCGCCTCCTCCATTAACATCGAGGCATAATTCTGTTGCGCAAATAGCTGACAACGGGCCGGGCCTCCACCCTCCCCGGTGCTCCGGCTCTCAAGGGCAGCAATCTCGCCATCCGCCTGGGCGGCCCTCTCCCCCTTGCGCCGTCGCGCCATGGCACAATACAAGATATCTACCCTGCGAAGCGTCGATTTAGGCGCCTCCCACACAGATGCGGCGCCGTAACCGAGCCCACTTTAATGGAAAGGTACTGATCCAACGCCTCCAGCATGCGCAACCCATATTCCTCCTGCTGCAGGTGCCACACCGACAGGCGCCACAGGAACGGTTGCCGCGAGTGCCCCAGCCGCAGCACCGCTGCAACCGGAGAGTGCTCTGGAAGGCCCCGCGGGAGAATCTTTGCCCCCATGGCCCTGCAGGACTGGTCTCGGGACAGAAAAACGTAGTCTAACCGGGAGAACGATCCATGTACTGCAGAAATATATGTACATGCACGCTGCGCGCCGTGAAGGCGCATCCAGACATCCACCCAGTCTAGGCTCTCCACCAAGGCTCTCAGTTTGGTACGGGTCGAACTATCGGGCACTCCCCCCTCCCTCCACGGATCCCTGGAACCCTCCATCACCTCATTCCAATCTCCGCCGACCACACATGCAACTTCTGAGAATTCGGTCCAGACGGCGGTGATCTTCTCCACAAGTGCCCAGGACATCGGGGGTGGGGCATACACGCTTACAAACACCACCCAATCTCTCCCTATTTGCCCCTTAACAAAGACATATCGTCCCTGAGCATCTGTCCACACCCTAGCATGTATGTACGGGACCCGCTTATGCACTATGATAGCTACACCCCGAGACCCCCGTGTGAAGCCCGCATGAAAGACCTGGGTATACCCATAACTCTGGAGGCAGGGGGTCTTCGTACCTAGAAGATGCGTCTCCTGCAGGAGCAGTATGTCCGCAGCCACTCGCTTGGCGTATCGCAAAAGTGCCCCCCGCTTAATTTTATCTAGGGCCCCCCTCACATTCCAACTTACTATCTTAACGGTACCCAGCTGCGCAGTATCTTGTGCCAAATCTCATGTTTCAGACTTACCATGGGAAATGTGCGGTCAACAATAACCAAATAAACCTCCAACACCCCTTGACCCTCCCTCCCCCCAACCCCATACCTCAAAAACATTGAAGCACCTGTTGCGGTGGAACTCTCCTCCAGGCTCCAACTGGGAACACTGGGTCGTCCCATCCAATGGATCCCCACCCCAACCGCCCAAAACTACCGGCGCGCTGCCCGCGCTACGCTACCCACGCAGCAGAAGTCCTGTAGCCCCAGGCCGGATCTCATCCCTCAAGAATACATAAGCCGCAGAGACCAGTCACCATGCAAAACTATCGGATATTAACCCTTCAGCTGCCCCCCCCCCCCCTGCTTGTGGAGCCGGCCCCAGATGCCGAGCCATGGGATCTGGAGAGCCTCCGGGATCTAGAACGCCTGGGGTGCTTTCCTTTTGTCTTTTGACTGTCCTGAGCAGCGTCAGCGGCCTCGTTGTTGGTCCCCCAGCCTGGGGGCGACTGTGGCCGAAGGCGTACATTTTCATCCGTCCATTGAAAGACCTCCTCAGGTGAGTCGAAAAATGTGTTCGAGACCTGTAGATTACCCGCAGCCTGGCCGGATACAGAAGGCCGTATGGAAGCTTCAGGGCTCGAAGCCGGGCCTTTGCCGCCAAGAAAGACTGGCGCTGTTGCTGCACAAGGCGGGTGTAGTCTGGGAATATAAGAATGGGTGTGTTCTCGAACAGCAGAGGCTCCTTCACCCTGGCCTGCTTCAGGATTACATCACGGTCATGATAGTTCAGTATTTTGGCAATCACCGGCTGAGGACGAGATCCCGGCGGCGGTTTCTGCGCAAGTGCCCTGTGTGCCCGCTCCACCACAAAACAGCTGAAGAGGGCGTCCGACGGCACCCAGCTCTCCAGCCATCCCGACACGATCCGCTCCATGTCCCCCCCCCTTCACAGCCCTCCGGAAAACCCACAAAACGCAGATTGTTCCGTCGGGCCCTCCCCTCCGCATCTTCCACCCGCTCCGCCAGGCCCTTGTGCACCACCTCCGCCTTGACTCGCTTCTTAAGTGACCCCACGTCGTCCTCCACTCCAGAGACCCTTGTCTCGGCCTCCGTGATACAATCCACTGCATTCCACAGGTCCTGGCGGAGTAGCATGACATCCGCTTCCACGGCCCCAATCTTGGCGTCAAGCATGTCTCTTGACTGCGTAATGGCAGCCATCAGCTCTGCATTACTGGGGCCAACGGGCTGCGACGTGCTCGGGACTACTGCGGTCGCACCATGGCCCGTAAACTTGTCTATCGTTCCCTGTTTGGCCTGGCCGTCTCGCTTGTCATCTCTCGTCATCATGCGTCGCGGGATGCGGCCCACACCGTCCTGATCGCACTCTCCGCCGCCGCAAGGGCCGCTGTGAGAAGTTGGCCTGATATATGATGTCACTAGTTCTAGTGTACACCCTGTATCAGTCCAAACAACCCTTATGGTGATTGGTTGTAAAGTCAACCTTATAGACCAGTTATCCTAGTGGTAGCATGGACAAGAGCAGTCTTAGGCTAAACTCTGTATGGCATGTGAAGCCAGCTGTTATACCATTTGCAATCCCTTGAATACCAAATGAAAGGACACCACAACAGATATATTATTAAAAATAGAATGTATTTATTCTAGTCAAAATACCCTCCGCACTCTTTATGAGATTCGAGGTAAGTACAACACAGTCTTATTTAAGCATACATAAGTCACACAGGTAAGTAATACAGTTAGGCCCTAGGGGCCACGCAAACCATATACTAAGTAAGTGGTATAAGAACCACTGTCACGAACACAGGTTAGGCCTAGGCCTAGGGAATCGCTGGGGCTACACTATCCTATCAGTTGCTAGGCAGTGGGAGGCCCACGGGATTCAGGTGCAGAGTGGAAACACTCACGTGTAATGCGTTACAGTCAATAGAAATAGTAATGTTTAGAAATTAAGAGTTTTAGGACACTTCGGAAGGAACTAGGAGTTAGAGACTTGAAAACTAGACACTAGGATAGTCAGTACCCTTGTGAGCACCGGAGTACTCAAGTTACCTAGCCCACGGGCTGCGGGTGCATAGGTGTGAACTTGCGTCGGGTTTCGTCGTCGACTCCTATGGATGCCTGAAGAAAAGATGCTGACAGGCAGTCAGTGAAGAGTGTCCGGTGGATTCCAAGGATGGAATCAAGAGGGAGGATACCTGCAAGCAGAGGGGACAGAGTCTAGGTCACCAGCCAGGAGCCGGGAAGGAAACAAGCGATGTCGTGAAGATGCAGGTGAAGAGGTGAAGCTTGTCGCAGCAGCCACGGGTACCAGGAGGCGTCGAGGACGACCAGAACCAGGAGGCGAGCTGTCCCACGAGGGCTCTTGCGGTCGGCGGCGTCGATGTCGAGTTTGGACCCAACAAGCCTTGGCAAGCGCAAGCCACGCAGAATGAAGGATTCGCTTCTGTTGCAGACCAGGAAGGCCTGAGGTGCTTCTCTTTCACAGGGAAGCAAGGGCCAGTCTGGAGGAGCCAAACCAGCGGTGAAAAGTTCGTCGTCGCAGAGGTTACTAGCCAACGGGCAAGCAACCGGACAGACGCGTCGAGCAGGAAAATGCAGAAGGGCCCCACGCAGAACTCGTGGAGTGTGGAGGGCTGATCTTCGGTGCAGATGGTGCTCGGGGTTGGGGCTTCTCAATCCCCAGAGCACAACTTCGAGGGTGCCTCAGAAGCTGCGCTGGAAGCTAGTAGCCAATTTTCCCAGGTAGCCGGTCCCACGTCTCTCGTCGCCTCCAAGGATCTCAGCTTTGCTGTGGATGTGGATCAGGGTCGGAGAAGTCTGCAAGTCAAGGCGCTGGTCGGGCTCTGCAGTCTGTTCCTCGTAGAACTTCGGGCAAAGCAAACGGCAGGTCGCTTGATGGTGCCTGTTTGCACAGGGTGACCACTCCTTGGCCACAAGGGAGATTCTTCAGTCTTCTTCCGTAGTCGAATGTCGAAGGTCCAGAGTTTCTGTTCAAGTTTCAGTTGTCAGGATAATCCAAAGTCCTAGGGACTCAGCTCCCACTCTTATACTAATCTGGGGGGCTGGGTTACCTGCTAGGTCTCTCCTATGGGTGGGACCAGGGAGGGGGGTGGTTACACCCCCTTCCCTTTGTCCAGTTTCGCGCCAGGACTGGGGCTGGAGTGCCCCAGCACCAGTTTGAACCGGACTGTGCATGGGACACCTTGTGTGCCCCAGGCAGTGTCTCGTTTCTTTCATCCCTCCCTGCCCCAATACACTAAGTCCTGTCTAGGGTGGTGCTAGCACCTCCCAAGGCAGGAAACCTATTGTCCAAGCCTCCCTCGCTGGAAGGACTCCCAGCAGCAGCAGGTCAGACTTGTGTCTGTGGCAGCAGCATCCATTTTGTGATGCTGGGGCTCTGGTTAACTTTAACCGGGTAGTAGGTCTTCAACATGTCTTCCCCCTCTAGAAGGGAGGAATACTATCCTCATCGCCAGAAATGGTGTGGGGGTAGTATTCCAAAGTGTTAGACACCTTACACAACATGTTTCGATAAAGCCAAACCATAGTTACCATAACCGTTTAAGATTATAAGGCACTTTAAGAGTATATGGTAGGCGATATCATAGAACAGCTATAAGGACATGGTTCCGAAAGCTGCAGACAGGCTCAGCTCATGCTAGAGCACCATCTCACATGTTACCAAGCACTCTGCCTTCAGGATTGTTAAGGCCTGCCATAGGAGTGACTGATAGGTTATCCATGTGTCTATATGTAAGGTAGGTATAGGAATACTACACCTAAGCAAGGGGTGATTACATGACCTTGCCCCAGCTGAGTGATCAGCCAGTTGTTTCATAATGGAAGGCCAGCCAGGGGTAGCATAATACATGCTGCTGCCCCTGGTAGGCCTAGGGTACACCTATGCCCTGGGTACCTAAGGTACACTGTACAGGGCCCTAGAAGGTGATCCTTACCAATTGGGTTATGTACCTAAAGTAAATAGTATGAATTTAGAGAGAGAACAGCTGGGCTGTGGGTCTGATTAGCAGGCCCACAGCCACATCTAAGTCGAAAACCAGTGAAGCAAAAGCAAAAAGTGGGGGTGAACATAGAAAGCAGACCCTACTCTCCTACAGCCGTCCCCCCCCGGTAACAATACACATGGCCGCCCCTCGTCGCAGCTCTCCTCCAACACCAATACTTGATCGCCCCGGCGTGCAGGTAGGCCAATGAATATCCACCTCCAATCGCTGATGCTCTGTCCGGGGGCCACCAGGCCGCACCACCCCTATCGCACCATCGGGGGGGGGGGGGTAGTCTGTCCGCCGCAGCCCGGTCTAGCTGCCGGGACCCCCGCCGCCCCAGCGACCCGCCCGTCAGCCGGCCCTCTCAGCTCCCAGCCCGGGTAGCCCCCTCCGCGGTGCTGGAATCGCCCGGGTGCCCCCTGGTCCGGCTCGACCACCGATCTCTCACCTCAAAGCAACGCCGGCCGGGAGGTAGGGCAGGGCGCCCCGTCCGCTCCAGTGGTTGTAGTCTCATGGGGGGGGGGGGCCACCTCCGCACACCCGCACCAGACCCAGGCAAGGCAGCCGAAGCCTCGCCGCCACGCTCCTCCGGGGCCCCAGATGCGGTGCCTCCGATTCTAACGGCGCGTCCCCTCCTCTGGGCGCTGCTGGGGATAGGGGGCAAGGGGAAGTATCTTCGCCCCCCCCCCCCCCGGCGGCACTCACCAGAACGCCGTTGTCGCTCTCGGACCGCCGCGGCCCCTCTCAAGCAACACAGGTCACCTCGCTCTCCCAGGCCCTGTACAGAGCTCCACGGAGGCCTCCTGGGATGTCGGCTCCGCCACCGCCACGCAAGGGCGCCGCCTCCTCTACGTCAATAGGCCGTACTGGGCCGCAGGATGTCTGCCCCGATACCGTTGGCGTCCGAGCCCCGTTTCGCTCGCCGGGCCGCTCGGCATGGGGGCACCGGTCCGCCGCTCCTCCAGCCAGCCGGATTTCGGCACGGGATCGGGTGGGCAGGATTCCGGGAAGGATTTTGTTACTGGGCGGTGCGGAGCGAGCTCAACGCACGTCCACCATGTTGACTTGCCAAGCCACGCCCCCCAGGCGTAGGATTTTTCATTAAAATATCTTCTAAATAATCATCTTCTGAGTCCCCGCAACCAGTTAATGTTAAATGTTTTTTCTTTTCTGTGCACTTTCCTCCTGTCTGTTTCTATGCCACCAATACAGGATATAACCCTTCAGTTAACATGGCCTGTCTCCACTGTTTCATCTGCTTATTTCGAGTTTCACGTGGAAATTTGGGATACTATCTGTTCAAATTTCTGACACTCCTGGGTCTATCTCGCTCAAATGCCTCAGTCTCCCATTCTTCTAGTGCTTCATACTGAGTTAATCTGGGTCTTGGTTCTAATTCATTCATTCTAGTGCGTAAGTTATGTAAAATTCTTCCATTAAATGTTCTGTACTCTGGGAATGCCAGTATTCCATCATCTTTTGTATATTCTACCCAGTTTTCTATCCATACACAACTATGATAACCCCTTTCTACCATCATATAGGATGCGGGAGTTTTCGGAGGAGGAATGAGAATTCCCTCTCTAGTTTTAATGGGTTCATCCTTTTTAAAATATTTCTTGATTCTCTGCATAAATACAATTTTCTTTTCTCTCCTTACATTTTGTGTGATCTCCCTTTTCTGTACAGTTCATGGGCAAAACCTAAATATCTTCTTTCTGGGCGAGTCCCTATTAATGTTGGATCGTGCATACAAATTCCAGTATCTATTATTATTCTTAGGGACGCTATGGTTATGAGCAATCAATTATCAGCTCTTACTTTAATGACTCTCCAATACCAGTGCAACATCTTATTCTCTTAACCACTCGAATTTTGTTTTGCTATGCGTTTAACCAATACTAGCGCGGCTCTGTGACGTTAGTATCGCTCCTCACTACTGACCCCTCCTTTACAATTCTTCACGTCAGCCACATGCCCGCTATTTCAACCAATCCCAGCGCTGCTCTTTGTGACGACAGTGCAGCACTTGCAACTGACCCCTCCTTTGCAAGGTAATATAAGAACTTATTTCACAATTTTACGTATAATTTTCATTAATCAACAACATAAAAACATTCGCTACTGTGTCTGATCTTCTAAATTCAAAGATTAGTCAACTTTTTACTGCGAGCAAACTTTTTCCGCGTACTCTCCACACTACGAGTAAAACCCTTCCGCTTACTCTTCACACACTACGAGTAAAACTTTCCGCTTACTCTTCACACAAGCATCAGAGAACCTGCTACTCCTTCAGTATTACCCTTTCTAGGTGATATAAGACCAAAGTTTCACCAGCGGACTCCTTTGCTACCAATTACTCTCACAGAAAATAATCCCTAAATCAGTGCTTCTAGTCCTGCGTAACTTTCAGCACTTTCCTGATCCAGACAAGTAACCTCACTGCAGTATGGCTTCCATTCGCCATCCACTATTCAATATTCCCGGGAAATTCCAGACAACATTAAACAATACATAAACTTTTAATGAATAGCGGTTGTTAATGCATAAATCAACTAATTCAATCCACAATATTTTCTTCCTAACTAACTAAACCCTAAACCATGCCTCTGCTACCAAAGAAAAACTGACAGAGCGCAGGTCACCAGCTCGGGTTAAACATACACATACCTAATACTCACCTGGGCCCAGACCATTCACACAAATGAGCTAGAAAAAACCCAGCTGATATACATTTTTTAGTTTTACCTGTAATTTAATTTCACCTTTACCAAGTCTTACCAATTTGATCTCCTTAATAATTCCTTTCTCAATGAATCCGGTTTCTGAGATAGTTTAAGGTAGAAAATGGCATTTAACTTAAAACTTGAAATAACCACAAACTTAAAAAGGTTAAAAAAACTTAATCTAGATCAATAATTTTGTGAGTCAGAATCAATTACAGCTTAAACACATTAGTTCAAGAGGCAAATTAAAGTCAAATAAAGCAAAGTCATAATAACGATCAATGAAGACGGTACCCGGAGAAAGGAAAAAGAGAGAGAGAGCAGGTACAATGACAGTTATCACAGAAATTATATTTATCAAAGGTGATAGATGAACCCAACTCTTTGAAGATAGGCCAGATAGAATCTGCCAGGACAGGATGCAGACAGAGGATTGGACAGATTCGGATCTTTGAAGGTGAGCTCTTATAAGTACAACGCCAGCGTCGCACCCCTCTCTGATACTACTCTCCTTGGGTGTCCCTCTTCCGAAATCCCCTTCTAGATGATTAGATTAGCGATCAGTATCTCAATTTCTCAAGCAGAGTTTCTGGTAGCAGCAGGGTCTGAGATAGCGTCGTAGCAGCATACGTTTTGGGTCAGTGACAAGTCGGAATGACGGTTCTGACAATTTTTCTGGCTAACTTACCTCAATTATACTATTCTGTATTCGTGTCCCACCCCCAAAAATTGCAATATTCGTGTTTTCCCCTATTCTGATTGGTCAGGGCGAGGAGGTGAGTTAATCATACCATATTAAAAATAATAATTTGATTGGGTCTAATGTTCTATGTTTCCGCCCCTTAATTTACTTTCCCATAGCTTTATTCCCACCCGCATTTCACATTATGATCAATACAAGTTATACAATTTATTAAAAATTGTTGCTTTCGGGGCGTGGCCAAGATGGTGACCAAGTGGACGCGGACTCTGGAGGCTCCCCGTCGCAGGCTTCCTGCTCTCGCTCTCGCTCTCCCGTCCTCACAGCCCCCAACCGAACAGCGCAATTGGCGTCGCAGCTTGCGGGGGAGGCAGCGCTGCTCTGTGGGGCCGGTCCGGAGGCCAGCAGTCGCCGAGAAGCATGTGTGTGGGGCTTGGCGCGCTCCGGCCGCCTTGGTGTCTGAGCCCTGGGGCGGCGGCATGGGTGGAGCCGCGACCCGTCTGGTGCTACTAGTGCTGGGTGTCGGAGGAGGCCTCAAGGCCGGATGGAGAGGCCCTAGCTGTCCAGGCCGCGGATCGGCTGCCTGGGGCGGCCCGGCGCCCTCCGTGGGTCCTGCAACGCGACATCGGCGGGAATCCCAGGGCTAGGTGTCTAGGCCCTGCGCCGTGCGCGGATTGATCCCCGGCCGGTGAGTCAGCCGCCAGGAGGAGAGCACGGGCCTCGGGTGGGCCCCCGGGGCGCCGACTAGCACCTGACCAGCGACGGACGTCAGCGGGGGCGGCCTTCCCTTTTGGTGACGCAGCTTTCGGGCCTTCGGCCTCACGAGGACTTTGGCGCCTGCGGGCGGAGGCCTTCTGCTTTGGTGGCAACGTTGACAGCGGACCCTCGCAGGGAGTCGGAGCGGGGCCCCTGGGGCGGCATCAGGTGGCGGTGAGTGGGTGAGGGCCCCTGCCGCGTTGCTGTTCGCCGCCCCAGGGTGGAGTGGTGGGGTCCCGGGACTTTTGGCCGGTCCACGGCGGGCCCGGGGGGCCGGGGCCTGCTGGTTGAACTGTTTGCACATCCTTGAGTGCCCCCCTACCGTCAGGCTTCAATGCCAAGCGTGGAACTCTTGGACGCCCCTCTTGTGCTGCTGGTGAACATAAGGGGGCCTTTTACATACACTGCTGCCTACTACCGGCCATCCCCGCGGGGGTGGTTGGTCTCCCCCCCTGCAGTTACAGAGAGGAGTGGCGCAGCTGCGAAGCCGGTCTGGGAGTGGGTCCCTGGATGGGCGGAGCTCGTGGCCCACAGATGGCTAGCACCAAAAAGAAGGGGGAACGTTCGCTTAAGGAGATACTGGCTAGGGGCTCCACAGCGGGAGACAGAGGGTGTCGCACCCCACCGGCCACCCAGCTGCCACTGGATTCGGAGGATCGAGATGGTCCAGTGACCCGAGCATTTCTAGAGTCCCTCTTTGACACTCTGAGGGGGGAATTCCTGACCCTCAAGCAAGAGTTGGCTGGGGAGGTGTGGGAAATCCGTCGGGAGGTTGACGATCTGGGGGATCGGGTGACGGCCATCGAGGATAATGACCAATCCAGGTCTGAGGAGATTGAGCAGCTGCAGCAGGAGATCATCCGCCTGAAGGATCAACAGGTCGACTTACAATCCCATGCAGAAGACCTTGAAAACCGTTCCCGACGCAATAATATCCGCATCCGAGGGTCCCACTGCAAGAGGAAGGGGCAGACGTCGTGGGCTACCTAAGGGGCCTCTTCCGAGAGGTGTTGGGGGTCGGCCCAGAGTTTGACATTCGCATTTGACCGTGCTCATCGGGTGGGTTTGGGGCTGAGAGCGCCGGCTCCCCCACCCAACATTTTAGCCTGCTTACCGGATTTCCCACTGAAGGAGCGTATTTTGTGAGAGGCCAGATTGAAGCAACCGCTCCGCTTCCAAGGGCATACTATAGCTCTTTTCAATGACCTCGCATGCATCACCTTACAGTAACGCAAAGCCTTCAAGGAGGTGACTGCCTTCCTCAAGGACAAGGGTGTGTCCTACTCTTGGGGCCACCCCTTCCGAATAATCTTTAAATGGAATGGCAAGTTAGTCCAATCTCGCTCCCTTCGGGAGACATGTGACCTGCTGGGCCTTACCCGCAGCGACTCTGAGTCGCCTCCTGAGCGCGCGCGGCGGCAGTCGGGGTCAGAGTGGCGTAGGGTGGGCCGCCGACGCTCACCTATCCTGGACACGAAGCCTGACCCGGAGACGACGCAAGAGAGGGCGGCGGCACTGGCTGTGGTATCAAGGGACACTTCCCCACCAGAGGCTCTCTAAGTTGGCATGGGGACTTCATGGCACCGTAGCATAGCTTGCTGGGTGCGGGGGCGGCGGCGGGGGGCCCAGGTGGATTGGACTACACGTACTCCCGGATCTTTTGGTACCAAATGCCCAGGTTCTCGCCTGAAAGGCATTGGACAATGCAGGGGGGGGGGGTTCAGTTGGGGTTAGGGAGGAGGGTGGGGGGTTTGGGGGTTGGTTGGGCTCGGGGGGGGGATTGTTTGTGGGGTTTGGGATGGGGGGGCTCAATAATCCTATCAAACGAAGAGCAGTGTTATCGTACCTGGAGAGTTCAGGGGCTTCCATATGTCTCTTGCAAGAAACACACCTCCTTCCCAGGGATTGGCATCGCATGAGGTCCTGGGCGTTCCCTCAGCAACTCTACTCCTCTACCAATGACAAGAAGGCGGGGGTAGCGATACTCTTTGCGAAACACTTTTCTGGATAGGTAGGACCTAAAATCGACGAAATCAAAGGTCGGCTGTTGGCACATTCCATTCAGGTGGGTGGTGTGTCCCTGATTATTGGCTCTTTATACGTCCCCAACTCGGGTCAAGAATCCTTTCTTAAGGGCTCTCTCTCCGAGATTCTCAGTTCCCAGGCCCGTTACATACTAGTGGGAGGGGACCTTAATTTGGTTATGGACCGGGAGGCGGACCGCTCAGGCCACCGCTTTGGTTTTTCTGGAGCGCTTTCACTTGAGGGGAAGGAGTGGATGGCGCACAGAGGGTTAGTGGACATATGGCGAGATAGGCACCCCACAGCAACACACTACACCTTCTACTCTAACGCGCACCGGACTTACGCCTGTCTGGACCACGTTCTAGGCTCCTCGGAGCTCAGCACGATTGTGGAGGACGTAGATATTATTCCGGCTGCCTTATCAGATCACGCCGCCGTAACCTTGACTGAGGGTTCCCCGGACTAGGGCAGGGGGAGGGGGAGGGGGGGGGGGAGAGATGGAGATTGCGGGAGGCTCTCCTGCAATGGAAAGGGGTCACCCAACAATTACACTCAAGCATCACTGATTACCTTACCCGCAATGATCAGCCTGGCACATCCTTAATGGCACTCTGGGGGGCGCTGAAGGCGGTGGTGAGGGGGGAGCTGATAGCCATCTCCGCTGCGGAAGCCAAAGAGCGCAAAGAAAAGAGGGACTCCCTAATTGCTGCGGTGGTCGAGCTTGAAAGGGTACACAGTCGCACAGGGGCTCCCAGAATTTGGCGGCGACTGAAAGCTGCCAGAGCGCAATTGGCTGGCTTAGATATTGACCGGGCCGAATACGCTGCATTGAGGCTCCGTCATACTTATTACGTGGAAGGTGACAAGACGGGGCGCCTTCTGGCCAGTGAGCTTCGTGCCAGAGTCCAACGGTCTAAAATCACCACTATTCGCGATGCACAGGGGGAAACTCTTAGCAGCGACACCCAAATCGCAGAGGCCTTTAGGGAGTTCTATGCGTCCTTGTATAGCGCGGATGTGGCGCTCGACAAGGATGGAGAGGCTTATTTAAGTGGAGCAGCCATAACGGTTCTCTCTGCAGACAATGCCGCCTCACTGGACGTCCCGATTAGAATTGAGGAGGTGATTGGGGCGATATCTCGTCTCAAACCCTTGAATTCGCCGGGTCGGGACGGTTTCTCTGCTGGCTTTTACAAAGCCTTCTGCTCGCTGCTGGCTCCGCTTCTTACCAGACTCTTTAACTCATTTCGGGGCCCGGCTCGATACTGTCTGACATGCTTGAGGCCGATATCGTTGTGTTACCTAAGCCGGGCAAGGACACCACCCAATGTTCCTCTTATAGGCCCATCTCTCTCCTCAACTTGGACCTTAAATTTTTTACAGGGGTTCTAGCTGCCAAACTTGGGCCGCGCCTCCCTGGTCTCATCGAGCCAGATCGCAGATGCCTTTAGGGAGTTCTATGCGTCCTTGTATAGCGCGGATGTGGCGCTCGACAAGGATGGAGAGGATTATTTAAGTGGAGCAGCCATAACGGTTCTCTCTGCAGACAATGCCGCCTCACTGGACGCCCCGATTAGAATTGAGGAGGTGATTGGGGCGATAACTTGTATCAAACCCTTGAATTCGCCGGGTCCGGACGGTTTCTCTGCTGGCTTTAACAAAGCCTTCTGCTCGCTGCTGGCTCCGCTTCTTACCAGACTCTTTAACTCGTTTCGGGGCCCCGGCTCGATACTGTCTGACATGCTTGAGGCTGATATCGTTGTGTTACCTAAGCCGGGCAAGGACACCACCCAATGTTCCGCTTATAGGCCCATCTCTCTCCTCAACTTGGACCTTACATTTTTGACAGGGGTTCTAGCTGCCAGACTTGGGCCGCGGCTCCCTGGTCTCATCGAGCCAGATCAGTCGGGCTTTATCTCCAATAGACAATGCAGTGACAATACCAAACGCCTCCTGCATTTAATAGATAAAGCTCACTATGCAGTGTCTGACGCTATGCTCTTATCAATCGACGCTGAGAAAGCGTTTGACCGCGTAGCTTTGGGATTTCTCGATAAAACGCTAGCGCACTTTGGCTCTGGTGACCGCTTCAGGGCCTGGGTTGCCAGATGTAACGATACTCCCAGGGCCACGATCCGGGTCAACGGCATAAGCTCACGGCCCTTCGACATCCAGAGAGGTACGAGGCAGGGCTGTCTGCTCTCGCCTCTCCTCTTCGCACTTTATATTGAGCCCCTGGCACAAAAAATTCGAGACCACCCAGACATTGTCGGTATCTCTTTCGGGGGGGAACCTCATCCAATTAGTCTCTATGCTGATGACATCTTGGCAGCGCTGGACAACCCCAAACAATCGGTACCAGCCTTTTTGGGGGAGTTGGAAGCCTTTGGGAGGGTGTCCGGCTTCAAAATAAACCCGGGGAAATCTATGCTTCTTCCGCTAAGCCGCAATACTCATGACACCCACGACGCACCGTTGGCCTTGGGGGGTTTGCAACTCCAAACATCCATCCCATACCTGGGGATTGTTCTAACTCCATCTACTGAGCGTATGGTCGCAACAAATTATGAGACGCTCACCTCCCAAATACAGAGCGACTTACGGAGATGGCAGATGCGGCCCCTGTCACTCCTTGGGCGTGTCGCGGCGGTGAAGATGTCTGTCCTTCCTAAGATCTTATATATCTTTCAAACCATTCCGGTGTCCCCTCCTCGAGGTACCATACAACGCCTACAAGACGCCGTACACCACTTTATATGGGCTGGGAAGCGGCCTCGGAAGTGACGGGACCTCTCCTTCCGCCCTCCTGGCGAGGGCGTTTTGGGGATCCCCAATCTGCTGCAGTATTTTCAAGCGGCGCAATTGAGGTACTTGGTGGAATGGTATAGGCCCGAGTCCGAGAAGCGGTGGCTTTTTCAAGATAGGGCGCTGGCGCAATCACCCCTCTGGAAAATACCCTTTTTAAAGTGCCCTGATCTGCCAGCTCGCCTTCAGCAGTCCCCCCACTCACGAGCATGCTGATGCGGGTTTGGGATGCGGTAGCGGTCAGCCGGGGGCTTACCACGTTTCCCTCACCCCTTACACCTTTGTTTGATAATCCGGACTTTCCTCCGGGGCTCGAGAGTCGCGCGTTCCGGCAGTGGCGGGCGTCGGACTGATGATCGGCAGGTCACCTGTTCGATCTTGAGGGGTTCATCCAGCTGTCGGATTTCATACATCACCACGGCATTGTGGCGCCGCAAAAATTGCAATATTTTCAACTCCGACATTGGTTGACACAGCCCGGGATCCGTCCGATGGTGGGCCGTCGGTTGACAGCTTTCGAAAAGTGGTTAATCACCAAAGAAACGGACCGTAAGATGATCACGGACATATATAAAATGCTTTGTTCACCAGCCGACTCACGCCGTTCAGCAGGTCAGCGGAGATGGGAGGGTGAGTTGGGAAGAGCCCTGACGGATCAGGAATGGCTCGCCGTCTACTACAGGGCTAACCATACTGCCAGGAACACCGCCGGTAGGGAAACAGCGGTGAAAGTTGTGACGTATTGGTATTTGACACTGGTACTCCTCAACAGGGGTACCCCGACCGTAGCCCCACTTGCTGGCGAGGGTATGATGCGGAGGGCACACTGACACATATCTTGTGGGACTGCAGGGAGGTGACGGACTTCTGGACAGCAGTATTGGACGACATTGACAAACATTTTACCACTGCCATTCCCCGCTTCCCTGCCTACACGCTGTTAGGGTTGCCAAACGCAATCACATTTCCGTTGAAATCCCTTAGGGGGAGACAGATGGGATTGGCCATGGGGGCGGCGGTCCAGTACATCATATCACTTTGGGGGTCTCGGACTCTGCCCTCCCACTCTGGCTGGCTGCACAAGCTTTGGTACACGTTGGGTATGGAACGTATTCATGCCACGCTCACGCAGTCCATGATTTCCTTTACCAAGGTTTGGAAGCTGATCCTGTCACTTTTATCGACAGAATTTAATGAAATCACCTGCCCGAGATATCTACACCTCATGCGCCTCACCGACCCTTCGTCTTCACGTGATGCTCCTAGGACCTCACCGTTGACCGACGCCCGCGATTAAAGACTCACGGGGGCGCTTCAGGCACACCGGTTTGGGGGGGGGGGTGGGGTTCATGTTGGGGTGTTGTTTTTGTTCTTGCTTGAGTATTGACGAAATTAATACGCGACCAGGTGGTGAGAGCCCTGGCCTTCTTCGCTCCAATGGTCATTTGCTAGCCCATAGACCTTTTGTATGTTTGTTTCTTTTTGCTATCTCTGGTTTGTCTCATCGGTGCCGGGTTTGTTCCCGACTCTACTCTGTTGGCGCCACCTGGGGGGTACTTGCATTTTGTATTGTATTTTGCTTCCCTGCCAAAATCAATAAAACAAAGTTAATCAAAAAAATTGTTGCTTTTGTCCGATCAGGGGTTTACTTTCCCAGGCTTCTTCGCCTAATTTGGCCTTGGCTGTGATTCAAGTGTGTCATCCTGGTCTCCGGCAAGTTTTTATGCGCATGCGCATGGATCATGTGGGGTAGGGATTTCAGTCACTCTTCGAGGCCCAAACCCGAACTAATAATAAATTCGGAAAAACACACGTTAGAATGTGACAAACGATTTCACTGTATACCACTTATCTCTACTCTAACCCCATTTACTTACTTAATCTTTTCGCATTAGTGCTTAGTAGAACTTATAGGTTTAGTTTAAGCAATAGCATGTGCATTACCATGTGAGTTTCAAGCGGCCACTGTGCAAACGCGCCACCTGGCGTGTTGTAAATTGGGGGATTAATTGCCCTTGAGTCCTGAGGGTCCCTGGGGCCCAACTAGCCCACCAGGTACCTCCAGTAAGCCCCACAATGCTGCATTGCAGAGAGGTGGTCCGAGGCCACGCCCCTTTTTGCACCTCTCTGCAACACAACTCTGTGGCGCTTACTGGAGGTACCTGGTGGGCTAGTTGGCCCCCAGGGACCCTCGGGATTCAAGGGGACTTAATCTCCCAACTTAAAACGCACCATGGGGCGCGTTTGCACACTTGTCACATCATGATTATATAAACAACCGCAATGGACCGCACTCCGCTAGCTCCTCCTCCGGGTCGCCCCAAGGGAAGCTGGTACATGAAGTTCTTGAGTGGTTCACCCCAGTGGGTGCAAGTAAGTACTTGTTGAACTGATGATCTCTGATGGAGTTCTTGAGTGGTTCACCCCAGTGGGTGCAAGTAAGTACTTGTTGAACTGATGATCTCTAGACCCGATACATGTCCCGGGTTTTAAAATATCGCCCGAGACATGGCTCGGGTTTCGGGATAACTTCCCTCCTCAGTAGAGAAAATAGTTAGGGGTGGAAGAGAGGGCCGCCAAGCAACCGTCAAGGACCTCAGTGCCCGCACAGGGACGCAGGTGCGTCGTCCAGGAGCTCTTCAGCTCAAAGCTCGAGGGAGCCATTTTTATAAACAACCGCAATGGACCGCACTCCGCTAGCCCCTCCTCCGGGTCGCCCCAAGGGAAGCTGGTACATGAAGTTCTTGAGTGGTTTACCCCAGTGGGTGCAAGTAAGTACTTGTTGAACTGATGATCTCTGATGGAGTTCTTGAGTGGTTCACCCCAGTGGGTGCAAGTAAGTACTTGTTGAACTGATGATCTCTAGACCCGATACATGTCCCGGGTTTTAAAATATCGCCCGAGACATGGCTCGGGTTTCGGGTTAACTTCCCTCCTCAGTAGAGAAAATAGTTAGGGGTGGAAGAGAGGGCCGCCAAGCAATCGTCAAGGGCCTCAGTGCCCGCACAGGCACGCAGGTGCGTCGTCCAGGAGCTCGTCAGCTCAAAGCTCGAGGGAGCCATTTTTATAAACAACTGCAATGGACCGCACTCCGCTAGCCCCTCCTCCTGGTCACATCATGCCCTGCCCCCTCCCTTCACCACTGTGCAAACGCGCCCCGTGGCGCGGTTTAAGTTGTGGGATTAAGTCCCCTTGAATCCTGAGGGTCCCTGTGGTCCAACTAGCCCACCAGGTACCTCCAGTAAGCACTACAGAGCTGCGTTGCAGAGAGGTGTAAAAAGGGGCATGGCCTCGGACCACCATGCAAGAGCATGTTACCCTGCTCTCGCTTCAATGAAGCAAAGCAGAGTTTGCTATGACTGGGCGGGTGCCACACGGCTCCCACCCTGCCATAGCAAACAGCAGTGTCCCGGGGGTGGGCAACCCGGGACACTGCAGGAGCTGGCCCTGGGGGGTGGCGGTCCCCAGGGCCATCAAGGGCTCCAGGCGGGGGGCCGGGCACCCCCCCCCAACATTTTATTACAAAGTGCCCCGGGGAGATGGTGGTCCCTGCTCACCACATTTAATTACTATAGCCCCAGGGAGGTGGCCTTCCCCGGGACTGCGGGTGCCCCTGCGGGCCCCCGCTAATTTAAACCACATTGCCCCCGGGACCTGGCCCACCTGGGGGCCTCATTAAAAAAAATATATATTTTTGTCCCACTGCGCCTACAGATATCGAAACTTTTTCTTTTTCTAATTTCTCAGGAACTACTGAACGGACTTACACCATTTAAAAAAAAAAAAAGGTCTCTTTCTGAACCAAGGGCTACCTTTTTGCCAAATTTGGTGTAATTCCGTTCAGCAGTTCGGCTGTAGTTTTGTCTAAAGTTTCCTGTGGAAATTAACATTCGGAAAACGCGTTTTGGGACCCCCCTTTTTCCTCGGCCCCCGCTTAACTAATCACCCCGAAACTTTCAAGACAGGATCTGTCCGGAGCGCCCCACTAGTTTTGAAAATTTCGTCAACCGGCGCCAAAGTTATTGGGAAAAGAAAAAACGCTTTTTGAATAGAAACGAGGTCCTAACTATAACTACCTACTGGCGACCGCCAGTAGGAGATATATATATATATATATCTCCAAGGTTTTTTCTCTTGCAGAAAAAGATCCACGCACACTCATGGGTGACATTTGCAATTCAAATCCCTTTATTTCAAGGCAACAGCATTTCGTTCAACAAGCTCAGCAGCCCAACACGTTTGTCTGTCGGCAGACCTTGCACCTGTGAGCATCAAGGAAGACTTCTGCTGCTCCTGGTTTTGCTGTTCTGCAAGTCTTCTTCGTTGTCTGTGCTTCTTCCAGGATCTTCAGCAGACCTGTGGGCATCAAGGACACCCAGAGTAATCTACCTTGGACTGAAAGAGTCATTCATATGCAGGCACCACGACGAAGCTGACCGGTCTGCTGCTTCTGACGTCCCACAGACTTCGAAAGGCTCAGCTACACAGGTGGTGGTTCTGCATCTCCCTCGAGGTCTGACCTGTCTTCTCAGAAAGTTTGAGGCCAGTATCCCTCATCGGAACCGCTGGAACCAAACCCCTGTACACCGTGTCGACTTGCCGTTGCCAAGACTTGTTGGCTCTGCACTCCCGAGATCTAAAGGCTCTAAGAGGCTCCAGCCTCTCTTCCTGCCAAGACCTTCGTCTTCACCGCATCCTCTACACTCTTGGCTTCATCTTTGGTGAGCTGCTAGAGGTCCTCTTGCGATTCCTGTGCCTTTGGCCTGTGGGTCTTCTCGAGGGTCTCCTCTGGCTGAAGTGGGCTCCCCTGCTTGCTCGGGGCCTGCTCTGACTCTCCTGCACTTGGTGAGTCCCTTCTACGTTGCTGGTGCCAACATTGCTCCTTCATCGTTTACCATGTCAGTTGCTGATGCCAAGGCTTGTTGGTACTCTTGCTGGACATCGATCCCTTGGTTCTCGACTACTGACATGGGACAGCTCGTGAATGGCTCCTGGTCTTTCTCGGCGTCGCCTGCTCCTCACAGCGACATGGTCTCCGTCATCACTCCTGCATCTTCCGTCATCGGTGGGCATTGCTCTTCCGTGCCTCCTGGTCACCTCAGAGTGGCATAAACTCTGTCTCCTCTGCTTGCAGGTTCTCCTCTTCAAGAATCCAAACTTGGATTCCACCGGACTCTTGCACCGTCTTCGCCAGGGGCGTCTTTACTGAAGTCCTCCAATGTGGTCTACAGCCGTTTCCCACTCTGGCTGGCTGCACAAGCTTTGGTACACGTTGGGTATGGAACGTATTCATGCCACGCTCACGCAGTCCATGATTTTCTTTACCAAGGTTTGGAAGCGGATCCTGTCACTTTTATCGACAGAATTTAATGAAATCACCTGCCCGAGATATCTACACCTCATGCGCCTCACCGACCCTTCGTCTTCACGTGATGCTCCTAGGACCTCACCGTTGACCGACGCCCGCGATTAAAGACTCACGGGGGCGCTTCAGGCACACCGGTTTGGGGGGGGGGTGGGGTTCATGTTGGGGTGTTGTTTTTGTTCTTGCTTGAGTATTGACGAAATTAATACGCGACCAGGTGGTGAGAGCCCTGGCCTTCTTCGCTCCAATGGTCATTTGCTAGCCCATAGACCTTTTGTATGTTTGTTTCTTTTTGCTATCTCTGGTTTGTCTCATCGGTGCCGGGTTTGTTCCCGACTCTACTCTGTTGGCGCCACCTGGGGGGTACTTGCATTTTGTATTGTATTTTGCTTCCCTGCCAAAATCAATAAAACAAAGTTAATCAAAAAAATTGTTGCTTTTGTCCGATCAGGGGTTTACTTTCCCAGGCTTCTTCGCCTAATTTGGCCTTGGCTGTGATTCAAGTGTGTCATCCTGGTCTCCGGCAAGTTTTTATGCGCATGCGCATGGATCATGTGGGGTAGGGATTTCAGTCACTCTTCGAGGCCCAAACCCAAACTAATAATAAATTCGGAAAAACACACGTTAGAATGTGACAAACGATTTCACTGTATACCACTTATCTCTACTCTAACCCCATTTACTTACTTAATCTTTTCGCATTAGTGCTTAGTAGAACTTATAGGTTTAGTTTAAGCAATAGCATGTGCATTACCATGTGAGTTTCAAGCGGCCACTGTGCAAACGCGCCACCTGGCGTGTTGTAAATTGGGGGATTAATTGCCCTTGAGTCCTGAGGGTCCCTGGGGCCCAACTAGCCCACCAGGTACCTCCAGTAAGCCCCACAATGCTGCATTGCAGAGAGGTGGTCCGAGGCCACGCCCCTTTTTGCACCTCTCTGCAACACAACTCTGTGGCGCTTACTGGAGGTACCTGGTGGGCTAGTTGGCCCCCAGGGACCCTCGGGATTCAAGGGGACTTAATCTCCCAACTTAAAACGCACCATGGGGCGCGTTTGCACACTTGTCACATCATGATTATATAAACAACCGCAATGGACCGCACTCCGCTAGCTCCTCCTCCGGGTCGCCCCAAGGGAAGCTGGTACATGAAGTTCTTGAGTGGTTCACCCCAGTGGATGCAAGTAAGTACTTGTTGAACTGATGATCTCTGATGGAGTTCTTGAGTGGTTCACCCCAGTGGGTGCAAGTAAGTACTTGTTGAACTGATGATCTCTAGACCCGATACATGTCCCGGGTTTTAAAATATCGCCCGAGACATGGCTCGGGTTTCGGGATAACTTCCCTCCTCAGTAGAGAAAATAGTTAGGGGTGGAAGAGAGGGCCGCCAAGCAACCGTCAAGGACCTCAGTGCCCGCACAGGGACGCAGGTGCGTCGTCCAGGAGCTCTTCAGCTCAAAGCTCGAGGGAGCCATTTTTATAAACAACCGCAATGGACCGCACTCCGCTAGCCCCTCCTCCGGGTCGCCCCAAGGGAAGCTGGTACATGAAGTTCTTGAGTGGTTTACCCCAGTGGGTGCAAGTAAGTACTTGTTGAACTGATGATCTCTGATGGAGTTCTTGAGTGGTTCACCCCAGTGGGTGCAAGTAAGTACTTGTTGAACTGATGATCTCTAGACCCGATACATGTCCCGGGTTTTAAAATATCGCCCGAGACATGGCTCGGGTTTCGGGTTAACTTCCCTCCTCAGTAGAGAAAATAGTTAGGGGTGGAAGAGAGGGCCGCCAAGCAATCGTCAAGGGCCTCAGTGCCCGCACAGGCACGCAGGTGCGTCGTCCAGGAGCTCGTCAGCTCAAAGCTCGAGGGAGCCATTTTTATAAACAACTGCAATGGACCGCACTCCGCTAGCCCCTCCTCCTGGTCACATCATGCCCTGCCCCCTCCCTTCACCACTGTGCAAACGCGCCCCGTGGCGCGGTTTAAGTTGTGGGATTAAGTCCCCTTGAATCCTGAGGGTCCCTGTGGTCCAACTAGCCCACCAGGTACCTCCAGTAAGCACTACAGAGCTGCGTTGCAGAGAGGTGTAAAAAGGGGCATGGCCTCGGACCACCATGCAAGAGCATGTTACCCTGCTCTCGCTTCAATGAAGCAAAGCAGAGTTTGCTATGACTGGGCGGGTGCCACACGGCTCCCACCCTGCCATAGCAAACAGCAGTGTCCCGGGGGTGGGCAACCCGGGACACTGCAGGAGCTGGCCCTGGGGGGTGGCGGTCCCCAGGGCCATCAAGGGCTCCAGGCGGGGGGCCGGGCACCCCCCCCCCCCCAACATTTTATTACAAAGTGCCCCGGGGAGATGGTGGTCCCTGCTCACCACATTTAATTACTATAGCCCCAGGGAGGTGGCCTTCCCCGGGACTGCGGGTGCCCCTGCAGGCCCCCGCTAATTTAAACCACATTGCCCCCGGGACCTGGCCCACCTGGGGGCCTCATTAAAAAAAATATATATTTTTGTCCCACTGCGCCTACAGATATCGAAACTTTTTCTTTTTCTAATTTCTCAGGAACTACTGAACGGACTTACACCATTTAAAAAAAAAAAAAGGTCTCTTTCTGAACCAAGGGCTACCTTTTTGCCAAATTTGGTGTAATTCCGTTCAGCAGTTCGGCTGTAGTTTTGTCTAAAGTTTCCTGTGGAAATTAACATTCGGAAAACGCGTTTTGGGACCCCCCTTTTTCCTCGGCCCCCGCTTAACTAATCACCCCGAAACTTTCAAGACAGGATCTGTCCGGAGCGCCCCACTAGTTTTGAAAATTTCGTCAACCGGCGCCAAAGTTATTGGGAAAAGAAAAAACGCTTTTTGAATAGAAACGAGGTCCTAACTATAACTACCTACTGGCGACCGCCAGTAGGAGATATATATATATATATATATATATATATCTCCAAGGTTTTTTCTCTTGCAGAAAAAGATCCACGCACACTCATGGGTGACATTTGCAATTCAAATCCCTTTATTTCAAGGCAACAGCATTTCGTTCAACAAGCTCAGCAGCCCAACACGTTTGTCTGTCGGCAGACCTTGCACCTGTGAGCATCAAGGAAGACTTCTGCTGCTCCTGGTTTTGCTGTTCTGCAAGTCTTCTTCGTTGTCTGTGCTTCTTCCAGGATCTTCAGCAGACCTGTGGGCATCAAGGACACCCAGAGTAATCTACCTTGGACTGAAAGAGTCATTCATATGCAGGCACCACGACGAAGCTGACCGGTCTGCTGCTTCTGACGTCCCACAGACTTCGAAAGGCTCAGCTACACAGGTGGTGGTTCTGCATCTCCCTCGAGGTCTGACCTGTCTTCTCAGAAAGTTTGAGGCCAGTATCCCTCATCGGAACCGCTGGAACCAAACCCCTGTACACCGTGTCGACTTGCCGTTGCCAAGACTTGTTGGCTCTGCACTCCCGAGATCTAAAGGCTCTAAGAGGCTCCAGCCTCTCTTCCTGCCAAGACCTTCGTCTTCACCGCATCCTCTACACTCTTGGCTTCATCTTTGGTGAGCTGCTAGAGGTCCTCTTGCGATTCCTGTGCCTTTGGCCTGTGGGTCTTCTCGAGGGTCTCCTCTGGCTGAAGTGGGCTCCCCTGCTTGCTCGGGGCCTGCTCTGACTCTCCTGCACTTGGTGAGTCCCTTCTACGTTGCTGGTGCCAACATTGCTCCTTCATCGTTTACCATGTCAGTTGCTGATGCCAAGGCTTGTTGGTACTCTTGCTGGACATCGATCCCTTGGTTCTCGACTACTGACATGGGACAGCTCGTGAATGGCTCCTGGTCTTTCTCGGCGTCGCCTGCTCCTCACAGCGACATGGTCTCCGTCATCACTCCTGCATCTTCCGTCATCGGTGGGCATTGCTCTTCCGTGCCTCCTGGTCACCTCAGAGTGGCATAAACTCTGTCTCCTCTGCTTGCAGGTTCTCCTCTTCAAGAATCCAAACTTGGATTCCACCGGACTCTTGCACCGTCTTCGCCAGGGGCGTCTTTACTGAAGTCCTCCAATGTGGTCTACAGCCGTTTCCGACGTCACTACGCACCTATGCACCCAACGTCCCTGGTGTAGGCATCCTAGTTCCTGGGGTATCCACGGGTGGATTGACTCTCCAACCTTTTGTCTTCATGGGGTTTCTTCAGGGTCCTTCTTCAAAACTGCAATCTTGATTTTCCTGTTGATCTATTGAGTACGCAGCTGTGTTTCCACTGTGCACACCGTGGGGTTACTGTGTTTTTACCTTGGTTGGTTCCTTGTCCCCAGCTCTTCTGAGTCGACAACTAAATCCACCATAAGGGTTGTCTGCATTAGTGCAAGGTGCTTCACTTAAATAAGGGTGCACCATATACTAAGCCATCCTCCTACATTGGTGTGCAGCACAAATAATAATAATAATAATAATAATGGAACACTCGCGAGTCAAATGCAAGGAAGCAAAACATAAGCAGATAATAATGGAATACTCACAAGTCAAAGGCATGGACGCAAAACATAAGCAGATAATTATGGACGTCCAATGCAAGAAACAAGCAATGTCAAATACCAGGAATAAACACTGTCAAATACAAGAACCTTTATACACAACATAAAAATATCACAGAGCTCATACGTTATCATTTGAGTTGAACACAACATTCTGGTCAGCTCTACTGGGAAGCCCTTTGAGTTGTCCAGAAGTCTCAATGGGGCCGCAAAACCTGCCTGTGCATTTACCCCACGAGTGACCTTCTGTATGAGCGCCAAAACTTCTTGTCTTTAAAACCTTTTACTAACACAGAGCGAGACCTCTAGAAATTCTTCCCTTCATCAATTGCAAAACCAAGGCTTACCGTACTTGTCTGCTTCAAGGTCAAGACGGAAGCTAGCAAGCCCTCTGTCTTGTGTCTCCGAAACAGAGAAGTGCATTCCTCTCTCACGCTTTCAAACGCACATCCCACATGTTCTGTTCCAGCAAGGCTGTTTTGCTCTGTGCTGAGAAGAAAGAAAACATCCCACTCTGAAGCTGCAAGAAGGAAAGAAATGAAATCACGCAAGAGCACAAAAATGATGTTGTACATTCGAAATGGTCAGTTAAAACACATAGTCAAAGGTCACCACAATCTCACAATGTAAAAAATATATATAGCATTACACCACAATAATAATACTGCCATGTGCTTTGGAGGACGGGGACACAGATCCCAAAAATAATGTGGAATCCAGACCCAGAGTGTTGCCTAGTCCCCAGCCCCCTCCACCTCTCCGGCCTCTGCTGCTTCAAAACTTCTTTAGTGTCCCCTGCATCCAACACACCCTTCTCGTTAGTGGCAGGATCAACCACCACCTGCCTCAATGGAAGGCCATTACATCAGAACTAGTGGGTGCTTCAGATTTTGCAGAAGTGGTATGCCCTACTATTTGTGGGCGACCTCTAGGAGTTGCCACCGCCACACGAATGGCTGACAGAGGACCATTTTACGTTAATCTGTCAGGAAGTGCAGATTCCTTTGGCCATAGTAGTCATCAAGGTACTGGCACTAGAAGTAGGGCTTGGTTGTTATCCCCTCTACTTTCTAGTTTCGAAAAAGGAGGCCTTCCCCCTCCCCATCCGAGATCTGCACCCTTTCAGCGCCTTTCTGAGGAAGTGGAAGTTCAAGATGCTCACGGTGGCTCAGTCCTCTCTGCCCTGTATCCTGGAAACTGGATGGTAGCGTTAGATGTGCAGGACGTGTATTTTTGCATCCCAGTCCTGTTGGCCCACAGATGTTACCTGCAGTTCACTGTGAGCCACACGCATTTTCAGTTAGCTCTGCTCCCTTTCGGCTTTTACAGTGTCCCATGGGTGTTCATGAAAGTTATAGAGGTGGTTGCAGCACATCTGCAAAGGTTGGGGTTTCCAGTCTTCCCCCTGCCTCAATCACTGCCTGCTGAAGGCGGGCTCGCCCCAGGCAGTCCTAACTGGCCAGACTACAAATTGTAACAGGTTTAGAATCAGGCAGCTAGACTATCGCTGAAACGTAAGTTAAAAAATCACGTTTCTCCGGCTTTGATCCACTTCCACTGGCTCCCTGTGATGTTGTTTTTTTCGGCACTGAGGGTGCACTGAGTTCTGCTAACCAGACCTCTGTGAATTTGCCCTAACCTGTATGATGGCTAAACCTTCATGGTGTATTGGTATTTCCGAAGAGACGACGTCACACTGTTTTATGCAATGCCCATGAAAGAACAGATACTTCTTTGCTTAGTTGCACATGAATCATTGGTCAGCCCCCTCTGGCATCAGTGGGCAAGTGACTGCAAGTCAGGCTTAAAGAAAGAGTCAAACCTTATTGGTATCCTTCCAGCAAGCGCAGGTAAGTATTTTCTTTATAGATGGCGCAATGGACCCTCTGCAGTGGGCTAGGTGCAGTTCTCTTTGATGCACACTGCTTCTTATCTCAATAAGGTACCACACTGAGACGCAAAGGTGAACGGCCATCCCACAGTGAGATCTGGATGCGGGTGTCTAACTTGTCCTAATGTATGGAGCTGATGGCAGTGAGAAGGACAAACGACATCCTGAGCTGGCTACAGCTGTGAAGGCACAAGTATTTGAGCCTCTTCCTGTAGGCTATGAGTATGATGATTCAGTGGAGCAGTTCCAGCACTAGGTTGGCTTGATTGTAATAGGAGGTTTGGCATGTGCAGAAGAGCCTGAGAGGTGCACTACTCGCTGGCAGTAGGTGTCAGGCATCCAAGTAGGGATGCCACAGCACTTTATGGTAGTGATCAGCTCTCTGAAAGTCCCTTGCGAGAAGTCTGAAGACCTGACCGTAGCTGATTACATTCACAACAAGCATTTACAATGCAATAGGTCTCTCAATTGTGAGATTTTGAGCTAATGGCATTGGAAATGGCAATGCCTTTTATAATATTAAAAGGCATTGTAAAAAGCGAAACCTATTGTATTGCAGAGCTCGGTGTCCGTTAAGCGGGCGCTGGAGCTTAGTGTCCCTGAAGCGGGCGCTGCAGCTTAGTGTCCCTGAAGCGGGCGCTGCAGCTTAGTGTCCCTGAAGCGGGCACTGCGCTCAGCATGCCAAGTTTATATAAAATTTTAAAGAAAGTTAAAAGAAAGTGCGGTGTCCCTGAAGCGGACGCCGCATTCTTATTAAAAGCAATTTTTTTTTTAAGTGTCCCCAAATACACCAAAACCAAAATAGTGCTCACCTACTTATAACGCACACTGTGTAACAAGTAAAAGGTCTAGCTGCAATGGGAGGTTACAAATGAAGATAAGGTGGTATTAAGGAGGGACTAACAAGCCTATTTTACGAATCAGGGTGGGGTGGACAGCCATGTTTTGTGAGGTGGGGTGTTCCTTTGATTTTGAATATAAAGATTTTCTCACTCAACTAAATGTCAAGCATCAGAAAAGCACATCTCTCTGGCCACAGGAGAATGGTGTTTTTGAGAGATTTATGAACCCCCCTCAAGAAGACTTGAACTCAAATCAGTTCTTCAGTCTACGTTTCGTACATACAGGTCAACTCCCCATTCTACCTCAGGTGAAAGCTCTTCCACCTTAATGTTTGGGAGATCAATACGAACCAAATTGCCACAATGGATCACTGAAAGATCGATTGACATTGATAAACTCTGCACCAGTGATTCGTCTCATAAATGCAAAATGAAGACCTGTGTGGACAGAAGCCTCTGTGCTCTGAGCAGTGTTCAAAAGAGTTATTTCAGGCAGAAACTGAAACGCAAGTCTAATGCTCCATTTGATGCTGACCCACTGAGGGTTGTGACTCGTAAGGGACACACGATGACTGCTCAACATCCTGGAAAGTCTAATATGCAAGATTCTTCACATTTTAAGCACCTGCCTCAATATTCACTTACTATAGTTATCAGAAGTAAGACTTATCCACCTGAGAATCCGGAAGGCCCAACAACTGTACTAATGTCTCTCTCACCAGTGCCAGTCATGGACACTTCTCCGCAGCCTCACATGACCAGATCCGGGGAAGAGATTTGAGCACCAAAACGAATTTTTGAAGAGTTGTGACGTATTATTTCAACTTTTTATTTAACAAAGGGTAGCTGTAGTGTCTTGTGATTCTGACATGACTGGAACCTTTTGGTTCCTGACGTACTCTGTAGAATAGCGACGCAAGTGTGTGGGTGTATATAATTCATGATGTAGAATGTAAAAACATGTAATAAGGTGTGTAAGGGGGGGCGGTGTGTGTGTGTACGTGTGGATGTGGGCGGCGGTGGGTTGTGATCTTTGCATATACCTGGGCCGCTACAATTTACGCACAGCCAGGATATCATTTTCATTAACTTTAAGAATGCACTCATCTTTTAACATTAAAGACCATCCAATTCAGTTTACAAAATAGATCCCCTTCTAACCGATTTGATTGCAAATTAGGGCTTAATAATAAGGCATGTTTGTCGGTATAGATTATGCTCTGCCTCATTATGTAGGACCTAATGTAGCAGAAACAGGATCAGCAATATGGTGGGAAACTCTGATTTTAGATGTTGACAGAATTTATTGACAAGCCTTAGAGAGGTGTTGAAGAAACGTCTGAGATTTTGAGGTCCAACTGAGTGGTGCCTATATAAAAAATACCAGAAGTTGGTTTGCCATGAGTAATCATACATTTCAGATAAGTGCCCTCATGGTACAATCGGCATCTGTCAGGCTGTCCTAGTTGTCTGGATACTGGTTTTGCATGACATTGGTAAACTCTGGAGGGTCAGGCTGAGGAGGATTACCTGAGGTTAGGTTGGGTTGGGGCAATTTGTTTTCCAATGTCCTAATTAACCACAATTGAAACAGGGACAGAGGGAGCCTGCTCACTTCCCCTCCTTACATTATTTTGATCTCTGCACCCCATTCTCTGTGATCCTGTTGAGAATTCTTGTTTTTCTGTGCCAATCACAAAAAGAAGGCTTGTGTACATCCGAGGCGAGAAAAATAAACTGTTAATATAACATTGCCATGCAAAATGGCTATCTGTTACTCAACTGCTAATGCTAATGAACTGGACAAAGTACTTTGAAACCTGCTAGTTTTGGGTTCAGTGATGACGTAAGATTGCCTCGATGGGGAACTTTGATACCTATTGCTGCTGCTATGGATGCAATGGATGTTCTTGTGCTGGAGACGCTAGCTCCCTGTTGGGAACCTGATGACCTTATCAGGCTGGATGGAGTCCTAAGATAAATGTTTTCTATTTCCTGATGGACGCTATAAAAGGCATACAAAGTCACCCCTTTTTCATGAGGCCTCTAATTTGCATGAATGCGTGTGCCATGCTATTATCAAAATATTTACTAAAACAGATGTTTATGCACATTACATCAGATATAAAAGCCGTTTATGTTGCAAGTGATGAAGTTAATAAAGGCTGTTTGAAGCTTGCTCGTGTGAAATCAGATTGCATGATAATTATTTCTTGGAAATCTTGTTTCTAGATCCTTTTGCACTAAAGCGGAATGTTGCACGGAGTTTGAACAGCCAGATGGTCTTTGAATACATCCTGGAGCGGTTTCGGACAGCCTACAAATATTTTGCGTGCCCTCAAAGAAGAGATAGTAGCAAATATAATTCTGATAAAAAGATAAAGGAAAAATTGGACAAAAAGTCTGAAACATCTGGTGAACTTGTCACCAATTGTAGCCCTCCAGATGCCGTAAGTGTGAATGAGAAGAACACAGAAAATCGGCACAGAACTAGATACAGTGACATTGTTAAATGCAGTGGGACACAAAGTATGCCAGCACAGCACTTAATGAAGGGGCCTGAGTGTTTGACAAGGAATAATCTAAACGCAATAGATTCCAGTTATGATTCAGGCAGACTGAAAACTGTGTCTCCTAAACTGAATGACAGTTGTATTCCTGTGCAAACCTCTCTTAACAAGGTCAATGATGAAACTCCAGATTGCAGAGCTGAGCCAAGCAACGGTAACTGTGGTGAGCAGAACCTCCTGCTTACCAAAGCTGTTCATGGACATATGTGCACAAATAATTCAGCGGAGTACTCCATGAAGAGTGACTGCCCCAACACTTGCACAGCTCCTACCTCTCCTGTTCACAAAGCCACGTTGGAAGCTCATGACCTAAAAGATGAAGGAAACTTCTCCGAAGAGGAGATACATTATGTGTTTGACACTTTTATTTTGACTTCTGGAAAGGTAAGATATCAAGTTAGTCCAGTCTAGAAATTCAAATGTACAATATTTTGATTCATTGGATCAACTGGAAATATTCCAGGTGGTTAAATTCGCATATTAATGCACTGTATTCACAAATCAGTTTCAGTTAGCTAATTCTCAGAGGACTGTTTATATCCCAATATAGATTTGATATGTTTATGTATATTTCTATTTTGGAGACACCCAGCATTATTTAGCCATTAATGGGATATTCTTAGTTAATGTGCTTCTCAGGATTTTGTTTAATTTTTTGTGAAGTGAGCGAGCAAAACAAGCATCATAAACAAATAAATCCACCCGGAAGAGTGATTTGTGCTCAGCAAAGGTTTGTTTGTCTGCCTTTTCTTTGCAGCATCTTTCTAAGTTTGGGCAAGGTATTCTGATCTTGCTGTGGTGCAATGCTGGCATAATTCAAGGATCGGCAGACAAGATCAACAAGCATTTGCAATGCAGTAGGTCTTGCATTTGAGAGAGTTAGAGCTAATGCCGTTTTAAATGACAATGACTTTTACCCATGTATTTTGGTTTAGAGTGGAGTGGGCGTATAAACAAGCATTTGCAATGCAATCGGTTTTGCATTCGTGAAAGTTAGAGCTCTTGGTGTTGGAAATCACAATGCTTTTTGCTTTTATATTTATACAGTTGAGGGATGATATGTGCATAGGGATATTGCCATTTTATGACCTCCCGCGGCGCTGGAGAACCAGAAAATGGGAAATAGGTTATGAGGGAAGGGAGATGAATAATATGCTGGCTGAAAAAAAAAGTAATATCCTGGAAATAACAAATACTCGTAGGCAATGCAAGATTAAGTAAAGCATGTGAAATGTAAGCAGGAACAACATAATTCCCTTAATGCTTTTACGCTTATATTTTAGAAATTATTAATTGTTTTGCCTGAAAGGTTAAGAACATGGCTACAGGGACCTGTTTCAATGTCCATAGCTCATATCCTTACAAAATGTAAGTATGGTTTAAAAAGACCACATCCCTGAGCACAAAGCTGCTGTACAAATTTCATAAATTAAAATTAAAAAAAAACACTAATAAGGATCATATTTAACGTTTACCACTTTAGGCATCAACCAGGTATTGCAGTACCTACAGGTATGGTGTATTTCCCCACCCGGAAAAACAATGTTTAAAGAAAGATGAGAAAAAGTAGCGCTTCAATGGCAAGCTCTGTAAAGTGGCGCTAATTTGTGTGGTTGTGAATAAAACCAATCTGACCATTGTGCAACCTCTCGGAAAAAACGGAATACTTCAGGATTTAAACACGACATCCATAATACAATATCAAAAGTCCCCTTGTTCATATGAAGGCAGACTTCAGACTTCTCTCTTCAGAACAAACTGAAAAACAAAAGCGATCAGCCAACCATCTATGATTCCACTGACAAAACCTACTTTATTACAGGCTAGACAGACTTAAAAGAAAATTTAAAAAGTGCGTACTACCTATTTGAAGAATAAAAGCTCTTAGAGCAGCTCGTCCGTGATTACAGGAGAGAAACCTTGCAGAACTACTGATAATATAAGAAACAAAAAGCGAAGTAAATACATTTGATGATGTGCACTTGGCAGCAGCTCTAGCAGATTACTGCACTTGAATTGCATGTTTATAGTCGTACACAGTTAATACCAGCGCATAACCCGTTCCAACGCGCTCATGATTTTTGTGGCACCGTGAACTGACACACACTTCATTTTACCAACATCAAACATGTCAAGGGGAGAACGCAGTACTGAACTCGTGGCTTAATTTACCCCCATCTAAGACTGGAGCTTTAAATTCAATGGCAAAATGGAATGAATCTAAAATATGTATCTTTTGGTGATGTGTCAAGTGTCGGCGGATGATGGAGCAGTATAAAGCCGGAGGGTTATGAACATGTATTGAACCCCAGAAGAGGTGAGACAGCAATGTGTTCCCGCCAGAGACCTAGGGATAGTGATCGGATATGCAAGACCTCTTACCCCGCACCAAGTATGACAACTTAAAGAATCCACACTCTCCCCCGCTCCTTCTTACCAACTACCGGCTCCTTGGCGTCTGAGCACACTAATGCAACAACAACAATTGATGGACAGAATGCAGAACAATGTCATACATTCACCCCAGTACAGAGATCTGGGCCTAAATCCATCGTTTTTTTGCTCACCATGCCATTCCAGTTTGAACCCAGCCATATGCAAATCAGTCTTGACCCTGTGCCCCATGGGAACAGTCCAGCCCGAACTGCCAAGCCAGGTCCTCCCTGGACTGGAAACAAGCATCCTAGGACCGGTTTCGGGCTTTCAGCCCTCGTCAGCCAGGATAGCTTGATTCCAGTGGCATGGAGAGCAAGGGACTCACGTCTGAGCATACCCTTCCCACTCGGGGTGACAAATGCAACAACAACAATTGATGGACAGAATGCAGAACAATGTCATACATTCACCCCAGTACAGAGATCTGGGCCTAAATCCATCGTTTTTTTGCTCACCATGCCATTCCAGTTTGAACCCAGCCATATGCAAATCAGTCTTGACCCTGTGCCCCATGGGAACAGTCCAGCCCGAACTGCCAAGCCAGGTCCTCCCTGGACTGGAAACAAGCATCCTAGGACCGGTTTCGGGCTTTCAGCCCTCGTCAGCCAGGATAGCTTGATTCCAGTGGCATGGAGAGCAAGGGACTCACGTCTGAGCATACCCTTCCCACTCGGGGTGACAAATGCAACAACAACAATTGATGGACAGAATGCAGAACAATGTCATACATTCACCCCAGTACAGAGATCTGGGCCTAAATCCATCGTTTTTTTGCTCACCATGCCATTCCAGTTTGAACCCAGCCATATGCAAATCAGTCTTGACCCTGTGCCCCATGGGAACAGTCCAGCCCGAACTGCCAAGCCAGGTCCTCCCTGGACTGGAAACAAGCATCCTAGGACCGGTTTCGGGCTTTCAGCCCTCGTCAGCCAGGATAGCTTGATTCCAGTGGCATGGAGAGCAAGGGACTCACGTCTGAGCATACCCTTCCCACTCGGGGTGACAAATGCAACAACAACAATTGATGGACAGAATGCAGAACAATGTCATACATTCACCCCAGTACAGAGATCTGGGCCTAAATCCATCGTTTTTTTGCTCACCATGCCATTCCAGTTTGAACCCAGCCATATGCAAATCAGTCTTGACCCTGTGCCCCATGGGAACAGTCCAGCCCGAACTGCCAAGCCAGGTCCTCCCTGGACTGGAAACAAGCATCCTAGGACCGGTTTCGGGCTTTCAGCCCTCGTCAGCCAGGATAGCTTGATTCCAGTGGCATGGAGAGCAAGGGACTCACGTCTGAGCATACCCTTCCCACTCGGGGTGACAAATGCAACAACAACAATTGATGGACAGAATGCAGAACAATGTCATACATTCACCCCAGTACAGAGATCTGGGCCTAAATCCATCGTTTTTTTGCTCACCATGCCATTCCAGTTTGAACCCAGCCATATGCAAATCAGTCTTGACCCTGTGCCCCATGGGAACAGTCCAGCCCGAACTGCCAAGCCAGGTCCTCCCTGGACTGGAAACAAGCATCCTAGGACCGGTTTCGGGCTTTCAGCCCTCGTCAGCCAGGATAGCTTGATTCCAGTGGCATGGAGAGCAAGGGACTCACGTCTGAGCATACCCTTCCCACTCGGGGTGACAAATGCAACAACAACAATTGATGGACAGAATGCAGAACAATGTCATACATTCACCCCAGTACAGAGATCTGGGCCTAAATCCATCGTTTTTTTGCTCACCATGCCATTCCAGTTTGAACCCAGCCATATGCAAATCAATCTTGACCCTGTGCCCCATGGGAACAGTCCAGCCTGAACTGCCAAGCCAGGTCCTCCCTGGACTGGAAACAAGCATCCTAGGACCGGTTTCGGGCTTTCAGCCCTCGTCAGCCAGGATAGTCTGAGCACACTAACCTCGATTCCGGCTGAAGCAATCCGATTGCCCAATCAGGGGCAAGAAGAAAACGTCCCAAGGAGAAGAATGAGATGTGGGAAGCCACCGCACATTCCCGGCGTGCCCAGCGTGCAGCAGGCACCAAAATGAGACTTGTAAGGAGAAGGTTAGCGAAACAAGAGGTCCTCTGTCTAATGGTTGATAAGCCCGGAAACCATCTTAGAATTGTCAAGTTTCTTGCAAATCTCAAAGTATTAGTCAAAAACAAATCTGAGAAGGGAATACAAATTCCAACAGAGTGCTTATTTAGGCACACTTATATGTGAGAACTATGTACAAATGTAATAGTGTTTATTAGATTAACTCAAAAAAGTAAATCATAACTTTGAAAATGACCACAAACGATATTGTCACAAACAAGCAGTGTTGTGGGAAGGGCATGGGGGACGGCACAGGAGATTGTGAGAACCTGTGTCCGAAATATGAAGTGCCTCTGTGAAATGGGCGCCGACTAACAGTGGACAATGAACTCTGCTCCGCTAGCGGAGGCTGCGGAGATTTGTTAACTACGTGTTACATTGAAAACACGGAATTCATTCAATAATTCCGACTCCGTCACGTAGCAGAGTTAGCTACTGCACCCACAACCCTTTGATAAAACAACTTTACGTTTACATGCTAAAAAGCATATAGCCAATTCACAAAAGTGAACTTTGAAAAATACCAGGCTATGATAGAGGTGATGATTTTGGGGTCACCCCTAACCTAGGGCGAGGACAAGCAGATGCCTTGAGCACAAAGAGTATATCATGCTGAACGATTTGGTGGTGGTCCCATCCTCCTAGGACCACCCCAAGCAAAGTTATGGGCAAAAATACCAACGAAAGGCGCAGCAAAGCCTTATGGGGCGAGATTCCAGAGTGCAGTGAATATTATAGTATTAGTTCTCTGCTGAGCCTGAGAGCATGCCCCTTAAGGAAGGTTTTGATATTGGATACTATAATATTCACTGCACTCTAGAATATCGTCCCATAATGCTTTGCAGGGCCTTTGGTTGGGATTGTATTTTTGCCCATAACTGTGCTTGGGGTGGTCCATGATATTGACAAGTGAGTTGTGTACAGACTATGAAATATCAGACATACCTGCAGTCCGGTTCACATATTTAAAAGGACCTGAAGTGGAACCACCATTTGTGTAGGTATCACTGTGGGCTCCACAAACCTAGTGCACCATTAACTCTGCAGTGTCTCCCAGTCATGTGATGTATGTAAAATATGCCACACACACACATCACAGCACACCACACACCAAGGGGAGGATGGCTGGAGTGATTTTATTGGGGAAGTGCACGTAGGCCCTCCCACCCCCAGGCAGTTTATTTGGCTGCCACCATCCTCCCACTAAGTGTATGGGAAGTAGTACCTGGGGAAACATATGGCTGTTCAGAAGAAAAGCCAAATAGGAGAAGAATGGCAAATGTTCCCAGCCGTGCAAGGACATTTTTCCATACATGGATGCCATAGGTTGTGATATGTACTTATCCAGGACGAGAATGGGCATGATGTGGTAGTAACGTGCTTCTAGAACATTGAGTTGCTGAGCAAAAATAATTTGTCCTAAAGAATAAGGTTGCGTGTAGCTGTGGGGGCTCATTATTTTTAGTTTGTACGGACCCCACACCTCTGGTGTATTTTAACTGCACCGGATGGCAAATGGGGCTGTTATACCTGGGATCCTTGGCGTGGTTTCCACAGATGTTTTGCCTTCAGACCTCCTGTTTTGGCTGATCTCGTTTTTGCTGGCTTTAGGACTCTGGGTACTTTACCACTGCTAACCAGTGTTAGAGTACATGTGCTCTGCTTTAAGCATGGTAAGAATGGCTTTCCATAATGGGCATGTTTAATTTACTTATAGGACCCTACTAAAGTACACTAATTGTGCACAGGGCCTGTAATTAAATACTGTTTAGATCTGACTGATAAACCAACTTGGGCAGGATGAGAGGGAGGAGCTGGCACATCTGAATAGGCTGTGTCCTGACCCACACATAGGGCTGCATACACCCCTGTAGTGAGTCGTGAGCCAGGGCAGAATGGGCCGGGACTCTGTGCACTTCAGTGGGCTCTCTTTGAAGTCTCCCCAACTTCAAAGGCACAACTGGGTATAAGTAATGGACTTCTGACACCACCAACTCAGTACATTTCTGGACCTGTGGGTACCTACCAGGTGCTGCTGAAAGCACTGCCTCTCTGCTGTGCTGACCTGCTGTCTCCCTACCTGGGAATGAGAAGGACTGGACCTGCATCTCTCCAACCCAGAACCAAAATTACTCCAAGGGCTTACCTCCTGTTTGAAGTCTCAGGGACATCAAAGACTTCCAGCCATCCACCTACAGCACCTAAACTCTGCCATCTAAGAGCCTTGTCCTGCCAAGTGATGCCAGTCCAGTCCTTATAAGTGGGTATAAAGTACTGCAAATGCCAAAATCCACACCACCGTCGTTGCTGCACTTGGAACTGGCGCATCTCTATTGACGCTGATGCAGCGCTGCTGCTGTGAGGATCAAGGACATCGCATTGCCGAAGGCATGCGCATCTCCTACTTTGCACGGCTCAGTGCCGATGCATTGTCTACATCTTAAGAATCTACGCTGGCGCAGTGCCTTCTTTGCTGCTCGTATCTCGTCCTCGTCATAACCGCGGATCAAGGTACTGGTTAAGAGGGCCAAAGCTGGTCCCTGTATCCAGTCTACACTCTTTTGCGGTCGGCCTGAACTTTTTTATTTGACCTGGTCTTACACGACCAGATAGTTCAGTTTGGCGCTTTATGCTTCATGCTTTTAAGCACTACATTTCAGTTTGTTTAAAAAAAAAAAAAAAATCAGACCTCCGATTATACTTATTGGATTTTTGTTGTTTTTGTCTTGTTTAGCTTTATTTATTTTTTTCTAACCAGCCGTGGTATCTTTTTGCGTGGTTGTAGGAAAGTGCCCCTTTTTTTGTATGGTTGCCCCCCACTTTTTGCTTGATGTTGAAGCTCTTTAACTAAGTGTGCCCTGCGTTTCTGCTTATCAGGTACCCAGGGCCTATGTTCTTTCGATAAAAATGTACCTTAGCAACCTCAATTGGAACCTCTCTGGACACATGCAAGTCCCTTGTAAAAGGTACCATGGATACCAACAGCACTATGACCAGGGAAGTCCTCTAAGGGCTGCAGCACCTATTGTGCCACCCTTAGAGGCCCTGTGTGTGTGTGTGTATATATATATATATATGTATATATATATATTCACTTAAAAAACCATAGGTTTCACACATGTTATAGTTAGGAATTAGCATTTAAAAAACCTTGCAAATTCACTTAAAAAACCATAGGTTTCACACATGTTATAGTTAGCTGGACATTTCACTTGTAAAAACCATTGAAATTCCCCCGTTATAGTTAGTTCAGATAACTATAACTCGCGCAACCGCAATCCACTGCTGATGACGTCACATATTACATCACTCATGACATGGTCAGTGACATCACTCATGACATCACTCATGACATCATCCTTGTGATAGAGTGGCGGTCGCACGAGTTATAGTTATCTGAACTAACTATAACGGGGGAATTTCAATGGTTTTTTACGAGTGAAATGTCCAGCTAACTATAATGTGTGTGAAACCTATGGTTTTTTAAGTGAATTTGTAAGGTTTTTTAAATGCTAATGTATGTATGTATTATTATATTTTTTATATATTTATTTTACAATAAACTACCTATTTATATAGTTATAGATTGACTGTATCCTGTAATATGGAATGGCTCAGCTCTTTTTTTTTTTTATTTGGATAAAGTTGAACAGCATAGTTAATATCTTCTATAAACTTATGAACAGTTTAAAATGTTTTGTTTTTAAAAAAAAAAAAAAATCACGGTGCGCGCACCCCGCGATTTTTTGAAAAAAAAAAAATGTTTTTTTCACCCTTCGGGGTCCTTCAGGGACCCCCTGACAAAGGCTAGGGGGTCAGGAACTCTCTACCCTGCCCCCTTTTCACGTTCTTCACCTTTCTTTTTCGCTTTCACACACAAAATGGCGGCCGACACTCCCTGATTTCAACCGATTCGAATGTTGACTGACATGTAACCACCAATCAGAATTACGCTCGCGCACGTTATGGTGCGCGCACGGTGCGCGCATATAGATATTTATGTACTTTTAAATGCAATTTTCTCAGGAACTACTGAACAGATTGACACCATATATGCAAAAGGCACATGCCTGACCTGAGGACTACCTCTTTGCCAAATTTCAAGTAATTCTGTTCAGCCGTTCGGGCTGTACCTTCGACTAAAGTCCTATGGGAAAATGCATGGGGAAAACACGTTTTGGGACCCCCCCTTTTTCTCAGCCCCCGCTTGACGAATCACCCCGGGACTTTCAGGGTAGGAGCTGAGCGGAGCGCCCCATTAGTTTTGAAAATTTTGCGAGGATTCGTCAACCGGCGCTAAAGTTATTCAAAATAGAATTTTCATATTTCCTATGGGAACTCGGTCCTAACTATAACTATCTACTGGCGACCGCCAGTAGATAATATATATACATATACACACACACACACACACCCCCCTCTAACTGGGTGCCCTATACCACTGGTGAGGGTACAGATGCATAAGCCCTGTACCGGTACAGTGTCTCAGTCCATTCTTAGGCATTGTAAGTGCAGCAAAGCCATAAAGGGTATATGGTCTGGAAGTTTGTCATTACGAACTCCACAGCACCATAATGGCTTTACTGAATTCTGGGAAGTTTGTTATCAAACTTCTCAGCTCATTAAACCCACACTGATGCCAGGGTAGGATTTAATGCCCCCTGAAAAACGGCAAAACTAGTGTCCTGGCTGAGTGGCTGCTTCCCAGCTGCCACCCCCAGACATGTTTCTAGACCCCTGGGTCGAGAGCCTCCCACTCTCGGGGTCCTGAAACAAAGCACATTCTGGGCAGAGGTGCCAAGCCTCCTTCCCCTGGATCGCAGGGTCCACAAAGGGGAAGCTTCAAGGGCTTGCCGCCTTGGTGAGCTGACCCAGCCATTTGCTGCTCCCAGCCACTGGCCCCCGCCGGTTCTAACCCCCACTTTGGGAGGGAGAATTGGCGGGAAAACCAAATCTGAAAGAAACACATTAGTTAGATTTCTTACCTTAAAATATCCCCAGGCGTCAAGCTGGATCCGGAAAGATTTTTCGTCAGCAATTCCCTTGCGCGTCGCTAGGCGTCGTGATCGCCGGGATGACGTCGTCGGAGTACTTAGACTCCGCCCTCGCGCGCTGACGTCAGTTCTTCTTTTTTCCACGCCAGTAAGCACAGATCCGGGAAGAGCATACCCTTTAGTCACTTTTTGACTAAACTTTTTTTTTGTTGTAAAAGATGTCTTTATTGATAAGAAAACACAAAAATAAAACACAGGCGACAGTCCCGCACAACTTCCCTCGCAGGGGGACGCATTTTAAGAGGGGAGGCCAGGGAGCCAATCCAGCAGCCGGTGTGTCAACCCTGTCAAGCAATCGGCCACAAAGCTAGAAAGAGACCCAGACTAGGCCTGAGGTATCAAAGATAATGTCAAAGGCGGGGCCTCATTTCCACCCGGTAATATGCCCCTGCAAAGTCCATGCTATCGGGCCGGGCCCAGCAATCGAGAAAGATCCAGCTCTCCCCTCTGCTCCAGGCGCCTCACCATAAACCAAACTCAAAAGAAAAGAGAAATCCCCCCCCAACCCGCAACCTCCCCGACAGTCCCAGACCCTCCCACCCTCCCCCCAGTGGTGGTAGCTCTCAGTCATACGCAGGGCATTCTCCAATCGACAATCATACCTGGAACAGGTGAAGGGCTCGAACTGAGGGAGGACACACCGCTGCCGGCAACCCCCTAGAGAGAAAGCGCATTAGAGGTCCCCAGCGGAAACTGAAATTCTTAAAGAACCCCAGGAAGACATCAGCCATCCATTCCACGCTCAACAATTTCCACAACCTTGCATGCCACAAAGATATCACCGGGGCGTCCCTTTTTTTCCAAGCTGCCACCAGAGTGATCTTAGCCGCCCCCACACACAGCCAAAGGATCTTTTTGTCCGCAAGCGTCTGGTGTTCGAGGAGGGGATCTCGGAGGCCCAGTAATAAGTGAGCCACGGAATCCGCGATCAGGTAGCCCAGGATCTCCTTAATATGGGACAGTATCTCCTGCCAGTAGGGGCGGATGACCGGGCAATCCCTCCAAATATGGCGGAAGTCCCCCAAGAGACCACAGCCCTTCCAACACCTGTCCGAAGAGGTAGGGAAGATGCAGTGTATTTTGGCGGGAGTGCGATACCAGTCCATCATAGTCTTGAGGTGCGCCTCGCGCAGTTCCACTGAGTGATTGTGGCCGGTCAAATCTCGCCACAAGTGAGACCATTCTTCATCCGCGACGGCCCTCCCCAGGATGTCCTCCCATAAGCCCATATAGCGCGGCCTCGGAGAGAGAGCGGTGGCCAAGAGATGGCCATAGATAAAGGAGATGGCTCCGCGCATCGCCGAGGTGCGTGAGAGAAAGGCCTCAAAGGGGGTGGGCGGCCTAACTGCCGCCTCTCGAATCGACGGAGATAAAGCCCAGTGCAGCAGTTGGGTGTGGCGGAATAGCTCTGTTTGAGGAACCCCATAATCCCGTCCACAATTGGCAAAGGTGAGCGGGGCAGAGCCATGAAATAAATGCGTAAGAGCGAGACAGCCCCCGCTTCTCCATGCGTCGAATGGACCCTCTTGCATCGCAGGTGGGAAGGCCGGATTGAAATGTATGGGAGTAAAAGGCGACGGGAACGTAGTCCATCGCTCGGTGTGCTGATATACGCATTCTGGGGCCTGTCCCCCTTAGGTTTTCAAACCAGATCCCATATCGTGCGCCCCACCACACTTCTGTCCATGTGGAGCCAGTGTTTTTCTGAGAGCGGTTGGGTCTGTAGGAAGGTGCCAACTTCTCACAGGGTCCATTCCACCAAGATCCGCAATTGCGCAGCTTTATAGTAGAGGAGCAAGTCCGGGAGGCCCACCCCTCCCTCTCCCCGAGGGCGTCGAAGAGTGGCAAAAGAAAATCTAGCTTGCCCCCCCTGCCATATGAAACGGAGCATTAGAGTCTTCACGCGACGAAAGAAATCCGTGTCCAAGACAATAGGGAGCGCCTGGAACAGATATAAAAGCTTTGGCAGGAGCGTCATTTTAATCGCATGTATCCTACCGAGCCAGGAGATAAACAACGGCTTCCACCGGTTCAAATCAGCCCGTATCGCAGCCATGAGAGGGGGGAAATCGGCCGAATACAGCTTCCCCACTGTGGGAGTCAAGTGCACCCCCAAGTACAGTAATGAGGAATGAGTCCAAGGCAGGGGCGAGAGCGGTCGGAGGCGTTCCACCTCCGTCGGCGAGAGTGTGAAATTAAGGATATAGGATTTGTCATAGTTCACCTTAAAACCCGCCACCGCTTCAAAACGCGCCAGGGCAATCTGCACATGGGGGAGGGAGTGCGCAGGGTCCGCAAGCGAGAGCAAGACGTCGTCCGCGAACAAGGAGATCTTGTGCTGTTCGCCCGTAAAGGGTAACCCTCGGATGTCCGGGTGTTCCCGTATCGCCAGCGCCAGTGGCTCAATACTCAGAGCGAACAACAAGGGAGAGAGTGGACACCCTTGCCTCGTGCCCCGCGAGTGTGGGAAGAAGGACGAGAAGTAGCCATTGACCGCGACACGTGAACGGGGCCCGTTATAATTGGCCCGAAGCATGGTGAGGAATCTGTCCGAGAACCCAAACGCTTCCAAGGTACGGAAGAGAAACTGCCAGTCCACCCGGTCAAACGCCTTCTCGGCGTCCAGGCCAAGCAATACTGCCGGAATGTTAAATCGGTTGGCCTTCCCGATGAGGTGGATCACCCTCCTAGTGTTGTCATAGGTTTGTCGCCCTTTAATGAACCCCGATTGATCCGGGTGGATTAGCACCGGCATCAGGTCTTGCAGGCGGGACGCGAGGATGGAAGAATAGAGTTTGGCGTCGATATTGAGCAGGGCGATCGGCCTATACGATGAACAGACAGCGGGTTCTTTACCGGGCTTAGGGATGACTGAGATGACTGCCTCCGCCATAGAGGCCGAGGAACCCCCCGACTCAGCCATAGCATTGAACAGTTGAACCAAGAAATCACTGATATCAGCGGCAAAGGTCTGATAGAAGAGGGTCGTGAATCCGTCCGACCTGGCGCCTTGTGTGGCTTCAGGGACTTGATGGCACTCAGCACCTCCTCTCTAGTGATGGGAGCAGAGAGCAGCTCATTCCAGGCCGCAGATACCTGAGGGAGCGGGAGAGCGCGCAAGTATTCCCTCTGGGCAGCGGGGTCAAGGGATTCCCCCGCGTATAACGTTACATAAAACTCGCCGAAGCGTGCAGCCTTGGCCGCATCGCAGTGCTGCAGTGCACCCGCTGCGTCCCGAACGCCTCCGATGTACTCCTCATGCTTACGGCGCAGTTGGCGGGCCAAATGTCTTCCGACTTTGTTCCCCTGAGTATAAGAGAGATGACGGAGCTTCAGGAGGGTAAACTCCGACCTATTATTGTAATGAGCCCGTAGCTTGCCCCGGAGAGCAGTAAGCGGTCGCAACGTGTGTTTGGAAGGATGGTCCTTATGCGTACGCTCCAGCACCACGAGTTCCGCCTCCAACGCCACGCGCTCCGTTCGCCTCAATCTATTAAGTGCTGCATTAATGGCTAAGCAACTACCCCTCAAGGAGGCCTTAAAGGCATCCCAGGTAGTGAAAACAGATGTGTCTTGCACCGGGTTAAGGTAAAAAAAAGACCCGAATCGCCACACAGAGCTCCTTGCAAGAGGAATCGTCTCTCACCAGGGAAGCCGGAAAATACCACCTGCGCGGAACGTCCCCCACCGGCGACAACTGTAGCCCCAGCGCAAACAAGCTATGGTCAGAGATAGAAAGAGGAAAAATCTTGGCCTCACGCACGGAACCCCGGAGAGACTGGCTGTAAAAAATATGATCTAAGCGGGAGTACGAGTGGTGGACATGAGAGAAGAAAGTGTAGTCCCGGGAGAGGGGGTGCAGGGAGCGCCACCCATCCAGCAACCCCAGCTCCTCGATCCGCTGGCGCGACTCATCAGAGAATACCCCAGTCTCAGCCCTCCGGCAGTGGGAGCAGTCCAAGTCCGGATCCCAAACTAGATTGAAGTCCCCCATAACGAAGAGCGCCCCCTCCACAAAGTCCTCTACAGTTCGCAGTAAGTCCAAAAGGAATCTATTTTGCCCCACATTGGGAGCATACAGCACAAGGAAGGAACAAGTCCTACCGAGTAGCACTCCCTTAACAAGAAGCCATCTACCCTCCCTGTCGCTCTGGACTCCCAAGGGCTGGAAGTGGAGAGACGAGCGGAACAGCAGTGCTACTCCCCTATGTTTTGAAACCGCCGAAGACCTATGGATAAGGGGGAACTGCTTATGTTTCAACCGGGCCTCATCCCGCCGAGCCAGATGGTCTCCTGGAGACCCACCACATCCAGGTGGTGATCCAGGACATATTTCCAAACCTTTTGGCATTTCTGAGGCGAATTCAACCCCTTCACATTCCAGGTTCCTAGGGTAACAGGCATTCTTCACATCTCCCAACTCTCAGCTCTCTCAGGTCAGCCACAGACAAAGCGCCGCCCCCGTCCCAGGGACCCAACCCGTCCAGAAAGGCCCCGGCAGAAGCGGGCCCGCAGTGCACCCCTGGGCTACAGTCCTCAGACCAGCCCATGCTATCTCTCCAAAGGCGGCCTTCAGCCCATACACCGCCAGAGCAGCGCCCCCAATGACAGCAACCCCCTCCTCCCCCACCTCGCCTAGGAGCAGGGCCCCCTCCAAAGCAAGCGCAACTCCCCCATTGCCATTCAAGAGTGACCCCCTCCACCCCCTCGAGCCCCCCCCTTAGAACCCCCACTGAGCGCAATCCACACAGCCACTCTTGCAGCAGCGCCATGCTACCACCACTGGCCCCCCCAGCCACCCCGACGCCCCCCCTCCCCACCCCCAAAATCCCCTTTCCAAAAACTCAATAGAAACCCAAATGCAACAGGCAGAAGAGCCAACTGACCCCACCCAAAGAAAGTCAAAAAAGCGAACGTTGCAACCAAGAGGGCTGGTGTTGAGACCCTTGGAGAACGGGGTCGCAGGCAATGGGTAGTGTCCCCTCCGCTCTCCGATCCGGGGTATCTTCCCCAAAAGTACATAGTTACCCACGGTACCTGAACAGGAGGAAGGCGTCCTCCCGCCACCAAACAGCCATCCCTCTACAGTCAAGCCGCCGATGAGCTGTCCCGCGGCGACGACACCGTCACATTCACTACGGAGGCCACTGCTCCATCTCTTTCCTGCTGACTGGTCGCGGTATCCGGCCCATTCTGTGCCGCCAGTCGCCCAACTCTGTGCCAGGAGGAAGAGCGCCTTCTGCGCCGCGATGGTGAGCGCACCCCGCTCCCCCGGGGATTCCGTAGCGTCGTCCAGCCCCAGGCGGTCTTTGGCAGCCTGCAGTGATCGAATCTGGACCAGTCTGTTGTGCCACCTGAAGATGAGGCGAAAGGGATGACCCCAGGAATATGCCACATTCTGATCGCGCAAAAAGGCCTTCACAGGCCGAAAGGCACGTTGCTTCTGCAGCGTAGAAGCTGCCAGATCTTGGAAGAGTTGGGGATGGTGATCTCTGAATAGTAGGTTAGTACAACTCCGCGCCTTCCGAAGAGCTGGAAATCATTGACACAGACCAAAATGTCCGGAGGGGGAGCCCCCGACCCCCTCGGTAGGCCCACTCTGTGGACCCTGTCCATCCGGACTTCGTGGAGATCATCTTCGCCCAGGATTTGCAAGAAATGAGCCTCCACATACCCACGGAGATCCCCAGCTTCGCCCCCACAGGGCACCGCTCGGATACGGATGTTGTTCCGTCGAGACCGGTTTTCCAGGTCTTCCGCATGAGCCTGGAGATCCAGGTTCTGCTCTGTTAGTCGGAGTACATCCTGTTGGAGCTGATGGACGTCACCCGCCAGACCCAGGTCATGCTCTTCCAGCGTTGCCACGCGCTCGCCAATGCCATCCACTTCTCGTCGCACTTCTCTGAGGTCCGAGGCAAGTTGGGAACGGAGATTCGAGATGTCTTCCTTGATAGCGGAAAAAAGCTCCAGCATGAAGGCCTTGGTGGCCGGCGCATCATCGTCTATCCGCTGGGGGGAAGCGCTGGTACCCGGGGGCGTCGCTGGCAGCGCACCCCTCGGGGGCCCCTTCTTGCCTGATTGTTCCTTACGGGGCTTAGTCGACATCGCGATCAACTCCTCGAATGACCCGGGCACCAGACCGTAGGCAGACCCCACCACTCTCGCCCCGGCCCCCTCACGGGCAGCAGACTCTCCAATATCTCCCACCTGGCGTCAGCACTAGCGTAGAGACCCGAGTCCCGGGCTCCCCACTCCGTCACACGCCGGGCCACCGCGTCTCACCGCTCCGGGGTCTGACCCACCACCAAGTCGCCACCAAGAGCACTCCCCAGCGGCTATGGAGTCCGGGCCCGGGCCAGGCCGCACTCTTCCAAGGGCCCTCGTCCGGCAGCAGCCACCAGGGGGGCAAAGGACACCGGGGCTAGCCACCAACTCTCCAGTCCGCCGACCCGGACAGCGCCCGCTCCGTCACTTAATGACCCCCGGCCTTGTAGTCACAGGTGGGAGGCGGCCGGCCAAGCGTTGCCAGCAGCTGCCTTCACGCCGGGGAACACACGTCTCACCAGGCACTCCAGGCTCACAGTAGCACAGGCGGCAGCTCACCCCTTTCCACGAGGCACCAGCAGCAGTGCCAAGCACTCAGTCCCCGCGGAGTCCAACCAGCCGGAGGGGGGGAGGATCTCTCCGGCAGACTCCAACAGCAGCTCGGCAGCAGGCCTCACTCCAAGAAGGGCCAGTCAGGCCCAGGCACCCCACAAGGGGGGCGGCCCCCAGTTCCACAGGTCGCCCACCGGCACACCACTGCAAACGGAGCCCCACGGGGCCCGTGAGTCCCAGGACCGGGGCCACCCCACACGCCAGCCGACCACAGGCCCAGATGCCTCCCAGCTCCAGCGGTCCAGCATCTCTCCTCGGACCTCGGCCGCAGTTTCTCTCCGCACCTCCTTACTTCTCCTCTGAGGCGGGGCCCCCACTCCGCACGGCCGCCGCCAGCCGCAGGCGCGCTCTCCCCACCTCGACAGCCTAGCGGCAGAGTCAACAGGCCCTCCACATCCGCCGGGACTCCAGTCCACGCTCCGCCGGGTCCGGTGGTCAGGTGCGGCAATCAGCGGCACAGCGGTAGCGCGGCAAAGGGCACCGCCCCCAGCCGCGGCGCTACGCAAGTCTCCTGGTCGCGGCCGCCGATCTCGCCACAGGCCCTAATGCCGCCAGAGGCCCCCGGTCCTGCCCCTCGGGCACACAGAGCGCCAGGCTTCCTCCCGGGCCACTAGGGGACCAGCGCTAGCTCAGGGTGTCAAGTGGGAGGGTCGAGGGAAGGCGCTATACAACGCTGAGCCGGTACGGTGGCGGAGGGACTGAAAGCACATCCTACTCCGTCGCCATCTTGGACACGCCGCCTTGACTAAACTTTTTGAACTTTTTTGGTTCATCTTTCGAGTCGACCTCGACTCCTGGTGCCGGTAGGGATGCCCGGATTCAAGCCGTGGGACGCCGGTCACCGACTGATGTCGGTTACGGATCACCACCGTCTGTGTCTCTACTGCCTTGGCGCCGCCCATGATGCCGAGTTGTACCCCGACTGCCGGGCCTTGACCTCGAAGGCTAGGCGGGAGGGGTCCCGCAATCTCCTCGCGGTCCGGCAGCCATCACCGCTCGTCGGGTTCGAAGTCCTCGCATTCAGGTAAGTCGAGGCACAGTAAAAAGAAGTCGAAGAGGCGACATCGCTCTTCTGACTCCCCTTGCCGGTCGCGCGCCTTTGGGCCCCGCAGGTCCGACTGGGAGGCCTAGCGAGCCGGCGCCTCTGGCCCCAGCGCCGTCGTCGACTTCGGTCCCGACGCCACAGGCTTCTGTGGGATCCAGGCCTGGATCCCAGTCGACGCCGGTTGACCTTACGACCCCTCCGCCGGCGCACATCCCTATGGTGCCGCCCCCGGTGCTGTCCTCAGACGACGTCTTCCCCAGTTTTAGCCCCGGTCCGGGAGTGGCGGTGCTGTCTCCGGCGCTGCTGGGTGAGCAATTCATCTACCGCCTGGCTCCGTCCTTTCAACCTGTCTACCAGGAGTCGGATGATGGGGACGACTGGGAGGGGTCTGAGGACCCTCTGGCACAGCTGTGCCAGTTTGATCAGGACTGGGCAGAAGAGCTGGGGGATGCCAGTGGTCTCGACACCTCCCCTGACACTGGCTTCATCTCTCCTCCCTCCGTGGCTACGGAGGAGGATGCAACCTATTCCGTGGTGCTGCGTTCTGATGGGCACCTGGTCCAAGCCCTCCACAATCACTCCTGTGGACTGGAAAGTGGCCCGGCGCCTCCGCCCTGCACCGGGCGACCCCAGCTTTCCGTCGGTGCACCCCTCCCCTGAGAGCCTGGTTATCCAGGCCTCTACATCCCAGACTGCCTTCCCGTCCGCTCCTCCGGATCGGGAATCCAAAAGGTTGGAACAGTTTGGGAAGAAGCTGTTTTCCTCCCTCAGTTCGGGGTTGCGGTCTATTAATACCGCGTGCCTTTCTTACCGTCACACCCACTCCTTGTGGGATACGGTGGTGGACGTGCTGCCCCAGTGTCCGGAGGAGGTCCGGACACGGCTCGCCCAGGCTCTTGCTGAGGGGTGGGATGCAGCACGGTACTCTATTTGATGTGGGCTTGACACCACGGACTCGCTAGGTAGGGCGATTGCGACGACGGTGGCGATTCGTCGCCACGCCTGGCTGAGATCCACTAATTTCTCCAGGAATGTCCAGAGCACCCTCATGGACATGCCCTTCGATGGCCGTATCCTTTTTGGCGACAAAGCGGATTGTACGCTGGAGCGCTTTAAGGACTTCATGACTACGGCCAAGTCCTTGGGCCTCTCGGCCCGCGCCGACAAACTTCCGCTTTTCGCCCCTTTCGTGGCTAAGGAAGTGTCGCCCCCACACGTCAGTCTAGCCACAGGCTGCAGAAACAGCCTCCACGCGGTCGCGGACATGGACTCCGCCGAGGCGGAGCAGGGGGACAGAGAGCCGGTCAGCCCACATCTGCCCCAGCAGCATCTGCCTCAAAACCTTCCTAGTCTCACCTTTCAGGCCCATTCCACACCAGTGGGAGGCAGAGTTCGCCATCACCTGCTCCACTGGCGTACCATCACGTCAGACAGGTGGGGGCTGCAAATAGTCCTTAGGGGCTACTCCCTCCCCTTCGAGGCGACCCCTCCAGCCATGCCACCGCAGTACCACCGCATGTCGGGGGATCACTTGCAACTTCTGCAGGAGGAAGTTACGGCCCTCTTGGCCAAGGGGGCCATCGAGCGCGTTCCTGGCCCAGAAGTAGGTCGGGGTTGTTACTCTCACTACTTTCTGGTTCCCACGAAGGGCAAAGGGGGCCTACGCCCTATCTTGGACCTCAGGAGTGTCAACGCCTTCCTCCGGAAGGAGAAGTTAAAGATGCTCACCTTAGTTCAGGTTCTGGCTGCCCTAGACCCTGGAGACTGGATGGTAGCGTTGGACTTGCAGGACGCATATTTCCACATCCCCGTCCTGCCGGCCCACCGGCGTTACCTGCGGTTTACGGTAGGCCACGAGCACTTTCAGTTTACCGTGCTACCCTTCGGCCTCATCAGTGCCCCTTGGGAGGTGGTCGCAGCTCATCTGCGCAGATTAGAGGTTCCAGTCTTCCTCTATCTCGACGACTGGTTGTTGAAGGCGGGCTCGCCCCAGGCAGTCGTCTCCCACCTCCAGACTACGGCCGACCTCCTGCATTTGCTGGGGTTCTCCATCAACGTGCCGAAGTCGCATCTGAGTCCCTCCCAGGAGCTTCTTTTCATTGGAGCGGTTCTGGACTCGGCGCTGTTTCGGGTCTATCCTCCGGAACAGCAGGTTTGGGATATTCAGGCTCTGATTCTGATCTTTCAGCCTTTATCCCGAGTTTCGGTCAGTTTGGTGCTGCGGCTGCTGGGTCTGATGGCCTCCTGCATCCTGCTGGTATAGCACGCCAGGTGGCGGATGCGGGCTCTGCAGTGGGACCTGAAGTTCCAGTGGGCTCAACATGGGGGCAACCTGTCCGACCACGTCCTGATGTCGGAGGGCACTGCAAGACAGTTGCAGTGGTGGCTCACGGACCGCGATTGGGTCAGTGGCAGATCCCTCTCCCTTCCCCAACCGGAACACACAGTGGTGACTGATGCGTCCCTCCTGGGTTGGGGGGCCACATTGGAGAAGCGGAGATCAGAGGCCTCTGGTCTCCTGCGGAGTCCCGGCTCCATATCAACCTATTGGAGCTGCGGGCGATCCGGCTTGCACTTAGGCATTCCTTCCCTCTGTACGGGGAAGTGCAATGCAGGTTGTGAGAAGTTGGCCTGATATATGATGTCACTAGTTCTAGTGTACACCTTGTATCAGTCCAAACAACCCTTATGGTGATTGGTTGTAAAGTCAACCTTATAGACCAGCTATCCTAGTGGTAGTATCGACAAGAGCAGTCTTAGGCAAAACTCTGTATGGCATGTGAAGCCAGCTGTTATACCATTATAATCCCTTGAATACCAAATGAAAGGACACCACACCAGATCTATATAAAATTAGAATGTATTTATTCTAACATATACCCTCAGCACTCTTTATGAGGTCAGAGGTCTAAGCACAACAATCTCTTAAGTAGCATACGTTAAGTTACACAGGAAAAATACAGTTAGGCCCAGGGGCCACGCAAACCATATACTAAGAAAGTGGTATAAGTACCACGTCACGAACAGGGAGTAGGCCTAGGGCCTAGGGAATCGCTGGGGCTACACTACCCTACCAATAGTTAGGAAGTGGGAGGCCCACGGGAAGCGTGTGCAGTGTGGAAACACACACGCGGGTTACATTAAAGTCAATGGGAATGTAGTAATTAGAAATAGGAAGAATAAGGACACTTCCGAAGTAACTAGGAGGAAGCAACTAGAGACTTAGACACTTGGATAGTCAATATCCACTGGAGCACCGGAGTACTCGCGTTACCTCACACACAGGAGACTGGTGCATAGGTATGAAGATGTGTTGGGCGTCGTCGCTGGATCCTATGGATGCCTGAAGAACAGTTGCTGGCAGGCGGCCAGGAGGAAGATGTCCGGTGGATCCAAGGGTGGATCTTGAAGGAAGAACACCTGCAAGCAGAGGGGACAAAGTCTGGGTCACTAGCCAGTGACCATGTGGAACCAGGAAGGAACCAGGCGATGTCGTGCAGAACACAGGTGATGTCTTGAAGCTTGTCTCTGCAGCTGCGTGCACCAGGAGGCGTCGAGGACGACCAGAACCAGGGTACGAGCTGTCCCACGAAGGATCTTGCTGATGGCGGAGTCGACGTCCCGATTGGAGTCAACAAGCCTTGGCAAAGGCAACCCACGCGGAATGGGAAATTCGCTTCAGGTACAGACCAGGAGGGTCTGAGGTGCTTCTCTTTCGCAGGGAAGCAAGGGCCAGTCTGGAGGAGCCAAACAAGCAGTGGAAAGTCAAGGGTTCATCGTCACTGAGGCTACTAGCCAACGGGCAAGCAACCGAACAGACGCGTCGAGCAGGAAAATGCAGAAGGGCCCCACGCAGAACTCGTGGAGTGTGGAGGGCTGATCTTCGGTGCAGATGGTGCTCAGGGTTGGGGCTTCTCAATCCCCAGAGCACAACTTCGAGAATGCCTCAAAAGCTGCGCTGGAAGCTACTCGCCAATTTTTCCAGGTAGCCGGTCCCACGTCTCTCGTCGCCTCCACAGATCTCAGCTTGGCTGTGGATGTGGATCAGGGTCAGAGAAGTCTGGGGAGGTCAAGGCGCTGGTCGGGCTCTGCAGTCGGTTCCTCGTAGAACTTGGGCAAAGCAAACGGCAGGTCGCTGTTGGTGCCTGTTTGCACAGGGTGGCCCCTCCTTGACCGCAAGGGAGATTCTTCAGTCTTCTTGTCGTCAAATGTCGAAGGTCCAGAGTTTCGTGTCTAGTTTCAGTTCAGGATAATCCAAAGTCCTAGGGACTCAGCTCCCACTCTTATACTAATCTGGGGGGCTGGGTTACCTGCTAGGTATCTCCTATGGGTGGGACCAGGGAGGGGGGTGGTTACACCCCCTTCCCTTTGTCCAGTTTCGCACCAGTTTGAACCGGACTATGCATGGGACACCTTGTGTGCCCCTGGCAGTGTGTAGTTTCTTTCATCCCTCCCTTCCCCAATACACTAAGCCCTGTCTATGGTGGTGCTAGCACCTCCCAAGGCAGGAAACCTATTGTCCAAGCCTCCCTCTCTGGAAGGACTCCCAGCAGCAGGAGGTCAGACTTGTCGGTGGCAGCAGCATCCATTTTGTGATGCTGGGACTCTGGTTAACTTTAACCGGGTAGTAGGTCTTCAACATGTCTTCTCCCTCTAGAAGGGGGGAATACTATCCTCATCGCCAGAAATGGTGTGGGGGTAGTATTCCAAAGTGTCAGACACCTTACACAACATGTTTTGATAAAGCCAAACCATAGTTACCATAACCGCGAGGATTATAAGGCACTTTAAGAGTATATGGTGGGGGATATCATAGAACAGCTAGAAGGACATGGTTCCGAAAGCTGCAGACAGGCTCAGCTCATGCTAGAGCACCATCTCACATGTTACCAAGCACTCTCCCTTCAGGATTGTTAAGGCCTGCCATAGGAGTGACTGAAAGGTTACCCATGTGCCTATATATAAGGTAGGTATAGGGATACTATACCTAAGCAAGGGGTGATTACACGACCTTGCCCCAGCTGAGTGATCAGCCAGTTGTGTCATGATGGGAGGCCAGCCAGGGGTGGCATAATACATGCTGCAGCCCCTGGTAGGCCTAGGGTACACCCATGCCGTGGGTACCTAAGGTACACTGTACAGGGCCCTATAGGGTGATCCTTACCAATTGGGTTATGTACCTAAAGTACATAGTATGAATTTAGAGAGAGAAGAGCTGTGGGTCTGATTAGCAGGCCCACAGCCACATCTAAGTCGAAAACCAGTGAAGCAAAAGCAAAAAGTGGGGGTGACCATAGGAAGCAGACCCTACTCTCCTACACAGGTGTTCACGGACAACACCACCGCCATGTGGTATTGCAACAAACAGGGCGGGGTGGGGTCGTGGACCCTTTGTCAGGAGGCTCTGCGCCTCTGGACATGGCTGGAACATCAGGGCATCACCCTGGTGGTTCAACACCTGGCGGGCTCTTTGAACACCAGGGTGGACAAACTCAGCCGCCGGTGCATGATGGATCACGAATGGCGCAAGGCCTCTTTCGGCAGTGGGGAGAGCCTTGGTTAGATCTATTCGCCACTGAAGAGAACGCGCAGTGTCATCAGTTCTGCGCGTTGGAATTTCCAAGGCGGCACTCGCTCGGAGACGCTTTTCGTCGCGAGTGGAGTTGCGGTCTGTTGTACGCCTTTCCGCCTATACCACTTCTGCCCAGAGTGCTGAAGAAGATCAGGCGCGACCGGGCCCAAGTCATCCTTGTGCCTCCGGATTGGGCACGAAGATACTGGTATCTCGAGCTACTCAGTCTGTCAATCGATCCTCCGATTCTACTGCCTCTTCAGGAGGACCTTCTGTCGCAGCAGCAGGGGACGGTCCTCCACCCGAACCTGTCCAGCCTCCACCTCCATGCGTGGAGATTGAGCGGCGACAGTTGATGCCATTTGACTTGCCTCCTGAAGTCTGTGATGTCATTCTGGCAGCCAGGCGTCCCTCCACTAAAACGGTATACGCCTGCAGGTGGAACAAATTTGTGGCATGGTGCACAGCAAAGGCTGTTGATCCCCTTTCCGCCCTTCTTTCTGAAGTTCTCCTCTTTCTACTTTCCCTGGCCCAGCAGGGCTCTGCTCTGGGCACCCTCAAGGGATAGCTTTCAGCTGTTTCTGCCTTCTTACGGCTTCCTGATCAGCCTTCTCTTTTCAAGTCCCCTGTTGTTGCTAGATTCTTTAAAGGCATTACTCACATGTTTCCTCCTGTCCCTTTCGTAATGCCTCAGTGGGAGTTGAACCTGGTGTTAACCTATCTGATGTGCGCTCCTTTTGAGCCACTTCACAAGTCTCCTCTTCGTCTTTTGACTCTTAAGACTGTTTTCCTGGTTGCCATCACCTCGGCCAGACGGGTGAGTGAGATCCAGGCTCTTTCTTCTAAACCTCCTTTCCTCTCTGTCCATCCGGACAAGGTTGTTCACAGGACTCGTCCTTCCTTTCTCCCTAAGGTGGTAACTGCCTTTCACATCGGCCAGTCTGTTACATTGCCCACCTTCTTAACGCCTCCGCATCCCTCGAAAGAGGAAGAGAGGCTCCACCGTCTGGACCCAAAATGTGCGCTCTCCTTCTGTCTGGACCGCACGAAGCAGTTCCGGGTGGACGACCAACTCTTTGTTGGCTACGTGGGCGCTAAGAAGGGGCGGGCAGTGCACAAAACGGACCATCTCTCGGTGGGTCGTTTTGTGCATTAAGGCCTGTTATTCCTTGGCTAAGAAGGAACCTCCTGTCGGGCTGAGGGCCCATTCCACTCGGGCCACAGCGGCTACTACTGCCCTGGGACGGGGAGTGCCTCTGCAGGACATTTGTCAGGCAGCAACGTGGGCCTCGCCGCACACGTTTGCTAAGCATTATTGCCTGGACAGCCAATTCCGGAGAGACAGCTCCTTTGGCCGTTCTGTTCTCCAGGACTTCCTGGTGTGATCTTGGTTCGCAGACCCACCACCGGGGTTGGTATTGCTGGGGTATCTATTCTAAGGTAAGGAATCTAACTAATGTGTTTCTTTCAGATGAACAAGTTACTTACCTTCGGTAAAGATATATCTGTTAGAAACATTAGTTAGTTAGATTCCTTACCGCCCCACCCATCATCCCCGTTCTGCGAACTGATATCTAGGGTAAGGTCATCCCTTTCAGGGCCCTTGATTCATGGCACCAGTGTCGGTTTCTTGCATGGCTCTGCGTTCCTGACGCGGAAAGCTATGTACAAGAACTGACGTCAGCTTGCAAGGGCGGCGTCTAAGTACTCCGACGTCATCGTACTCTGACATCATCCCAGCAATCACGACGCTGACGACGGACGCGGAGCTGCAGACGACGCATAGCGACGCGCAAGGGTATTGCTGACAAAAATCTTTCCGGATCCAGCCTGGCGCCTGGGGATATTCTAAGGTAAGGAATCTATCTAACTAACTAATGTTACCTACAGATATAGCGTTACCGAAGGTAAGTAACTTGTTCGATAGGAGAGGTGTACCCACCTTTGCCAACTCCACCTCTCAGGTGGGTGAGGCGAGGCACAACTCTCAGTCCCCATCATCTTGAAGATGGGGGACCCAACCAGACAGAGGCTTATGCCCCCTCCCACTGTAAGGTGGCATAAAAGAGGGTGTACCCACCCAAAGGATGGGACCCGTTGGTCCCAACCTGTACTTACCTGAAACACCCCTAAATGTAGTATATAGGGCAGCCCCGAACCTTGCCTCCTCGGACAAGCAAGAAGAAGGACTAAAGAGCCGTGCTGAAGGAAGGAGGAGGAAGACACCCAACTGCCTTGCCCCAACCCTATAGGCCTGTTCCGACCTGCTCCAGCGGAATCCCAGTGTATCCTGCAGCCAAGAGCCCCCCAGAACCCAGAGGATCTGCCCTGCCTTCCCTACAACGACTTTGTTTCCAGTGAGCACCAGACTTGCGCAAGAACCAGAGTCTGCCTCTGGCAGAATCTGCGAGTCTGCACCCAATGCCCACGGCCCGAGTTCGAGTGGCCCAACACCACGAGGAGGTCCCACCAGCGATCCTGAACTGAGCCCTGGTGATCCCTGACCTACCTCAAACCACCCGACGACGTCTGCAGCCTCTATCTGGAGGGTCCCCTCGACAACGACCAGAGCTGGTAAGGAAACCCGATGCCTCAAGACACCCTTGCACCTGATACCCCATGGCCTTGGGTGGCCCAACCGATGGTGTCCTGGCAACCCACTACATCACAACTTACCTCTCCAACTGGTGGTTGCCTTCAGGAAGCCTCCCAGCCTTGCAGTGTTTGTTCCGACCAGAGATCTCTCATTGAAACCAACAGGACACCCAAGGCTAAATCAGCACCCGGCAGTCCCTGAGCCGTTGTGGGTGCACCTTGTGTGCTAACTCGAATCCTTTGCCCTGAGCTTAACACTAGGAGCTTTGCTCCCTCAACCCTGTGGCTCACCCGAGATCAGCCACAAACCGACGGCCCCATAGGCTAACATTAGGTCTCAGCACTCTGCACCTTGCCGCCATAGTGCCGCTGAGGGTGCTTTTGAGTGCATCATTTACCCTGGAGGAACCCTTGTTCTAACCCCAAAAACTCAACCCCAAAGACCGATTGCTTACTTGCAAACCGATAACCTCATTTTTCTGCATAGGATTGCATTGATTGTCTTCCTCTGAAAAAGTTCTCAGTGTTGAATTGAGTTTTATGGAAACCTGAACAACTGTGTGGTTAATGCAAAACTGTTTTACTTACACTTGTATAGGAAAAGTCTCAGTGTGATATCTAGGCATATCACACTGAGTAGCAAAAGTACTCTAAAGAGTAATCTGAAAAGTAATCACAAAGTAATTACAAGTATCTGTTGTCGTGAAATATTCTACAAACCTGTAACAGTTATTTCATCCAGCTTGCTTGTTTTGATCAAACCTGTAACAGTTATTTCATCCAGCTTGCTTGTTTTGATCAATCTGCCATGAAAAGTACAATTCTACTTACCTGTCCCAAGTCCTGCTTTGTTCTAAAAAATAAAACACAACTAAAGAAATATTTGGTCGGAGTTCAGTCTTTGAGTGTGAGATTTCTTGCCTGAGTGTGTACAATAAATGCTTAACACTACCCTCTGAAAAAGACTTACTGCTCACCCACACTACCACAAATAGAGAGTAAGATATTATCTACTTTTACCTCTATAATCCTTTGAGGATCCACTGGACTCTGCACACTATACCTCACTTTGGTATGGTATATACAGAGCTAGCTTCCTACAGTGGTTTTTTCACAGTTTACTTTTTGAAGTGCTGCACAAATACTTGACACAGTGCCTCTTACGTTAAGCCTGACTGCTCTGTACCAAGCTACCAGGGGGTGAGTAAAGGATAATGTATGGTGTGTTTGTGACTTACCCATACTAGGATTGTGGTTCCTGCTTGGACAAGGTACATTCCTCTGCCAAACAGAAACCCAATTTCTAACATAGTTAATTTCACATGAATTTAACGCTTAGTGTATTTAAAAGGCATTTAAAGCAATGGCAATGCCAAACAACCCACTGTAATATGTGTAAGTTGCTCCTATGGCAGTTCTGATCCCTAAGGCAGGGTGCTGCATATTTCACGGGCAGAACATATATTTTACATGTTCTGGCAGTAAAAATGCAAAACTGTTGTATGTACTGTGGAGAGACTTGGTCGCTCTATTGGCAAGGACTGGGTTACACATTGACCCCTCAGCTGTGCTAACTCCTGAATAGTGCAACTAAAGTTTATACTCCAAAGTATCAAACAGCTTGGTAATTAATTTCAACTTGATTCTCAAGTTGAAATTAATATATCAAATAGCAGTTTGACACTTTCACAAAGTTGCCACTTTGTTGCCTTCAATCTCCTGTGCCCTTAACGGTTTCCCAAGGAGCTTGAGCTTTTCTGCCCTCCTGGGGAGACGTGCTACGGTACCCAAGAAAGGAGACAATAGAGGCCTGCACTGTGGAGAGGTGTTAATTCCCTCCTGCAGGAATGACCCCAAAGGCGGGCTTCAAAGCTGAAGCTGCCTTTGAAGAGCAAAGGGGAACACTTGGAAGAGAGCAGCCCCATTATTTAGGCAGACTAGTGGCACCCAGGAGGGAGTGGTGAAACCTGTTGTCAAAACGGTTTTCTAAGGACGACATGTACCCCTCCTTGATAGTCACACCTCTTGGTTGGGCTAGGGAGCACTGGACGCCGGTCGAGGGATTCTGCCATGTTGGGGGTGGGCAGATTGACGTATCCTAGGAATTGGTCATCAGGAGGGAGGGAACCTAGTAGCCCATTGGCTACTGACGGCATCTATCCCAAGGGCACTTTCTGAGCATGAAAGGGCATCCCTGGCACACAAAACCCAGATCTCGATTGGACTGGAAGGATGACCAACGGACTGCCCTGCTGCACTGTGGAACCGGCAAAAAGAGGCTGCACCAGCGTTGGTTGCATCTGCTCAACTTGGTGGCTAGCAGTGGAGAAAGGACTGTGCCTGCTGTGTTCTGCTACTGGAGAAGTCAACTCGGGAGCCCAGCCACAGCAAAAAGAATTCAAACATCAGTTGGCTGACCGTCTGTTAAGAGCACACCGCCACATCAGCTGAGAAGTCTGCTGTGGCAATTTGGTTGCCCAGAACTTCAGACCACCTCCAACTGCCGCCGTGCGGCACCAGGTAGCAAGACCCAATGCTCAAAGTTGCACTCGAGTTTGCTGAGCTTGGGAGAGTCGTCAGAGTGCAGTTTAGTCACCCAGAAACTAAGTTATCACCCAGGGAAAACTGCGATACTGGGTGACTGATAGCCCGGAGGCGATTGAACTACCAGCACCAAGAGGAATTCAAGGGGCGTTGGCTCTGTGACCAGGACCGCCTCACCCCCTTCATGGATCGAGGAGTAGCCGTAGGAAGACTCTGTCGACCGCATTGCATCCTCAGCATCCTGTATCCCTTGCATCAGGACTATTTCCATAGGAAACCACTACAAATGATAAAAGTCCCTAGAATTGACTGAAGACCGGTTCAGCCTTTGAAGTAACTGTTCTTGAGGACCTTGCTGGTCCCCCTAGCTGGTGCCTGAATGGAGTAGGTCACCTAACATAACTCTGCGTGACGGCAATACAACAATGCTTTGGAGAAAAAGTTTCTAAGTGTTATATTCATTGAATTGGCCAATGCTTGTTCATGTTTGAGTGAATCGCTTTGATTTACTGTACCTTGTAAATTGAAGATGGGGGGACCTAGCCAACCAGAGTGAGGCTAATGCTCCCTCCCACTGAAGCGTGGCATAATAGGAGGTGTACCCACCCCAAGGAAGGGACCCATTGGTCCCGACCTCTACCTACCTGAAACGCCCCTAAATTTAGTATTCAGGGGAAACCCCGAACCTTGCCTTCTCAGACATGCAAGAAGAAGAGAAGGACAGAAGAGCCGTGCTGAAAGACGAAGAGGAGAACGCCAACTGACTTAACCCCAGCCCTTCCGTCCTGTACCGACCTCGACCTGCTCCAGTGAAACCCTGGCGTGTCCAGCAGCCCCCCAGAACCACCCAGAGGACCTGCCCTGCCTTCCCTACCAAGACTCTGTCTCCTGTGAGCACCGGATTTGCTCTCCAACAGGCTCTTGCTCTGGCCAAATCAGCGAGTCTGCACCACTTTGCACCCAACACCTGAGTTTGAGTAGCCTTACACCACAAGGAGATCTCCCCGGTGATCCTGACCAGGGATCTGGTGATCCCTCACCTACCTCAAGGCTCCCAACGACGCCTGCAGGATATCTGGAGGATACCCCGACCGGAGCCGGTAAGGAAAACCCAATGCCAAAAGATACCCCTGCACCTGACACCCCACGGCCTTGAGTGGCCCAACCGACAGTGTCCCGGCATCCCTCAACATCCCAACTTACATCTCCAGCCGGTGGTCGCCTCCAGAAGATCTTCATGCCCGAGCCTGCAGTGTTTGTTCTGACCGTAGCTTCCCCATTGAAACCAACAGGGCTCCCACAGTCGATCCAGCACCCTGCACCTGGCCACTCCCGTGCCGCTGTGGGTGCCCCTTGTGTGCTAACTTGGATACCCCTTTGCTAAGCGCTAGGAGCTTTGCTCCCACATCCAAGTGGCGTGCCCGTGAGCAGCCACCAACCGGAGCCCCCGTATCCCCCATTGGATATCATTAGGCCTCAGCACTCTGCACCCGCCAGCCCTAGTGCCACTGAAGGTGTTCTTTGAGTGCATCCCTGACCCTGGGAGAGCCCTGGTTCTAACGCCAGAAATTCAACTCCCATGGCTGATTACTCACCATTAAACCAATAACCTGATTTTCTCCCATAGGGACTGCATTGACTGTTTTTCTGTGGAATAAGTTGTAAGTGTGGAGTTGAAAATTGTATGAAAACCTGTGTTTTGAGGGAAACGATTTTACGCACCTTTTATCCAGGAAATGCCCCAGTGTGATCTCTAGGCATATCACACTGAGTAGAAAAAGTAATCCTGAAAAGTAATTACAACTGTATATGCACATTTTTACAAACCTGTAAGAAATGTTATTAGTCATCCAGCTTGGTTTGTAACATTCTGTCTTGAAAAGTACTATCATATTTACTTGTACCAAGTCCTGCTTGGTTCTATAAGTAACATACAACAAAGAAATATTTTTGGTATAAGCAATTGGTCGTAGTTCAGTCTTTGAGTGTGTGACATTATTTCTTGCCTGAGTGTTTACAATAAATGCTTAACACTACCCCCTGATAAAGCCTTACTGCTCGCCCACACTACCACAAATAGAGAGTCAGTTGATATCTACTCTTACCTCTGTATACCTTTGGGGATCCACTGAACTGTGCACACTATACCTGACCTTGGTATAGTATATGCAGAGCCAGCTTCCTACATGTGGTGGATCAACTATGAAGAGCGTGGCTGAGATCTGGGCTAGGCTTGCCTGCTCTGCTCTCTGTAGCATAGAGAGGTGGCCTAATCTGCTGCTGGAAGTGTATGAAAGAATGTGACAACCCTGGTTGACTGACATTGACTTTCAAGTATGTGGAGTTTTTTTATGTGTAAAAATTTTTTTTACTTGGTTTGTGTGATCTCGCACCTTATGTTAATCCTTGTTGTATGTGGCCTTGAAATGTTAATATTACATTTTTATTTCAGTACTGAAAGCTCATCAGGAGTTTTAGTTGCTGTCTTGGTCCCCTGTCTCCTTGATGTATTTATCCGATATTAAGAAGAGGCTTCGTTCATTGATTAAATTGACTTGATTTCAATCAATGTAGTTGTGAAAAGTTGGTCTGATATATGATGTCACTAGTTCTAGTGTACACCTTATATCAGTCCAAACAACCCTTGTGGTGATTGGTTGTAAAGTCAACCTTATAGACCAGCTATCCTAGTGGTAGCATGGACAAGAGCAGTCTTAGGCTAAACTCTGAATGGCATGTGAAGCCAGCTGTGATACCATATATAATCCCTTGAATACCAAATGAAAGGACACCACAACAGATATATATATATATATATATTACCTACTGGCGGTCGCCAGTAGGTAGTTATAGTTAGGACCACGTTTCCATAGGAAATCCGCAACATTCTATTTTGAATAACTTTGGCGCCGGTCAACGAATCCTTGCAAATTTTTCAAAATAGGTGGGGCGCTACGCTCCGCTCCTACCCTGAAAGTCTCGGGGGGATTCGTGAAGTGGGGGCTGAGATAAAAGGGGGGTCCCAAAACGCGTTTTTCCCATGCATTTTTCCATAGGACCTTTAGACACAGCTACAGCCCGAACGGCTGAACAGAATTACTTGAAATTTGGCAGAGAGGTAGCCCTCAGGTCAAGGAAGTGCCTTTTGTAGGTTTGGTGTAAATCTGTTCAGTAGATTCTGAGAAAATAGCCTTTAAATCAATATATATATCTGAGCCAGCTTACGGTGCGCTTACCGTACGCGTACGGTGGCGTGCGCGAGCGCGATTTTGATTGGCTCTTAGCTCTTAGTAAACATTAGAATCGGTCGAAACCAGGAAGCGGCGGCCGCCATTTTCTCTCTCGCTCCCTGAGTTGGGCAGCAAAAACGAACCCCAAAAATGTGTAAAGAGGCAGTTTCATGAGATCCTAACCACCCAGCATTGATACAGGGGTCCCCAAACCACCCCCAAGCCAAAAAAAAAAATGTTTTTTTTTTTCGGAAAATCACCGATTACGCTTACCGTACGCGTACGGTAAAAATTTATAAAAAAAAAAATTAGCCACATTCTCCCCACCCCGTGTGCAAATTGTGCCCGACGGGCACCATTTGTGCATGGCATATTCCAGCTATGAATTTAACAAAGAATACATTTCACAAAGATGCGCATAATATGTCCCCCATGTGCGCACGGTGCCCGAAGCGTATCGTGCGTACATGGCCCATCCCGCTTAACGTGGGCACGCGGTGCGCGCAGCGCACCGCGTGACCATCGTGCGTGCACGGCACTAACTGCGTAAAGTGGGCGCGCGGTGCGCGAAGCACGGAACGAACTGCGTTAACTGGGCGCGCACGCCACGAATGGCGTAAAGTAACTTTGCATTTAAAAAACCGTACAAATTCACTGAAAAAAACATAGGTTTCACACACGTTATAGTTAGGAATTAGCATTTAAAAAACCTTGCAAATTCACTGAAAAAACCATAGGTTTCACACGTTATAGTTAGCTGTACATTTCACTCGTAAAAAACCAATGAAATTCCCGCGTTATAGTTAGTGCAGGCAACTATAACTCACGCGACCACAATCTTCTGCTGATGACATATGTGTCTTTATGAAAAAAAATATTTGTAATATATGTATAGCTAAAATTTAATGGAAGAAGACATGGGCAAATAAGTGTCGAAATACAGTATTAGCATCAGCAGAGGATTGCGGTCGCGTGAGTTATAGTTGCCTGCACTAACTATAACGCGGGAATTTCATTGGTTTTTTATGAGTGAAATGTACAGCTAACTATAACGTGTGAAACCTATGGTTTTTTCAGTGAATATATATATATATATATATATATATATATAAAATAAAGTGTATTTATTCTAGTCAAACCCTCAGCACTCTTTATGAGATTCGAGGTAAGTATAACACAGTCTTATTTAAGCATACATTAAGTCACACAGGTAAGTAATACAGTTAGGCCCTAGGGGCCACGCAAACCATATATTAAAGAAGTGGTATAAGGACCACTGTCACGGAAATAGAATAGGCCTAGGCCTAGGGAATCGCTGGGGCTACACTACACTACCAACAGTTAGGAAGTGGGAGGCCCACGGGATTCAGGTGCAGAGTGGAAACACTCACGCGTAATGCGTATAATCGATAGAAATAGTACAGTTTTGAAATAAGCAGTTTTAGGACACTTCTGGAGTAGCTAGAAAGTCGAGACTCGGAAACTAGACCCTAGGATAGTCACTACCCTTGTGAGCACCAAAGTACCAAAGTTACCTAGCCCACAGGCTGCGGGTGCATAGGTGGGAACTTGCGTCAGGTTTCGTCGTGGACTTCTATGGATGCCTGAAGGAAAGTTGCTGACAGGCAGTCAGTACAGAGTGTCCGGTGGATCCCAAGGCCGGGATCAAGAAGGAAGGGTACCTGCAAGCAGAAGGGACAGAGTCAAGGTCACTAGCCAATGACCACGTGGAACCAGGAAGGAACCAGGCGATGTCGTGAAGATTGCAGGTGAAGAGGTGAAGCTTGTCGCAGCAGCCACGGGTACCAGGAGACGTCGAGGACGACCAGGACCAGGAGGCGAGCTGTCCCACGAAGGCTCTTGCTGTCGGCGGCGTCGAAGTTGAACTAGGACTCACCAAGCCTTGGCAAGCGGAACCCACGAAGAATGGAGGACTTGCTTCTGGTGCAGACCAGGAAGGTCTGGGGTGCTTCTCTTTTGCAGAGGAGCGGGAGCCAGTCTGGAGGAGCCAAACCAGCAGTGAAGATTTAAAGGTGTGTCGTCGCAAAGGCCGCTAGCCAACAGGCAAGCAACCGGACAGACGCGGCAAGCAGGAAAATGCAGAAGGGCCCCACGCAGGACTCGTGGAGTGTGGGGGGCTGATCTTCGGTGCAGATGGTGCTTGGGGTTGGGAGTTCTCAAACCCCGGTGCACAACTTCGAGGGTACCTCAGAAGCTGCGCTGGAAGATACTCGCCACTTTTCCCAGGTAGCCGGTCCCACGTCTCTCGTCGCCTCCACGGATCTCAGCTCGGCTGTGGATGTGGATCAGGGTCGGAGAAGTCTGGAAGTCAAGGCTCTGGTCGGGCTCTGCAGTCAGTCCCTCGTAGAACTTCAGCAAAGCAAAGGGTAAGTCTCTTGATGGTGCCTGTTGACACAGGGTAGCCACTCCTTGGCCACAAGGGAGATTCTTCAGTCTTCTTCTTTCGTGGAATGTCAAAGGTCCAGAGTTTCTGTTCAAGTTCCAGGTTCAGGATAATCTAATCTCCTGGGGCCCAGCTACCACTCTTATACTAATCTGGGGGGCTGGGTTGCATGCTAGGTCACACCTTATGGGTGGGACCTGGAAGGGGGGTGGTTACACCTCCTTCCCTTTGTCCAGTTTCGCGCCAGGACTGGGGCTGGAGTGCCCCAGCACCGGTTTGAACTGGACTATGCATGGGACACCTTGTGTGCCCCAGGCAGTGTCTCGTTTCTTTCATCCTTCCCTGCCCCAATACACAAAGGCCTGTCTGGGGTGGTGCTCGCACCTCCCAAGGCAGGAAACCTATTGTCCAAGCCTCCCTTGCCGGGATCACTCCCAGCAGCAGGAGGTCAGACTTGTGTCGTGGCAGCAGCATCCATTTTGTGATGCTGGGGCTCTGGTTAACTTTAACCGGGTAAGTAGGTTTCAACATGTCTTCTCCCTCTAGAAGGGAGGGATAATATCCTCATCCCCAGCAATGGGATGGGGGTATTATTCCAAAGTGTTAGACACCTTACACGACATGTTTTGATAAAGCCAAACCATAGTTACCATAATCGTTTAAGATTATAAGGCAGTTTAAGAGTATATGGTAGGCTATATCATAGAACAGCTATAAGGACATGGTTCCGAAAGCTGCAGACAGGCTCAGCTCATGCTAGAGCACCATCTCACATGTTACCAAGCACTCTGCCTCCAGGATTGTTAAGGCCTGCCATAGGAGTGGCTGATAGGTACACATGTGTCTATTTATAAGATAGGTATAGGAATACTACACCTAAGCAAGGGGTGATTACACGACCTTGCCCCAGCTGAGTGATCAGCCAGTTGTGTCATAATGGAAGGCCAGGCCAGGGGTGGCATAATACATGCTGCAGCCCGTGGTAGTCCTAGGATACACCTATGCCCTACACCTATGCCCTGGGTACCTAAGGTACACTGTACAGGGGCCAATAAGGTGATCCTATCCAAATGGGTTATGCACCTAAAGTACATAGTATTAATTTAGAGAGAGAACAGCAGGGCTGTGGGTCTGATTAGCAGGCCCACAGCCACATCTAAGTCGAAAACCAGTAAAGCAAAAGCAAAAAGTGGGGGTGAACATAGAAAGCAGACCCTACTCTCCTACACAACCCCCCCCCCCCCCCCAAACTTAGGGACATTAAACTAACCTTGACCAGTTGAGTCTTCATGTTCTAAGTGGAAATATCTGGAGAGTCCATCTGCATTGGCATGGTCAGTCCCAGGTCTATGTTCCACTGTGAAGTCCATCCCCTGTAGGGAAATAGACCACCTAAGAAGTTTGGGATTTTCACCCTTCATCTGATTTAGCCACAAGAGGGGCTTATTGTCTGTCTGAATCTTGAAGTGAGTGCCAAACAAGTATGGCCGCAGCTTCTTCAGGGCCCAAACCACAGCAAAGGCCTCCCTCTCAATAGCTGAACAACGTTTCTCTCTAGGGGTCAGCCTTCTACTTATAAAAGGAATGGGCTGGTCTTGACCATCTATATTAAGTTGTGAAAGAACAGCTCCCACACCCAACTCAGAAGCCTCTGTCTAGACAATGAACTCTTTGGAGTAGTCTGGACTTTTCAGAATAGGTGCACTGCACATGGCCTGCTTCAAGTCATCAAATGCTTTTTGACAGCTTACTGTCCACTGAACTTTCTTTGGCATTTTCTTGGAGGTCAAGTCATTAAGTGGTGTCACAATGGACCCATAGTTCTTAACAAACTTTCTGTAGTACCCAGTCAGGCCCAAGAAAGCTCTGACCTGAGTCTGGGTAGTTGGAGGAGTCCAGTCCTTTATGGTCTGGATCTTGCTCTCCATTGGTTGAACCTGACCCCCACCAACTAGGTGGCCCAGGTATACAACCTTTCTCTGCCCTATCTGGCACTTAGTGGCCTTTATAGTGAGGCCTGCCTTTTGCAGGGCCTCTAAAACATTCCTCAGGTGGACCAGGTGATCCTCCCAGGTGGAGCTAAAGACAGCAATATCATCAAGATAAGCTGCACAGTAATCATCCAACCCAGTAAGGACTTGATTCACCAACCTTTGGAAAGTGGCAGGTGCATTCTTCAAACCAAAGGGCATTACCACAAATTGATAATGTCCTCCTGGGGTCGAGAAAGCAGTTTTGGCCTTTGCATTCTCAGCTAGTCAGATTTGCCAGTAGCCTGCTGTCAGGTCAAATGTGCTCAAAAACTTAGCAGCTGCCAGCCTGTCAATGAGCTCATCTGCCCTAGGTATTGGGTGGGCATCTGTACTAGTGACAGCATTGAGACCTCTGTAATCCACGCAAAACCTCATCTCTCTCTTACCATCTTGGGTGTGAGGTTTTGGCACAAGAACTACAGGACTAGCCCAAGGGCTCTCTGAAGGTTCAATGACTCCCAGCTCCAACATCTTTTGTACCTCAACTTTTATGCAGTCCCTGACATGGTCAGGTTGCCTGTAGAGTGTACTCTTCACAGGCAGACTGTCACCAGTGTCCACCTCATGGGTGCACCAGTTTGTCTGACTTGGGGTCAGAGAGAACATATGTCTGTAGGATTGCAGAACTTGCCTGCAGTCCTGTTGCTGATGATCAGTGAGGCTGTCAGAAAAGACCACACCATCAACTGAGCCATCATCAGGGTTCTGAGTCAACAGGTCTGGGAGAGGGTCACTCTCTTTCTCCTGCCCCTCATCTGTAGCCATGAGTAAGCCCATGTCTGCCCTGTCAACATATGCCTTCAATCTGTTGACATGAAGCACCCTGTGGGGGCTTCTGGGAGTCCCAAGGTCCACCAAATAGGTGACTTCTCCCTTTTTCTCAACAATAGTGTGGGGTCCAGACCATTTGTCTTGGAGTGCTGCTGGGGCCACTGGCTCCAACACCCACACTTTCTGCCCTGGCTGGTAAACAGTCAGCACAGCCTTTAGGTCATGCCAAGCTTTTTGGAGTTCTTGGCTTGCCTCAAGGTTTTTAGAAGCCTTCTTCATATACTCTGCCATCCTGGAGCGGAGACCAAGTACATAATCCACTATATCAAGTTTGGGTTGTCTGAGAGGTCTCTCCCATCCTTCCCTTACTAAACATAGGGGTCCTCTTACAGGATGCCCAAACAAAAGCTCCAAAGGGCTGTAGCCAACCCCCTTTTGTGGTACCTCTCTGTAAGCAAACAGAAGGCAGGGTAAAAGGATGTCCCATCTTCGCCTAAGCTTGTCTGGTAAACCTTTTATCATTCCCTTTAGGGTCTTGTTGAATCTCTCAACAAGCCCATTGCATTGTGGGTGATAGGGTGTGGTGAACTTGTAGTTCACACCACACTCCTTCCACATTGCAGTCAAGTATCCTGACATGAAGTTGGCACCTCTGTCAGAAATGACCTCCTTTGGAAAGCCCACTCTGGAGAATACTCCAAGTAGGGCCCTTGCCACAACAGGAGCTGTTGTGGTCCTCAGAGGAATAGCTTCTGGATACCTGGTGGCATGGTCCACTATCACCAGTATGAATCTGTGCCCAGATGCTGTTTGTGGGTCCATTGGTCCTACAATAGCTATGCCCACTCTTTCAAAGGGAACCCCCACCACAGGTAGTGGTATAAGGGGGGCCTTTGTGGTGCCACCTGATTTGCCACTGGCTTGGCAGGTGACACAGGAGCGACAAAACTCCTTTGTATCTTCTGACATATGGGGCCAGTGAAAGTGAGGGACAAGCCTGTCCCAAGTCTTGTTCTGGCCTAAGTGTCCTGCAAGGGGAGTATCATGGGCCAAGGTAAGAAGGAAACCTCTGAACTTCAGTGGTATGACCAACCTCCTGGATGCACCAGGCTTGGGGTCTCTAGCCTCTGAATACAGCAGCCCTTCATCCCAATACACTCTATGGGTACCTTGAGCATTCCCTGCAGCATCAGCAGCAGCCTGCTGTCTGAGGGGTTCAAGAGAGGGGCAGTCTAATTGTGCCTGCCTCAGATCTGCCCTTGAAGGTCCCCCTGTCCCTAGGAACTCAACCTGATCAGGTTCAAGTTCTTCTAGGACAGTTCCTTCAGGGCTCTCAGAATCATCCTCCTGTGAGGGCTGATCCAGTGCCTGAGGCAGGGGGGAAGGCACAGCCTTTACCCTACTGCTCTTTCTCTTGGTTTGTGACTGGTCCATAGTTTCAGGATCTAGCACTTGTTCAGTGGTGCACTTTTTGGCCTGTGACCTGGTCACAGCAAGGACATGTGCATCTATCCCTAGCATTTCTGCATGGGTCCTATACTCCACTTCAGACCAAACTGAAGTTTCAAGATCTTTGCCCAGTAAACACTCCACAGGAAGGTCTGAACTAACAACAACTTTCTTGAGGCCAGTTACCCTTCCCCAGGAGAAGTTAACAATTGCCACACTATGGGAGGTAGTGGCATTGCTAGCGTTGGTCACTAGGTAGTTCTCACCTAGTATGATCTGTCCAAGGTCCACAAAGGCAGGTGTCACCATTGTGACACTAGCCCCAGTGTCCCTGTAGGCCTGAGCCATTCTTTGGTTGATAAAAGGAGTCTGTCTGTACTTGCCCAGGTTACTGGGGCCTACAGTAGAGGACAAAGCTAAGTCCCCATCACAGATCAGAACAGCCTGCGTAGGTATTCTGACTAGGCCAGAATCCTCCTCAGTTCCCAGGGTTAACCCTACTACACCCTTTTGCTGGGAACCACCACTTACAGCTGAACTAGGGGGTACAGTTGCCTTAGGGGCAATGGTGGCTGGGGGCTTATCCTTTTTGGTGCACTCACTAAACCAATGTGAGTTGGACTTACAATAGTTGCACCATGGTTTCTTTTGGCCTTCTTTCTTTTTATCCCTTTTGGGACCACCCTCCCCCTGAGCCTTTTGGGGGCCTGGTGAAGACATCGGGTCTTTTTGTTTCTGATCATTACCCTTCTGGTCTGCCTTTTTCTGATCACCGCCCTGGTTCTGGTTTTTCTGCTTAACTCTAGTCCTGACCCATCTATCTGCCTTCTTTCCCAATTCTTGGGGAGAAGTCAGATCAGAATCAATCAGGTGTTGATGCAGTAGCTGGTTTTGACAGTTGTTAAGGATTTGTTCTCTCATGATCAAATTATACAATCCTGTATAGTCCTTAACCTTACTTCCCACTAGCCAGCCTTCCAGAGCCTTAGTGGCACAATCTACAAAGTCAGTCCAGTCCTCAGTCTGTGTCTTCTGGGTATCCCTGAACAACAACCTGTATTGTTCAGTGGTTAGGCCAAACCCATCAATTAGAGCACTCTTCAGGACAGTGTAATTGTCTGCATCCTCATCACTAACTGTGAGGAGCTTGTCTCTACCTTTCTCAGAGGAGAGCCACAAGATAGCTGCCCACTGACTTTGGGGTACCTGCTGTACTTTGCAAGCCCTCTCCAAAGCAGTTATCCATTTGTGGATGTCATCCCCACACTTGTAGGGAGGGACAATTTTGCTCAGGTTTCTATTATCATAGTGCCTGTCTCTATCCTTAGGGATATTGCTGCCATCAGTGGGTTCTAACCCACTTAACATTTGCTCTCTAGCCAGAGCAAGCTTCTCCTTGGCAAGGGCAAGTTCTTCCCTCTCAATCCTTAGATGAGCTTCCCTCATTCTAGCTTCATGCTCTTTTCTCTGGGGGGAAGTCATTCCCCTGTGAGAAGAGGCATTAGAGATGCTAGAGACATGGGAGTGGATGGATTCCCTTGAAGGGGATCTGTCTCTCCTGCTTCTCTGGTTAAGCCCACTTGGGGGTCTGTATGGGGGGACCCCATGCAAACTCCCATGTAAGCTTAGGTTAGCCTGGCTAAGTCTTCCTACTTGGCCCTGGCTGTCTACCTCTTCATCTGAAGTCCCATCTGACTCATATGTGGCGGGTAGACCCTCCCTTGTACCTAGGGTACCAGCCTGTGAGGCCCTAAGAGCATCATATTCCTCTAGGATCTGCACTAGCTGAAGGAGGGTAGGGTTTGCACCCTGTTTTAACTTTCTGGAGGTACACAATTGTCTCATCTCCTGAAAAGTTAGGGTATCATATCTAGAGGGGATCTTTCTCAGACCTGCCCCTCCTGAGAGAGAATCTCCTTGATCTCCTCCCAGAGACATGATCTAGTGAGGGTGTGGTGTGTGCACCTACCTACACTAGTTGTTTCTACTAAACCTCTCTAGTAGTTGTAGTCAGGGTGTGTTAATCCCTTCAACCTACAACAACTAAGTCCAGTAGGACTTAAGTATTATAATCTGTTATATGTACCTAAACAATATCTGTGTGATCTTTCAATTTAGTATCTCAAGATTACAATGGTATTACAACAGCAAGCTCAGATCCCAACCGCTGCTCACCAATGTGAGAAGTTGGCCTGATGTATGATGTCACTAGTTCTAGTGTACACCTTATATCAGACCAAACAACCCTTATGGTGATTGGTTGTAAAGTCAACCTTATAGACCAGCTATCCTAGTGGTAGCATGGACAAGAGCAGTCTTAGGCTAAACTCTGAATGGCATGTGAAGCCAGCTGTGATACCATATATAATCCCTTGAATACCAAATGAAAGGACACCACAACAGATATAAATATAAAATAAAGTGTATTTATTCTAGTCAAACCCTCAGCACTCTTTATGAGATTCGAGGTAAGTACAACACAGTCTTATTTAAGCATACATTAAGTCACACAGGTAAGTAATACAGTTAGGCCCTAGGGGCCACGCAAACCATATACTAAAGAAGTGGTATAAGGACCACTGTCACGGAAATAGAATAGGCCTAGGCCTAGGGAATCGCTGGGGCTACACTACAATACCAACAGTTAGGAAGTGGGAGGCCCACGGGATTCAGGTGCAGAGTGGAAACACTCACGCGTAATGCGTATAATCAATAGAAATAGTACAGTTTTGAAATAAGCAGTTTTAGGACACTTCTGGAGTAGCTAGAAAGTCGAGACTCGGAAACTAGACCCTAGGATAGTCACTACCCTTGTGAGCACCGAAGTACCCAAGTTACCTAGCCCGCAGGCTGCGGGTGCATAGGTGTGAACTTGCGTCGGGTTTCGTCGTGGACTTCTATGGATGCCTGAAGGAAAGTTGCTGACAGGCAGTCAGTGCAGAGTGTCCGGTGGATCCCAAGGCCGGGATCAAGAAGGAAGGGTACCTGCAAGCAGAAGGGACAGAGTCAAGGTCACTAGCCAGTGACCACGTGGAACCAGGAATGAACCAGGCGATGTCGTGAAGATTGCAGGTGAAGAGGTGAAGCTTGTCGCAGCAGCCACTGGTACCAGGAGACGTCGAGGACGACCAGGACCAGGAGGCGAGCTGTCCCACGAAGGCTCTTGCTGTCGGCGGCGTCGAAGTTGAACTAGGACTCACCAAGCCTTGGCAAGCGGAACCCACGAAGAATGCAGGACTTGCTTCTGGTGCAGACCAGGAAGGTCTGAGGTGCTTCTCTTTTGCAGAGGAGCGGGAGCCAGTCTGGAGGAGCCAAACCAGCAGTGAAGATTTAAAGGTGTGTCGTCACAAAGACCGCTAGCAAACGGGCAAGCAACCGGACAGACGCTGCAAGCAGGAAAATGCAGAAGGGCCCCACGCAGGACTCGTGGAGTGTGGGGGGCTGATCTTCGGTGCAGATGGTGCTTGGGGTTGGGGCTTCTCAATCCCCGGTGCACAACTTCGAGGGTACCTCAGAAGCTGCGCTGGAAGATACTCACCACTTTTCCCAGGTAGCCGGTCCCACGTCTCTCGTCGCCTCCACGGATCTCAGCTCGGCTGTGGATGTGGATCAGGGTCGGAGAAATCTGGAAGTCAAGGCTCTGGTCGGGCTCTGCAGTCGGTCCCTCGTAGAACTTCAGCAAAGCAAAGGGTAAGTCTCTTGATGGTGCCTGTTCGCACAGGGTAGCCACTCCTTGGCCACAAGGGAGATTCTTCAGTCTTCTTCTTTCGTCGAATGTCGAAGGTCCAGAGTTTCTGTTCAAGTTGTAGGTTCAGGATAATCTAATCTCCTGGGGCCCAGCTACCACTCTTATACTAATCTGGGGGGCTGGGTTGCCTGCTAGGTCACGCCTTATGGGTGGGACCTGGGAGGGGGGTGGTTACACCCCCTTCCCTTTGTCCAGTTTCGCGCCAGGACTGGGGCTGGAGTGCCCCAGCACCGGTTTGAACTGGACTATGCATGGGACACCTTGTGTGCCCCAGGCAGTGTCTCGTTTCTTTCATCCCTCGCTGCCCCAATACACTAAGGCCTGTCTGGGGTGGTGCTCGCACCTCCCAAGGCAGGAAACCTATTGTCCAAGCCTCCCTTGCCGGGATCACTCCCAGCAGCAGGAGGTCAGACTTGTGTCGTGGCAGCAGCATCCATTTTGTGATGCTGGGGCTCTGGTTAACTTTAACCGGGTAAGTAGGTTTCAACATGTCTTCTCCCTCTAGAAGGGAGGGATAATATCCTCATCCCCAGCAATGGGATGGGGGTATTATTCCAAAGTGTTAGACACCTTACACGACATGTTTTGATAAAGCCAAACCATAGTTACCATAACCGTTTAAGATTATAAGGCACTTTAAGAGTATATGGTAGGCTATATCATAGAACAGCTATAAGGACATGGTTCCGAAAGCTGCAGACAGGCTCAGCTCATGCTAGAGCACCATCTCACATGTTACCAAGCACTCTGCCTCCAGGATTGTTAAGGCCTGCCATAGGAGTGGCTGATAGGTACACATGTGTCTATATATAAGATAGGTATAGGAATACTACACCTAAGCAAGGGGTGATTACACGACCTTGCCCCAGCTGAGTGATCAGCCAGTTGTGTCATAATGGAAGGCCAGGCCAGGGGTGGCATAATACATGCTGCAGCCCGTGGTAGGCCTAGGATACACCTATGCCCTGGGTACCTAAGGTACACTGTACAGGGGCCAATAAGGTGATCCTATCCAAATGGGTTATGCACCTAAAGTACATAGTATTAATTTAGAGAGAGAACAGCAGGGCTGTGGGTCTGATTAGCAGGCCCACAGCCACATCTAAGTCGAAAACCAGTAAAGCAAAAGCAAAAAGTGGGGGTGAACATAGAAAGCAGACCCTACTCTCCTACAGTAGTCAGCTTGAAAATTAGTTTTCATTCAAAGTGACTATTTCTTTCCTTCGCACTGTAGTTGTAGGGTTGCTAGTTTAGTAGTTTCCTGTAATTGCTCTTTGAGTTCTCCTTTGAGTTTCTGTGTTCTTTCCTCCAAGTCACCCATTTCTTCTTAGTATGATTTTTGATAACAATGAGAATTAACGTGGAAAATAACTTCACTCTTTTATGGGAACCATGAACATCTTTTATTACAGTGTTCACTTCCTGATAAGTAAATAAACCTACTTGGTTACTTTTAGAAATAATAATAGCATTTTTAGAAAATCTATTTCATTTAGGAAAGAAGTCATCTTTGTACGGCGTTCCTCTCTTTTTCAAACTTTTTAAGAATACAAAACAAAATTAATTGCTAAATGTAAGGGTGTGATTCTTCCACGTTAAGTTTATGAGGTAACCCGCAGATTCCAAAATACACTCTTAGCAGTTTTTGCTTTAGTTAATTACTTTCCCCACTGTTAACTTAAAGAAAAATGCAGATAGTTTTCCCCCCCCAAATACAGTCCTTCGTGCCCCATGAAAAGACGATGATTGTTTGTTAACTGGACGAAGATACCTAAGATGGAGAAGAAGAATTACAAGAAAAGTTCTCCAGTATTGGATTGTTAATAAATTATGTATTATTCCTAGTCATCACACCAGGAACTAGGAAGTCTGTGTTTTCTTAGCAATGTTCATGTACACTCAGTAAACATTGATTTAGCCATGGAACCTCTGCACGCTACCCAAACAATGAGTTGTATTGAAAAAGAGCTCAACTGGATAAAATCAATTTTTAATGTTATTGTTTGATACTGTTCAAGTGAATCAGCTAGGGTGGTGCCAGATTTGAGAGATCTTAGATGCCTCTTCCCACTACACAATCAATTTAACTTTTACTCTGGTAGGTTTTTTCTGTTTGTCTTCAATTTAATTTAAGCTTTTTATTTAACAATCATCGACATAGAAGCAATTCCAAAATCTACTCGATATCAATCGAGGCATGACAATTTAAGACAATAATCAATCACATTATACACAGTGAGGACTTTTCAGGGAGGGAGCATGTCATCCAATTCAATACTCTGTGGGGGGGTGCAAATGTCTCCACGATATGAGGTCCATTGTGTCCATATGCGGGACCACTTTTTAGGACCGCCTCGGACAGTATATACTGTCTTTTCCCTGAACATACACCAGTCCATACTCCTTACCCATGCCTCCAGCGTGGGGGGGATTGCCACTTCCCAGGCTTGATCGATGTTTATTTTGGCTAGCATGAACCCCAGAGTGGCCCACTGTGTTTGATGGGTGTTCAAGTCAGTTGGTTCCCATATGTTCAGTAGGCATGTACGTGCTTCCGGGTGAATAGCGATAGTGAGGACTGTCCTTATGACGTCATGTATCTCCCTCCAATATGTTTAAATGTGTGCGCACTCCCATATGATGTGCATAAATGTGCCTATCTGCCTGCACCTTCTGCGACAGTCTCCTGTTTCAGCTCTTCCCATCTGTACTAGTCGGGGGCCGGTCATATATATCCTGTGTAGGATTTTAAGCTGTACTGTAGTGTAGTTCCTATATCCCTGATAGTCTCTGCGCATTGAAATAACATACACTATAGATTTGACATAGGGCTAAGGTCAGTATATGTCTATCGAGTATATTAAACTTAATTACTTGTGTGTGCCAGCTAACTCAGAGGTCACTAGAAACTTCTCGAATATACAAGAAGGGATTAGTCTCTGACAACCGCATAAACATGGCAACTTTCTTTCCTTTTAGAATCGGAACAGTCTCAGAATCGTGGAAACAATAGATAACAGTTTCAATCATGCATGCTTCGTTTCTACAGAGTTGCACAGAAATAGAGAGACGGGCATTTCAATAAAAGGGTTTATTGAACAGTCTCATTTCTCATGCAAGAGATATGAATTGCTATAATCGTAAGACAGACTGCGAAGTACAATATGTACGAGGTTAGCAGTAAGATAAAATAATACTGCAATAGCATGGTTTGTAGCTATGACATGTATTAATCAAAATACATACATAAATAACATAAGCTAAAGTGTGATACTCATCTGATGCTTCTAAATTGTTCTACCCCAGTGCACCTAACCTAAGTGCAGTACGAGGTTTGAAGTTGGTGCCATTTCTAAAGTATAGCTAGCTATATTTTATTTTAGCCAAGAGTTGCCAAAAGATTCTCTAAGTTCTTGTCCGCTCCATACCTTAGCACGAGAGGTTGTAATCTCTTTTCTGGACTCGATAGTCTAACCCTCCGCAAGGGAAGTCAGAGAGCACTGGAGCTGGATTCTCTGTGAGGAGGATGGCAGCATCAGGTCAGTGCATCAGGCTGGAACTCAATCTCCTTCCGAACTTGCCGTGGCGAACCGCGTAGTCTGGTTTGGATCGAATCCTCCGGGAACCGCAATTTGCCAGGGCAAGTGCTGGTATATTTATACCTTGAAGGTGTCTAGGAATGCCAGTATTGACGTAAAAGTCGGGCAGAGGAACGTCATGAATGAACCCCTAAGGAATAGATGTTCATGCATACTTAATGAGTTCTTGGAGAAATCAATATTCAAGCTGAGGGAAATTCCTAAAGGCTTAAGGGTCTGGTTTTCCTAGAATTCGTTGTGACGTGGATGGACGGATGTAGGTGGCCATAACTGTATTTGGTTTGTACGGACAATGTCTAAATAAGGGCCAGATTTCTATGTCAAAATAAGTGCAATGTGAATTGTACCTATATAAGGGCATAAATCGGGAAACCTATATACGGAATCTAAATCTGCACACAACAGTACTAGTCTTAATCGTGTTGGAATAGCCACCACTCGAGGGGAGGACACCGCCTCCCTCCATTCTTCATCATCCATTTCTATCCCGTCTGCCACCCATTTCTGCCGCAATACAGAGAGAGGATCCTCCCTATTGTATATCAGTTTATTATAATTTAAGGAGATGGTCTTATCCGGGAGGTGTCCATCTAGGATCCTGTCCTCCGACGGGGACGATTCGGGAAGGGAGGAGCCCTTTGGAAGGAGTGAATGTAGTGCATGGCTAACCTGCGTGTAACGAAAAAGCTCAGTGTCAGCAAGTTCGTGTTGACTTTGGAGAGTGGCAAATGTCTTCACCCCACCCTTTTCCCATAGATCTTTTATTTGTGAAATGCCAATCATGTCCCATTTATCGAACCCTTTCGATGTCCATAAGTTACCTAGTTGTGCAGAATCCCACAGGGGGGTGGCCAACGTTAGTTTACCCTCCCATCCGAGGGAACTGTTTGCGGCATGCCTTGACCGAGTGGCCAGTGGGGCCTGTTAATCGAGGCCGGCCAGGTTTCAAGTAGAGCGATCTGTTATAGTTCCCTCCCGGGAGGAGCCACCTATCCATACGATAACCTGGATTGTCACGGTCACCGTAGGTGCCGTGGTTAATAGCCACCAGATGCGCTGCCCAATAATATTTCTTTATGTCTGGGAGACTGATGCCTCCATCATACCATTTTAACGTAAGTTTACCCAAGGCTATTCGTGGTGTTCCGGACCATAATAACTCTCTGAAGGTGTTTAATTTCTTTAAAATACTTCCGTGGAACAGGATCGAGTGAATTTTGAAGGGCGTAGAGAAAATGGGGGAGGGACATCATTTTAAAGAGAGCAGCTTTGCCCAGAAGAGAGAGAGGAAGAGCTCTCCAGCTGGCTATGTCTCGTTTAAAACCTAATATTGGAGGAAGGAGATTTATTTTCGTTTCGAAGTGCAGGGTCTAGGGAGAGAAAAATCCCCAAGTATTTGAATCCCGTGGCACTGATCTGGATTGGACAGTTACGGGGAAAGGCAGGTGGGCCTCCCTGGAGGACATAGAGGTGGGACTTGGTCATACATTCTCACGATATCAGTGAACTAGTGAAAGGACCCTGCACAAGTCCTATACATGGGAAAGATGGCATCCATCCAGACTCGATGGGATGATCTTGAAGAATATTTTGAAGAGGCGAAACATATATCTGATTATGAGAAAGCTTCTGAAGGAGGTAATGCATAGAAGCCGGGGAAATGTAACGCCATCCATAAATTACCAACGTGCCAGTTTTCCACCTTTTCCTTCTCCACCAAAGCCAGATTCAGTTTTATTGAATTTAATCAAAAGGTTCCCATCGTTTTTCCTATTTGATGTTGAAGGGTCTAACTATGTGGTGTTAAACATGATGGACTCCTTAAAGGGATAGCAACAATCCATCACAGGTTTGCATGCCATGCAGGAGATCAGGTCCATGAAATCTGCATTTTTTATTATAACTGTGAGCAGAAAGCATGGGGTTACCGTCAGTCAGCCTAAACATGATTCCATTGCCTCCACTGCAGCCAAGCACTGTTCACCCAGTTTAACCGCTACTATGCGCTTTTCCAATGCAAAGAGATGAGAATGGCCTGCACTTTTAAAAGTAATCAAAACAGCTTCACTAACACATCACTTTTGAGAGGGAGCTGTAGTACAAGATGGGAACCTTACCCCAAGACCCAAAGCCAACCCACAGGAAGCAGATACAAGACCAAAGATTTCAAGATTTGTTGTACTTTGTACAATAATAGACTGAAAGGGTCACCTGTGACTGTGGATCCAGAGTAAGACATCTTCTGGAGGTATTACTTGATGGGAGGCGTTTCCCCCTGAAATAAAGAAATTGCTCAAGTGTCTGAAAAAAATCTGATAGAGTGAAGTCTGAAAAATCAGAACCTTTGGTATCTGGAAAACCGTCCAATACGGCCTCCAAGAAGTTTAGCAAGCAGTCAGACAAGCCTTGCAAAATTCATTCTGAGGTGCCTCTTTCAGGGATAAAGTCTTCCAAACGTTTGTCAACTGACTCATCCATACCAGCTTAACCAGTTCCTCCAAGACTGACTCTGAAACCATCCTTGATTACCTCATCATCGAGGCCTCCCTCTGTCGTCAAACTCAACCGCTGATGGCACCTTTGTTGAAAGCTATTTCTGATACTCCTCTGTTGACGACCCCACCATTGACGAGACCCTTTACTGCATCTATGACAATGGCAATGACCACAACCTTGTTTATGGAAGCCTCATTGATGACATTATAGTGTTACTACATCAAGCCAGCTACAAAACCATCAGCTGTATCATTGTTCGCACATCTAAAGCAGCGAGCTACATCCCCAAATAGGGCTTCGCCTTGCCTACTTAAGAAGCTGTTGGACACTGAAGGAGAGTCACAAGATGAAGATCCGTTTGGAACATTTACTAGCCTGACCCAGCTCCATGGTAAATGCCAAAGCAATGATAACGAGGAGCTCTCTGGACAGACTGCCCGAAGAACAGCTATTGAGGAAAATATTAGGAGGATGAGTGTGATTACTAGTCACAATGGGGATAGAGTCACTATCTTACGGTGTGTATTATTAGGAGCCACAGTATTCAAATCAGCTTGTGGTGAAAGTTCTAGTCTGTCTTATCAGTGAGCTGCATCCGATAATATCAGACTATTACACTCCATTTCCACCTATTCCTGATAATGCAGAACTGCCTCAGGCACAGTCCTACACAGATAAAGTGTGACACCTCATCAAGTAACACCACTCCCTAGACCACCATCACCTCCTCCTTGGTACGATACCTATACATCAGATGATGATCAGAGCAAAGAAGTGGAATTACTAGAAAACGCTTTGGATCAGCCTTTACTAATGAGATGAATACATTGCACCAATAACGTCGGAGCCCAAACCACTGCATGCAGATTCCCTACCAGGTGGCAACGCTCTATTTTACTCCGGTGGAAAGATCCTCCAAGAGATTTAATTGCCACTCACTATGCAAAGGTGACTGTTTTTGTATAATTTCAAGGAGGCACCTTGAGAATGTATTTAGGTGATTTCCATAATTGATTTCATAGGCATGGAGGAGTAGAAATAATGCAAGGGATGCCATAGTACCTCGTTTGAACAGCAAATGTAAGGTACTTGGTTATATTCCTGCATGCGTAATAGGTCATCTATGTGTAAACTGTGACTTTTAAGGCAGCACATTGAAACCTTTCTTACCCTTAATGGATCCACAGATCACGTTAGCAGAAAAATAAACAATTTTGGCGAGTGTCCAGGCTTGCTGGGACATTCATCAAAGTTGTTAATGCTCTTGCCATCTTGGGACGTTATGATGGGCAGAAGTGGGTTGACATGGTACCTTATATGGTACTTCTACCAGAAGATAAGCAGAAAGATAAAGTCGTTCTCAAAGAGTGATAAAGCTACAGCAGCAATTGATGGGGTTATGGATATTGTGCGACCACAGGCTTCAGACAGATGGCAGTTGATGCAGTCTTAAGACACCATGATTGGCTGCGTGCAACATCATTCTGTCTTTTAGCGCAGCATTGCATACATTAGTCATGTCATGATGATCTGTTCTTTTGTCATACTGACAAAGCTTTAAAAACCATAAAGACTGGCACTGACAACCTGTAGTATCCTGTAGTACAGAAGCGCGAACGACCTTTTGGGATCATGAGGCTGAAGTATGCTACTGTTTCAAGGGGCTACCAGCTGCAAAGATCTCCATCAGTGCACCCTCTCCAGATACTTTATTTTCAGCAATCATATGATCCATCACAACAACTATGCACAGCATATTCATCCACCTATGACAGGCAGCAATCCCTTGGGAGAGAAAGTCAGTCAGAGCAAGAGCCATCACTGATAGACTGGAGGCCCAAGTTATTTCTGATGTTTCACCCGCTCTGTCTTGCTTAGTGGGTTGATTTATACTTCCTGGCACTTGTGAGCTGAAATGGCTTCAGACATTTGAGTTTCAGACCTTGTCCATTATGCACCTAAATTCCTACAAACCCCCCACCTATTAATCCCAGAAAGACTTCCAATCAACATATGTGGTTGTAGCAAAAGGAAATTCTTTCCATGATGGAGCACATCCCATATCCCATGGAAATCCAGGCTTTTACTCTAGGTTTTTTTTCTTATTCTGAAAAAGTAAATCTGGAACTCAGACGATTGAACTAATGACAGAGATAGCAGTCCTTCAATTTAGTCAACAGTCAGCCACGGATGCACACTCTAGGCCTAACTCAACATGACCAAATGTCAGTCGACACCTAACAAACACATTTAATTCCTAGGAGTAATTTTAGATGTGGCTGTGGAAAATGTTTATTCATCGTAGGAATACATTCTAAAATTACAACCCTTGGCATCTTGAATACAAGGTCTAAAGAACTGTGTGAACTTTCAGATCCCCGTTAGGGATGATGATGTCCTGCATCCTGTTAATTCCTCATTGCAGACTAAAAATGTCATTTTCTAGGTGAGATATAAGCCCAATGGTTAGTGGAGTCTGGATGCTATTAGGATCGAATCAAGATCATAGCCAGGATCAAGGCAACACTGTTATTTTGCAAAATACCATCCATAATGGCAAAGGGTTAATCCTTGCAGTCACAGCCATCTTATTGTGTGATAATAGCCAACATATTGTTAGATGTTGGGGAGAGTTCACCTACAAGAGCTAGAAGCCAAAGATCATTGGAAAGAGAGATGGCTGCACATAAATCATCCTGAAGCTCAAGGGCTGTCAAATGAGGACTTCAATCTTTTGTTGTGAGGTTGAGTAACTGTTCTGTGCTGATCAGAGCAGCCACTGACACAACCATGTTCTGTGAAAACAAACGGAGAGGTACCAAGTACGCAGCTCTATCAGAGGAGTCTCAACATATGTGAAATTGGGCCGTCCGTCACGGCATCTCACTGGCAACTACACATTTACCTTGAGTGAGCGGTTCATGTGTGGATGCACTCAGCAGAGTGGCAGGCGTATCTCAGGGATTGAACTGTATCTGGTATTAAGAATGTTGCCTTGCAAAACCTACAATGGCATTGTTAAGTAACAGTTGAGTTTCCTGTAGAAAGAACAGCAAATGCTACCTAAGTTTATATTCCTTTCTGAAGGGGGTAAGAGGATCTTTGGTGAATTTAGGGAGAAAGACCTGCCTTTGCATCGTAAGTTAGTGCACTCTGTCTCCTTGGTGTAAACTCCAAATGGAATAGAGCAGGCTACTCTCCTGGACTTTCTATTGTACTAATGGAGGAGTTGGAACTAGCTGGTAAGAAATTAGTTACTGGTTACCTGTAACTGCAGCTAACAAATGTTGGCATCTTTAATTGATTCGGTTGCTTGTATAGTTACCAGTCATTGAGCTGGAGTGCCACTGTACCATTACAATAGCAGTAATGTCCAATTTCCTTAGAAATACATTGACAGTATTTTTTAGTAACCCCTTCACATCATTAGAAATGACATAAAGATAAACCAATGAGGTGAAGGAACACTGACCTCCACTTCCCCAGAGACCAACATACTTTAGATATTTAAACCACAAGTGTGAAAGGATAAATGTGAACAGCCTCTGATTGGGGACGAGGGAGAGTCGCATGTGAACATATGAAAGAAACCAACGCTGGAGAACTACAGTAACAGGTAAGTAACTTGATTCTTCTCCACCACTGAATTGTTCATAAACTCACATGATTGAATAAGAATAGCAAGCAGTGTTTAATGTTCTCTGGAAGTCTAGAGAAATGGGCACTCACACTTCAGGTCCTGCTGCTGGCCAGCCGCTTTCCAGCGAAAATCTCTCTCTGTTTAAGCTATTTTATACCAAATAGGTGCTTGCATACAACACTAACGAAACAAATGACTTTATTATTTCTAATTCACTGAGTTCAGTCATAAAGGAAAACCAGGTATTGCCCAATAGATATCAGATTGTGCACGTAATTCATTGGCCATCACCAGGCAGATCGCCATCTCGTTCTACGAGAGTTGAAGCAGCTGCATCGCCCACCTGCCTTCATAGGCAGATTCTCCAAGTTAAATACTGGTATAAATCTAAAATCGCCTTTTGGGGTGATCTGGAGGAGCCTAACTCAGATTGGCTGGAGGGCAAACAGAACAAGCATTGACGAAAATAATAGGCGTAGCAAAAGCAACAGGCAAGAGATAAGGTGGGTGGGGGGGTGAAACTCGGCAGCGTTAGGAAGCAATGTATGGGGCTGGAAGCAACATGGAAGGCAGGGATGGGGAGTAGAAGCAACCGTGAAGAAAGAGCTATGTGGAGCTTGGGTGAAAACAAACAGGCAGAGAGAGAGAGATAGAGAGAAAGGTGGAGCGACAAGGACAGAAGCACAGGATGAGAAAGCAACGCAGAAGGAGAAGCATGAGACAGCAAGTACATCACTGAGAGCGGTAGAGAGAACGCAGTGAGGAAGGTCAACATGTCACAAGGAGGGGGTCAAAAGTAGTACATTAGAAAAACAGCTGAAAAACACATGCACTCCTGCAGTGCTTAAATCACAAGAAAAAAACAGGCCCCTAAAACTGAACAGTGGTAGTATACAAGTAAAGGGACAGTGCTCCAGGGGAGGGGCAGTCACAAGATGGAAAGGCAGGAATGGCAACCAATGGTACACAATGGTTGGGCTCTATGCCACCTCTATTTTCTTGGTATGCCCACAATATTTCTCGTAGCAGACGGCGTGTGTGCTGTCTAGTAGGCTCAACCGAAAAACGGCCTGGAATGCAGCACAGTGTAATTACTAGTGGCTGAGATAAGTTGAGACAGTTCACTTATTTTGGGGATTTCTTAGTGCTGCAATCTGCCTGTTATTTCCACCCTACTGACAGTTGGTGGTGCTGTGGTTCCTACTGTGGTTGATGCTGATGTCCTTGCTCTTGTCACTGTTGTGGTTCATAATGTGCTGGCATCTGTTTTACTGCTCTGTTGCCTTCTGTGGTGAAAACTGTTGTCACACCTCTAGTGCCTACCGTGGTGGCAGCAGCTGTTGCCTTTGCTGTGATTACTGTTGTGGTCACTCCTGCTGCCCCTGGTGTGGTGACATCAGAGATCGTTGCTGGGGTCCCTGCTGCAGCTATTCGTGTTGTTAAAGCTGTTGTCAATTTTGTGGTCCCGCCTGTCTGCAATTGTTGCGGTTACTTGTGGTGCTCTGATTGGGACTGTGGTCATCATTGCTGTGATTTCCTGCTGTGGCTGCAGGTGTAGTTTCTGCCGTGGTGCCTGGTGTGGGGGCAGCGTTTGTTGCTGCTTTGGTTCCTGCTGTTATGTCTTCTGTTGTTGATGTTGCCCGTCCTGTTACAATTGATTTGCTGGCAGCTGTTTATGCTGCAGTTGCCTCTTCAACGGGGCCGCTATATCCGCTGCTGTGGTCCCTGGCATGGTCACGGTAGTGATTGCTTCTGTGGTTCCTGCTTTGAAGGTAGATACTGCTGTTGTCCATACTGTGTCATGGTTGGCTCTTCAGTTGCTGCTGTTGTCCCTCCCATGATGGCAACTACGGTTACTACTGTGGGCTCTGCTGATGTTACAGCTGTGGTGGAAGCTGTTTTCTTGGCTTGCCGCTGCTGTGAATTTAGCTATTGTTACTATGACAGTTGCTGTGGTGGCAATTATTGTGTCTGCTTTAATAACAGGTGCTGTGCCTGTCCCTGCTGTGGTTACAACTTTAGTCTCAGCCATTGACCCAGACTTGGTGACATCTGTTATTGTTGTTTCCACTGCCATATTGACCGGTATGGCTACTGTGCATAGAGCTGTGGTTGCTGTTCTTCCCCCTGCTTAGCTGGCAGCAATTGTTGATGTCTCTGTCACCAGTAGGTGGTGGGAGTGTCTACTCCCCTCCGGACTCTCCAATTCATCTTTTGGGCCCACGTCCCAGTTGAAGGCTATGTGGACTTTCTCATCTGAGGGATTGCCCTCATAGGCTACACTGGCAACCCCTGGAGCTACACTAGAGGTTGGTTTCTTTGGACAGCTATGGTCCTTGGTGTGGTGTCCTGTCTTTTGACAGTTGTGACACCATGCCCTATTGGGATCCCAACTCCTACCTTGGTACCCAGTTTTGGTTTGTGAGGTATCTTTGGGCCCACCCTCCTAGACAGGGGTTTGGGGGGGCTACCTGGGACTCCCAATTTTTATCTTTAGGATGTTCACCCTCTTTCCCCTGTGGAGGTTTTGTAACCCTTTTCTTTTGATCACCCCCAGTGGTAGTCTTGGTCACCGTAGACTTGACCCAGTGGTCTGCCTTTCCCAATTGGGACCCAAATTGGACCTAGGTCTACCAGATACTGATGCAACTTTTCATTAGTGCAATTACTTAAAATGTGTTCTCTCATAAACAGATTATAAAGCCCACTATAATCATGCACGTCTCTTCCAGTTAACTAGCCACGCAGTGTTTTTACTGAGTAGTCTATGAAGCCAACCCAGGACTGACTCAAGATTTAGTGTGCCCCCCGAATCTATTTCGATACTCCTCAGTGGTGAGTTTAGAGCCCTTAATCAGGGTGCCCTTCATGAGGTCATAGTACTCAGCATCTGCCCCATTAAGGGTCAGGAGCTTATACCTGCAGTTAACAGTGAACAGTTCCCAAAACAATGCTCCCCAGTGTGACTTCTTTACCTTTCTCATTCCACAGGCCCTCTTAAATGCTGTGAACCATTTGGTGATATCATCACCTTCCTCATATTTGGCGACAATCCCTTTGGGGATCTCAGGGTCATAAGAACTTTATTTTTCCTTATGTTTTAAGTTGCTGCCACCATTTGTGGGTGTTCAACCCATTTCTGCTCTTTCTTTTTCCAGAGCCAGGAGTATGGACTCTAGGTCAGGCCTTTTGGTCAACCTGGCTAGCAGGATGCCCTCTTCATTGAGGCTGTCCTCAATTGTCTCATAAGAACCTGGCCCACATGTGTGAAACCTAGGTGCTGTGAGTTCTGTCTTTGGAGTTCGGGGCACAGGGACCCAGTTCTCCCTATCTATTGAGGGAGGTTGGGGGTTGTCCTCCTCCCCACTAACTTCTCCCTCCTTTGAGTTGGGATCTTCCCCCTCAGAAGAGTGGTCCTTAGCATACTCCTGTAACTTGATCTTGGAAGAGTTGGATCCCATGGAAATCTTTTTTACGTTTATAGAGGCCTTCACTCTCTCATCTTCAGATGGAGGTAGGGGGTGAGGTCGAGCCCTTCAACCACATTCGCGGTCAGTCATTATTTTACTAATAGTTTGTGAGTTATTAAAGAACTAAAAAAAAATCAACTTCTAGATACTTTACCCCCAACTAAAGTTACATTTAAAGTTTTCAAACACTTTAAGGGACAGACCAAGGCCCTAGCAAGACTTTAAAAAATTTAATTAAAAAAATGGTCAATTAAAAAATCAGAATCTAAAGACAATTTAGGACTTTTGTCGTGTCATCGGATGTTGCTACTTAGTCCAACAAATTCAAAGTTGTAGATCCCACAGCTGATCCTCCAATGTAGGAAGCTGGCTCTGTATATTCTATATTAAAAAGAGATATAGTGTAAACAGAGTCCAGTGAGTCCCGAAAGGTATAGCAGAGGATAAAGTAGATAATACCTTACTCTCAATTTAGTGGTAGTTGGGTTGAGCAATTAGACTTATCAGAGGGTAGTGTGAATGCATTTGTTATACGTACTCATACAGGTGAGCTGCTAGTGGACTCACTTCTTTAGGAGAAGTCATAACTTCCCTGAATGACTGTCCAGAGCATTGAAAGAATCTCTACAGCTCTGCCTCAATTTGCGGGCTCAGTTAAACAGCCAAGTGCTGCTTTCTTCTTTTATTTAAAATGATTCTACGTTGTGCCCCAATACAAGGCTGATGGGGGCACGAGGGGCCAGTCTGGTGATACCACTGGCCACTACTATTGCAGCAGCTGCAGTCACTGCTAATGTAATAGCTGTTGTTGCTGCTATAGCCCCTGAAGTGGAGGCTTGCCGACATGACCAGGTTTATCTGGGGACTGTAATTGTGGCAGCAAATGTCTGTATTGCAGGTATTAAGAGGGACTATTTTTTATTCTCTTCACCAGTGCAAGTACAGGATGCAAAATGTAGAACGCCTCGGCATCTTATTTTAGGTCTCGCCTAGCGAATGCAGCGCATGCGCTGCTTCGCCTTGGCGAGACTATTGTTGTAGGTTTGGTGTGCGATGGGAGACGGAGACAAACCAAACCATGTGCGCGCACGGACAGGCGATATGCATGCGCATGGCGTCTCCTCTCTAGCGATGGTAGCTTTCACGCGCTCCCACTGCGTGCTTGTTTGGAGAGCTGGTGGCGCCGGGCAGCGCAGGCGCAAACTTGGACCTCATTCTGAAGAACACCTGAGGAGAGGTGAGCCTGGGTGTGAGTTAGACAGCAGCTCTCCCCTGCCCCAAATCCACTCCCATGGAAAATGTCAGGCTGGAGACTGCTGTTGCAACGCTGCAGCAGGAAGTAAGTTTGTTTTGGAAGTGACTGCTGGCTGTAGCAGAAAACAAAGACAAGTCTCAGAGAAATCGAGCCTGGCAGGGTTAACTTGACTTCAACTGGGGTTTCGATTGAAAATGTGTTGCGTCTGCAGATGACAACTTGACAATTAACAAAACTCTACGCAACGCAGGAACTTAACATATACGGAGTTAAAATAGCTGCTCGGTCCGTGTGCTGTGTGCGGGTATCCATGCTGCGCTTACTCCACGAGTAGCGTCACCCTCGAATTTACCCCCGCCATGAGCCGTGTTCCTAAGGAGTCTGTTCTAGCGCCTATGTGGTTCAATTACTGTATGAAACGACTCAGAATGTTGATAGCGGTGTCAGATGTTGCAATACACCGATATGTATGATGCACAGATCAATTTTAAGATCTGTTCAATTTGTGTTATCAATACTATAAAACAGTGCCCCTTGACCCGGCATAAATCAATGTCCTTGCACCTTTTCAAGCTTTTAAGTTTAATTCAAGAGTTTAATCTTATCTGCAGACCACAAAAATTCTTAGAAAGAATGGCTGTCTGATGTATATATTCACAGTGTCTTCGTAGTCAGCTCAATGAAGTCAAATTGCCTGGCATGTGGCTTTAACCACATTTTTCCATGTCTTCAAAAATTGAACATACAGCAAAACAGCCACACAAAAAACAACCATTTATCCAACAAACTGACTTCTGCATTGTAGTACAGGCCCTGATTTTAACCAGGAATGATTATGGGACTCCCATCTCGGCAGGCAATCAAATGTGCTCTTTAATCTCAATTACATCAGAATTTACTTGGTGGCCTAGTTCATCTCAGGCTCAAGAAGGTCTAACCACATACCTCTAGTTGTAAGGGATCTCAATCTGTTGTTAAGTTCGAGCAGGCTTGCATTACTTTCAAAGCACTAAACGTGCAACAGCTGGAGTAGTTTTCACGTCTCTCAAAACCCCTGTGCCAGCAAAAGGCTGAGAAGCTTACACAACCTACAACAACAACAAAATGTAATGAAGAAGCAGCACTACCTTTTTCTGGGGCAGCCCCTCCTTCTGGAATTTCCTTCCAGTCGCCCTGAGACGCTGGAAACTTTATTGCCATGCCCCAAAATGTTCGAAGCCGATTACTCTAGCTGAATTACCCCCTGCATCCCTTTGCGTCTGCCTACTTTCCTTTGCCCCTTCTCTGTTCTCTTTCACCAGGCTGCCTCTTTGCTGTTACTGCCATTGTCCTCCCACGCCTCTTCTTTCTCCTTGTCCAGATTGTATATTGCTGCTCCCAACTTGCTTTTCTCTCTTCCCTATAAACCATCTTTCTCCTACTGCCCTCTCAAGTGCTGCATTTTGACAAGCTACCACCCCTCCTTCTTCCTTCTCTGGCTGCTGTACCATCTTGCCTCTTAGCCCTTCTCTTCCCTAGTCTTCACTTTTTCACATCTTGATGAGGACTATTGTCCTGTGTTGTGCAGTCTATTGAGGAAGACAACGACTTCCATGCTGTTTAAAAGTAAATGCTTTGATGCTACAGATGTTGTTTCCTTGTAAGAGACGGCTTGCGTGGAAATTTGTTGTTGATGTATGCAGCACCCCTTCTTGATAGAAATGCTCTTTATAAAAAGGTAAACATAAAATAAATAAACAGTAACCCGATTGCGCCTGCACTTAATGTATTTGTACTGGATCGTCCGTTTTACATAACACATTTAGATGTGGTAGTCTGATTTGCCGGTAGTTACAGAAGAGTGTGCACACAAATAGAGATGTGTGTATTTTTTGTTCTCCATGGTATATGCAAACTGACTAGAGGTCTGTTGGTGGAAATGAGCTGGATGGCCATAAAGAAACAAGCAATTGCGAGATTTTGAGCTATTGGTATTGTAACTGACAATGCCTTTTATTTATGTGTTTAAAAACCTGAAATAATAAAATGCATTGTCATTTACAATAGCAATAGGTCAAAGTTTCTAAAATGCGAGACCTATTGCATTGCAAATGCTTGTTATTTTTTCACCTGACTTCTGCCAGACAGCTAAAGCAGCTTTCTATTGAGACCTAAAGAAATGATTGTTTGGTTTTATGACAGAAGTTGTCTCTGTGTTAGATTTAATACTGGAAACACTGATTTTTTTTCTGGGCTTTTTTTTGCCAGGCCGTGGAGAATAGTAATAAAAGAATGCAAATATATAATAAATAAAACATTAAGCAACAACATTAAAATAATGTGTTTTCTGCTTTGTGTTTTACAAGAATTGAATTTGTTTTCAGTTTTTACTTTATGCAGTGATTTGCTGCTATTGCTATCAAGATATTATTGGCCCTTTAAGGCAATTTTATTTTTCTTTACCTAGCCTCCAACTATAGTATGCAGAATCTGCAAAAGAGATGGCCATTCAAAGAACGACTGTCCAGAGGACTTCAAGAAAATTGATTTAAAACCGCTGCCCCCAATGACAAACCGATTTCGGGAAATTCTTGATAAAGTATGCAAGAGATGCTTTGGTCAGTATGAGCAATGCATGAAAATGTACATTGTTGTTGGGTCGAAGTTTTGTTTTCTCACAGGTATAAGTGCTTCATTTAGAAATGTTAAGATACTACTCAGCTTTTCAGGTGATGTGCTGCACGAGTCTTCTTACTGTGCACATAGGACTTTACACTAGAACTTTAGGATATGAATTTCGTCAACTGTTGCATAAAGTACCTTCTATTTTATGTTAATTGTATAATATATCAAATGTGATATTTTCTATATGGAAAGTGAAATCAATAGAGGGTATACATTGATTTCAGTAGCCTGCTGAACATTCTGTAAGTTAGCACCATTTAAAAGTCGAGTTTCAGACTTTCTATATTGTAATGATTTTTACATATTGATGTTTACTTATTGTCATTATCTTTATACTCGCAAGTAAGTTTCTGGGCCAATGAAATTCCAGCACTGGATGAAATAAATACAAATGTAAATTTTAGAGTAGCAGGATAAGCTTTTATGTAATGCAAAGACTAGCGACAAGGTGCCCAGGAACTCATGTGGTATCAAGTTGCAAGTTCTAGGGGAGCTCTTTGGAAAATCATACCACTGAGCGTTAGTTTTAAGATACTCTTTGTGAACTTTATTTGAGGGTGCTCTATGCAAATGTCGTGAACATAAAAGGAGATAGTTACTTTGTTTTAGTTTATCTCTAGTATGCACCCCATAACAAACAACCAAGGTTCAGAGTATAATAGCTCGATTAGTAGATAATACAATCAAATGAGAAATGCAATACTGTCTGTAACACTAGAGGGAAAGTATTGCTGTCATTGTACAGTGCGCTGTATGAAGTTGTTCTTGGTATACAATAACCCGTCTGTCAGGCACTTTCTTCCAAGTATGGCTATCCGAAACACTGCCTCCAAGTTTAATCACCACTCGCAGATGCACAGTTGTCACCCAGAGAAACTGTAGCAGGGTTTCCACCAAACGGCCCATTTGTTGGCTGACATCTATGCTTTGGCTAAGGATCGCAGCCTAAATAACACTAAAAACTCTGTCAAGACTCATTAGTGCATATCTGAAAACCAGGCAACAAAGGCGGGTGTTGCTGTGGGAAGTCCATGTGATGGAGCTATTTCTGTGCACCAATTTTAATGGCAGATTTGATAAACTTGTAGGTCTGGTTATCATTCTTTTTCTCTCAGAGTAGAACTAGTAACTACACCAGGGAGACCTGATTGGAGTCCTAGCACTCTATCTTTTTTTTATCTAATTTCCTGTACTTTAAGTAGGTTACAGTAAGTTTTACTGCGAATTGTATACAATGATAGGTCCACTGTGAAGTCTCCAATATAAATCTGGTGCATTAGCTTTATTAAAAAATAATTGAAACAGATAAATGTTGATTTTAAGGAATACCAAATATTTGTACTGTGTGGCTGAACAGTTAAACAGGGAGTTTGGCAATTATGTAAAGCTTTGTAAGTCATTTGAGCTAGGTCACAGGCTGCCGGAGCCTACATTATAAAATAGAAAGTTCCTGCTACAAGCAGGAAACACATTAAGCACTCATTAGTTCCGGATTTGCAGAATTCATGAAGGCGTAGCTTAATGATTTCAGACTGAAATCTTTCCTCAGAGTGGTTATTCCAACTGCATCTGTAATTATTTTTTTAGGGTCTCCAAACACATTATTTTACTTGATGTTCAGAATTATCTGCAGACTAAGTGTTTTGAAGAACCACAGTTGTTTGGTGATAAGATTCATAGCGCCTTGGTGAAGTGTAACAGTTCTTACGCATATAGCACGTTTGTTATTTGCCCAGTTCCCTCGCAAGGAGCCTCTTGTAAACATCATAGCTGTTCAGGCCTTCGATAATATCCCAGTTGTGCCTTTCAGTAAGAAAATTACAGGACTTCTGTCTCAAACAAAGACATTTACTCAAGTTGCTTCCTATCAGGCCACAGCTATTACTAAAGAATGCCCCTGTATTCTTGTGTAGTGGTGCAAAGTTGGCTGGTGAGATACATTTCAGACCTATGGGTTCTACAAATTATGGAAATGAATGTAGCTTTATATTTTTGAGGTTGCTTGGGATTTTTCCCTGTTGCCTCCCTTCTTTTAGAAGATTGTTACCAGCAGATAAAAATTAAGCTCAATGAGTGTTTTAAAGGGTTCCGTCTATAAGCTCCCAGTCAGAGAGCATAATTAGGTGTCTTACTCTGGTAACATTCTATCTTCAAAAAAAATGAAAGCAAATGTTTTAGTAGCAAGTTTGGCTTCGAAAAATTCTTCCAAAGTTCCTGAGAAAAGACAAATTCACAGTGGTTATTTCGGCCCACATTTTGATGGCCATTAAAGAGCACATTTAGTTGGCATCAAGGCAATTCATGGTTTTCAATTCTGATATATATCAGCCAGTGGGTCTCTGAATGGCAGTCATTTCTATATTATAATGTTGTCTAAATGTCATGTGAAGTAAAAGGTGAAGGGTGTCTCAGTGGTTCAGGGTACAAACAGGAACTACACAAGCAGATTTGAAAGTAAGAAGTTCAGGGAAAGTAAGGGGATGGTAGAAATGACTAGGGAAGTATGTAGAGCGGTGGCAACTATGGGGGCGGTTATGCAAACTGTAAATTGTCATCTGTAAAAGTAATGTCACTGAAACTAAGATCACGAAATAAAACTAAACTGAGCTGGATTATAGAGTGTTTTACTTGAGTATTCTGTTATTGACTGTATTCACACGGGATCCAGCATATTTCAAACTAGTGGTTCTATCACTTTCTGCATCTTCCAGGGACTAGAGACATACCTGGGGATACATTCTTTCCAGTAAGCAGACTGAAAGCATTGGCCCTGATGAAGCGGATTACCAGCTTGGGGTTACACACACACACTATATATTCACCTTGGCCCATAACCATTCATACAATAAGCTAGTAATACCGCCGGAGTCAATTTTTTGGGGGGATAAACTTTTTAATTAGAATCAATGCACATTATCATTAATACAGTACATTTTTGGGGTACATCACTTAAGTAGCACAGCATTTGAAATTGAACATGGCGCTCTTGAAGGCATTATGGAATGTCAATTTGGGACCGTTTTATCGCCATATCTTCTGTGGGGGAAGTACATAGCACCCCCCTAAAGGCGTTCCATCCACCCCGTTTTTTATCCCATTTCTCAGGGCATCCCCTGAGTTAGTTCACTTCCTTTTCTGCGATCATGCATTTGTCCATTTCTGCTACCCATCCTATTGTAAGTGGCAGTCTGGTGGAACCCCTGGACATTGCTATGGCGCGTTTAACCAATAAGTATCCCAACGCCACCCATTGCTGCTCTACTTCCGTTAGATCAGTTAGGCTCCCAAACATTCAGGAGCCCCATTTTTGGCGACAGGTGAATATGTTTGCCCAAAGCATCTTTCATCTTGGTTGTGGCTTTAACCCAAAACGGATGTATGCGGGGACACTCCCAGAGGATATGATAAAAGGAGCCGTCATGTCCGCATCCCCTCAGGCATAACACATCATTCCTGGTACCAATTTTTGCCAGGAGGATGCCTGTTCTATGGAGTATTTTTAGTTGTATGAGACGGGAGCGGTGGTTCACGGCTGTTTCTCTGGGGTACATTAGGGCAGTTTGCCAATCTTCTTCGTCCAGTTCCCCTAGGTCCGCTTGCCAGCGGTTTCTCAAAGCTTGAAAAGTGTCAGGTAGGTTGTTGCAGAGTTTGCGATCAGTGCAAGAGATAGCTTTCGTCAGAAGTGGTTCTGTGAGTATGCGGTCCTCTAAAGGGGAGGCATCTGGAAGGGAAGAGAGGTCGGCTATATTAGTGAGAATTGCGTGTCGGATTTGTTAGCATCGGAAGACCTCTCCCAGTGCGAGCGAATATTTGGTTTGCAGTTCTTTGAATGTATGGATTTTCCCCTTGGCAACTAGGTCCCCCAAATTAGTGATTCCGATAGTATCCCATTTATCAAATCCTGTGTGAAAGCAGAGCAATCATAGCCGCTGCGAGGACCACAACGGCGTAGCCTTGGTGAACGTGTCCGCCCAACCCAAGCGTTTGTTGGCCTTGTTCCAAATTACTACTGTATGCGACATGGGACCTACGTATCGACTCTTGCGGGCTTTGCTACAGAGAGCTCCCATATAACCTTCTCGGCCTGTCTGATATTTCTCTAGTTGAAAGGCTGGGTTTGTCGGGGGTCCATGGATCCAGTGGTTGACGGGTACCAGTTGGGAGGCCCAGTAGTAAAGGCGGAGATCCAGAAGGGCTATTCCGCCGTCCTACCATCCCTTGGTAAGTTTTGGAAGAGCGATATGTGGGGCTTTCCTGTCCCATAATAAGGTTCAGAGCTCTCCTTCTATGGTGGTGAAATAGCTATCTGCTATGGGGAATGGGCAGTTCTGAAGAACATATAGGAATCTGGGAATGGCAAGCATTTTAAATAGAGCCGCTCTGCCGAGAAGAGACTGGGGCAGCGACCGCCAGTGTCGCACGTCCTCTTGTAGCCGCTTCAGGGGGCCTAGGAGATTGTGTTCATAGAATAGCTTGGGGTCGGGTGTGATAAAGATGCCTAAATATTTAAAACCTGTCGTTGTGCATTGGATTGAATATCCACAGGAGAGACGGGTGGGGGACCATGGAGCACATATAGTACAGACTTTGACCAATTGATAGAGTAGCACGCGTACTTGCCGAAATTAGTGATGACATTAAATAAACTATTAAGGGAAGAACGGGGGATGCCATATATATCAGGATGTCATCGGCATATAGTGATATTTTGTCTTCTATGTCCTCACTCCATTTGAGGCCCCATATTGAAACATCCCGTCTGATCCAGTGGGCTAAGGGTTCTAGGGTAAGCGCAAACAATAGAGGGGATAAAGGACAGCCCTGCCTAGGACCTCATTGCAAAGCAAAGGTGCGGGAGGTGCAATTGTTTACCCTGGCCTGTCCCAGTAAGTTTTTATAGAGGAGTGCCACCCATCTTCTAAACTCAGGGCCGAAGCCCAGCCGAGCTAATACTTCGAAAAGATAGAGCCATTCTATGGAGTCAAAAGCCATGGTGGCGTCTAATGACACTATGACCGCATCGTCCTGCACATAGGGTTGCCTGCCCAGGACGTTCTGGACTCTTCGAATGTTGAGAGTGGTGTTTTGACCGGGTATGAAACCTGATTGATCTTCATGGACCAAAGAGAGGAGCACAGTTATTAGACGGCAGAAGTTTGGCCAGCACCTTGGCCTCCGAACTGATTAGTGAAATCGGCCTATTTGAGCCACACTGTGTAGCTATTTTGCCTGGTTTACGGATGACTAATATATTAGCTAGTCTTTGATCTAAGGGAAGGATCCCTCTCTCTCTACTCTCATCGTACATGCTCTTGAGGTGTGGAGCTATTTTAAGAGCCATCCCTTTAAGGAATTCGATGGGGATTCCGTTGGGTCCCATTGCTTTTCCAGAATTTATAGCAAAGATAGCTTTGCATACCTCGTCTGCCGTTATGTCAGCGTCCAAGGCGTCCCTGTCAGCATCTGATAACCGCAGCAGATCCATTTCCTCCAAGAGTTGGCGAGATTCCTCAGAGGAGTACGAAGTCTTGGAGGTATATTTATCTTCCAGGTGGGTCGCAAACGCGTCTGCTACCTCCTGGGGGTCTGTCACCCGCATCCCGCCTTCTAGCAGGATTTCCGGGACCCATCGCGACTCTTGGTCGCGTCTTTGTAACCAGGCCAACATTTTCCCAGCCCGTTCTCCGAGCTCGTAAACCCCGTGTCTAGCTAGCTCCTTGTATTCCAGTTGTTTATTGCGGAGTTTATGAGCTGTGTCATCAGTGGGAGAGGTGTGGTATTCTGTTTCCAGAAGGAGCAAGTTGCTCTCTAGCTGGGTCAGTTGTTCATTGTGGTTCCGGAGGTATCCTATTTTTAAGCCCAGAGCGCGACCTTTGATAACCGCCTTATAAGCCTCCCAAATGGTACTCACCGATTCCACAGAGCCCAGATTTTCAGTGAAACAGAGTTCCGTGTGCTCGGTCAGGTCATCCTTGATATCAGGAATAGTGAGTAGCCACGGATTGATAATTAGGGGGCCGCGGGTCAAGGGTCTACGAAAGGTGAGGTCAATCTTGAGAGGAGAATGGTCAGAGATTCCCCTTGGTAGTCCCCGAGGATGTTGGAAATAACCTACGTCTGTGAGGAAGATGAAAAAATAATCAATGTGGGACATGCTGTTATGTGCATTAGAATAATGTGTGAAATGAGGTTGATATGGGTTCAACAAACGCCAAAGGTCAGTGAGTCCCATCACCTGAGTGAAGTTTGCTAGGGAGGTATGACGTCCGGGAGGGAGTTTGTAAGGGTATCTGTCAGTCATGTCGTCCATAGTCATATTGACGTCTCCTCCTAAGACGAGTGTGCCAGGGGGAAGATCTACAAGTATCCCACCCAGTTCCTGTAGAGCCGGTTTGCCCAGGGCTGGTGGACGATAGGCTGAGACGATGTTTAATTGGTTCCCTTCCCAGGTAGCCTCTAAAACTGCGAATCTACCCTGTGGGTCAGTCCAGCTACGGGTGGGAGTGAGAACTAGGTTTTTGCGTATGAAGATGCCTGTGCCTCTAGAACCTGACGTAAAGCCTGCATGGGCTATAAGTTTGTATCCCCACCGGTGGAGTGCTTTGCAGCTGTTACCCACCAAGTGGGTTTCCTGCAGCAATACTAGATCCGGCATCTGTCTCTTAAGGTACTGCAAGACTATCCCCCTTTTAACCTTGCTTCCTATTCTAGTTTCGTAGCTGTAACGTAAGGCATGTCTAATATTCCAAGGCAGTGAGTGTGGATCTGCTAGCCCAGAGTTACGGCTGTGGCAATGGACTCTGTGGTCGAGTGTGGCACTAGACCGAGTGTCTTGTGGCAGCCTTCCTGCTCTTCCCTGTGCGGTTGTCAACAGATGTTGTGTGCTACGGTGAGTTGAACATTCCCCAGTACTGTATGTATATCGTGCAACTAAACCAAAACTAACAAACCCCCAACCAGTCCCCCCTCCCCCTCTCTGCGCCCCCCACCCAGCCCCCCTTCCAGTGGAATCTTAACTATCTACTCCTCAACAAGGAAGAGTGCCTATCGCTCTCACACCCATTCTTGAGGTGCCTGGCTAGTCTCCACCAGCCCCCGCTATCTATCCTAATATCAATATTATGCAATGAAATGACATGCAATAGTGTACAATCCGAGAGTAACTCTCCGATAGTGTCAAATCTGTGGAATTTTGGTTGGTGCCTCAAGTCTCTCAAGCAACAACCAGTTTGCTGTAGAGTCCCCACCCGAGAGCGGAGGATCAGCGTTTCGCTAGGTGTGGACCCCGTTTCATCACGGGATCCATGGGACTCTACAGCTTGAGTCAGTGTACGTTTCTCTGGTCTTTCTTCGAATGTCTTCCACTCGGCACGGGAAGTGTTCGTCGGTCACCATTGGCGCCCCCAACGGTTCGTCGGTCAGGGTGTTTGCCCGCTCTTTGCCAGCCCTTAACTTGGAGTATTTGATACTCTTGTCACGGAGGGCTTTCTTTACCGCTGTGAAGCTGCGTCTTTGTGCTTGTACTTTGACTGTGAAGACTGACTAGCTTGGGGACGAGTTTGGGGCGTGTTTGGTTAATCTCCAGGAGCCATATTGGTTTCTTCTCTTTGTTTCGTCCAGGCGAACTTCGCCAGTTGCTTTTGGATCTGTGTTTTGGAGCCTCGGTTGTTCGCCATGAGGTGTCTCAGTGGGATCCCACCTGTAATGGCCGCCGCCTGCGCGTGGGAAGAGAGATCCCCGCCGGCCTGTCGGTGGTCCAGGTGGATCCTGGGGCCAGGAAACAAATCTGGGCACCCGCGCAGGTCAGCCTCTGTGTTTAGCGTCTGCAGCAAATGGCTGTTTGAGTAGGCCAATCGCGCACCCCTGTTACTACCCGGGCCCCGAGGGTGGTCCGCGGGCCCTGGATCTCAGCAGCTGCAGGTGGGGCGAATGTAGTTTAAGGTATTGTGGACGTGTGTAGATTTGCATGTCACTTGCGGGGGATAGAGGACCCATCAATGCTGGTTCCTCCCCGGCGCAGCGTCCATCCAGGCCACCCTGCTATAGAGCCGTGTGTGCCTCTCCTGGTTTAGCACAGCGCCCTCTACGATGTCGGATCAGAGGGGTGATAGCAGTCCAAGCGCCGACGTGTGGGCCCCGTGCAATTAGGCTCGCTGCAGTGGGCGCCGTGTTGTGGCATCTCTGGTTAGGCCTGCGTAGCTTTCCTGTCTCTCCACAACACGCTCTGGCAGATCACCTATCGGGGCACCAGGAGAGCAACTCTTGAGGCAGGTATGGCAGTCGGTATTCCCCTGGGGAAGGCGTCCGATGGATCTGTGGCCAAATGACAGCTGCGACGGCAGGCCGCAAAGCCGGGAGCTCGATTTAGGTCTCCGTACCGGCTGCACCTCACATAGTCTATGCGGCGGGGCGAGCCCTGCATGTGCTTCCCCTCGCTGCCGCCCCAGCTTACAGCTCCTCACCTGAGACCGCCGTAGAGTCCAGTTCAGCCCGATCTCCCTCCACAGTGCTCCAGAGGCCCTCCAAGCCAGGGGCCCCGGGCAGGCAGCGCTCCGAGGGGAGAGCAGCGTGTGGATGATATTCGCGCCACCCGCTCATACCCTCTCCACCGCCGATGATTTCACTTGTAGCGCTGCTCCAGGAAGAGAGCGCAGGGCAGCGCCAGGACAGGTTGTGTCCAGTGATCGCTACAGGTCGAGACGGCCGCCGCCCGCAGTTCACAGTCCCGGTAGCTGGAGTCGTTGGCGTTCAAGCCGCCATTTTGATGAGTCTGGGGCAACTCCGCGCTGGGTGCGTCTCCTGGCTTCAATTGCAATTTTTCCACCCTGGAAGTGATGTCGCCGGATGGGATTGAGATACGGGACGTTCCCTGTTGCTTTAGGGAAATCCCCAGTGCATATTTTGGATGTTTGAGCGGATTTATCGGCGCCGGCTGTGGAGCCGCCTCAGCAAGCGACCATTTCCATCGGCCGCTAGCCACGCCCCCCGCCGGAGTCAATTTTGTTTCTACCTGCAAGATTTTGTTATCTTTGCCCAAATCTTACCAATCCAATCTTCTTGACAATAAATTTCCTCTGGTCAATGAATCTAGTAGCTAGTAGAATAGGCAGAAATAACATTGAAGGTTTTCTCCAATACTCACGACTCGGAGAGTTTTAAAAGTTTTATCTAATCAATAATTTTGTGAGTCATGATCAAATACAATGTTAACATCGAGTTGCATTCAGGAAAGAAATCCAGTTTAGTTCAATAATAAGTCTCAATAAAATATTGTGATGACAGTTCCTGTAAAGGGAGGAAAGAGAGAGCAGGTACAAAGACAGATTTCACAGAATTATATTTACCGAAGGTGATAGATGAACCAAACTCCTTGAAGATGGGCAGATGGAATCCACCGACACAGGTGGAAGACAGAGGATCAGGACAGGTTCAGAACTGGGAAGGTGACCTCTTCTAAGTGCAATGCCAGCGTCGCACCCCTCTCTGGCACTACTCTCCTCAATCTTTCTTCCACGATTCCCTTCTAGGTGATTGGATTATCGATCAGTATTTCAGTCTCTCAAGCAGGATCTCTGTCATCTGCAGGATCTGAGTCAGCGTCTCGGACAACGTCTGTGGCAGCATAAATGTCGGGTCTGTGACGGGTCAGTGACATCTAACTAAATAACCTACCTCAATTATACTATTCTGTGTTCGTGTACCACCCCCAAATGTTTCAATATCGTGTTTTCCCCTATTTCTGATTGGACAGGGCAAGGAGGTGAGTTCATCACACCATATTAAATGTAATATTTTACTTTAGGCTCTTTGTTCTATGTTTCCGTCCCTTAATTTTCTTTCCCAAAGGTTTATTCCCACCCGCATTTCACATTATGCTTAATGCAATTTATACAATTTGTAATATATGTTGCTCTTGTCCATGTCGATGGGTTAAGTTCTCATGTACTTCTTGCCAGCTTGACCTTGGTGTCATCATAGTTCTGGGCAGGGTTTAGAGCGCGTGCGTACAGATCAGGTGGGGTAGGGATTTCAGTCACCCTCTGAGGCCCAAATACGAACTAATAAAGAGAGACATGTTAGAATACAGAAATAAATGAATTCACTGTATACCACTTATCGCTACTCTAATCCCATTTGCCTATAATAATCTTTTGCATTAGCAATTAGTAGAACTTGCAAGGTTTCGTTTAAGCAAAAGCATGCACATTAACATGTGTGTTTTAAGTGGCCATTTTAAACGCTATTGCGCAGCTGCAAAAGATTCCCTCCAAGCATAGAAAACGTCATACTACGTAGATACGGTAGACGCATGCGCGGTGAAATTCCTGCGTTTTGTCGGCCATTTTAATGCCACTCTGGTTACTGGTTCGTAATACACATAGGTAAGCGTCTCCTAGATACTGTTTACTGTGTGTAATGCAATTATTAGTATTCACAAACAGGTTGATTATAGTGTTATCCGTTATTTGAGAGGATTGCATCCGAGCAAGTTTCTTCTTTACGAAACCTTGCTCCATCAATGGCCCTAATGTTTGTCCAACATCTTAGATTGTCCAACCATCGATTTCTCATAAGCTGAACATAATCTCTAACAGTGGACCAAAGATGCAAGCCATTTTGTGGTGCAAAGTTTCAGGTTACCTCTCAATCCTAGTGCATCTGTAATAGAATTGGTATTGTGATCTGTGGACATAGTGGGTGAACGTCATCTTCTTAGAATGGAGTATGATCCACCTCTCCCTACCTTTTTTCCTTCCTCTTAAGCATAAAAATAGTAATTCTTTTACTGACCATCCTGCTGCTAAACATTAACTTATCAAGTGGATTGGTTTGCTTCCCTCACCACGCTCCCCAGCACGTACTCCGACCACTCTCCTATAACTTTGCGGCTGCTGATCCGGCGTCCGGAGGGGTATGAGAGGCGGTGGCGATTTCCGGGCAAAGCCCTGCAGGACGAAGTGTTCAAGACAGAGATTCGGGTGGCCATAGAGGATTATTTTGATAACAACACGGGTTCGGTCGAGTCCGCGGCGGTCCTGTGGGAGGGGTTCAAGGCCACTCTACGGGGGGTATGCATATCCAAGCGGGCTGGGGTACTCAGAGACCTCCGGCAAACTCTTTCCCTTATTGAACGCGACATTTCCCAGTTAGACTCCCGCCTTGCATGTGACCCCTCCGGGGAGCTCCAGGCGGCGAGACTGGCCCTTTTGGTTGAATACAAAGACGCTGCCGATAGGGAAATATTATACCTGGGTAAATATCACACAGCGCGCAGGTACGGGGAGGGGGATTGCCCTGGCAGGGTTTTGGCACAAATGCTGCGACCACCGTACAACAGCGCTTTCATCACAGTGCTACAGTCTGCGTCGGGTGCTTCCCTTACCTCGACGGCCGCGATTCGGGATGAGTTCCTGGACTACTACACCAAGCTGTACTCATCCAGGGCGGAACCGGACGGCACAGCCCAGACGGCGTATCTTGACGAGGTCGCTCTGGTGTATTTGGAGAAAGACATGCTGGAGCTTATGGCTAATTCCATAACTCTAACCGACGTTGAGCACGGCATAGATACCCTGCGGGGCACTTCTGCCCCGGGCCTAGATGGCTTTACGGGGGACTTTTACAAAGAGTTCAAGGACGTGCTGGCACCTCAGCTACTGGAGGTTTACGCAGAGGCCTTGGAGAAGCAATGCCTCCCCCCCACATTACGCGAGGCTGTTATCATACTGCTCCCAAAGCCGGGCAAAGACCACACACTATGTGGCTCCTACCGGCCGCTGTCTTTATTAAATCTAGACTACAAAATCCTGGCTAAGGTGCTTGCCAATAGGCTGTCGCAGCTGATGGAGTACATTATTTCACCGATGCAGTCTGGATTTGTGTCCCATCGTTCTACATCCTTGAATCTCCGCACGCTTTTTGCGGTCATACATAGAATACAACCTGACATCCCAGCGGCTGCTGTCTTGTTGGACGCGGAAAAAGCGTTTGATTCTTTGGAATGGCCATTTCTCGTGGAGGTGATGAGACGTATGGGGATGCCTCTTGGTTTCATCGCCACGGTCTCCTTGCTCTGCAGCCAACCATCGGCCAGACTTCGCATAAATGGCTCTCTGTCCCGCCCGTTTCGTCTATACAGGGGGGGCAGACAGGGATGCCTCTGTTCATTCTGGCCATGGACCCATTGGTCAGGCACCTCCAGGAAAGCGATCTACATAGAGGTATTCAGTTTGCCTCTGGCCCGCTCCTTGCCTCCCTCTATGCGGACCACACTATTCTATACGTACGGGAGCCACGCATCAACCTGCCGCCCCTCATTCACGAAATTATTCGTTTTGGCGGCTTTTCCGGTCTGGGGATCTATTGGCATAAATCGACCATATTCCCGCTTACGGCGGGCACGGCCAAATACCTGGGTATACACATCCATTTAGACCCCGCTCATATCATTCGACTGAATTATGGGCGGGCCGTTACAGGCCTGGAGGAACAGGTTACGAGGTGGCTGCGTCTGCCCCTTTCACTTGCGGGCCACTGGCCATTTTAAAAATGGTGGTCCTACCGAAATTTTTATATTTGTTCAACAACATTCCGATCACCCCTGCGGACCATTTTTTTCGTAGGTTACGCGCACTCCTGATACGTTTGATATGGGGTGACAGGAGGCCGCGCATACGCTGGTCAAGGCTTAATTTGCCGTACGAGAGAGGTGGGTTCAATGTGCCAGACTTTCAGCTATACTATTTGGTGGCACAGTGTCGCTATGCGTCGGCATGGTTCCACCCGGACGCCCGTATCTCATATTTACGCCCTGAGGCGGATCTGGTGCTCCCTGGCCGGCTGTGCGAGGTCCTCCCGAGTGGCTTCCCGAGGGACGGGCAAGACATACAGACTGTGTCCACAACCTCTTGGGCGTGGCATAAATTGCGGAAGCGTACGGGTGCAGCGCACCTATACTCGTCTGCGTTGCCCTTACCCAATGCTAGATGGCTCCCCATTACCGGGGAAAAACTGGTGCAACGCACACTGGCCGCACTGGATATCGTGAAGGTGGGCGATTTCTTCCCCGGGGGTCACATATTTTCTCTAGATGAAGACACCAGGTTCACGGAGTGCGATTTCATGACTCTGTTTCTATTGAGCCGATTGAAGTCGGCGCTGCGGGCGGCGCTTCCTACATACCCGATCGAGCCCGAATCCTTCCCCCCGCTTGACTTGGTGTTGGGGTCCCAGGATGGTGCGTGCCTCATCTCCAAAATGTATAAGGCCGCCGCTAGAGCATTGCCGGTTGACGACTCCAGGGTGAGGGAGGCGTGGGAAGTGGACACTGGTCACACTATAACAGATGAGCAATGGCAAAAATGTTGCGAGGTCACTAAGGACGTTTCACTTAATAGCCGCCATAAGTTGCTGCATTTCAGGTTTCTACGGCGGGCATACTTTACACCGGCCATGGCACACAGGATAGACACCAGCAGGCCGCATAGCTGTGTGAGGTGCGCGACCCCACATGCAGATTTTTTCCACTTGGCATGGTCCTGTCCCCATCTGCAGCCCTATTGGAAGGCGATCCACGACACCTTGGGGAGGATGATAGAACTGCCACTGGCTCCACTCCCCGAAATCACGCTGTTGGGATACACAGTACAGATCCCCCTGAAGGTTAGGAAATTTGCTGCATTGGGACTCCTCCTAGCGAAAAGGGAAGTCGCCATCCATTGGGGCAGGAAGGCAGTTCCCAGCCTACAGAGTTGGCTAAGGAGTTTAGTATACTGCAATACTAATTCGGAGATATATTCCAGTTTAATGCCTCTGACGTCGCGACCCAAGGATATATGGGGTCCTCTGAGAGCCTATTTGGAAAAGCTTAAGCAGGCCCCCAACTCTCAGCCAGATAATGGTATAGTGCCTGATGGTGTGGGTTGAGAGGTTACTTTTAGAACGTTTAGTGGTACACCTTCAATCATGGATATCTGCAAATGGAGGTGTTGGGAGGTGAGGTGGGGTCGGTTTGGGGGGGGGGGCGCTGCCGGTAGAGTACTCCAGTGGTGGGACGAGGGGAGGATGGGCGGGAGTGGATGGACTATGGGGTTGGTTTGGGTGCTGAAAGTGACAACTGCTCTCATTGGTTAGAGCACTATTCCTTACATAATGTGCTCGCTGGCAGGGAAAATGTGCATGCTTATTCGTATTCTATGCTAGGGCACGGCAACTTTTGGGGATGGCTCTTCTATTGGGTTTGCATAATGATTTGGCCGTTTGCATCACAGACTCTCTTTTGGTATTAACACTGTCAGGAACTGCTAGAATTTTTTTTTTTTCTCTCTTTTGTACTTCATTGCAATGTTATGTCACTTCCATGCGCTATTGGAAAAATAAAGTGTTTAAAAAAAAAAACATTAACTTATCAAGAGATAGGCTGTTTATTTAAGGCTGTTTTTATATATATGATAAACATTTGGTGTTAGCCCTTTCCTAGGGTCATCTGTAGTTGGAGTATTTGGTGGGGAGTACAATCCTGTACTTAGATATGCAGCAGTACTTAGATATGCAGCAGGCTGTATCTAATGAATGCAGCCTCTGTCTTTAGGTAGCCTCTTCTAAGGAGTTTGAAGCGATCCAAAACATTCCTTTTCTCTCTCACCTTGAACTGCTTGAGGAGCATTTGGCAATCTGATTTGCTGATCTTGAGTAATGCACAGTCTTGGAGACTGCAAGGGTTTCATAATTACAGCTGTGTTCATGTCTCCTTAAAGGCCAATATTACAATGTCCTGACCTTCAAAGCCTTTTCCTGGGGCAGTTAAAGATTACCAGTATCCTGCATGCGGTACTGCAGTTTACCACTGGAATCCTAGGACACAGGGCTTAATTGAGATGGTTGTTGCCTCTGTCTTACATAATGGGCTTACACTTTGGGTGTCCACTGAACATCAGAGCACATCTCTAGTATCAACCAGTCCATAAAGCACAGGGAGAACTTCCAGTGGGCTTACGTGATTGTCAGTCTCACTGGGGGGAAAACAGAACTGTTCAGAAAATGTACAATTGAACAGTTTTATAAAGCCATTAAAATATATTTTTTCTTAAAACACTCTTGAAGGTGCTGCATGCTTTTTCAGGCACCGATAGACCAACAATCAGATACTGTTGTAGTGGTTGATGCTGGAGGCTGTGCTCCATGCTAAATTTTATTTCTGTTCAATTCCTTAAATATCGGATAATACCCTTTTTTGGTTAACTAAGACTTTCTGGTGCCCACTGCTTCTGATAGGCTTAAACAGTTTTCTTCTGTGTGCGTGTGGCTTCCAGTGTGTTTGTGAGTGTCCACCAACCCGAGCAAAACCATCAAGACATTGTACTAATTCGACCTTGCGTTCATGTTTGTGGATAAACTGGTATAACCCTCTTCTCTGAACCCTGCCAAGCCCGATAAGCCTTGTTAGACCGTCACTGTTCAATTTGAGGACAGTGGGCCCAGGAATGGAGGCATGAGCTGAGATTACATTGTGGTGATTGAAGGGAACTGGGTGCCAGAGAGCCGGAGAAGAGGTGAGTCGGGTTGGTAGTGGCACACTGCTTTGCCTCGCTTAAAATATGGTAATGACAGGTATTCTAGCCAGCGGTTGCTTCTGCTGTGTTCACCAGGTCCCTTATTTCTGCAACTGGGCAGAGCTGAGACTGTGCCCTTTCTCGGTACATAGTAGAAAATCTGTAAAGTAGTTCATAAACTGAAGTCTACTGTTAGAACCCAAATGTAGACATTGCTGTCTTTAAACGCACTTGTGTAGCATGGGAAAGCTGGAGTTCGAAAGAAGAGAACATCCACCCCATTAAAAGTTTACTAGACCTGAGTCAACTCCATCCATAGCCAAGTTCTCCAGAGCCCAAGCTGCTCCATAGAACTGCTGGATAGGCACTGCTTTGCGTGGTGAGACTTGTTGCTTTGCATAAACTAGGGCACTGGCCTAGTTCTACAAGGTTTGGCTTTCCTGCCTACTGAAGCCGGAATGTAATTCAGAGCACTAGAGCGTGAAAGTCCAGGTTGTTGTAGCCCCATACAACCCCACTTAGTATACATGTCGGAATGGTGTGATCCGTGCGTTCTGGGTTAATAACAACCCCATAAGGGGGTCAGGGACACAGTGGTAATTCAAACTCAATTTTGTTCTTTATAATAGCACACACAAGTAGTAAAGTAAGAAAAGACACTATATATGTTGGAAAGTGTTTATTTCAGCAGTCTCATCCTGTTGCTAAGTGCATGAGTAATAACCACACAGATAATAATTAGAACAGCACTAATGCATGTTACTAACAGTGAGAATAATCTGAACATTTCTACCATGGTTAGGATGTTCCTAACAACCTAGCACCCTAAAGACTGCTTCAGTGTGATACACTATGAGAGACTGGAGTAGCTAACTTGCCTCTAAGAGTTTCTTGCGATTCAGCACACTGCATACCTGTTCACAGTGCTGAAGTTGTGGTTATCAGACTTCAGCCAGGAGTGAATGTCCCCTCGAAAGGAAAAAGTACCTCAGCTGGGTTCAGCTCTTCTCTGTATTGGCTCTGTGTCGGCTCTCTACATAGGAATGGATGTTGCAGCAGTACGGCAGTCTGGCAGGACCTCTTGTGATAGTGTGGGGGCAAGGACTTTGCTGAATCAGTGGTCAATTCATGGGGTTTGCCACTGACTTTTACCCTACATTGGAGTACATTCTACTTAGCCGAGCAGGATGAAAATGTGTCAAGTCGGACTTCGTATTTTGTTTGCACATTCACTTTGAAAAATAGCTATCAGTGAACTTGTAGCAGACTTATGGCACCTTAGGTTATTGTTTGGATGATTTGACACTTTAACGAGTTCCTCAAAAGAAAATGACTGCAGCATATGGCCCAAAGGCTGAAAGGCTAACTTAACATGCTCAAAATTGAATCTGGCTTTGGGATCTTTGACAGATGATACAGTGCAATAGGAGAGAATGTAATGTATACAGGATTGATGGCAGTGGTTACAAAAAGAACAGTCCGCATGCTCACCCGATCTTGAACAATAACAAAATATAATGAAATGTCTACTGCGTCATAGAATCCACCCAGGATGATTTAAATGGCAATTATTTCCTCCTTCCACTCCAGCTTAAAGCTACCCATTAATCATTACCTTTTATTATAGATTCACATAACTCTGGAAGTAATACAGATTACGTTCACAGAAGGGAAGAGCCAGGAGTGTGTGCAGAGAGGAAAGGGGTTGAGTGTGAGAACGACCATCAAACAGCCCCCTACAACATTGGGTCGGGATGAATGTTGAAAAAATAACTTGTGCCACATGAAGGGGCCATGAGAGCTGCATGACCCTCTGGTGAACAAGAAGTATGTTATACAACTGGGAATTTTAGTATGTGAAGTATCCATTCCTATTGAGACCAGTAGAACCTGACGATATTGCTGGCCAGAAACATGTAGCCTCTGGACATGACATGCTAAGTTGAAGGATAATAAATATGAAGCACCAAGAGTCTTTGATTTCATCTGAAATAACCGAACTGAAGATCAGCTGCATAAGAAACTCGTGTGGCATGGCGGTGATGCAGAATGTATTTGATGACTCTTAAAAGGAGAATGCAGGGGACAGGAATGTCCCCTTCATGGTGTGCACTAATGTTTCCCTGCCTACAGTGCCTGCCATTATCTGGTATCAGAGTTTTTGATTTTGGCCCCAGCTTCATTCTAAACTAGTGTGACACAAGTGAGGTCCTCCTTCTTCCCCTTTCTCTTCAGTTCTTCCAGTCTTCCTTGGAGATTGGATGAAGTACAGTTTCCTGCCTGTGGCCAGTGTTCTGCCACTGGCCGCCCACTTTCACTGGTACTTTTTTTTTTTTTTTACACCAGCACTCAAAAAGAGTGCATGTGTTTGCTGATCATCTCTGTCCCTGCTTGTCATTGTTTTGACCCCCCCCTCCTGTCGTTGTTTTGACCCCATCCTTCCCAGCTTGTTGTCGTTCTGACCCCCACTCGCTGTTCTTTTGACCCACAACTCCCTCCCTCCCTCCTGCTCACTGTTTTCGTCCATCCCCTCTCACTCACCCCACCCTTCTCCCGCCTGGCCTTGTTCAGACTCTTTCCGCTTTCAAGTTGCTTGGAGATCAAACCTGGGCGCACATTGTCCAAGATCTGCTGCAAGGTAAAGGCATCACCAGCAAACAAACCATATTGGATCATAAAATACCTCAGAATAGCACCTAAATATTTACAATGAGCGAAATGCTCAACTTGAGGTAACAAGTTTTTGGTAAAAGTTTGAAATTGAATACAATGTAAGGAGCAAACTTACCCAAACCTCAGTGGCTGCATTGACTCTTTGCCATTTAAAGTGTATGCTCTTCTTTCCCATTTATCTTAAATAATCACCATTTGAGCAAAATTAAATACCCTACAGCTGATTTTCCTCAATACTCATGCATTTTAATGGCTAATGAATAGCTTGTGTGTACTTTTCTAAAACATCATTTCTGTGTTCGAAGAGATTGTTTTATCGATATGGGTGCTATCATAGGTGCATCCATCATCTTAGGCAGAAAACCCCTTTCTTTGTTACTTAAGAGTCATGCAGTGCTATCAAAAATGGCAACGATATCTTCTTTTTAGTGAAAGCCCTAGCTGCAGTACAGGATATTCTTGATTACAACCTTGCTAAATTTAATTTAAATGCTGCCATTTAGGATCTGAGAAAACACTTCTACAGGGCTTTAAATAAGATAGTGACTTTGAAACGGCCCCCTTACAGTCCTGTATCCATGTCCTCAACTTTAACAAATTAAATGCAGATCAATGTCTCAACAAACATTGTAAAAACCGTTAAGGTAGCAATGCAGTACCTGTTTTTATTTCACATGTATAATTCACTCAAGAGAGTATTTGCTTTTTCTAGATATTGTTTCTGAAGTTTTTTTCATGAGTCAGATGTGGGTGCTTATGTGAGTACAGGTTGTGAATAGATGTGTATAACTGGGCCCAATTGAGAATACTAGACCACCCTCCCCCGATCTGTTATTTTAAAAACCCACCAGCTTGCCTTTTTTCTTTTAAAACCTACTCCCTCTCCCCTTAACAAATCCTCCAGCTGTCTGTTTCTAAGCCCTCACTCCCACTTTCCTTTTTCTAACCCATCCCCCGTTCCCCCCCCACCCTCCTCCTGCTCTCTATTTTGCATTGGTGAAACGTATTGGCTTTATCTGATAGACTTCTAGTTGCAGATTACTTACCTTTGAATTTCTCAGGCGTCAGGCTGGATCCGGAAACCTTTGCTGAGCAAATACCCCTTGCGCGCGCTGTTGGTTGGCTCCACGTGACGTCGTTGGCATCGGTTATGACGTCACGGTACCTATATAGGTGCCACCCAGGACCGCGGACGTCAGTTCTTCTCTTTCCACAACCAGTTAAGAGCCGATCCAGGAAGAACTACCCCTCTGTCGCTTTTTGACAGGTTTTACTGTCGACTTTTTGTCGACTTCCAGACTTTTTCCATTGTGTGCAAGGATGTGTTCGAGGAAGACCGGGTTTAAGCCATGCAGGCCTGTCCCCGCATGATGCTGGTCACCGATCCCCACTTTGTCTGCCTCTGGTGTCTCGAGCGCGACCACAATCCGAAGTCGTGATTGGACTGTCGGGTCATGGCTCCTAAGACCTTACAGGAGCAGGCTTTCAAGCTCCTTGCAGTTCAACAGCCGACACCGTCAAGCGAGACTGCACAGAGGTCCCGATCGAGGAAGAGGAGGTTGCAGGACCGCTCTCGGAGCCCAAAGTCCTCTTCGTCCCACTCAAGGTGATCTGGACACTCTGGGAAGAGGCACAAGAAGAAGTCCATGCGGACTTCATCTTCACCTCAACTGTTGTCCGTCGACGAAGGAGGTAAGGAGCACCAAAGCTCTAGGCACAGTTCTACAGAGCCAGAGTCGTCTTCGCTCCTGTCTCCTTTTCCAGGAGCCAGAGCAACCCCCCGCTCAGATCAGAGTTCTACAAGGCCACGCTCCGCGTATAGGAGGGGCATCTTATGCCATGGTGGTCAAGAGGGCAGCCGAGGTCCTTGAACTGGAGCTGTCGTCAGTGAAGGTCAGGACTAATCTCCTGAATGTTGTGCTTCAATTTGGGGCTTCCACCTCAGAACCCTTTTTGCCCTTTAATGAAGCACTTACTGATGTCCTTCTAGGCACGTGGTCAAAGCCCAGCACAGGGGCTCCTATGAATAGAACAATTGCATGCCGACCTCCATGTGACCCAAAGTTCCTCCGCCAACACCCCACTCCAGAACGTTTGGTGGTGCAGGCCTCTGTCACAGGTCGCGTTCCCTTCCGCTCCTCCGGACAGGGAATCCAAGAGGCTGGATTCATTTGGGAAGTAAATGTTTTCTTCCTCCAGTCTGACATGGCGGTCGGTGAATACCACATGCTTGTTGGGCCATTTCTCCCACTCTCTTTGGGAGACGGTTGCGCAAGTGCTGCCACAAGTCGTGGAGGAGGCCTGGGCTGTGCTTAGGCAGTTAAGGACGGGAAAGATGCAGCAAAATTCACCATAAGGTGTGGCCTTCATACGACACATTCACTGGGCAGATCGATTTCCACGACAGTGGCCTTGAGGCGCCACACATGGCTTAGGACAACTGGCTTCTCAGGTGATGTCCAGGCAAACTTGATGGACACGGCCTTTGATGGAACCCGCCTTTTTTGGGAAAAGGCAGATTCGACCGTAGTGAGGTTCAAGGACTCTGGAGCTACTGCTAGATCCTTGGGTCTCTCTTCTACTCCTCGTGGCCAGTCTACCTTTCTCCCCTTTTGTGGCAACAGAAGGGGTTTCCAGCAGCGTCATCCCTATCCCAGCCACCGTCCTGCACAGGCTTCCTAAGCCGTGCGGGGACGTGGACGCGGTTTATTCTGACGTAGGAATGGAAGCCAGAAGTCGTCGGCCACCCTGCCCTCCTAGTTTCACTCTGCAAGACCACACCACTCCAGTTGGTGGGAGAATTCATTATCTCCTCCCCCACTGGAGGTCCATAACATCAGACAAGTGGGCCTTGCAAATCATTCAGGAGGGCTAGTCCCTTCCTTTCCTTTCTTTTCCTTCTCCCATTCTGCCAAATAAGGAACGGCTGACGGAGTATCCTTTGAAATTGTTCCAGTAGGAAGTTAGCTCTCTTGGCTTAGGGAGCTATAGCAAGGGTCCCGGGTTCAGAAGCAGGCAGTGGTGGGTTTTCCCGTTACTTTCTGATTCTGAATAAGAACAAAGGCTTGCAGCCCATTTTAGATCTTCGGATCGTCAATCTCTTCCTCAAGAAGGAGAAATTCAAGATGCTCACTCTGGCTTCAGGTCTTGTCTACCCTAGACCAAGAAGACTGGATGGTTGTGTTGGACCTGCAGAATGTGTATTTTCTCATCTCCATCCTGCCGGGCCACAGGCGTTACCTGCGGTTCAAGGTAGGCCATGAGCACTTTCAGTTTACCATGCTCCCCTTCGGCCTTACCCGCGCCCCTCGGGTGTTCACCAAGGTGATGGCGGTGGTCGCAGCTCACCTGCGTACATTAGGGGTGTCAGCCTTCCTCTACCTCAATGACTGGCTGTTGAAGGCGTCCTCGCCCAAGGCTGTCTTCTCCCACCTTCAGACTACGGCGAACCTCCTGAATTCGCTGGGGTTTATATAAATGTGCTGAAGTCACACCTGACTCTTTCTCAGACGCTCTCATTCATTGGAGCAGTTGGGGACACAGTGCGGTTTCGGGTCTGACCTTCCGAGCAGTGATTTGAAGATATTCAGGTTATGATTCTGATGTTTCGACCTCTAACCTCTTCAGTGGTGGTTGACGAACCGGTCAACGGCAGCCCCCTATCCCTTCCCCAACCATATCTCACAGTCATCACAGGTGTGTCACTCCTTGTAGGAAAGTGGATTTCTGTTGCAGTAACCCCCCCCCCCCCCCACATTTTGCCAGACTACTGATGCGCTTTTTCTTGGTGTGCCCTGGGTCCCTGCCAATCAGGTTCCCAGGGCCTGTGTTCTTTCTCCAAAACTAACCCAATTGGCATCTCTGGCTAAAGGTCAGCCCCTGGTAAATGGTACCACAGGTACCCAGGGCACTGTGACCAGGTAAGACCTCTAAGGGCTGCAGCAATTATTGTGCTACCCTTAGAGGCCCTGTACCCTGACACTCACACACTGACTTTGCAGGCTGTGTGTCTTGGTGCTGAACAAAGTGAAGAGTCGACATGGCACACATCTCTGTCTGCCATGCCCACAAACCACTGCCCTGGCACAGATCAGTCACCCCTCTAGCTGGGTGCCCTATGCCAGTGGTGAGGGTACAAGTGCATGAGTCCATTCATGGGCACTGTAAGTGCAGTGCTGCCATTAAGAGTATATGGTGCTGGGAGTTTGTCATTACGAACTCCACAGCACCATAATGGGTACACTGAAGACTGGGAAGTTTGGTATCAAACTTCTCAGCACAATAAACCCACACTGATGCCATTGTGGGATTTAATGTAAAATGCACTACAGAGGGCATCTTAGAGATGCCCTCTGAAACTCGACCAACTCCTAGTGACCTGACTGAGTGGCTGCTTAGGCCACACTGCCTTGTGTGCCCAAACCAACAGTGCCTAACCAACCCATGACATCCCAATATACCCCTCAAAGTGGTGGTCGCACCCAGAAGATCCTCGTCCCCTAGCCTGCAGTGTTTCTTTGTCCCGGAGGTTCTCCATTGAAAACATCAGGGCACCCGACCTCAGAACCGCACCCTGCACCCGGCCGCCCTAGTGCCGCTGAGGGTGCACCTTTGGTGCTACTTTGGTCCTCAACTTGCCCTGAGCTTAACCCTAGGAGCTTTGCTCCCACAACCCAGTGGGCAGCTTGCCAGCAGTCACGAACCGAAGGCCCCCTATCCCCCATTGGATAACATTGGGCGTCAACACTCTGCACCCGGCCGCCCTCGTGCCGCTGAGGGTGCAACAACAGTGCATCACTGACCCTGGGAGACCCCCGAGTATAACCCCAGAACCTTAACTCCCACAGCTGATTATTTACCTGAGAAACGTTAACCTGTTTTCCCTTCATAGGATAACATTGACACTTTTTCTCTAAAAAGTGGGGAGTTTTGAAATCTAAAAATATTCCTTAAAAATCGCCCAAATAAGCCAAACGTGTTTACTCACCTGTTTGCAGGAAATGTCCCAGTGCTGAATCTAGGTATCCAGCACTGAGTTAGAAATGTAACGTGAAAAGTAACTTACCTGCAATTTACTGTAAAAGCCTATTCTTTTCAATCTACTGCTCCAAAAAAGTTTCTAAGTGTGGAGTTTTGAAAACTGAAAATATTCTTTCAAAATCATGCGAATAACCAAAACGTAATTACTTACCTGTTTCTAGGAAATGTACCAGTGCTGAATCTAGGTATCCACCACTGAGTTCGAAAAGTAACTTACCTGCAATTTACTGAAAACGCCTATTCATTTCAGTGTACTGTATTTGCTAAGTGTTGCATACTACTGCTCCCCTGTAAATCAAACAAAGTACAATTTCTATTGCATTCTCAAACTGTTCAATATCCAGTAACTTCTAACTGAAACATATTTAATGCTTACCTGTACCAGGCTTGCTTGGTTCTAAAAATAAACAACCGTATATTTTGATACAAACACAATTGGCCTAAGAGTTCAGTTCTTGAGTGTGTGAATTCATTTGCTGACTGAGTGGGTACATCAAATGCTTAACACTGTCCTCTGATTCTGCCTTACTGATTGTGCCCTGAAATGGGATAAAGTTGTTCCGGAGAAATTTACCAAGAAAATCATCACAAGTTGCAATGAGGCATTTTTAGCCTGTCTAAGCGAAGATTCCACCTACAATGAGATCATAGTTGGTTTCTCGTCCATAGCTGAGGCTATTAAAAAGGATCCACAAATGAAGGATTAAAGAAAAGAGGAGGACCTAAAAAGGGATGGTTTGGTTTATACCAAGCTCAAAATTTCTATACATAAAACAATTAAAAATCGTGATGAGATTAGAGAAGCTAGAAGAAAGTACGTCAGGACTTTAAGGAAAAGGGTGTTAAAAGATGAAGCCTGGCAAGCGCTACTCTCAGCCGCTCAGGTGAGAGACTCTTCGGCCTTTTGGAAGGCGGTAAGTAATCCCTTTTTAGCTAATGGAGATGGGGCAAAAATTGAGATAGCCATTGGCAAGGTGGAATGGGTGGAACATTATGCAAAGCTATATGGCAAGCCTTTTCCGGCCTCAAGCCCAGAAGGTGAAGTTTTGGAATTGCCAGGTAACTCCCAGTAAATTATGCAACCCGATCTAAGTTTTGATCTTAGTGAGGTAAACCTGGCAGTAATGTCAAGCATGGGTGGGAAGGCTCCAGGCCCTGACGGCATTCCGGTTGATCTTTTTAAACATATTGATCTATGGGGCCCACTTATAACACAAGTATTGAATGCAAGCAGCAGAACCGGACTTTTACCATCTTGGTTTGAATCTATACTGGTTCTGATTTTTAAAAAGGGGGACCGGTCTAATCCAGCATGCTATAGGCCTATATCCTTGCTTGATTCCACGGTTAAAGTTATTGGAAGAGTGCTGCTAACCAGATTACAAGATAGGGTGAAGGATCACTCGATCATTAGTGATTTACAGTTTGGTTTCCGCAAGGGGCTAGGCACTGTAGAGCAAGGTTTGAATTTAAATATGCTGTTAGGTAAATATACTAAGGCCAAAGGGGGCAGTCTTTTTTAAACTTTTGTCGATTTAACTGCGGCATTCGATTGTGTTCTATACAAAAAAACTATGGCGAATTTTAGAAAATAGGGGATTGGATGCGTCTTTATTACTGTTTTTAAGGCAGTTATATGCGGGGGCAATAGCAAGGGTCCGTTTGGCGAGGGGGGGGGAATGTTCTGAACATTCTAAGGTGATGAGAGGTGTGAGGCAGGGTTGTGTCCTGGCACCATTTCTCTTTACGTCATACATAAATGATTTAGGAAGAATACTGGAAAATGAGTGCCAGGACCTACCATTAATAGGAAAACGCCCAATACCAGCACTAATGTATGCCGATGACGCGGTCCTAATGGCCCGCACTCCTAGGAGTATTCAGAAATTAGTGTGCAGTTTTGTAAACTTTATGGCAAATTTAGGCTTAAAGGTCAATATGCCCAAGACCTTTGTGATGAAATGTGGGACCGTAAGTAGGAAGTGCAGGCCTCTTATTTTTAGGCACCAAAAAAATTGAATGCGCTGACACCTTTTCCTATCTTGGGATTTTATTTGACAGAAGAGGGTCCTGGACCCAGGCTATCAAGGCTAGGAGGCTGTTCTCAAAAGCCACGGCTGCCCTAATTAATTTTAGCAGGAAGCTGGGAAAGCGGGCCCCAGAGGAACTTTTGCTGATCTACAAGGCTAAATGTATTAGCATAGCAACATATGGCGCAGCCATCTGGGGTTATGAGGATGTAAAACCCCTACAACTTGTTGAGAATAGGTTTCTTAGGTTCCTGCTGACTGTTCCTGAGAGTACCTCCACTTTTATCTGTCATTCTGAATTAGGCATGCCCTATATAATGGACATTTGATAAATTCAACCAGTCCTGCTGTGGCACCTGATTTGGACCTCTTAACAGACACTGTTAAATAGACAAATTTTAGAAGATAGCTGTAGGCTGGACGGGGCGACACACATTAGATGGCTCGAGTATGTCAGAAAAAGTATGTCTAGCCTAGGGCATCCCGAATATTTTTCAGACCCTACAAGTTTATGTCTAGTACAAAGGAAAGATTGAAAGGATAGATGTCTATATCACATGGAAGAAATGAGATGAAAAAATGAGATGAATAAAGTAACCCTCCAAGCACACCACCTTACTTTGACCACATTTAAAATCCAACCCTATATAAGGCGCTTCACAGGGGATTTTAATAGATATCTGTTGACTCGCTTTAGATTGACTACTGTTCATAGACTGATCTCGTTCCCGCTCCAGAATGATTGGTTAAGAGTGTTGTGCAATTGTCCATGTGATAATGTATCAGTTCAATCAACTATCCATGTTTTATTTTTCTGTAAATGTAACTCTTTACACAGGAGGAGATGGATTATTCCCTTTTTAAGGCAAAATGGATTAAGACGGTGTCGCCCCGCTTTCTTGTTTTTACAATTATTAGAAGATTACATAGCTGAATTAATTCTAATGTTTTTAAAGAATGTTTTAACTTGTAGAAAATCCATAATTATGTGATTATAATATGTGAATACTTCATCGACAATGGCTGTATAAGGAATGTGCTGCGTTTTAATTGTGCTTTTATGACTTTTTTAAAATAATCTAATAAAGCCTGTTGAAATTGAAAATTGAAATACTTCTTTAATGCTCGACCAAGCTACCACTATTAGAGAGTAAGGTTCTATCTGACTTTAACCTCTGCCTACCTCTGGGAACACTTGGACTCTATACACACTATACCTCATTTTGGAGTAGTATATATAGATCCAGTTTCTTACATTGGTGACAGCGGTGGGATACACAAATTGCATTTGTTGGACTACTTGGTTACCACCTGATCACACGACTTATTATTATTATTATTATTATTATTTATTTTTATAAAGCGCATAGTCACCCGGAGGTATCCCAGCGCTAAAAACCCTAATTCAACAAATCTGGGGCCCGGGAGCTAAGAGCAAAAGAGAGGAAGGGTGGGAAATCAAAACAGGGGGGGGGCATGGAAGCTAGGGAAAGAGATGTGTTTTTAGCAGCTTCCTGAAGCGCAGATATTGTGGTTCAAGACGTAAGTCATGGGGGAGTGAATTCCAAAGACGGGCAGCTTGTACCGAGAAGCGTCTTCCTCCTGATCGGACTTTCCTGAATCTCGGGGTATTGATGAGGTTTTCTGCGTTAGAGCGGAGGGATCTAGTGGTAATGTAAGGGGTGACAAAATTGCTGAGGATAGGGGGGCCTTGGTTATGTAACGTTTTGTGGACCAGGCACAGGGCCTTAAAATTGACTCTCTCCCTTATGGGGAGCCAATGGAGGAGTTTGAGAGCGGGTTTAGCAGATGATCTGGCCGGGGTGTTTGTGATGATCCGGGCAGCAGTGTTCTGAATTCTCTGCAATTTATTAAGGGTCGCTTCGGGAGCGCCCAGATAAATCACGTTACTGTAGTCTAGTCTCGATATTATGAGACCTTGGATTAGCAGTTTTGGGGATTTAGGGGGAAGAAGGGGCAGGACTTTCCTCAAAGATTTTAGAAGACCGAAGCAGGTCCCTGCTACCTTCTTTGCTTGCGGAATAAATGAGAGATCGGAGTCGATCCATACTCCAAAGCTTTTCACCTCTGTTTTTGGGTCAGGGAGAGGACCTAGACAGGCTGGCCAACTATCCAGGGGGAGTGAGGTTCCTTTCGGGCCAAGTATAAGGACCTCCGTTTTTGTCCCGTTTAGTTTTAAGGCTGATCTATTCATCCAACGATGAACCTGCGTAAGGCAGTTGAAGAGATCAGCTTTCTGTTGTTTGGGATGGGACAAAGACACCACTAATTGTGTGTCGTCAGCATAGCTGACGACGCTCACTCCGAATGGGGTGATAACCTCCTCCAATGTGGACATATAGATATTAAATAATGTGGGGCTCAGGGAAGAGCCCTGAGGCACACCACATTGGAGGGGCATTTCGGAGGAGCGGGCGTTCTTCTCCCAAATCTGATAGGACCGTTGGGCCAGGAAAGAAGACAGCCAGGATAGGGCTGTACCTTCCACTCCAACTCTTGCCAATCTTTCGATAAGGAGTTGATGGTCGACGGTATCGAACGCCGCGCTAAGGTCGAGGAGGATCACTGCCACTGATCCTCCCCCATCCAATAGCGCTCTGGCCTCCTCTACCGCTGCCAGGAGGGCGATGTCCGTGCCCTGCCGTGGTCGGAAGCCCGTCTGGGAACTTTTTAGTTTGTTATTGGCCTCTAGAAACTGCGAGAGTTTCCTGTTGACTAATTTTTCCGCGATCTTGCTGACTCCTGGGAGTAGGGAAATGGGCCTGTAGTTCGCCAGGTTCTCAGGATCGAGAGAAGGTTTCTTCAGTAGGGCTTTTACCACAGCTTTCTTCCAGCTTGAGGGTACGACTCCTTGTTGGAGTGAGGTATTAATCAAATGAGTAAGGGAGGGGATGATAGTGGGGGCTACCTCCTTAAGGATCCGAAGAGGAGCAGGGTCCCTAGGGGAGCCGCTCTTCATGGAGTTGAACGTATTTCTCACTTCGTCTATTGTGACCTGGCCCCATGTGGACAGACAAGTGGACGATGTCGTGTATTGGGAAACAATTTCTTCCCCTGGGCTCGAGGGAGGAATTGAGTCCAGAATAAGTCGGATTTTGTCATGGAAGAAATTAGCCAATTTTTGGCATTTCTCCTGGTCTGCTTTGGGGTCGGAAGGAGGTCCCAGTCCTTGTTCTGGGGGTTTTGAGAGCTCTTTAAGGATGGCGTATGCTTCCTTACTGGAGCATCCCGCTTTTTCTATTCTCTCCTGATAAAACGCGCTTTTGGTTTTGCGAATAGCGATTTTGTAGCTTAGAAGAGAGGTAGAGTAGGTGTTTTTATTGGTTCCTGATTTTTCACGTCTCCAAGCGCGTTCGGTTTTTTTGCACTCTTGGCGCAGAGCTTTAAGCTCTGGAGTATACCATAGAGCGGGGGAAATTCTCTTGGGCTGTTTAAGGGTGGTGGTTTTCGGAAGCATCGTATCAAGGGACGAAGTGATCCAATCACAAAATTGTTTGTCAGCCGTGTTGGGGTCAAAGGAGAGCTCGGGAATGGAGTCTGCAAGAGAAGCAGCCCATTTCTCCGGTGACAATTTGCGCCATTGTCGGTCGGTAACCTGGGTTTTAGGGGTTAGGAGAGTAGGTTTGGGGATTTCCAGGAAAAAGGGACCAGAAAATGGTCCGTCCATGGTAGGGTCACAGGTAGGTTGGTGGTCACCGCTGCTATATTGGTGAGGATAGGGTCCAATAGATGGCCCTTCTCATGGGTAGGCTCGTTATTCACTAGATGTATCTTTAAAGATGTTAAGTCGTGTCTAATATCCGAGGCTACTCGATCCATGGGGTCTAGGAAGTGGAAATTCAGGTCACCTAGTATAAGGAAGTTGGAGGTGGAGGAAGCTAATTGTGATACAGATTCGAATATGGAATTGATAAAATTGCCTGGGGCTCCTGGGGGGCGATAGATCAATAGCCCTGCCAGGGAAAGGGATGAGGAGATTTGGATGGAGAATTGGCCGCTCTCGCAGTCCTCGATACCAGCGTTGGCCATCCTACAGGTGAATTGTTCCCTGTGAATTATAGCTACCCCGCCTCCTCTCCCTTTAGGTCTATTTAAAGCTTGGCAGAAGTATCCAGTGGGTAGGGCCGCGACGACGTCAGGGTCGGTGTTATCTGATAGCCATGTTTCCGTTAAGAACAGTAGGTCAAGATCCTGATTCTGAATCAAAAGGTTTACTTCGGTAGCATGTTTGGGGAGGGAACGGCAGTTAAGAAGTCCCAACTTCAAAGGGAGTGTGGTAGATTTCAGGGGGGGAGTCGGATTGCATCGAGGACAGAACGAGAAAGCATTACCTGCGGTGAGCGTGTGGTGGCAGGTAAGGATGTTCTTAGGTCGAAGGGAGCGCAATGTGACTGCTGTATACGTCACTCGGTCCTGAGGGCCACCCGGCAGGGTAACGGGGCCTAGGGCCGTCCGGGGCCGGACGGGCCCAGACGGGCTTGCCTTTGGCGCGCCTTCGGCGCGCTGACGGCGCGCCCGCTGGACGGGCGCAGCGGGCGCGCCGTCAGCGCGCCGAAGGCAAGCCCGTCTGGGCCCGTCCGGCCCCGGACGGCCCTAGGCCCCGTTACCCTGCGCGTCCGGTGATTGCACATCCTTATAGGTAAAAAAAGGGGCGGGTGGGTGTGGCCTCAGGTGGGCGTGGCCTCGCTTCCTCGCCGTGAATGGCGGCAAAGAGTGATTTCCTGGCTATCTTCGTTGCAGCGAAGGGGTCGCTGTTTGTGCGTGACTCTAGCCCGCTGCTGGGATGCTTGCCGGGTGAGTGCGCTTTAAAAATGCAGTTTTACGTGGTGACACAGAGTAACCAAAGTGACAATTTTTAAAATAATCGGCGGTCTCCCGGCTTCCGCCTCAGGAGATTGAAAGGGTTCTGGTAGCTTAGCGCTGACAGCAGCGTATTTATGCTATGGGAGTGGGCGTGTCCTCAGGTGGGCGTGGCCTCGCTTCCTCGCCGTGAATGGCGGCGAAGAATGATTTCCTGGCTATCTTCGTTGCAGCGAAGGGGTCGCTGTTTGTGCGTGACTCTAGCCCGCTGCTGGGATGCTTGCCAGGTGAGTGCGCTTTAAAAATGCAGTTTTACGTGGTGACACAGAGTAACCAAAGTGACAATTTTTAAAATAATCGGCGGTCTCCCGGCTTCCGCCTCAGGAGATTGAGATCGACAGAACTCTTAAATTGCCTTTAGAATTCTGTTTTTTCAATTTGGCATTTTTTTTCCAAACTACTAAAAGTCTTGTTAGTGGCTTGCTTAAGTCCCTTTAGAATTTTTGAAAATAAAAAGTCACTTTAGCTAAGGGTAGAGGGGTTAGAACTTTTTGTTAGACTGTCTCAAAAGAACCCAGCTACTAGTAAAAATAACCCTGACATACAGGACATGGTTGAGGAGCTCGACCTCACCCCTTATCTTCACTTGTCTTTCAAGGAGATACGGTCCATATGTAAAATTAAAAATATACCAATGGGCCAGCATCCAACCAAACAAGGGCTCCAGGAGCTCCTGGCTGAGTATGCAAAGGCCCACCCATCTGAAAATGGTGATGACCAATCAGATAAGGAAAGGGATGAGGATGATGGGGCTGGTAACCCACCTCCAATAATCCCTAGGGAAGAAAGGGTCCCCATGCCCTTATCTGCAAGAATCAACCCCTGGGGACCTAGATGCCACACAGGTGGGTCAGGTTCCAGTGAGGGCATTGAGGACAGCCTCAATGAGTAGGACAGCCTTTTAGCAAGGTTGGCCAAAAGATTTGATCTAGAGTCCAGACTCCTGGGTCTAGAAAAAGAGAGAAAGGAGATGGGTTTAGCACCCATCAATGGTGGCAGCAATCAAAATAATAAGGATAGAGAGGAATCTTATGATCCTAAAATCCCCAAAGGGATTGTCCCTAAATATGAGGAGGGTGATATCACCAAGTGGTTCACAGCTTTTGAGAGGGATTGTGAAGCCAGAAGGGTGAAGACTTTCTGGGGGGGGGCACTCCTTTGGGAACTGTTCTCTGGTAACTGCAGAGACAGACTCCTGACCCTTTCTGGGGCAGATGCTGGGTCTTATGACCTCATGAAGAGAACTCTGATTGAGATATTTGGGCTCACAACTGAGGAGTACCAAGTTAGATTCAGGTGGGCTCACAAAACCCAGAACCAATCCTGGATTGATTTTGTAGACTACTCAGTAAAAACACTAGGTGGCTGGTTAACTGGAAACAACGTGCATGACTTTAATGGAATTTACAACCTGTTTATGAAGGAGCGCATATTATGTAAATGCATTGATGAGAAGTTGCATCAGTACCTGGTAGACCTAGGTCCACTTTCTCAACAAGAGTTGGGAAAGAAGGTAGACCACTGGGTCAAAACAAGGGTAACTAGGACGTCCACTGGGGGTGACCAAATGAAAGGGGTTACAAAGCCTTCCCAGAGGAAAGATAGTGAACCCCTTAAAGATAATAGTAAGGAGTCCCAGATGGCCCCCCCAAAAACCTGTCCAGGAGGGTAGGCCCAAAGACACCTCACAAACTAAAACAGGGTACCAAGGTAAGAATTGGGATCCCAACAGAATATGGTGTCACAACTGTCCAAAGGCAGGACACCACACCAAGGACCCGAATTGTCCTAAGAAGAAAATCCCTAGTACAGCTCCAAGGGTGACTAGGGTAGCTCCAGGGGTTGCCAGTGTAGCTGTGGAGGAGGGGTCCTCGGATGAGAAAGTCCTCCTAGCCTTCAACTGGAAAATGGGCCCAAGAGGTGAGCTGGAGATTCCAGAGGGTGAGTAGACACTTCCACCACCTACTGGTGAATGGAATCCCAGCCACTGCCCTGAGAGATACCTGTGCCAGTCACACTGTGGTGCATGACAGGTTGGTACTCCCACACCAGTATGTCCCAGGGGAAACGAGAAGAGTAAGGGCTGTCCCAGGGGGTGTCACTGTTAGGCCTGTGGCTGTAGTGCACCTAGCAATAGCTGGATCCCTTAGATGGAGAAAGATGGTAGTCACTCTCAACCTCCCACGCTGCACTCGCATCATACCACACACGAAGGAGCTCCATTGACTCCCCATACACAAAGTAGTAGATTTCAGACTCCACACCAACATTTTGAATGCACTACATTACACTGGTACAGCATACCTCAACAATCGCATCTGCTTTCACAAACCTTCCAGACACCTCTGTTTGTCTGGACTCCTACTTGCATACATTCCATGTATACAGAAACCCAGAAACTGAGCGCACTTGTGATTGAAATGGGGTATCTGCACCTAAGCCTTGATTCATGCCACACATTGACTTTGTGTCCTATCATAGGATCTGTAGGAAAGTGGGTTCCTGTTGCAGTACCCCCTCCCCACTTTTTGGCAGGCTTCTCATGCACTTCGACTTGATGTGCCCTGGGTCCCTGCCAATCAGGTTCCCAGGGCCTGTGTTCTCTCTCTCTCCCTGGAGGATGGCATGATAGGGGGTGTACCCACCCTAAGGAAGGGAGCCATTGGTCCCGACCTGCACACCCCTGTAAATGCCCCTAGATTTAGTATTTAGGGGCGACCCTGAAACTTACCTCCTCTGATTCCTGCAACCTACGAAGAGGAAGGACGGAAGAAGTCGCACCGCAGAGGAGACACATAGAAGAACTGATTTGCCCTAGCCACACCGGCACGTCTGAATTTTCCAAAGATCCTGTGCCAAAAGTCGACTTGTCCTGCAGCCAGCGACCTCCAGAACCCCTGGGAGGACTGACTGCCTTCAACAAAGACGGATCATCTGCAAAAAGCAGATCTGTTCAAAAGAAACTACAAAGAAAGCTCTGTGCCTGCTGAGGACGAAGAAACCTTATCTCTCAAACACCTGTTGCACCCATCTCCTACGAGTCCATGTGGCCCAGCAAGGTTCCCCGGCACTCCAAAGTCTGAGTCCACCGTCGATTGACCCCTCCAGGACTCCCCTACATCGCCTGCAGCCTCTGCACAGAACATCCCCAACCGCGAGTGGCCCTGCAAAGTGAAATCCGACCTCAAAAGGCATCCCTGCATCCGGCCACATTGCGCCCTGGAGAAGAGGGCCTGAGGTGCACCTACGTCCCTGAGCCCTCCCACATACCTGCTCAGCTATTGGTTCCTCCCGGTAAAAATCAAACACAAGGAGATGATGGACAGAGGTGTTATTCTGAAACCGGTCCCAGAATGCTTATTTCCGGTCCAGGGAGGTCCTGGCTTGGCAGTTCAGGCTAGACTGATTCCATTGGGAACAGGGTCAAGACTGATTTGCATATGGCTGGGTTGAAACTAAAAAGGCATGGGGAGCAAAAAACAATGGATTTAGGCAGAGATCTCTGTACGGAAAGTTTGACATTGTTCAAAATTCTGTCCATCACCGGTTCCTCCCGGAAGCCTTCCTGGACCGAGCCTGCAGCCAAAATCCCAAACCGGCAATCTCCATATGATTGCATTGGGCTCCTGACCCCTCCTAAGCAACCTGCACCCGGCAGCCCCTGCACCGCTGGTGGTGTCGACTTAGTGCTGACCTGGGACCCCCTTTGCCCTGACCTTAACCCTTGGAGTCTGGCTCTCGAAACAGAATGGCCTGCCCGTGAGCAGCAACCAACCAAGGTGCCCCCAGCCCCTTTGGCTAACATTGGCATCCTGCACTCTGCACCCAGCCGTCCTCGTGCTCCTGGTGGTGCTATTTGAGTGCCTACCTGAACCTTAGGGAACCTTGGTTCTGACCCCCGATTAATATTTTTGCAGGTCGTCTACTCACCTGCAAATAACCTTCTTTTTCCCATAGGAACCAATGTTACGAGTTTTGTTCCTAAAAATGTTCTCTGTTGAACTGTTGTTTTGTATGAAAGAAAAGTAACTGTTCTTTAACCTAAGAATTGTACTACCTACCTGTAAGTGGCAAACCCCAGTGTGAGATATCTCTGCATATCACTTCAAATACTCAAAGTGAAAAGTAATCCAAAGTAATCTTACTGCATTTTGAACTGTTTTAAAGCAAATACAACCCTGTAACGATTCCAATACAATCCACAATTGCTTTTCTGTGTACAGCCTTGCATCTGAAAGTATCTCTTGCTTTCCTGTGCCAAGTCCTGTTTGGGTCTACAAAATGAAACCTAAGTAAACCTTTTTATACTTACCTAATTGGTCTGGATTCTGTCTCCGAGTGTGTGCCTTCAGCCTTGATTGAGTGAATACAATAAATGCTTAACACACCCTCCTGATAAGCCTAACTACTCGCCCACACTACCACAAAGAGAGTTGTTAGTACTCATCAAATTTAGCCTCTGTTATACCTCTAAGGACTCCATGGACTCTGTGCACACTATACCTTGCTTTGGTATAGTATTTAAAGAGCCAGCTTCCTACAGGATCTGCCTTGAGATACAAGAGGTTGGACACCTGGGAAGAAGAGGAGATGGGAGGGCGGTAGCCAAGACAGAGTAATGGCTAACCCAAGCACCATTATAAGTTTGCATCTGCTGTTATTGTCTCTGTGGGATTATATTTTACTTGTGTTTACTGAAGTACTTTTCTTTTCTAAGTAAAATACTGGGGTTAGATATCCATTTATTGCACTGCTAGGTGTTGTTGAGTACTGAGTTTGCACACTTCCAAACAACCTCCTTGAGAAGTCTGTGAAGCCTTACCATCGCTTGTGTTGTTCTTTGGCCAGCTTGCAGAACCGTAGCAGGCACAACCCCAGCCACCAAGACTGGACCCAGTAGCCCCAGCTTGCACTGTGACCCTCCCCAACCCCCCACCACCAAACTGAGTCTGACAGCTGCTTAATTCACTTACACAAAATACTACAATACATCTATACAACACAATGCTCCTAATAATAATTCAAAAGAACCCGATAGTTCTATGTTGGGTCTTATAGTTGTTTACAATAAAAGATTTTTCTGTACATGTGCACTATAATTTCACCCTAAAAGGTACCAGACTTTCTGCGCTTATCCTGTCTGTGTGTCCCACTTGCCTCCTATACATCATATTCCACCAAGCAAAACCTATCCACCCAGTCAAAGTTATCAAATCACCTAGGATTTGCAACCAGACACTGGGAGGCAGTTACATTCTTTGCCACTGCCTCCACTTTACCAATAGTATGCATACTTTCCTGCAATATTGCTAGTATTCACTAGAAGATAGATGCATCGGATTGGATTCACTTTGTTGCTATGCACGCTGTTTGTATTTTCCTGGAAACCCAGACTGTCGGCCCTGTTTCCAGTTAAAAATGGCCATAAGGGTCCACTTATAGGAGGACTAATCTGAATGGCAAAATCATTCTAAATTAAACAGACCATCCCGATATCAAGAAACATACTTTCGAAACAGGTTGCAGAATGAGGATTCTTAATGTTTACAACATTGTGTAAAAGCAAAGGGTTCAATCAACTGGGCACATTATTTGCATCCTGTCTGGCTGCTGAACGTACAGTAAGCAAAACAGGACATCATGACAGTGTTAACTGACAATCACAACATTTCTTTCGAACCTATTAATGATTTTACAACTCATGTGAAAAAGTAAGATAGCATCAGTCGGGCTAACTGATTACCGAGTATTTATGGCCTGATAGTTAAATGGCCATAATCCGATATTCACAGAAGCAGGCATAACGCATATGACCATCGACATGTATGTTCAATTTTGGAGCTCTATATACCCACATCAGGGCATTTGAGAGGTTTCTATGAACCTTACAATTATGTGCAAATACTAGTTATTGTTAATGTACACCACATGACACTGATTTTGTGCTTGATTGTCAATGTACTTTCATTCATTTATCAATGTTGTTGCTCCTTAGAAACCATTTCCCATGAAGAAGTGCATTGCCCGAAATATATTGAGATGATTAAGTATAATTCATTTATTGTTGGAACCAAATGAGATGTCTAAACACAGTGTATTGATTGATGGAATTAAATGCATAATTATCAGAGCTTAAAATCTCTGAAAATTCAACTGCAGTTTAGGAGCGTTATTCACAAGTTATCAACTCAATGAACAGCAGTTTAACTGAAATACAAATCCCGTTGAGGATCGACTGGGGTGCGTTAAGGGGACGCTTGGATGGCAGCATTGGACCTGCAGCACACCTATTCCTATAGTCTTGTCCTGCAGGCCCATCTGCGTTGTCTGTGGTTTATGGTGGATAGGAGATTTTTCAGTTCGCTGTGTTCCCTTTCGGTCTCACTACTACCCCTTGGTTGTTCACAAAAATGATGGCGCTGGTGGCGGCACAATTTCTGAGGTCAAGGGTACCAGTTTTCCCCCACCTCAACGACTGGCTACTGAAGGCAACTCGCCCAAGGCAGTTGTCAAGCACCTCCAGACTACAGCAAACCTCATGTCGTCTTTGGGGTTCACTATCAATGTGCCACAGTTACACCTGACAGATTCTTCCCTTCATCTTAGCCTTTTTGGACACTGTTTGGTTTCATTCCTTTCCCCCGGGGAACAAAGTCCAAGACATTCAGGCTATGATCCCGATCTGTAAGCCTTGGTGCTGGATTTCAGTGAATTCGACTCTGAGGCTGCTGGAACTGATGGCCTCCTGCATCCTGCTGGTCAAGTAGTCCAGGTGGCATTTGCAGGCTCTCCAGTGGGATCTGACGTCTCAGTGGATCCCAAAATCAAGCTGACCTCTCCAACCACGTTCAAATTTCGGAGGCGACTACAAAAGATCTGCAGTAGTAGTCACTGCACTGTGATTGGGTCAGCGGCAGACCCCTTTCCCTTCGCCTCCCAAAACTGACAGTGTTGACTGATGGGGTTTTTGTGACCATCTGGGAGAGGTAGAGATCAGAGTCCTTTGGTTTCCTTCAGAGTTGCGGCTCCATATCAACCTTCTGGAGCTAATTCACCACCTTCTTCCCCAGACAAGTTGGTTTTGCAGAGACCGGAATCTTTCTTGGCTTAATTTGTGACATTTTTCCTAAGAAGGAGGGGAGACTCCATCGCTTTGACCCCAAGAGAGCGCTGAAATTTTACATAGATCATACCAAGGGACACCAGGTGGGCAATTTGTGGGGTTCTCGGGAGCAAAAAAAGGCAAGGCTGTGCATAAGAGAACCATCTACTGCTGGATTGTGCTCTGCCTTAAGATCTGCTACGCTTTGGATAAAAAAGCAGTAAGAAGGACTTGTGTGCTCATTCTACCAGGGCCAAAGCTTCTGCCACTGCATTAGCACGTGGCATCCCTACCCTGGTCATTTGCCAGGCGGAACAATCAGTAAGGGAGGGTCAGTGAGAAATCTGCAGCTAGATTGTCTCTACCAGATAGCGCTTTACCAAAGGTAAGTAATTCGTTCATCAGGGCCACAAGGGCATGTCTCCCTGGCCAGATTAAAACTACTTTTGTACCAGCTCAGGATCTAGATCACCGCTGAGTTACTGCACTATAAGGAGCTCATGTTTGCAGACCTGAGGCATCCAGGTGGAGAATGATTGGGATGGTTCTTGCATTTTTCGGTCCTCTCTGAGCACTTAGGTTTTCCATTTCCGTGGTCAGTTCCAGAGAAAATATACTATTAGAACCATATGTGTATTTCAAGCATACCTGCTGTGAATGTTTAATAGCAAAGCAGGCATCCAATTTTACTCTAAGAAATATAACAATTGTCCCACCATTCAAATATTTATTAGATGATGTGTAACAGGTATTGGCTGAAGTTCTGTAGTTTAGATTAGTAGCCCTGCTGCTGGAATCATTTACTCATGGTTGGGATCTCTTCCTCAGGCAATTCCAAAACCTGCCATAACTTTATATTGAGTGGGTGAAGATGAGTCGCACCTTTTGTTCTGCCCACTATGCGGAAGTCCTAGAAAAGAATGGCTAAGACAAATAATCAGATCTAAGGGCATCCGGGTGTACTTGGATGCTATAAACCTGTACAAAGCTTTTACTAGCCGGACTGTTTTCACCTTATCTCTCATCTTGTTGTCGACTAGGAATATTTCTCACCATTCACTTGAACTGTTTGGTTCTCTTAAGTAACACGTCTTGACCTTTTTACATGTGGTTTTATTTCTGGTTGATGCCTGAAAAAAATACTTTGACTCTTTACTTCTGTTTTTACTTTAAAATTCTAGTTTTAGGATGATTTATTTGAAAAACTGTGTAGCGAGCTTTTGAAATAATCCGTTTCTCCCAGGTTCAATCATACCATTGAAACTGGACCTCAACACGCTTCTGGGCCAGGTCATGGTCCTGCATTTCAACCTTTCCATAATTGTTGTCTACTTTTTTTTCACTTTCAGGATGACCTTAGACAAGTAAGCTAAATCTAAACATTGTGAGCAAAGAAAAGACCTTAAAGAAAAAAAAAGACCTTTTTGCCAAAATATTGTTTTGGTAAACCAGTGATGCAGCACATAAGTACATACTCTAGTAGCACAGATTTCCTGTATGACAAATCAGTGCTGCATTCACTAAATTGAAATTCTTCATCTGTAAATGATTCTTTCCAAAGATATGAATCCAGAAGAATTCCTTTCGGTATAGAAAAATTCCTTTCGGTAAGGATGTTTTGGTGATTACGGAGTTTCCTTTGGAGATTCTTCTATGATTATCCATTTCACTTTTGATCCCTTACAGTGCTCCTTATTCTGCTCAGCCGTTTAGTATTTAGGCAGCTACGTATGCTGGCGTGGAAGAGGCTAGGCAGCGTTGTCTATTCCTGCCAGCATCACATGGCCATACTGCATTTTGGGGATTTATTACTCCAGGGCTCCCCTCTCTTACCAGATTCCCAGCCCAGTGATTTGGCTGGGGACAATTTAAGAGAGTAAAAATATCAGGAAAAAATACAGTATTCATAAGAACCATTTACTAAAGGTAAGTAAATCTTTCTTCTATTCGATCTCTTCCCCCCCCCCCCATGAAATTGACCTCTCTTTTTAGTTTTTCCTTTTGATTTTAAGGTTCGTTAGTTTTGCTTTCTTGCTGCCTTTAAAAATTGCTTTGTTGTGATTAATGGGCAGTATAACATTCATTGGAGCTTCACTCTATTAGATAATATTTTCAGAAGTGTTCTTGATGGTTCATACAAGCATCAGTGGTAATGAAACAAACTTTTCATGGAAGTCAGTAGGTGTAGTTCTCAGTACTAAATGATGGTCTGTTGTCTTTTCTTAGATGAGTTATCACCCCACACATGTGAGCAGCATGGTCGAGAACAAATCCTGGCATATTTGGAAAGGTTTATCAGGAAGGAATTTAATGGTAGGTTGCAATATTAGTTTTAATTGTTAATTTGCATATTTTCAGTTCTTGCTTTTAGGTTTGACCTCTGAGCAGCAGTGTTTGTTACAGAGATGATGATATTTGGCATTAATCAGCTTAGCCATTGGTGAGCCTGAAACCTAATGCACTTTTGTTCTTAATAATGTATTACATTAAATAATTTACATATTAGTATCCTGTAAAATAGAATGAAATTACCTAAATTTAGAAATAACATTTTTGCAATTGTTTATACACTTTAGCTTTCCATGACAGTTATTTTTACAGATACATTCCATGGCGATATGAAATAATAGATATTTATTGCACTTGAACAGCTGAACAGAAAATTAATTTTTCCTGAGATGATGATGGGCTAGATCTATATGATATTAGCTTATCTAAATATAATGACCACTCACAAAATGATAGTGCATAGTAATGTAGTGTATTCACATTAGGATTTTTCTGCAGGAAATTTGAAAAGTATTCTTAAGCCACACATTATGCTGTGAATATTTACAACACTTTTTTTTATTGTTTTGTCTTTGTGTTTTGGTCAGACAAAGCCAGGCTGTGCCTTTTTGGCTCTTCTAAAAATGGTTTTGGATTCCGGGACAGTGATCTAGATATCTGCATGACATTAGAAGGCCATGAAAACGCAGAGGTAAGAGTTTTGTATAAATGTGTCACCCTTTAAAAGTACTTCCCTAATATATTTCTTCAGCAGTCAATTGCCTATGAGCCATTCAGCTGTATCGTCATAGATAGGCAACACAAGCAGCTGCTAGGGCAAAGCAGCAGTTTTTTTTAAGGAAAGATCCACTTATAAGCATTGTGTGCTGACAGGAAACCATCTGAAAAATTAAGCATGGCAACTATATTGTTCTTATCATTAGGGGTCAGACGTACGATACTAGTAGACTTAGAGGCATCTGGAAGTGTTCATTACAATCTGTACAGGGTGAAAATGTTAGCAAACAACGGATGTATGAGACAGGTAGTTTGCAACGTTGAGTAGGGAAGACCATTTGTGGGTACTGCTCTGGGAAGCAAGAGGAGTAATTTTAGAGAACATGCAAAACATCATACAGGGTACCCAGATATTGTCAAATATTAAATGGATACTGGCTTCCTCTGCTGTGAAAGAAGAGTTCTAAAAATGTTAGCAGTAGCGATATTTTTAGACGTCTGAGGAGTCCTGAGATTGAATGGTAGACTTGGGTTGTTGAGCACCTGGTATATATAACTGGAGAACACATTGAGGGGACGGGTAATTAAGTGGCTTTAAGATGACAGCAATATAGTTCACCCTCTGGTGAATACTGTTCATAAACTGTTATGAGTGGATCTTATGAAAATGAAATACCAATCCAAGGGCCTCCAAAATCGAAATTATTGTGCGCATCTGAGATGTGAGGGCGAATCACCTAAACATGCTCCAGTTTGTTTGCTTTTCAAGATTGAGTCTTACTGTTAATGACTGTTGGTATGCTAGTATGTGACATTATTATGATGTCACTCCTGAGTCACTTTGTATCTTGCTCTTCCCTTTTAGAAACTGAATTGCAAAGAAATAATAGAAGGTCTAGCAAAGGTTCTAAAGAAGCATCCAGGTACATCTTTTGTACTTTATAAACCTGAACTTTACACATAAAGTGTTTTTCAACTCTATAAAGAACTTAAGAATTTCTTTATTTTTAGGTTTAAGAAACATTTTACCAATAACAACCGCTAAAGTGCCTATCGTTAAATTTGAACACAGAGAAAGTTTACTGGAAGGAGATATCAGCTTATATAACACATTGGTAAGTATTTTTGAAGCTTTATTTTTTTTTTAATTAATAATAAAGATAAAATAACAGTGATCACTCTATCTGTATAACATGAGTCTGCAATTGAGTTATTTCAGGCAACAAATTCAAATTCACATTAAGTTAAAGTAAATCTAATATATTGTATTGTAATGGCATCTATATAGTGCTTACTACCCCTGACGAGGTTGAAGCCAGCACTGCTTCTGGGGTAAGACCTTAATACTACAGCAAATTAAAACTGCTGAATATAAGCGGTCTAAAAGTAAAAATATTTTACTGAAAAAGAAGAGTTCGCATTATTGAGGGCCAAACTATTATCATTAACATGATGGGTATGATTATGATATAAGGGTTTTCGGGCTACGGTCAGGCTGAGGGAGTTGTATTTGTACAATGAAATAAAAATGAATAGCTAAAAGTAAAATCTAAGATGGTTGTTGATCACATATCTGCAGTTAATCCAATGAATGGACTAGGTTTTATGTGTATGTTTTATATCTTTTTTTCTGATGGATACTTTTAAGTGCACATTCCTTACCTTAGAATTCTTCCCTGACACCAGACTGGATCTGCAAATTTTCATCCGGCAGTGCTCCTGCCCTTTGATTTAAGCACCACCACATGCGCTGATGTCACTTTTTTTCTTTTCGGGCCTTCCAGCTTGGATCCAGAGCTCCACTCCCAATTTTGTCATTCTTTCGACGAGTTCCAAATGAAATCCAGTGTGCTAGAACACAATTTTCCCTCCTAAAATGACTGGTTTTAAACCATACTGTGACTGTAGAAAAGAGATGCCCATAATGGACCAGCTGAGCTGCGACTGAAGGTGATCCAGGACTGAGAAGCAAAGCTGTACATCACCAAACATTAGTAGTCCTAGCACTCATGTGGGTCACACTCCCTCTCAAAGTCATGGGCGTGGACTTGATTCAGTGGTCAACTTCACTGTCTGAGTCCTCCATTATGTCCAAATCGAAGCCCAAATGGAAATACAAAGAAGCAAAGCGGGACTCAACTCCATCCTGCCATTCTGTTCCCAAGGAGAAGCCGCATAAATCTGTCTTCTGGTAGGTCTCCAGTAGACGACCAGGTCCCAACTGATCCTGGTGAACCCAGAGTTTCCTGGCCCATTACCAACATTGCATCATCTTAAAGCTTTCATGAAGATCACACTGCATATTTTTGGCATGCTTACTGCACCCGCTGGCTCATCTTTGAGCCCCAAGGAACTGCACAGGCCCTAAGCCAGGCTAAAGTGCATCATTCCTCCATGCCTTCTGGCACCCTTGGGACCCATTTCAGGTCCAGTCCCAACTCTGTTACAGGCTTCCATTCTGCTCTGCGACCTTGCTCCATTTAGATGGACACCAGTACCGACTTCGGAAGAGGATCCGGTGTGGATTCCATGTCCGACACCACCTTCGGCCCAGTCCCGACCTATGTCGTGCTACGAGATTACGAAAGATCAACTGGTCATCATACATCCTAACTCTGACTCTGTGCCTATGCCAGGGTGTTCGCCCTAGCATAGGCTCCTTTATCTTTTTGGCTCTAATTCTGAACAAGGGACAACACTGTATGCAGATGATGATGATGATGATGATGATGATGATGATGATGAGGTGGAAGGTGGTCTTCTGCGCCTTTGTTACACAAATGATGGCTTTTACATGGATATACAAGTGACCAGTGGACATGATACCTCCCCTGAGGCAGTGTTTGACTTGCTACTTGTGCTACCAATGGAGGAAAGTGCCTCCTTTGCAGAGGTGGTCTGGTGGGCTGCTGAAGTAATAGATATACAGATACCTTCAGTCAAAACCAAAACAAACATCCTTTTTGAAATTTTGCTTGCTGGGACAGCCACTTCTGAGCCCTTGTTCCCTTTTACCGCTGTTCTCACTGATACCTTAATGGGCACTTTGTCAAAGCCCAGTTCGCCCCAACACTGAATAGGCAGATGGTTAGGCATCGCTGTTCGGCTCCTGACAACACCGATTTTCTTACTAAACATCCTACCTCAGAGAGCTTTATAGTTCAGGCTTCAACCAGTAAGGTGAATTCCAGTTCATATCCCACATATCCTTGGGATAAGGGAGGATTGTGGCATTTGGCAGGCATATTGTAGGAGGCTGGCTTAGTATATGGTGCTCACTTATGTAAGTGTACCACCCTGCACTAATCCAGACAACCCTTACAGTGATTTTAGTGGTCTTAGACAACCTTAGAAAGCTCTCTAGGTGGTAGCTGTGGAGAGCAGCCTGCAGGCTTAGTCCAGAAGGAGTGTAAAACAGCTAGTTTTACCAGATCTTAATTTTATTGGTATAGGTTAAGTGAAAAAGAACCACACAATGTATTTTTAATAATTGGTTTTTATTATACGACACTCGCTAACACATAACAATATCTCCTACCCGGAGATATAACACAATACATATTATACTTTGCCAATAAAACAGGTAATTAGCACAAATATACACTGGTCTCCAGGGGGAGACCAAACCATATACTAAAATAGTGGGATGCGAACCACGACCCAAGTCAGGACTGTACCCAGAAGACATAGAAGTGCTGGGGACTCAAGGAACCACCCGAGGTAAGTACCCAGGAACCCCACGGAGGCCATGTGCAGTGTGGGAACACGGCCGCGTGGTCAATTCAAGTCAATGGGTAAGTCGCAGTTGCAATTTTGAAAGAGGACCCTTCCCTGTGGACCCTGAAGAAACCCCGTGGGAGACAGAAGATTGGAGAGCCACCCCACCTGTGGATACCCTAGGACCCAGGATACCTGCAGCGGGAACATAGGTGCGAAGTGGCATCGGAAACCGCCGTCGAACTCAATAGAGGTCTTCAGGAAGATGCCGCTGGCGAAGGTGAAAGTTTCCGGTAGAACCCAAACGTGCATTCAAGATGTGAAGTATCTGCAAGCAGAGGGGACAGTGTCTATGCCACTCAGGAGTGCCCAGGACGCACAGAAGACAAATGCCTACCGATGTCGGGTGATGCAGGAGAGTTGACGACGACCTTGAAGCTGCAGCTGTGTGGACCATGCAATGCTGTGGAAGTCCAGGAGCTGTTCACGAGCTGTCCCACGTCGGATGTCGAGAGTTGTGGGGTTGGTGTCCGCCGGGTGTACCAACAAGCTTTGGCAACTGCAAACAATGTGGCAAGCGAAAAAGGTTCAGGGTCGGGGGGCGCTAGCGAGCCCGGAGCAAGATGGCTGCGCTTTAGTGCAGCTCTGCTGGTCGAGCTATTAATCCTTCCATAATCCGCTTATTCTGGCGCCATCCATGGCCAAAAAGACGACTGCCTGCTGTTGGGGTGCTGAGGATTACTCTGCTGCTGCAATTCGCATAATCTGCTGCCTCTATTGCCTGAAACACGACCTGGGGCTGCCGATCCACGCTGTGGATAAAATGGCGCCTTCTGGGGTAGCGTATTACTAACAGCTTGCTCTGTGCCCTGCAACTACTCTGGCTGGCGGATGGTGCGCTACATGCTGATGTTTGCTTCCCGATAACCTGTGGGTGAGTGACCGGTATCGGCTACTGGCGGCGCCCCTTGGATGCACTGTGCATCTAATAGCAGCTACGGCGCGGTGACTCACCTTCATCGGATGCGGTGAGCCGGATGCTGGTCTGGGCGCCTGCTGCCTGAACGGGGCGATTGCTGCGGGATTCTTCTGCCTACCGATGTGGCACTTGCTGGCTGTGGAGAGCCGGGCTTTGCGGTGAGGCACCGTCTGCTGTCCTGGACGCTGTGCTGGAGTCGGGGACCCGCACATCGGTGAGTCCCTTGCTGGGGCTGCGGCGCTACTGTGGGGCGGGCTGCCGGGTCTCCCCTCTATGTGCCCGGATTTGGGGGCACTGCCCGCGGCCTGCTCTCTTCACCAGGGCCCCTCGGCATCGCCGGAGTAGTTTTGGTCAGCTCGGGAGGGGCCGTGGTGCATCCTGGATCCCAGCCGAGGCTAGACATGGCGGGACAGTGCACCTCCTGCCGTCTGGGGTTCCCGATGCTGCGGAGACACTTGCCCTGTGGAGCTGAGGGGCCTGGGAGTGCTCCTGGGCCTGTTGAGACCTGTGAGGGGAGGTGGCAGTGTATATCCTGGGCTAGACCTCCACGGGGTGGGCCTGTTGGCCGGCGCATCCTGTGTCTCCCCGGCACCTCTGTGGGGGTGCCATCTTGACTGTCTCTGTGCCCGGGAGGCTGCCTGGAGATCTCTGCGCTGCCTGGGATACCGCCTCCTGTTTCATATTAGGCTTCTCATGGCGACATAGGCTCCATCGTTCACTCACCCCATATTTATTGCATCCCTGGGATAGGATTGCTCTTTTGGGCGCAGGAGTTCCACTGGTCATCCTATGTGGTGCACAGATTGAGCGCAGATGCTGATTGTTGTTTCTCTTTACCAACAAGTTCCTCCACTGAGTCTATTCCGGCATTGCTATGGGGCGCACAGACAAACAGCAAAGTAAGCTTCAATTTGAGGCTAAAACAAACACTAAAGCCTCTACTCCGTTCTCCTCTGTATCAGAACCAGACCTGGCGCAGGGCCCGACTGCACAGCTGAGTGCATGATGATTAGCATGCAACAAAGCCTCCAAACCATAGATGCTAAGATTGATGGGTTAAACCTCCGCATGGACACTATGGCTTCGAAACTGGACCATCACGGTGTGCAAATAGCGGAGGCTCGCATCTCAGCGGCGGAGGACCGGATGGAGGTGGTAGGAACTTCCTGTGCCAGCATGGAGAAACTAATAGAAGTAATTAAGGCCAAAAACGAGGACATGGAAGCTCGTTCCCGGAGAAATAACCTTCGCGTTATTAAGGTGTCCGAAACGACCAACACTGGGCCCATGGAAACATATGTTGAAATGCAGCTCACGACGCTGCTGGGCACTGAACACTTTTCTAAAGTGTTTATCGTCGAGCGGGCTCACCGATCCCTGGCTCCTAGGCCTATTCCGGGAGCCCCACCACGTCCAATCATTGCCCGACTCCTTAACTATAGGGATAGGGATCCGGCTCTCTGACTGGCCAGGGAGAAGGGGAGGCTTGACTATCAAGGGATGAAAATTGAATTATTCCCAGACTTCACCATCGCCGTACAGCAAGCTCGTCGAGAGTTTCACTCTGTGAAGAAGAAACTGCAGTCTCTTCAAATTTCCTATGCTATGCTCTATTCGGCTCGGCTGCGTATACAACATATCTGAAAGAAACACGTTAGTTAGATTCCTCACCTTCGATTCCTCACCTTAGAATATCCCCAGGCGTCAGACTGGATCCGGAAGATTTTTCGTCAGCAATACCCCTTGCGCGTCGCTAGGCGTCGTCTGCGGCTCCGCGTCCGTCGTCGTGCGCCGGAATGACGTCGTCGGAGTACTTAGACGCCGCCCTCGCGCGCTGACGTCAGTTCTTCTTTTTTCCGCGCCAGTAAGCGCAGATCCGGGAGAGCTACCCCTTTAGTCAATTTTTGACTAACTTTTTGATCCTGTGTCGACTCCGGTGCCGGTAGGATGCCTGGTTTCAAAGCCTGTACGGACTGTAGCCGCTTGATGTCGGTTACGGACCATCACCGCCGGTGCCTTTATTGCTTGGGCCTCGATCACGACGCGGCGTCGTGCTCGGACTGCAAGGCCCTGACCTCGAAGGCTAGACGGGAGCGGTCCCGTAAGCTTCTCGAGATTCGCCACTCGGCTCCGCGCGCCTCTCGATCCCGGTCCAGGAGGAGGTCCAAGGATCGGTCGCGGAGCCGCAGCCGACGTCACCATCGGTCGTCGGGATCCAAGTCTTCGGGTAAGTCGAAGCATTCCAAGAAGTCCAAGAGGCGACACCGCTCTTCGGACTCCCCTCGCCGGTCGCGCGACTCGGCCGAGGGTCAGGGTGGTTCCACCCCCGCAGCTCCGGCGGAGCCGCAGGCGCCGCGCACGTCCCCATACCCTCCGGTCCCTGGGACTGACGCGACGCCGGCGGAAGTCAGTGCCTTCCTCTCGGCCATGAGGAAGCTGGCTCCGCCGTCGGCGCCCGCTGGTGCGCCTTCGGGCCCCGCGGACCCGACTGGGCTGCCTTGCCTGCCGGTGGCTCCGGCCCCGGCGCCGTTGACGGCTCCGGCCTCGACGCCGCAAGCGCCCGTGGGACCCGTTCTCGAGTCCCCGTCGACGCCGGTCGACCTCGTCACGCCTCCTCCGCCGGCGTCGACACCGATACCACCCCCGACGCCGACTCCGTTCGACGTCGAGCCCCGGTTCAGTCCCACTCCGGGCCCGGCGCCGGTACGGCGTCGATGGACTCCGCGATCGGCGCCGCTAGAGACACATTATGTCTACCGCCCGGCTCCGTTATTTTCTCCTCTACACCAGGAGTCGGATGATGGGGACAACTGGGAGGGATCCGAGGATCCTATGGCCGCTCAGGCTCAACTGTCCCAGGACTGGGCAGATGAACTGGGGGAGGACAGTGGCCTGGATACCTCTCCAGACACTGGATTCATCTCTCCTCCGACTGTGGCTTCGGAGGAGGGTGCTGCTTTCTCTGTGGTGCTGCGCAAGGCGGCCGCAGCCCTTGGGCTCGAGCTACCTGCTGTGGCTGTGAGGACGAACGTCCTCACTGAGGTTCTTCAGTCTGCAGCAAGCTCCACTGAGCCTCTGCTGCCATTCAATGAGGCCCTCACTGACGTTCTACAGGGCACCTGGTCCAAGCCCTCCACAGTTCCTCCTGTGGACAGGAACGTCGCCAGGTGCCACCGCCCTGCTCCGGGCGACCCCAGTTTTCTGTCCCAACACCCTACCCCTGAGAGCCTGGTTATCCAGGCCTCCACCTCCCAATCCTCTTTCCCGACCGCCCCGCCGGACCGGGATTCCAAGAGACTAGAGCAGTTTGGCAAGAAGCTGTTCTCCTCCCTTAGTTTGGGCCTGCGGTCTTTGAACACCGCTTGTCTCTTGGACCGTTATTCCCACTCTCTGTGGGATGCGGTGGAGGACGCGCTGCCCCTGTGTCCGGAGGAGGTCCGGACACGACTTACCCAGGCTCTGGCCGATGGGAGGGATGCCGCGCGACATGCTATACGATGTGGGCTTGACACCACGGACTCGCTGGGTAGGGCCATTTCTACCACAGTGGCGCTTAGACGTCACGCCTGGCTACAGTCCACGTCATTTTCGGGCGATGTCCAGAGCACTCTCATGGACATGCCCTTTGATGGCACTCGCCTTTTTGGCGAGAAAGCGGACAGTGCGCTGAATCGCTTTAAGGACTCCCGGGCTACGGCCAAGTCCTTGGGCCTCTCGGCCCCGCGGTCGCAAACTTCCGCCTTTCGTGGCCAAGGAAGGGGTGACTCCTCACGTGCGCCTAGCCACCAGCCGCAGAACCAACCTGCGTGCGGACGTGGTGTCCGCCGAGGCGGTTCTGGAGGACGACGAGGTCAGCCCACATCCACCCCGGCAGCATCCGCCTCAAAGCCTTCCTAGTCCGAGCTTTCAGGCCCATTCCACGCCAGTGGGCGGCAGAGTTCGCCATCACCTGCTCCACTGGCGGTCCATCACATCGGACAGGTGGGTTCTGCAAATCGTCCGAAGGGGCTACTCCCTCCCCTTCGAGACGACCCCTCCAGCCATGCCACTGCAGCACCACCGTATCTCGGGGGATCATTTGAATCTTCTCCACGAGGAAGTTTCGGCCCTCTTGGCCAAGGGGGCCGTCGAGCGCGTTCCGAGCCCAGAAGTAGGTCGTGGTTGTTATTCCCACTACTTTCTGGTTCCCAAGAAGGGCAAAGGGGGCCTACGCCCTATCTTGGACCTCCGGAACGTCAATACCTTCCTCCGGAAGGAAAGGTTCAAGATGTTAACTTTGGCTCAGGTTCTAGCTGCCCTAGACCCCGGAGACTGGATGGTAGCGTTGGACTTGCAGGACGTATATTTCCACATCCCTGTCCTGCCGGCTCACCGGCGTTACCTGCGGTTCATGGTGGGCCCAGAGTACTTTCAGTTTACCGTGCTCCCCTTCGGCCTCACCAGTGCCCCTCGGGTGTTCACGAAAGTGATGGTGGTGGTCGCAGCTCATCTGCGCAGATCAGGGGTTCCAGTCTTCCCCTATCTCGACGACTGGTTGTTGAAGGCGGGCTCGCCCCAGGCAGTCGTCTCCCACCTTCAGACTACGGCGGATCTCCTGCATTTGCTGGGATTTTCCATCAACGTGCCGAAGTCACACCTGAGCCCCTCTCAAAAGCTCCTCTTCATCGGAGCGGTTCTCGATTCGGCGCAGTTCCGGGTCCATCCACCGGAACAGCGGGTCCGGGATATACAGGCCCTGATTCCCATCTTTCGGCCTCTATCCTGGGTCTCGGTCAGGCTAGTGTTGCGGCTTCTGGGGCTGATGGCCTCCTGCATCCTACTAGTGCATCACGCCAGACGGCGCATGTGGGCTCTGCAGTGGGACCTGAAGTTTCAGTGAGCCCAGCATCACGGCAACCTGTCCGACCATGTCTTGATCTCGGAGGGCACTGCACAGCAGTTGCAGTGGTGGCTCACAGACCGCGATTGGGTCAAGGGCAAGAGCCTCTCCCTTCCCCAACCGGAGCATGTCGTCGTGACGGATGCGTCCCTCCTGGGATGGGGTGGCCATATGGGAGAGGCGGAGATCAGAGGCCTCTGGTCTCCGGCGGAGTCTCGTCTCCACATCAACTTGTTGGAGTTGAGAGCGATCCGACTTGCACTGAAAGCCTTCCTTCCCTCTGTCAGGGGAAGTGTCGTGCAGGTGTTCACGGACAACACCACCGCCATGTGGTATTGCAACAAACAGGGCGGGGTGGGGTCGTGGACCCTTTGTCAGGAGGCTCTGCGCCTCTGGACATGGCTGGAACACCACGGCGTCACCCTGGTGGTTCAACATCTGGCGGGCTCTCTGAACGCCAGAGCAGATGAACTCAGCCGCCGGTGCGTGATGGATCACGAATGGCGTCTGAACTCCGAAGTGGCGCAAGGTCTCTTTCAGCAGTGGGGAGAGCCTTGGTTACATCTATTCGCCACCGAAGAGAACGCGCAATGTCAGCAGTTCTGCGCGTTGGAATTTCCAAGGCGGCACTCGCTCGGCGACGCTTTTCGACGAGTGGAGTTGCGGTCTGTTGTACGCCTTTCCGCCTATACCACTTCTGCCCAGAGTGCTGAAGAAGATCAGGCACGACCGGGCCCAAGTTATCTTGGTGGCTCCGGATTGGGCACAAAGGTACTGGTATCCCGAGCTACTCAGTATGCTGACCGATCCTCCGATACGTGTGCCCCTTCGGGAGGATCTTCTGTCGCAGCAGCAGGGGACGGTCCTCCACCCGAACCTGTCCAGCCTCCACCTCCATGCGTGGAGATTGAGCGGCGGCAGTTGATGCCATTTGACTTGCCTCCTGAAGTCTGTGATATCATTCTGGCAGCCAGGCGTCCCTCCACAAAGACGGTATACGCCTGCCGGTGGAACAAATTTGTGGCATGGTGCACAGCGAAGGCTGTGGATCCCCTTTCCGCCCCTCTTTCTGAGGTTCTCCTCTTTCTTCTTTCTTTGGCCCGGCAGGGCTCTGCCCTGGGCACTCTGAAAGGTTATCTTGCTGCCATCTCTGCCTTCTTGCGGCTTCCTGATCAGCCTTCTCTTTTCAAGTCCCCTGTAGTTACACGCTTTCTAAAAGGCATTACTCACACGTTCCTTCCTGTCCCTTTTGTAATGCCTCAGTGGGACTTGAATCTTGTCTTGACATTCCTGATGTGCGCTCCCTTCGAGCCTCTTCACAATTGTCCTCTTAGTCTTCTGACTCTTAAGACTGCTTTTCTGGTAGCCATCACCTCGGCTAGACGGGTGAGTGAGCTCCAGGCTTTATCCTCAAAGCCTCCTTTTCTGTCTGTTCATCCGGACAAGGTTGTCCTTCGGCCTCGTCCCTCCTTTCTTCCGAAAGTGGTGACTCCATTTCATCTTGGGCAATCTGTCACCTTGCCCACCTTCTTTCCGCCTCCGCATCCTTCCAAAGAGGAAGAGAGGCTCCACCGTCTGGACCCAAAACGTGCGCTCTCCTTTTATCTGGACCGCACAAAGCAGTTCCGGGTGGACGACCAACTTTTCGTTGGATACGTGGGTGCTAAGAAGGGGAAAGCGGTGCACAAACGGACCATCTCTCGGTGGGCCGTTTTGTGCATCAAAATTTGTTACTCCTTGGCAAAAAAGGACCCTCCTGTTGGGCTGCGCGCCCACTCCACTCGGGCCACAGCGGCTACTACTACTTTGGGACGGGGTGTCCCTTTGCAGGACATCTGTCAGGCGGCGACGTGGGCTTCGCTACACACGTTTGCCAGGCATTATTGCCTTGACAGCCAAGTCCGGAGGGATGGCTTCTTTGGCCGTTCTGTCCTCCAGGACTTTCTGGTGTGATCTTGGTTCGCAGACCCACCACCGGGGATGGTATTGCTTGGGTATCTATTCTAAGGTGAGGAATCTAACGTGTTTCTTTCAGATGAACAAGTTACTTACCTTCGGTAACGATGTATCTGTAAGAAATATTAGTTAGTTAGATTCCTCACCGACCCACCCATCCTCCCCGTTCTGCGAACTGACATCTAGGGTTAAGGTTATCCTTTTCAGGCCCCTAGATTTTCTTTTTGGCACCAGTGTCGGTCTTTGCATGGCTCTGCGTTCCTGGCGCGGAAAGCTATGTACAAGAACTGACGTCAGCGCGCGAGGGCGGCGTCTAAGTACTCCGACGACGTCATTCCGGCGCACGACGCCGACGACGGACGCGGAGCCGCAGACGACGCCTAGCGACGCGCAAGGGGTATTGCTGACGAAAAATCTTCGGGATCCAGTCTGACGCCTGGGGATATTCTAAGGTGAGGAATCTAAGGTGAGGAATCTAACTAATGTTTCTTACAGATACATCGTTACCGAAGGTAAGTAACTTGTTCGACGGGAAGGCGCACATCTTTACAGCACCGAAGGAGGCGTTGCAATACACTCTACGGCTGGAGCAGCAGGTGACACTACGCGGGAAGAGCGGACATTCTGACTCGGAAGGCTGAGCACGTGAGACTAGTGGAACTCTGTTCATTAATGTTCTTTGCCTAATTTTTCAATGGTCTTTTCTATGTAGCTCGTTCTCTTGCGGACTGTTGGAGGATTCACGAGTGAGCTGTCAAGCATATCATTTCTACCTCCTATTTGCCAGGATTTGTAGGTGTATTTCAGGGAGGCTGGCACGGGCGCCTCTTTAGAATTGTACTACATGCCCAATGTCTACACCAGGTAGCTCACGCCAATAATTCGCCCTTTGCATATGACTATGAGCTGGTGTGCTTCTAGCTCGACCCACCCTGCCTGTGCGGGGGGCCAGGAGCTTCTAGCGACCCACGAAATGGGAATTTCCCGCAAAGTTTTGGGTTTCTGTCGGTGCCACATTGGCACCCTTATTGGGGTACTGTATTTCTTTGATCCTAATCTGCTATGCACTGTGTATCTTCAATTGTTATATTACTGTTCTGTTTCTATAAGGGAATATGTGCGGCAATGTTCGCTGGCTTCTGTGGGAGGGTGGGGTGGTTGGGGAACTCTGGTTCAATATATTGGCATTGTGGAGGTTCTTTTGTTGAGTGTGGAGCTGTATATCACATGTAGATGCTGTACTGCTGCAAGTTTGTATCGCAGATTATGTGGCCATGGTAGATAGAACCCGACCACATCTTACTTGGGTGAGCTGGAATGTCAGAGGGCTTAATAATGCCAAGAAGGTGCGACAGGTGTTAGCCTATCTGGACAGGCATCATGTGCAGGTCGCCCTGCTACAGGAGACTCCTCTTACGCAGCAGTCAGTCATGCGTATTGCCACAAGATGGGCTGGGGTGAAGTTCATTGCATCTTACTCCTCGTATGTTCGGGGGGTGATGATACTGGTAAAAAAAATGTTCCCTTTATGCCTGTCCAGGTTGATGCTGAGGGCAGGTACATAATAGTTCAGGGTAAGCTCTATAATACATATCTAACTATTGTTAACATATATGGCCCAAACACAGACGATCCTGTCTTTTTTGATCCTCTGTGGAGCAAACTCTACAACATCTCCCCTGAGACCCTTATATGTGGCGGTGACTTTAATGTGGTACTTGATCCTGCGCTGGATAGGAAAACGACAGTAGATTATCCTCCTCGACGTGTCGCCTGTGTAGTACATGAGGGAATGAGATCACTGGGGCTCGCTGATATTTGGAGACAGCAACACCCGCGAGCCATGGAGGGGACGTGCCACTCATATGCTAGGCAATCTTGGTCCCGTATTGATTACTGGTTGGGAACGCCGGACATTTGTATTTGGATCACACAGATAAGACACCTGCCCATGTCCCGCCCCCCTTCCGGTTGCGCTTGCAGTCATCTTGATCCGGTGTTTGCGGAGGGGGTCCGTAAGGCTATAGCGGAATACTTCTCGTCAAATACGGGATCGGTTTTGACTATGGAAACATTGTGGGAAGCCTTTAAGGTGACCATTCGGGGGGAGAGTATAGGCCTCCAGGCTGGGGTCTTGAAATCTCTTCGTCGTACCATGGCGACGCTGGAGCGGGAGCTGGAGCTGGGTGATCTTGAACGTCAATATAGCGACCGGCCCAGCCCCACCATCTTAGCACACATAAAAGAGAAAATTCTAGCATATAATGACACAGCTGAGCAAGAGGTTAAGCATCTCTCCCGACGGAGTAAGGCACGATATTAAGGTGAGGGAGGCCGGCCGGGGAGGACGCCTGCTGCCCGCATCCTAGACCCACACCCTGGAGTACCGGTGGTTCAAGCAATTAGGGTTGATGAAGACACACATTACGACACTGGTAATATTTTGCAGGCATTCTCTGATTATTATTCTACGATGTATGCCCACCAACCTACAGCTAGTACTGATGAGCTAGAACAATATCTGGATGATATCGCCTTGGTGTGGCTGTCACGGAGGCAACAAGAATTTCTGATGCACTGACTCACGCTGGGGGAAATACAGGATGCTATCGCTGCTCTGCCTAGCGGGAGGGCTGCGGGCACTGATGGGCTACCAGCCGAATTCTATAAAGAATATGCTGAACAGTTGGCGCCACGTCTGCTCCAACTCTATGAGGAGGCATATGAGGCCCAGTGCCTGCCGCCGACCCTGCGGGAGGCGCTAGTGGTCGCTCTCTTGAAAACAGATAAGCCACCTGATAAATGTGATTTGTACCGCCTGTTATCTCTCATAAACACTGATGTTAAAATTCTGGCAAAGGTTTTGGCCACGAGGATCCAACTCCTCCTTCCGGTTTTGGTACTCCCAGATCAGTCGGGCTTTATCTCCACTCGTTCCACGTCCCATAACTTGCGCACCATATTTGCGGTAATGCATGTATTAAAGCTCACGCTCCCAGCAGTAGCAGTATTGCTCGACGCTGCAAAAGCGTTCGACTCGATATCTTGGTCCTATATGATTGCAGTCCTCAACCGTATGGGCGTCCCGTTTGCGTTCACGAACTGGATCAGATTATTGTACACTAGCCCAGAAGCTAGAGTTAAAATTAATGGACACCTCTCGGAAAAGTTTTCCATTCACCGGGGTACTCGGCAGGGCTGCCCGCTATCGCCACTGCTATTTGCGCTTGTGATGGAGCCCTTAGCCTGCATTCTAAGGCAGCGGCATTGCGAATGTTTCTGCGCCCTCTTGTAGTCTCCATGTATGCTGACGACATGGTGCTGTATGTTTGGGACCCGGTGCAGTTTTTGGCGCCAATTATCCGTGAATACATTCGGTTTGAACGCTTTTCAGGCCTCTGCATTAACTGGTCCAAGTCCACTATCCTATCTCTCACTGATAGTGCCCGCCCCTTTGACATGGAATACCTGTTAACGTGGTGCTCGGATGCTGTCAAATACTTAGGAATCTGGCTGCATAGGGATCAGTCATTCAAGATAACTTCGGCACTGCCATCACACTGTTGGAGGAGCAGGTGAAGCGTTGGATTCAGTTGCCCTTCTCCTTTGCTGACCGCATAGCCTTAATGAAAATGGTAGTGCTCCCACGTTTTCTATACCTCTTTTTAAATATCCCGGTACGTCTTACTAGACATTTTTTTGACACCCTTCGCTCACTCCTGATCACACTCGCTTGGGGTTGGAAGAAGTCCCGGCTTCAGTGGGAAACACTCACGTTACCCTATGAACAAGGCGGTTTTGCGGCTCCAGATTTCTATCTTTACTACTTCTGTGCGCAAGCACAGTATGCCTACTATTGGCAGCATGACCCTGCATACATCCCGCATGTGGCGGTGGAGGCGGGTGCTGTGCATCCGTTACCCCTTAAGGCAATGATCGTAAACTCACATACGGTGTTTGAGAAGAGGGAATTTGATACGGTTCAAATTACATCTTATGCCTGGCAAAAGCTAGGTCAACGAGCATGCAAGCTACCGCTGTATGCTCCAAATATGCCTCTGCTCCACCACTCAGGCATCTCGGTCACCCAAGAGACGGGTGCACTGCGGACACTGGCGGGGATGGGTCTTTCCATCATGGCGGATGTGTTCCCCGGAGGCCAGTTAATTTCCTCAGCAGACCTGGCCGCTCGGGATGAGGCCTCCGCCATGCAGCTCTTTGTGTACACTAGGTTGCGCTCTGCCATGCGTGCACTTCATCTGCATTTCCCTTCTGAACCACCGACTCTTGAGGCGTTACAACTTCTTTACACAGCTACCTCTAGAGCCTGGTTGGTTGCGAAGCTCTATAGGGCGTCCCAGCGTGACATGGTATCTGTGGGGAGGGCGGCCCTGGACCACTGGAATGCTGTGCTACCAGAACCACTCACGGAAGATGACTGGCTAGATAGCTGCCGTTTGACGGGCCGTCTGTCACCTAACGGCAACCTACGTCTGGTGCACTTTAAATACTTGCATCAGTTGTACTATACACCAGCGCAGCTGTTTAAAATTGGGCTCCGCCAATCCGATGTCTGTAAGTGCTGTGGTGCACCTGGGGCAGGATTCTATCACCTGGCTTGGAGGTGTCCTAAAATACTTGACTACTGGGGCGCAGTAGTGAGAATAGTTAGTCTGATGATTGAGGAACCACTGGTCTGTCATCCAAAGCTGTGTCTGCTGGGAACGGGGGCAAAAGTGAACTCTTCTCACAAGAAACTTGTATCTATCGCATTGCTCATAGCTAAACGCAGGATATCTATCTGTTGGGAGAGTTGAGTAGCGCCTTCAACAAACCTGTGGCTACAGGATTTGGCATATTGCCGGGATCAGCTCACCTGCTACGCGGAAGAGTTGCCGTCCGCTTCCAGGCCACGTGACATTTGGAGGCCACTCACATCGTATCTGCTGTCACTGACTGATGTCTAATGTCCTAACTGTCGTTATCATACTACCCTGTTCACAAGTTGTTACTGTGCGTGCCATGTCTATAGATCTGGGTATATCTGATGTCATGGTTTGCCGCGATGTATTCTCACTACTGTGATATTGATTGATCTGTCAACTTTACTGATGCCATGAATTTCAAATTATGCAATGTTTTGTACTGTATTTGAAAATCATAAATAAAATATATTTTAAAAAAAGAAAAAGGTTCAGGGTCTGGACCAGCAAGGTCCAAGTGACTCACCACGAGCAGGGGAGTCAGAGTAGCCCCAGAGCAATCAGGGAAGCCTACTTGGGTCAAGGAAGACCCTCAAGAGGACCCACAGGCCAGAGGCACAGGAGTCGCAAGAGGACCTGGAGCAGCTCACCAAAGATACATGCCCATGGTGCAAGAGATGCAGTGAGGACGAAGATCTTAGTCGTGGGAGAGGCCCGATACTGGAGTTTCTTGGAGCCCGAAGATCTCCGGTGAAGAGAGCCGACAAGCCTTGGCAACGGCAAGTTGACGCTGTGCACAGGGGTTCGGTTGCTGCGATGGATACTGGCCTCAAACTCGGTGGGAAGAGTGCAGGCCTCAAGGGAGTTGAAGAAACACCACCGGTGTTGCTGAGCCTTTCGGAGTCTGTGGGAGCCATGGATCAGCAGAACGGTCAGCTTTGTGGCGGTGCCTGGAGATGCAGGGAAGTGACTCTTTCACTTCAAGGGAGATTCCTTCAGGTGTCTTCGATGTTCAGAGGCCTTTGGAGGATCCTGTATGGAGCACAGGCACAGACCTTGAAGTAGACGGGCAGGACGACGAGACCAGGAGCAGCAGTCTCGGTGCCCAAAGCAAAGTCCAGTGAAGTCAAGAGTGCCCAGACGGTCGAAGATGAAGTAGTGCCTGATCAGAATCTTGTCCCACGACGAATCCAGGAACCCACCACAGGTAAGCCCTTAAGTACCCTAAGGAAAGGGCTGGGCTGTTTCTGGGGTCCCTCCCAGAGGAGGGGTTGGACAGTGGGAAGGATACTCCCATGTCCTTTGTCCAGTATCACGGCAGAACGTGAGCCAACGGCTCCCTGAACTGGTTTGAACTGGAATATGCAAGGAGTGCACCAAGTGTGCCCTTCAAGCAGTTTCAGTGGGTCTGGCAAGCGCCCCCACCCTGCCCCAATACACTAAACCCTGTCTGGGAGGTGGTCACTCCTTCCTGTGACAGGATATCTATTGTTCTGCCTTCCGCTGCTCGAGCTTGGCTCAGCAGCAAGAGGGCAAAAACATGTCTCTGTTCGGCAGCAGCCCTAGCTTGCTGTCCGGTTCTGGAAGACTGGTACCAGGAGCACGGAGGGCCTCCCGGAGGAGCTTTACAGCGCATGGAATCATACCTCCCACACTGTTTACGGTGTAGAGGGTATGATTCCAACATGTTTGAAACCAAACATTACCGGATTCGTTACAGCCAGTTTAGAGATGGTAATCGCGTAATGACGCATGGTCACTCTATATATCGTAATGGCTGATGCACTTACAAATCGGGGGAATGGACTCCGAAGGTTGTAAGGGTGTCCTGCTCATGCAGGGGCACCCTCACACTTAGAACCGAGCACCCTGCCTTCGGGATTACAAGGCCTGCCTTAGGAATGACATATAAGTTTTAAGTGTAGTGACATCAGATATAGGGAAACCTATATCTGTCATAAGTGGTGCTAGCACCAGCTTACACAGGCTGCAATGGCAAGCCTGTAGTCACAATTTGAGTGGTCTCTTATGTGTGGCATAATACATGCTTCAGCCATGGGGGACCCCTGGTGTACCTATGCCCTGGGTACCTCAGTACCGTATACTAGGGACTTAGAAGGGTACACCAGTTGCCAATCTGCGGTGTACCCAAGTACTCACCATATCCCATTTACGGGAGAAAGCTCCGAGACTGGGGTCCTGATTAGCAGGATCCCTGTCAGACTAGTCAGAAACCATAACAACACCAGGCAAAAAGTGGGGGTAACCATACAGACGGATTCCTACCGTCCTACACATATGTTTTCCTCTATCGACCTGGCATTGCTAATGGTAAATGCTTTATGCTTATTGGGATGATACACACATGACCTATGGGATATGGCCAGCAGGATCTTGCGGCAATCCTGGAAGACAATTCTTGATGGGCAAGACAAGGCCAAATAGATTATCCATGCTGGTCTAGATACTACTGAGTCCCAGGGCAGAGGGCTGTTGGCATCAGTGTTGTGCTCTGCTGGCACGCATGGATGCGCTCCAGGGTTTTCCGGCAATATACAAGTCTATCTTATGTACATGCCTTTTCAGTGAAAAAGCAGATTCTTCTATGTACAACTTTAAGGAATGTAAAGACGCAAAACGCTCCTTGGGTCTGTTGATCCCTGCCAAGCAGTTTTCACACCAATTCAAAAAATCTCTGAGGCTGATCCGGAGGGCCGGTGTGTAGGCAAAGACAATCTCCCCAACCAGAACAAAGGTCACTCTTGTTCTTTAGAGGACGTCAACCCTGCAGGCAGTGCGCAGGTCTGCAGGAGCATCAATCCTCCTTCACCTTTTGCTGTGGGTTCAGCCACCAAACCACTTGTTGGAATTCGCCTTCTCTGCAGGTTTACTCCCATTCCTTTTGCAGTCACCCTCCTATAATTCTTTGTTGGCTTTAGGACTTGTTGTGCACTTTACCGCTGTTAACCTGTGCTAAAGTGCTTGTGCTCACTCCTTAAAACATGGTAAAATTGGCTTGCACCTGTTAAGCTCATAGTAAAGTGGTATACTATATACCCTGGGTCTGTAAATTGAAAGCTGCTAGTGAGCCTGCATCACTTATTGTGCTGCCCACTAAAGAAGCCCCTTAAAACATGTCCCATGCCTGCCATTGCAGTCTGCATGCAGTTTAAACCTGCTAATTCATCTTGGCAATATAACCCCTTTTCAAGTCTTAAACTCCTCTTTTGCTGCATATGTCACCCCTAATGTAGGCCCTAGGTAGCCCGCATGGCAGAGTGAATTATAATTAAAAGGTTGGATTTTATTTTACGTGTCCTGGTAGTGAAAAATTCCTAAATCTGTTTTTCAGTACTGTGAGGCCTTCCTCTCCCGTAGGATATCCTAGGGTTACCTTATTACATTTTATAAGTGCTAACTTTTTATTAGAAATAGGTATTGATCTTAATGTTTGGTGTTGGGGAGAAATTCTAATTTAAAATCCTCTTTAATGGTAAAGTCTGATCTTAAATTACAACTTAGAAAATGTCACATTTAGAAAGTTGACATTTTCCTACCCTATTTGGTGCCTGCAGTCTGTTCCTGTGTCAAATGACTGGTTGAGTATAGTTAGCAGTTGGACTTAATTCTTCCAGACAGCCACACAATAGAGGGATTAGATGTGTCAGGATGGGCCATCACTGTCAGGAGGGGGGTAGGGGAGAGTGAAGCAGGGCACAACCCCACTTGCATTTCAAAAAGCTGTACCCTGCCATCACACAAAGGACTTGACACCAGTGCATTGTGCCTGCAACATGGGCAGGGTAACTAGGAAATTCAAAGAACTTCAAAGGGAATCTCTAGAAACTTCTCCCTACTTTAGCCTCTTCACTGCGGCGCAAATTCCGCCGCAGTGCTGGACATTCCAATCGCGGGCGTGGTCATGACGTCTCCCGGCCGTCGTCCGCACATGCCCATTGTGACTCATCACGGCCGGGAGACGTCATGAGCATGGAAGAGGTTAAAGAAGGCACCAGGTTTAAAAATACAACCCTCAGACCCACTCTTCAGTGTAAGTTTTTGACCTGTAGAAGGACTCTGAGGCCTGTCTACTGCTGTGGGCTACTGGGTTCTTCAAAAGGCTGCTTTGCTGCAACTAGGACTGCTTTGCTGCCTGAAAACTGCCGTAAACGCTCAGAGGCCTGCCCCGCTGCTTAAGCCCTGTTCCACTTCTTGAACCCAGAACTACCAGAGTGACTCCAGGGCTAGTTGGCGGGCCTCATGATAAGATAAAAGCCCCTGGGACAGAAAAGGCTCCAACCATCTTGAACCCACCTATGGACCCAGCCTGAGGTCCACCCCCACCCGCCAGTGGTGCCCCTCCAGTCCTGGATCACTGTTGGTGGTGTTTGCCCAGATCACCAAAATCCATAACTTTGGACTTAGAACATCTTTGGCTAAAAAGTGCTCTGAGAACAGAGAGGATACTGGGACCAACCTCCTAGTCTATCCGCCCAAGGTGCATCGGTGGTCAGCCTGACATCGCAGCAGCACCAAACAAATTCTTCTCCACAGCAGTAAATCCTGAGAAGCGGTCCTTTGCAGGAGAGGTATCTGGCCTCATCAAGCCCTCGTCGGCTACAGCCTGTAGCCTTCTCCCACTGGAGATTTTTGACTTCCAAAAAGAGACATAGTCTGAGCGTGGAATTCGTACCGCACTTCGTCCAGTGGCTCCCCAACGACGCCTTCTCCTCGGACACCGCCGGCAGCCTGGCCCTGCTCAAGTTTACCTTCTCAGACAAATTTCTTCCAAGTCCGAACGTAATACCAGACCACGCCCAATCCACTCTTTTTATCCGACTCGCTCACCCTCCCGGTTGACCATATTTTTCGACTTCGACCTGATCTTGCGTGATTAGATGTCTGCAGTTGGTGCTTTTGATCTTTCAGGGGACCCACCATTGACCGCTGTAGTGACCGTGAGGAGGGGGACTACAGCCCCCAGGCATCCCTGCCAGTGCTGACCTTCGCGCCAGGAGGCGCTCCCGCCACTCCCTGCCCGACGCGCATAAAACCCAGCACGGCTCACGCATCGCAGGACCCACCATTGACCGCTGTAGTGACCGTGAGGAGGGGGTCTACAGCCCCCAGACATCCCTGCCAGTGCTGACCTTCCCTGACGGACCCGCATAAAACCCAGCGCGGCTCATGCATCTGTTATTATTATTTTCTTTTTTCCTCCTTCCTCTTGGATCCATTTGTGTGGTGGTCAAGTATGGGGAAAAGGAAAGCAGCTGAAGCTCTGGGGGGAGGTATTGTGGGGAAGGGGAAGAAGTCAAAAAATTGCTCTAAAAGTTTCGCCAGTAAAAGTAACAATGGGGTCATGGATCGCATTGATAACTTAATTAAAGACTACGAAGGGATGTTGACAATACCATCAGTTGCCGCTAATAGGGTTAGCGGCATCCATCTCACCCCCCCAAAAGCCTACCCCTACCTACAGGTTCTATATCTATACCGGCCATGTTTAAAAAATCTGTGGATAAGGGATTACTGGATCCTGTAATAGAGGGAGATTCATTAAGTAAGACTGCTCAACCTTCTGTTGAGCAAATGGGAAATGCTAGTGATTTGGAATGTCTACTAGAATGTAGCAATAGATTTACTCCACTATAGTCCTTATCTGAGAGTATTGTGTTAGCTCAACCGAATGAATGCATTGTATCTGAGGGCGTAGCACTTCAAACAACTCCAATACACTCTTGTAAATGTGCATGCTCGAGGGAGATACCATCTGAACAAACTAGCTTAACACTACAACCAGGAGTAATCATAGAACTTATTACTGTCCTAAAGGCCCTGATTGTACAGCTAACTGAGAAATTAAAAGACCCAACTAAAACGATCTATGAGGACAAGTGTTCGAATTGCTTAAAAAATGTTAGTTTCCATACATCTGGGGGGTCTCCGGGTATTGTCTCCGATTTGGTCCTCCAGGGCAAGCCTCAGGATGAAATTGAAGCAGCCACGACTGTTCTCCATCCCACTTCAAATGCGACCCAATTGCCCACCAATGAGACTTTGTACTCCTATTCCCAGCCATACCTTGATAGCAACTTTACTACTCGCAATGGTTATTAGATTCACGGCGATCAAGTTAACCATAGATTATTACATCCACGAGGCTACTCTGGCCTCCACCAGCATTGGCCAAATAAATTTCAACAAAGTTACTTATTCTATAGCACACAAAATCAAATATACCTAACTAATGTGCCTAAAACAAAGTCCAGCTCATCCAGGGAAGATGAACAATCCCTGATTAATAAAAGCATTCAGTGGCTTCGGCATAGGAGAAACTGCAGGTCCATAATAAGGGAAGATATTTTCGCCGCCCAAAGATTTGAGAGGTCAGACCATTGTACAGACTATGTATGCTTAACCCTTAGTTCAGCTGAACTAGTGGAAAATCTAGTGGCATTCGATTTAAGAATGTCCCATTTGACCCTATCCAACATTAGGGTAAAATATAATGCCCCTGTAAAGTCCCTGAACCAGAAGGGAGCACCACCTCAGAAATCCTACACCGAGGCCTCACAACTAGAAAAAGTAGATAGATGTTTAAACCCACTCCCACCTTCAAACCAGCTAACTACTAACAATACTAACTTAGTTGGTGTCGATAATTGTCGCCCTTATTACACTTGTATGAACAGTAAGAGGAGTACTGTACCCATGGAGAGAGAGCTTAGTCCTGTTAAATATGGCTTCATAGTTCCTATCCCGCCTCAGGCCCCATGTGATTTGGTCACATTAACAGAGGATCGGGGTAACCATGTATTGGAGGCTTCCAATACTAGTACACAGGATCATGTGAATCCAGGTCTAAACGTAGTCTCCTGGAATATAGCGGGGCTTCGCTCAAAGGTAGCTTCATCTGACTGGTCAGATTTTATTGAAAACTTTGACATATATATCTTCCAGGAGACTTGGTCCCTCAATAGTTTTTCGTCCAGGGTACTTAAACTTATCAAAGCCGGCTGTTGGCGGCAATAAAGGTAGACCCTCTGGAGAACTAACAATTTGGGTGAGACAAAATATGGGGTATAGGGTGGAGGAAGTATTGATCAACAGTCCTGACATACAAGCTATCCAGTTATGTTCACTTCACCAACCGAAAGTGATTGTGCTAAATGTATATGCTAGAGGCACAGTGGGAGGAAAAATGTCAAACTGTATCCCAACTTGATACCTTTGTAGATGAGATTAGAGGCAAATACAGTATAATAATTGCTGGTGATTTTAACTGTTGCTTTGAGCCCCTGGACTTAGAAGACAGTCATCTTGGTGAAGAAAAAGACTCCCAGTGGAGTATACCTATTCTGACCCTTGATCCAATAAAGAAATGGACTGCAGCTGCACTTCAATTGAAAAGTTTGTGTTTGGAGAAGGGTTTAAGAGCAGTGAATGGGATGTCCATCTCTGACAGTAGGGGAGCTCATACATTTTCTAGTGGACCCAAAAGGAGCCGAATAGATTACTTTCTTATTAGCTTGGAGTTGTGGCCTCTTCTTATTGATATGGAGGTTCGAGACAGAACAGAAAGTGATCATAACCCCCTGCTATTATCCCTACGGTTGCTAGACCTACATACCATGTCTCATCCGTTGGAGTATGTCACAGCGGATGTTGCCCTTACACAAGATATGAGAAGATTAAAATGGTCAATGCTTTCTGACAATAGCACCATACTAGAGCAGTTGACAGCCGAGGTCGAGAACACATTAGCCGTTCTTACAAACTTGGAAACTCAGGAAGCAATTAACCAAAATATTCCACAGGTGCATGATTCTCTGTTTACCAACTTAAAAACCTATTTTATTAAACAAGGAAAGTCCAAGAGACACGTTGCCCTTAAATCTGCTAAATGGTACAACAAGGCATGTAGAGTAGCCTATAAAAATCTGTCTAAGGCTATTAAATCGAGAATATAAGGTCTGCAAGGTCTCTATATAAAGCTACTCAGCTTAAAGCTAAAAAAGAGGCTGATGACCAACGCTGGCGTGACCTCCTCTTAGCTAGTAAGGAAAGGGATATGCAGAAGTTTTGGGAACTTGTTAAATGGGGTAATGGTGAGATAAGTAAAATACCCCATAACTTTGTAGCCCCCGACCAGTGGGTGCACCATTTCCAGGCGCAATTTAATTCTCCTAGTGCTATTATAGCTCAACCTCAAATACAAAAGTCTGACTTAGTTGTAATCTTTAATAGGGCTGAGGTGGAAAAAGCTCTTAAATCTGTTCCTAAGGGAAGAGCTCCCGGACCGGACTGCATTCCAGCACACCTGTTTTTATTTGATAAGGATAACTGGGTTGAATATATTTTAATACTCACAAATGCAATTGCCAGTGGTGCCCCAGTCCCAGAGTCTTGGCGCGGAGCAGAAATTCTCCCAATTTATAAAAAAGGAGACCGCACCAACCCTAGCAACTATAGGCCTATTAGCCTGATTGATTCAATGCAAAAAATTATGGCAAGGTTAGTGTTAAGTCGTATCCAGTCCTGGATCGATGATAAAGGTATAATGTCCCCGTTACAGGCTGGTTTTCACCCACACGTCAGTACTATAGACCAAGTGTTCAGGTTTATATTAATTTACTGGCGCGTGGCAATCATCGCAGGCGGTACGCTTTACGCGGCCTTCATTGATCTTAAATCAGCATTTGATCTAGTTCCACGCCCCAAGTTGTGGGGGGTTCTGGAGGCCATGGGCATGCCACCAGAATTGTTATCTCTGGTGGTCAAGTTACATGAGTCGAATTACGCCCAAGTAAGGTGGGGATCCCAGGGCAAGACTACGGAAAGATTTTTGGTATCTAAGGGGGTCCGCCAAGGATGTGTCATGGCTCCAACCCTTTTCAGTTTATTTATTAATAGGGTTGTTAACTACTTCACCTCGTTTCCAACTGACACTCCAACTCTTGCAGGTGTGAAGGTCCCCTTGCTTATGTTTGCAGATGACACCCTGATTTTTTCCAAAACACAAAAAGGGTTGCAAAGGGCATAAATTCGATTTGAAGAATTTTGTGCAGACCATGAGTTGTTGATAAATGTGGACAAAACCAAATTCATGGTCTTGCACAAAAATAAACGGATTAGAGGAGACGTATATTTGAATAACACCAAATTAGAACAAACAGATGTCTTCACCTACCTGGGGGTAACCCTGGGCAGAAAATTAAACTGGCAACCCCAGATCGATTTGATGGCCCTCAAGCACGCCCAATTAGCTGGTGTGCTGTGGAAAGAACATAAATTATCACAGACCAAGCCGGTAGGACCAGCACTTCAGATCTATAATACCAAGGTAAAAGGGTCAGTTCTATATGGTGCAGAGTTATGGGGTTTTGACAACATAACCCCTTTAACCGTGGCACAGAATAAACTCCTTAGAGCTCCAACCGGTCTCCCTCAATCTACTCCCCTGAAACCCCTTTACTTAGATCTTGGGTGTCACATGCTCGAAGAAGCAGCACGATTTAAACCAGTTGCCTTCTGGAGAAGACTATGGTCAACTCCGGAGTTGATAGTCTATGCCAACGCATTGAAAGATGTTATTGGAGCCGACACATCCCACAAGATTCTTTGGTTACAAAAGGTCAAAAGTGGACTACAGGATATGGGTCTAAGCCATTTATGGGAGGATCCCGTTGGTAATTCCTTCCCCTCTAAGAGGACCTTTAAAGAAATCTATCGGAATACGGTTAGAACTAAGTCAGCACGTCTCTCTACGAATACCCCTTTAACTCATTTATTTTTAGACCACAAAAGTGTGGCCAAATATGAGGACTACTGGGATTTTATAACAAAACCAGGTGACAAAAAACTCTATTTCCAGTTTAGAGTAGGTACCCTTCCGGTTAAAGCTTTCACCTGTAAATGGAAGAGTGTACCGGGTAACACATGTGTTTTCTGTCCTGAGCAGCCAGAGACAGTTCCCCATATATATTTCACCTGTCCGGCATATAAATCTCCCAGAGCTAAATGGATTAAAGTCTTATGCTCTAATATGGGCACTCGATCTTGTGCCACTGCTCTCAGTATATTAACATCAAATACCGAGGAGCATATTGTGATAGCCGTGTCCAAATTCTTGAGTTGGGTGTGGAAAATAAGGGCAATTAAGTTGAAGACAATCTGAGCATGTGCTGGCTTTTTAGGATTAAGTCAAACTATCCATAGGTCTAGGGGGAAAGCAATAAATGTTTCTCATTTTATGTACTGTTTTTTATCACCGTTTTAGAATGGAATGAAATCCTTTTTTAATGATATGTTTTTAACTTTCATTGTTTCTATAATGTATCTTATTGCTAACTGTTTTTGTATATGTGTCTTTTATGATCATAATGATCGCAATAAAGACGTTTTTGATTGATTGGTCTTTCAGGCACTAGTTTTTATAGTAACTTTAAAAATTGATAACTCTGATTCTACTAATTTATTTTTGTTATGGTCTCAAATAATCTAATAAAATGAACTCTACTTTTCTAAATTGGTGTGTGACTTTTCTTGTGTAGTGTTTTTGCTTTGTTACTGGGTGTGTGCTGCATAAATAATTTTTACATTGTCTCTTTAAGTTAAGCCTGACTTACTTTGTCCCAAGGAACCATAGACTTAAACAAGGGTTAATTTAGTGACTTTTATGGTTCACCCTGACAGGGACTAAGGCTGTTGCTTGAGCAGGGTTAGCACCCCACTCAACCAGCAACCCAATTTCTTGCACCACTCTAGTTTTCTCTTTGTAGTGCATTCTCATAATGTATAGGGATGGGGGCAGAATACAGTGCTTGCTCACTGGTTGGCGATCCATCACGTTCAACAGATGGGTTTTACAAATTTTTCTACATGGCAATGCACTGCTTGTTCTTTTTGCCCCGCAAAATCATGATCACGTTAGAGCAAATTTCAAAAGAGCACCTGTCCGTTCTGCTACAAGAATTGTGTGTTTCTCTCCAAGGGTCCAGGAAAGAGAAGACTGTTAGTTTTGCTAGTTTCTTGTGCCAAGAAGGACTGGAGGCAGCCTATTTTAGACCTTCGACCCTGAATGCCTTCCTGCAGAAGGACAAATTAAAAATGGTTGCGCTTGCCCAGATCCTGTTTGACCTTCACCCAGGCAAAACTGGATGCTGTCTTTGGGCCTGTAGGGCTGGTATATGTATATACCTGTCATGCAGTCCCACATTTGTTATATGTATCTGAAGATAGGCTAGGACCATTTTTAGTTTCTTTGCTCCCCTTCGGCCTCACCAGCACCTCTCTGGTGTTCAGGAAAGTGATAGCAGTGGTTGTTGCCTATCTTTAGAGATCTGGGATAGCAGTTCTTTACATCGACGACTGGCTGTTGTAGAAGGGCACACCATAGTCACTATTAGACCATCTCCAGATAACAGTGAACCTCCTGAGAGTTTTAGACTCACTGTCAACGAACGGAAGTCACACCTAACCCCTTTGCAGGGACTCCCATACATCAGAGGTATACTGGACACAGTGCGGTCCAGGACATTTGAGGAGGATCTTGGCGAGAGCAGCTCTGAGTCTTCTTGGCCTACCTTGGTGAGAGCAGAGCTGAGTGTTCTTGGCCTGTTAACTTCCTGCATCCTTTTTCCAGCAATGCCAGGTGGCACCTCTGGGCTCTGCAATGGAATCTGAAATTTCAGTGGGTCCAACATCAAGGAAATCTGACCAAGTCATCCCGATTTCTGAGAAAGCTGCTCACGATCTAAAGTGGTGGGTACTCAAATGTAAATGTTCAGCGGGAGATCCCTCTCCCTTCCACACAGCTGATTGTGGTGATGACATGTCTCTGCTGGGTCGGGGAGCTCACCTAGGAGATATGGAGATCAGAAGACTCTGGTCTCTGTTGGAAGCCCTGCTCCAGATCATTCTGTTGGAGTTGCAGGCCATTTATCTTGCTCTGAATCCTTGCTACCATCTATCAAGGGAAGACTGGTGCAGGTTGTCTTGGACAACTCCATCGCCATGTGGTATTGCAACAAGTGATGCAGAGGGGGGTTCTGTGCTAGTTAGGAGGCTCTGTTAAACTGATACTGGTTGGAGCATAAGTGAATTTCATTGATTGTGAACCACCTGGCAGGATCCCTGTAGGAGTCTGTCTTAGTATATGGTGCACACTTATTTAAGTGAAGCACCTTGCACTAATTTAGACAACTCTTATGGTGATTTTAGTGGTCTTAGACAGCCATAGAAAACTCTTTTGGTAGCTGTGGAGAGCAGCCTTCCGGCTTAGTCCAGAAGAAGTGTTAAGCAGCTTGTTTTCCCAGATCTAATCACATGGTGTAGGTTAAACGAAAAAGAACCACAAAGTGTAGTTATAAAAATATGTATATTTGTTGTGCAACACTAACACATTGGTAAATCTCCTAGCTGGAGAGATCAGCACAAATACACAGTGTTAGACCTGTCAGCCCTTTGGGTGGTCCCTCCTCATCATTATTTATTTTGTCCCACTTTTGCCTCAAACCCTGTTAGTATTTTTTCCTTTTTGGGAACCACCAGACTTTTTAGTATTGATGCAGATTCAGGGAGCCATTTTATCTACCCCTGGAACTTCTGTCTGAGGGCCTGAAGCACAAAATGGAGGCCACCCATTGTCACCTGTGACATCACTGGAACCTACCAGCGCCTTCCAGAACATTCCAGAACCCTGTGACAGTGTGAGGCAGGTTTAGAATGTTGGGAAGCTAAGTCAGAGTTGACAGTTGGAGCGGGCAGTTGGCACCTGACTGGTGAAGAGAGAGGAGCACAGAACTGAAGGAGGAAGGAGTGAGGCAGCAGAAGTGGAAACTTGTGCCTGGAGTGGGGTCCATAAACCCACCCTTGATACTAGTCCCTACTGACTGAGCCCAGCCTGGAGCCCTGTGTGGGAGAAAGCAAGAGAAAACCATCTTAAGGACCTGGACAGCAGGAACAGGCCTTAAAAGTAAAGAACAGCAAGTTCCTGACCTGGTTACTGGTAACTTCTTGAAGTCCAACGTCGTGAAGCCTGGAGACCTGGAGCCCGAGGTGGAGAAGCGGCGCTGACTGGAAAGCAGACGTCGTACCCGGAGCCGCCAGAGGTCGAGAGAGGGCGCCGACGGAGTTCGTGGAGAGTACCAGAGGTCGAGGAGGAAGTCACCCGAGGTCGAGTGAGCGGCGTCGACGGGGGAGTGAAGTCCGCCCTCCGGAGTCGCCGGAGACTGAGGTGAAGTGTGCCGGAGGTCGGGAGTGGAGATCGCACTCCGGAGTCGCCGGAACCTGAAGGGAAGTGTGCCGGAGGTCGGGAGTGAAGATCGCACTCCGGAGTCGCCGGAACCTGAAGGGAATCGTGCCGGAGGTCGGGAGTGGAGGTCGCACTCCGGAGTCGCCGGAACCTGAAGGGAATCGTGCCGGAGGTCGGGAGTGGAGGTCGCACTCCGGAGTCGCCGGAACCTGAGGAAAGGAGCACCGGAGGTCGGGAGTGGAGATCGCACTCCGGAGCCGCCGGAAGTCGACATCGAGCCGAGGCCGCCGACATCGAACCGGAGCCGCCCGAAGTCGACATCAAGCCAAGACTGCCCGACGCCATCGAACCGGAGGTCGACATCGAGCCGAGGCCGCCGACATCGAACCGGAACCACCTACCGGCGTCGTCAAGAACTGTCATTGCGCCGAGGCCGCCGACATCGAACCGGAGCCGCCTCACGGCGTCGACACGACTCCAGCGGCGTCGGAACTTCATAAAAAGGGCAGTAAGTGGAATAGAGGGCGCCTAAGGCCCTGTGAAGCCCTAAGAGACCATCCTAGGGGCTAGAGAGGTGCTGGAACCAGCTTGATAGTGCCAGGGGTGAGCTGAGACTAATACAGAGGGGTTGTGTAGTGTGGGAGAGCCAGATCTCTAGATTCCCCCTTGATCTACCTCCGTTTAGGCCTCAGCCTTGACCAAGCCAAGTAGTACATCCCTCAGGTCATCCAAAACTCTACAAGCTGGGATTGGGTCAAATCATCCCATAGTACCTCAGGAATGTGAACTGATTTTCAAGTGTCACTGTTGGCTTTTATTATTTATTGAGAGCACTGTATTTATTGTATTAATCCTATTTATTACCTCACAGTATTTATTGCCTTACAGTTTTTAATGTTTCACAGTATTTATTGTCGCACAGTATTGATTGTCTCGCAGTATTTATTGCCTCGTAATATTTAATTGCCTTTTATGTAATGCACTTATATTTATGCCTTGATTATTTATGATCTACCTTATTTATTGAATCGTTGAAGTATTATTTATTTGACTTACCCTTCTACAGGAAAAGCCTTGTGTACTGTGATTGTATTATTATTTATTGAATCAGCAACTAAGAGAAAAGAAGATAAAGAGATATATTTTCAGTATAATTTTTAAGGTGTAGTGTCGTTTTTGGAACGGATGCACGCATGGTTATTGTGTGGGTATGACGTATGCTTAGCACGGTGCCTGACCCCTGACCACTCGAGCCAAGCTACCACAGTGTATGTCGGGAAAATCCCATTACCACCCTTCCGGTGTGGGAGTGGGGTTTTTCTAACACACAGTAATACTTCAGTTGCAAGAGCTAAGTAAGCACAATACACATCGGTCTCCAGGGAGAGACCTAACCATATACTAAAGATGTGGTATGCGAACTGCGACTGAAGTCCGACTCGGACCAGGAGACTCAGAAGAGCTGGGGACACCAGGAACCACCCAAGGTAAGTAACCAAGAACCCCACGAAGGCTGTGTGCAGAGTGGAAACACAGCCACATACTCAATACAAGTCAACGGGAAAGTCGCGGTTGCAGTTTTAAAGAAGATGGACCCTTCCCAGTGGACCCTGAAGAAACCCTGTGGAAGACAGAAGGTCGGATAGTCACCCCACTCGTGGATACCCCATGAACCAGGATTCCTACACCAGGGAAGCCAGGTGCATAGGTGCAGAGTGACGTCTTAAACTGCTGTAGACCACACTGGAGGATTCAGAGAAGATGCCGCTGGCGAAGACTGTGCAAGATTCTGGTGGAATCCAAGAGTGGATTCTTGAAGAGGAGAACCTGCAATCAGAGGGAACAGAATTTGTCACTCAGAGGTGACCAGGAGGAACAGAAGAGCAATGACCACCGATGACTGAAGATGCATGAGTGATAACGGTGACCTTGTTGCTGCAGCTGTGAGAACCAGGCGACTCTGTGGAAGACCAAGAGCCGTTCATGAGCTGTCCCCGTCGGAAGTCGAGAACCAGGGGGCGGTGTCCAGCGGGATCACTAACAAGCCATGGCAGCAACAACAGATGTAGTAAATGATAAAGGAGCAACATTGGGTCCAGCAAGGTCCAAGGGACTCCTCAATTGCAGGAGAGTCAGAGCAGGCCCCGAGCAAGCAGGGTAGCCCACTGAAGCCAGAGAAGACCCTCAAGAGGGCCCACAGCCCGAAGGCACAGGAGTCGCAAGAAGACCTCTAGCAGCTCGCCTAAGATGCGGGCCCCACGGTACACAGGACGCGGTGAAGACAAACATCTTGGCAGGAAGAATGCTGGAGGCTGGAACTTGTTGTAGCCCGAAGATCTCTGGAATGCAGACCCAACAAGCCTTGGCAATGGCAAGTCCACGCGGTGCACAGGGATTTTGTGCCAGCAGTTCTGACGAGGAATACTGTTCTCAAACTTGCTGAGAGGACAGGTCAAGCCTCCACCACCAGCGCTGTTGAGCCTATCGAAGTCCAATACACATAGTCCTGTCAGGCAGGTGGTCACACTTCCCTGTGACAGGAAACCTATTGTTCTACCTTCCCCTGCTCGAACTCAGCAGCAGGAGGGGTGAAACGGGTCTGTGTTCGGCAGCAGCATTAGCTTGCCATTAGACCCTGAAAGACTTGTACCAGGAATACAGAGGGGCCTCCCAGTACATGGGATCATACATCCAACACTGGAATCGGTGTTGGGGTAGGATTCCAACATGTTTGATACCAAGCATGACCGGTTTCGGGGCAGCCTGTATATGGTTAGTCATATCGTAAATAACGTGATGTCCACTATATGTATAAACTGTCTGACCGCACTTACAAAGCCTGGAGAATCAACTCCGGGGTTTGTAGGGGTGTCCTGCTCATACAGGAGAACCCTCCCATTTGTAACCAATCACTCTGCCCTCAGGACTGAAGAGTCTGCCATGGGGTGACTTATAGGTTTAAAGGGTAGTGACCTCAGATATAAGGAAATTTATATCTGCTGTGAGAGGCACAAGGACCAACTCACACAGGCTGCAATGGCAGGCCTGTATGGACAGTTTAAGTGGACTCCCATGGGTGGCACAATACATGCTGCAGCCCAGGGAAAGCCCTGGGTTCCTCAGTACCATATACTAGGTGCTTAGAAGGGTACACCAGTAGCCAATTGGGAAGGTACCACAGTCAAATGTAGGGAGAAAGCATAGTTACTGGGGTCCTGATTAGCATGATCCAAGTCAGACTAGTCATAAAGCAAAATAACACCAGCAAAAAGTGGAGGTAACCAGGAAAGCAGATCCTACTTTATTACAACCCCCCCCCCCGCCCCCTAAACGAAAGGAAATAAGACTAACCGTGCCCAGTTGAGTCTTCATGTTTTAAGTGTAAATATCTGGAGAGTCCATCTGTGTTGGCATGGTTACGCCCAGGTCTATGTTCAACAGAAAAGTCCATCCCCTGTAGGGAAATGGGCCACCTGCAAAGCTTGGTATTTTCACCCCTCATCGGTTTAAGCAATAAGAGGGGCTTATGGTCCGTCTGAACAATGAAGTGAGTACAAAACAGGTATTGCCTCAACTTCTTCAAGGCCCAGATCACTGCAAAGGCCTCCCTCTCAATGGCTGACCAATGTTTCTCCCTGGGGGTCAACCTTCTGCTTATAAAAGCTACTGGTTTGTCCTGGCCTTCTGCATTAAGTTGTGATAGAACAGCTCCTTACCCCTATCTCAGAAGCTTCTGTCTGGACAACAAAGGTTTTGGAGTAATCAGGATTTTGCAGAATGGGAGCACAGCACATAGCCTGCTTCAAATCAGCTAACTGTCCACTGAACTTTCTAAGGCATTATTCTGGTGGTGATATCATTAAGTGGTGTCACCATGGATCCCTAGCCTTTAAGAAACCTCCTGTAGTACCCAGTCAGGCCCAAGAAAGCTCACACTTGCGTCCGGGTAGTGGGAGCAACCCAGTCCATTATGGTCTGGATTTTGCTCTGCAGTGGTTGAACTTGGCCTCCACCCACCAGGTGACCTAAGTACACAACCTTGCTCTGCCCTATCTGGCACTTTGAGGCCTGCCTACTGCAGGGCCTCAAGTACACTCCTGAGGTGGACCAGGTAATACTCCCAGGTGGAGCTAAAGACAACAATATCAGCCAGATATGTTGCACTTTAGGCTTCCAGCCCTGTTAGGACTTTGTTCACCAACCTTTGAAATGTGGCAGGTGCATTCTTTAAGCCAAAAGGCATTACAATAAATTGATGATGCTTACAAGGGGTTGAAAATGCTATTTTTGGCTTGGCATCCTCAGTGAGTTTGATTTGCCAATAGCCAGCAGTGAGGTCAAATGAACTGAGATACTTACCTGAGGCCAGAGTATCAATCAGTTAATCTGCCCTGGGAATTGGAGGGGCATCAGTCCTAGTGACTGCATTGAGGCCTCTGTAGTCTACCCAAAACCTTATCTCTCTTTTGCCATCCTGGGTGTTAGGTTTTGGCACAAGGACTACAGGACTAGCCCAAGGGCTATCCGAAGGGTCAATGACCTCCAACTTCAGCATCTTTTGGACCTCAGTCCTGATGCAATCTCTGGCATGGTCAGGTTGTCTATAGCTTTTACTCATGGCAGGCAGACTGTCACCTGTGTCCACTTCAGGGGTACACCAGGTGGTTTGACTTGGAGTCAGAGAAAACAAATGTGGTAACTGATTTAGGACTTTCCTCCAATCAGCTTACTGCTGGTCAGTGATGCCGCCTGCCGAAGCTACTCCATCAACTGTACCGTTAACAGGGTCCGGAGAGAGTAGATCCTGACTCAATTGTGGCCATGAGCAAGCTCATGTCAGCCCTGTCAACAAATGGATTTAGGCGGTTCACATGAAGTACCTTGTGGTGACTTCTAGGGTTACCTAGGTCAACCAAATAGGTGACTTCACCTTTTTGCTAAAGGATGGTGTGGGGGACACTCCACTCGTCCTGGAGAGCTGCTGGGGCCACAGGCTCTAACAGCCATACTTTCTGTCCTGGCTGGTAAACAGTCCGTACAGCCTTTTGGTCATGCCAAGCTTTCTGAAGCTCTTACTGGCCTCAAGGTTTTTGCTGGCCGCCTTCATGTACTCATGAACGCAGGACAAGGACATAGTCTACAATGTCCTGTTTAGGAGGTTTGAGAGGCTGTTCCCATCCCTCTTTAACCAAACACAAGGGACCCTTAACTGGATGTTCAAACAGAAGTTCAAATGGGCTGTAGCCCACCCCTTTCTGAGGAACCTCTCTGTAGACAAAGAGATGGCAGGGTAGTAAGCTATCCCATTTTTGCCTTAGCTGTTTTGGGAATCCCATTATCATACCCTTGAGGTTCTTGTTAAACCTTTTAACAAGCCAATTGAACTGTGAATGATAGGGCGTGGTAAACTTGTAGTTTACACCACATTCTTTCCTTATAGCAGTGATGTAGCTAGGTTTGTACCTCTGTCTGAGAAGACCTCCTTAGGAAACCCCACTCTGGAAAAGACTCCCAGAAGGGCCCTTGCAACTAAGGGAGCTGTAGTGGTACTAAGTGGAATAGCCTCTGTATACCTAGTGGCATGGTCCACCACCACTAGTATGTAACTGTGTCCAGATGCTGTTGGCGGGTTTAAGGGACCAACATTGCTTATTCCTACCCTCTCAAAGGTAACCCCAACTACTGGAAGGGATACTAAAGGGGTCTTTGTAGTGCCAGCCGACTTACCGCTGGCTTGGCAACTGACACAGGAGCGACAAAACTCATTGGTATCTTCAGACATATGTGGCCAGTGAAAGTGAGGGACAAGCCTGTCTCAAGTTTTGCTTTTCCCAAGGTATCCTGCCAGGGGAATGTCATGTGCTAGACATGGAAGAAAACCCCTGAACTTCTGAGGTATTGCCAACGTACTGGTGGCACCAGACTTTCTGTCTCTATTCTCAGAAAACAGAACCCCATTTTCCAAATCGATCCTATGGGACCCACTGGCATTCCCTGCCTCCTCAGCAGCAACTTGCTGTCTGATCTGTACAAGAGAGGGGCAGGGTTTCTGCTCCTAACTCAAGTCTGCTCTGGAAGGGCATCCTGCCCCCAAGAACCCTGTCTAGTCAGGCCCAAGTTCCTCTGGGACAGTTTCTTCACAGGGGCTGAGGTCATCCCCCTCAGGAGACTGACTCTCACTGGGAGTTTAGGAGGACAATAATTCCTTACCCTTCCTGCCCCTTCTGATAGAAGCCAACTGGTCAATTCTTTCAGAAATCAGAGATCCCTCAGTGCCTAAATGCTTGTCCTGAGTCTTGGTAACAGCAAATTCCCTGGCAGAGATTCCCATCATCTCTGCATGTGTACTGAACTCCACTTCAGACCAGGCCGAAGTTTCTAAATCATTGCCCAACAGACAGTCCACAGGTAGGTCTGAGGAAACCACAACTCTTTTAGGGCTAGTTACTCCTCCCCAGCTGAGATTCTCAACTGCCTGAGGGATGATCAGTCCTGACATTGCTTGCACTGGTCACTTGGTAAAGTTGACCAAGTGTGATTTGTTCAGGAGACACGTTTCTCTGTCAACATTGTGACACTGGCTCCTGTGTCTCTGTAAGCCTTAATAGTGTTGTCCATAAAATCAACCCCGTCTTGGGTGTATGCCTTCTGTGTTTCCCTAAACCCATTATTGCTCGGTGGTTAAACCGAACCCATCTATGAGGGGACTCTCTTCAAGACTGGGTAGTTGTCAGCATCTTCCTCTCTGACCTAGAAAAGTGTGCCTCTACCTTTGTTAGCAAAGGAGAGCCACGGGATAGCTGCCCACTGCCCTTGGGGGACCTTCTGAACTTTACAGGCCCTCTCCAAAGCAGTGATCCATTTATGGATATCATCCCCCTCCTGGTAAAGAGGGACTATCCTGCTCAGGTTCTTAGTATCAAAGGAAGTTTCCCTGTCTCTAGGTACAATAGTGCTGCCACCATGGGGCTCCAGTGTCTAATTCTTCCTATCCCTCTTGACATCCAGGGTCTCCTTAACAAGGGCCAACTGCTCTTACTTGAGCCTAAGCTTGGTTCTCCCAAGTTGGAGTAGGTGGTATTCTCTCGCTAAGGAGTCCTCCCTCTTGCTAGAAATGGAGGTCCCAATGGGTGTGTCTGAGGTATTGGAATGGACAGAGGAGGATCTAGACCCTGCTGTACTCTTTGCACCCTCCCAGGAGGAAGAAAGGGGGACCTGTCTATAGGGACTCCATCTGTACTATTGCCTGGGGGATCAGAGTTCACCAGTTTGGAGTCATCAGACTCTGCCTGGTCATGCTCAAAATTAAGGTCATAAGGGGGACCCCTCCTGACCCATCTTCTGGAGCTTCCAGACCCACTTTGCCCTGCCCTTCTGACGTATCAGGATTCTGGAGGTCATCCTTCAAAAGCATCTCTTAGAGTTGCTTAGTGTTAAGGTTTCTACCTGTCTTTATCCTTCTAGAGGCACCCAGGGTCCTTAGTTCCCGGAACTTAAGACCACTGTTTCTAGAGGGTTGGGCCCACTTGGTTCCCCAACAAGTAAAGACATAGTGACTAGGTGTAGTGTGGTGTTACACCCACCTATCCAGCATGCTGGGCACTAGCTCTTCATGTGGAGCTCGGTCTTCCTAGGGGCGAGGAAGGTAAGGGTTCCTTTTCTTTAAATAACCCTCACACACCCTAATAGTGTCATGCTTCATCATCTGGTTCACCCTGACTCCTAAGGATCAGGGTGGGCTCGAACATGTTCCAGGGAGCACTTAAAAGAAAAAACCAGGGGGCATAAAGATTAATAAACCTCCAACTTACTCCAAGGTATCCCTTTATTGTCAAATATATATGTAGGGTATTGAGGATATTATGGTCCCATGACCCTAGACTAACATGTTTCACCCATGCTTTCATCAGGGTGAATAGTCTCACCTCCCTGGTACGTCGGCTCAGCGAGCTGTCTAGTTCATACAGTCTAGATGCAAGTAACTAACTGCATCTGGGGGCACAGTGTATTCTTGCCCTTCTTGTTACCTTGTTTTTTCTTTGGTCCAACCTGTAGTTAAAAAAGGCCATATTAGTGACCGTATTCGTAGTATATTTTCTCAAATTATGAAAGTGTTGTATCAAATCCCAATGTGAGATTCTATATGGTGGCATGCATCACCCAGTGCATGTTCGCGTTATGGTAACATGTTTTTTTTTTGTTAACCATGCAGTAGACATTCAGAGGGTGCCTGAGATTGAACTTTTCTCATCATTCTTCCGCGGCAATACATACGTGGGGTGTCCACTAACTTAGCTAAAAACCCTTGGTGTATCACTCAAAAACCATATCAACTCAAACTTAATAGCTATCACAGTGTATCTGATAGAGACATCTAGCTGCAGATTCCTTAACTTAGAATATCCCCAGGCATCAGACTGGATCCGGAAAAAACTTAACAGCAGCACCTCTGCGCGCCGGGGGACGGCGCCACACGACCCCGCCCTGACGTCGTCCACGTACATGATGTCAGCCAGGTCATATAAGTCCATCCCGGTGCAGGGACGTCAGTTTACTTATTTTCCGTGTGCAACGCGGATCCGGAGTGTGTGGTTTCTCTGGCCTGTTTTCCGGCCTTGTTGATGCATCGTGTCAGGGAGCAGTGTGCGATGCCTTCGGGCTTTAAAATTTGTAATTCCTGTTTGCGACAGACATGCATCTTATTTGTATGTGGTGTCTGGGCGAGCACCATGACTCCACGGACTGCGAGGCGTGCCAACACCTGAAACCCAAGTCTCGGCGCAAGCGCTGTATGAAGCTTCTCTGGGCGCGGTTATCCAGGTCGGAGAAGTCTCCCCACCCGACTTCTTCCACAGCAGGTCCCTCCTGCCGTCGTTCGGCCTCTGGGGTCCGGGGCTGCCGTTCGCCACTTGGTAAGTCGAGGCGCTTGTCGCCAAGGTCTTCGACCTCCCCTTCTTCTTCTGTTGTCAGGAGCTCTGGTTCCCAGAACATTCCGGATGTGTGCTCCCAGCAGTCGCCCTACCCGCCCTTTCCGGGTGTGGGGGCGACTCTGGCCCAAATGGAGGCATATGCCGCAGCTTTGCAGGCCTCACTTGGGCCCTCTCCCGTCCCTGGGGCATTCTCGGGGCCTCCGTTTCTTGTGGGCTCTCCGAAGGACTCACCGGTGGGTTCGCCCTCGGTGCCAATTGAGCTACCCTACTGGGACGTCGGAGATGTGGCACCATTAGGGCGTGGCCCAGTTGGGTCCCCATCTTTAGTCCACGTAGAGTCGTTAGAGTGCGGCCTGCCGGGGTCCCCCTCTACGACCCACGGCGCCTCCGCCGCGCCGCATTGCCCCGCTGGGTTCCCTGCGGCGCTGCAAGTGGTTGCTAGTGCTCATAGCCCTGCTCTGAGCACATGCAAGGCTCTTGGTCAGACAGTCGCCTGTCCGGAGCCGGGGTCGGCGCCAGGGGCTCGCCTCCTCTGCTCCTCCTCCATTGCTTTCTCCGGGGTCGGAGCCTGTTCATATGCCCCGGGCCGGCAACCGCCTGTCCAGATCCGGGGTCGGCGCTGTACCGGCGTCAGAGGCTCACCTCCTCGGCTCCGCCCCCGCTCCTTTCCCCGGATTCGAGCCTAGCATGGATAAAGTGGAGTCAGCACCGAAAGCCTGCCTCGCCGGCTCAGTCATCTGCTCCCTCCTCGGAAAGGGAGCTTGTCATAATCTTGGCGCCATTGACGGAGCCGAGTCGGCGTCTAATGACGCGGGGTTGGGGCCCACTCGCGTCGCTTCGGTGCCGTGTTGGGGCCGAATTATGGACTCTTCTCCAGAGGCCTCGGGAGAGAGTTTGGCGCCGTCTTCTAGCCCACCATCACCGGACGTACTGTTGTCAGGCCTTTCTTCCGTGGTGTTACTTTTTCATTTCGCATCCTTTAGCTGCGCTCTGTGTTTTACATGGGCGGTGAGCCTTACGTCTTCTTTTCCTGTGGCAAGGGTGATTACCCTTTTATTGGCATGCCTTGGATGCGTTTTTCTTTGGGCTGCTAGTTGGTCCGTGTTCCACAGATTGCTGTGTCTGGTCCTCTGCTTGTGGTATTGAGCCGGTGGCTCAGCTCGGTAATGTCATACGGCTCGGAACTTTTGTTCACGGGTTTGTTTAGTTACTGCGCACTTTTGGCTTGACTTACTAAGATGTGTTCCCCGTTGTTTGGGGTATGCATACTTAGTGGGGTACTGGTATGCTATTATATAGCTTTGCTTATCTCACCTGGGCATGGAGATCCTATGGGCTCCATGCGTCGCTTGGTGATCCGTTGTACAACGTTCTAAATTTTCCCTGGTGCCATCTTCTTGCGCCATGGTCACCCTGCCTGTTGCCTGTTCCACCTCCTTGGGAGGTTTCTTACTCTCCTCTTCACAAACGGCTCCTACCTCCCCTTACTGTATTAGGTATGCTCCGGTATGGACATGTCCATGCTCCTGGCTTGTTCTGCCTCTACATATTTATATGTTTATACATTTATGTACATGTGCAGGTTGCTGTGGTTTCCTCTTCCTACATCACCACCTCTTTTCGGTGCTGCGATGTGTGGGGGAGCTTTTTACAGTTGTTGCAAGTTGCCCATAGGTTCCTCCTTGCTTCCGCTTACTGCGGTGACAAATGCTCCCTTTTTGGGTGTTCCACACCATACGTACCTTTTCTGGAGTGATTGGTCTTGGATTCTGAGGCTCTTTCCAACTGTTAACGCTACGCCTGCGGGACAGCTATTATTATGGTAGTGGTCCTTTGACTACTGCCTGTAAGCCTATATTGTGGATTGTTTCTCGCTTTGGCTTCATACTGCCCGGTCGGGCACGCTTAAGCTTTTTGTGTAAGTCACTTCGAGGCCTCTGTAGCTTTTTGCCTTCTGAGTGTTTCTACCTGCTTCAGTGGGTTTAACATGGATGTAATTTGCCCCTATTTCCTCATTTTGGGGATTGGGTGTGCACTTGGCGTGTTTCTTGTCCTGCAGCCTATTCCAATCGCCTTGCACAGGTTCTAGCTCTTGCTTGAGGACTTTTGGCACCTGCTTCTTCAGCCTTCCTTCTATGACTAGTCTTAGGCTCCGGTTGCATCTCTTCTGGTTCTTTTGAACCTCAGTCTGTGTCCTGATTGTGCACCATTAGTGGAAATAGCCTTCTTTCCTTGCTCTGGTATATGGCTCGGGCCTTTCTACCGGACCCTTTTTCATATGGGTATGGTGTAGCACCATTCTGGCTTTTTTAAGGATGTCTGCCATCACGTTATTTCTGCTCTTCCGAGCTGCTTGGGTTGCTGTCGGGCTGTTCTGCCACAGCCTCCCACCTTTATCCGTCACTCTGTTGCCGGATAGGATGCTTGGCGCTTTCTATTGTCCTGTCGCAGACCCACCTCCCATTTGGGGTATGGCTGTGGTATCTATTCGGAGTTAAGGAATCTGCGGCTAGATGTCTCTATCAGATGTACAAGTTACTTACGTTCGGTAATGATGTATCTGGTAGAGACGTTGTCTAGCCGCAGATTCCTTAACGCCCACCCAGCCTCCCCGTTCTGCGAGTGCTTTGCCAAGTGGGGTTCTCCGCTGGCCTCTCTGTTACAGTTGGCATTGGTTTTTTCTCTCCTAGGTGCTTACATTGGTGCGTCCCTTTAAAACTTGCCATAATACCAATGACTCCCTCTCAGGGGTTTCTGGCATAATTTTACCGTTGCCTCCCTCTCAAAGGTTTCTTATCTGTAGAATGAGGCGTTTTCAATTGTCCTTCACCTGGAGATTCCTGTTCCTTTTCTTTTTCTCCTGCTGTCTTCCTCCTTCTCTGTTGGCTCAGGGTTCTGGGCTCCTCTACGGTAGTCTTCTTTGGGGCTCTGTTCACCTCTGCTCCAGACCGCCGTTACTACAGGGTCAGTGCCAGACTTTTTCATTCCTGCGGTGGACTGTTGTTCTATCTGTGCTCCGTTCTTGCTGGACGGCACGGTTCTGCATGGTACAGACAGTCTATTTTTGTCTGTTATTCTACATGGTACTAAGTCTGCTTCTGTCTGTCGAGATGTTCTTCCCTTCTTACACTAGGGACGGGTCTTCGCTTAGCTTTCGAGGTTCTTTCTCACAGCTTTTTCACCTATATGTAGGTAGTGTCTAATTCTGTCTTTTACGATGGTGTCTGCATCATAACATAAAATTTGTATTTGTAAAGCGCACGTTCACCCAGAGGTCTCTTGGCGCTGAATAACAGATGTTCATTGTCACCCAACTCAATGGTACTCATTTTATCGACCACAGATGGATGAAAGGCTGAGTGGACCCGCCGGTATTTGAACCTGTGACCATGAGGTTGAACACAGGCCCCTGCAATGGATGTATTAGTCCACTGAGACACCAGACCCTCCTTATTTATTCATGGATATTCATCCGTCGCACACTGTTCCCATACTTTCACAGTTTTTTTGATTGGTGGCTCCGCGTTGTGTCGTGGAAAAGTTTCTCTGAAGAAAACTGACGTCAGCATGCCGTGAGGAACTTATGACCTCGCTGACATCACGTACGTGGACGACTTCAGGGCGGGGTCGTGTGGCTCCGTCCCCTGGCGCGCAGAGGTGCTGCTGCAAAGTTTTTCCGGATCCAGTCTGACGCCTGGGGATATTCTAAGTTAAGCAATATGCGGCTAGACAACGTCTCTACCAGATAAATCGTTACCAAAGGTAAGTAACTCGCACTTCAGTGATAAAAACATCCATCCATTATCAGTTGGAGAGCTGTGGTAGCCCTCGTGAGACACAGCCTGCCCCATGAGTGTGAAATCTCAATATAAATAGCGTTAAGTCATCATGCGATACACACTCATACGTATTGCATATTCTGAACTTGATCAAACTGGAGTATGCAACAGCCTCCAATCCCTTCTAGTTTGCCCCTTTACCACCATGGGCACCATCACTTCCCCCACTGTCAGTCTATAACATCGGACTGGTGGGTTTTGCAGATAGTCCGAAGGGGCTACTCCCTCCCCTTCAAGACTACCCCAACCCCGTGCCACTACCAGCTGACGGAGGATCATCTCTCTTGGGCAAGGGCCAAGTGAGCCATAGAGAGGTCTCCGGTGCTATAAGTAGGCTGTGGTTGTTATTCCTGCTACTTTCTGGTTCCCAAAAAGGACAAGGGCCTTTGACCTATCCTCAATCTCCGAACTCTCAACCTCTTCCTCAAAAAGGAGAAATTCAAAATGCTTACGTTAGCTCAGATCTAATCAGCCCTGGACCCACTAGACTGGATGGTAGCGTTGGACTTGCAAGGCGCTTATTTTCATATTCCCGTCCTGCCTGCCCACCGCCGCTATCTGTGGTTTACAGTAGGCCACATGCCTTTTCAGTTTACCATGCTTGCTTTTGGCCTTACCAGCGCCCCATGGGTGTTCACTAAGGTGATGGTGGTGATTGTGGCTCATCTGCGGAGGTCAGTGCTGAAGGCACATTCGCCCCAGGCTGTTGTCTCCCATCTCCAGACTACAACAAACCTTCTACACTCGCTGGGGTTCACTATCAATGTGTCAAAGTCACACCTGACTCCCTTTCAGAAGCTCCCTTTCATCGTAGCTGTTCTGGACACAGTGCAGTTTCGGTCTTATCCTCCCGAGCGGCGAGTCCTGGATATTCAGGCTATAATAATGATATTTCAGCCTCTATCCTGGGTTTCAGTGAGGCTGACTCTGGGGCTGTTTGGCCTCATGGCCTCCTGCATCCTGCTTATGACACATGCCAGATAGGACCTGAAGTTCCAGTGTTAGCAGCATCAGGGTAATCTCTCTCTTACCTGGTCCAGATCTTGGAGGGAAATGCAAACGATCTGCAGTGGTGGCTCACAAACCGCGATTGAGTCAGAGGCAGACCTCTCACCCTTCCCCAACCAAATCTCACAGTAGTGACAGATGAGTCATTTCTAGGATGAGCCAGCCATCTGGGAGAGGTTTAGATCAGATGACTCTGGCCTCCTGCGGAATCTGTACTCCACATCAACATGCTGGAACTCTGGGCGATCCGACTTGCATTAAAAGCCTTTCTACTCTCCATCAAAGGAATCCTGGTGCAAGTGTTCACAGAAAACACCACCACCATGTGGTTCTGCAACAAACAAGGCGGGGTGGGGTCGTAGACCTTTTTCCAGGAGGCTGAGTCTGTGGACGTGACTGGACGCCATGGCATTTCTCTGATGGTTTAACATCTGGCAGGTTCTCTGAATGTCAGAGCGGACGAACTCCGATGAAGATGCCTAGCGGATCACAAATGGTATCTCCATCTAGAGGTGGTGCAAGGTCTCTTTCACCAGTGGGTAGAGCCTTGGTTAGATCTGTTTGCCACCACGAAGAACGCACAATGTCAGCAGTTTTGTGCGCTGGAGTTTCCAAGGCGGCAGACGCTCAGAGACGCTTTTCATCTTGAGTGGAGCTCAGGCCTCCTGTATGCCTTTCCACCCATACCACTCCTGTCCAGAGTTTATTTAAAGATCTTGTAGAAAATCTTAGTGTCATCAGTTTACAGAATTTAATTTGTTTTCACGATTGTGAACTTGTAACTTGGTACGGTTCGGTGTTAGCAACTTGATAATTAGCTTTAAATGTTGTCTGGTTGGCTGCATTCACAGGTTATGGGTTTAGTATCTCAAGATAATATATCATATTTATGAATAGAGAGGATGGAAACTCGATAAGAGATCTTTCTTGAAAGGATTGGGACTGTAAGGGGTTTATAAATGGTCACTAAGGTGGCAGCTTAGGTGGTGTATACTATTACTTTGCATGCCAAGGCCTCAAATTAGGCTCCCAGAGTGTCAATTGCATCTTAGAGGAGAACGTCTCAGTGTCAAATTGTCGGCAAATGTGCTGGAAAGCATGTTTATTTGGAAGAAGTTGGTTTATTATTCAGCCTGACACATTGGCCAAAGATGTCCAAGAGGAGTGCATCACTCCTAACATTGGCATTCAGGTGTCAACCACTGTTCTTAGTTATGTCAACTTTGGTGAACAAATCCATCTGATGACTTGATTCAGCCTAGGATGTCAGGGATTGATCATTCATATCCACCACCTAGTGAGCTAGATCTTACTGCAGCTCACATGAAAATGCAACATAAGTGTGTTTGAATCATGTTTGTTTTCTGTTGAAAATAAAAGTAGTTTATCATAAATGGGTTTGAAGCAGAATTGGACATTGTTGTTAAAGCTCTGTATGTTGTTTAACTTTTAGAGGTTCATCTGCACAACTTCATACAAGTGTAACTTCTGTATTTCAGGTTCATTTGACAATTATGAGGTACAGACTTCGAGTTCTACTTCTGTATCTTATTTATCAATAATATGTACTTTAACTATGTTAAAAACGTGCTGGTTCAAGTGTTCTCATCTATCAGACAATGTGATTTGAAATTTTGTTATAGCTTTACTGTATGTAAATTGAAGTATTTTATACCAGACTAAATTAATTGTCTTTGTTGTATATTGTTTTAGGCACAGCATAACACAAGAATGCTGGCCTTGTATGCCGCTATTGACCCAAGGGTGAAGTATCTGGGATACACAATAAAGTTTTTTGCCAAGGTAAATTTGCAATTGAATAGTTGTATATCACAGAAAATATTGCATGCTTGAAGTGACCATGTGACCTGACAGATGGTTCCGCAGTGTTGGCCATTCTTAATTATAATAGATATAGGTTTGTTTGAATGGGTTTTTTTTGTGCGAAAAGAACACCATACTCTGCATTTTGCATCTGTCTGACACCCCATGTTGGTGTTTGCCCCGGCCAAAAAAATGACAAAAAGGATAGAAAGATTGAGAGGCAATTAAATTGAGGGGAAGGGAGCGATAATAACCATCATCTGAATCTACTTCCAAGCTTCCACATCAGAGTTGCAGGCTTAGGAGAAACATATGCCTCCATCTATGTGCCTTCTGTGATCTCTCTACAATCTCCTCACAAGGGCTTAAAGAAGGAAAGTGTCAGATCCAGTTATGATCTCTACTTCTGTGTGCCAATGAGGCATTTATTAAAGGCAACAGCATACTGTTTTCTTTAACACCGTCAAGAACTTTAGAGGTGAGAGGTTTGACATCAAGATCAATGTCTGTTGTTATCAACATCATTGCATGTATCACATCACAGTATTTGACTTGAGTGTGCTTAACATCAAGAAGTGCTCCAACTTAACACCAAAGATCAGAGTCAAGGTTTTTATTGTTGAAGCGCTCGAAGGTTATGACTTCATAGCAAAAAACATGTTACAAATCACCATCATCTGTTTCTCACTGACTATCAAGTCTTTGAAGCCATTCCTTAAGAGGCACTTATAGCTGGTACCAGCAGAAGAGATTATGGCTACAGAAGTCTGGTGCTCCAGACTACTACTTGTACTCCAAGAAAGAATAGCATTTCTCTGCTGAGCCAGTAATCGATGTAGAAATGCCTCATGGGGAGATTATGTCTGATGATGCACACCAATCTCATCAATAGCCACAGGTTGCCTTACCACAAGGTATTCAATATATGCTCAGCAATCAAGTCCATAGGAGATCCGGTTTCCCTACCTCTGCTGTACCTCAAGCAGTCCACCTGGCAAATCCTCTAGAATTGCCATCTCCACTCATTAAGCGAGTGCCTAAACCCCTTCAACATGCTCCATCAGTGTCAGTTGTCTCGCCTCAAAAACATTGTACCACATTACCAAGACATTAATCTCACTCAAGGTGCAGAGGCTGCTTGAGAACGAGAAGTGACACCAGACTGAAGAAGTTTGCAAACTCTACTTACAGATATAGGGCAAGAACACCAGTTGGAAGACTCTTTTTACAGTTCAAGAACAACCTGACATTGATGAGTCTTCTTTTGAAGGGCAACTATGGTCCTACTTCATCTTTGAAATCGCCTGCAAGATATTTAACCACTGGGGTGATTATATTCTTTGAAGCACTATGCAGAAGTGCTATGAAACTTACCATTCTTTATGAGACACTGCAGTCAACCTAATCGGTATTATTTATGAAGGTGCAACACAGAAACCCGTAGCGACCTTGTGTCTTATTGGTAACAGTGATTGGAACCCTTAATGGACATTTTCTCAGTTCAAATTACTTCCAAGACAGCTGCACAGAGATTGATTAAAAAATGCTGGTTCTGTTGTAGTAGCTGCGATCACGAAGAGATTTCTGAACATTCCTCCCACCAGCTCTTTTTCCCCTCTGTTGCACATGGTATTGCCCCCTCCCACCAGCCCTCCCTCCTTCCCTTCTTCTCCATTGTCCATGGTGTGAACCAGCCTCCCACCTGCCTGCCTTCGGTTTATCTGTGTTGTTGTCCACTCCCATTCACTCGCCCTCCTTCTATTGCCTGTGTTGTAAGCTCCCACCAAGCTGCCTTCCTTACGTTTGTGTTGTTGCTCCCTCCCACCTTGCCTTCCATTTTCCATGTTGCACTTAGTCTCTGACCCATCTTCCCTTACGTTGTTCTTGATGTTGCACCTTTCCTTCCCGCCCATTGCCTTTGTAACCCTTCCAGTTTTGCCTTCTGGCCTTTCTAGCAATAAAAAAAGCACTATGACGCAGCCAACACATGCCATAACGCTTTATATATATATATATATATATATATATATATATATATATATTCACTGAAAAAACCATGGGTTTCACACACGTTATAGTTAGGAATTAGCATTTAAAAAACCTTAGAAATTCAGTGAAAAAACCATAGGTTTCACACACGTTATAGTTAGGAATTAGCATTTAAAAAACCTTAGAAATTCAGTGAAAAAACCATAGGTTTCACACGTTATAGTTAGCTGGACATTTTACTCGTAAAAAACCAATGAAATTGCCCCGTTATAGTTAGTTCAGCTAACTATAACTCGCGCGCCCGCAATGCACTGCTGATGACGTCACATATTACATCACTCATGACATGGTCAGTGACATCACTCATGACATCACTGATGACATCTCAAATGACATCACTGAGGAATTTGCTAAATCAAAAGGCAAACGTTGTTTGAAAATTAATTGGGAATCATTACACAGTGTCCAGCCTTTTTCACATTTAAGATCAACTGTGTAATGTCCAGAAGTAACACTAGGTCCATCATGGAAAATTATTGCAACAGTTAAAAAAGTTTTTCCTGAAATTGATAATTGCTGTCCTGTAAACTTCTTTATTAAAGTATCCAATTTTGAACCATCAGCTCTACATCGTTGCATCATTAAAATTACATACTGTCCGTATTCCTTTAAAATTAATGTTGAAAACATGTCAGAATTACACTCACCACATTTCATGCTATGATTAGCATCTTTAACTAATTTTGCAAAAGTGACTGTTTTACTCTCTGGCAATGTCAAATAAATAAACCTTTCATTATCAACAATAGAGCCACATATATTATAACAATTATCACAACTATGTTCCCATTTATAAGAGAGACCAAAAAAAATGTCAATGGGAACTCCTTCTTCTTCCACTACCTGAAGAAAATACATCAAAAATTCATGTGCATCTTGCTGTTCATTTTGAGAAAACTGTGTTCGTCCTGAACATACATCTAAAAGTTTTCTAATGTCAGTAGCACTTTCTATTTGAGTTTTATCTTTACTCAGCTTTTGAAAAAGGAGACTCAGCTCTGAACAGAATCTTTTTCCCTGATTTACTATTATCTGCTCTTGCAAACTTTCCAGATAAAATGCAACATTCAGCACTACATTTGCGTAGCAGTTGACACCAGAGCTATTTTCAAAATGACATCCTACAACCTGTTCTTCATTTTCCTTTTTCTTTTTGCTTGCAATTACATCACTCCTTTTTTTTTCTCTTCTCTACATCTTCACTACAGATATTCTCATTTTTTCTTTTACGAGAAACTACACGTTTCTCCAACACAGGATACTGACCTAAATGAGGAGCATAGCTTCTTCTTAATCTATTATACTCTTTTACACAGTTTGTATCAGCACTAACTTTTGACTCATCAAAGTCTATCATGAATAAACCTGATAATGTTTTGACTCGTGACAAAGCAACATATGCCATACCTTCTTTGAACACAGTTGAACCAATGTTCACAAATGCACAATCTACAGTCAATCCTTGAGACTTGTGAATAGTTACAGCATATGCTAGAGAAAACGGAAACTGCTTCCTACGTACATATAAGTCTTTCACAAGCATAAAACGAACTGTACAACGACAAATATCTTTAACTTCATCTATCTGATCAAATTTTATTTTTAAACATTCAACTCCTTCTTTTTTCTGGTAATTAATAAAACCCACAACTCTTCCCATCGCTCCATTTACTAAACCTTTCTCAACATCCAAATTTCTCCTTAAAAACACTCTACAGTTCATGCAAACATATAGATTTTTTTCTAATCCAGCTGTTTTGGAGATGTTCTTCTCTAGTGAGTCCAATTTATTTTTCAGTTTGCCTGTTACTGTGACAGTAATTCTTCCATCCTCAATTTTGTCCACTGCTTCCAATTTCCTGATCTCTTCCTTTTCCAATTTCAAAAGCTCCTCATTGAATATTGAGCATTCACGTAGAGTTGGCATTAAGCAGATGACACTTTTGTTTTCTGCAATGTTCTTGTATATCTTCTCTGCAACTATTTCTTCCTTTGGAAATAAATTATGTAGCAGCCGACTCTGTAATGCTTTTTTGCCAACTTCTGTCAGTAGTCCAATCCTGATATCTTTCAGAATACTTCCATATTCTTCATCGTTTGCTTGCCTCATATTAGTAGTAAGTTCCTTGTACTCAAAGAAGGACCAAATATTTGTATTTCCGATGCTTCCCAATGACTTCTTCGTGTCTTCATGTGTCACAGTATTAAACACTGGTTGTCCTTTAACTGGAGTAAGTTGCAAAAGATCTCCAAAAACTATGACGTGTTTTCCACCAAATAACATGTCATAGTCTGTCTTCAAAATTTGCTGCATTCTTAAATGCACAAAGGCAAGCATTAGGTTTGATACCATGCTCACCTCATCAATAATGAGAACTTGCATCTTCTTCAATACTCTTGAAACTTCCAAGGATGCTTCTCCAGTTAGCTTGTTGAATTGCATTTTGTTCTCATGCTCCACTGGTAACATTAGCAAACGATGTAAGGTGATTCCTTTTATGTTATATGCTGCTAACCCAGTTGGAGCAGTAACCACACAAGACAAAGTAGAATCCGTTTTTTGCTGTAGGTAGCTTCTGATGACTTTTATTAGGAAACTTTTTCCAGTTCCAGCTTCTCCGCTTACATACATCCTGATTGGATGAAATGATGTGCATGAGCACTCTTTTTTTACATGTAGAAATCCGTGATCAATTTTGTTTTTGATCTCTTCATAAATTTGTTGCTGCTCTTGATTCAGTTGTCTTTCCAAATTTTCTAAGTCTATAAATTCTTCTTGAGCTTGATTCATAGCCGTTTCCACTTCATTCATGGCTATTGATGCTTCATTTTCAATGATTGGTTGTCCTAGGGGATCTTGACTGTGTGTTCCTGAACTTTGGCTGTCCTGAGAACTGTCTCTAGCTATTTCTGCTGCAATTGTAGTTTCCTGTTCAATTTCTTCATTTAACATTTGCAGATAAGTTGTGAATGTATTGCATTGTATGCTGTCTTTGCAAGCATTAAATGAATCTTCATAGCTTTGAAATTCTCCCAGTAGTTCATCCTCTGTACGCCATGGTTTAAACAACTGTAAAAGAGCCAAGTAGTAAAATTCTTTCTTGTCAGTAGTGTCGCAACTCAGCTTCCGGTGATTTATCAAACTTCCTTTTGTTTGCTTCACCAAACATCCTTCTTCACCAACGACTTTATATTTTCCATTATTGATGTCTTCTGCGGCTTTCCTTGAATAAATGTAGTTCTGCAGCACTTCATAGAGACACATGTTCTCCAGATGTTGACTTCTCTTGGGATAATATGTGTCCAACATGTTTGTTTTCAATATATCTGTACTTTCTGGGTCATTCTCGACCAAATATTCAATTTCTCCTACAGATTTCAGTACCCGATTTCTCATTGCTGCAAGGCCTAAACTTGCCCAAATTATTCTTCTTGACTTCGAGTAGAGACTTGCAGAAGATAACCTATCTGAACATTCGTAGGATCCAATTTCTCGATGCGATAACATCTTCAAACTGAAACTGTACAGCTTCTTACTGACAGTCTTCTCGTGAGAAATCTCTTCCCACATTTCCTTCAATTCTGTTTTTTCTGATTTCGTAATGTAAGACGTTACATATCGTGCAACAGCAATGGAATTGTCAGCTACATACTGTATATCCATGTTAGCATTCCACATGGATAAAATGACTGGGTTGTAGTCATTTATATTTTTTGATTCTTCTTTTCTTTTAAGGTTGTAGGTATTCTTAGGTGATTTTCTTGTGATAGTATGTCTCACAGCTGACATAAAACTGTTTACTCTTCCATTTGAAAGAACAGGTCTAGGAAATCCAAATCGACATTTAGTGTAGTATTTTTCTTTGCTCTTGTATTTCCGTCGACAGTATTTTCCACACCGATGACTTTGGAAACGTAAAACTTGCTCCTTTAACTTGTTCTCTTCTGTGCTTTTTGGTATAGCACATGTTGCATATTCTTGAATGTAAGATAACACTGCTTCATCAGCATCTGTTCCAAACTTTGGGGCATCCTTGATCCACAACAGCATATGAATATGAGGAGCACCTCTTGCCTGGTACTCTTTTCTCCAAAAGAAATCCACTACTTCTCCAAGGGGTGGATTTTTTTTATTGCAGATGAAGGACATCATAGCCTCAAATCTATGATTGAAATATCTGCAAACATTAACCGGATCCAATGAGCACAGTTCTCCTGCTGTCTTGTATTCGATGTTTTTAATGTTTGAATTGGCCTCTCGTAGAAAATCCAGTAAATCATCCCAAGTGTACTCGGCACAGCTTAGGGTAAGGAACCATGTTGGTGTTCCTAAATTCCGTAACATGCATTTTAGTTCACCATGGCGTCGGTACCAATATTCATTTGTCCCACGCTGACAAGCCATCAGATTAATCAGTTGTGTTTCCAAATGATCATCTCGGTGCTGCACTTTCTCCATAAAATCCTTAGCAGACACATTTTGTAAATGTACGCCACTTTTTAAAATGTGATTTACTGCATAAGACAGTGCAGACAAGTCGCTTTCAAATAAAAGATGGAACAAATAAGGAATACTTTGTCGAAATCTGGGATCTTCAGCATATAGTCTTGTAGTCCGATACTCTGAAGCTGGAATCTGTTCTGGACGTTCATCGTATCGTCCTCCTTTTCCTTTAGGAAACAGCTGAGGAAAACATCGAGCTTCCAAGCTCTCCTCCCATACACTCACAGGAGTTCCTTTTGCTTTCTTCATCTGAAAGAGATCAATATTGTCTCCCATAACTTCTTTCGAATGAAGAGGATGTATGCTAAAATGTTCATAAATTTCTTCTTCCTTTGACTTGTCCACTTTTTCAATTTGTCCAGTTGGTGTTTCTGTGTCTTCTTGAAAATCTTCTTCTTCTTCTTCTATATAAATTGATTCATACCATTTGTTATTTTTTTTCAAATACAAATTTGCTCTTTGTACTTTCCGCACATCTACCAGCTCCTGCCAAATCTTCTTATTCTTTGTAGGTACACCATTAACCAGAATAATTAATGGTTCAGTTTCCAAAGTATCCGCATCAATAGTTTCCATATTTTTTTTCAAATCCAAGGTCAAATACACCACTCTACCTTTTAAACCTCTCAGTAAATCTGAAGGAGGTAATTTACCAGTTTTGGGCTCCATACGTACTATGGTCTGGAACGGATGAACACATTGAATGAGTATAGACTCATATGTATTTAATTCAGAAAGTTCAGCAGGAATAGCATCCAATTCTAAATTATTATGTACAGCTCTGGTCGGCATTCTATTTTCCTCTAACTTGTTGTAACAGTATTTACAAATACGCTGATCTTCACCCAATTCAAAACAATTTTCTAGAAATATATATGTGGCAAAATCCTTCCACTTATAATTATCTTCATTTTCACTCTTTCTGTAGAGATCAACATTCCTAGTTTGTTTTCTATAATGAGTTCTGCGGCAACAAATACAAGTAACATTTGGTCTTTCATTAGAGACTATTGCAAATTTTGTTATGTGATCATTAAATGTCTTACTTACAGAAGGTTCTACATTCTCTTCCACTTCTTCCTCATTTACTGTGTCCTTCTCTGCACTGTTTTGTTCAGGACCAAAGTAACAAAACTGAATTTCATCAACAACCTTCTCTACATCTGATACCGTTCCTCGGAACAGAGCCCTATTCAATTCATTTAACTTTATTGCTGGACTTTTGGCAAAATACAACCGTCTCACAAACTTTCTCATTCCAGTATGATGAACAGCCAGCATCCTAAAATGATGGAAAACACTATTGCACACTTTTCTAGATAGACAAGCCAGAGAATGACCCTGCAAACCAGTATTCTCTCTCACTCTGCATGGATCCAGACTTTGAAGCACCTTAATCTTCTGTTTTACACTTTGTTTACTATATTCTCTTAGAAACTCTCGAAATTTGTCAATAGATTCCTGACGCACAGTGCAAATACTACTACAATTCCAAGTGTACACTGGGGCTTTAGGACGTCTCCCCATTGCCTCATCTGCCATCACTTGTACCTCATCTCTTGGAACCATTATCTCCTTCTCCATTATGCAACCATTTGTTACTTCGTATGAACGACCTCTGGTGTCAACTGCATGCAGCAAACTATTACTTTGAAAATAGCTCTCTTCATTAAAAAAAGGTTCACTACTTGAACTATGCATCCACTTTCCTAAAAACACTTTACAAAAGTTTGTTCTGTTCACTACTCTTTTCCTTTTGCTATGTGATTTCAGTACATTAACCATTTTGTCTAATGTACGCATCCTATTCAAAATTAATATGAATAGTTTCCTTTTTAATTCTAATGCCTTTGCTGCAATGGCTTCAATTTCTTTTTTTCTCTTGTAATATTTTGCCTTTTGCTTATATTTCTTCACATCCTTTATCAAATTGGACATAACTCTTCTCTGAAACATTTTTCTACGTATCTCTTTAAACGCTGTTTTTCTGTTTATGTAAATCTTTTCAGTTGCAGAAGGTATATTTGCATTAACTAAATTCTCAATTTTTTCCTGTTCTCTTCCTTTTGTAACATTCTTTCCAGTACAGACATTTTGTACATTTTTCTTTGTTTTGAATATATTTTTAAGAAATTGTTTTTTCTGCTTACCAGAAGATTTTTTCTTTTTCCCAACATGAGCATCTTCTACTAACTTTGGTCCTCCAGTTGTCTTCAAATATAGTTTTTTTTTTAGCGTTTTTTGAACTCTGGATTTTGTAGGCATCTTAAATTTTGTTCACTGCTCTTCAGCAATACCTGAAAAAAACTAAAAAAAAAATCCTTTATTGTATTTAAATATATTACTACATTTCTTTTCACAATAGTCACAAAACGAAATTTCTTTGCCAATTTGAATGCACACAAACTGCTCTTTTTTTTGGGCAAGTGAAAATCACTTTTACAAACTGTCACATTATGAAACCACTTTTCATATTTTTTAAAAAGCCCATGTCCAGAGTGCTACACTCCAGCAAGGGCAACCAGCCTTAGTGATGCTGAATGTATTTGCATTACAGACTGAAACCTGAAAACCCCACTCGCTTGTAAATACTGTGCATGACTATACATGGCAAGCACATGGGTGTGTGCTAAGACTCTGCTTCTTCCCCCAAAAATTCGCTCCCCCTTTCCATCTAATGCAACTGTGAAATCACCAGAGCAATACGCAATAAATCTCTGCCTATAATTCCTCTCTGCACACAGAGTCATGTTTTCACATTAGTCCCAAAACTAAATTTCTTTGCCAATTTGAAAGCACACTTACTGCTCTTTTTTTTTTCTCGGGGCAAGTGAAAATCACTTTTTACAAGTGAAAATCACTTTTACAGACTGACACATTATGAAACCACTTTTTTTGATTTATTTAAATGCACATGTCCAAACTGTTTTTTCAGACCACCACCATGTGTATTCTCGGTGACTGCCTACACTCCAGCAAGGGCAACCAGCCTTAGTGATGCTGAATGTATTTGCATTACAGACTGAAACCTGAAAACCCCACTCGCTTGTAAATACTGTGCATGACTATACATGGCAAGCACATGGGTGTGTGCTAAGACTCTGCTTCTTCCCCCAAAAATTCGCTCCCCCTTTCCATCTAATGCAAATGTAAAATCACCAGAGCAATACGCAATAAATCTCTGCCTATAATTCCTCTCTGCACACAGTCATGTTTTCACATTAGTCCCAAAACGAAATTTCTTTGCCAATTTGAAAGCACACTTACTGCTCTTTTTTTTCGGGGCAAGTGAAAATCACTTTTTACAAGTGAAAATCACTTTTACAGACTGACACATTATGAAACCACTTTTTTTGATTTATTTAAATGCACATGTCCAAACTGTTTTTTCAGACCACCACCATGTGTATTCTCGGTGACTGCCTACACTCCAGCAAGGGCAACCAGCCTTAGTGATGCTGAATGTATTTGCATTACAGACTGAAACCTGAAAACCCCACTCGCTTGTAAATACTGTGCATGACTATACATGGCAAGCACATGGGTGTGTGCTAAGACTCTGCTTCTTCCCCCAAAAATTCGCTCCCCCTTTCCATCTAATGCAACTGTGAAATCACCAGAGCAAGACGCAATAAATCTCTGCCTATAATTCCTCTCTGCACACAGAGTCATGTTTTCACATTAGTCCCAAAACGAAATTTCTTTGCCAATTTGAAAGCACACTTACTGCTCTTTTTTTTTCGGCGCAAGTGAAAATCACTTTTACAGACTGACACATTATGAAACCACTTTTTTTGATTTATTTAAATGCACATGTCCAAACTGTTTTTTCAGACCACCACCATGTGTATTCTCGGTGACTGCCTACACTCCAGCAAGGGCAACCAGCCTTAGTGATGCTGAATGTATTTGCATTACAGACTGAAACCTGAAAACCCCACTCGCTTGTAAATACTGTGCATGACTATACATGGCAAGCACATGGGTGTGTGCTAAGACTCTGCTTCTTCCCCCAAAAATTCGCTCCCCCTTTCCATCTAATGCAACTGTGAAATCACCAGAGCAAGACGCAATAAATCTCTGCCTATAATTCCTCTCTGCACACAGAGTCATGTTTTCACATTAGTCCCAAAACGAAATTTCTTTGCCAATTTGAAAGCACACTTACTGCTCTTTTTTTTTTCGGCGCAAGTGAAAATCACTTTTACAGACTGACACATTATGAAACCACTTTTTTTGATTTATTTAAATGCACATGTCCAAACTGTTTTTTCAGACCACCACCATGTGTATTCTCGGTGACTGCCTACACTCCAGCAAGGGCAACCAGCCTTAGTGATGCTGAATGTATTTGCATTACAGACTGAAACCTGAAAACCCCACTCGCTTGTAAATACTGTGCATGACTATACATGGCAAGCACATGGGTGTGTGCTAAGACTCTGCTTCTTCCCCCAAAAATTCGCTCCCCCTTTCCATCTAATGCAACTGTGAAATCACCAGAGCAATACGCAATAAATCTCTGCCTATAATTCCTCTCTGCACACAGAGTCATGTTTTCACATTAGTCCCAAAACGAAATTTCTTTGCCAATTTGAAAGCACACTTACTGCTCTTTTTTTTTTCGGGGCAAGTGAAAATCACTTTTTACAAGTGAAAATCACTTTTACAGACTGACACATTATGAAACCACTTTTTTTGATTTATTTAAATGCACATGTCCAAACTGTTTTTTCAGACCACCACCATGTGTATTCTCGGTGACTGCCTACACTCCAGCAAGGGCAACCAGCCTTAGTGATGCTGAATGTATTTGCATTACAGACTGAAACCTGAAAACCCCACTCGCTTGTAAATACTGTGCATGACTATACATGGCAAGCACATGGGTGTGTGCTAAGACTCTACTTCTTCCCCCAAAAATTCGCTCCCCCTTTCCATCTAATGCAACTGTGAAATCATTAGAGCAATACGCTTTAAATCTCTGCCTATAATTCCTCTCTGCACACAGAGTCATGTTTTCACATTAGTCCCAAAACTAAATTTCTTTGCCAATTTGAAAGCACACTTACTGCTCTTTTTTTTTTCGGGGCAAGTGAAAATCACTTTTTACAAGTGAAAATCACTTTTACAGACTGACACATTATGAAACCACTTTTTTTCATTTATTTAAATGCACATGTCCAAACTGTTTTTTCAGACCACCACCATGTGTATTTTCGGTGACTGCCTACACTCCAGCAAGGGCAACCAGCCTTAGTGATGCTGAATGTATTTGCATTACAGACTGAAACCTGAAAACCCCACTCGCTTGTAAATACTGTGCATGACTATACATGGCAAGCACATGTGTGTGCTAAGACTCTGCTTCTTCCCCCAAAAATTCGCTCCCCCTTTCCATCTAATGCAACTGTGAAATCACCAGAGCAAGACGCAATAAATCTCTGCCTATAATTCCTCTCTGCACACAGTCATGTTTTCACATTAGTCCCAAAACGAAATTTCTTTGCCAATTTGAAAGCACACTTGCTGCTCTTTTTTTTTTCGGGGCAAGTGAAAATCACTTTTACAGACTGACACATTATGAAACCACCATGTGTAACTACAACAAAAACAATTTCCATTTCTATTATTCTTTTCTTAAGTTACCACATACATCCCCTCTCAAACTGTAAACTCACCTTTAAAATTAGTTAGTTGTGAAAGAAATGTGACACTCAAACAGCAGATTATCAGAGCCAGGATGTCTGTTCTGTTCACCTCTCTCCTCTCAGCAGAACCAGATAATGGCAAACTTTCCCTGTATTTTTCCACACATATACATGTAAGTTTCAAATCTCAGTGCTTCCCCCTTTTTTTCAAATGTAATCACACATTTCTATTGGTTGAAAACCAACCCTTTTCCAAAAGTACCCTTCCCCCAACTTGACTTCTGCCTAGTACCCTTCCCCCAACTTGACTTCTGCCTGCTACCATAGCAACAGCTCATGGAACACTGCTGTGTTGAGTTAGGTCAGAAGTTCGCCAAACAATGTTTCAATTCCACAGAGCAAGAGTGCTTGACTTTTCAAACCTAACAGCAAATCCATAGTACTGTTCTTTGGTTACACATTTTTTTGTACCAATACAAAACATGCTTCTATTAATTTACACATACAGCCTAGTTTTTATTCTAGAATGGTATGAAACAGCCAATCAGTTCTTTTTGTTTTGAAAAAAATATGTATGCCTCCATTTCCAAACTGTCTTTCTTTTCATATTGCCATTCTACTGAAAGACACCTCCTGAGTGCATCCAGTTCTCCTTTGAAGATGTTCACAGTGTGGATTGTAGGGCACAGCTATGTCTTCTGGAGTGAAAAGTTTGCAGAGAAAACAGGTATGGTGAGAGACCTTGCTTTGCCAAATGTAGACATTAAATGGATTGGTCAGAGAGGGTTAAAGTGGCACCAATTGATGCCATTGGTGAAATCCTTCATTCAAATCCAACACCCTGACCTCATAATAGTGCACTGTGGTGGCAATGACCTAGGCACTTTGACTGGGGTAGGTCTGGAAATGCTTATGAAGGACACCTTTGCACAACTGTTTACACTTTTCCCTAAAACTGCCTTTGTGTTTTCCAACATATGCCAAAGGCAAAAATGGAACTGGTCCAATCATTTCTGTCCACAGATTGACAAAGCAAGAAAGCACGTCAACAAATCTGTTTCTGCTTTCCTCCGTGACTATGGTATGGGTGCCATTTACCACAACAACTTGCGTTATGACATGCAAGACATTTATAGAGGAGATGGAGGTGCTCATCTTTGGTTCTCTCTCCCCGAGATGGCCCACTTCCTGGTGGCCGTCGGCCTTTGGTACTCCCCCTACTCCGACCCTCAAAGTCAGGAATTTGGGAGTTACCTTTGACAACCAGCTCAACTTCATGGCTCATGCAAATAAGGTCGCAGCCACTGCTCATTACAAACTCCGAATGATAAGGAAAATCATTCCTTTCCTGCCAGATACTGCTGCTAAAACTTTGGTCAGTTCTTTAGTGCTTTCATCACTAGACTATTGTAACTCTCTTTTTCTTAATGCCCAAGTTAGGGTTATAAAAAAACTACAGACAATACAAAATGCTTCAGCGCGTCTTCTGTCCAGATCACCAAAGTTTGCTCCTATCACTGACACCATAAGAACTTTTCACTGGCTGACCATCCAAAACAGGATTAAGTTCAAGTCACTTTGTATAATTTACAAAGCACTTCATGATCAGGGGCCTCGCCTCCTCAAGGACAAGCTTATTCCTTACATACCATCCAGACAGCTTCGCTCTTCCAATCTGAACCAACTAGTGGTTCCACGCTCTAAAACAGTGTCCTGGGGTGACCGCCGGTTTCTAGTCGCCGCCCCAAAGATATGGAACACTCTGCCTCATCACATTAGAACTTGCCCCTCACTTTTACAGTTCCGTAGGAAGCTGAAAACCTGGCTGTTTAATCAGTGATAGTATACCTTTCTCCTCTTGTTTCCCATGCCTCGTTAAGAGACACCTGCTAAGGTCTAGCGCCGAGACGCCTACGGGTATTCGTTCGCGCTTAACAAATGTCAAAAATAAATAAATAAATAAATGGTGTGCACTTCAATGATGAAGGGAACAGAGTCTTCCTCTTGAACCTTAGACTCTGCATCGGTACTTACTTGTAGGTACCACTAAAAAAATGACTTCATAAACACAACAGCTCTTTTTAGAGCTCCCTAATATCTAAACTCTTAAATCTGCTTTTCTTTTTTTTTTTTTTTTTTTTTTTTACCGTACGCTTACCGTAAGCTTACCGTACGCGTACCCCGTGATTTTTTTTAAAATCAATAAATGTTTTTTTTGTACTTTTCTGTCCTTCTTTGACCCCCTTACAAATGTTAGGGGGTCTGTAACTCTCCTCATTGCCCCCTTTCCTTGTTTTCACTCTTTTTTTTCAGAGTGAAATACACAAAATGGCGGCCGCCGCTTCCTGGTTTCGACCGATTCGAATGTTTACTAAGATCTAAGAGCCAATCAGAATCGCGCTCGCGCACGCCACCGTTCGCTTACCGTAAGCGTACGGTAAGCGTACCGTAAGCGGGCTCAGATATATATATTGATTTAAAGGCTATTTTCTCAGAATCTACTGAACAGATTTACACCAAACCTACAAAAGGCACTTCCTTGACCTAGGGACTACCTCTCTGCCAAATTTTGAGTAATTCTGTTCAGCCGTTCGGGCTGTAGCTCGTTCTAAAGGTCCTATGGAAAAATGCATGGGAAAAACGCGTTTTGGGACCCCCCTTTTATCTCAGCCCCCGCTTGACTAATCCCCACGAGACTTTTAGGGTAGGAGCGGAGCGTAGCGCCCCACCTATTTTGAAAAATTCACGAGGATTCGTCAACCGGCGCCAAAGTTATTCAAAATAGAATGTTGCGGATTTCCTATGGAAAAGGGGTCCTAACTATAACTACCTACTGGCGACCGCCAGTAGGTAATATATATATATATATATATAAATATATATATATAAAGTTCCACAATGCAACAACGCATCCGATGCACTCCTTCCCAATGACAGTCCAAACACAGTCTTGCGGCCTCACGGTGGTTTATTCATCAAAATCAAGCCACTTTTACCCAATGCGTTTCGGCGTAACCGCCTTGATCACGGGTAGTTACACGCTTAGTGCTTTACAGATTTTAAACAAAAACGTGACGAAAATAATAAAAACAGAAATAGGACATATACATAGGAACTTCAAATACATAGTTCCTGAATTGTCAGCCATCTTGAAGAGGTGCAATTTACATACAAAGAACTGCAAAATTATAATAGTTCTTCTATTAATGACCCTTATAAACATTCATCCATGTATAAATACAATAATTTGAAGACCTGCGCATAACATCAGTAATTGTCGTCACCTTAGATCATTAACATATAATATGTACTAAGCTCGCACGTGTTATGAACTAAATGCTTGTATTTTATAATCAAGTCTCAGAGATGTCTTGAGCATACTTTAATTATGTGTAAGAGTACTATCAGCTGCGCTACGATAAGTATCGGTTTTGTGTCTTTCAACATAACTTTATTACTTATTTCTAGTAGTCACAAACAGTAAGCGCTGCCTATGGATAAAACATAGTTAAGTTTCTACTGAAGAAAGAGGAAGAGAGAGAAATCTAGGTAAATCCCTACTCTCTAAGTACTAGCCTCTAATCAAGTGCAAGCATATCGTAAATAACAGACATCACTTTAGTAGGTATTGCAAATACGAAAATGTCACAGGAGAGCTATAGTAAACATTCCTGAAACGCTAGGTATAAATTTCTGGCTTATACTGAAATTCACGAGAATACCTTAAAATATCATAATATCAAAGTAAACGCTTTCGAAATGCTGCAAATGACAAAGCAGAAATTACTGCAGAGATAAAGCATCATTATCCTCCACCATATATTGATAAACATATCTCGTTAAGAGTATATGTAAAATATAATAATTCCATAAAACCCCAGTGGGTGAAAATACGTATATAAAGAAATTTTAAATAAGAATTTTTCATAAGTGTAGAGGTATGACAACTCGATGAAAACCCCAGTGGGTAAGCATTAAGAAATTAAGCAAAAAAGAAACATTCATATGCTTATCAATTTGTGCCATGTGTTCAGAAAATTCTAAATTTTGTAATTTTTAGTTTATGAATGCATTATATAACCCCAGTGGGTTATTGAACTCCTTTGCATAAACATCATGTCCGCATTAAAGACAAGAATGTGAACGGTGTAACAGCACAATAAAACCCCAGTGGGTGAATATTAAGTGATTAAGCAACTTTGTAACATACATATGCTTATCCATTTGTTCAAATATACTCAAATTTATGTTTTTTAAAACATTTTAAATGCATTATATAACCCCAGTGGGTTATTGGACTCCTTAGCATGAACATCATACCAGATTTAAGGCAAACATTTATATTGAGTCTGATTAAGCAGTAAACCTTCATATGTCTGCACCATCTAAAAAAGTAAACAAAAATAGGATACAATTATAAATTAGGCCAATTACAAATTAATTGAGAAAAACTGTTAAAAACATGGATGTCTTTGTAGAAGTATTAAAAGTCAAAATCCACATAATGTTCACATAATGTACATATTGCAAACAACCCAATTGAGAAGTTGGCTATTCACCAAGAAACCAGGCTAATTCTTCTTCAGAATTCAAACCCCATGGAATCTTGGTGTTGAGTTCTAAAATATAATGGGATTCAAGTTGTCGTAGCTTGCGAATTCTATCTCCCCCCCTGATGGTGTCGGATGTTAATGGCATATGCAAGTGATGAGCCACTAACCTCTGAGGATCGTCAGCGGGAACAATGATGAGCAGAGTATCCTCCCTCGTCCCCAAAGCACAGCGGCGCACAGGGTGTGTACAACTCCTAGGCGACCCTGCACCCCGGGGAAAGGGGAAGTGGATAAAACAAGAAAAAAGTCTGCCAGATGTTCTCCTTCTCCTGTTCTCCCTCTATGGCCCTGGGGGGACGTGTAGAAGTCGTGGGAGCAGGAAGATACTGTATGCACACAGGAGAGAGAGAGTAAGGGATTAATACAAGTAATGGTGCGTACCCTCGCCTACTATTCTACCTCGGCAGTTACTCACCAAGAACCATGGCAAGCAGCTCTGAGAACAGTGTAGTCCACACGGGAAATGTTCAGGAAGACTATACTGAATCCGGACACAGAATCCTGATACGCGGTGCAAGTCCCAACAAACAAAACAGCGTAACCGCGCTCAGCTCCAAAAGTAAATTACAACCTAAATACCTGAATAATCCGAAGATTTGCACGGCGTGGGAAGATACCCACTGAGACCAAGGAACGTGGCTCACGGAGCTACAGCAGTCCTGCGGGGAATACCATCCGCTCTGCCTGACTCCGGACCACTGCTGCGGTCCCCACTGCAGGTAGTGAAGAATAAATGAGGCAAAAAATGGCAGCAGCTTCCGTACTGACACTACGAACCGCAGAAGTTCAGAGCAGCGGAAAAGCGGGTTGACCCATCCGCTACGAGGCTGCTAACTGGAACGGCGGAGGCTACTCAGCTGCAGGGAATTTCGGCATAGGACTGGAAAGGCTGGAAACTGGCTTCCAGGCAGTTTGCAAAGCCCCGCGCTAAACCAGGGGCGGGGCTTTGTAGCTTCGAAATGCAGGCTTCCCCTTCCGGTGATTCCGCGGTGGGGCTTCTGGGAGTTGTAGTGTTCTATGACCTGAGGGGGTCAGACCTCGTTCTATGTTGTTCATAATGCCTCTTCCTGGCGCTCCACCTAAGGGAACGCAGGTAGGACCGCCTGCCCCATGTCGAGAAGCCAGTGAGCGCTACAGAACCCCCTCTCAATAACCGCCGTCTCGGTGGTTGACCCGGTTTCCCGGGATTTTCCGCATGAAACCTGTTCACCAAGAGAGGGCAATGCAGATTATCCACTGGTTCCCAGGTTCGATCCTCTACTCCAAACCCTTTCCAATCTACCAGGTACTGCACTTTTCCCCTGACCATGCGAGAGTCTAAAAGTTTATGCACCTCGTATTCTTTCTCACCATCTACGTTGATGGGAACGGGTTTAGGAGGTAATCGTGTCGTAACCGGACAAGGCAGAAGTAGGGACACGTGAAAGACAGGATGGATGTGCCATGACGCTGGAAGAGAGAGGCGCATCGCTACAGGATTGATTACTTTCTCTACGGTGTAGGGACCGATGTATTTGGGAGCTAATTTACCCACCCCTTTAAGATGGAGGTTCTTTGTGGCCAACCAAACCTTATCCCCTACTGCATATGATGGTGCGGGGGCCCTTTTGGTGTCTGCATGTCGTTTTTGAGCGGTTTGGGCCAAGATCAATTGGTGTTTGGCGTCGATAAGCACCGCTCGCAGGTGAGCGTGATGTTCTTGTATGCTGGGGTGATTGGATCTGACAGGCCAGTCAAAGGGGAGCATGTTTGGGTGTGAACCATACATACAGAAGAAAGGGGAGCAACCCAGTGTGGAGTGTTCTGCATTGTTGTAGGCGAATTCAGCCATCCAGATAAGGGGAAACCAATCAGAAGTGTTTTGGAGTGTGAAGCATCTAAGGTATTGTTCTAGGGCTTGATTAAGCCGCTCCGTCTTACCATCAGTTTGAGGGTGATAACTGGAAGATAGACGGGCTTCTATGTTTAATGTGCTACACAGCTCTTTCCAAAACCGCGAAGTGAATTGTGTTCCCCTGTCTGTGATAAGTGCTCTGGGTATTCCATGGGCCCTGATGACATGTTGCAAGAACAGAAACGCAAGTTCGAGGGAAGTGGGAAGATGTGTGAGTGGAATGAAATGTCCCATCTTCGTTAAATGATCGACTATCACTAAGACTGTGGTATACCCCTTGCACGGTGGCATTTCAACTATGAAGTCCATTGATACTGTATGCCATGGAGAAGGGGGAATCGGAATGGGTTGTAGCAAGCCAGCAGGTTTGGTGTGTTTGGCTTTTCCTTGAACACAGATGGCACAATTCTTGACATAGTCCCTGGTATCTTTCTTCAACGTGGGCCACCAAAAATGTCTTTCCATCAAGGCGATGGTTTTTGTTTCTCCCAAATGTCCTCCTAGCGACGAATCATGAGCCCAGGCCAGTACTTGTTGTTGCAGAGATGTGATGGGTACATACAAAGCGTGATCGTGGTACGCTAAATCGCCGGTCGTGCTCCGCTGGTCTGGATTGATTTGAACCCATGCAGGGACATCTAGGGTTGTTAGAGCACCTTTCATCTCGTCGAGGAACTCCTGTGAAAGAATGGTTACCAACACTTGTGCAGGGAAGGCAGAGACAGGAATAATGGCTGGTGGTTCCTTCAGGTCTTCCTCAGGTGGATCTCCAGAATCATTCCTCCGGGATAGGGCATCTGCCTTCCCGTTTTGTGGTCCAGGTCTGTACTTAATGACGAAATCGTAGTCAGAAAAGAATAACGACCATCGTAACTGGCGAGGAGTTAACGCTTTTGCGGTCTTGAGAAAAAGGAGATTGCGGTGATCAGTGTAAATTTCGACTGTATGAAGTGCTCCCAAGAGATAATGACGCCATTCCTCACATGCCCGTTTTATGGCCAGCAATTCTTTATCCGTGATGGAGTAGTTTATCTCACAAGGTGTGAGTTTCTTTGAAAAGAAAGCAATCGGATGTAGTTGACCGGTTGTAGGATGTCGCTGAGATAGAACTCCTCCCAAGGCGTACTGTGAAGCGTCGGTTTCTACTACAAAGGGTGCCCCCGGATCAGGGTGACGTAAAATGGGGGCCTGGGTGAACCGTTCTTTGAGCTTTTCGAACGCATGGTCGGCTTCCTTGGACCACACAAACGGGGTGTTTTTCTTCAGCAGACCAGAAATAGGTTGTATGACTTTCGAAAAGTCTTTTATGAACCGCCTATAGTAATTGGCGAATCCCAAAAATCTCTGAACAGCTTTAACGTTTCCTGGAGCCTTCCATTCCGTGATGGCTGTCACCTTGATGTTGTCCATTTGAAAACCTTCGGCATTGATGATATAACCCAGGAAGGCAACTTCATCGACGTGGAACAGGCATTTTTCCAACTTGGCGAACAAAGAGTGTTGTTGTAATCGCTTCAATACCTTCTTCACATGGATGATGTGCTCCTGACGGTTGGCAGAGTAAATGAGAATATCGTCTATATAGACAATGCAAATGGTGTCCAATAAGCCTCTGAGCACTTCATCCATGAAAAATTGAAACGCTGCAGGGGCGTTACATAAACCAAAAGGCATTACTTGGTATTCATATAATCCAAATTTTGTCCTGAACGCTGTTTTCCACTCGTCCCCAGCTTTGACCCTTACGAGGTGGTAAGCGACTCGGAGGTCCAATTTGGTAAAGCTACTAGCTCCTTTTAGTTGATCCAGCAACACCGGAATTAATGGTAATGGGTACCGATTTTTAATGGTTACTTTATTTATGGCTCTGTAGTCAATGCATGTTCTGAGCTCATCGCAGTCCTTCTTAGAAATAAAAAAAAGGGGGGATGAAGCCGGCGAAGAGGAGTGGCGGATGAATCCGGAGGCAAGGTTTTCTTCGAGGTAGGACTTGAGATAACGTGTTTCGTTTTCTGTGAGAGCGTATACCCGACTGCACGGTATGTCGGCACCTGGAATGAGATCTATACGGCAATCGTATGGTCTGTGTGGTGGTAACTGGGTAGCTTTCTGTTTGTCAAATACCTCCTGATAATCAGTATACTCCACAGGTAGGGAGGTGGAGCAGCAGAACTTCTTCTCTTCACATCCTGTGGACAGCAACCCAGCTTGGGATGTCATGGCGTTGTCCTGTACCGGGGAACTCCTATAACAATGCTCTTGACAGAACGGAGAAGTCAAAGAAACAGTGCGATCCGTCCATCTGATGACAGGGTCATGCAGGGTTAACCAGGGCATTCCCAGAATGAGGCAAAAATCCGGGGCATCTATCAAATCGAATTGAATGAGCTCATAATGGTTCTCGCCCACTCGCACTTCCAAAGGGGTAGTATGAAAACGTACCGGACCAGAAGTCATTGTTTTGCCATCTACCGCTTTAACTACTTCTGGGATGGTTTTACGTTCACACAAAACTCCTAGACGTTGGGCGTATTGTTGATCAATGAAGTTCCCGGTGGCTCCGGAGTCAATCAAGGCAGCGACACATATAGCCTTATCGGGGGACACCCAAACAGTTACGTTCAGATTGATGTGTGCCACGGAGGGCTGAATGGTGTTGGCTAACATAGAGGGGATCTGGTGTGATCCATAACCCAAGGAGGCGACCCCGTCCATACTTGGGTTCATTAGTTTTCCGTCTTCTGAAGAGCAGATTTCTGTGGCTTGGCCTCTGTTCCACGGTCAGGTCCTCTGGCTCGGGCTCTACAGTCCTTGATAAAATGGCCGCTTTTGCCACAATAGAGACAGAGCTGACGTTGGCGCCTCTTCTCCCTTTCTTCTGGTGTAAGGGGGCCCCTGATCCCCCCGATCTGCATTGGCTCTGCTCCGTTTGCTGACTTTGTCTGTTCTTCCAGAAATACACGAGCCCTGGGTGTAGGGAAACGGGAGTCCCCACGGCCTCGATCACCCTTCCTCTCTTGCAGTCGATGATCCAATTGGACGGCTAACTCTATCATTTCTTCACACGTATTGGGTAGTCTTACCACTTGGGAGAGGACGTCTTTCATCTCACTCCGCAGCCCCTGATAGAATAGAGTGGTCCTTTTTTCTTGTGGCCAATCGGTTTCAACAACAAGACGATTGAAGGTGGTGATATAAGTGAGCAAGTCTTGAGACCCCTGTCGAAGGGTAATCAGTTCTTTGTCTAAGGCCATCATGTGCGTTTTTCTATCAAAGAGCTTCCGCATCTCGTTACAAAACTCAGGAAAGTTATGGAGCACCGGGTCATTTCGTTCCATTAATGGGATTGTCCAACTTGCAGCGTTACCCCCCATGTAGGACATCATGAATGACGTTTTTGATGCATCGTCCTGGAAGATAATCGGTTTACACAAGAAATGAAGTCTACAGTGTTTAAGAAATATCTCAAATTTTTTCGGATCGCCATAATAACGTTCAGGGGGTGCTAAAGGAATACCGGGGTTCTGCACTATGTGTACGGTGGGTGAAGTGCCCTGGGCAGGGGGTAGTGACGTTGGGTCGGGTAGAAAACTAGCTCCCTGTGACGGTACCCCAATAGAAGAGGAAGGAGGGGGAAGAGTACTGTCCTTGATATAGGGGCATTTACCAAAGGCATATGTTTTCCCTGCTCTAGAAATACCCGCTACCTCTCTTCTTAATGACCCGACCTCGTTTTTCAACTCATGGGTTTCTGCCCGGGAAGTGTGTAATTCCTGTTGGAGGGCGGTAAGGCTATCCAACAGGGAGGCAAGAACCACATTGGTATCCATTGTTCAGGCTGACACGTAAACGTGGGCTTTTGCAATCTGTCGGATGTTAATGGCATATGCAAGTGATGAGCCACTAACCTCTGAGGATCGTCAGCGGGAATAATGATGAGCAGAGTATCCTCCTTCGTCCCCAAAGCACAGCGGCGCACAGGGTGTGTACAACTCCTAGGCGACCCTGCACCCCGGGGAAAGGGGAAGTGGATAAAACAAGAAAAAAGGCTGCCAGATGTTCTCCTTCTCCTGTTCTCCCTCTATGGCCCTGGGGGGACGTGTAGAAGTCGTGGGAGCAGGAAGATACTGTATGCACACAGGAGAGAGAGAGTAAGGGATTAATACAAGTAATGGTGCGTACCCTCGCCTACTATTCTACCTCGGCAGTTACTCACCAAGAACCATGGCAAGCAGCTCTGAGAACAGTGTAGTCCACACGGGAAATGTTCAGGAAGACTATACTGAATCCGGACACAGAATCCTGATACGCGGTGCAAGTCCCAACAAACAAAACAGCGTAACCGCGCTCAGCTCCAAAAGTAAATTACAACCTAAATACCTGAATAATCCGAAGATTTGCACGGCGTGGGAAGATACCCACTGAGACCAAGGAACGTGGCTCACGGAGCTACAGCAGTCCTGCGGGGAATACCATCCGCTCTGCCTGACTCCGGACCACTGCTGCGGTCCCCACTGCAGGTAGTGAAGAATAAATGAGGCAAAAAATGGCAGCAGCTTCCGTACTGACACTACGAACCGCAGAAGTTCAGAGCAGCGGAAAAGCGGGTTGACCCATCCGCTACGAGGCTGCTAACTGGAACGGCGGAGGCTACTCAGCTGCAGGGAATTTCGGCATAGGACGGGAAAGGCTGGAAACTGGCTTCCAGGCAGTTTGCAAAGCCCCGCGCTAAACCAGGGGCGGGGCTTTGTAGCTTCGAAATGCAGGCTTCCCCTTCCGGTGATTCCGCGGTGGGGCTTCTGGGAGTTGTAGTGTTCTATGACCTGAGGGGTCAGACCTCGTTCTATGTTGTTCATAATGCCTCTTCCTGGCGCTCCACCTAAGGGAACGCAGGTAGGACCGCCTGCCCCATGTCGAGAAGCCAGTGAGCGCTACAGATGGTTGCCGGTATTCGGTCAATTACAAAGAATTTCAACAAATTGCGGTTGCTTTTGTGGAATTCCTCATAATGTCGTGCTATTGGGGAGAGTTTGTCCTTATTCTGAATCGCCCTCATGTGTTCCAAGATTCGTTTCTTGGCAGCAAACATAGTACTTCCTACGTATCTCTTGGCACAAGGGCAATTCAGTACATATATGCAGTAGTCAGATAGACAAGTTAAATGTTTCTCAATAAGTCTATCTTCATCTGTGATAGGGTAATAAACTCTTTTCACATTTGAACTGAATTTGCAAGCTTTACACACCATACAGGTGTAGAAACCCTGAATGTCTGTAGTTACTGTTCTTGCACTGCTCATTTCATTTTTACATAATTTGTCACGCAGGGAATTAGTCTTCCTATAAGTTACACTCAGTGCATCCTTGACAACTTCATCTAATGTCGGTTCGGTTTTTAAGATGTCCCAGTGTTTCTTAAGACATCTTTTGACATCATATGATCCTGAATTATGAGTTGTTATGTACCTGACAACTTGGTTGGTACCATCATCTTGGTTATCTTTGGGGACCAGCAGGTCTGCATGTTTGAAATCATTGGCTTTCAGGCGTGCTTGCGTGATATCATGTAGTTTGTATCCCCTCTCCAGAAATCTTTCTTGCATTACATTGCATTCCTGTTCAAAATCAGAATCAGAGCTGCAGTTCCTCCGAGCCCGGAGGAGCTCACCAAACGGAATACTCTTAATAAGGGCCTTAGGGTGTCCACTTTCGGCGTGTAGTAGCGTATTCCCTGATGTTTTTTTGCGATACAGTTTGGAGATCAGTGTGTCATTGACTACCTGAATCTGTAAATCTAAAAACTCAATACTAGACCTACTTAAAGTCCCTTCAAATTTCAAATTGACCTCATTGTTATTGAGATCATCAATGAACTCTTTGGCAAGATCTTCACTACCCTCCCAGATGATGAAAAGATCTATATATCGTAGCCATGTTTTTACATGGCCACGATAAAGGTTGTGCAGTTTTGGCACCTGCTGCTCCCAGTACCCCATAAAAAGGTTAGCATAACTAGGAGCAAAGCAGGTGCCCATGGCAGCACCCTGGGTTTGTCTGTAGAAGATATCGTTGAAGACAAAAAAGTTGTTCTCCAAACAATACCTAATCATCTCCAACACCATGTCTGTATGCTGCAGGAATGAGATGGAACGTGACATGAGGAAATGTTTACATGCTAGTATTCCATCTGAGTGTTTGATGGCCGTGTAGAGACTACACACATCCAATGTAATCAGCAAGTAGTTCTCCTGCCGTGAATTTCAGTATAAGCCAGAAATTTATACCTAGCGTTTCAGGAATGTTTACTATAGCTCTCCCGTGACATTTTCGTATTTGCAATACCTACTAAAGTGATGTCTGTTATTTACGATATGCTTGCACTTGATTAGAGGCTAGTACTTAGAGAGTAGGGATTTACCTAGATTTCTCTCTCTTCCTCTTTCTTCAGTAGAAACTTAACTATGTTTTATCCATAGGCAGCGCTTACTGTTTGTGACTACTAGAAAAAAGTAATAAAGTTATGTTGAAAGACACAAAACCGATACTTATCGTAGCGCAGCTGATAGTACTCTTACACATAATTAAAGTATGCTCAAGACATCTCTGAGACTTGATTATAAAATACAAGCATTTAGTTCATAACACATGCGAGCTTAGTACATATTATATGTTAATGATCTAAGGTGACAATTACTGATGTTATGCGCAGGTCTTCAAATTATTGTATTTATACATGGATGAATGTTTATAAGGGTCATTAATAGAAGAACTATTATAATTTTGCAGTTCTTTGTATGTAAATTGCACCTCTTCAAGATGGCTGACAATTCAGGAACTATGTATTTGAAGTTCCTATGTATATTGTCCTATTTCTGTTTTTATAATTTTCGTCACGTTTTTGTTTAAAATCTGTAAAGCACTAAGCGTGTAACTACCCGTGATCAAGGCGGTTACGCCGAAACGCGTTGGGTAAAAGTGGCTTGATTTTGATGAATAAACCACCGTGAAGCCGCAAGACTGTGTTTGGACTGTCATTGGGAAGGAGTGCATCGGATGCGTTGTTGCATTGTGGAACTTAATCTAAGACAGGGATTCTCGGACCCTGAGATGGCACCGCGGTATAAGTGTCCCGGTAACTTCTGAGAGTGTGGATATGTATGTATATATATATATATATATATATATATATATATATCCATAGCAGCCGCCATACTTCTGTAAAGTATTCCTGAAACATTGACAAAGCCAGTTCCTTGCATAGGAGAGACCTACTGGCTTTTCTAATTATTAATTGAATGCCTTTTCCTGCAGAGTTTCCGCATTTGAATTATTGTGCAGCGTATTTGGTTGAAGTCTGATCTATCTTATGAAACTACAGGCCACTCAATTAAGTATGGTTCTGAGAGAGGTAGAGTAAGAAAATAGGGTAATACAATTTTCATTGAGGTTATTCTGTATGTATCTATATATGTATGGGTGTGGTGCCTCAATATCTCTGGTGACGTGTGAATGGATGACTGAATGTGTGATCTATGCCAGCATGTAAGCTGTGTTTCATTACGCCCATTTCCTCTCCGTTCTTCCTCAGCCAGATCCATCTTCTCTCAGAGTCGTCTCCTATGTCATGCTTTCTCCTATCTGTGCTGTGTTGCATCATCAGTCGACTCTTCTTAAACCTCTGCCTACCACTTGCCTCTATTATATTTGTGTATATAATAAAATCAGTGTGTTCATAGCATGTGTGGCTTTAGATATAAATACTCTACATACTCTTGCCATCTTGTGTTGGGCTCGGATATTACAATTTACTTTTTCTTTAAATAAGCTTTGAATCCTTAGTCCACAATATGCATGGGCAACGACTCTACTTTAGATAGTTTTTTTCCACCATGGGTTTCAGTTGTGGTCAGCAGCAGCTCAGAGATCAATGCTATCCTTGTGGCTTTTTTGGGCCTAACATTTCGAGACCGATGATTCTGATAGCAGTCACTGCACACAGTTCCCCTAACGGGACACCACTCTTCTATCAACTGTGACCACTTCGCCTCTATACCCTGGTCCCAGACTTGGTCGAGTCCTCTTTGATCTCCACAGAACTCGTGTCGGAGAACATAAGAAGGAAGAGGGTGATGAAAAACCCACCCTTCCAGTTTTTTCCATAGGGCAACACTGAATATACTTATCTCTCCCAAACACAAGTCCTCCTGTGAGTTCTGCTTTGTCTTTTGATGTTAAAAGACTTTTAAGTACCGAAGGAAAAGGAGTTAAGCACACTCGAAAATGCAGCAAGGCGTCCTCTGAGGCTCCCAACATCTTCAGCGAACATGACCTGCTTGGCATCGAGGAGGAAGAGGTGGGTCCCTCTAGATCAGAGGTCTTCAAACGTTTTAGCTGCGAGCCTCCCTATGGAAAATGTGTTAATGTCAGCCCTCCCCTTCCCCTTCCCCCTTCCCCCTCCCCCCCCACTACCACCAAAACTTTATGGCAAGTATTCGGTGAGCCGGAGTGAAAGGGCTGAGCGCAGGGCACATGGCTTATGTGATCATTTCAGGAGTACTTTTTCTATAGCTCATATACCACACTAAATATGAAACTTACAAAACAGCAAATGAATCAAACAAAAACAGTTATTGACCCAAAAATATTGCACCCTATAATTGAGGTGTTGTTAGCCCCTCACACTCCTGGACCCCAATGCAACTACACTTGCTGCACTAATGATAACTTCGGTTCTGAGTAGCAGGCTATCTCCTCTGCCTCTTTTATCCCTTTGCCACCATGCCGGACCATCACTCTAATCTTGAAACAGGCCCTTTTAGAAAAAAAGAGCTCCCATGTGTTTTTTTTTTCTGCAATGGTGCCCTTAGTCCTAATATTAGAAAGGAAAATAAGCTCCATTGCACCTTTTTTTAAAGTGAGATAGTCGTTATTGTGATGCAGTGGGCCCCTCTGGCCCATGGGCCCCAGTGTTGCTGAACCTGCTTCACTGATGCAAAGACGGCAGTCTCCCCTGCCCTTTGTTAAAAAAATGGTCTCCCATCTAGCCACACACCCTTCTCTGCTATCTCTCTGAGGCCAAACAAAGATGTCCCCACTGCTTAAATTTTTTCCCTCCTGTGGGCTATTGCTCTGAGGCTCAAATCAACACTGACAAGTGTGAAGTAGGCTCTAATGCTAAGGAAGGATAGAAAACAGCCATAATTAAGGTTTAGCTGGCTCCTCATACCCTGGTTCCTGCTGCCACTGTACCTTCAGTATCTATGATTCTTTCTGCACCTTTATGTTAAAAAGCGGAAAGAGTAACTTGGGCTCAAACCTGGTTCCTCAGCTTCATGGTCAGCCACTATGCCGTTACACTATATCCTCTTAACCAGTCATTAATTGATTGAGTCACTTAAACTCCTGGCCACTGGAATTATGAGTTTTTGACGTAGCAACGTTTTCCGCATAGTTATGGATTTACCACATTTGCTACATAATCTGCAGATTTTAACAAATAATTTGATTCTAGTACAAACGGATCAAAAGTTACTTAAAACATGGCTGGCGACGTGTTCCAGAGCAGTAGAAGGCCCTTCATAAAGATTGATTGGTCATCTTGCAGTTGCTTATTGATGTATTTGTGTGTTAAACTGGTACTTATGAGGTATAATATTTCACCTGACTGTGTTACCATAACAAAAAATGACAAGAAAAGAAAGTCAAGCTAACCACAAAATGTGCTGGATTACACTGCATAACCTAACTTTTCTGCTTGCATAATTTAATCAACCCTGTTGCATAATTTGGTCCTCTCTTGCCACATAATTCCAGTGGTCCTTCTTAGTGTATCATAGTGACAAAGATTTATTTTTTTAGAGGAAATGTAGGGGTGTTATCAGCTGAGATACTCATAAAAATGCTTGCATTAGGCGCAGTCTGATTACATATTACTAAAAACTATATTTTGTAGCAACGTGTTTTTATTTCAAACACTGCATCATTTTGCAGTAGCCTATGCTTGATAGTGTGTAATGCAAGGTTAAAATAATAACTTAAATTTTCACAGTGCTTTCTGTCACAGGCTGGTACCTCACAAATGTCACTGTGTCTCAATTCGTCAACAAGGGTTCAATTATGTGTTAAGGTTTCAGACTCAGACATCTGCAGTGATGGTATTTGTCTACTGAAGTTTCTTAACATGAAAGAGTACATTTACCAAGGGTCAGTTTCACTTGATTTTAATTTTCAATTAATCTGTTTGCTCATTATTTTATATGCAGTTAGCTTACAGCAAAAAAACAAAATACTCAGGCTATTTAGTTCTTTTCTTTTCAGCCAACTTCTTGACACTTAGTGACCTCCCTTCAGGGCACTCCAAATCAGTGTTCCCTATCTTTTTAATCCACATTTCTAGGGCTGCGTGTAAATGAGACAACCTGGAAATGCAGCAAAGGAATAAGGCAGCAGTTCCCGGCGATCTTCATTTGCATGCAATTCAAAAGGCATTCGCACCACCTTGGGAACCATCCACAGACCCCCAGGGGGGCGCATCCTACAGCTTGAAGACCTCTGCTCTAGTTCGTAGCAGCCCAACGTGCGCCTGGCTTGAAACGTTGTCCTTGAGCACCTCTGAGGAGAAAGACCAGTATGGGACACCTACCGCATGAGGCCCGGCACCAAGAAGATATCGAAGACTATGAATACTGCCAAGCCACGGGGAGAAGCCCTGCCCACTCAAACACCAGTACGCAGAGTCGGAGCACCGCTCGGACTGGAGTCTTGCGTTGAGCTCTGATTAAGGTAAGAATAAGGCCTCAGCCTCTAGCCCACCACCATCCTCTAGCTGCAGTCGGAATCCAGAGAAGGCATTGGAGCCAAGCAAGCTGCCAGCAGAGTGCATTGCGCCACAACACGCTTCAATATGCTCTCACTCGAAGGAGCTGAGCATTTTTAGCATTGAAATAGATGCCGAAAGCACCTGCAGAACCGAATGCTAAATTGACCTAGAGATTGGAGGAGTCCAAGGCCCCCATCTTAGATAAACCAGTTGATGCTAGACAGAAGCGACTAGTCATTCACCGAGATACACAAAAGATTCCTGCCATGCCACCCAATAGCAAGCCATCGACCACGCTGCCCGATTCCTAAATAAAAGGCTAACTTTTTAGGACAAGCTTACTTTCCAGGCTCCACGGCATTCGGTCATATAAAGACTACAAGACCTCCTCCCCATCCTCCCACACCAAAGCATACACTACCACTCCTCCTATACTACTTTCCATCAGACTCTCCTGAGAGGCAAGCCCATTTCTTCGCTGATCCAGGTTGCCCGTGTCAGGAGGGAAACCCTTCTGACCTTCCTGCCGTGGCCTACCACCATAAGATCAATATGCATTTCCTACAGGACGAGGATGACTTCCTGGTGGAGACTCCTCTCCAAGATCAGACACTATGTCCAGTTCCGGCCCATGCTCAAGGCAAGCTCGACCATTTTAAAGACTTAGTCAGAGCTAAGGTGGCTACGCCATGGGTTGAGAAGTTACTTAGAGGTTCTCCCATTGACCCTCTTTACATTAGAGGCTAGGTCCACCCTGATTCCCTGGTGGTATATACAGCACGGATGTAGGCCTCCACTGAAGTAACAGGAGACACCCTCATGACCCCAGAAAAGGAGAGCAAGCACTTCAATGCTGCAGGCAAACACTCAGAAGTTGGTGCAACCACCAAATGCCATACCACCAGTTCGGTAGGTCTGCTGTTGAGGTACAATACGTATTAATAGGAGGTGTTGGGGTTCCTGGTGCAGTACCACCCTGAGACATACAAAAAAAAGGAGTGATAATTTAGTTACAGAGAGAAAAATAATGCAACATCTGTTGCTCACTGAATGCTTGGACACCAATTTTCCCAGTATAAATACTGGCATGCTGGTCTGCCACCACACATAGAGTTTCATGGTTGAAAACAGAGGTCCAACAATACCTCCTTAATATCCCATTTGATGGGGAACATCTTTTTAGTCCCTTTGAGAGAATAGGGTGTATTACATGGTGTGGTTGTGCAAGTTCACCATGTAATACACTTACCAACCCCTTTAGACCGTATATTTCGTTTGTCAAACCTTCATTTCAACCTTGGGTAGCTGTTGCTCTGACCAAGCAGCAAGGCTTACACAAAGGAGCACGTGTAAAGCATTTAAACACCACCAAAACAATTGAAGAAGAAATTGACAAGACACCAAAGAAATCGGACAATTTATAAAAATAAACTATATTTTTATGCATCTTTAGACACCACATCGAAAAGATCCAACAGAGAGTTCCGGAGATATGGAACTTGCAAGATATAATAAAACAAAGCATTTAGTTGTGATGCAGTCATGTAGAGTTACTTTAGGGGACCAAATCCAGTAGGGAGCCAGTCAGTGGGAACAGCAAGGTCCTTAGAAAGAGTTACCTCAGCAGATAAAGCAGTCTTCAGGCCTTTCCAGGCACTTTTATCCTTTACAGGGTTTGCCAATGGAAGTGGTCCTGATGCAAGGGATGAAGAATGCTGAAGATTCTCAAAGGACGCTGGGAATGAAATGCAGTAGGCAGGGGTCTTGTTGCAACTACTCCTCAGTCCAAGAAGGGGATGAGGTGGTCCAAGTCACAGGGTCGACGTCCCTCAAAGTCCTCTCAGTGCTGGCAGAAGTCCAATCATCACTGCACTACCGGGCGTCCAGTATCGTCGTCACAGGCCAGTTTTTCCTGTGTCGATAACTCGCCCTTTGGGGGTCCCAGTTGCACTCCGACGACGAGATGGACTCGGGTGCAACTTTGTGCGCCTGGTGTTGTATGGAGGCTGTTTTCAGTGGGTTGAAGATCCTGGTCTATCAACTTGCCCCAGAAGGTGGCCTGTTCTCAGGACACCCCCGCGCCGCACGGCCACCAGCTGTGTGTGTGCCCCTCGCCTCGCTGCTGCCCGCAGCCTCGTTGTGCCTGCCTCGCTGTTCCCTGCCCCTCCGCCGTATTTTGCGTGTGTGTGTTTAACCGTTTCGTTTCCTAATTGTTTTTTGCCTTTTGACTGTTGTCACTGCTGTCCCCTGAACGTTGTTGTATTGGCTTTGTTGCTTGTTATTCAGTCCCCCTGTGCCTGCCAGCCCCGCTCCCCGCTTCCCGCCGCCGTCCAAGCGGCCACGCCCCCTTTTCGTTTTGTTCCCTCCCCGCTCCCGCCTCCCAGCTGCTCCTCCCTCCCTCCCACTTGGCCATAAATGGTGACCGCGCGGCCCAGGTGAGTGTGACCTGTTCTCAGGACACCCCCGCGCCGCACGGCTACCAGCTGTGTGTGTGCCCCTCGCCTCGCTGCTGCCCGCAGCCTCGTTGTGCCTGCCTCGCTGTTCCCTGCCCCTCCGCCGTATTTTGCGTGTGTGTGTTCAAGCGTTTCGTTTCCTAATTGTTTTTTGCCTTTTGACTGTTGTCACTGCTGTCCCCTGAACGTTGTTGTATTGGCTTTGTTGCTTGTTATTCAGTCCCCCTGTGCCTGCCCGCCCCGCTCCCCGCTGCCGTCCAAGCGGCCACGCCCCCTTTTCGTTTTGTGCCCTCCCCGCTCCCGCCTCCCAGCTGCTCCTCCCTCCCTCCCACTTCGCCATAAATGGTGACGGCGCGTACGCGCAGCGGTCACGCGCAGCGGGCGCGCCGATTGTGCGCCAAAGGCGCGCCAAAGGCAAGCCCGTCTGCCCCTGGTCCCCAGCGATGCAAGTCGACCCGACAGACCTACGACTCCGCGGCCCTCAACGCACTCAATGCCGGCCGAAACCCCACCTGCTGCCGAGCCGCCCCAAGACGCATTCACGGACCCTTCACCTGCACAACCTGCAAGTTCTCCTGCCTCCGAACCTGCACCACGCCCGCCAAGCCAAACTCCAGCAGCGACCTCAAGTGCATCCTGCTCAACACCCGCTCCGTCCACAGACACGCCGTAGAACTCTGGAACCTCCTCGACACAACATCACCATACATCGCCTTCCTCGCTGAAACATGGATGAACGCCTCCTCAGCCCCCGACATCGCCATCCCGGATGGATACAAGATCATCAGGAGGGACCGCGTCAACCAGACCGGAGGAGGCATCGCCATCGTCCACAAGAACACCATCCGCATCACGACCGACGCCGACGACACCCTCGCCACCGCCGAACACCTGCACTTCCAGATTCACACCGACCCAAAGACGACCCTCAGAGGCACCCTCGTCTACCGACCCCCGGGACTACGCACGCAATTCGGCGAAGACATCACGGACTTCATCAGCCCACACGCCCTCCCCTCCGCCGACTACATCCTCCTAGGGGACCTTCACTTCCACCTGGAGAACAACAAGGACCGCAACACCGCCACCCTGCTGGACAACCTCGCCAACCTCGGCCTCAAGCAACTGGTCAACACCCCCACCCACTACGCTGGCCACACGCTTGATCCCGTCTTCTCATCCAGCAAGCACATCAGCTTCAGCCACTCCACCGAACTCCACTGGACCGACCACAGCTGCGTCCACTTCAGGTTCAGAAAAACCACTACCCACCACCACCTGCAACAGGTTCCTCACAGGAGCTGGAGCAAGATCACCGCCGACCAGCTCACCACCTCCCTCAGCCAGAACCCACCTGCCAGCACATCAGACGCCAACGAAGCAGCCCGCAACTTCACGCAGTGGCTGACCGCCTGCGCCGATGACCTCGCACCATTGAAGAACCCTCCCAGCAGGCCCAGAAGCAAGAAAGCCCCCTGGTTGACCGACGAACTCAAGGACTCCAAGAAGACCTGCCGCACCCTCGAGAAAGCCTGGCTCCACGACCGGACCACTGACAACATGACCGCCCTCAAACACGCCACCCGCAAGCACCACCAGCTCATCCGCACCACCAAGAAGAAATCACTCAAGGAGCGACTGGACAACAACGCCCACGACAGCAAGGAACTCTTCAGCGTCGTCAAGGAGTTCTCCAACCCCAGCACCGGCAACAACGACATTACCCCTTCACAAGATCTCTGCGACTCCCTCGCCTCGTTCTTCCACCGCAAGATTGCCGACATCCACAACAGTTTCGGCGCACCATCCACGCACCCAACCAATGAACCCCACCGCCACCCTCCGCACCTGGACCACGGTGACCACCGAAGACACAGCCCACACGATGAACACCATCCACTCCGGCTCTCCAACCGACCCCTGCCCCCACCACGTCTTCAACAAGGCCGACTCCACCATCGCACCCCAACTCCGGGACATCATCAACACCTCCTTCAACACCGCCACCTTCCCGGAGAGCTGGAAGCATGTCGAGCTCAGCGCCCTACTGAAGAAACCAACAGCGGACCCCACCGACCTCAAAAACTTCCGACCAATCTCGCTCTTCCCTTTTCCCGCCAAAGTCATCGAGAAGATCGTCAACAAACAGCTTGCCGCCTTCCTCGAGACGAACGGATCCCTCGACCCCTCGCAGTTCGGTTTCAGAGCCAACCACAGCACCAGACCGCCCTTATCGCAGCCACTGACGACATCCGAGCCCTGCTCGACAACGGGGAAACAGGGGCACTCCTCCTCCTGGACCTCCCCGCAGCATTCGACACTGTCTGCCACCGCACCCTAGTCCAACGCCTCGACAACACCGGCATCCAAGAGAAGGCACTGAAGTGGATCATCTCATTCCTTGCCGGAAGAACACAGAGAGTCCGCCTCCCCCGTTTCGATCCGAGGCCACCGAAGTCATCTGTGGAGTCCCACAAAGGATCATCACTCAGCCCCACCCTCTTCAACGTCTACATGAGACCTCTAGCCGCCATCGCACGCCAACACAACCTCAACATCATCTCCTATGCCGACGACACCCAGCTGATCCTCTCCCTCACCAGAGACCCCGACACCGCCAGAACCAGCCTACACAAAGGGATAAAAGACGTCGCCGAGTGGATGAAGAACAGCCGCTTGAAACTGAACTCAGACAAGACGGAAGTCCTCATCCTGGGACCATCACCCTCCGCCTGGAACGACTCCTGGTGGCCCCCAGTCCTGGGCACCGTCCCCAAGCCAACAGACCACGCACGCAACCTGGGCTTCATCCTGGACTCCTCCCTCTCGATGACCAGACAAGTCAACGCCGTATCCTCATCATGCTTTCACACCCTTCGCATGCTTCGCAAGATCTTCCGATGGATCCCGACCGAAACCAGGAAGACGGTCACCCAGGCCCTCGTCACCAGCCGACTGGACTGCGGAAACACCCTCTACGCCGGAACCACAGCCAAGCTACAGAAAAGACTCCAACGCATCCAGAACGCCTCCGCCCGACTCATTCTGGACATCCCCCGACGCAGCCACATCTCCGGCCACCTGAGGTACCGGCACTGGCTCCGCGTTGACAAGAGGATCACGTTCAGGCTCCTCACCCACGCACACAAGTCTCTCCACGACCTGGGCCCCAAATACCTCAACGACCGCCTGACCTTCTACACGCCCACCCGCCAGCTACGGTCTACCAGCCTCGCCCTCGCAACCGTACCACGCATCCGAAGAGCCACCGCCGGAGGCAGATCCTTCTCCTACCTGGCGGCCAAGACATGGAACTCCCTCCCCATCCACCTCCGGCTGACCCAGGACCACCTCGCCTTCAGGAGACAACTCAAGACCTGGCTGTTCGAGCAGCAGCGGACCCCTTCCCCCAAGCGCCTTGAGACCCTTCCGGGTGAGTTGCGCGCTATACAAATGCTATGATTGATTGATTGAAGGCTTCTCAGCTGTTTTGCCCCTTTTCTGTGAACAGGATGCCCTCTCGCTGACCCTTGGAGTCTCTTGGGTTTGGCTGGGTTCTGGAGACTACTTCTACTTGAGCCCACCACAGCAGGCACAGTCGATGTCCTTTGCTAACCACAAGGTTCAGCATGTGCAGTCCACGCCAATGCAGCCTCTCTTTGGCGGTTCCACAGTGCAGCAGGGCAGTCCTTCTTCCTGTCCAGTCAAGATCTGAGTTTTGGCTGCTAGGGATGCTCTGCTTATGCATAGTTTAAACTGCTCTTCCAGCTTGCAGATGACATGCTGGGAGTCTGTCTACTCGTGTCACTCCTAGGCTGGCAAAACCAGTGCTGCAATCCCTGGAGGCACCCTCTAACCTACATGCCCTGGGTACCATTTAGTAGGGACTTACAGGTTAGTAAGCTTAGCCAATTGGGTTAAAGCCAATTCAACATACCAGTTTAATGGTAAAGGCACAAGCACTGAGTTCTGGTTAGCAGGCCTCAGTGCACTCTGAGTTGAAAAAACTGCAGCATCAGTCCAAAAACTTGGGGGTGACCATACAGAAAGAGGTATTTTATTACAGTCCCCAAGTGGATGAGGTGTTTGAGAATATCAAGGAGGACACAGAGATTGCAGAGTCACTGGTTGCATTTCAGTCTGCCACACTGAGGGAAACCTTTTGCAGACAGCAAGATAGGTGCAGAAGTAAGGCCACACCCTCTGTACAGGTGCAAACACACCAGTGTCAAGAACAGGCTGTTCATGATCCCCAGGCTCTCTGGATGGATGCAGGGGCAATAACGACAAGGGCAGGAAAAGACTTAGCTCTGGTAACTGACTCAGCTGCCCCCCACCCTTGTTACCTACCACCTTCTGCCGTTGTTAGCCCCCATTCCCACAGAAACACACAATACCTGTTGGGGAAGTGAAGGTGAAAATATTTCCACCATTGCCGAAATAAAATTGCCTCAGATTAGCCTTAGATCGGCTAATACCAATTAGGTAATTGGTATTAGCAGTTGTTCTGCAGAGCTGCTCTTCAGAATTTCACAGTCCCCACCGAGCATGCCATCAAGCTGACATACCCTCAGCCAAGACCACCTCACTCTCTTGCAAGTAGGGGTCAGAGCATTCCTCCAAAAGGGTGCAAAACGGCCAGTGATCCCACTCCAACTGGTCAAAGTCATCTATTTGCTATACTTCCTCATTCCAAAGAAGCACTTCTCCCTCCTGCCCATCTTAGTCCTGAGGCGCCTGAATTGATCCTGTCTGCAGAACATCATTGCGCTGCTGCATCTGGGAGCCTTTATGACTGGCTTTATATCTTAAGAACACCTACTTCCAGATCTCTATCCACCTCACAAATCCCAAGTATCTTCAGTTTGTAGTAAGCAGATAGCACTATTATGAGAAAATGACCCTTTTTGCTTGGTCACCCCCATTTTTAGCCTTTGCACACTGGGGCACTTCTGTCCAGTGCCCAATATGTGTTCTGAACCTTAAACATGCAGAGTGTATATTTCCTCATGGCTTATTTAACTTTCTTAAGACGCTATAGTATATGGTTCCGAAAATGCACCTGTGGCTTAGAAAGTTAAATGTCACCTGTGGACTGCAGCACTTATTGTGCCATCTGGTAGAGTGATAAGGAAAACATGGCTTCAGTCCTTCCACTGTATCCTGACGGCTGCCTGTTAATCCTGCAGTCCCACCTGTCCAAATATTTTCCCTATGGGAGACTCTGGCAGGCTTGTTAGAAAATTAGAGATTTAAAATTCAAAAGCTTCAAGGCACTTTGAAGAAGTCGAAGAAGCATAGTCGCGCTTCGACTTCTCCCCGTCGTTCGGCTGACGCGACGATGAGAGAACAACTTTATTGGGTATCCCGTGGTGTCAAAGATTAAAAGCAGTGTAAGCGCGGTCTGATAAGATGTGCGAGCGCGCTGGTCAAAGCAAAAAGAGGGTCTACATGTTTCAGCCAATCTTGATCATACATCGATCATGGCCTTCCTCAGGACCTAGTTATTACTACGACTGCAAAATATATGTGAGTAAAAATTAACACAACAAAAAGACAATATGATTGGAACGATACAACCAACCAATACCTGTGTACTTTAATAGGCACTACAGTAATATTTGGAAAACACCCGTATGAAATCAAGAGGACTACCCACTGCTCCTGGTAACAGCTCAGGGCGTGAGGCAACGCTCTGTCCGTCGTTACCTCGGACCAGCATCTGGTTGTCACGAGCAGTTAGTTGGTTGTATCGTTTCAATCATATTGGCTTTTTGTTGTGTTAATTTTTACTCACATATATTTTGCAGTCGTAATAATAACTAGGTCCTGAGGAAGGCCATGATCAATGTATGATCAAGATTGGCTGAAACATGTAGACCCTCTTTTTGCTTTGACCAGCGCGCTCGCACATCTTATCAGACCGCGCTTACACTGCTTTTAATCTTTGACACCACGGGCTACCCAATAAAGTTGTTCTCTCTTGGTAGTCCATTTTAGCCACTCACTTTACACACTGCATAACGCACTTTCACCACACTGCTTCATGCTCCATCGATCTTAGGAGATCTAGCCGCAAGCTCCTCCTAAACACATCTAAGGAGTTGTAGCTCCTTGGCTGCACTAGGCCTGCAGCCTAGAGGAGATCCCAGATGATGAAGCATACCACTTCGGTGGGTGATGGGATTCCGTCCTCTTAAATAGGACTCCTTTAGTGCACATTTTCCTGTTGATTTGCCCATTGTTTTGTCTGTACTCTTTTCAGAGACCCGCGGATTCTGTGTTTTGGTATATATGGAGTGGGGATTGATCCGTGCAGGTGTTTAAACTTCCCTTAGACCCCTTTTTTCTATCTGGTTTTGTATAAATGTCCAGAACACTCTCATGGACATGCCCTTTGATGGCCGTCGCCTTTTTGGCGACAAAGCGGACAATGCTCTAGAGCGTTTCAAGGACCCACGGGCTACGGCCAAGTCCTTGGGCCTCTCCACTTGCCCAGCGCAATCTGCTTTTCGGCCATTTCGTGGCTAAGGAAGGGGTTCCCCGCTACGTCCCGCCCAGAGCCACAGGCAGCAGCAAGCTTCCCAATCTTCACGCGGCAGGGGACGTGGGAACAACTGCAGCGGTACAGGGGGCCAGCGGGCGGGCCAGTTCACCAACCACCCCTGCCTCCAAATCTTCCTAGTCCGACATTTCAGGCCCACCAAACACCAGTGGGGTGGCAGGATCCGCCATCACCTTCCCCACTGGCGCACCATCACGTCGGAAAGGTGGTTCTGCAGATAGTCCGAAGGGGCTACTCCCTCCCCTTCGAGGCTACCCCTCCAGCCATGCCACCTCAGAACCACTGCATGTCGGAGGATCATCTGGGCCTTCTCCAAAAGGAAGTCAAGGCTCTCCTGGCCAAGGGAGCCATTGAGTGCGTTCCTGCCCCAGAAGTAGGTTGTGGTTGCTATTCCCACTAATTTCTGGTACCCAAGAAGGACAAGGGCCTGTGTCCTATCTTGGATCTCAGGAACGTCAACCGCTTCCTCCGGAAGGAGAAGTTCCAGATGTTGACGCTCGCTCAGGTCTTGTCTGCTCTCGACCCTGGACACTGGATGGTAGCGTTTGACTTGCAGGATGCTTATTTTCATATCCACGTCCTGCCAGCCCACCGGCATTACCTGCGGTTCACGGTATGCCACAAGCACTTTCAGTTTACCGTGCTCCCCTTTGGCCTTACCAGCGCCCCTCGGGTGATGGCGGTGGCCTCAGCTCATCTGCGCAGATCAGGGGTTCCAGTCTTCCCCTATCTCGACGACTGGTTGTTGAAGGCGTGCTTGTCCCAGACAGTCGTCTTCCACCTCTAGACTACAGCCAACCTCCTACATTCGCTGGGGTTCTCAATCAATGTGCCGAAGTCACACCTGATCCCCTCTCAGAAGCTCCTCTTCATCGGGGCGGTTTTGGACACGCGTGGTTTTGGGTTTACCCTCCCGAACAGCGAATCTGGAATATTCGGGCTATGATTCTGATCTTTAAGCCATCCTACCGGGTTTCGGTATGGATGACCCAGATGTTGCTGGGCCTCATGGCCTACTGCATCCTGCTGGTTGATCATGCCAGGTGGCATATGCAGGCTCTGCAGTGGGACCTGAAGTTCCAGTGGGGGCAGCATCAGGGGAATCTATCCGATTGCGCCCAGATCTCGGAGGGCACTGCATGACAATTGCAGTGGCGGCTCACAAACCAGGATTAGGTCAACGGCAGGTCCCTCTCCCTTTCCCAAACAAAACACACGGTGGTGACAGACGCATCCCTTCTAGGATGGGCTGGCCACATGGGAGAAGCAGAGATCAGAGGCCTCTGGTCTCCGGCGGAGTCCGGGCTCCACATCAACCTTCTGGATCTTCGGGCGATTCGTCTTACATTAAAAGCATTCCTTCCCTCTGTCCGGGGAAGAGTAGTGCAGGTGTTCACAGACAACACCACCGCCATGAGGTACTGCAACAAACAGGGCAAGGTGGGGTCTTGGACCCCCTATGTCAAGAGGCCCTCCGCCTCTGGACATGGCTGGAACATCAGGACATATCCCCGGTGGTTCAACACCTGGCAGGTTCACTGAACGCCAGGGCGGACGAACTCAGCTGCAGGTGCATGATGGATCACGAACGGCGTCTATACTTGGAGGTGGTGCAAGGTCTCTTTCGACAGTGGGGAGAGCCTTGGTTAGATCTATTCGCCACCGAAGAGAACGCGCAATGTCAGCAATTCTGCGCTTTGGAATTTTCAAGGCCGCACTCGCTTGGCGACTCTTTTAGCTGTGAGTGGAGTTGCTGTCTGTTGTACACCTTTCCGCCTATACCACTTCTGCCCAGAGTGCTGAAGAATATCAGGCGCGACCTGGCCGAAGTCATCATTGTGGCTCCGGATTGGACACGAAGAGTCTGATTTCCCAAGCTGCTCAACACGGCCATCGATCCTCCAACCCGTCTGCCTCTTCGGGAGGATCTTCTGTCACATCAACAGGGGACGGTCCTCCATCCGAACCTCTCCAGCCTCCATCTCCTTGCATGGAGATTGAGCTGCGGCAGTCGACGTCTTTTGACCTGCCGCCCGAAGTTTGCGATGTAATCTTGGCAGCCAGGCGTCCCTCCACTAAGACGGTATACGCCTGCCAGTGGAACAAGTTTCTTGCATTGTGCACAGCAAAGGCTGTGGATCCCCTTTCTGCCCCTCTTTCTGAGGTTCTCTTGTTTCTTCTTTCTTTGGCCCAGCAGGGCTTTGCTCTTGGCACTATCGAGGGCTATCTTTTGAACATCTCTGCCTTCCTTCGGCTTCCGATCAGCCTTCTCTTTTCAAGTCCCCAGTGGTTAATCGTTTCGTGAATGGCATAACTCATCTCTTTCCTCCTATTCCCTTCGTTATGCCTCAGTGGGACTTGAATCTGGTCTTGACCAATTTGATGTGCGCTCCCTTTGAGCCGCTTTACTACTGTCCTCAAAGACTTTTAACTCTTAAAACTGCATTCCTGGTAGCCATCACATCTGCCAGAAGAGTAAGTGAGCTCTACGCTCTTTCATCCAAGCCTCCTTTTCTGTCTGTCTATCCAGACAAAGTGGTTCTCAGGACTCGTCCATCCTTCCTGCCCTAGGTTCTCACTGCCTTTCACATCGGGCAGACCATCACTTTGCCCACCTTTTTTCCACCTCTGCATCCTTGAAAAGAGTAAGAGAGGCTCCACCGTCTTGACCCAAAACGTGCGCTTTCTTTCTATCTGGATCGCACCAAACAGTTCAGGGTGGACGACCAACTCTTTGTTGGCTACGTGGGCGCCAAGAAAGGTTGGGCCGTACACAAGCGAAGCATTTCTCGATGGGTCATTTTGTGTATCAAAGCCTGCTATTCCTTAGCAAAGAAGGAGCCTCCAGTGGGGCTACATGCCCATTCGACCAGGGCGACGGCAGCACTACGGACTTGGGGAGAGGAGTTCCTCTACATGACATCTGTCAGGCAGCTACATGGGCATCACTGTACAGGTTTACGAAACACTACTGTCTGGACAGCCAAGTTCGGAGAGATGGCTTCTTTGGCCGTTCTGTTCTCCAGGACTTTCTGGTGTGACCTTGGTTCGCAGACCCACCACCGGGCTTGGTATTGCTGGGGTATCTATTCTAAGGTAAGGAATCTATAACTAACCTGTTGCTTTCAGATGAACTAGTTACTTACCTTTGGTAACGATATATCTGTAAGAAACATTAGTTATAGATTCCTTACCGCCCCACCCATCCTTCCCGTTCTGCGAACTGATTTCTAGGGTTAAGGATATCCTTTCAGGGCCCTAGTTTTGTGCACCAGTGGTCAGGGTCTTGCATGGCTCTGTGTTTCTGGCACGGAAAGTCGTGTAGAGAACTGACGTCTACGTGCGAGGGCGGCGTCTACGTAGCTACTGCAACGTCATCCCGGCGACCACGACGACGGACGCGGAGCCGACCGACACCACCTTCTGATGCGCAGAGGTACTGCTGACACAAAAACTTTCCGGATCCAGTCTAACGCCTGGGGGTAATTCTAAGGTAAGGAATCTATAACTAACTTATGTTTCTTACAGCTATATCGTTACTGAATGTAAGTAACTTGTTCATCACTTTGATTGATGAGTTGACCTGAATGGGCAGGGATGACTCCTCTGAACTCAGCTGAAACTTCAGGGTGGAGGCTACTGCCTCCCCTGATGGCATGCCAGTGTCAAATTGTGCCTGACAGGTCTGTTTGTGAGGCACATGTAAAACATTTGCACCCCTTGAAAAGGGATCAAATAGAACCAGAATGCAATTCTTGTGCATCTCTTCCTGCTTGACGAAGGAACCCTGCTTGTGTTCTACCAGACTGTCTCCCATTTTGTTGTGGGACCAGGGCCTCCTACAAATTAGATTTTAGTGTAAGATGTGGAAGGCAACTGGTGATTTCTATAATATTCTCCCATCCACACCCCCAGCTCTCAGAGACCATTTTCAGTGTGACTGAAGTCTTCGGCCATCTTGGCCTTGCCCTGGCATTTTGGGTCAGGCCTCACACTCTATACAACTGCATCTGAAATAAACACGTAGTGATAGATTCCTTACCCTAGAATTACCCCCAGGTGTCAGACTGGATCCAGAAAGTTTTCGTCAGCAGTACCCCTGAGCTTCGGAAGGTGGCGTTGTGTGGCTCCACGTCCATCGTTGGCCTTGTGGTCGCCGAGATGATGTTGCGGCAGCTACTTAGACGCCGCCCCTGCGCGCAGACATCAGTTCCTTTCTTTTTCTGCGCCGGCAAGTGCTGATCTGAGGAGAGAGCGGTACCCCCAGTCACTTTTTGGCTGAGTTTTTCGAGGCCTTTTGTCTCTTCTTTTTAGAGTCGATCGACTCCTGGTGCCTGTAGGGATGCCTAGCTTCAAGTCTTGCGGGGACTGTCATCGTATGATGTTGATGATGGACCTGCACCGCGTGTGTCTCTACTGCCTGGGGCGTGACCATGACCCCAAGTCGTCCCCCGACTGCTGGGCCATGGCGCCGTAGACTTTGCGGGAGCGGTCCCAAAAGTTGCTTGAAGTCCGACAGTCAGCTCTGCGCCGCTCAAGGTCCCTGTCCCGTGGGAGGTCGAGTGACTGGTCGTGGAGCCATCACCATCATTCGTCAGGATTGAAGTCTTCATACTCTGGGTCAGGTAAGACAAAGCATCACAAGAAGTCAAAGAAGCGTCATCGCTCACCAACTTCCCCTCGCGCGACGCAGCTGAGGGTGCGAGTGGTGCCTCCCCTGCGGCTCCAGCGGAGCCTACGGTGTGCCCGTCAGCCTTCCCGCTCTACCCGGGTCCGTCAGCGACTCCAGCCCAGCTGCAGGAATTTGTCAACTATGGCCCACCTCTTTGGGCCGTGAGGCCCTGCCGGCGCTCCGACTTGCCCCTTCGGGTCCTGACGGGGGGTCCTCGCCCTTTACTGTCAGCGGCTCCGGCATCGCTGTCGGCTTTGGCCCCAGCTCCGCAGGGTCCCCAAGGATCCAGGCCTGGATCCCAGTCGACGTCGGTTGACCTTGTGACACCTCCACCGATGTCGACCCCACCGTTACCACCACTGACGTCGCCTGTGGCACCGGATGACGTCGCCCCCGGTCTCAGCCCCCATGTGGACACGGAGCTGGTACGGCCTCGCTCAACGGCGATTCCGACACCGATGGAAACTTTCTTTCCCTATGTTCAGCCTCCTTATTTTAGTCCTGTTCATCAGCCTTCGGAGGAAGGGGAGGACTGGGAGGGGTTTGAGGACCCTCTCCCAGCTCAGTGTGAGTTTGACCCGGACGTGGCAGAGGAACTGGGGGATGCCAGTGGTCTGAACACCTCTCCTGACCTTGGCATGCTCACTCCTCCTACCGTAGGTACGGAGGAGGGTGCAAGTTATGCAGTGGTGTTGCAACTCCCTACAGTGGCCGTCAGGACTAACCTCCTGACAGAAGTGCTTCAGCTGGCGGCTACCTCTGCGGAGCCACTGCTGCCTTTTAATGAGGCACTTTCTGATGTTCTTTTGGGCATCTGGTCCAGGCCCAACACAAGGGCACCTGTGGATAGGAACGTGGCCAGACGCCATCGCCCGGCCCCAGGCGACCCCCTTTTCCTCTCCCAACACCCCACCCCTGAGAGCCTGGTTGTCCAAGCCTCCACGTCCCAGAGCGCATTCCCTACCACACCCCCGGACAGGGAATCCAAGAGACAAGAACAGTTTGGGAAGATTGCTGCCGTCTATGAACTCCGCTTGCCTCTTGGGCTGTTACTCCCACTCTGTGTGGGATATGGTGGCGCAAGTGCTGCCTTACTGTCCAGAGGAGGCGCGGACAGTGCTCTCTCAGGCTATTGCTGAGGGGAGAGATGCAGCGAAGTTCACAATACGATGTGGCCTTGACTCCGCCGACTCGCTGGGCAGAACAATTTCCATGACAGTGGTGCTCCGCCGCCACGCCTGGCTGAGGACTACTGGATTCTTGGGGGATGTCCAGAACTCCCCGATGGACATGCCCTTTGATGGCATTGGCCTTTTTGTCAACAAGGTAGATTCGCCATCACCTCCCCCACTGGCGCACCATCATTTCGGACAGGTGGGTTTTACAAATAGTCCGCAGGGGCTACTCCCTCCCCTTCAAGACTACCCCTCCAGCCATGCCACCCCAGTACCACTGCATGTCGGGGGATCATTTGGCACTTCTTCAACAGGAAGTCACGGCCCTCTTGGCCAAGGGGGCCAATCGAGCGCGTTCCTGCACCAGAAGTAGGACGTGGTTGTTATTCCCACTACTTTCTGGTGCCCAAGAAGGACAAGGGCCTGTGTCCTATCTTGGACCTCAGGGACGTTAATCACTTCCTCCGGAAGGAGCAGTTCAAGATGCTAACCCTGGCTCAGGTCTTGTCTGCCCTGGACCCTGGATGGTAGCGTTGGACCTGCAGGACGCATATTTGCACATTCCCATCCTGCCGGCCCACAGGCGTTACCTGCGGTTCACGGTAGGTCACAAGCACTTTCAGTTTACTGTGCTCCCCTTTGGCCTTACCAGCGCCGCTCGGGTGTTCACGAAAGTGATGGCGGTGGTCGCAGCTCATCTGCGCAGATCAAGGGTTCCGGTCTTATCCTATCTAGACGACTGGCTGTTGAAGACGGGCTCGCCCCAGGATGTTGTCTTCCACATTCAGACTACGGACGACCTCCTGCATTTGCTGGGGTTCTCTATCAATGTGCCTGATTCCCTCTCAGAAGCTCCTCTTCATCGGAGCGGTTCTGGATACAGCGCTTTTTCGTGCCTATCCTCCCGAACGGCGAGTCCAGGATATTCAGGCTATGATTCTGATCTTTCAGCCTCTATCCTGGGTTTTGGTCAGAATGATCCTGAGGCTGCTGGGCCTCATGGCCTCCTGCTCGTCACTCATGCCAGGTGGCATAGGCGGGCTCTGCAGTGGGACCTGAAGTTCCAGTGGGCGCAGCATCAGGGGAACCTGTCCGATTACGTCCAGATCTCGGAGACACTGCACAACAGCTGCAGTGGTGGCTCACAAACTGGCATTGGGTCCAAGGCAGATCCCTCTCCCTTCCCCAACCGGAGCACACGGTAGAGACGGACGCATCCCTCCTTGGACGGGGGGGGGGCACATGGGAGAGGGGGAGATCAGAGGTCTCTGGTCTCTGTCGGAGTCCAGGCTCCATATCAACCTCCTGGAGCTTTGGGCGATCCGACTTGCACTGAAGGAATTCCTTCCCTCTGCAAGGGGAAGGTAGTGCAGGTGTTCACAGACAACACCACCGCCATGTGGTACTCCAAAAAACAGGGCAGGTTCTGCGCCTCTGGACATGGCTGGAACAGCAGGGCATTTCCCTGGTGTTTCTACACCTGGCAGGTTCACTGAATGGCAGGGCGGACGAACTCAGCCGCAGGTGCATGATGGATCACGAATGGCATCTTCACTCGGACGTGGCGCAAGGTCTCTTTCGACAGTGGGGAGAGCCTTGGTTAGATCTATTCGCCACTGAAGAGAACTCGCATTGTCAGCAATTCTGTGCGTTGGAATTTCCAAGGCGGCACTCGCTAGGCGACGCATTTTGTCGTGAGTGGAGTTGCGGTCTGTTGTACGCCTTTCCACCTATACCACTTCTGCCCAGAGTGCTGAAGAAGATCAGGTGCGACCCGGCCCAAGTCATTCTTGTGGCTCCGGACTGGGCTCGAAGAGTTTGGTATCCCAAGCTACTCAGTATGACGATTGATCCCCCGATCCGACTGCCTCTTCGGGAGGATCTTCTGTCACAGCAGCAGGGGACGGTCCTCCACCCGAACCTGTCCAGTCTCCACCTCTTTGCGTGGAGGTTGAGCGGCGGCAGTTGATTCCTTTTGACTTGCCTCCTGAAGTCTGTGATGCCATTCTGGCAGCCAGGCGTCCCTCCACTAAGTTGGTATATGCCTGCAGGTGGAACAAATTTGTGGCATGGTGCACAGCAAAGGCTGTGGATCCCCTTTCTGCCCCTCTTTCAGAAGTTCTTCTGTTCCTTCTTTCTTTGTCCCAGCAGGGCTCTGCTCTGGGCACTATCAAGGGCTACCTTTCTGCTATTTTGGCCTTTCACAGGCTCCCTGATCAGCCCTCTATTCTCAAGTCCTGTGTTGTAAATAGATTCCTAAAAGGCATTCCTCATCTTTTCCCTCCTATTCCTTTCGCAATGCCACAGTGGGACTTGAACCTGGTTCTTATATATTTAATGTGCGCTCCATTTGAGCCACTTCATAATTGTCCTCTTCGTCTTTTGACTCTTAAGACTGCTTTCCTGGTTGCCATCACCTCTGCCAGGAGAGTGAGTGAGCTCCAGGCTCTTTTTTGTAACCCTCCTTTTCTCTCTGTCCATCCGGACAAGGTTGTGCTCAGAACGTGTCCATCCTTTCTGCCAAAGGTTGTCACGGCCTTTCACATCGGGCTGACCATCACTTTGCCCACCTACTTTTCACCTCCTCATCCTTCCAGAGAGGAAGAGAGGCTCCACCGTCTGGACCCAAAACGTGCGCTCTCCTTTTACCTGCATCGCACACAACAGTTCCGGGTGGATGACCAGCTCTTTGTTGGCTACGTTGGCGCCAAGAAAGGTCGGGTCATACACAAGCAAACTATCTCCCGATAGGTTGTCTTGTGTATAAAAGCCTGTTATTCTCTGACAAAAAAGGAGCCTCCGGTGGGGCTGCGCGCCCATTCCACAAGGGCGACGCGGCTACTATGGCATTGGGACGTGGTGTCCCCTTACAAGACATCTGTCAGGCAGCTATGTGGGCCTCGCTCTACACTTTTACTAAGCACTATTGCCTGGACTGCCAAGTCCGGAGAGACCGCTTCTTTGGCCGTTCTGTTCTCCGAGACTTTCTGGTGTGATCTTGGTTCGCAGACCAGCCACTTGGGTTGGTATTGCTGGGGTATCTATTCTAAGGTAAGGAATCTATCACTACGTGTTTCTTTCAGATGAACAAGTTACTTGCCTTCGGTAACGATATATCTGTAAGAAACATTAATTAGTGATAGATTCCTCCCCGTTTTTCAAACTGATTTCTAGGGTTAAGGTCATCCCTTTCAGGGCCCTAGTTTCAATGCACCAGTGTGGCTCTGCGTTCCTGACGCGGAAGGTCTTGTACAGAACTGACGTACGCGCGCGAGGGCGTCGTCTAAGTAGCTGCTGTGACGTCATCTTGGTGACCACGACGCCAACGACTGACGCGGAGCTGCACGACTGCACCGACTGACGCAGAGCTGCACAACGCCACCTTCCGACGTGCAGGGGTACTGCTGACACAAACTTTCTGGATCCAGTCTGATGCCTGGGGGTAATTCTAAGGTAAGGCATCTGTCACTAACTAATATTTCTTACAGATATATCCTTTCCGAAAGTAAGTAACTTGTTCATTTAGAGGCTATGGCTGCAGACATGCAAAACAAGGAGCATTTCTCCCTCTTTTTCATCCCAGTAATTAAGGCCTTCATGGAGAGCCTAAAGGGTAGTCCCTGTCGGAGTCCTCCCTGCATTGGTATGGAAACTCTGCATGGTCCTCCCCAGATTTGTGGGGCTCCCCTTTAAACCCTTGCAATCTTTCCTCTTTCATTTACTGTTTTTGAAAGTATCTTTCCTTGCAACCATAGCATCTCTCAGACATATTAGCAAGTTGCAGGCTCTCCAAGAACCGTTCTTTCAAGTCCCCCCAAGTTCTCTGAACTAACCTAAGGTTTTGCAGCATGAATCCTTTTCTGAATTCACATGCTGTACATTAGATTATGTAGCGGTTCCCCCCTCCTTGGGGTGGCTGTGGTAAGAGGAGGAAGATTTTGCGAACAGGTGTTGAAGTACCTTTTGTCCTACTTGAGCTTCCTCAGTCATCTGTATATCCATGCAGTTATGTATGGTGAATGTGTGTGGAGATGCCCATGATGCCGCATACATATGGTGTCCATTGGCACGTTGGCCATTAAGGCCAGGGTTCCCCACTTTTTCCTTGTTGAGTGGGCCTTAGGCCGTATGTTTAGGGTTTTTCCAGCTGAGGCATAGCATACTTGAATTGCCTCTACAAGCCAACGTGCAATTGTCCCATTTGTCACGGGTGCTCCCTTGTTGGACTTTGAGTGAGAGACAAACAATTGATTGCCTTTACAGAGTTATTTTGTCTCATGTAGATAATATAATACAGCCCTCCTCACACCCAGGGTATGAAGGCTTCTTTCTAGTAGTGTTTGCGGGTTTTGGAAGAAAACTGCCAGCTGTATGCTTTGGTTTATGTTGAATTTGCTTACTGCCTTAGGTAGGAATTGATGGTTTGTCCTTAAGATAACCTTGTCCTTGTGGATTTGCATGTATAGTTCCTCAATAATATCCAAACTAACAAAAGGTGACGGACTCAAATGGTAGCACCTCACTCCCAATAAGCTGCTGCCTTGTCAGGCTGTTAGTGCACAAACTCTCCAGCACCATTCACCTAGTGATGCCTCAGTAGGAAATTCTGACCAAAAATTTACATTGAATGGAGGTGCACTGAACATAGAAACGAAGTCCAAAATTGTTTTATGCTTTTCTTTGTTTAATTTTTATTTCAAGTAGATAGATACAAAAACCACAGCCAACGCGTTTCGTTCCTTTAAAGATATAGTTTCTTAACGGAACTTCTTCAGGGCTGTAATAAGAAAATAGAAAAAATATATATATAATACAATCATTAAAACTGACGGACATACACATATATTTACAAACATTTAAAACAATTTTTAGTGTCATTTTGATCAATCCGGTTGTACCGAGATGAGATTTGTATTTACAAATTATGTACACATTTTTCCTTTTTCTTTGTTATACACGTCCACTTATAATACATAGACATCGAAATTCCAAAATTTCATGGTTGACTATTAAAAGAGAAAGGAGCTCTAATACACCAACACAGTATTCAAAGACTCCGTATGACATGATTTATATAATCTAGACAATCTTTCATTTTCCGTCTATTTGACTGAAGATAAAACTCATAATGTTCTGGCTATCATCTTACCCCAAAGTGACAGCAAATTAAATGCAGGATTTAGAGTTTCAAAAATTGACGAGTAGGTAGTTTGTTCAACTTTATATTGTAACTTATCCAGAGATCAGAAGATATTCTAAAAGAGAAAGTGTGACACGGAGACCAAATTTAGAACAATCTAGATTAATTATTATGATGTTTTGAGAATTGAGCGGAAAACAGGGGGTGGAAAAAATCTCACCAGTTAGGTCGTGGAGGGTCTGATTAAAGTTAAAATGCCATTCGTTGAAGTGTACAATATTTAGATCCATTTGAATGGTGATTTACCCAGATTCATATTGAGAATCTGAAACAAGATGCAGAGTGAAAACTTAATATATAGAAAAAGAAAACAAATGAAAATTATCTTATTTTAGTTACTTTTAGTTTAAGGTGTTGGGGGTACACTGCTTCAGGTGCATGACAGGCTCAACGATTAATGCCAATACTTTTATTACAAGAGTTAATTCATTATTATAAGAGCTATTTGTAGGAGTTTCTATTTTCAGAGGACCTCATGAATAGACGAACTGCTTAATATGAAATAGATTTTCAAGAGAGGGAACTTCCGGATAATAATCAACAAGAACATAATAGATGCCAAAGTATTGTTATATGTCACTCGAAATGGTAATTCAAAGTTCAAATGACCCCAAACACTAAGCCAAGCCACAATTTTTAGAAGATAAAATAATCCCGAGATAGTGCTTTTATCTGTATTTTTAGGGTATGTTGTGATCTCACCTGTACTGTTCCTTTAATTCTGTTCTTATAGCAGATTTTCAGACGTCATCTATAGTAGATGCTCAGTTTAATGTCAGTATATTTATTAAATAAACACCTAAGATGGAAATATGCAAAAACCCATTAGTGGCTTAACACCAACCAAATGATATTCTGTAATGTGATTGAAATTATCTATAACATTATTCTAAATCTGAATAATCCAAATTAGAATGTCAAATCATTAATAAAAGGTAAAATAACCTGTATGATTTTTTTATAAAAAGGATAAAAGGAAAGTAGAAAAAAGCATATTAAAACCCAAGAATGGACATTATTGAGGTTAAATTGAATAACCCTTTAGTGGTCTTAAATAATCAATTTCCACTAGAATATGTATATTGACAGAGTATACACTCAACTTAATGTATCTCCAGGGTCACAGTCTCTCAAGACTAGAAAAAATCACAGAGAACCCCCTAATTCCACACAGTTATTTGAATCCAGGCCAATTACTTTACCTAGAATTGAATATTGTTTAATTATAAACTTTAAATTTTTAAGTAAGATTATTTACTATCTCACATACATAAATCACAAGGAGGCTGCTAAAATAATCAAGGTACCTTATTAAGCGTTCTTCAGTCACATCCAGATTCTCCGACCGTTTTTCCCAGCTTATTTCGTGTTTAAATAGTTTGTTTGAATGCTCTTAATTAGAGACACCTGGTTGGGCCCATGTTTGATGATGTCACGAATATGCGTCGTCGACACGAATGCCTACCAAAGTCTAACAGCCTATCGTGAATCGTAGCGCCATTTTGAAATGGCCAATTTCATATATTAAATGCGGAACATGGAAAATATTCCATGTATTAGTTGTGCGCTAATAGATCTGAATTGGTTGTTTTTAGGAAGATAGAGAGAAGAGTTGAGATTGACTCATTAATATTTAACGCGGGGACCGCGTTAGTTGTTTACAAGATAGTTCCTCTAATAAAAGGCTGAATGGATAGAAAATCTTTCTCCTACTCCAATTTATTCGAGATGATTTCTAATCGAATTATATCCTAATCACTTTGTTTAGATTACTTGAATAGTTAATACAGGTCGTAAATAACTGGTTTAGCGCTTATTACAGGTCACAGTAATCTCGCGACATCGGCTAAGTTGAGTGAGAATAGTTCCGCCATCTTTGAATGTACAAAGTTATAACGAGTAACGCGGACTATGAGGAATAATCTATGTAAATTTGACACATGAATCGTCCTAGTGCTGTCAAGTTATTCTTTAATCGGACCGAAGGCTTCTTTCTAGTAGTGTTTGCGGGTTTTGGAAGAAAACTGCCAGCTGTATGCTTTGGTTTATGTTGAATTTGCTTACTGCCTTAGGTAGGAATTGATGGTTTGTCCTTAAGATAACCTTGTCCTTGTGGATTTGCATGTATAGTTCCTCAATAGTTAAGGCTTGCAGTTTACTTACTTGTCTTTATGGTAATGTATTTGAGTTCATCTTTATGCATGGGTTCGAATAGTCCTGTCATTAGCTGTGTTAGGACTGTGTTTAAGCTCCACATCGTAGCCGGAGCCTTTCTTGGGGGTGCAATCTTTTTGGACCCCTCAAGGAATCTTTTGATGACTGGTGCTGTGAAGAGACTTTACATGAATTTCCCCTAGTGTAGGCTACAGTTGCTGCCATGTGCACCTTGAGGCTTGAGTATTTGATGTTACTGTCAAGCAAGTGTGTCAGATATATGAGCACCGTTTCCTGTATGGAAATTGAGTTTAGGGTATAGTTTTTTGTGCACCATATAGTGCACCGTTTCCACTTTGCTGCGAAGCATTGTCTTGTGGTCTGTTTTCTTGCCTCCTTTAGTATTTCCATTGTTCTTTTGCGGTAACTTTAAATGTCTGAACTCTGTGTATTCAGGTGCCAGGCTGCTAGGCTGAGCGTCACTGGTTCTTGGTGAAAGGTTTGCCCCCTTTTCATTGTGAGGGGGTCCTTTTCTGCCTTAAGCTTGATCACTTGTCCCCTGGACAGTTCGATTAGGCTTGAGTACCAGGTTTGTCTTGCCCATTGAGGGGCTATGAGTATTAGATTTGTTCCTGGTTGTCTGGCATCTTAGTCCGCAAGCATGCTATTGCTAGCCAGACAACCTTAGGGACTTTATTTCAAACATATGCATCATCCACACACTAGTCACTGCTCATAGGGGGTACTGATTTAGAGTCTTTGAAGAGCATGTGTATCTACAGCAACACATGCTACAAATTGAAAATGTTGCTTACTGTGTAAGCAGCTGTTCATAGCATGTATTGCTGTAGATTCACATGTGCCCACCATCCTCTCTGGGAGCCAGCAATTATAGCACATATATTCTTAACTTCACACTATTTACCAATTTACAATGCATAGAGAACATCATAGAATTCTTACTCTGTCTTCCACTTTCACCTTTTTGCCCACTGAGTAAAAAACAATCTGAGGTATAGTTGGTGCCCATGTGCATTGTGGACTAAGGGAGGAGTCACACAACATCCTGTAACTCGAAACGTCTTAGAAGAAAAATACGTTATAATGCTTGAGCCCAAAACTAAATGGCAGGAGAATGCATAGCATGTAAATCTACAGCACGACACTATGAACAGGTGCTTACTGGGCAAGTAACATTTTCCTTTTCACAGGACATAATGAAAAACTATTTAGCTTTGCAAATACTTGTTTAAGAAGGTTTAGAGTCCTACCAGCAGATTTTAGTATACACACACATGTAAATATGGGAAATATACATGAACCACTGGAATATTGAGGCAGATGAGCACCAAACTATGTGCGGCAGGGTTGACTAAATTATGCATCAAGAAAAGGCAAATTATGTGGCATATTTTGTAATAGTATTACTTCATTATTTTGTCAGTGTTATGCATCGTAATACTGTGTGGGTAAACATTTCACCTGTACTTGTTTAACAACCAAATACAAACATAAGCAACTGAAATATGACCAGTTAACCTATGCGTAGAGCCTTACACTGCGCTCCAACGAATGTTGCTATGTTTTACTAACTTTTGATTTATTTGAGCAAGAATTTTTTTACATTTTGTTACAATCTGCAGATTATGCAGCAGATTGTGGATTATGTGGAAAATACAGCAAATCCATAACTATGCAAATAAAGCTGCTGTCACAGAATCGCATAATTCCATAGGCACTGAATGTACACATGCATGAGAATCATTGCTCTAAGTTAAAAATATTTTTCTTGGGCTTTGATTCTCTTAATCATCACCAATTGTGTAGGTACCAAGATATACATAAATGACTGTTGCCCCTTCTCAATAAAGCAGTATTGAAGGCACATCTCTGGTTTGATAAATATGTTCAACACTCTCCAGCATAACTTTGTGTACACCAGAATCCACAGCTGCAGTTTTGATTAAATAGTGTATTCATTCTATTTACATTTTCTAGCGTTGTGATGTTGGTGATGCTTCCAGGGGCAGTTTATCTTCATATGCCTACATCCTTATGGTTTTATACTTCCTCCAGCAGAGAGAGCCTCCTGTTATCCCAGTACTACAAGAGGTATGTTCGCGAATGCCAAGGAAAAGCACAGATGCATCTTGATGACTTAAGACTTTGGTTATTCACTTCATCCTGTTGATGTAAAAGTAAAGCTTATTGTGAGAAATTTGGGAAAATTTAGGGGCAGAGTTTTGTATTGGATTCATACTTCAGGGTATTGATGTATTTGGCACATAGTAAAAATACAATTTCTTAATCAAAACTAAGGTTCCCTGTTTTCCGTTTTTAGTGATTTTTACAGATATATGCAGACAGAAAAACATTTATTTTTATATCTTCATTTATATTTAAATGTGGATGAAAACAGAAATGAGTCTCTTTTGTGAGTGATTGCAAATACTGTCAGTCATGACTGTCGGGCCAATAGCTGTGTAGATTTACAGGTAAGCAGTTAAAAAATAAAGAAATTATAGTAATTTTGCTTAAACCCCATTAGATTTGCAAAAGGTTGATACTAAAATGTTAATATTTTCATATACGTGTATTGATTTATGATCTGTGAGTCTTCATATTATTGAAATCTGTCATACATTCAGATACGAGTTTGAATTTATTATTTAAATAAATGTGGAAATGTACTATTTTTGCTTCACTTTTTTTTAAACCTAAAACCCTAAATAAAAATGGATAAATACAGTTGAAATTAGAAAAAAGTAAATACGGATAAATACAGACTGAAATTTCAATAAAATAAATACCACAAAACCAGGAGTCCTTATTATAACAGATATTGCAGTGCCTCTTTTTTGTTGTATTGGGTACTAATTTCCACTGTGCTGAATCCTAGTTTTTAGAAAATAAGTACAGATTTAACATCAAGAAAAACATTTAAAAAGATGAATTGATGTTCTAAACATATTTAAATTATACCACTAGAGTTTTTATAAATGTAGCTCAAGAAATATCTAGGTAGTGCGGTGCAATTACAAAACGTAGATTTATATGCTTGTTATAGACTTTTTTTATTCATTTTTTTAAAGAGAGCAGAGCCTGTTAAAAATATGTTTGTGTATATAAATTGCTTTTCAAGTATTAGGTTAAACATTCTTCCCTTCTTTTGCTCTTACACTGTTCTAAACAACTATCAAACCTGTTCAGAGAGAAGCTAAACCAACAAGTATTTAAATGAGTTTATAGCTCCCACTAGGCAATCACCCATTTAGTCTTCTTATATACCAAGACACCTGCAAATATAGATCATCCTTGCCAACTCTCAAGCACTCCACATTTGACTCCATGAATCATTGTATTTCTCCATACCTGATTTTGCTACTGACTGCTAAAATGTTGCCTCTCTCTAGACTAGCCTCCATACCGGTACAACCAGCACAGTGAAAGTGAAACATTTCCTCAAAATTCATACGTTACTCAAGTTTCCTGAGTTCCAAGGCATGTGTGCTGGAGAGACACATTCTGTACAAAAGTCCGCTATCTAGTGTTGGGCTTGGATGATTACAAGTTGTTTTTGTTCCAAGAAGTTTTCTTCGAGTCACAAGGCTGTGCGACCCCTCTTGGTAATACTGCGCATGGTCATCGGCTCCAGTGCCAGATAGTTTTTTTCCACTGACTGGTTTCGATGTAATATATCGCACTCTGGTTCGAGACTCTTTTGGGCTCCCTTCGGTTCTCTAATAGATCTTCACTCGATGGTATTGTCTCGATCGCGTTTTTATATTTGCGCTCCGAGCGATTACCCTTTCTTCGTGACGGATTTTCAACTCGCCACATCGGCCTACAGGCCAAGCCTGGCTGGGCCTCTTTCACTTTGACGATTTTATCAGAGAATGACCTGCTAATGGAACGCACTCCATTCCTTTTCTGTCCTAAGTGTCACTCTAAATATCCCCGTACCGACCAACACTATTAGCAATCGATGACTCTCGTTTTATCATTGAGAGGAAAGCTGTGACGCTTGTAAGTTATTTTAATCTAAGAAAACCCTTTGGGATCGACGTGCCCGACCCCAAGAAATGTAGCTTAAACAAGCAGACGACCTATCAGACATTTTCGGTTGACAATAGGAAGAAAAGGAGGAAGCATCAGCAGCACAAGAGGAATCACTGTCTATAGATGATTCAGAGTCAGATTTCAAACTCAGCCACCCTCCAACCAGCCCAGAAGCATCGGACAGTGAGTACTCTTACCCACGATCCAATCCCCAAAACATCGTCTCTGTCAGAAAAGACTGCTTACGGTCAGTCACTACAAAAAAGCCATGGGGCACACCAAAAACAGACTCATAAGCCCCCCCTCAGGATCGACACCGAAGATTTAGCCTACAGCAGGGTTCTGCACCTTCTCCATGTGGATTCAAAGCCCTTCGATAATTAGTTTCGGCACCAAAAGATAAACATGGTACTTCGGAACCGAGCATAACGGCACCATAGCCAAAACTTTCTTTCACTTTGAAACGTTTCACTTTCGGAACGAAATCTCCACCTGAACCGATCCTCTGTGTAATGCAGGAACGGCTCGATCCGAGGCAGAAAACTCTGTAAATTCAGCCCGGAACAAATATGATAATTATTCAACCAGCAGAGCTTCACTCTTCTAAAAAACAGATCTGAAAGAAACACGTTAGATTCCTCACCTTAGAATATCCCCAGTGTGAGAAGTTGGCCTGATGTATGATGTCACTAGTTCTAGTGTACACCTTATATCAGTCCAAATACCCTTATGGTGATTGGTTGTAAAGTCAACCTTATAGACCAGCTATCCTAGTGGTAGCATGGACAAGAGCAGTCTTAGGCTAAACTCTGAATGGCATGTGAAGCCAGCTGTGATACCATATATAATCCCGTGAATACCAAATGAAAGGACACCACAACAGATATATATATATATATATATATAAAATAAAGTGTATTTATTCTAGTCAAACCCTCATCACTCTTTATGAGATTAGAGGTAAGTACAACACAGTCTTATTTATGCATACATTAAGTCACACAGGTAAGTAATACGGTTAGGCCCTAGGGGCCACGCAAACCATATACTAAGTAAGTGGTATAAGGACCACTGTCACGGAAATAGGATAGGCCTAGGCCTAGGGAATCGCTGGGGCTACACTATACTACCAAAGGTTAGGAAGTGGGAGGCCCACGGGATTCAGGTGCAGAGTGGAAACACTCACGCGTAATGCGTAAAAGTCACTAGCAATAGTACAGTTTAGAAATAGATAGATTTAGGACACTTCCGGAGTAGCTAGGAAGTCGAGACTGGAAAACTAGACACTAGGATAGTCACTATCCTGATGAGCACCGGAGTACCCAAGTTACCTAGCCCACAGGCTGCGGGTGCATAGGGGTGAAGTTGCGTCGGGTTTCGTCGTCGACTCCTATGGATGCCTGAAGAAAGATGCTGACAGGCAGTCAGTGAAGAGTGTCCGGTGGATCCCAAGGCTGGGATCAAGAAGAGAGGAGACCTGCAAGCAGAAGGGACAGAGTCAAGGTCACTAGCCAGTGACCACGTGGAACCAGGAAGGAACCAGGCGATGTCGTGAAGATTGCAGGTGAAGGTGAAGCTTGTCGCTGCAGCCACGAGGACCAGGAAGCGTCGAGGGCGACCAGGAGGCGAGCTGTCCCACGAAGGCTCTTGCTGTCGGCGGCGTCGAAGTTGGACTAGGACTCACCAAGCCTTGGCAAGCGGAACCCACGCAGAACGGAGGACTTGCTTCTGGTGCAGACCAGGAAGGTCTGGGATGCTTCTCTTTTTCAAAGGAGCAGGAGCCAGTCTGGAGGAGCCAAACCAGCACTGAAGATTACGGGGTGCGTCGTCACAAAGGCCACTAGCCAGCGGGCAAGCAACCGGACAGACGCGGCAAGCAGGAAAATGCAGAAGGGCCCCACGCAGGACTCGTGGAGTGTGGGGGGCTGGTCTTCGGTGCAGATGGTGCTTGGGGTTGGGGCTTCTCAATCCCCGGTGCACAACTTCGAGGGTGCCTCAGAAGCTGCGCTTGAAGATACTAGCCACTTTTCCCAGGTAGCCGGTCCCACGTCTCTCGTCGCCTCCACGGATCTCAGCTCTGCTGTGGATGTGGATCAGGGTCGGAGAAGTCTGGAAGTCAAGGCTCTGGTCGGGCTCTGCAGTCGGTTCCTCGTAGAACTTGGGCAAAGCAAAGGGTAGTCTCTTGATGGTGCCTGTTTGCACAGGGTAGCCACTCCTTGGCCACAAGGGAGATTCTTCAGTCTTCTTCTTTCGTCGAATGTCGAAGGTCCAGAGTTTCTGTTCAAGTTTGCAGGTTCAGGATAATCCAAAGTCTTGAGGCCCAACTCCCACTCTTATACTAATCTGGGGGGCTGGGATACCTGCTAGGTCACGCCTTATGGGTGGGACCTGGGAGGGGGTGGTTACACCCACTTCCCTTTGTCCAGTTTCGCACCAGAGCTGGGGCTGGAGTGCCCCAGCGCCGGTTTGAACTGGACTATGCAAGGAACACCTTGTGTGCCCTAGGCATGTCTCATTCCTTTCAGCCCACCCTGCCCCAATACACTAAAGGCTGTCTGGGGAGGTGTTAGCACCTCCCCAAGCAGGAAACCTATTGTCCAGGCCTCCCTGGCTGGGATCACTCCCAGCAGCAGGAGGTCAGACTTGTGTCGTGGCAGCAGCATCCATTTTGTGATGCTGAGGCTTTGGTCAGAGGCTAACAGTGAAGTATGATTTTAACATGTCTTTCCCTCTAGAAGGGGGGAATAATATCCTCATGTCCAGAAATGGTATGGGGGGTATTATTCCACAGTGTTAGACACCTTACACGACATGTTTCGATAAAGCCAAACCATAGTTACCATAACCGTTTAAGATTATAAGGCACTTTAAGAGTATATGGTAGGCTATATCATAGAACAGCTATAAGGACATGGTTCCGAAAGCTGCAGACAGGCTCAGCTCATGCTAGATCACCATCTCACATGTTACCAAGCACTCTGCCTCCAGGATTGTTAAGGCCTGCCATAGGAGTGACTGATAGGTACACATGTGTCTATATGTAAGCTAGGTATAGGAATACTACACCTAAGCAAGGGGTGTTTACACGGCCTTGCCCCAGCGGAGTGATCAGCCAGTTGTGTCAAAATGGAAGGCCAGGCCAGGGGTGGCATAATGCATGCTGCAGCCCCTGGTAGGCCTAGGGTACACCTATGCCCTGGGTACCTAGGGTACACTGTACAGGGGCCAATAAGGTGATCCTATCCAAATGGGTTATGCACCTAAAGTACATAGTATTAATTTAGAGAGAGAACAGCAGGGCTGTGGGTCTGATTAGCAGGCCCACAGCCACATCTAAGTCGAAAACCAGTAAAGCAAAAGCAAAAAGTGGGGGTGAACATAGAAAGCAGACCCTACTCTCCTACACCCAGGCGTCAGGCTGGATCCGGAAAGATTTTTGTAGCAATACCCCTTGCGCGTCGGTAGGCGTCGTCTGCGGCTCCGCGTCAGTCATCGTGCGCCGGAATGACGTCGTCGGAGTACTTAGACGCCGCCCTCGTGCGCTGAAGTCAGTTCTTCTTTTTTCCACGCCAGTAAGCGCCGATCCGGGAAGTGCTTTCCCCTAGTCATTTTTTGACTAACTTTTTTGACTTCTTTTGGTCTATCGACTCGACTCTGGTGCCGGTAGGATGCCTGGTTTCAAGGCCTGTGACGCCTGTCATCGCCTGATGTCGGTGACGGATCACCATCGCCGGTGCCTTTATTGCCTGGGGGCCGACCATGACGCGGAGTCGTGCCTCGATTGCCAGGCCTTGACGTCGAAAGCTAGGCGGGAGCGGTCCCGTAAGCTTCTCAAGCTTCGGCACTCGGCTCCGCGCCACTCTCTGTCCCGGTCCAGGAGGAGGTCCAAGGACCGATCGCGGAGCCGCAGCCATCGTCATCGCTCGTCGGGGTCTTCGGGTAAGTCGAAGCACTCCAAGAAGTCCAAGAGACGACATCGCTCTTCGGACTCCCCTCGCCGGTTGCGCGACTCGGCTGAGGGTCAGGGTGGTCCCGCCCCTGCAGCTCCGTCAGAGCCGCAGGAGCCGCGTCCGTCCCCATACCCGCCGGTCCCTGGGACTGACGCAACTCCGGCGGAGGTCAGTGCCTTCCTCTCGGCCATGAGGGGCCTTGCTCCGCCGTCAACGCCTGTAGGCGTGCCTTCGGGCCCCGCAGGTTCGACTGGGTGACCTCACGTACCGGCGGCTCCGGCCCCGGCGCCGTCGACGGCTCCGGCCCCGACGCCGCAGGTCCCCGAGGGATGCAGGCCTGGATCTCGGTCGGCGCCAGTCGACCTCACGACGCCTCCTCTGCCGGCGCCGACACCAGTTCCACCTCCGGCGACGTCTCCGGACGACGCCGTTCCCCGGTTCAGACCCTCTTCGGACCCGACGCCGGTATGGCGCCGTCCGGCGCCGCACCCGACGTCGATGGATGACCATTTCATCTACCGTCCCGCTCCGATCGTTCCTCCTGTTTATCAGGAATCGGATGACGGGGGCGACTGGGAGGGGTCTGAGGACCCTATAGCCCTCCAGGGTCAACTTGCACAGGACTGGGCAGACGAACTGGGGGATGCCAGTGGTCAGGACACTTCGCCGGACGCTGGCTTCATCTCTCCTCCAACTGTGGCCTCGGAGGAAGGTGCAGCTTTTTCAGTGGTGCTGGGCAAGGCGGACGAAGCCCTAGGGCTGGAGTTGCCTGCTGTGGCCGTGAGGACCAATGTCCTCACAGAGGTCCTTCAACCGACAGCAGCTCCACTGAGCCTCTGCTGCAGTTTAATGAGGCCCTCATTGACGTTCTGCAGGGCACTTGGTCCAAGCCCTCCACAGTTCCTCCTGTGGACCGGAACGTTGCCCGGCGCCACCGCCCTGCTCCGGGCGACCCCAGTTTCCTCTACCAACACTCCACCCCCGAGAGTCTGGTTATCCAGGCCTAAACCTCCCAATCCTCCTTCCCGTCCGCCCCTCCGGATCGGGAATCCAAGAGGTTGGAACAGTTTGGCAAGAAACTGTTCTCGTCCCTAAGTTTGGGGCTGCGGTCTTTAAATACCGCTTGCCTTTTGGACCGTTATTCCCACTCTCTGTGGGATACGGTGGAGGACGTGCTGCCCTTGTGCACGGTGGAGGTCCGGGCACGACTCACTCAAGCACTTGCTGACGGTTGAGATGCAGCACGGCAGGCCATACGGTGTGGACTTGACACCACGGACTCGCTGGGTCGGGCGATTTCCACCACGGTGGCGCTTCGGCGTCACGCCCGGCTGAGGTCCACGTCATTTTCAGGGGATGTCCAGAGTTCCCTCAAGGACATGCCCTTTGATGGGACTCGCCTTTTTGGTGAGAAGGCGGACAGTGCGCTGGCTCGGTTCAAGGACTCCTGGGCCACGGCCAAGTCCTTGGGTCTTTCTTTTTTTTTTTTTTTTTTTTTATAAAAACCTTTATTTTCAAAAGTCTGGACACAGCTATTCAGCCGACAACCCGGAGGTTCGGCATCTTCGATAAAGAGGAACAGAGACGCGTCCACAGTACAGTGAAGGAGGAGTGCAAAGATTCCATTTTTTAAATAAACACAAAACACACAACAACCCCCAGCAAGGCAAGAACACTAAATGCCCATGGTGATAGCCCCCCAGGGGAGGCAGGACCCCATTCATCTATCATGTACAATACTGTGAAAAGAGGAAGAAGGGGGACAGCAGAGGCCAAAGAAGTCCATTAACCATACTGAGCTGGAAAGAAGGTTAGGAGGAAAGCTGTTCCTCGGGGGGGATCCAAATCAGGGGCAAGACAAATTCCCCCCCTGTATTGATTCCACCGCCCCCAGATGGCGTGCCACTTCCGAGGGCGGCCTCTAGCGCAATATACCGTCTTCTCCCTTAACATACTCCAGTCCATATTTTCTTTCCACGCGGTCAATGTGGGGGGCCCCACGGATCCCCACAATCGCGCTATATCTCTTAGCGACCATGTTACCCAGAGTCACCCATTGGGTCTGCGCCGCATTATGATCAGTGGGCCCCCAGACATTCAGGAGACAACACCGCGCTTCCGGCTGCATAGCAATGCCCGTCACCTCCCCCATCACTGCATGGACTCTCCTCCAGAATTCCGTGATGACACCACATTCCCAAATGATATGCAGGAAAGTACCCACCATACCACATCCCCTCCTGCATAGGCCACCCTCCGAGAATCCCATGTGAACCAGCCTTGGCCCCGTCACATACACTCGATGCAGTATTTTAATCGCAACCTCCTTAGGAGAGGAAACAGCAGACTGCCAATCCTCGTCATCCAACTCGAGGCCATCCCTAGACCACTGGTCCCTCAACCCCAGAAGCATATCCGCCCGGACGTTGATCAGTTTCCTATAGATGAGTGAGATCGTGCTCTCGGGCATATGGCCATCAAGGACCCGGTCCTCCAAAGAAGAGGACTCAGGCACCTTCTCACCCTCTATGAGGACTGATCGGAGGGCATGACGCACCTGAATATAGCGGAAAAACTCAGATGGCCCCAGCTCATACTCCTTCTGCAACTCTTCAAAGGACTTCACCCTCCCCTTAATCAGGACATCTCCGACCCTGGAGATGCCGATCAAGTCCCATTTGTCAAAGCCTTTTGTGTGCCAAAGCCTACCCAGTCTCTCGGATTCAAACAGGGGGGTAGCGAGGGTGAGCCTATCCTTCCAGCCCAGCGAGTCAGTTGCCATCTTCCACACACGCACCGCCACACCAGTGGGCCCCGTGAGGGACGAGTCCAGGGACCGCGAATACAACGCCCTGTAATAGTTACCCCCACGCAGCAACCACCTGTCCATGGCATACCCAGGGCTGAGGGCAGGGCCATAAAACCCATGATTAATCTCACTCAGCTGGGTGGCCCAATAGTACCGTCGGATGTCTGGAAGCGCAATACCCCCGTCGTACCATGGGAGCGTCAACTTTGCAATAGCTATTCGCGGCCGCCCGTCCCACAGCAACGTTCGTTGGAGGCCTTCGACCTCCCGAAAGTAGTTGGCCGGTACCCATTCCAAAGTATTCTGCAGTGCGTAGAGGAACCGGGGAAGAGACATCATTTTGAACAGGGCCGCGCGCCCAACGAGGGAGAGCGGCAGCCTCCGCCAGCCCTCCACATCCCGCCTCAGGCGCGCCAGGGGGGGGAGCAGGTTCCTCTCATATCCCACGGCAGAGTCCATGGAGATAAAGATCCCCAGATACACGAAGCCCTGCTGAGCAACCTGGATCGAACAAGTTCGAGGGATCGGTGGAACCTCGCCACTAAGAACATATAAATACGATTTACTCCAGTTGATAACGAGACCCGAGTTCCTACCGAAAGATGTGAGTACTTCACAGACCACTATAAGTGATTTCTTGGGTGAGGCAAGATACAACAGGATGTCATCAGCATAGAGCGATATACGGTCCTCGTGTTCAGGCGACCATCTAAGTCCCCGTATATCCGGGTGCCAGCGTATCCACGCAGACAGCGGCTCAAGGGCGAGGGCAAACAACAATGGCGACAGGGGACAACCCTGCCGAGTACCCCTCCCAAGCTGAAACGGAGTTGACGCCCGGCCATTTACCACCACACTCGCGAGAGGGCCCTCATACAGCAACCTCACCCAGCTCACAAAACCGTGGCCAAAGCCGAACTTGGTCAAAACGGCCCACAAATATGCCCATTCCACCGTGTCAAAGGCCATCGTGGCATCGAGAGACGCCACAATGGCTGGTTCACGCAGCGTGCCCGCCCTGGCGATTACACCATGAAGGCGCCGAAGACTTAACGCTGTGTTACGGTGCGGGATGAATCCGGATTGATCCGGGTGGACCAAGTCACCGAGTACCCTAATCAACCGGGCCGCCAGGATTTTAGCCAGAATTTTCGGCTCTGCGTTAAGGAGTGAGATAGGCCTATATGAGGCGCACTTATCTCGGGGTTTGCCCTCTTTGTGTATAACCACAATCGTCGCCAGTCGCTGATCCAACGGGAGGGCCCCACTCCCCCGCGCCTCCACGAACATGGCGCGCAGGTGCGGGGCAACCCTATCCGGAAACAGCTTGTACAGGTCGACCGGCAAGCCGTTCGGACCCGAGGCCTTGCCCGAGTTCAACGCGCGGATAGCCCCCGCCACCTCATCGACCGTTATGTCACCATCTAGGTCGTCCCTATCTATATCAGAGAGACAGGGCAATGCAATATCACGCAGGAGGTCACGCGAGTCCTCGGGCGGCCTGTCCGACACTGAGGCATAAACCATACGGAAATAGTCCGAGAAACACTGCACAATCCTCTCAGGTTCCACAATCACCTCTCCCCCCTCTCCCGTCAACTCCGGCACTACTCTATTGACCCGTTCTTTTTTGTCCAGCCAAGCCAGGAGTTTCCCGGCCTTGTCACCAACATCATACAAACGGCCCTGCTGTTCCCTACCGAGGGTCTTAGCGGCATTCGTCACCAGGTCCTTATACTCGGATTGCTTCAAGCACAGCTCATGCAGTGAGGCCTCTGTAACCTCCTCCTCCAGCGCTCCCTCCAAAGCCGCGATCTCCTCCTCAACCTGCAAAACCTCGCCATCTCTCCGCCGCTTGGCAGCCACTACAAGGGAGAGGGCTTCCCCTCGCAACACGGTCTTAAATGCTTCCCACAGCGACACTGCCGAGTCCACGGATCCCTGATTGTCCTTGAAAAAATTATCTACTGTCTTTACCAGCGCGCTGCGCATCTTGGGGTCTCGGAAATACCAAGGGTTGATAGGGGCCACCCTACCCCCTCCCTCTCGACCCAGATCCAGCCTGACCCACACCGGCGAATGGTCAGATATACCACGCGCCATGTGCCTGGCCTCAGACACCAATGAGGCATGCGCAGCCAGAGTGAGTAGGTAGTCAATCCTAGAAAGGCTACCATGCGCCCCGGAGTGGAAAGTGTATTGGCTCTGTGTGGGGTGCCGGAGCCTCCAGCAGTCTATCAGGCCAAGCGTATCTAGAAAGTCTGGAAGCCACTTCTGAGCCCCCCCAGTGTCTCTGGGCGGGTATCTATCCAGCAGGCCGGAGCCAACAGCGTTGAAATCACCTCCCACTACAAGCATACCCCCCGGGAGATCCAGCAGGGCCCTACCCAGATCTGTGAACGTGGAGGCCTACAGGGCCGGCGGGACATAAACCGAAACTAAAACCAAAGTTCTTCCTTCCCACCGCCCCGCCACCGCCACAAACCTCCCCCTATCATCAACAATGGTGGAGTCCACCTCAAATGGTAGCGAGGCTCTGACTAGGATGCCCACACCCCTGGACCCAGAGGAGAATCCCGAATGAGCTATGAATTTATAACCCTTCCTATTCAGGGCATAGCACGTATTACCTATAAGATGCGTCTCCTGCAGCAGGGCAACATCCGGCAATGACCGTTTCAAGAATTGCAAAACAATCCCACGCTTAATGCGATCCCCCAAACCATTAACATTCCAGCTTATAACACTTAAACCCCTACCCCCCATCCCCAAACGTAAAGAGGCCCACCCCACACCCAAAGAGCCACCATGGAACAGTCCTGGAAACAATCAATATGCCTTGCGGAAACAAACCCCCCCAACAACAAACCCAAAATCCCGGAAACCCCCCCCACCCTGCACCCCTGCTGCAGCTTACAAAGCCCCCCCAACTTGCAGTGTGCCTGTCGCCCTACCAAACCCAAAAGTCTACAAAAAGTACCCTAAGAGAGGAAAGAGCTCCCCTCGTCCTCCCACAACCTCCGTATTTACTGCAAGTCATTATCTAAAATCAGTCCGAGTCAGTCCGGTTCCGAAGACATCAACCTTGTTCATCCCGGCCACTGTCCCCGTCTACGGCAGTGTCCTCTTCCGTGCGTCGTCGAGGCAGAGCGTCCAGCCATTCATCCGCCATGACAGGCGACTCAAAAAAGAATGTTCGGTCTTCAAACACCACACGTAGTCTGGCAGGGAAGAGCATGGCGTATTTCAGTTCCCTCTCCCGAAGCCTCCTCTTCACCCCCAGGAAGCCCTGCCGCCGCCTCTGCACCTGCTGGGTGAAGTCAGGATAGAAATTCACCGACGCATTCTGGAAGGGGACCGGGCCCGTTACCCTCGAGGCCTGCAGGATAGCGTCCCGGTCTCGAAAATGAAAGAGCCGGGCGACGATCGGCCTCGGTGTGGCTCCCACCTTGGGCCGCCCACCCGGCACTCTATGGGCCCGCTCAACTGCGAAGAACTTCCCTAGACCCTTAGGCTGCAGATGATTGAGCACCAAGTCCTCCACGAGCAGGTCCACTGAAGTCTCGTCCGAGGACTCCGGGACCCCGATAACGCGCACGTTGTTGCGCCTGGCCCGGCTCTCGAAGTCCTCCAGCCGACGGGCGGCGAGATCATTCTCGGTCCGCAACTTACGGACCTCGGTCTGCAGGTCCGAGACATCATCGGCGAGGCCCGTGGTCTTGATGTCCAGGGATTTGACCCGTTCATTTGTTTTGCCCAAATCCGCGCGGATCAGATTAACATCCACCAAGATGGTATCCACTTTGTGCGCCAGGGCATCAAACTGTCTCCCAATCGAAGTCTGCAGCCCGTCGAGTGCACCCATGACATCCTGCAGTGAGAGCTCCGGGGCCAAGGGTGAGGCAGTCTTCTGTGTGTCCGGGGACTGGCTCGGTGCACCCGGTGACCCCTTCTGCTGGGCGTAGCGGTCCATGTTATTGGCTTGAGTGTAGGCTCCCCGCCTGGTGGCCTTGGGCTTCGGCCGGTCCACCTCTGCTTTGCCCGACATGGTGGGCTCAAGCAAGTCGGGTCAAACAGGACTGCCCTCTCTCAGCGAGAGAGATCAGGAGTGCTCCGTCTTACGATGGGTCGCCAGTGTGGCATGCAGAGCGTCCAAATGATAATAAAGCAGACGCGAGCACTCCCTGGGCTGGGCAGACAAAGGGCGAGAAAGTGAAAGTGAAAGGATAGGGACCTCCGTCCGGCAGTTCACACCTCGCCTGGCCGCTGTTGTTCAATTAGAGGTCGGGCATCCTGCCAACTCGAGCCCCTGGCAGCCCTCGGAGATGGGCCTCAATCTTCCGCCATGCATAACTCCGGTTCCCGGTGGGCGATTCGACCTCGGGTGGCATCGATCGCCTCCCTGACAAGTCATCTACACGATGCCATGCATACAAACAGGATTATATACAGGATAGACGACGGAGGGCACGAGGGTCTCGGGAGCTCAAAGCTCACGCGGCCATCTTGGTCAAGCGCTAGGCTCCTCCCCGTCCTTGGGTCTTTCGGCCCCGCGGCCGCAAACTTCCGCCTTTTATCCCTTTCCTCACGTCTGCTCTGCCACCGGCCGCAGACCCAACCTGCACGCGGTCGCGGACGTGGATTCCGCCGAGGCGGTACTGGAGGTTAACGTGCCGGTCAGTCCACATCCACCCCGGCAGCATCTGCCTCAAAGCCCTCCTAATCCGAGCTTTCAGGCCCATTCAACGCCACTGGGTGGCAGAGTTCGCCATCACCTGCTCCACTGGCGCTCCATCACGTCGGACAGGTGGGTGCTGCAAATCATCCGAAGGGGCTACTCCCTCCCCTTCGAGACTACCCCTCCAGCCATGCCACCGCTGAACCACCGTATGTCGGGGGATCATTTGCATCTTCTACGAGAGGAAGGTTCGGCCCTCTTGGCCAAAGAGACGGCGAGCGCGTTCCTGGTCCAGAAGTAGGTCGTGGTTGTTATTCCCACTACTTTCTGGTTCCCAAGAAGGGCAAAGGGGGCCTACGCCCGATTTTGGACCTCAGGAGCGTGAATTCCTTCCTCCGGAAGGACCGGTTCAAGATGCTCACTTTAGCTCAGGTTCTGGCTGCCCTAGACCCTGGAGACTGGATGGTAGCGTTGGACTTGCAGGACGCTTATTTCCACATCTCTGTCCTGCCGGCCCATCGGCGTTACCAGCGGTTCACAGTGGGTCAGGAGCACTTTCAGTTCACCGTGCTCCCCTTCGGCCTCACCAGTGCCCCTCGGGTGTTCACGAAAGTGATGGCGGTGGTCGCAGCTCATCTGCGCCGATCAGGGGTTCCAGTCTTCCCCAATGTCGACGACTGGCTGTTGAAGGCGGGCTCGCCCCAGCAAGTCGTCTTCCACCTCTAGACTACGGCCGACCTCCTGCACTCGCTGGGGTTCTCCATCAATGTGCTGAAGTCGCACCTGAGTCCCTCCCAAAAGCTCCTTTTCATTGGGGCGATTCTCGATTCGGCGCAGTTCTGGGTCTATCCGCCGGAACAGCGGGTTCGGGACATTCAGGCCCTGATTTCCATCTTCCGGCCTCTGTCTTGGGTTTCGGTCAGGTTGGCGCTGCGGCTTCTGGGGCTGATGGCCTCCTGCATCCTGTTGGTACCTCACACCAGGTGGCGGATGCGGGCTCTGCAGTGGGACCTGAAGTTTCAGTGGGCCCAGCATCGATGCAACCTGTCCGACCCTGTCTTGATCTCGGAGGGCACTGCGAAGCAGCTGCAGTGGTGGCTCACGAATCGCGATTGGGTCAGCGGCAGATCCCTCTCCCTACCCCAACCGGAGCATGTCGTAGTGACGGATGCGTCCCTCCTGGGATGGGGGGGGCCATATGGGAGAGGCGGAGATCAGAGGACTCTGGTCTCCGGCGGAGACTCGGCTCCATATCAACCTCTTGGAGCTGAGGGCGATCCGACTTGCACTAAAAGCCTTCCTTCCCTCTGTCCGGGAAAGTGTCGTGCAGTTGTTCACGGACAACACCACCGCCATGTGGTATTGCAACAAACAGGGCGGTTGGGGTCGTGGGCCCTTTGTCAGGAGGCTCTGCGCCTCTTGACATGGCTGGAACATCAGGGCATCACCCTGGTGGTTCAAAATCTGGCGGGATCTCTGAACGCCAGAGCAGACAAACTCAGCCGCCGGTGCATGATGGATCACGAATGGCGTCTGAACTCGGACGTGGCGCAAGGTCTCTTTCTGCAGTGGGGAGAGCCTTGGTTAGATCTATTTGCCACCGAAGAGAACGCGCAATGTCAGCAGTTCTGCGCGTTGGAATTTCCAAGGCGGCACTCGCTCGGAGACGCTTTTCGTCGCTAGTGGAGTTGCAGTCTGTTGTATGCCTATACCAGTTCTGCCCAGAGTGCTGAAGAAGATCAGGCGCGACCGGGCCCAAGTCATCTTGGTGCCTCCGGATTGAGCACGAAGGTACTGGTATCCCGAGCTACTCAGTATGTCCATCGATCCCCCGATACGACTGCCTCTTCAGGAGGACCTTCTGTCGCAGCAGCAGGGGACTGTCCTCGACCCGAACCTGTCCAGCCTCCACCTCCATGCGTGGAGATTGAGCGGCGACAGTTGATGCCATTTGACTTGCCTCCTGAAGTCTGTGATGTCATTCTGGCAGCCAGGCGTCCCTCCACAAAGACGGTATACGCCTGCCGGTGGAACAAATTTGTGGCATGGTGCACAGCAAAGGCTGTGGATCCCCTTTCTGCCCCTCTTTCTGAGGTTCTCCTCTTTCTTCTTTCTTTGGCCCAGCAGGGCTCTGCTCTGGGCACCTTGAAGGGTTATCTTGCTGCAATCTCTGCTTTCTTAAGGCTTCCTGATCAGCCTTCTCTTTTCAAGTCCCCTGTTGTCTCCTGTTTTCTTAAGGGCATTACTCATATGTTCCCTCCTGTTCCATTCGTAATGCCTCAGTGGGATTTGAACCTTGTTCTCACTTTTCTGATGTGCGCTCCCTTTGAGCCCCTTCACAACTGTCCAATTTGTCTACTGACTCTGAAAACTGCCTTCCTGGTGGCAATCATCTCCGCTAGGCGGGTGAGTGAGCTCCATGCTCTGTCAGCTAAGCCTCCCTTCCTTTCGGTTCATCCGGATAAGGTTGTCCTCCGGACACGTCCTTCTTTTCTTCCTAAAGTCGTGACTCCGTTTCACACCGGGCAATCTGTCACGCTGCCCACCTTCTTTCTGCCTCCGCATCCTTCAAAAGATGAAGAGAGGCTCCAACGTCTGAACCCAAAACGTGCACTGTCCTTTTATTTGGACCGCACTAAACAGTTCCGGGTGGACGACCAACTTTTTGTTGGATATGTAGGTGCTAAGAAGGGTAAAGCTGTGCACAAGCGGACCATCTCGCGATGGGTCGTGTTGTGTATTAAACTCTGCTATTCCTTGGCGAAAAAAGTCCCTCCTGTTGGGCTGAGAGCCCATTCCACCCGGGCCACAGCGGCGACAACATCCCTGTGACGGGGGGTCCCCTTGCAGGACATCTGTCAGGCGGCGAAGTGGACTTCACTGCACACATTCGCCAAGCACTATTGCCTGGACAGCCAAGTCCGGAGAGATGGCCACTTTGGCCGTTCTGTTCTCCAGGACTTTCTGGTGTGATCTTGGTTCGCAGGCCCACCTCCGGGGTTGGTATTGCTGGGGTATCTATTCTAAGGTGAGGAATCTAACTAACGTGTTTCTTTCAGATGAACAAGTTACTTACCTTCAGTAACGATGTATCTGTAAGAAACATTAGTTAGTTAGATTCCTCACCGACCCACCCAGCCTCCCCGCTCTGCGAACCGACATCTAGGGTTAAGGTTCTCCCTTTCAGGGCCCTAGATTTTTTGGCACTAGTGTCGGTCTCTTGCATGGCTCAGCGTCCCTGGCGTGGAAAGCTATGTATAAGAACTGACGTCAGCGTGCGAGGGCGGCGTCTAAGTACTCTGTCATTCCGACGCCGTCGACGGACGCGGAGCCGCAGATGACGCCTACCGACGCGCAAGGGGTATTGCTACAAAAATCTTTCCGGATCCAGCCTGACGGCCTGGGGTTATTCTAAGGTGAGGAATCTAACTAACTAATGTTTCTTACAGATACATCATTACCGAAGGTAAGTAACTTGTTCTTTACCTTTCAAGAGGCTCTAGACGTTCTTGTACAGCCGCCAAAGAAGAAAAAGGATGTTGCCTCTAGGCCTGTACATATCCCTATTCCACTTTCACCTAAACCACCAATACCACCCCCAGCATCCACTCCACTCCACCACAACTATCTGAGGCAGGTAACATTTCCCCTCACTCAGCCATCATAGGGGAGGATGATAACATGCCACAAAACCTACACCCTGGGGATGATTATGATATTGAACCAGAAGGGGCTACAGACCCCGATCTCTATCACACATGGCCATCACCACCTGACGATGCCTCGGTGTATCAAGATTTATTAGTAAGGGCAGCAGCTTTCCATCAAGTACCTTTACATAAGGACACAATAGAGGAAGATTTCCTTTAGGAAACCCTATCTAATGCTCAAAGGGGTTCACAATATCTACCACTCATTAAGGGTATAGACGTCATGCAAAAGACATTTTTAAGGCCCCTGTCAAAGCTATAAGAATAACACTGCGAATTGATAAAAAATATAAAGCTGCACCCTCTGATCCCATATACATTAGAGGTCAGTTAACTGCTGACTCCCTATTGGTCTCTAATGCGAGAAAAAGGGCAAACTCCCAAACAGGGTATGCACCTACCTCAGAAAAGGAGTCCAAATTGAGTGATGCCCCTGGGAAACGTGTAGCTGCACAATCAGCTAATCATTGGCGTATAGCCAACAGCCAGGCTCTATTAGCTCGAAGTAGGACATGTTACAACGCACATGTTTACAACGCGGTCATTACAACGACCACGTTGTTACTATGCATACCATTACAATGCAAGACTTGCTGTAGGGGGGGGGCTGGAGTTTGGAATAGTATAATTTACTATTCCAACCCCTTCTACCCCCTACAGCAAGTCATTGTAACGTCTTGCGTTGTAATGGTATGCAATGTAACAATGCAGTCGTTGTAATGACCGCGTTGTAATGGCATGCGTTGTATTGCATGCACTGTAAACAATGTTTACAGTTAGCTCACTATGATAGAGTTCACTGGGACGAGATGGAGGGGCTCCTCTAATATCTCCCAGAGGAACACAGAAAAAGGGGGCAGGAAATTATTAATGAGGGCAAGCTCATTAGAAATAATTCAATAAAATGTGCCCTAGGTGCAGCAGACACTGCAGCAATAGGTATAAATAACAGTCTGCTATTATGTAGACATGCATGGATCTGTGTCTCAGGTTTTAAACCTTAGGTGCAACAGGCGATTTTTAATCTCCCATTTGATAAAGAACATCTTTTTGGCCCTCAAGTGGACACAGCCCTTGAGAAAATGAAAACTAAATTGGAAAATCAATGGGGGCTCTGCAAACAAGTACTTACCGTGGTTCATCTGGTAGACTCAGCTAGTAACAAGGTTTAAGATATGCCTCCTCAGACAACCCAGGGTCAACATATAAAAAGCAGGAATAAACCTCTACTGCTAAAAACTTTTACAGGAGCGCATACAGAGGAAACCATTTTAAAGGAACAGGTCGCAGAAATAATACCCGTAACCCAAACACAAATATCAAACAGTGATTTCCGTACCTTTCCCCCCGACCATTTAACACCTGTTGGGGTCTTCTTCAAAACTTTCTCTCAAAATGGGAATCAATCACAACCTAATAATGGGTGTTTGAGCTCATTATAACTGGCAAACACAAATTATCAGTATGTTATGTTATGTTATGTTATGTTATACGGGGTTTTGTTAAGCGCTCAGCTACTCAAGCAGAGTGTCCCGGCGCTGTCAGACCCGAAACCACAGAACTCTAACAGGGGGAAGGAGGCTTATTGGCTAAATAGCCAAGTTTTGAGCTCTTTTCTAAAGGACAGCAAGCTCTCACTCTTCCTTAAAGAAAGTGGGAGGGCATTCCAAGCCCGGGGCGCAAGGTACTTGAAGGAACGTCCACCAATACGGGCGCGCCTGATTGCTGGGACCGTGGTGAGAGATAGAGACGCCGAACGCAAGGCTCTGGCTGGTCTATGGAGGGTGATCCTCTTCCTAAGGTAGCGAGGGCCCATGCCTTGGAGGGTTTTGAAAACAAGGGTGAGCGTTTTGAATTCGATGCGCCTCTGGATAGGCAGCCAGTGAAGGGTTTGCAGCAGGCCGGTCGCATGGGCGCGATGACCGAGACCAAAAATCGCCCGAGCGGCCGAGTTTTGAACAATCTGCAGGCGCGAGAGGAGAGACTTCGCGCCTGCAACATCAAAATCTCCTACAACAAGAAATATCAACCCCGTTGCTAAAAAGAGCAATAGAATTAGTCTAAAAACAGTGTAAAGGAATGGGTATATTCATTATACTTCCTCCTTCTTAAAAAAGATTGAGTACTACGACCCATTCTCCACCTCGGACCACTCATTCATTATACTCTATTGGAATACTTCTGTACAGTCTCGCTTCAAGAACTCATTCCCTTATTGCAAAACGGAAACTTCATGGCTGCCTCGGACATGAAGGACGCCTACTTTCATATACCCATCCATCCCGCACACATAAAATATCTAAGGTTTCTATTCCAAGGAAACCATTATCAATTCAAAGTCCTTCCCTTTGAAATTACCACTGCACCATGGGTATTCACAAAATGTCTTAGCAGTAGTTGCAGCACATCTCCGCAGACAGAACATCCATGTCTTTCTGTATCTAGACGATTGGCTGATCAAACAAAACAGTCTCAAACTTTGCAAACAGCATACACAACAGACGCTAACTTTACTGCATCAATTGGGCTACACCATCAACATACAAGTCTCATCTACAGCCAGCTACAATACAACCATATCTAGAAGCCATGTTCAACACACCGTTGGCGTATCCAAATGTAGGCAGAATAAGCAACATTTTAACATTGAGGCAACATTTTCAAACTGAGACTCAGATCTCAGTCAAAATATACATGCAACTTTTAGGCATGATGGCATCTTGTATTTTATTCATTCCACATGCCCTACTACACATGAGACATCTCCAAGAATGTCTGTCCCATCAATGGACACAGTCACAGGGTCACCTTCAAGATATAGTGTTGGTAGATAGCCACACACATCACTCTCGGCAGTGGTGAAATCCACAGAACTTTCCAAAGGGAAGCCGTTTCAAGACCCAGTTCCCCAAATAATTCTGACAGCGGATGCTTCCCTTGTGTATTGGGGAGCTCCTCTCCAAAACCTAACTATTGATGGAGTATAGGACTCAAAACACAAGGGTCTCCGTATCAGTTTCCAAAAGCTCCAAGCTGTTCACCTAGCAGTGAAAACTTTTCTACCTCACCTACAACACAAAGTTGCCCTAATTCGAACAGACAATATGAAAACTGCATTATCCAAAAACGGGGAATGCACACACTGCAATTATCACGTTTAGTGCAGAAAATATGGAGCTTAGCAATACATCACAACGTTCATCTCCTGGCGGAACATGTTCCAGGAACAAGCAATCAAGTTGCAGACCTTCTTAGCAGGATGCAGCAACAAATCCATGAATGGGAACCCCACCCCAGAATTCTCCTACCATACTTTCAAAAACAAGGGTTTCCACAAATAGATCTGTTCGCAACTGCAGAAAACGCAAAATGCCCAAACTTTGCTAGCAGGTACCCACACCAGCAATCCAAGGGCAATGCTCTATGAATTAACTAGTCAGGAATATTTGCCTACCCTTTTCCTCCTTTCCCAGTACTTCCATCAGTGGTCAGAAAGCTCATACAAACATCCTTTACAATGATAGTCATAGCAGCAATGTGGGCTCGTCAACCGTGGTTCTCAACACTATTGGAGCTCGCCCTAGACACGCGAAGTTTCCCCTCAACCTGTACCTTCTCACACAGAACAAAGGTATACTAAGACAACCCATTCCAAAGCAAGTGAACCTCGCAAGATGGCTTCTGAAGTCTTAGAATTTGGGTACTTAAACTTGCCACAGCAATGTATGGATATTCTTAATGAAGCTTGCAAACTTAACACAAGACAATGTTATGCAGGTAAATGCAAACAAATTGTTATATACTGCCAGCAACAAAACGTCAACCCCCTAACTACACAAGTACAGACAATTACTTTCTTATTGCGTTTACAAACCACAGGGTTAGCTTATACTTTGACACAATTACACGGCTATTGCAGCATATTTGCAAAATAGAAGAAAGCACTTATCGTTGTTTGAAATACCTGTTATTGAAGCTTTTATAGGAGGCATTAAAAGAATCATTCCTCCAATGCTTCCACCTGCACCAGCATGGAACCTAAACATTGTGCTAGCAAGACTTATGGGATCTTTATTTGAGCCACTGCACTCCTGCCAATATCAATACTTGTTATGGAAAGTTGCCTTTTTAATTGCTATCACTTTACTTAGAAGTGTCAGTAAGATTCGGGCATTAACTTTGGAAGAACCATTCTTCCAGCTTTATAGTGGCAATGTCGTGCTCAGAACAAACCCCAAATATCTTCCAAAGGTTGTTTCCAATTTTCATATTAATCAATCAGTCTGTCTTCTTTCTACAACCTGATTCAGTTGCAGAGGCTTTACATACTTTAGATGTTAAAAGAGCTTTAATTTAAGTATTATAGCGACAAGACTAAAACTTGCAGAAAGACCAAGCAGTTATTTATTGCTTTTACACCTCCCCACATATGAAGTGCAATTTCCAAAACTTGAATTTCAAGATAGATCGTTAAATGCATCCAAACTTGTCATACTAAAGCTAAAAGCCATCTACCTGTTCCCCATAAGTTCACTCTACTCGTTAAATAGGTGCTTCTATGGCCTTTTTAGAGAACATTTCGATTGCTGATATTTGCAAAGGTGCAACATGCTCCACTCCACACACATTCACAAAACATTGTGTGGATGTATTTGCACATCAACAAGCAAATGTTGTCCAAGCTGTACTAAAAACTCTTTTTCAAACAACTGCAACCCCCACGAGTTAACCACTGCTTAGGCAGAGGGACTGCTTTATAATCTATGCACAGCATGTGTATCTACAGCGCTCATGCCTCGAACGGATTGTTACTTACCCTGTAAGCATTTATTCTTGGCATATAGTGCTGTAGATTCACATACACCCTCCCCAAAAAACACTGTGTAGTTTGCAGTTTATGTACTTTACATCACATTACTGGCATGAACAACACATTAATGATAAATACTCCATTCTCACCTGTCTGCGTCGAAAACGATCTGGCAATGGGGACGATGACCATGCGCAGTATGACCAAGAGGAGGAGTCACACAGCCTCATGACTCGAAGAAAACATTGTAGAACAAAAACAACTTTAAATCATCCAAGCCCAGCATGGGAGGCGTTGGTGGTGGAACTTCAGGGGTTGATGTCTGATGCAGGGGAAGTGGAGAGCACATCTGATAGGCAGGAGGTAGCGGGGAGCGGGGAGTAGGAGGGGAATAGTGGTAAGCCCTGGACGCATAAACTTTAGCTCGGCGCGAGGGAAGGCCTTGTTTCCTTAAGGAGAGGTTGAGCACCCGTACATACTTCATTGTGGAGGAGGGGTACATCGGAAGAGGGGTAGGTAACAGGGGCACACTGACATGGGGTGGGGGAGGGGGGGGGGAAGGGGACTGTGTGGGAAGGATGTTTCTTCTCCTGGATAATTGGTAGCGACGATAAATGTACAATACTCCTTTGAAGGGTGGGGGTAGTGGAACGTGTGTTGAGTTGTTGCTTTGAAAACAATAAAAAAAATGTTTCAACAAAAAAAAATCATCCAAGCCCAACCCTAGATGGCAGACTTATGCACAGCATGTAAATCTACAGCACTACATGCCTAGAACTAATGCTTTCAGGGTAAGTAACATAATCCTTTCCATGAACTCCTCAACTATGCTGGATTGTCTTCTCACCCTTAAAGATAATCTAATCTGCGAAAGCAGGACAATAACAATGGAGAGGTTACATTAGTCGACTTTATAGTGAATGATTCAGAACACCGAAAATTCCAAATCCTCCAACGCACAATTGTTAACTATGTGTTTTTTATCCTCTACCAAAATACTTATTTTGCAGGTTTTTTTTTTTTTTTTTAACACTAGCAACATCTGTCAGTTGTTTCAGGAGTTAATACACAAAACAAAGGAGCAAAAGTGGCAAATTGTAGGGTTTGCTGATCTGATATATAAATAGCTATTAACTGTAATATGGTCCAATGTTGCCATTTTGGGGTCTGGTGACGACATAAACTACAAGGCCAAGTGGCTTGTAAATATCACCAGAGCCACTACATGGGAATATATATGGAATCAACCACCACCAGCTGTTTGTTTTAAGGATATTGGAAGTCACTGAGCAGCTCTGTGACCATACAGAGGAACTAGGCCAAAGGCTGAGTTCCTTCATACGGTCATGGAACTCCGAAAGGACTTGCATATCCTTTTAGTGTATGGCAGAGTATTTTATTCTGTATAATACATGGTTACTGTATTACCTTTCCCACAACACTTAAATAATTGGTGTCTTGCTGTATAATTTTCATGGCAGGCAATGTTAGTAAAAGTAGGATCTGTAGTGAGAAATTAAACGCACCAAAAACTAGTTGTTAATAATTTTTGTAATGCAGGTCAGTTTAAAATGCTTTTGCTCATTGTATGTATGTGTGTTTGTATTGTATCTAAATAGCTTGGAAGCAACAGAGCACTTTGCATTACATGTGGGTTTGCAAGACAAGCTCCAAGATCGCGTATATCAAGTGGGAATTACACAAATAAGTTTAGCACATTACATTAACATTTTTAACCACAGGTAGATTACGTGATTTGCCCAGAAACAAACAATGTTGAGCCAAGGCTGGGATTCAAAGCTGCGGTGCCAGATTCCAAAGTCTGCAGCACTATCCACTGTGCCACATCTCCTCAATTATGTAGAAACATGCAGAGATTCCCTTTTTCCTGCAATAACTAAGAGTGTGGAAAAAAATGGTTGCCTTAAATCTCTCCTTTCGGATCACTTGCTTTCTTTAAGAAAATAAATCAGCAGAAGGAAAAACCAGTTCTGGTTTTCCTTTTGCAAAACTGCAGCAGTAATTATGCTCTATGACCCACCTTTCACCTTGTCTGTTGGCTCTTGCAGCAGGTATTGTGATGTCAGAACTGAACTGTAATAAGCTGTTACAGTTGAGTAGCTACATAATTTCTTGATTACAGACAACTAGAGACGTCACAAGTTTCCTGTAAAAGGAAATTAGAGACTGGACTATGTACAACGATAGCAGGCTCGATGTACGAAGCCCTTTTAAACATGGTACGTATTTTCTATATTCCATGTTTATTTTGAGGTAGTTAACCTAAAACGGCTTCTTTTCTACAAAGTGTCGCTAACAACAGACACTGATGGTAAATAGAATTTACAGGCATATTTTTTTTTAGCTTTCTTGACTAAAATAGTAAAACAATTGCCAATGGTGAAGGTTTGTGGATTAAGACGCTTCTGTGGCTAAAGTGTTTACCATATAATCATGATTCTGCATCGTAGGATCTTTGCTGTTAGTCTTAAACTCTGAATAATAATTCCCTGCTGCCGGCACAGACCCCAGAACACCTTAAAAAATATATTCTCCATAAGGAATTTACCATTATGGTGTTCTTAAAGCACCATTACAACATGTGTCATGGAAGACTGCATTTTTAATAGTAATTATGTATACTTGCAGAGTTAGTGAATTGCAAGTGGTTTCAGCAATTGAACCCTTTACTGTTTTTCATCATAATAACATACTATTGCATACTCATCCCTCTTATTTGACAAAAGTAGTACCTGATTTTCATATTAGTCCATCGATTACACTGCTTACTTTATACTTCCCTGGATATAAAAGTGTTCTCCGTTTTAGAAAAATTAATCAATTCTTTGGAAACTATTGTACCTTATGACAAACCAATCAAGCAATCAAAACAAACAATCGCAAGAGGGATTACATGTATTTCTTTATGCTACCAAATTGCTAACAAACCTCTTTCAGATAAACCGAGTGCTCACTTTCATAAACTAAAAATGGAGGGTGCCTCCCAAAGCAAGCATTCACTATGCCCTGCTACTGAGTCCTCACCAGGCACAGTACGTGTTATTATTGAACCCTCACCCACATGCTAGTCATATGGTATGCTTCATCATCGGATCCTCACCTGGTGAGGTGCTGGCCACCAGGTGGGCTCAACCTCCAGTTGGATGGGGCATTTTGATATTCTCTATGTTCTTAATGGGATCTTAGGACAGGAAACGTTAAATATATCTCCAGGGAACTCTAACCCAGTTCTTTAGTAAGAGGGGCCCTGTGATATGATTAAAAACATGACATGATATGCAGACATTTTCTGAGCCAGTGTGTCTATTCTAGGTTGACATGTTTCATCAGCTGCACGAGATGTGCAGATTCTCATCAGGACCTCGAAGGCTTTTGTGCGCATCATATACACTGAGCAGGAGTTGTGCATTGGCAAGCATTCCATGCAAGATCAAGTTACCCAGCCCTTCTATACAGTATGAGTTGAATGAAAACTGAAGATCATCCAATTCTAGAATCGTAAAAAAGAAGGAACACTGAAACAAAAATACATCCGCATTAGAACTATGGGTTGTTTAAACACTGAAACCTGTGCACTGCTCCACACACTCTAAAATGGTGCGGTCTCTAACCTTAGAGATACCATCATCTATAAGCCAGGGTAAGTGACCCGGTGTGACTTAGTGTTCAAAATATCATGCAGTCATCTCATTATCCAAGTGTATTCACCCAGTGCGTCACATATTCACACACAAAAGGAGAATAAATACTCGAATGCAGGCCATCAGGCTCCTAGTGTTTTAGGTGGGGGACATTCATGGCAACAGAGATTATCCAGGCCTTATGGGAGAAAATGCGAGGGCTTGCTGGGATCAAAGGTCACACTCTGTAAAAACATGGTAGGGATAACCGTACATTACTAACAAAGAATTATAAATATACCAACAAATGACCCAGGGGTCAGGGTTATCACTTACTGTATTAATGCTCAGTGGGGACTTCCCAACCTAGCTCCATGGATGGTATTTCGCGAAAGTGGTGAAGAGGCAATTCAAACTAGTCCTTAAATAGTGCAGTGTGTGCTCGGATGATCAGTTACACCTGGAGTCCTATGAGAAAAATGACTCCCAGCAGCGTGCATCATGGCGGCCATCTTCTAATAGGTTTTACTATTAAATGTGCTCATGTTTCTATCCCTATGTCCAGGCATGGCATTAATTGCTACTGATAGATAAAACTCGTTGCCTGATCGTTCCACTCTTGACCCAGAGACGGAATCACTAATACGGATCCATAAAACGCAGAGGAGAAATTCATATGTATGCACATGAAGAAAAAGACGCGTGTTGAGGCTAGACCGCTGTGTTCTCTGGACAGCCCTAATTAGCAGTGATGCGATAGCCATCTTGAAATTCTCTGCGCACCTGCATAGGCACGTTTCAGACTGGACCGTTGTTCTAACTAATCTGCCCTGAAACGTGGAAATATGTCGGCCATCTCATTTCTCGGAGGGACATTTAATACCGCTCAGTGCAATATATTTAATGTTTTGAATCAGAACAGTAGACATTTAGAAGATTATCAATACATTCCTGTCATCTAAAATAGATGAAAAAGACTAATGTGGGGGAGGCTATCTCAGTATGTCTCTAGGAAAAAGTTACAAAATAAAATTGAGAATGTGAGTCCATGTGCCAATGGAATGTCCATGTTTCTCCAAATTGTCCCCCGAGGGTTTGTGTGTGTGTGTGGGTGGGTGTGTGATTGGGTGTGTGTCGATACCTATCAGCATGTCATAATGCAAACCTTGGATGGATCATATAGTGACTCCTTACATAGAAACCCATGTGTTAGTTCAGCTGGGTTCAATGAATGTCGTCGTTCAGACCTTGGCTATGTGTGCCCAACCTGTATATCCACCGTCGTTCTTTTTCTAAAATTTGTTTATCTAATCACATGCCTGTGTAGTGAGAAATATGTGTAGATGACCACAATGAAAATAAACTTGAGGATTTGTGAGCGTAGGAGTAACCAGATAAGGCGTTACCGGAAGTAAGTAACTTGTCCATCAGGACCACTCTAATAGAAGTAAATGGCAAGGGACTACTGATGCTGGAACTGCAATGGAGACTGCTTTCCTTGAAGAGAGCTAACTGTTTATTTGCGTATTGCTGGTCCCATTGACTGGCCCCATGCCAGAGTTGGTTGGCAAAAATAAAAAGTAACTCTAAATAACTGCAGACCAACTTGTCAAAGGTTTCCTTGAAAGATTTTCTAAGTGGCAAATTTGTTGAGTTTGCTCATGCTTGTTGGCGGTTGCGTAAAAAGTTGTAATTTACTTTATCTTGTCAAATCTGTTTCTCCAGAACCTTCTGGTGAATCTTTTTCATTTGGTGTCAAAAATTTAACAAAAGCGAAACTATTTTCATAAATTGGTGTCAGATTTCTTGAGTGTCTCGGTTATTTCTCCTGCAATTGTTTTGGTACTGTTTAAATGCTTTACACTTGTTCCTTTATGACTGCTCAGTGCTACAGCTACCCATGGTTGAGCTAAGGTTTAACAAATGAAACCTAACTGGTCTTAAAGGGGTTGATAAGTGTACTACACGGTGAGGTCTCACAACCACACCATATAATGCACCTAATTTCCTCACATTTTCCAACATGAGAATGGAGGTTTCTGGGTTGATGCATCCCACTAGTATGATGAGGAACATCTTTTTATGGACTTTCAGGATGCCAGTTGCTTAAACACCTCCCCAGACACTAGGTTGAACTCTCCCCAGGGCACTCCACAAAGGAATCGACTTACTACACCGTGGAGATTGAACTTCTTACTCCCATCAGTTGAAGTCAAGACAAACATCCTGATGGAAGTCCTGCAGCTTGTCCAGCCTTCCACAGAACTGCTGTTCCACTTTTGAGGGGCTCTTGGGCTAAATTGGGCTCTTGCACAGATTCAACGGGTTGGCCAATATGCAGTGAAATCTATCATTGGCTCTGGGCTTGACACCACTGACTGCTTGGACGGGGCAGTCTGTAGTAGAATGGTGCTTCCGTGATGCATGTTCATCAGATTCATGAGCTCCTTCAGGAACCTGCAGACATCACTAATGGACATGCCATTTGAAGGCACCCACCTCTTCAGACACACTATGTCCTGATGTGCTTCAAAAAGAGCAGGTTCACAGCATGCGCCCTTGGGTTTTCCATGCTTGTGCAGCAGTATTACCAGCAGTTTTGCCCCTTTTGAAACTTTGGAAGAGTCTTAGCGCAAAGACAAGGCCAAGGTCCACCTCCCCAACAGACCTGCAAACCTTTTTGTGTTGGGAGATCGAGACAATAATGTCCAGGCCCTCAGGGACAGCATACTGTTCAGCCCCTCCCCCCCCCCCCCCCTTCCTGTCACCGCCATAAAACCACTTAAACTTGCCCTCGATCTTACATCACCATCCTGTTGGAGCATGTAAAATATTAACTACACGGGTGGCAGAGCATCAAATCCAACAGATGGGCGCTTCAAATTGTTAAGACTATAATCCTGATGTTTCAACATCTATCCTGGGTCCCCGTGAGAGTAGCTCTGAGGCTTCTTGACCTTGTTTCCTGCATCCTTGTGGATCTCACCAGATGGCATATGTGACCTCTGCAGTGGGATCTGAAACCATAGTGGGCTCAGTCCTTGTAGGAAGCTGGCTCTGCGCGTGCAGAGTGCTGAGGCCCAATGTTATCCAATGGGGGATAGGCGGCCTCCGGCTGGTGGCTTCTCGCGAGCAGGCCACAAGGTTGTGGAGCAAAGCTCCTAGGGTTTAGCTCAGGGCAAAGGGGGAATCCGAGTTAGCACCCAAAGTACACCCGCAGGGGCAGCTGGGTGCAGGGTGCTGTTTTGCCGTCGGGTGCCCTGTTGATTTCAATAGGGATTGCCGGTTTTGGTTTTAAGCTGCAGGCTCGGGCCAGGAAGGACTTCAGGGAGGAACCAACAGCTGGGCAGGTACGTTGGAAGGCTCGGGGACGTAGGTGCACCTCGGGTTTTTCTCTCCAGGACTTAGGGCGGCTGGATGCAGGGGTGTCTTTTGAGGTCGAATTTCACCTTACCGGGCCACTTCCAGTTGTGGGGCTCTCCGTGCAGAGGCTGCAGGTGACGTCGGGGAGTCCTGGAGGGGTCAACCCAGGGTGGACTTGGACTCTGGGGCTCTAGAGGACCTCGCCGGGACCGGTGGGCCACTCCGACTCGGGCCGTAGGTGTCGGGTGCAGTGGTGGTTCCAGGCATCGTGTTTCTTTGTCCTGAGCAGGCTCTGAGTCTTTCTTGGCAATTTATTTTGTACAGAACTGCTGTTGACAGGAGATGGTAGTCGGTGCTCCCAGGGGTTCTGGAGGTCGCTGGCTGCAAGACAAGGCAACTTTTGGTGCAGGATCTCTAGAAACTGCAGGCGGGCCGGTAGGGCTGGTGCCAAGTCAGTTGTTCTCTGCAGTCTCCTCTGCTGGGCGTCTTCTTTCGTCCTTCTTCGTAGGTTGCGGAAATCTGTCGTCTTGCTTCAGTCTGCCCCCTAAATGCTGCATTTAGGGGGCGTTTTAGGGGTCTCAAGGTCAGTAGTCAATGGGCTACTGACCTTAGGGACTACACCCTTTGTGTGCTCACCCCACGTGTGGGAGTGGGCACATTCCCTAATCCTGATTGGAGAGTGCCTGCCATCAGCAAGTTGGCGGGCACTGAAGAGTAGGATTCACCTCGCCTCCCCCACCTGAGGGGTGGGGTTGGCAGAGGTGGGCACTGTAGGAGAGTAGGGTCTGCTATCCTATGGTCACCCCAAATGTTTGCTTTTTGCTTCACTGGTTTTTGACGTATTGAGGCTGTGGGCCTGCCAATCAGACCCCCAGTCTGCTGTTCTCTCTGCTAAATTGACACTATGCACTTTAGGTGCATGACCCATTGGAACTGGATCACCCTGTGAGCCCCTGTACTAGTGTACCCTAGGTACTCAGGGCATTGGTGTATCTGAGGCCTACCAGGGGCTGAAGCATGTATTGTGTCACCCCTGGCCTGGCCTAGCAATTTGACACAACTGGCTGATCACTCAGCTGGGGTAAGTTGGTGTATCCACCTCTTACTTAGGTGTAGTATGCCTATACCTAACCGTAAATGGGACACATGTTAACCTATAAGTCACTCCTATGGCAGGCCTTAACAATCCTGAAGGCAGAGTGCTTGGTTCCATGTGAGATGGTGCTCTGGCATGAGCTGAGCCTGTCTGCAGTAGTCGGAACAACTTCCTTCTACCGTTTCCAGATATCGCCATACCATATACACTTAAGTGCATTATGAACCTCGTGGTTAAATGCTATCTTTGGTTTGGCTGTATCAAAACATGTCGAGTAAGGTGTCATACGAATTGGAATACTAACCCCTCGCCAATTCTGGCGACAGGGTTAGCATTCCACCCTCCTGGAGGGACACGACATGTACAGAACCTGAAACCCGGGTAAAATCAGACATAGCCTCAGCTCCACAAAATGGACGCTGCCACCACAGACACAAGTCTGCCCTCCTGCTGCTGGGAGTCCTTCCAGCTTGGGAGACGTGGACAAAGGGTTTCCTGCCAGGGGAGGTGCGAGCACCACCCCAGACAGGATTTTGTGTATTGGTCAGGTAGGGCTTGAAAGGAAACAGACATGCCTGAGGCTCACAAGGAGCCTCGGTGCATATGCCAGTTTAATCCGGTCCTGGGGCACACCAGCCCCAGACCTGGGGCGAGCTGGACAAAGGATTGGGGGTGTAACCACCCCCTTCCTGGTCCCACCCTTAGGGAGGGACCTAGCAGGTAGTCCAGCCCCTAGAATCCGCTTAAAGGTAGGAGCTGTGTCCAAAGACTTTAGACATCCTGGAATCAACTTGTAACTAAGAAGAAGACGGGAACTTCGACATTCTGCTGCACAGAAGACTGAAGGAAATCTCCCCTATGGTCAGGGAGTGACCATCTTGCTAACGCAAGCACCATCCAGCGAATCGACGTCTGCTTTGCCGCCGCCTCCCGCCGGAGCCTGAGCCCAGAGACCGTCAAGGACTGGACCTCCAGACCTCTCACCGCCCGATCCACAGTCCCTGAAAAGAAGGAACCCGTGGAGGCACCGAGACTCGTGGAGCCAGCCATCTTGGAAGACACTCGACTAGCTGAAAGCGCGACAACAGAGGCTCCCTCCAAGTTGTGCTTTGGGTCCTGAGAAGCCCAACATCCGAGCAGCATCTGCATCGAAGGTGAGCCCTCCAGCATCTCCACGATCTGCGTGGGGCCCCTCTGCACTTCGCGACTCGACGCGCCTAACCGGTTACTGGTCCGTTGACTAGTGGCCATCTTGGCGACCATCTTGAAAAACTATGACGCTGGTCTGGTTGCTCCAGACTGGCCCCTGCTTCCCTCCAAAGGAGCAGCCCCTCTGACCTTGCTGGTCAGAGCTAAAAACTTTCTTCACTTCCTGCAACTCCTGCTTTTGCCAAGGCTTGTTTGCTTCTTCTGAGTCGCCGACACCGCCGACAGCGAGAGCCTGAGTGGGACAGCTCGTGAACCGACTCCTGGACGTCGTCGACCTTCAGGAACCACGTGGCTGCAGAGACAAGCTACATCTCTTCACCTGTTTGCACCCGACATCGCCTGGTACCTACCTGGTGCCACGCCGGTCACTGGCTAGTGACTGTGAACACTGTCCCCTCTGCTTACAGGTCTTCTACACTTCCGATCCATCCTTGGATCCACCGCATCTCTTCTGGACCGACCGCCTGCAGCATCGAAACCCGACGCACTTCGAGCCCTATGCACCCGCTTCCTGTGGGTGAGGTAAAGCTGGCACTCCGGTGCACAAGTGTAGAGTAACATCTCTAATGTCTAGGTTTGAAGCCTTGAATTCGTAGTCCAACCAGAAGACCCTTCTAGCAGTAACTTTTGAACAATTACGCACCCATTGAAAACCTATGGGCGCCCGCGTGTAACTTTCCTCACTGCACACGCGACCCGTGGACCTCCTGGTCACTAACTAAAGTTAGCTCCTTGTAGGCCCAGCGATTCTAGAGGCCCTAGGCCTTCTCCCCTTCTTGTTCGTGGTACTTATACCACTATTTTAGTATATGGTTTGAGCGGCCACCAGGGCCTATCCATATAAAGTGCAACTTTTGTATATTGTAATACTTTCTTGTTTAACGATTTGTGCTCCTGTGCTCATAAAGAGTCTAGGGGATACTTTGAGTAATAAATACATATATATTTGGAATATATATCTGTGTGGTGTCCTTTCATTGGTATAAAGGGGGGTTACATATGGTAAAACAGCTTGCTTAACATGCCTAAACGAGTTTAGCCTCAAAGACTGCTTAGCCTACGCTTCCACTAGGGCAGCTGGTCCGAAAAGGTTGACTTACAACCACACCATAAGGGTTGCTTGGCATGGTACAAGGTGGTCACTTTAATTAGTGAACATCATATACCAGGCCAACTTCTCACAGGCACACCTTCTGGGCTGTGCTAATTTTTCCCGCCTGTCTTCCCACCGACAGGAAGGGCGCATTTCTAAGATGCCCTCTGAGCGCATTTTTCATTAAATCCCACACTGGCATCAGTAAAGCCATTATGGTGCTGTGGAGTTCGTAATGACAAAAACTCCCAGCACCATATACTCTTAATGGCATTACTGCATTTACAGTGTCTAAGAATTGATTTAGACACTGTAGGGGTACAGGGCTCATGCACCTGTATCCTCACCACTGGTATAGTGCACCCAGCTAGAAGGGTGGCTGACCTATGCCAGGGCAGTGGGTTGTAGTCATGGCACACAGGGATATGTGCCATGTCGACTCTTCACTTTGTGCTGCACCAAAACACGCAGCCTGCAATGGCAGTGTGTATGTGTGTAAAGGTACAGGGCCTCGAAGGGTGGCACAAACAGTGCTGCAGCCCTTAAAAGCCTTATTCGACCACAGTGCCCTTGGTACCCATGGTACCTTTTACAATGGAATACCATGTGGCTAGAGATGTGCCAATTGGGGGTACAAGGCACAGTTTTGGAAAGGAACACAGGCTCTGGGAACCTGATTGGCAGGACCAGGGCAAATCAAGTCAAAGTGCATCAGTAGTCCGGCAAAAAGTGGGGGGGGTTACTGCAACAGAAACCCAGCTTCCTACAGTCCTGGGTTGCTTGTGTTCCAGTTCAGGATAGACTTGGCCTTGCAGTTTGGGCTAGACTGTTCCCATTTGAACAGGGTCAAGACTGATTTGGATCTTGCAGTGTCCAAACTGAGGTGGCATTGTATGCAAAATAATGATGGACTATAGTGATTACCAGTGATTTAGATTAGATTAATTCAAGCATTCAAACCATCACTTTTTTATATCTTTTTCATGTTGGGAAATCCCTCACTCTGCCAGCCTTATTTGCTTTCCCTCACCAATTGAAAGAGGAGGAGAGGGTCTATCGGCTTGACCCCACAAGTCATCTAAGCTTTTATATTGATTGCACCAAGGAACACCATGTGGTTGATCGGCTATTTGCAGCATGAATCTCATCTAGATTGACATTTTTTGGGGGTGATATTATATAGCCCTGACATTGCCCGTAGGCATCAGATTTAAAGTATTTTCCTGGGATGAGGTTCCTGATTCCCCCAAAGCAGCCTTAGCTGGAACCGGGTACTCTTAGCCATAGAGTTACAATGGCTGTGGAGGTTAAGATATCTGTTGAGGGTAAATTATAGAGATTTGGCATTATGAATGATGGCAGGGCAGTCCTTTCTGTCCAGGAGGAGTACCATGCAATCTTGGATAGAAGAGTTTTTTTTCTTTTGAGAAATGAGAAAACATTTTGTTTTCACTGGGTTTAGTTTGAGGTGGTTGTTAACATCCAAGCTTGAATTCTATTCAGGGAGTTGAATAGGTGGGTGCAGTCTTCCGGGGATGAGACCTTCAGGTAGATTTGGATGTCGTCAGCATTCAGGTATAAGAGAACTCCTTAGTTACTGAGGATTGTGCAGAGGGGTTTGAGGTAGAGGATGACAAGGGTTGGGGAGAGAATCAGGGAGAGGGACCCCTTGTTGCAGGTTGACTGGATCTTAGACAATGTCACCAATATTTACTATTTGTGAGCGGTTTGTTGGGTAGGAGTTGAAGCACTCAGACTACAGTATCAAATTCCATTAGTCGCTTTAGGGTATCTGACAGAGCCTGTTGGTTGACTGTGTCAAATGCAGCTGAGAGTAGCACAGGTAGACAGGTTTTACCCTTTCGTGGATGCATAGGGTACGTCCACAATCTGCAAAACTGCGGTCTGTGCTGTGGCCGTAATGAAATCTGGATTGAAGGGTGTCAAGGAGGTTAATGACCTGGGTCTGGGGCTACAGATGAGAGACTAGGCAACTTTCTATCACATTGCCTATGAGAGCACTACAACATGCTGTACATGTTCTGCTGTCTAATGGTTGGAGCCAGACTGTCATTTGTCACAAGCCTTTTTTTGCTCTCCTTGGAGATGGGTGTCTGATGAAACCAAATCTCTTGACAGTAGATCATTAAACCTCCCTTAGTGTGGGAAAGCCTTCAGATTATTTTTTTCCACCATTTTGCTCAGATGTGCCTGCAGGGCTTTAGGTGGGATGAAAAAAGTGGGGGTGTGGCCTATGTAAATAAGAGTGTGGCGTAAACATGTGAACTAAATTTCTGTCTTTTCCATAGTATGCAACCCAAGCAGAAGTTTGATTCCTATCTGAGCTTTTCTGTTACTGCATCCAGATGTATAACACAACAAATGACATACACCTAAAAACCAGCCAGGACTATTGTCTTTTTCAATGGTTGTTGGCTGTTTAACTTAAATGAGTAACAACAATGATTTTGTTATAAATAATTCATATTGAAAATGTTTCAATTGTGAGACTGATTTAAACATAACTTAGGCCTGGGGATGAGATAGTGGTCTTTAGAGTGTCTCAATCCCTCCCGTTAAGTTCAGTCCGTGTTTGACATGTACGTATGATATTATCACTAGGTCGTTATACCGTGCATAGAGTACAGGGGTTCCCCAAAAGTGTACAGAGCTCAATGCAAAACCCAAAGCACTCTATTAGTGATTGTGTGTGCGAGCAGCCTTAGGCCTAACACGGGTGTAAGATATTTATTGCACACACATGATCAATAAAAGACACATGACTCAAGGAGATGCAGACCAATTTTATTAAATTATACTTTGTATGTACTTTATTTTAAGACCAAAGTCTTTGTAATAAGGTAAGTTCAATTTTAATTAAAAATACTTTTCACGTTCAAAAATCGACACTATCCAATGTTATCCTATGGCGAAAACAATATTGAGGTTAAGCAGGTGAGTATCGAATATGCAGATTCAGTTTTTGGAGTCAAAAGTCAACAAGGACCAGGGTTCAGATAGGTACCAAAACTGTACGACCAGCAGCAGAGAGGCGACCGGGTGCAGAGGTCAAAATTGGAGTGTGACCAAGTGCTTTACAGTGGAGACAGGGGGTGCCTACAGCCACACTGCTTGCAGGTAAGTAGATTGGTTGCAGGTGCCAAGGTTTGGGGGTTAGCACAAGCATGTGAGTGCACAAAGCAGCACCAAACATACATCACCAGCGGCACAGGGGCAGCCGGGTGCAGGGTGCAAATTCCACGTCAGGTGACCAATGCTTTTCAATGAGTATTTTCCTGACGCGAAAGGGGCTGCAGGTGTGGCACCGGAGGTTTCAGGTAGAAGACCAACGACAGCAGAGGTAAGTTGGGATGTAGGGGATCATAGTGGTAGCGTATCCTCAGCTGCCCAAGGCCCTGGGGCTTCAGTTGCAAGGGTGCCTTTGGACGTTGGAATCTTCTTACTGAAGCCAGTCGTAGTTGAGGGGAGCCTCTGGAATCACACTGCAGGTGCCGTCGTGGAGGGCAGGAGTGGTCAGTCAACACTGGACACGAGGTTAGGATCACCTGGGAGACTTCACTGCACAGGTGAGCCACTCAGACTCGGGCCTTTGGCGTCAGGTGCAGAGTGGGCTGGAGACTCTGATCCGCCGGGCTCCAGAGTCTTTGGAGTCAGTTTCTACTGGACAGATCCACTGTCCTCCGGAGGTTGGAGTCTTTATTGAAGGCAACAGTCCTCCCAGGGGTTTTAGAGGTCGTGCTGCAAGACAGGTTGTAGGTTTCGTCGAAGCTGGAAACAGATCAGTAGGGCAAGGCCAAGGCTGTTGTCGTCTTCTGGCTTCTTCTGCAGGGTGTCTTCTTTCTTCTTAGGTCGTCGCAGATCTGGGGTCCAAATCTGTGGATGCCACCTGAATGCAAAATGTAGGACTTGTTTTAAGTGGGGTAGCATGTAGGGCCAATGGGGACCTCACCTGGGGTGACTACACCCTCTATTATGCCACTCTCCTGTAGGAGGGGGCATGGACCGAGCCCTGATTGGAGGGGTCCCTCATCATCAAGATGGCGGAGACTGAAAAGTGTGCTTCACCTAGTTTCCCCCCACCTTAGGGGTGGGGTTGGCAGATGTAGGCACACCTCTTCTCTTTTTTAATTTTCCTGACGGTTTTCCGTCCCAAGGTGGGGGTGTAAACCAGGAACTGCCATCTACTGCTAGCAGCAGAGGCTGGGGGTTGCATTACAAATGCGAGCACTAGCCCCTCCTGGAGGAAGCAGCATGACACCTCTGCCCAGAATGTGCATTGTTTCTGGTCCCAGAGAGTAGGGGCTCTTAACCCGGGGGTCCAGAAACATGTCTATGGTGTCTGGCTCCCTACAGCCAGTTAGAGTACACATCAGGGTTGATAGGGATTCAGGGGGCATCTCTGAGTTGCCCTCTGGATACATGGTACAATAAATCCACACTGGCATCAGTGTGGATTTATTGAAAGGAGTAGTTTGTTATCAAACACACCTATTTTCAGTAACGCCATCATGGTGCTGTGGACCTCGAGTTGTCGAGTTCCCAGCCCATGTACTTTCTATGGCTTCACTGGCGCTTATAATATTGGGAAATGGTGTCCAATATTGTAGGGGCATATCTGCTCATGAAGATATGCCCTCAATTGTAGTATAGTGCACCCTGCCTTAGGGCTGTGAGGCCTGCTAGAGGGGTGATTTACCTATGGTGCCAGGCAGTGTTAGTTGGCATGGCACCCAGCCAGGATACCATCTCGACTTTGTCATTTTCTCCCTCAGAGGGGCATTCAGGCTGCACAGGCAGTGGCATGGTCCCAGTGCGGGAGGTCGCAAGGGACCCTCTTCAGCTCTCAGGCTCTAGGTACCCAGGGTACCAGTTACTAGGTGCTTACAGGGGGTATAAGTGGCAATTGGAAGTTTGTTTTAGGGAAGGAGCACTGGCACAAGGCACCTGGTTGGCAGGGACCCTGGGCACTGCATTTTAAACCACATCAACACCAGGCACAAAGTGGGGGGTTAACTATGCAAAAGAGGCACTTTCTCACATGCGTCCTTTTTCTTGCTACATCTTGGATATCTGCAAGTCATACACTTCATCGCTTTCCTCTTCATTACCCACTTTTCACTCTCCTGAATGCACTTCTTTGCATCTTACTCACTTCACCAGCCCCCAAGCACGCAACTCACTCACTTGTACGCACTGCATTTTGTTACTTTAGCCAGGTCAATATTTTGACGGCTGTGTACTTTCTTCATACACATTTGCATGGAGTCACAATTTCAACCAGAATACATCACCATTTCTCTGTGAAGGCCAAGGATTAGATTGACATGTATTCTGAACACATTTTGGCCTTCCTGACAGGCACTGTGAGAAACTCGCACCGCCTTCAGTCAGTCTCAACTCCGGAGCTCTCAGTCGTTACCCGTTTAAACATGTGGCGGTGACTTAGTTCAGGGTCTGGATTACAGATAAGTTGTAGGTTACGCGGAAAAAAATTCTGAAACGCAACATCCTTTAAATAGTGAACACTGGGGAATGCAACGTTAAGTGAAACATATAAAATATAAACTAGTATAAAAGCGCGCACATAGATTTCCTAAATGATTTTTTATATTCATTGTACAGAAATAAAGCTGTATTTTTGCCAGTGTTAGACCTGTCAGCCCTAGGGTGGTCTTACCCCGTTTTTTTTCCCTTTTCGCCTCATTTTTGACACCATCTTTTTGTTGGACCTAGCCAAACAGTGCTGAGGTGCAGGTGCTCTCCCCTAGTAATATGGCTGCCACAGGCCCCTGTTACTGCGGAGTGGTCATTGTACATACACGCACCAGTAGTTAGGATCAGGCTGGGACATACTGTTACTTTATTCTTGCCGTCCTGCCTTTTTGTCACATAGACAGACATGACAGAAGCCCCAGGAACCTTCCAGCCCAGGGAGGAGTTATACTTTGCCGCCTTTCAGGAGGGTCACCTGACCTAGGGGTATAAGAGGAAAGGAGGGAAACCTAACTAGTCAGTTGGGGCACCACTGGACCTGGGGGAACCTCTGTCGGAGTATAGGCTGTTGGGCCTAGGGGGGAACCTACACTACTGAGACTGACTGAACTTAGGCCCTGCTGTACCCAAGATAGCTGAGGGAGTCTGCCAGCCTGCTGACCTTGCCCAGTGAGGGGGGGAACCCAGGAGACCAACTCCAGTGTGCCACAGGGAACCATCCTGCCTCTTGTGCCTGCCAACTCAACCCCCCACCCCGTCCACCCAAGATACTGCAACCAAAGAAACCACCATCAAGATGCAACTACCACCTGCGCTGGGCCTGAAGTGCTGAGGACCCTGTGAGCGCTGCTGCGACTGGGGGATCACCAGGTAAAGCGCCGTGCTTCTAAGCGCTGTGCACCTCTAGCGCTACACTACCCGGATTGACTGCCTACCCTGCTGCTGGCGCTTTGCTGATTAAGCGCTGCCCCGAAGGAACTTGCCATCGCCTGTGAGCGCTGGGCCCTGCGCGCTCCTGCTGTGCCCCCTCCGCACTCCTTCTGAGAATGAGCGCGGAATGCCCAGGATCACTGCCGCTGCCCAGGCACCCAGCGGGCGTGCTTCCGCTGCCACGCTTTCCCCCTTCCCCGGCGATCTGATAACATTGGTGCGCACGCCGCGCCCAAATCATCAGATAAGCCCGAAGATGTGCTAGAAGCAAATTGCTTCCAGCCCGGTCCATAGAGGAGGCGGGTTTTCCTCCCGGAAGGTATTGGCGAGGGCAAAGAGGCACCTGGGAAAAGGGAAAAGGCTTTTCCTTTCCGCAGTTGTCTCTGCAGTGCATTCCTGCTGCTCGATCACAGGTGGGAAAGCTAGCACCAGGGATTCATTTCCTATTTCTTTGGCACAAGGGAGCTGCCCCTTGGGCAAGGGTTGGTTACTAATAATTAGGGCATTGTTTATGTTTAAAGTATTTTATTCATTCAGTGTGTCACAACCAAACTTACATACCGCAATACAAGATTGGCAAATGAAAAAAGGGCAGAAGTTCAGCATGACACTACATTTCAATACAAACGTTCCCCACCCCCCCCAACTACCCAACGCCCCCCCGGACCCCCACCACCCACCCCCCCCACCGTCCAGTAACCTGCGGCCCATCTCCCAAAGCTATAAGTAATTGGGGAGGAGGGTCTCAACCCACTCACTGGTCTGGCACTGCCGGGCTCGAAAACCGCAGGAGGCGAAGGTACCTCGGACAGGTGAGCTCCCGAAACTCTGTGAGCAGCAGAGAGTGGAAAGGTTGCCACAGTTCATTAAATTGCGTTACATCCCCCGCCACCACCAAAGACAATTTCTCCATCCCCAGCACGTGCCACAGTCTGTGGAGCCAACCCGTTATCGTGGGCACTGTGTCTGTACGCCAGTGTATCAAGATATTCTGAACTGCAGAGCCGAGTGCAATGGCGATCTGCCTGCACCTTCTAGACTTAAGGGGATACATTAGCTCATTTGGGAGTCCTAGCAGGGTATACGCCGGTAAGCGCGGGAGCTCTATGCCGAAACGCAAATCAATTTCATCCAGCACCTCCTTCCAGTAGGCAGTTAAGAGGGGACAGTCCCAGAGAATGTGCGTGAGCGTTCCCCTTTGCCCGCACCCTCGCCAGCATGTATCTGTCTTACTATGATCAAACTCATGAATCCGCTCAGGCGTATAATACCAGTACGTGGACACTTTAGTAAAAGTGTCGGTGAGGCCCATATGGTATGCTGAGTGGCGCGCCCTGTAAGATATGTGGTCCCAGTCCTTGTGGCTCAGTGTCCGCCCAAGCTCCCGCTCCCATCGAACCCTCCCTGGGTTGTGGAAATGTGTTGAAGGTAATTGCAGAAACTTATACAGGTCCGAGATTAGCTTCGAGTCCGACGTACGGGACACCAGCCATCTCTCACACGGTGAGAGCCTCCTGTCCGCCACATCCCTCACCTGTGGCTGAAGGGCCCAATGCCGGACCTGCATATAACGGTGTCTCTCCGTCTCGGGGAATGAGAAGTCCCGCCGAAATTGTGTAAACGGGATGACCCCCTCCGGGCCATACAGGTGATATAATGCTCTACACCCTGCCTGCCGCCAATGCGTGAAGGCTCCCCTCTCCATCCCAGGAGTGAAGGCGGGATTATCCACCAGCGGCGAAAGCGGCGAGGGGAATGTGGTGAGGCCATATCGAAGGTAGGCCGCATCCCAGACTCGCAGAGGCACCTTAGTAACGAAGGAGGCGTAAAGGTTCCTAGGCCGGTGGGACCGGTGCAGGAACGGTATCTCCTGCAGAGGTCGCCCCGCCACCGCTTGGTCCTGGAAAAGCCAATGCTTATCCGACTCCCACCTGCACCATTCGACCAAGTACCTCAATTGCGCCGCTTGGAAATATTTACGGAAGTCGGGAATACCTAGGCCCCCAGCCTCAGGGGACATAAGGGAGAGAGTCCTACGTAGCCTAGGCTTTTTCCCCTGCCAAATGAACCGGGCCACGTCCGACTGTAGCTGCTGTATCCACCCCTTAGGCGGCGGCAGCGGCAGGGCCCTGAACAAGTAGAGTACTTGCGGCAAAATCGTCATCTTGACGGCAGCAATCCTACCCAACCAGGCAAGAATGCTGCGATTCCAGCGGCCCAGCTCGCTCTTGATCTTGGTACCCAAGGCCGAGTAATTGGCGGAAACCATAGCGGGCAACGTAGGGGCGATCAGAATCCCCAAATAAGGTATCGCCTCCGAGGACCAAAGTAACGGGAACCTGTCTTGCAAATGCGCTTTAGTGTCAGCCGCCAGGGAGATATCCAAAGCCACCGACTTCCCCATATTTACTTTGAAGCCCGAGACCGCACCGAACGCCGCCAGTTCTTCCATACAGACTGGAAGCGATGTCCGGGGTGCAGCCAATGTAAAGATGACATCATCAGCGTAGAGACTGATCGCGTGTGTAAAGCCTCCCATCCGTATCCCCTCCACCGCCGGCCGCGTCCGCACCCGTTGAGCGAACGGCTCCATGTAGAGAGCAAAAAGCAGGGGCGAAAGCGGGCAGCCCTGCCTAGTACCTCTCTCGATGGGGAAGGCCGCAGAGGTGTGGCCGTTAACCCGGACCACTGCCGAGGGCTCCCTATAGCAGTTAAGGATCATGGAGCGGAACCGATCTCCTATACCCGCCTTCACCAGCACTTGTTCCAGGAAGGGCCAATGCACCCGGTCAAACGCCTTTTCCGCGTCAACCGTGAGCATCATCCTCTCACCCGGGATCCGGGAAGCCTTTTCCAGCAGGTGGACCACCCACTTCGTATGATCCACCGTCTGCCGCCCCGGAACGAAGCCCGCCTGATCCGGGTCGACAAGGTCGGGCAGATGAAGCGCCAGGCGGCTGGCCAAAATTCCAGTATAGAGTTTCAGGTCGACATTCAGGAGAGAGATCGGCCGATAAGATCCACAGTGCTTAGGGTCTTTCCCCGGTTTGGGGATGACCGTGATGGAAGCCCTCAAGAGGTCAGGTGATATGGCACCAGGTTCCGCAAAGGAGTTGAAGAGGCGCGTGAGAACGGGGGCCAGCAACCCGCAGAACGTCTTATAGAAGAGGGCCGAGTAGCCATCGGGGCCCGGCGCTTTGCCGTGCTTGAGTCTGGCAATGGCTGTCACCACCTCCTCTATGCTAATAGCCCTGTTCAGGTGGTCCGCCTGTACGGGATCCAGGGAAGGCAGAGTGACCGAGTCCAGATAGGAGGTCATAGCCGGTACATCCGTCGGGTCACCCGCGTAGAGGCCCCTGTAAAACCCCCGAAACACGGCCGAGATGCATGCATCATCCGTCACTGCACCGCCCGTGGGGTCAAAGAGTTCCTTAACCGACTGGCTCTGCCGGGTGGCCCGGAGTCTATTGGCCAAAAGTTTGCTACAGCGATCCCCCCCGTGTAGAAAGCGTGGCGCAATCGGAGGGCCGCATATTCCGCCCGGTCCACATCCAAGGCAGCAAGAAGTTTCCTCGCCTCTTTGAGCTGCCGCCAGATCCTCGGCGCCCCCGTTCTGCGGTGTATCAGTTCCAGCTCCCGAACTCTGTCAGTAAGCTCATCCCTCTTTAGCTTGCGCTCTCTATTTTCGGCCGCGGAGATTGACAGGAACTCCCCTCGGAGGACCGCTTTCAGGGATGCCCAGTGGGTGGCTCTGGTGGTATCTGTGTTATCATTATGTGACAGATATTCCCTAAGTACCCGCCCAATACGATCCGTAACCGCCTTCCTGTGTAGTAGAGTATCCCGAAGGCGCCAGACCCTCTCCGGGGCGGCCGACGGCGGCAAGCAAAAGGAGGCCTCAACAGGGGCATGATCCGACAGGGAAATAACCCCCATGTCCACAGCGGACGCCAGGGCCTGCGCCGGAGAGGTGACCAGGAAATGATCAAGCCTCGCATAGGTCTTGTGCGCGTGGGAGTAGTAGGAGTAATCCCTGGCCGCGGGGTGCTTCTGGCGCCAGAGGTCCCCAAGGTCCACCTCCGCAAGTCTAGCCTTACAGTCGGCTGAAAATTCCCCAACCTGCGGGGAGCACTGCACCGAACGGTCGACCGCCGAATCAAAGACCATGTTAAGGTCACCCCCGAGGATGACATGCCTATCCGGCGAGGCCGAAATCTCCTCCACCACAGACTGCAAGAACCGCTCCTGTCTATCATTGGGGCTATAAAGGGAGCCTAACGTGAATGTAATGCCCCCCACCCGAAACCTATGTGCCAACAGCCTCCCTTTTATCTCTGGTAATTTGTGTATGTGTTCCCCCCGGAAATGTCGAGCCACTAGAATCGCCACCCCGGCAGTCTTGGCAATCCCGGGAGAGAAAAACTGCGTCGGGAATTTACAAGAGCGTAGCCGATGTGTATCCTGTGGTAACAGGTGGGTTTCTTGAAGAAGGCATATGTCCGCCCGTGTGTTTTCTAACAAAGAAAGCACTACGCGCCGCTTAACTGGATTGTTCAGACCCCTGACATTCAAGGTCACAATCTTAAAGGTATGAGGGGGCATAGTCAGACATGTGTATAAAGGCGCTAGCGTCCTGCGTGGCGATCATAGGGAGCAGGCGCACCCCCCCCACCCAAACCGCCAGTCAGTCTCCCAAAAACAGCATGCCAAGCCGCTCCCCCCTGCGCTGCGCGGCCTAGTACCAATCACCAGCCCCGATGTGACCAGGTCTCCCCCCCCGCACTCCCCAACCCTACAATCCGCCTCCTCAGGCGCCTCCTCATCGGCACAAAGCAAGACAAAGGCAGGAAACACCGGCAAAGCAACAGCTCCGGACAGAGCGCACTGGACAACTCCCACCCCCAACTCCCCCGACCCCCCCCCCCCCCGGCACCCCACCATCCCAAAACAACCCCAACCCCCCCTCCCAGTCCCCCGAACCCCACTCCAAACTCCCTGGATCCCCGCCCAATCCTCCTTCGGTAACATGCAAACAGCCCCTCACGTGTCCCCCCCCCCCCCAAGTCCCGAAACTTCAATGTCCAAGTCCTGCCCCCAGGTCTTCGGTGAGGTATACTAGTGAACATCCAGCCACCACTCCTTCCCCGCCCGCCCCCACCCCGCCCGGCCCCCAACCCTGCATAGCAAATAAAGGCTGTGTTAATCTCCCCCCGGAGCTGCCTCACGCAGTCAATGCTACGTCGCTGACGCCTGTGTTCCCGGCCACTTCCATTACCGCATCATCCATGCCGGCCCTAATGGTGGGCGAGTCCGGGCGTGCAGTTCGTCCATGGGGCCGACGCCCCGAGACCCTCCGCCATCCATCCTCCCGGGGGCGCCCCCGCCTCTGCGCGGCTCCCTCGGCCTCCGGCACCTCGATTCCCAGGACCCCACATGTCTCCTGCAGGGAGCGCAGTTGGTGCATCGTACCATTCCAGCGGAAAATGAGTCGAAAGGGGTGCCCCCAGGTATATGGCGTGTCGTGTGATCTGAGAAAGTCCGTAGCCACCTTGAACGATTTACGCTTCTGCAGCGTGATGGCTGACAGGTCCTGGTAGAGGGCCACCTGATGGCCTCGAAAAGTCAGAGGCTGCCGCTTCCGCGCCTCCACCATGATGCGCTCCTTAAGTGGGAAATCCGGGAGGAAAGCCAGAATGTCCGGAGGCCGCGCCGGCGCGCTGCGTTGGGGTCCCACTCTATGCGCTCGGTCGATCCGTATAGGAAACCCATCCGCTTCCCCCAATATCTCCCGGAACAGGGCTTGCATACAGCCCGCGACGTCCGCCCCCTCTGCCATGGATGGCAGTCCGCGGACCCTAATGTTGTTCCGCCGAGACCTGTTTTCAAGGTCCTCGGCGTGTGCCTGGAGGTCAATCTGCTGGTCCCTGAGGCGCAGCACTTCCTGTTGCAGTTGTTCGACTTCCTCGTCTCTTCTGCGGCCAGTGTCCTCCACCGCGGCCACTCGCTCTCTCAGGCCATCCACTTCCCGGCGCATCTCCCGCACCTCACCTGCCACTTCACTCTTCAGGGTTTGGAAGTCCTCCCTAAGGGTGCTGAAAAGAGACTCCATAAAGGACCTGGTGAGGGGAGGTTCTCCGTTTCCAGTGTCCTGCGCCCCTCCGGAGGTGCCAGGGGACTGCTGCCCCCGATCCGCCCGGTGCTGTTGTCGTCCTAGTAGTTCCGGTAGGGTGCGCTCCCCCTTCCTCCTTCCTTTGTTGCCAGCCATGGTCGCCGAGGCACGTCCGCTCCCGGACCCACACAGCCACTGGTCCACCTCCTGCAGTCTCCGTCCCCGTGGCACAACGGGCGCCGCTCTCGCCTCCCCTCAGCGTTGGTTCCGGCTCTCCCTCGGGACCACCCGCACCACAGGCGTGAAGGCCGTCCCGCTCCGTGCTCGTGGCTACTGCCACTCCTTCCGGACTCTCCCGCGGCGGGCACCCCTACCTCCGCATCCAACGTTGCAGTTGCGCCAATGCCGGTGCCGTTGGGCCGCACTCCCCTCTGCCCTGTCCCTTCCCGCTGCGGAAAGGGGCCCGCGGACCCCAATCGCCCTCCTGCACCACCACGTGGGCTCCGAGAGAGAAGTTCCGCAGATGGGTGAGAGGGGAGACCGTCACCCCTTCGCCTCTCCAGCTGGGCCGTTGGCCGCCCTGAATGCACCGCCGTCCCGTCTCCGACAACAGGGGCCACTCACCGATTTCCTGGGCAGCCGGCTCTCCGTCGGGGCCCTTCAAAGTCCTGCCCCCCACTCTCCACACTGGCCCACCTTGTCTCCCGCGGCGGCGCTCCTCTCCATTCGCCGGCGCTCCTGCCAGTGACCGCCGCCTCCGTGTACCGGGGCCAGGTCCGTTATGGTCCGGGGGGGAGAGGACTCTCCCCGCCCCTGTGTTGCGCCAGTCGCCTTAGCGGGGGCCCAGCGTCGCCGTCCCTGCGTGCTAGGGCTGCACCTGGTCTCCCCGAGCCTCCGGGGGGGGATCCGCCGCGCTGACACCCCTCGCCGCTGCCTGCAAAGGATTCTGACCGTTAACTGGGCCAGGGCCCGCCTCCGTCGATCGCTGGGTCGCCGACCGTCCCCTTGGTCAGCAAAGGCAGGGGGCCGCGGCTCACCGCAGCGCGTCTGCAGGCCTCTACGGCGCGCCGGGGCTCTCGCGTGATGCGCCGTCCGACGGCAGTCACGTCAGGCTCGGCGCGCTGCCCCACCTCCTTGCGGCGCCTCGGCTCCGTCCGCGTTTTCGCCCGTCACCGGGTCTCCCCGGGAGCTGTACGTCGCCCACCGGCCTGCACTTGCGCTCCGCAGCTTCCGCCACAGGTCCTCTCGCTGCTTGGGGGGAGATGCAGCGCAGGAACCGAGGCCAGGGGCACCACGGAGCAGGAGCCGACAGGGAAGGCGTCCGTCTACTCCGCCATCTTGGCCACGCCCCTAGGGCATTGTTTAGGCTGTTTTCTGCCCCCGGGTGGAGAAGATCGGCCGTATTTTTAGGCCCATCTGCCTCCACAGAAAACAACTAGGCACCAGGGATTTTATTTATATGTTGGGGAGCAATATTTTGTCTGTTAGCCCTCCTTTCCCCCGGGGACATATCGGCCATATTTTTTAGGCCCATCTGCCCCCGAGGGAGGCAAAAAGCCACTAGACACCAGGGAGTTTGTATTTTCATATGTCTGGGAGCAGCCCCTTAGGCATGGGTCGTACCCCTTTTGTGGGAAATTATTTTGCCATACTTTTGGCCATTTCCTGCCCCTCCCCCGAAGAGGACTGACATGGCCACCAGTCCCTTGCACCCTCTTACACCATTCTCTCCTCCCCCACCCTTATTCCTTCACCCTCTTCCACTCATTCTACTTGTAACTCATAGGATATCACTTCTCAAGGGCCCCACATTAATTTCCATGTGGGCACAGGACAGAGATGATACTTTTGATGCACCACAGTCCTCTGTTCCTTGGTCGGCCTACGATGTTGAACTTTCTGGGGACACTGATACCAACCTGTACCCTGCTAGGCCATCTCCTTCTGATGACACAACCTCTTATCAGGAGCTCATTGGCAGGGTTGCAACTTAACATCAGTTGCCACAACATAAGGAGCCTATAAAAGAGAATTTCCTTTTTGAAACACTTTCCACTACACACAGGGAACACAGTATCTCCCCACGCTCAAGGATATGCTGCAGCATACAGATTATATTTTTAAAGATCCTGTGCAAGCCCGTTTTATCACCTCCAGGGTGGATACAAACAGTAAAAGGCCTCACCATCTGACCCTATTTATATCAGGGTGCAAATTCCACATGACTCTCTTGTTTTCTCCAACACCTGCAAAAGGGCTAATTCCCAGGCAGCCAGTGATGCTCCACCTCCTGATAAAGAGAGTAAGTTCATTGATGACTCTGGCAAATGAGTAGCTCCGCAGTCCGCTAATCACTGGCGTATTGCTAACACCATGGGGTCATTGACCAGATATGAACATGCCCACTGGGACCAAATGGAGGAGCTCCTTGAGCACTTCCCAGAGGAGCATAAAAAGAGGTGGCAAGAGCTTGTAGCTGAAGGTAAGCTAATTTCTAATTCCTCCATTAGGTGCGCCCTTGAATGCAGACACTTCTGCAAGGGGCAATAATTCTAGTGTCTTGGTGCATCACCAAGCCTGTCTGCGCATATCTGGCTTTAAGCCAAAGGTTCAACAAAACCTATTAAATGGCCCTTTTGATAAGGGACAACTTTTTGGCAAGAGGTTGACCAGGGTCTTGAGAAGATGAAATGGGACACAGAGGTTGCAAAGTCCATGGGCGTTTTACAAACACCAAGTCCCCGTCGCTCCTTTTGTCACTCCTCCTATACGGCATCTGAAAAACATCTTCTGATACCTCTTCCTCATTCCACAGAGGTCAGAGTCACCAATTCTCTTCCAGAGGCTATTATAGGGGCACATACAGGGGTAACAACTCAAGAGGCAGAGGCGCTTCCCTTCGTAGTGCTGCACCCACCACAAAACAGTGACCCTCTTCTCCTTGCTCCCAATCATTCCACACCTGTCGGGGCAGATTGCAACCGTTTCTCACCACTTGGCTATCCAGAACATCGATTCAGTGGGTGTTTGACATTATCCAACATGGTTATTGTCTGGAGCTTATCACACCACCTCCAAATATTTCACCTCACACTCACAGGCTCTCTCTCAAACACCAAACATTACTCAAACAGGAAGTTTATGCTCTGCTTCTTAAAGGAACTATAGAATCCGTCCCTCTACAACATCAGGCGTATACTCCCTGTTGTTCCTAATCCCCCAAAAAGACGAACATTTGCAACCAATATTAGATCTGCGGCCCTTAAATGATTAAATTCTCTCAGAGCATTTTCTTATGGTCACTCTTCAAGCCATGATCCCACTTCTACAGCAAGGCAACTTTCTCTTCATTTTACTATGGCAATTAAAAGCGTGGAAGCTTAGCTTTAGTGATTATGTAAAATAGCTTATTCTCTTCCAATATTAATCTCTCCTGCTTAAGTTCTGCGTATAGTTTCGATACATGTTCCTTATAAACGTGTCTTTATTATCGGTAATCCGCATATTGTTTGATCACAAATAGTTGTGTAGTCGCACAGTCTCAAACATTTCAAAGGGGTTTCCTTGCTGCTGCATCAAATGAAGAAGGCTGTCAACAGGTTTATAAAAACGTTACCTTCTCTTTCCCAAAAGTTCACGTTGAGGAACATTTTCACGATGGTCCATTAATTTTGAATTTGTCATCTATCTGAAAACATTGCAAATAGAAAGGACTTCTTGGTAAACTTACTGCCAATGAGCAACATATTTACTTTTACATGTCTGACCAACAATTCTCTTTTAGCTTTTCTGTGATCGCTGGATCGTCTGTTCCAGTTTCATATTTGGAGCCACAGCATTGAACCTCCCCTCTCTGTCATTCACCACTAAATGTCTTTGGATTAATTTTCTATAGAGGTTTGGTTTTTCCACCACTAACTTCTTCATTCTTTCGAAATACCTGGACCTATATCTCAGGTAGTTTATGCAATCGAATTCGCGAAACACGGTAATCAGTGACTCCACAGTCTTAATGTGCAGCTTCCAATCACCTTCCCGATCAGCATGTACCAAGTTTTTCACTAGAGCTATTTTGTGTAAAACATTTCCCCAGTACTTGCTAAGGTCAGATTTTTCTTCAGATTCTTTGACAAACTCTACAAACGTGGTTTTCTGATTTTGAACTGAGTGTATTGAACATTGCCTAGCTTTGCATTATGTCTTGAATAAAGTGCACCCTGTGCCTTGTTCACTTCTGAGTAGAGATATGCAAAAACGAATTTGTCATTCTTGTTCCAGAAAGCATTCAAACGCACTGTGTCTATAGACTCAGATATGATGAGCACTTGTAACAAACTAACATAATGAGTTCAGCACAATATTGACTGGACAGTTTTGCTTCCAAAGATTTCAGCATCAATAAGTGCATTGTCTATGCCGCATCCACCGAGATAACTTCCTGCACACCGCAACATAACTTTTGTCATGTGGAAAATACCCATCGTTGGATAAAGATCATCAAATTCTACTGGATTGCTCTTACAAATGTCCACTACGATGCGAAAAACACCATCGCAGAAAATTGGCAGGATAGACCTAGTCTTCTGCTGAGCATGCACATTTTGGAAAATTTTTGGAGCTGTGTATACTGTTGCATAGTTTGTGACTGGAAATGGTATTACTGGTAAAAACCCAACCTTCTTCAGTGGGACAGTATTTTGGGAGATCAGAGCATGAATTCCAGCCCATTGCGGAACTGGCTTTTCTTCATCCTTCAGTGTATAAGTGATATGATACATTCAGGTAAGTCAGCTTTGTATTCCGCTGCATCAGATAGAAGATGATCCAGGTCCTCAGCCACTTTGACACTTTCTGGTAGACTGGGACGTGTTGATGGCTTGTAGTGATTTTGCACACGTTGGCAAGGCAGTCGGGTTATAATTTTGCAGCTTTGTTTGTTTATGCATACAGTTGACACAGCTTGTTTTCCAACAGCTAATTCATTGGTACAGTCTTGAAAAAGCATCATGGCAGTATCATGTGTGCTGGATGTTCTAAACAAAGACGAGCTGTCTTCAAAATTATCAAGAGCGGCAATTATAAGTTCTTTCCTGGTAAAGTGACTTGCTCTCGGATTCACGAGATTTTACAGCATGACCTGCTAACAAGTTCCTGTTCCGTTTTATGGGGCTGATTAGGACGGCGGGGAGTCCGCCACCAACAGGCTGTCGGTGGCCGTCTCCCCACTATTCTAAGCAGCTTTCCCTCCCACCATATTTTGATGTCGGGCGGAAAGCCCGACCGCCACGGGTCCGACAGTAGCAATCCTTCTGATTGCCGTTCAGACCGCTCTGCATTCCCGAAATGGTGGCGGTGCCATAGGGATAATGATGTCCCGCCTCGCCAGTCTTTCCATGGCAGTTCACTCGCCATGAAAAGGCTGGGTGAAAGGGACATTGGGGGCCTGTAGTAGGCCCCCCTTTCACCCTTCCCCCCGCCCCCCCTTCACCCCCCAGAACTGGGACCTAAGGGGCACCTATGGTGCCCCCCTTACACATCCCTGTGCCATGTGACAGGCGCCGCATGGTGCCTGTCACCTAGTGCAGGCATATGTAAAACATCAGCTTTTTACATTGCGGCGGGTGCTGTAGCCAGCAGCACCCACCGCAATGTAAAAAATGGGCAATGTGACCGCCACAGTGGCGGTTGCATCCTAATGTGCCCTGTGGGTCTGCCGACAGCATGTCGGGCGGTCCCCATCCCCGATAGGGTGGCGGGCAGAAGTAAGTCAACCCTCCATCCTAATCAGCCCCTTAGTCATTATAACTTGTTGATACACCAATCCTGTTCATTGAAGTGATTAGCTATCTACTTTTGCACTTGTCATAGACTGCGTGGGCAGTCATCATGTGTAGCGGACTTTTCTTTTTGCCGTGATGTAATTAATAAAGCATGATTTGGAAAAGACAGTACATTTGCACAGTATAAGACTGTTGGTTCATGGGATTGTCTTCCATTCCTTCGCTTATATCTTCAAAGGCATCATCAATGTTGTTGGCTTCTGTTCTGACATCAAGAATTTTTGTTTGTAACAGTTTGCTTTGCTTATATTAAACAGTGATGTAAAAAAAATATTGAGACAACATCAGGCATTCTTGTTAACAACCATGAGTTGCGGAGCTTTCAGCCATCACAAAATTTGTCATTAAGTCCCAAATCTAAATCTTTCAGGACGTTTCTCAAAATGGTTCCGGCTAATTTTACTGCATCTTGTGATCTCATTTTGGCAGCAAGAACTTCAGGAGTCATATCAGCTGAGAACACCATAAGTGGCTCATTCTTTGTTAAACTGAAAAAATTGAATTCTGTTGTTGTACATTCTCACCAGAAAAATTTCATTATTACGGATCAATACAGTTTCATCAATGTTGACCATTATTTTTCTGATCTCATTGAGTGTAAACCTGTAGCCAGCACTCAATAGTGGTTTTAAAACTTAATTTGCTTTTTCAGAGTGCAAACTTAACTGAAGGCTGCCGGATACGTTGGTTTTGGCAGCTCATTCTACATTCATATTTTCAGATGTATGCACCTATGCAGTTCGGGTTGGCATACAAATCTGCTGTTAATATATTCACCTCACTATTTAGGTCAGCTACTCGGCTGAAAACTTCATCTTGGAAGAAACTAGCTGCAGATAAAAATATGTTTGCCCTTTGAGACTCACATACTCTGTACTTGTTCTTTCATCAATCCCTTTGGCCCTTATTCTTTCTAAACCACATAACACATCGAAGACCCTCTGCTTTCTGATCAGTTGTTGGAGGTGGTCAAGGGGTTGCCATCGATCTACTAAGTGGATGGGCATTGGATTTGGTTGTCATCGCTTTCGCAGAAGACTCAGATTCTTCTTGTGATTCACCTGTTTCTGCTATGTTTTGACACATTTTTTCCATTGTATACGACTTGTAGCACTTGCTTTTACAATTCTAAAATATTTGATCCTCTTCACCCATTTGTTCCAATCTTTTGTGAACTTAGTCTTGCTGTATTTCTACAGCATCTCAAACTCCCTTCTGTCTAGCTGCAGTTGGCATATGACACATTTTTCTTTGTTGAAAGAGTCCTCAGATTTTGTAGTTTGTAACACTCTGTCAGGAGGTAAAAATACTCTGCTACCACCTGCTCCACTCATGTTTGCGAATTTGAATCAACTGAAAACCCGAAACAAAAACAATATCAAAATAAATTACCAATATGATGGCTAAAACAGTTCATTACAGAGCTGCCATGTTGTAAAATGGCAGAAGGGTTGCTCTGAGGAGTTATTTTCTGTCTCTATAAGACTACTTGACCCCCAAAACCTAGGTTTTCACACCAAACTGAAGTATATAGGTTTCATGGTTCATGAAATATTACATCATCACTGCAACACATCTGCCACTTTTAACAATGTTGTCCAGAAAAACTCTCAGCCCGAATCAGCAATGTCTGCCCAAGCTAAATTACTTTTCTAATGATACAAAAAATCTCTGGACAACAATTTTTTTTATGGAGGTATATGAAGTGGCCAGGGCTATATGATGTGTTGGGAGATGTAATGAAAATTATGCTACGGATTTACATTTAAATGTTTAAATTGCATTTATATAGTGCTTACTACATTACATTTATATAGCGCTTACCAGACGTTGAAGTGCTATACTGCGAGCAGCACGATACCCAGGAACTAAAAGTTAGTAATCAGTCCATTAGTATTGAGGTTAGTTATGCATGCTAATTCCATGCATTCAATCCAGTTTCCTTGTGGTGCATTGTTGACATAGATATGATCATTAGAGGCATCTATGAGAAGCAATTGCTTACTGGAATTAATAGATATTGTTATGGTTTCTAAAGACCTTTAATGGCTAGGCATGACATTTAGAGTATACAGAAGAGGACGACAGAAGGAAGCATGGGTGCATAAAAAAAATATGGATAGAAGTAAGTAAAGGTTTCATTGATGGTACATTTTTCATGCAGTATTTTAAGGAATATAGCAGGTTGAGATTTTTGGGTTGCAATTTGTAGATGTAAATCTGTTGAAAGAAATAGTTTAAAATTCTGCCCCTAAGAAATGTAGCTTTCACAATCTTTCTTGAAGCACTTAAGAGGTGACACATATACTTCCCATAGTAAACAAGCATTGGCATAGCCAATAGGTCTCGCATTTGCGACCTTATAAGTTTTTAGCCATGCAACAGTTGATGTTGTTGCACCAAGGATATTTGCATAATTAAATACTTACAAGGTTCTAAAGGTGAGACCTATTGGCTATGCCAATGCTTGTTCATCATCACATATAAACCTCAAAATAAATGACTTCAGGATGTGTGCTGTAGAAAACCTTCTCCTGTGTTTGATTTCATAAACCATAATGTGGCTCATGTACAAGAGCAACCCAGGCCACCCAAAGGCATACATGGCAACATGTTGAATGTAGTAAGAGGGCGATTTTGAAAAACAAATCTGGGGGTAGTGAGGAGCTGACACATTGAAGAGTAGGAGATCCGCTGACTGGGGACGTGTGAGTTTACATATTGTGCAGTTAGTGCTTGCGTGAGTGCCTGCCTGCGCTAAGGACCTGGCACCGCGGTCGCTGACTATGCACTATGTCTGTTCTGGGATTTTTCTTTCGGCCTTAAATATGATAATTATTTTTATCCTCCTACGTAGCAGCATGAAAGACCCTCCCACCGAAGGCTGCTTCACAATGTTTCCCTACAGCTGGGAGGGGAAATGGAGAGAGTCCCGCCTGGCTTCCTGCGATCAGATGACGTCGAAGTGCATGAAATAGAGTGAGGGGGCAAACGGCTTCTTTCACTCTCTTGCATCACCTCGGCGCAGCATAACCCACTTAGTTTTGTCTGGGTGGAGGGAGGAGGAAAGGGGCTGGCAACAGCCAGACAGACCCCGGCCAGAGAGAGGTGAGGAGAAAAAGAAAAAGACACAGCGCTGCACAATGTTTCCCTTCAGCCGGGAGGGGAAATGGAGAGAGTCCAGCCTGTCTTCTTGCGATCACATGGCGTCAAAGTGCATGAAAGAGAGTGAGTGGGCGAATGGCTTCTTTCTCTCTCTTGCATCACCTAGGCACAGCGTAACCCACTTAGTTCTGTCTGGGTGGAGGGAGGAGGAAAGGGGCTGGCAACAGCCAGACGGACCCAGCCAGAGAGACATGAAGAGGAATGCAGCGTCCCGAGAGTGGCGCGCTGAAAGTTTAATTAGCCATGACAAAGTGACGAGGCCATGAAGGTGACAGGGTTGAAAACACCAGGCATGCCCCCCAGATAACCTCAACAAGACGTGCTGCTGACGAGAGAGGAAAGCCAGATGGCGCCTCTGCTCGTAAACGCGCGTAAACGCAAGCTCTAGGCCACAAGCAAAAGTGTGTGGTAGCATTTTCTGAAGCCCACTTACTAAAAGTCTCGCCAGAGCAGGGAATGCGCTGGCTCAGACGAGACCTAAAAAAGGAAGCCCAGTGCTTGTTAAGAACCCTTTATTGTCAAGCAGTGCGATTAATAAGCACACTTCATTTCCTGTGCTTACAATTTGAAAACACCCCAGACAGACTCCTTTTATATACCTACTACAGAGTGAGTCCTTTTATATACCTTCTACAGCAGTTTATAAAGTATTTAGTTTATGAAAATCAAATGCACCGTACATAAACTATACACGTAATATAAAACATATGTTATGTAAACCCTCACCAACTTAAAAATATACACATTGCAGCAATCAGTATTTTCAGTGCATGTTTGTGATCCATCCAATACCTGTTTCGGAATGTGCGGTCTCCTGCGTCCACCAGAAGAGCATCCCCACAGAACAGACACTGTCAAGGAGAATGAATGTGTCTCAGGTCACATTCCAGCATCCACTTAGCCTCATAGTGGGTTGTTTTTACTTTCTACTCCTCCTGTGCAAGAAACATGCTTTCCTAATTCCTCACTGTCAGTAGGGACCGTTGACAAACACAACCTGCACTATTGTTCAGGGACTGTTAATTTATAAATCATACATTATTATCCTGTCACGATTAAGACCACAAATTAAGGGTTAAGTACTCTTCTTTACAAGACATCCTCATAAAAATTCCTTAAAGACCTGATAGCCTGACAGTACACATCCACAGAGCTTTTAACATCGCTGTTCAACTGAGCAAAATGAACAGTACACTCATTTCTTTTCAAATAGAACTTTAGTTTCAATTTTTGCATGTAATTTCTCAAAATGCATTAATATTGTTGGGGCACTCTTTGGCCTCCCACAAGGGCATAGGGTATAAAAACATACTCCGCAATTGTTATTTTGACTTATGCTGGTACCCAGCAGGGGTTAGAGTACCTTCCAGACTGCGGAACAAAGCACTAAGGTCTTTGGGGTTGCATACCCTCATGAAACGCTTACATTCTAAACTTTAAACTATTTATAATGATGGCAATCAGATGTCCAAATATATACCATAATGCCCATTATTGCACCTCATCAGAGCAAAGTTGTGGTTATGAAAAGAGTTAACAATGTTACTATTGGAACTGTCTCGGGGTCAGGCCGCCAACAAAGAGAGTTTGTGGTCCAATAATCACACTTCACAAAGGCCAATGTTGCGATCTCAGGAAAATATAACTAAAACCTTTTACAATAAAGGATTTTATGGGTGGAGGTATCCTCCTTAACCGTGTCCTACACAAAGTCAACAGAATTATGGGCCTGAAAGTAAAAAGGGTGATGTCTTTTGGGGAAGCCAAAATGCAATATCTCCTGGATTGCAGTACTAAAGCAAGAGTACAAAAGTTGGCCACCACTCAACTTCAAAAGATGATCAGATGTGTATGAAACAAGTCCACAATGAGAATTCCTTAGGGGGGTGATCGGCGTGGGGTAAAAGCGGCCGTACAGGTCAGCTAACCAATGTCCCCGCAGCTCGACTTTCCAACACGATGAAGATTGTGTAAAAGCAATCCACAACTCGGCTTGAACAGACGATAGAGTACATGTTGAAGTGGACACATTTCAAATTCCAAACAAGGCCCAATGGAGGGAAAAATCGAATCTTACAAAATGACTTAGAAAATCAGTCCACTTCTAAATTTTCTTAAAAGGCAAAACAGTAAACATCAAAAAGCCCCTCATAAAGACACCACCTTACAATTATAGAAGGGGTGAATTGACACCCAATGCAAGTTGACCATCTTGGTATTTGATTCAGTGAGCGATCACAAAGAAGGGGTCTAGATACACACCAGGAAGGAGATGGGGCTGATAAGGGAATCATAAAGAGTTGGGCTGGTAGCCCAGGATTAACCTTTTGATGCGCATATCACTGTGGCTGATATCCAGCTGTGAACTCTATTCACTCTCATGGCCTGTGTTGTGGGACTATCAGCTTCGCAGTCTCTTGTCCTGTGACAGAAAGCCTTTCAAGAGGAAGCGGGAAAGGAGGAAAGTGTGTACTTCAAAAGAAGCATAACCCCAACATAAAACGTCTAACACCCAGACCCTACATTACATTTTGTGTCTAGAAATGGTCTATAAGAAGGGGAAGTTGAGACCCCAAAAATGTGTCGTGTGCAAATCAGCTAGACTGGCTGTCTAAGAAGACGAAGCTCTGCATGACTTCTGCCCGTGACCACGAGTTGAGGGCCAAGGCCTGCTAGTCTCCTTGCTTAGTAGTGCGACCTTACCCACAGAAACCAAGACCAGATGCTCTGGAGGCGCCCTGCCAAGACTAGTGCCTCCTGTGAGAAAAAGGAGAGCGTTGGGGAGAGCAGGTTCCAGTCGGAGCCCAGCCAAGTGGACTTCCGGTGCGAGTTGTGAGGAGATGGCTGCTGCTGCACTGATTGTGTGCAGATTGAAGTTGGACTCCCATTTTCCAGGAGAGAGATGCAGTGAGTAGAATGCCCTGTGGGGCGAGTAAAGCTGGGTTGGGCGAGTAAAGCCCTGCAGCACCCGTTGCGGCGACCTCGTATGCCTGGAGGGTCTGCTGTGGAAGTTATTGCCGGATACTGAGGGTTGAAGCCTAGCAGTGCCCCCGTATTCCAGGATATCATCCATGGAACGGACTACCGTGCATTGAGGGCCGACGCCTTGGCCGGTAGTATTACGGCGACCCCGTATGCTTGAGGGGCTGCTGAAATCAAGATTGCTGTGAATTGGGCCATTGCCTGAGAATTGTGAAGTCACGTGACCCGTAGGTCACAAGCATTGAGGGTTGTACTTGAATTGCTCCTGTAAACTGAGGCGGATGTTGTGGGTGCATTACCACATCACTGGGACCCCAGCCGTGAGCACTGGAATCCAAACCTCCCGGCCCTCCCACGCCCACACAAACTCCTGCCATGGGGAGCACTGAACTTACTGTGCAAGAGGAGCCCCAGAGCATCTCCTATCGCTGCTGGAGGCAGTCACGCAAGATCAGAGGAGAACCCGCATGCAGCTGCTTCCGTGCCTTCAGACTGCAGCCAACTCTCCGAACAGGACCGAACTATTGTGAGTGCCTGGTGATGGGGCACCCGCTTAGACGCTGCACACTTCCTCACTGCTGGAGCTGGTAAGACTGGTTACAGGCCTTGCAGGCCCCTAGAGACTCACTGCTTAGCATGCTGTGGCTTCAAGACACTTTTGACTAATTTGCTAAGAGTCAGAGTGGACTCTTGAGTTAAGTTCTACCAGTGAGCATTCCCTGGATGCGGCCATCAGTCAATGGGGAATAATCCTTACCACCTTATGAAGAGTATGTGATCCAAGGGTTTGCCGGCGAAACGCTAGAACCCCAACCTCAAGGGGAAATGGGTTATTGTATATACATATCATAACATTGCTTTGAGTGTTTAGAGTTAGAAATAAAATATTTATTTTTATTATAAAGATAATTAGTTAGCTGGAAATGGATTTATTGACACAGCTGTGTGCTCTTTGAGTTGTGAGTCATGTTCACTAACCCATATTCACATCACAACCTCCCCACCCCACACACCCCCACAAGAGAGCCTTTGACTGCTCATCCACAGCTACCACTGAGAGTCAAGTGCAGAAGGAGTGCTTGCCGCAGTTGGTCAAAATCCATAGTAGATCGAACCCTTGTACATTTGGAGTAAAAGGCCTCTGCCACCACGTTTGGGCCCAGTAACCCCTGAATGCTCTGCGGCCCTCTAAAAGGGATTCTGACAGTGGTGTTAGATCAGCAAGAGGATGTGACAGCACACTTTCTGTCAAACAGGTCCATCTACACAAGGGGCTTTCAGTGCTTACATGGCCACATATATTCTTTTGCAAAGAATGAGTTGCACAATCTATATCGTCTTCCTAAAGCAACAGTGATTCATGGTGGGAGGCCATTGGAGCTAAAATACCAGGACTCCAGGATTAACGAGTGCCATGAACTTCAAATAATAGCCCAATTCACCTCAGAGTCCAAGAAAACTGCTTCAGCATTTTACACACCTAAGTCGAAAGCCCTTTAGAAAAAAACAGCCTTGCGGTACATACACACAGTTAACAAATGATACAATGCAGCTATACCTATGTCATACTCAATCGCATGAAATAAAAAATAGTTCGAGGCATGTGGGCTGCTGAATTCATATCTGTGCATAGATCGCCGCCTAGTGTTGGGTCCGGATGTTTGCACGTTGTTGTCCTGGAAGAGTCTTCGAAGTATCCTGGGATAGGTGACTCCTCCCCTGGACTACAGTGCGCATGGGCATCCTCTCCATCCTCAGATTGTTTTTTTCCGCCATTGGGTTCGGATGTGCTATCTTGACTCAAGTTAGGAAAATCTTTTTTCAGGCCAAAAGGCCTTTAGTTCGCGTCGGTACTGTTCTCGATCGGTATCGATATTATTTTTGTTAGTTTACTAACTTCCAGAGCAAACTTTCGCATCTTACCCGGCCGTCGATTCGACATCAACGATGGAATCGAGAACACCATTCAAGAGGTGTCCGGTATGCAATGCGAAATATCCCCACGTCGACGTCCATCCGGTGTGCAACAAATGCCTTTCACCGGATCACGACGAATCTACATGCATGGCCTGTGCCAGATTTCGATCCAAGAAGACTCTACGGAATCGACGAGCGGCGAGACTCGAGGCGCAGCAAGCGGCACCGGCCCCGGCCGACATCTTCAACGCCGAGACCGAAGATGTCGAAGAAGTGGAGAACCTACCCTCCAGTCCCGTTTCCGAACATGACTCCGCATCGGAAGACGTCGACGACACACTCTTTCGCAGAGATGAAGACGACACCGAGGTAGGAGACTACAATGAGGCCTTAGGGGCCGAAGAGAGTAGCTCCGGTGATGAGCAAGGCCTACCCGTTCAGACTGAAGAAAGCCCAGTGCAGCAGTCTATGGCTCCGGTCGAGGGATCGCCTTCGGGCCTTACCCAAGACCTATCCCGCAGTTCTTCGGCCCCGCCCTCTGGCCCGGCCTCGGACATTCAGCGGCAGCCATTAATGCCCAAAACGGCTGGTTTCCCTTCTTCAAAACCGAAACCGAAAGCTGTATTGGTTCAATTGAAACCGAAACCGAAAGTGGCGCTGGTCGGATCGAGGCCCTCCACACCTTCGACGCCAGCAAAACACATCGGCACCGAGCGCACCAAACGAGTCTTCGGTGCCGAACTCGAAGCGGCCGACGTCGGAGTCGACATAAGGAAGAAGGCCTTCGGCACCACCAAACCTGCTCGGCTCCCGGCACCGACGCAATCGACTCCGACCCCAAAGGTCAAACAGCCTGCTGCGTCTCACACCGCTTCCACGGCGACACCAAAGCCACACTCATCGAAGAAGTCGACGGCCATTCCCGCCCCTCGACTCGATGACCCACCGGCGCCGAAAAAATCCACGACCGCCTCCACAGAACCGGTCGGTGCAACAGACTCGAGGGCACTCCAGACGCGACCCATTGCTGCGCAAAGCACCAAAAAGAAACTGGTCCTCCAGGACACGTCGGGCTCCGAGCCAATTAAAGCTCCAGCAGCCTCTTCGACACCAGCCAACATTACTTTTGGCCTGCCACCATCCACGGCCCCGAAAATGTTCCAAATCAGGACACGGGTGACCCATACCACAATCACGCCTGCCGAACGCTCTGCGGAGACGTCGCCATCGCATCTAATCGACGCCGACACCGGCAGGATGATTATCCACAAACGGAAAATAACTTCGGAGCCAGCTTTGGACTCCTTCAAAATTCCACTTAAAAGAAAGCTGCCTGTGGCTACAGAACCAGTTCTTTACGAACCTTTCCACTCACCCTACCAGGATCCGCAATCCTTCTCTCCCACACACTCCGACACGGATGCGTTGGTGGACTACATGGGTGACCAAGTCCCCTACCCCGGAGACATGGACCCTGACGGCCAACAGGACCCTGATCAAACTTGGGATGACCCTGTGGACCCAGGTGCACCTATGGATGCACAAGACCCGCAACTCTATGGAGCAAAAACATCTCCCACAGAGGACAAGGCAGCGTTCAACGCTCTAATTGAACGTGCTGCGGCCAATCATGGGGTGCAACTTCACTCGGACACCGTCGAGGACGATTTTCTTATGGATACTTTTGCATCCTCAGAAAGGAATATAAAAACTCTACCCATGTTGAAGGGTGTCCTCAAGCCAGCAAAGGACATCTTCAAGGAACCCACCAGGGCAAGAGTCATAAACCCCAGGATCGACAAAAAATACAGATCAGCGCCTGGGGACCCTACTTACATCAGAGGCCAATTACCTCTGGATTCCATTGTCGTTGCGAATGCTCGCAAGAGGGCACACTCCCAAACAACAGGTGACGCTCCTCCCCCGGACAAAGAGTCCAAGGTGTTAGAGACCTCTGGCAAACGGGTTGCCGCCCAGGCAGCCAACATATGGCGCATTGCCAATACTCAAGCACTCCTCGCTCGCTACGATAGAGCGCACTATGACACATTAGAGCAACTAATCCAACATCTCCCTGACCAATTCAGAGAAGGTGCAGAGATCCTCATCAGGGAGGGACAGCTCCTCACAAACGCATCCATCAAGTGCGCACTGGATGCCGCAGACACAGCTGCCAGGGCCATAAACACTAGCGTCATGCTGCGACGACATGCCTGGTTACGAATCTCCGGATTCAAACCTGAGGTGCAAAACAACATACTCAACCAGCCTGTCAACCCCGACTATTTATTCGGCCCGGAGGTTGACACCACCCTAGAGAAAATAAAGAAGGACACGGACACTGCAAAGTCCATGGGGGCTCTCCAGACTCAGTCCTTTCGGAGCGGCTCCTTTCGTCGCCCCGGAAATAGAGGAGCAGGTAGAGGACAGGGGTCACAGCAAACATACAACAAGGGCAATACACAAACCACCTACGATAAAAACACCCGGGGTGGATATCGTGGCTCCAGTACAAAGGGCAGAGGACGTGGCTACGGCAACACCAGGTCCTCCCCCAAGAACAAGCAGTGACGCCCTCTCCCTTCCTCCCGACCACATAACACCTGTCGGGGGAAGGCTACAAAGGTTCCTGTCCACGTGGAACTCCATCACCACGGACAGGTGGGTCAAAGACATTGTCAAATACGGTTACTGTCTAGAACTAACCTCCACTCCACCCACAATACCTCCAAAAAACCGTCCTATGTCCTCAGAGCACTTAACGCTCTTACAGCAGGAGGTGCAAAGTATGCTTCTAAAAGGCGCAATAGAGGTCGTACCCGTCCACGAGCAAGGTACGGGGGTGTACTCCCTGTACTTTTTAATACCAAAGAAGGACGGGTCACTCAGACCTATATTAGACCTGAGACCCCTAAACAGATACATTCTTTCCGAGCATTTTCACATGCTCACTCTCCAGCAAGTCCTCCCGCTGCTCAAGCAGGGAGACTTTCTAGCCACACTGGATCTCAAGGATGCGTATTTCCACATACCCATCACACAAAAAATACCTCAGGTTCACTGTTCAAGGGCAGCACTACCAATTCAAAGTCCTTCCCTTCGGCGTGACAACGGCACCAAGGGTGTTTACAAAGTGCCTAGCTACTGTGGCGGCACATCTACGGAGGCAGCACATACACGTCTACCCTTACCTGGACGACTGGCTCGTTCAAGCGAAGTCAGCCCAGCAATGTGCCAGCCACATGTCCCGCACCATTCACCTCCTTCACAGTCTGGGGTTCTCACTAAATTACCCAAAATCCCATCTACAGCCCGCACACGTACGACAGTACCTAGGTGCGACTATAGACACTCTGGCGGCCACAGCTCAGCCAAATTTGGTGAGAATCAACAGCATGCAAATGCTGATTTCAAAGTTCAAACCACAACACTCCCTTCCCGCGCGAGTGTTCATGCAGTTGATAGGCATGATGGCCTCCTGCATCTTCATAGTCCCCCACGCGAGACTACATATGCGCCCGCTTCAGGAGTGCTTAGCACGTCAGTGGAATCAGGCTCAAGGACAGTTGAAGGACCTAGTGTTGGTGAGCGGTCGGGCATACAACTCTCTGCATTGGTGGAATCCACAAAACCTTTGCAAGGGCCGACCGTTCCAAGAGCCTGTCCCACAGATAATACTGACGGCGGACCTGTCTCTCCAGGGATGGGGAGCTCATGTACTCCATTACACAGTGCAGGGACTATGGACACAACAACAAAAGAAGATGCACATCAACCTTCTAGAGCTGATGGCAATCTTCCTCGCTATGAAAGCTTTCAAAGTACACTTGTGCAACAAAGTCGTGTTGATCCGGACGGACAACATGACTGCCATGTACTACATACAGAAGCAGGGAGGAACACACTCTCCACAGTTGTCTCATCTGGCTCAGAGCATGTGGAAGTGGGCCATTCAAAGGAACATGTTCCTCATGGCAGAACACCTCCCCGGCAAAGACAACCAGATGGCGGATCTGCTCAGCAGACACAGCCACCAGATGCACGAGTGGGAGTTACACCCATCAGTACTCCAACCGTACTTCCAGCAGTGGGGTCATCCAGAGATAGACCTATTCGCGACAAGCGAAAACGCAAAATGCCAAAGCTTTGCCGCCAGGTTCCCACATCCGCAGTCGCAGGGCAATGCGATATGGATGAACTGGTACGGCAGATTTGCGTACGCTTTTCCACCAGCACCACTGATACCGCTGGTGGCACGCAAACTGCGTCAACACTCACTGACGCTCGTCCTGGTTGCTCCAACGTGGGCACGCCAACCGTGGTACACCACCTTTCTCGAACTTTCCGTGGTGCCGCATCAAAGGCTGCGGATCAAACCCGAGCATTTAACGCAGAACCATGGAGAGATTCAGCACCCAGATCCGCAACAGCTGAACCTGGCAATCTGGCTCCTGAAGTCCTAGAGTTTGGCTACCTCAACCTACCACCTGACTGTATGGACATCATTAAGGAGGCCAGGCGACCCACTACCAGAGCTTGCTATGCAGCCAAATGGAAGAGTTTCGTCATTTATTGCAATAATAATGACATTAACCCGCTAGATGCATCCATCCAAAACATTATTTGTTACCTGTTACACCTATACCGATGCAATCTGGCGTACACCTCTATACGTGTCCATTTGACCGCAATATCAGCCTATCTGCAGACCAGGCAGCACCTCTCTCTATTCAGAGTGCCTGCCATCAAAGCATTCTTGGAAGGACTCAAACGAGTCATTCCACCAAGCCACCCACCGGCTCCGATGTGGAACCTCAACTTGGTCCTCACACGCCTGATGGGTCCACCCTTTGAACCTCTACACTCATGCGAGATTCAATTCCTTACCTGGAAAGTAGCTTTCCTAGTAGCGATCACTTCTTTGAGAAGAGTTAGTGAACTCCAGGCACTAACCGTTCAAGAGCCATTTATACAGGTTCACGCAAACAGGGTCGTACTACGTACCAACCCCAAATTCATGCCAAAGGTGGTATCGCAGTTCCACATGAATCAAACCATTGAACTGCCCGTTTTCTTCCAAAACCCACAAACTGTCGCAGAAAGGGCACTCCATACACTAGATGTCAAAAGGGCCCTCATGTATTATATCGACAGGACCAAACCCTTTAGGAAAACACAACAACTTTTCGTTGCCTTTGCCCCACACCACAAAGGTAACGCTATCTCCAAAGCAGGAATAGCCAGATGGATCGTTAAATGTATTCAAATTTGCTATCAAAAGGCTAAACGCACTTTAACGATTCCCCCACGAGCCCACTCAACACGTAAGTTAGGGGCCTCAATGGCTTTCCTAGGAAACATTCCTTTGCATGACATATGTAGAGCAGCCACCTGGTCCACTACACATACATTTACCAAACACTATTGTGTAGATGTGCAATCAAAACAGCAGGCAGCTGTAGGACAGGCTGTTCTCAAAACTCTTTTTCAGACCGCTGCAGCTGGCACTGGTAGCCGCCGCTAATAAGAGGGCACTGCTATATATTCTATGCACAGATATGAATTCAGCAGCCCACATGCCTCGAACTGAATATGCTACTTACCAGTATGCATCTGTTCTTGGCATGTAGGGCTGCTGACATTCATATCGCCCTCCCTCCTCCCCGGCGCCTGTAGCAGCTGCAGCTCTCAGAATTACTGTAAGCATGGTCATCACTTTCTATATCTACTCCATCACTGCCACAATGGCGAAAAACAATCTGAGGATGGAGAGGATGCCCATGCGCACTGTAGTCCAGGGGAGGAGTCACCTATCCCAGGATACTTCGAAGACTCTTCCAGGACAACAACGTGCAAACATCCGGACCCAACACTAGGCGGCGATCTATGCACAGATATGAATGTCAGCAGCCCTACATGCCAAGAACAGATGCATACTGGTAAGTAGCATATTCAATATGAAAGCTTGGCCATGTGCAAAGGGGTATTTAATTACCTAATCTCAAGGATCTTGTTTCACTAGACACACTCATCTCCTAGGTAAAAAAAAATGGTTAAAAGTAGTGCTTTCCGGGTCCAACCACTAGATGACAAAATATGTATAGCATGGAATTATAGAAGAGCTTCACGCTGAAAAACCATGGTTACATGTAAGTAACTTGAAGAGGCCCCTGTGGAGGTGGATAGTCCTCTGCTTCAAGATCTGCTATGCACTGGCCAAGTAGCAGCCCACCAGAAGATCTGAGAGGCCATTCTACCAGGGCTAAGGCTGTTACCACTGTGTTGGCTCGTGGAGTACCGATCCTTTACATCTGCCAGGCTGCAACAAGAATGTCATTGTATATGTGCACTTAGTAATACTGCTATGACAGTCATGTCTGTCAGATGGGGCACTTTGCCTGCTCGATCCTACAGGACTTTTTGATCTGGGTCAATCCACAAATGATCCACGTGGGGAGGTACTGCTTTGGTTCTATTCTAAGGTGAAGTATCTAGGGTTAGTAATGTCCATCAGTAGGACAAGTTACTAATCTTCAATAATGCACTGTTCGAGGCATGTGTGCTGTAGATTCAAATGCTTTGCATACTCCTGCCATTTAGTGTTGGGTCTGAACGTTTGCAAGTTGTTTTTCTTCAAAGAATTATTTTCCAGTCACAAGGTAAGGTGACTCCTCCTTTCAGTGATAGTGCACATGAACATCGACTCCATTGTTACACTGTTTTCTTTCCGCCATCAGGTTTGGACATGTATTGCAGTGCTCCGATTTGAAACCGCCAGTCTGGATCCCTTCGGTGCGCAATTCACTCTACCCTCGTCTGTGTATGCCGGTCTCGCTCCATTGGTAGGGCCTGCTGGACTGCGCGGGCCCACTGGCATGGGTTTGTTCGGGCGGGGCAGACTGGAAGACGGGGGATCTGGTCCCGAAGAAGGTACAAGCGTGTCCACTACACTGTGGAGGGGGATTGCTGTCGGCGAGGCCGGACAAGCGCAGTGAGAAGAGACACTGTAAAAAATAGGTTAGGGCTACCCCCGTTTCACATAAACACCTGCGCCCAGCTGTGAACTGGTCTGACCCTGGGACTGCTCCCTCCGCTGCTGGGATCCTTGCTGGAGCCGCCGGCGTGAGTCGCTTTCCCTTGCGGCAGGACACCGGCTGCGAAGATAGATGCACGGCCATTGCTAAGACGACCTCGGACAGCTGCTCCTCAGAGCAGAGCATCTGAGGAGAAGAGCGGAGGCCCTTCCGTGGTGAGGGGCGAGTCAGTCCACGTGTCAGCGTCGCAGGGCACAACAGAGAAGAGGTGCTGTGTGGGCAGTGGTGAATTGCAAAACGGACTACTTATCACTGTCTGCTGGGCACTGGCTAGGACAAGCTGCCAGCCCTTATAAGCCACAGAACTCATATTCAGGATGATGGGATCTGTTTGGGAGGCCTGCCCACAGATATAACTGCAATAACCAGCTAAGTATTGCCCTCGCCTACTGCTGGCCTCCTCTAAAGCCACAGAAATATCAGGAAATAGCCATCGCAACACCACACTGCAATATGGTGAAAAATGCTATGAAACAAACCAAGCTAACCTTTGAGAATAAAAGGCTGACACATCTAACTGAGGCTAGGACTGAATCGGACACTGAATCTAGCCCCAGGGAACACCCTAACAGACAAAACGATGATCACCGCACCATAATACTACAGGTCAAAAATAGCCACAAAACAATGTATTCTAAACGTGATATACTTACCTCCCGGCTAGGCCAGAAGAAAAAACAGGCTGATACCCACGAAACACGGCTAGACCAACTCGAAAACCGTGCCTCAGATGCCCTTGACTATCTGGTTGAATCCAAGGAGCATCTACTACAAATGGAGAAAGTCCTAAATGTAATTAAAGCAAAGAATGTAGATTTGGAAACCCGTTCCAGAAGGAACAACCTCCGCATCACGGGCATTCTAGAAACCACTGCAATTTCCAAAATGGAAACACATGCGGAGTTGCTGCTGCGAGAGCTGTTTGGACCGGATCTATCAAACACAAGGAGATGATGGATGGAGCACTTTAACTTTTCAGACTCTCACCCCCAGTCACATATCTGGGTTGAATCCATCGTCATTCTTTAGCTCACTTCGCCACCTCAGTTCATACCCAGCTATATGCAAATCAGTCTTGACCCTATGCCTCATAGGAATAGTCCAGCCCGAACTGCCAAGCCAGGTCTTCCCTGAACCAGAAACAAGCATCCTGGGACCAGTTTCTGGGTAACACCCTTCATCAGCCAGGCTAGCTTGAATCCAGTGGCAAAGTGAGCAAGGGACCCACGTCTGGGCATACCCTGGCAACTTAGGGCGAAGAAAGCAAACACAAGGAGATGATGGACGGAGCTCTGAAACTTTTCAGTCACTCACCCCCAGTCACAGATCTGGGTTGAATCCATCATCATTCTTTAGCTCACTTCGCCACCTCAGTTCAGACCCAGCTATTTGCAAATCAGTCTTTACACTGTGCCTCATGGGAACAGTCCAGCTCAAACTGCCAAGCCAGGTCTTCCCTGAACCGGAAACAAGCATTCTGGGACCGGTTTTTGGGATCTGATCTATCAACCGGGTTTATTCCAGAGCACGTCCATAGATCCCTAGGCCTCAGACCTCCCGTGGGAGCCACACCCAGGCCAATCTTGGCGCGTCTGCTCAACTATAGAGACCGCAACACTATCCTACGCCTAGCTAGAGAGAGGGGCAACATACAACACCAAGGCAACAACATTTCCTTCTATCCGGATTTCACACCCACAGTACAGGCAGCTCGGGTGATACTTTGCTCCAGTCAAGCGCATCCTTCAACAAATTGAGGCCCCCTATGCCATTTTGTACCCAAACAAATTAAAAGTTACTATCGAAGGTCACCCAGTTCGGCAAGCAAATGGGTAGCCAGAAACGCTCCCCTGAACCCTTGAAGCGCGCCCGGGGAAGCTGAGCTCAGTGACAATTACTGATTTTTCAACATATGAACACTACAAAGCAGCGGTCTGAGCTGGATGAAATGGCCGGGAAGGTGGTATAGACCCACCATGACACAACCAGGAACTGCTCAGGACACACGAGCGCCACACTGCCGCCATCCAACTTATCTGTCTGACTTGTACTTTCCTTTGCTCTCCCTCTATCTTTGAAAACAATGAAATGGGCAGGAGTGAAGGTTACTCCTTCTGGAAAAGAAGACCCTCACACACCCAACAAGCGGGTGTCTTGCTTCATCACCGGGTCTTTGCTCCTTATCGGGCCGGCGGTGCAATGCCCGATCAGGCACCCAATGGGGCCTTCCTATCGGAGATCTTTATTTCCAACGCCGATGAGTGAGGTGTGTGGGGGGGGAGTTAATTTTAATAATTGGTGTAGGTGCATGTGAGGTGAAAGGTGAGTGTACTAAAACAGGGGTAGGTGATCCACTTCAAACAATTTTAATAAAGCATGGTCACCATCCTGATTAAAATCAAAATAATCCGCACATCTCTCACTTTTAGGTGTGTGGGTAAACGTGCTAAAAGGATCAAAGGGTCAACATGTTTCTTGCCTTGTATTATATTAAATGGCAATTCTTCAGGACCAATGGAAAAAATACGGCTACCTGCAACTTTTTGGTGGTGACCACAACCTCTAAGAGGTATCAATGGTGGACACACGTACAGCACCCTAAAAATGTGTGGTACCGCGAGTAAAGAAAAACACAACTTGCGGAAGAAAAAGGAAAATTACAAGTAAAAGCATTATCATAAAAACCAATCCGAGACATCAGGTTAACTTTAGACAATAGGTGAATTCAGAAATGAAACCGTGACATGCGTCGATTGAGAGCAATTGTTTGTAGGACTTACTTAGGGCTATCAGCAGCAAATTAATTATAGACCAACTCAAAGACCAGCCCAGAAAAGGCTGCGTCAAATTATCAAGAGTTGTGTCGCAAAACTCACCCTCATAGGCTGTAATGAATACGAGGCCAGGGTGGGAGAGCACTAAATTTTAGTGCCCTAGAATAAAGAAGGCAGATAAAACAACAAACAGGTGAGGAAAAAAGAAGAACAAACATTGTAATTTGATGCGTGTTGAAGACACAAATGTGTTACGGCATTATTACTCTCTTGTCGATCGCTGTCAGGTACTTGAGCGACCCAACCCAGTCCCTCATGTACCCTTTGGTCCACGGGCAATCGACACAGCTAAGTGCAGTTTAACCCTTTGTGACATTGCATTTTTTTACCACTCGAGTTGCTGTTGCCCTTGTGGGGTCTCAGTTGCAGATTGTTTTCCTCTGTACCCCAATATATCATGAGGTCTAATGCAACATAGGTTTCAATACCTTACAATGTTTGTTCTTCTTTTTTCCTCACCTGTTTGTTGTTTTATCTGCCTTCCTTATTCTAGGAAACTAAAATTTAGTGCTCTCCCACCCTGGCCTCGTATTCATCACAGCCTATGAGGGTGAGTTTTGCGACACTACTCTTGATAATTTTCCGCAGCCTTTTCTGGGCTGGTCTTTGAGTTGGTCTATAATTAATTTGCTGCTGATAGCCCTAAGTAAGTCCTACAAACAATTGCTCTCAATCGACGCATGTCACGGTTTCATTTCTGACATCACCTATTGTCTAAAGTTAACCTGATGTCTCGGATTGGTTTTTATGATAATGCTTTTACTTGTAATTTTCCTTTTTCTTCCGCAGGTTGCGTTTTTCTTTACTCGCGGTACCACACATTTTTAGGGTGCTGTACGTGTGTCCACCATTGATACCTCTTAGAGGTTGTGGTCACCACCAAAAAGGTGCAGGTAGCCGTATTTTTTCCATTGGTCCTGAAGAATTGCCATTTAATATAATACAAGGCAAGAAACATGTTGACCCTTTGATCCTTTTAGCACGTTTACCCACACACCTAAAGGTGAGAGATGTGCGGATTATTTTGATTTTAATCAGGATGGTGACCATGCTTTATTAAAATTGTTTGAAGTGGATCACCTACCCCTGTTTTAGTACACTCACCTTTCACCTCACATGCACCTACACCAATTATTAAAATTAACTCCCCCCCCCACACACCTCACTCATCGGCGTTGGAAATAAAGATCTCCGATAGGAAGGCCCCATTGGGTGCCTGATCGGGCATTGCACCGCCGGCCCGATAAGGAGCAAAGACCCGGTGATGAAGCAAGACACCCGCTTGTTGGGTGTGTGAGGGTCTTCTTTTCCAGAAGGAGTAACCTTCACTCCTGCCCATTTCATCATTTTCACAGTATCACCCTGGTATCTTTTAGTGATTCTAACACACCTTGCGCTAACTTTAGGAACTGCATACCTCTTTGTTTTCACTGATTGATGGGCATGTATGCTGGACCTTCAATAATAATAGGATAGTTTATTATTGATAAGCCCCCCTTTTCCCTCTACTTGTTTGAGAGCACCCTCTATCTTTCACATCTCTGCCACCCCACCACCAAGCAGGTAATGGTGCCTGTGCTCTCATGCCCATTGGGAGAGCTACCCCTTTTCTTATCTCTGTTTCGGGGTGTTGTAATGGTTGCGAGCGGGAGGGCGGGTTCTTATACACAACCTAATTGGGTGGTTGGTGGGGGTGGGACGTGGAAGTTGATTCAGGTTTTTTGAGGAGGACTGATGGGCAACATTGATCATCTGAAACCCGATAGGGAAACTCCATAGATCTCACCTGAACCAAAATGCATAACCCAACTGTACCACAACAGCGACATCAGGGACAACAGACATCCAAGGTGGTCAGACCCGCTCAGATTCACACATAATACACATCTCCGACTTCAATGACGACGTATACTTTCCTCACCTAGAACATCCGAGGCCTAAACGACCATAGAAAAACACATCTCATTCAGTCATATCTGCTCAGGCACAATATTGATGTCTGCTTCCTCCAAGAGACTCACCTAAGTAGCACATCATCCACTAAATTAAACCACAAACTCTGGAGAGACATTTATTCATCGCTATATTCTAACTACGCCAGAGGCATTGCCATATTAATCTGCCGGGGAGCTCGACTGGACCATGTCATACTCACAGATTGACCCCTATGGTAGATTTATTATTCGGGGGGGGAGGTACACTGGGGAATACTAAGACCCCCCATAATAGCAATTTATGGCCCAAACACAGACGAGCCGAAGTTCTTTAGCACCATCTGGGCCAATATTACACCACTCTGCTGTGACACCATCATATGGGGAGGTGATTTAATCACTATACTGGACGAGGCCCTAGACCTGTTGGGATCATCTCGTAGACTTCATCCCAAGGTGAGATTGATTCTGAATTCAATCGTACTAGAAAATGAACTGGTAGACATCTGGAGACAATGGCATCCAGGTTAGAATGAGGGCACCTGTATTACAGCACAGCACAATGCTTGGTCCGGACTAGACTTTTGGCTGGTATCGAAAGACATAGCGACATGGACAACTGACTCTAGGCACCTACCGAGAACGCTGTCCGACCATGCCCCCTGCCTTCTCCGACTGTCGTTCACGTCGTCACCTCGTCGAGAATTCAGCTAGTGACTCCCACATCATGCTTTATTAGATGCAGCCTTCAGGAAAGAAATCCGTAGGGACATAATAGAATATTTCACACTTAATACGTGATCAGTATCCTCCTCCCTCTACACTAAACAAGCCAGTGTGCTGAGGGCTATTAGACAGTCTCTTAAAAATCTGGAATCCCGTATGAGAGATGCTGAATTATAGTATTATAGAAGCAGCGAAGCAGCAATCAGGCGTACCTGGTGTAGGAAGCTGGCTCTGTATATACTATACCAATGTGAGGTATAGTGGAACCCAAACGGTAGGCAGAGGTGTAAAATTAGATAGAACCTTACTCTCTATTTGGGGTAGTGTGGTCGAGCAGTAAGGCAGTATCAGAGGACAGTGTTAAGCATTTGTTGTAAACCCTCAGTCAGCAAATGAATTTACACACTCAAAGACTGAACTTCAGACTAGATGTTTTTGTATAAAAAAATTCTGTTAGTTATTTTATTTCCTAGAACCAAGCAAGCCTGGCACAGGTAAGTGATAAGTACTTTGCAGTAAATATACAGTTGTAATACAGTTTGGATTGTAATGGTATATGCACTTAGTTTTGACTTACAGTATTAGTTCAGTGAAATGCAATGCTTTGTAAATACAGTACAAAGACTTGAATGGGCTTTTCAGTAAAATACCCGGTACGTTACTTTTTAGATTACTTTCCTTACACAGTGTAGTATACCTGAATACTACACTGGGACATTTCCTGTAAACCGGTAAGTAAAAGCGTTTTTGTTAAATAGTACAATTTTAAAGAATTTCTTAAGGTTTTCAAACTCCGCACGTAAAAACTTTTCCAAGAAAAACAGTCAATGTTATCCTATGTAGGAAAATGGTGTTATCGGTTTTAGGGAAAGTATTCATTAGTGGGAGTTGAGGTTCTGGGTGTAGACTCAGGGGTCCCCCAGGGTCAGGGAAGCACTCTCGTTACACCCTCAGCGGCACTAGGGCGGCCGGGTGCAGAGTGCTGAGACCCAATGTCATCCAATGGGGGTAAGGTTGCCTCCGGTTGGTGGCTGCTGACAAGCAGGCCACTTGGTTGCGGAAGCAAAGCTCCTGGACTTTAGCTCAGGAAAAATGGGGAAACAAAGTAGCACCAAAGGTGCACCCTCAGCAGCACAAGGGCGGCACGGTGCAGCGGTGCCTTTCTGATGGATACATCTGCCAGCGGATTTCTCACCTTGTGAATATCCCCTGCGCCAGCAACATTCAGCAAGTTCTCGTAGCTCTCCACGCCGACAAGGACAATGTCACAATAGCATGGCTCCGCTGACGTCACTGGAGCCATAAGAGAGCCTCGTCAGCGTGATGACGTCAGTTCCCTTTTTTCCGCGCCATCGAAACTAATGGTTTTCTGGGACTCGCCGTAGCTAGTTACTTTGTTTTTCTGGATTGTGTTTCTGGTCTTCTCTTGCTTCTTTCCTGAAGATGTCGTCGAGGAAGTCAGGGTTCAAGCCCTGTAGAGAGTGCGGAGGACATATGTCCATCACGGATCCTCACGAAGATTGTGTCTGGTGCCTGTCGGCGGATCACGACGTCAAGGGGTGCTCTTGCTGCCGTAAGATGAATCCGAAGGCTCTAAAGGAGACAGAGGCCAAGCTGTTCATTGCGAAGATGAGGAAGGAGAAGAGAGGTCGAAGGCGATCCAGGTCCAGGTCGGGTTCGAAGTCGACGTCGGGTCAGGCTTCAAAATCAAAGAAGCATAAGAAGAAGAAGAGGCACGGTTCTCAACGCCGGTCAGATAAGGAGACGGACCTGAAATCGCCTTCTCCAGTACCTTGGCGTCGTAAGGACTATGTTTCTCCTTCGGCTTCGCCTGCAGCTTCTCCGGAGCATTCTCCAGCTCCGGCTCCATCTCCAACGCCGATACATTCTCCGGCTCCGGTGGAAGAGGCTCCGGTACCTGATTAGTCGTCGACTCCATTGGCTCCACCGTCGGTGCCGATTGGCCCGAGTCCGGTAATGCCTCAGCCTTACCCACCTTTCCCAGGCCCGGGTGAAGACCCATCGCATTACTTGAATGCCATGTTTGGTGTCTTTACAAGAGCAATGTACCCCTCTGGAGCACCTTCAGGTTCCATGGGTCCAATGGCCTTTAATTTGGGGGTTCCTCAGGCCTATGCTCAGGCTCCCTTTATGCCATTCCTTCCAGCTGTGCCGTCCTGGCTTTTCCCGGCGCCGAAGACGTCGACGCCGTTCCCTTCATCTCCGGCTCCGCCAGCTCGACCGCGTTCGATTCAGGTTGTGCCTACAGATCTGTGTTCGACGCCGGCTCCGGCTCCGTCTGAGTCGTGTGTGGCACCGTCGACGCCGGTTCCGAGGATAAGATCCAGGCGGGAGGCGCAGAAGATTTTGGAAGAGCAGAGGTATCGGGCAGAAGAATTGGAGGAAGGTGAACTTGGAGTCAGATGACTTATTTGAAGACCTAAGGGAGGCATGTGGCCTTGATATGTCCCCGATATGTCCCCAGAATGGGAGCTTTCTCCTCCTTCAGATGCTCCCTCTAGGGATGTGGTTCCTTCCCACACAGTTATAAGGAAGGCAGCGGAGCTCTTAGACTTGCAGCTCCCAACGGCTGAATTTAAGTCCAATATCTTGACGGAGGTCCTTCATTCTCCCTCCACTGATTTAGAACCTTTGCTTCCTTTCAATGATGCCATCACTGAGCCAGTTATGGAGGTTTGGCGTAAGCCCTTTTCGGCTCCAGCAGTGTCAAAATCTGTTGCTAGGAGGTACAGGGCGGCTCCAGGAGATCCGGACTTCCTAACATCCCATCCTTCTCCTGAGAGTCTGGTGGTTCAAGCTGCATGTTCGAAGAAGTCTTCTGTAGCATTTCCTCAAGTTCCTCGTGATAGAGAGTCAAAAAAGCTTGACAAGTCAGCCAAGAATGTGTTCTCCTCGGCAAGTATGGCCTTGAAGTCCACAAATGCCACCTGCCTTTAGGGCCGTTACATCCACGTCCTAATGGACTCTGCAAAACAGCTGGCTCCTAAATTGTTTGAGGAGGACAGGCAGAATTTTTATGAGGTCTTGTGGGATACTCAAGCAGCTGCACGTCAAGTTATTCAGAGTGGTTTGGACACTGCGGACTCTGTTGCCAGGATCATGAGCTCCTCGGTTGCCACAAGAAGAAGTGCTTGGCTTAAGTCGTCAGAGTTTTCTCCAGATGTACAGGCATCACTTCTAGACCTACCCTTTGATGGTTCTGGACTGTTTGAAAGAAAGCAGATGGAGCCTTGGAAAGGTTCAAGGACAGCAAAGCCACAGCTTAGTCTCTGGGTCTGCAGGCGCAGCCTAGAGGTTCTTCTTACAGAAGGTACAGAGGTTTTGGGAGGTCGTCCTTTCGGACCTACAGGCAGCCTCAGCAGCAGCAAAATACCCTGTATAAGACCTACAGGGGCAAGAACAGAGGTCGTCCACGAGGTAGTCAGCCCTCCTCCTCCTCCTCCTCTACCTCCCTCCCTCTTGCCACAGCAAAGCAGCCCTAGATCCACCATTCTGGATCATGTTGGTCCTGTGGGGGGTCGGCTTACCCATTTTCTGCGAGATTGGGAATCGGTCACTACAGACCTTTGGGTTCTAAATCTTGTGGAAAATGGATATTCTCTTCCCTTTTGGGAAATCCCTCCAAATTACCCTCCTTGCCAAGGTGCTTGCTCGGAGGACCACCTTCTTCTCCTGCAGGAGGAAGTCCTGACATTACTGAAAAAAGGTGCGATAGAGGTGGTTCCAGAGCGGGAAAGGGGTCAGGGATGCTACTCCCGGCATTTCCTGATACCCATGAAGGATGGCAGGCTACGTCCAATCCTGGATCTCAGGATCGTGAACCTTTTTCTGAAGCAGGAGAAGTTCAAGATGCTCACCCTTGCGCAGGTTCTTCAAGCGCTGCATCAGGAGGACTGGATGGTGTTGATCGACTTGCAGGATGCGTATTTCCACATCCCCATCCTGGAGTCACACAGGAAGTATCTCCGTTTTACGGTAGGGTTGCAACATTATCAGTTTGCGGTTCTCCTGTTTGGTCTTACTACTGCACCTCGAGTCTTCACCAAGTGATGGCAGTGGTGGCAGCCCATCTCAGAAGGTTGGGGATTCCAGTTTTGCCCAATCTGGACAATGGGCTGATCAAAGCGGAGTCGCCAGAGAAGGTGCTTCATCATCTGCTGGTTACAACTCAGCTGTTGTACAAATTGGGTTTCTCGATAAACGTGCCCAAATCTCACCTGGTGCCCTCTCAGTGCAACCTGTTCATAGGGGCGGTACTGGACACTGCTGTGTGTCGAGCATTCCCTCCTCCACAAAGGATTCTCGACATACAGGAAATGATTCCCTTGTTTTACAATGGAGCAGTCGTTCCAGTCCTGAAGGTCCGTCGTCTGCTCGGTCTGTTTGCTTCCTGCATTCTGTTGGTCAACCATGCACGCTGGCACATGAGGGCGCTCCAGTGGTGCCTCCGCAGGCAGTGGTATCAACACAATGGAGATCTCAGGGAGTCTGTGAGGATCTCCAGAGAAGCTGCAGCGGATCTGTCTTGGTGGAGCGTGGAGGGCAATCTGTCTCAAGGAAAGCCCTTCTGTGAGAAGTTGGCCTGATGTATGATGTCACTAGTTCTAGTGTACACCTTATATCAGTCCAAACAAGCCTTATGGTGAGTGGTTGTAAAGTCAACCTTATAGACCAGCTATCCTAGTGGTAGCATGGACAAGAGCAGTCTTAGGCTAAACTCTGAATGGCATGTGAAGCCAGCTGTGATACCATATATAATCCCTTGAATACCAAATGAAAGTTCACCACAACAGATATATATATAAAATAAAGTGTATTTTTTCTAGTCAAACCCTCAGCACTCTTTATGAAATTAGAGGTAAGTACAACACAGTCTTATTTAAGCATACATTAAGTCACACAGGTAAGTAATACAGTTAGGCCCTAGGGGCCACGCAAACCATATACTAAAGAAGTGGTATAAGGACCACTGTCACGGAAATAGGATAGGCCTAGGCCTAGGGAATCGCTGGGGCTACACTGCACTAGCAACAGTTAGGAAGTGGGAGGCCCACGGGATCCAGGTGCAGAGTGGAAACACTCACGCTTAATGCGTAAAAGTCGATAGAATTACTAGCAGTTAGAAATTAACAGTTTAAGGACACGTCTGAAGCAGCTAGAGAGTCGAGACTCGGAAACTAGACCCTAGGATAGTCACTACCCTTGTGAGCACCGAAGTACCCAAGTTACCTAGCCCACGGACTGCGGGTGCATAGGTGTGAACTTGCGTCGGGTTTCGTCGTGGACTTCTATGGATGCCTGAAGGAAAGTTGCTGACAGGCAGTCAGTGAAGAGTGTCCGGTGGATCCCAAGGCTGGGATCAAGAAGAGAGGATACCTGCAAGCAGAAGGGACAGAGTCAAGGTCACTAGCCAGTGACCACGTGGAACCAGGAAGGAACCAGGCGATGTCGTGAAGATTGCAGGTGAAGGTGGAGCTTGTCGCTGCAGCCACGGGGACCAGGAAACGTCGAGGACGACCAGGGCCAGGAGGCGAGCTGTCCCACGAAGGCTCTTGCTGTCGGCGGTGTCGAAGTTGAACTAGGACTCACCAAGCCTTGGCAAGCGGAACCCTCGAAGAACGGAGGACTTGCTTCTGGTGCAGACCAGGAAGGTCTGGGGTGCTTCTCCTTTGCAAGGAAGCGGGAGCCAGTCTGGAGGAGCCAAACCAGCAGTGAAGATTTCTGGATGCGTCGTCACAAAGGCCACTAGCCAACGGGCAAGCAACCGGACAGGCGCGGCAAGCAGGAAAATGCAGAAGGGCCCCACGCAGGACTCGTGGAGTGTGGGGGGCTGATCTTCGGTGAAGATGGTGCTTGGGGTTGGGACTTCTCAATCCCCGGTGCACAACTTCGAGGGTGCCTCAGAAGCTGCGCTGGAAGATACTAGCCACTTTTCCCAGGTAGCCGGTCCCACGTCTCTCGTCGCCTCCACGGATCTCAGCTCGGCTGTGGATGTGGACCAGGGTCGGAGAAGTCTGGAAGTCAAGGCTCTGGTCGGGCTCTGCAGTCGGTCCCTCGTAGAACTTCAGCAAAGCAAAGGGTAGTCTCTTGATGGTGCCTGTTTGAACAGGGTAGCCACTCCTTGGCCACAAGGGAGATTCTTCAGTCTTCTTCTTTAGTCGAATGTCCAGAGTTTCTGTTCAAGTTGCAGGTTCAGGATAATCTAATCTCCTGGGGCCCAGCTACCACTCTTATACTAATCTGGGGGCTGGGTTGCCTGCTAGGTCACGCCCTTTGTCCAGTTTCGCGCCAGGACTGGGGCTGGAGTGCCCAGCACCGGTTTGAACTGGACTATGCATGGGACACCTTGTGTGCCCCAGGCATGTCTCATTCCTTTTCAGCCCTCCCTGCCCCAATACACTAAAGTATGTCTGGGGAGGTGCTAGCACCTCCCCAAGCAGGAAACCTATTGTCCAAGCCTCCCTTGCCGGGATCACTCCCAGCAGCAGGAGGTCAGACTTGTGTCGTGGCAGCAGCATCCATTTTGTGATGCTGAGGCTTTGGTTAGAGTTAAACAGCAAAGTAGGATTTTAACATGTCTCTCCCTCTAGAAGGGGGGAATAATATCCTCATCACCAGAAATGGTATGGGGGTATTATTCCAAAGTGTTAGACACCTTACACGACATGTTTTGATAAAGCCAAACCATAGTTACCATAACCGTTTAAGATTATAAGGCACTTTAAGAGTATATGGTAGGCTATATCATAGAACAGCTATAAGGACATGGTTCTGAAAGCTGCAGACAGGCTCAGCTCATGCTAGAGCACCATCTCACATGTTACCAAGCACTCTGCCTCCAGGATTGTTAAGGCCTGCCATAGGAGTAGCTGATAGGTACACATGTTTCTATTTTAAGGGTAGATATAGGTATACTATATCTAAGCAAGGGGTGATTACACGACCTTGCCCCAGCTGAGTGATCAGCCAGTTGTGTCTGATTGGAAGGCCAGACCAGGGGTGGCATAATACTAGCTGCAGCCCCTGGGAGGCCTAGGGTACACCTATGCCCTGGGTACCTAGGGTACACTGTACAGGGTCCAATAAGGTGATCCTTACCAATTCTGTATGTACCTAGGGTACATGGAGTCCATTTTAAAGAGAGAGCAGACAGCCTGAGACCCTGAATGGCAGGATCTCAGGCCATCTAAGTCGAAAAACCAGCTAGACACTAGGCAAAAAATTTGGGGGTAACCATAGTCAGATATCCACCTTCCTACACCTTCCATCTACCTCCATCGGTGGCATCCATTTTAGGGTGGGGTGCGCATCTGGGGGATCTGGAGATCAAGGGACTTTGGTCTCCAGAGGAAAGGTTGCTTCACATCAACCTTTTGGAGTTGCGGGCGATACGTTTAGCACTCAAGGCCTTCCTCCCTTCCCTTCGCGGTCAGTCAGTTCAAGTCCTGACGGCCAACACTACCGCGATGTGGTATGTCAACAAGCAGGGAGGAGTGGGGTCGCATTGTCTCTGCAGAGAGGCTCTGCGTCTCTGGTCCTGGGTTCAGGATCGTCAGATTTGTCTGATGGCAAATCTGGCCGGAGTTCTGAACGTGCGTGCAGACAGTCTCAGTCGGCAGTACTCTGCTGACCATGAGTGGAGGCTCCATCCGGAGGTGGTTCGTCACGTCTTTCGGAAGTGGGGAACTCCTCGGGTGGACCTGTTTGCCACTCACGAGAACGCTCACTGCCCGTCATTCTGCAGTCTCCAGTATCCGATGCAGGGAGCTTTGGGGACGCGTTTCAGTTGAGATGGGACTCACATTTCCTTTACGCGTTTCCTCCCATATTCTTGATTCCTCGGGCTCTGAGGAAGATTAGCCAAGGCCTGGGCCCAAGTCATATTGATCGCCCCGGATTTTCCAAAAAGGGTGTGTTATACAGATCTTCTCCACCTCTCCTCGTGTCCTCCGTTCCGTCTCCCTCTCAGGGCAGGTTTTACACCCCCACCTCCAGAGCTTACACCTTCATGCCTGGAGATTGAACGGGGCAACCTGAATTCTTTTTCTCTCCCGCCTGACGTGGTGGACGTGATTTTGTTTGCCAGACGTCACTCCCCCAAGTCTATCTAATCCTATAGGTGGTCCAAATGTGTCCATTGGTGTGGGGAGTAGTCTATTGACCCTTTGAGGGCTCGTTTATCCAACATTCTTCAGTTTGCTCTCTCTCTAGCTCAACAAGGTTTTGCTGTAGCTACTGTGAAGGGTTATTTATCGGCTTTGTCGGCATTCCTTTGCTTGCCGGAACAGCCGTCCTTGTTTAAATCACCTATTGTGTTAGGGTTCATTAAGGGCCTTACCAACAAATTTCCGCCCACTCCTACTGGCAGATGTATCCATCAGAAGAACAAGTTACTTACCTTTGGTAATGCTTTTTCTGGTGGATACAGTATCTGCCTGTGGATTCCTCACTGACCCACCCGCCTCCCCGTTGTCTACCCTTGTATACCTACAATAGTGATAATGTGATAAAATCTATCTGTTACTGTCAAAGGAAGTGTGTTATTTATTTTGCTTTCCTGCATTGACTTCACACTGTGTGTGTTGGTTTGAATTTTATGTACTGTGTATACTGCATATATATTGTTGTCGGTCCGTCCGTGTGCCTCGAAGGCATAGAAAAAGGGGAGGAACTGACGTCATCACGCTGACGAGGCTCTCTTATGGCTCCAGTGACGTCAGCGGAGCCGCGTGTGGAGCCATGCTATTGTGACGTCGTCCTCGTCGGCATGGAGAGCTACAAAAAATTTCCGAATGTTGCTGGCGCAGGGGATATTCACATGGTGAGGAATCCACAGGCAGATACTGTATCCACCAGAAAAAGCGTTACCGAAGGTAAGTAACTTGTTCTTTAGGGTCGGAACTTCTATCCAGCTCCTGGTTGCAGTTGGGGTTACGTTCCGGATTTAGGCTGCAGGTGTCGACTGGAGGCTTGAGGCAGGTCAGGAGTCAACGGATCTCTGGTCATGATCGCCGGGGAGATCTCCTCGTGGCGTTTGCCCACTCGCGCTCGGGGCCGTGGACAGCGGGTGCAGAGTGGTGTGGATTCGCAGTGTCCGGCCGGAGCCAGAGGTTTGTGGTGAACACATCCGGTGTTCACAGGAGACAGTCTGTGTGGTTGAAGGCAGGCAGGTCCTCCGAGATTTTTGAGGTTGCTGGCTGCAGGAGACACAGGGATTTTGCAGGATCATGTCCGAGGTGGAGACTGGCCTTTAAGGCTGGGGCCAAGTCAGTGGGCGTCTTCCTCTTGTTAGCTTCAGCATGGCTATTCGGTCCTTCTTCTTTTTTTCTTGTAGTTTCTTGAGGTCTGAGGAAGCAAGGTTTTAGGGGTGCCCCTAAATACTAGATTTAGGGAAGTTACAGGTAGGTAAAAAGTTGGGACCAAAGGGTCCCTTCCCTGGGGTGGGTACACCCCCTATTATGCCACCCTCCAGTGGGAGGGGGGCATAAGCCTTTCCCTGGTTGGCTGAGTCCCCCCATCTGCGGGGACCTAGACTCCCCCACCTGAGGGGTGGAGTTGGCAGAGAAGGGCACACCTCTCTTCCTCACTTGTTTTTCCTGCCGGTTCTCCTGCCCAAAGTGGGGGTCAGAACCAGTGGGGACCAGTTGCTGAAAGCAGCAGGTGGCCTGGGTAAGCTCTCAAAGGCAGCAAGCCTTTGAAGCTTCCCCTCCGTGGACCATGCCCATCCTGGGGTAGGAGGCTTGGCACCTCGTCCCAGGATGTGCATTGTTTCAGGCCTCAGAGAGGAACAGGCTCTCGACCCAGTGGTCCAGAAACATTTCTGGTGGTGGCAGCTGAAAGCAGCCACTCAGCCTGGACACTAGTGGTAGGTTAGTTTTCAGGGGTCATCTCTAAGATGCCCTCTGTTTGCATTTTTCATTAAATCCCACACTGACATCAGTGTGGGTTTAATGTGCTGAGAAGTTTGATACCAAACTTCTCGGGTTTCAGTGTAGCCGTTATGGTGACGTGGAGTTTGTAATGACAAACTCCCGCACCATAAACCTTCTACTAAAACCTGGGGTCGCCTAGTTTCGCTTGGCATCTCGGCTGATACGCCTTCACCACGACTCACACATCAGGCTCTGTGCGCCACGCCCCCGCCTGAGTCCTGTATCCGCATACTCTATCTTAATACACGCTCCCTCCCCCAACATCATTTCGATATATTCCTTCTCCTGACAGCTGAGAACCCTGATGTCCTGCTGCTCACCGAGACCTGGCTGTCTGATTCCTCCCTCCCTGATATCCTGGCAGCTTTGCCCCCTAGCTATTATATGTTGAATGCTAACCGGTCTACAGCCCACCGCGGCGGAGGTGTGGCAGCAATTATACGCAAAGATCTTAAAATTATTGCGTCTTCCTCGCTTTGCCTCCCCGAGGTCGAGAGTCTCGTCATCAGCCTTGCTTCTGGGGCGGGAGCCCTGACTCTCATTGTCCTGTACCGCCCCCCTATATCCATGCCTCTGTTTCCTGCAGCACTCTGTGAACAGCTTGCTGCTCTGCTGACTGCTTCCTCTCGCATCGCCATGTTTGGCGACTTTAATTACTGGTATGACCAGGCTAACGCCGGCCCCCATGCTTCTGAATTGTTTGAGACACTCCTCAGCTTAAATCTGACCCAGCATGTCACTACTCCCACTCATATCGGGGGTCACATCTTGGACCACATCTGGTCGCTGGGGGTATCACTCTCTGGCCCTATTGTCTCTCCATGCGTCTGGTCTGATCAATCGTTGATCGAGTCCTCCATCTTGGTGAAGGGTCCGGCGAGATCCCCGCCTTTAGACGGCGGGACTGCCAGGAAATGGAATGCGCTCGACTTTCCTGCTTTTCTTTCATTTCTCACTGAGACTCAACCCCCCTCTAGTGACAGCTTAGATATTAATGCTCTGGATGCCAATATTACCAACTGGCTTACAATGGCTAGCGACCAATTTGCCCCCCTCTCTCGATTTCCCCGCTCCCGACACAGCAACTCTCACAAATGGTTCAATTCAGCTCTAAAATCTCTACATCTTGAGCTACGTCAAGCGGAGCGTAGGTGGAGACGTAATTATCTGAGCGTCGATAGGGAGATGTACGTCCTTGCACGTAAGGAATATAAAAAAGCCATTACCACCACCAAGGCTGCTTTTTTCTCTAAGAGAATACTAACTGCCCCTAATAAATCTAAAGAGATATTCAAGGTTCTGGCTGAATTGACTATCTGATGCCAGGACACTCCCCAACCAGGCCCCTTCTGCTGAGTCATGCAATGCCTTGAATTCTTTTTTCATTGATAAGATCTCGGCAATCAAAAATTCTATTCCTTACTCTCCCTCGACGGCTAATGTCGCAGCCCCCTCTATTAACACTTCTATCTTGACCTGTTTTCCGACCCTTGATCCCGTCTCCTTAGCCAAATTGGCCACGCGTGTGAAATCTGGCTCCCCCAAGGATTGCTGCCCCCCTACTGTGCTCCGCGAGGTTTGTCGCACTCTCCCGCACAGTGTTCTACCCCTACTTAATGCTTCTCTTAGCTCCGGAATAGTCCCCAGGTCGTTCAAGGAGGCGATCCTAGTGCCTCTGTTGAAAAAGCCTGGCGCGGACCCTGGGGTCCTCGCAAACTATCGACCTATCTCCCTCCTGCCCTACCTGTCTAAGATCCTGGAGGCACATGTCACCATCTGCCTCTCGCAATTCATTGAGGAATCCAACTTCCTAGAATCTAATCAAGCCGGCTTTAGACCTCTCCACTCCACCGAGACGGTCATCCTTGCCGTGATGGACAACCTCAGAAGCAATGCTGACAGAGGCTCTCCCCAGGCATTGGTCCTTCTGGATTTGTCAGCAGCATTCGACACGGTGGATCATGCCATCTTACTCCACCGTGTCGAGTCAGCTGGAATCCGTGGGGTCGCTCTGACCTGGGTCAGGTCTTTTCTTGCGGGAAGATCTCAAGCTGTTAAATTGGGCCCTTTCAGAGCCGCCAGCGTCCCGTCACCCTGCGGTGTCCCCCAAGGTTCTTCTCTGTCCCCTCTCCTTTTCAATTTGTATCTTCAACCCCTCATCCATTCTCTGGGTAAGTGGGATGTCACCGTGTTTAACTACGCGGATGACTTACAAATTGTCTTTCCCCTTACTACCCCTGACGCTATTATTAATTTCCAGGCAGTCATGATACACATCCAGCAGTGGATGAATCAAAACCATCTAAAGCTTAATCCTGGGAAAACTGAGCTCCTCCTTCCTGGGAGGAGCGCCTCCCTCTGGGGCCCTCAGTTCTGGCCCCCTGAGCTCGGCCCTTCGCCCCTTCCAGCTGACCGTGTAAAGAGTCTGGGGGTCATTATCGACTCTGAGCTCAGTCTCAAGGCCCAGGTGAGCGCCGTAACTTCCACTTGTATGTTCCAGCTCTACATATCTGGGAGCATTGCCAAACACTCACACAGCTCTAGCCTCTCCCAATGCAGCCAGAATTCAAAACTTTCAAACTGTATTACTATAGTTTCAAAACAACCAGTACCTAACAGTGAAAACTTTAATGTAGCTGTTGGGGATGATGGCATCATGAATTGCAATAGTGCCTCATGCAAGATTACAAATGCGTGCTCTACAGGAATGCTTAGCATGTCAGTGGAATCAATCACGGGGTCAATTAACAGATCTAGTGTTGATAGACAGCCGCACTCATCACTCTGCACTTGTGTAACACACAAAACCTATCCAAAGAGCGGCCTTCATCGACCCGATTCCACAAGTAGTTCTAACAGCAGATGGATCACTCACAGGTTGGGGTGCCCATCTCCAGCATCTAACAATTCAGTGATTATGGGACACCAAGCACAAAAGCCTCCACATCAATTACTTGGAGCTTCTAGCTGTTTATCTAGCACTAAAATCTTTTCAACCTCACCTCATAAGGAAAGTTGTCCTAGTCTGGACTGACAAAATGACGGCTATGTACAAAAACGGGATGGGGGTGGGGGGGACACTCTCTATAGTTGTCACGCCTCTCTGACCATTTGGCTTTGGGCAATAAATAACAAAATCAATCTTCTGGCAGAACATCTTCCAGGCATGTACAACTAATTTGCTGACCTCCTCAGTAGGATGATGCAACAAGTACACAAATGGGAACTTCATCCCCAGGTTCTCCTTCCATTCTTCCAAAATTGGTTATTCCCACAAATAGCTCTCTTTGCCACAGCAGAGAACTCAAAATTCCCAAACTTTGCCTCCAGGTTTCCCCACTATCTATCCAATGGCAATGCCCTATGGATGAACTAGTCGGAGATATTTGCTTACGCTTTTACGCCTCTCCCGCTCCTTCTCCTTCCATTTCTGGTTTGGAAATTCAAGGAGACATCAATCACTCTGATTCTAGAGGCTCCCACATGGGCTCGTCAACCATGGTTCACCACACTACTGGAACTGTACGTAGTCTAAATCTACCACCAGATTCTATGATAATTCTTAAAGAAGCAAGAAAACATACCACTAGAGCATGTTATGCAGCAAAGTGGAAAAGGTTTGTTATATATTGTAATAATTACACAATTGATCCGCTAGTTGCATCTATACAAAATATTGTTATATTTTGCATCTGCAGCGAGTTGGATTAGCCTACACATCCATTCAACTACACATTGTGGCAGTAGCTGCATCTCTGCAAAACAGACATTTATCCTTATTCAAAATTTCAGTAATTAAAGCTTTTATGGAAGGTCTTGAAAGAATAATACCACCCAGGGTACCACCTGCACCTGGCTGGAACCTTAACATTGTTCCCACAAGGCTTATGGGTCAAGCTTTTGAGCCTTTACACAATTGTGCATTACAATTTCTTTAAAGGAAGGTTTCCTTTCTAATTGCCATCACTTCTTTAAGACATGTTGGTGAACTACAGGCACTAACCTTAGAAGAACCTGTCCTCCAACTTCATAAAGATAGTGTCTCTCTGTACAAAACCAAAATTCTTTCCAAAAGTAGTTTCTGCTTTTCATATTAACCAATCAGTTGAGTTACTTGTGTGCGTCCCTCAACCTGATTCAGTAGCAGAATGGGCTCTACACACACTTGATGTCAAAAGAGCACTATTATACTATATTGATAGAACAAAAGATTTCCATAAAACAAAACTAATTTTTGTTGCATTTGCTCCACCTCATCTGAAAGAAACACGTTAGTTATAGATTCCTTACCCTAGAATTACCCCCAGGCGTCAGACTGGTTCCGTACCTCTGCGCATCGGAAGGTGGCGTCGGTCGGCTCCACGTCCATTGTCCGTGTCGTGGTTGCCGGGATAACGTTGCGGCAGCTACTTAGACGCCGCGCTCACGCACTGACGTCAGTTCTTTCTTTTTCCGCGCCAGCCAGCGCAGATCTGGGAGGAGCGGTACCGCAGTCATTTTTTGACTAACTTTTTCTTGGCTTTTGTTGGCTTCTTTTTCGAGTCTTCGACTCCAAAGGTGCATGAGGGATGCCCGGTTTCAAGGCCTGCGGTTCCTGTCATCGCATGATGTCGGTGACAGATCTGCACCGCGTGTCTCTTTTGCCTGGAGCGCGACCACGACCCCGACCCCAAGTCGTGCGCCAACTGCCGGTCGATGGCGCCGAAGGCTTTGTGGGAGCGGTCCCGAAAGCTGCTTGAGCACCGGCAGTCGGCTTCGCGCCGTTCGAGGTCCCGGTCGGGAGGGAGGTCGAGGGACAAGTTGCGAGCCATCACCATTCCGGTTCCAAATCTTCGAAGTCTTCGCACTCTGGGTCGGGTAAGTTGAAGCATAAGAAGTCGTCGAAGAAGCATTGTCGCTCTTCGACTTCTCCTTGTCGGTCAGCCGCTCTGACGAGGCACGCGAGCCCGAAGAGTCGACTCAGTTTACCTCCCTACCCGGGACCCGGAGCGACTCCCCCCCTCGCCCCCCCAGCTTTGTACGTTCTATGAGGCAATGTATGCCATCTTTGGGCGTACCGACCCCCACCAGCGCGCCCTCGGGCCCCGCGGACTCGGTTGGGGGGGGTCTAGGTCTTCGCTCCCAGCGGCTTCAGGCCCGGCGCCAGAGGCCCCCCTCGGATCCAGGCCTGGATCTGGATTGGCGCCGGTTGACCTCGTTACACCTCCACTGGCGCCATTTCCGACAGCACCACTACCACGTTCGACACCTGTCGACCCACCAGGCCGGCGTCGACCACAGCCTCCCATCTCGACGTGGACACAGAGCCGGACCGGCGTTGTCCGACGCCGGACCCGGCACCGGGTGGGGTTTTTGTGCCCCTGTTCACTCTTGGAGCCTCTTTTCAACCTGAGTGGCATCCAGACGGTGAGGAGGAGGGCTGGGAGGGGTCAGGGGACCCTTTAACTGATCAGCTAGGTTCTGATCATGATTGGAGAGAGGAACTGAGGGATGCCAGTGGTCTTGTTACTTCACCTGACCGTGGCATGTTGTCTCCTCCTACCGTGGCTATGGAGGAGGTAGCGTCGTACACAGTGGTGTTGCGTAGGGCGGCTGAGTGGTGTTGCGTAGGGTGGCTGAGGCTCTTAACCTCGAGCTTCCTAGTGTGGCGGTCAGGACTAACCTCTTGACAGAGGTACTTCATACGGCTGCGAGCTCTTTCGAGCCCCTGCTGCCTTTTAATGAGGCCCTCACCGACATCCTTTTGGGCACCGACATCCCTTTCGGCTCCCGTCGACCCCACTTTCCACTCTCAACACCCCACCCCGGAGAGCTTGGTAATCCCAGCCTCCACTTCCAAAAGCGGCTTCCCTATTGCTCCTCTGGAAAGGGAATCAAAGAAGCTGGACCACCTTGGTAAGAAAATGTTCTCTTCTGCCAGCTGAGGACCGCGGTCCGTAAACCCTGCATGTCTCTTGGGCCGTTATTCCCACTCGGTGTGGGATACAGTGGCGCAGGTACTGCCTCAGTGTCCGGAAGAGGCCCGGGCAGTGCTCTCCCAGGCTGCAGCGCAGTTTACAATATGTTGTGGTCTGGACCCTGCCGACTCTCTGGGCAGAACTATTTCCATGTCAGTAGCGCTTCGTCGCTACACCTCGATGAGGTCCACTGGCTTTTCAGGGGATGTCCAGAACACCTTGATGGACATGCCCTTTGATGGCCGTCACCTTTTTGGCGACAAAGCAGACAACGCTCTAGAGCGTTTCAAGGACTCACGGGCTACGGCCAAGTCTTTTGGCCTCTCCAGCCGCCCACAGTCTGCTTTTCGCTATGTCCCGCCCAGAGCCACAGGCCGCAGCAAGTTACCCAACCTTTGCGCGGCCAGGGAAGTGGGAACTACAGTTGTGGTTCCAGGGGCCAGCGGGCTGGCCAGTCCACCCCCCCCCCCCTGCAGCAGCCTCCAAACTCTTCTAGTCCATCCTTTCAGGCCCATCAAACGCCAGGGGGCGGCAGGATTCGCCATCACCTTCCCCACTGGCGCACCATCACGTTGGACAGGTGGGTTATGCAAATAGTCCGAAGGGGCTACTCCCTCCTCTTCGAGACTACCCCTCCAGCCATGCCACCGCGATTCCACCGCATGTCGGAGGATCACCTGGCCCTTCTCCAGCAGGAAGTTTCGGCTCTCTTGGCTAAAGGAGCCATCGAGCGCGTTCCTGTCCCAGAAGTAGGTTGTGATTGTTACTCCCACTACTTTCTGGTTCCCAAGAAGGGCAAGGGCCTGCGTCCTATCTTCGATCTCAGGGACATCAACCACTTCCTCCGGAAGGAGAAGTTCAAGATGTTGACTCTGGCTCAGGTCTTATCTGCCCTGGACCCAGAAGACTGGATGGTAGCGTTGGACTTATTTTCGCATCCCCGTCCTGCTGGCCCACTGGCATTACCTACGGTTCACGGTAGGCCACGAGCATTTTCAATTTACCGTGCTCGCCTTTGGCCTTACCAGTGCTCCTCGGGTGTTCACGAAAGTGATGGTGGTGGTCGCAGCTCATCCGTGCAGATCAGGGGTGTCAGTCTTCCCCAATCTCGACAACTAACTGTTAAGGTAGGCTCGCCCCAGGCAGTCGTCTCCCACCTCCAGACTACGGCTGACCTCCTGCATTCGCTGGGGTTCTCCATCAACGTGCTGAAGTCACACCTGACCACCTCTCAGAACCTCCTTTTCATCGGAGCAGTTCTGGACACAACGCAGTTTCGGGTCTATCGTCCTGAACAGAGAGTCCGGGATATTCGGGCTATAATTCCGATCTTTTAACCTCTTGCCCGGGTTTCGGTCAGAATGACTCTGAGGCTGCTGGGCCTCATGGCCTCCTACATCCTGTTGGTCGATCATACCAGGTGGCATATGCGGGCTCTGCAGTGGGACCTGAAGTTCCAGTGGGCGCAGCATCAGGGGAACCAGTCCGATTACGTCCAGATCTCGGAGGGCACTGCTCAACAACTGTAGTGGTGGCTCACGAACCAGGATTGGGTCAATGGCAGATCCCTCTCCCTTCCCCAACCAGAACACACAGTGGTGACGGACGCATCCCTTCTGGGATGGGGTGGCCACATGGGAGAGGCAGAGATCAGAGGCCTCTGGTCTCCGGCGGAGTCCAAGCTTCACATCAACTTTCTGGAGCTCCGGGCGATTCGTCCTGCACTGAAAGCATTCCTTCCCTCTGTCCATTGAAGAGTAGTGCAGGTGTTCACGGACAACAACACCGCCATGTGGTACTGCAACAAACAGGGCAGGGTGGGGTTGTGGACCCTATGTCAGGAGGCCCTTCGCCTCTGGACATGGCTGGAACATCAGGGCATATCTCTGGAGGTTCAACACCTGGCAGGTTCCCTGAACGCCAGGGCGGACGAACTCAGCGGTAGGTGCATGATGGATCACGAATGGCGTCTTCACTCGGAGGTGGTGCAAGGTCTCTTTCGACAGTGGGAAGAGCCTTGGTTATATATATTCGCTACTGAAAAGAATGCGCAATGTCAGCAATTCTGCGAGTTGGAATTTTCAAGGCGGTACTTGCTAGGCGACGCAAGTGGAGTTGCGGTCTGTTGTATGCCTTTCCGCCTATACCACTTTTACCCAGAGTGCTGAAGATCAGGCGCGACCGGGCCCAAGTCATTCTTGTGGCTCCGGATTGGGCACGTAGCGTCTGGTATGCCGAGCTGCTCAACATGGCCATTGATCCTCCGATCAGACTGCTTCTTTGGAAGGATCTTCTGTCGCAGCAGCAGGGGACGGTCCTCCACCCAAATCTGTCCAGTCTCCACCTCCTGGCATGGAGATTGAGTGGCGGCAGTTGACGTCTTTCTACCTGCCTCCCAAAGTCTGTCATGTTATCTTGGCAGCCAGGTGTCCCTCCACTAAGACGGTATAGGCCTGCCGGTGGAACAAGTTTGTGGCATGGTTCACAGCAAAGGCTGTGGATCCCCTTTCTACCCATATTTTTGAAGTTCTCTTGTTCCTTCTTTCTTTAGCCCACCAGAGCTCTGCTCTGGGCACTATCGAGGGCTATCTTTCAGCCATCTCTGCCTTCCTTCGGCTGCCAGATCAACCTTCTGTTTTCAAGTCCCCGGTAGTCAACCGTTTCTTAAAAGGCTTAATGCATCTTTCTTCCAATCCCCTTCGTTATGCCTCAGTGGGGCTTGTATCTTGTTCTTACCTTTATGCTGTGCGCTCCCTTTGAGCCGCTTCATAACTGTCCCTTACGACTCTTGACTCTTGACTCTTAAGACTGCTTTCCTGGTAGCCATCACTTCTGCTAGAAGGGTGAGTGAGCTCCAGGCTCTTTCTTCCACACCTCCTTTCCTGTCAGTCCATCCGTACAAGGTGGTTTCAGGACACGTCCATCCTTCCTTCCTAAGGTGGCCACTGCCTTCCACATCGGGCACACCATTACTTTGCCCACTTTCTTTCCGCCTCTGCATCCTTCGAAGGAGGAAGAGAGGCTCCACAGTCTGGACCCAAAACGTGTGCTCTCCTATCTGGATCGCACAAAGCAGTTCCGGGTGGATGACCAACTCTTTGTTGGCTACGTGGGCGCAAAGAAAGGTCTGCTGTACACAAATGGACCATTTCTCGATGGGTTGTTTTGTGTATTAAGGCATGTCACTCTCTGGCTAAAAAAGAGCCTCCACCAGGGCGGCGGCAGCCACTACTGCCTTGGGAAGAGGAGTTCCTCTACATGACATCTGTCAGGCGGCCACGTGGACATCGCTGCACACATTATCTGAAAGAAACACGTTAGTTAGATTCCTCACCTTAGAATATCCCCAGGCGTCAGACTGGATCCGGAAGATTTTTCGTCAGCAATACCCCTTGCGCGTCGCTAGGCGTCGTCTGCGGCTCCGCGTCCGTCGTCTGCGTCGTGCGCCGGAATGACGTCGTCGGAGTACTTAGACGCCGCCCTCGCGCGCTGACGTCAGTTCTTCTTTTTTCCGCGCCAGTAAGCGCAGATCCGGGAGAGCTACCCCTTTTAGTCTTTTTTGACTACGTTTTTTTGATCCTTTTTGATCTTGTCTCGACTCCGGTGCCGGTAGGATGCCTGGTTTTAAAGCCTGTGCTGACTGCAACCGCTTGATGTCGGTTACAGATCATCACCGCCGGTGCCTTTACTGTTTGGGCCTCGACCACGACGCGGAGTCGTGCTCGGACTGCAAGGCCCTGACCTCGAAGGCTAGACTGGAGCGGTCCCGTAAGCTTCTCGAGCTTCGCCACTCGGCTCCGCGCCCCTCTCGATCCCGGTCCAGGAGGAGGTCCAAGGATCGGTCGCAGAGCCGCAGCCGACGTCATCATCGATCGTCTGGCTCCAAGTCTTCGGGTAAGTCGAAGCACTCCAAGAAGTCCAAGAGGCGACACCGCTCTTCGGACTCCCCTCGCCGGTCGCGCGACTCGGCCGAGGGTCAGGGTGGTTCCACCCCCGCGGCTCCAGCGGAGCCGCAGGCGCCGCGCAAGTCCCCATACCCGCCGGTCCCTGGGACTGACGCGACACCGGCGGAAGTCAGTGCCTTCCTCTCGGCCATGAGGAACCTGGCTCCGCCGTCGACGCCCGCTGGCGCGCCTTCGGGCTCCGCGGACCCGACTGGGCAACCTTGCATGCCGGCGGCTCCGGCCCCGGCGCCGTCGCCGGCTCCGGCCTCGACGCCGCAAGTGCCCGAGGGACCCGTCCCTGCCGACTCCGGTCGACCTCGTCACGCCTCCTCCGCCGGCGTCGACACCGGTTCCACCTCCGACGCCGGCTCCGCTCGGCGTCGTGCACCAGTTCAGCCCCGCTCCGGACCCGGCGCCGTTACGGCGTCAATGGACACTGCGTTCAGCGCCGCTGGAGACACATTATGTCTATCGTCCGGCTCTGATCCTTCCTCCTGTTTACCAGGAATCGGATGACGGGGGCGAATGGGAGGGGTCCGAGGATCCTATGGCCGTTCAGGCTCAGCTGTCACAGGACTGGGCTGATGAACTGGGGGAGGCCAGTGGTCTGGATACCTCTCCAGACACTGGATTCATCTCTCCTCCGACTGTGGCTTCGGAGGAGGGTGCTGCTTTCTCTGTGGTGCTGCGCAAGGCGGCCGCAGCCCTTGGGCTCGAGCTACCTTCCGTGGCTGTGAGAACTAACGTCCTCACTGAGGTGCTTCAGTCTGCAGCAAGCTCCACTGAGCCTCTGCTGCAATTCAATGAGGCCCTCATTGACGTTCTGCAGGGCACCTGGTCCAAGCCCTCCACAGTCTCTCCTGTGGACAGGAACGTCGCCAGGCGCCACCGCCCTGCTCCGGGCGACCCCAGTTTTCTGTCCCAACACCCTACCCCCGAGAGCCTGGTTATCCAGGCTTCTACCTCCCAATCCTCCTTCCCGACCGCTCCGCCGGACCGGGATTCCAAGAGACTGGAACAGTTTGGCAAAAAGCTGTTCTCCTCCCTTAGTTTGGGCCTACGGTCCTTGAACACCGCCTGTCTTTTGGACCGTTATTCCCACTCTCTGTGGGATACGGTGGAGGACGTGCTGCCCCTGTGCCCGGACGAGGTCCAGACACGACTTACCCAGGCTCTGGCCGATGGGAGGGATGCAGCACGACATGCTATCAGATGTGGGCTTGACACTACGGACTCGCTGGGTAGGGCGATTTCTACCACGGTGGCGCTTAGACGTCACGCCTGGCTGCGGTCCACGTCCTTTTCGGGTGATGTCCAGAGCACTCTCATGGACATGCCCTTTGATGGCACTCGCCTTTTTGGTGAGAAAGCGGACAGTGCGCTGAATCGCTTTAAGGACTCCCGGGCTACGGCCAAGTCCTTGGGCCTCTCGGCCCCGTGGTCACAAACTTCCGCCTTTCGCCCCTTTTGTGGCCAAGGAAGGGGTGCCTCCTCACGTCCGCCTAGCCACCAGCCGCAGAACCAACCTGTGCGCGGTCGCGGACGTGGTTTCCGCCGAGGCGGTTCTGGAGGACGACTTGGTCAGCCCACATCCACCCCGGCAGCATCCGCCTCAAAGCCTTCCTAGTCCGAGCTTTCAGGCCCGTTTCACTCCAGTGGGCGGCAGAGTTCGCCATCACCTGCTCCACTGGCGGTCCATCACATCGGACAGGTGGGTGCTGCAAATCGTCCGAAGGGGCTACTCCCTCCCCTTCGAGACGACCCCTCCAGCCATGCCACCGCAGCACCACCGTATCTCGGGGGATCATTTGAATCTTCTCCACGAGGAAGTTTCGGCCCTCTTGGCCAAGGGGGCCGTCGAGCGCGTTCCGAGCCCAGAAGTAGGTCGTGGTTGTTATTCCCACTACTTTCTGGTTCCCAAGAAGGGCAAAGGGGGCCTACGCCCTATCTTGGACCTCCGGAACGTCAATGCCTTCCTCCGGAATGAGAGGTTCAAGATGATAACTTTGGCTCAGGTTCTAGCTGCCCTAGACCCTGGAGACTGGATGGTAGTGTTGGACTTGCAGGACGCATATTTCCACATCCCCGTCCTGCCGGCCCACCGGCGTTACCTGCGGTTCACGGTGGGTGAAGAGCACTTTCAGTTTACCGTGCTCCCCTTCGGCCTTACCAGTGCCCCTCGGGTGTTCACGAAAGTGATGGCAGTGGTTGCAGCTCATCTGCGCAGATCAGGGGTTCCAGTCTTCCCCTATCTCGATGACTGGTTGTTGAAGGCGGGCTCACCCCAGGCAGTCGTCTCCCACCTCCAGACTACGGCGGATCTCCTGCATTTGCTGGGGTTTTCCATCAACGTGCCGAAGTAACACCTGAGTCCCTCTCAGAAGCTCCTCTTCATCGGAGCGGTTCTCGATTCGGCGCAGTTCCGGGTCTATCCGCCGGAACAGCGGGTCCGGGATATTCAGGCCCTGATTCCCATCTTTCAGCCTCTATCCTGGGTTTCGGTCAGGCTAGTGTTGCGGCTTCTGGGGCTGATGGCCTCCTGCATCCTACTAGTGCATCACGCCAGGCGGCGCATGCGGGCTCTGCAGTGGGACCTCAAGTTTCAGTGGGCCCAGCATCACGGCAACCTGTCCGACCATGTCTTGATCTCAGAGGGCACTGCACAGCAGTTGCAGTGGTGGCTCACGGACCGCGATTGGGTCACGGGCAAGAGCCTCTCCCTTCCCCAACCGGAGCATGTCGTAGTGACGGATGCGTCCCTCCTAGGATGGGGTGGCCATATGGGAGAGGCGGAGATCAGAGGCCTCTGGTCTCCGGCGGAGTCTCGCCTCCACATCAACCTGTTGGAGTTGAGAGCGATCCGACTTGCACTGAAAGCCTTCCTTCCCTCTGTCAGGGGAAGTGTCGTGCAGGTGTTCACGGACAACACCACCGCCATGTGGTATTGCAACAAACAGGGCGGGGTGGGGTCGTGGACCCTTTGTCAGGAGGCTCTGCGCCTCTGGACGTGGCTGGAACACCAGGGCGTCACCATAGTGGTTCAACATCTGGCGGGCTCTCTGAACGCCAGAGCAGACGAACTCAGCCGCCGGTGCATGATGGATCACGAATGGCGTCTGAACTCCGAAATGGCGCAAGGTCTCTTTCAGCAGTGGGGAGAGCCTTGGTTAGATCTATTCGCCACCGAAGAGAACGCGCAATGTCAGCAGTTCTGCGCGTTGGAATTTCCAAGGCGGCACTCGCTCTGCGACGCTTTTCGTCATGAGTGGAGTTGCGGTCTGTTGTACGCCTTTCCGCCTATACCACTTCTGCCCAGAGTGCTGAAGAAGATCAGGCACGACCGGGCCCAAGTCATCTTGGTGGCTCCGGATTGGGCACGAAGGTACTGGTATCCCGAGCTACTCAGTATGTTGACCGATCCTCCGATACGTCTGCCCCTTCGGGAGGATCTTCTGTCGCAGCAGCAGGGGACGGTCCTCCACCCGAACCTGTCCAGCCTCCACCTCCATGCGTGGAGATTGAGCGGCGGCAGTTGATGCCATTTGACTTGCCTCCTGAAGTCTGTGATATCATTCTGGCAGCCAGGCGTCCCTCCACAAAGACGGTATACGCCTGCCGGTGGAACAAATTTGTGGCATGGTGCACAGCGAAGGCTGTGGATCCCCTTTCCGCCCCTCTTTCTGAGGTTCTCCTCTTTCTTCTTTCTTTGGCCCGGCAGGGCTCTGCCCTGGGCACTCTGAAAGGTTATCTTGCTGCCATCTCTGCCTTCTTGCGGCTTCCTGATCAGCCTTCTCTTTTCAAGTCCCCTGTGGTTACACGCTTTCTAAAAGGCATTACTCACACGTTCCCTCCTGTCCCTTTTGTAATGCCTCAGTGGGACTTGAATCTTGTTCTCACATTTCTAATGTGCGCTCCCTTTGAGCCTCTTCATAATTGTCCTCTTCGTCTGCTGACGCTTAAGACTGCTTTTCTGGTAGCCATCACCTCGGCTAGACGGGTGAGTGAGCTCCAGGCTTTATCATCAAAGCCTCCTTTTCTCTCTGTTCATCCGGACAAGGTTGTCCTCCGGCCTCGTCCCTCCTTTCTTCCGAAAGTGGTGACCCCCTTTCATCTTCGGCAGTCTGTCACCTTGCCCACCTTCTTTCCGCCTCCGCATCCTTCCAAAGAGGAAGAGAGGCTCCACCGTCTGGACCCAAAACGTGCGCTCTCCTTTTATCTGGACCACACGAAGCAGTTCCGGGTGGACGACCAACTTTTCGTTGGATACGTGGGTGCTAAGAAGGGGAAAGCTGTGCACAAACGGACCCTCTCTCGGTGGGTCGTTTTGTGCATCAAAATTTGTTATTCCTTGGCAAAAAAGGACCCTCCTGTTGGGCTGCGCGCCCATTCTACTCGGGCCACGGCGGCTACTACTGCTTTGGGACGGAGTGTACCTTTGCAGGACATCTGTCAGGCGGCAACGTGGGCTTCGCTACACACGTTTGCCAGGCATTATTGCCTTGACAGCCAAGTCCGGAGGGATGGCTTCTTTGGCCGTTCTGTCCTCCAGGACTTTCTGGTGTGATCTTGGTTCGCAGACCCACCACCGGGGATGGTATTGCTTGGGTATCTATTCTAAGGTGAGGAATCTAACTAACGTGTTTCTTTCAGATGAACAAGTTACTTACCTTCGGTAACGATGTATCTGTAAGAAACATTAGTTAGTTAGATTCCTCACCGACCCACCCATCCTCCCCGTTCTGCGAACTGACATCTAGGGTTAAGGTTATCCTTTTCAGGCCCCTAGATTTTATTTTTGGCACCAGTGTCGGTCTTTTGCATGGCTCTGCGTTCCTGGTGCGGAAAGCTATGTACAAGAACTGACGTCAGCGCTCGAGGGCGGCGTCTAAGTACTCCGACGACGTCATTCCGGCGCACGACGCCGACGACGGACGCGGAGCCGAAGACGACGCCTAGCGACGCGCAAGGGGTATTGCTGACGAAAAATCTTCCGGATCCAGTCTGACGCCTGGAGATATTCTAAGGTGAGGAATCTAACTAACTAATGTTTCTTACAGATACATCGTTACCGAAGGTAAGTAACTTGTTCCACAAAACACTACTGCCTGGACAGCCAAGTCCAGAGATACGGCTTGTTTGGCCATGCATCAGTGGTCAGTGTTTTGCATGGCTTTGCGTTTCTGGCGCAGAAAGTCGTGTACAGAACTGACGTCAGCGTGCAAGGGAGGCGTCTAAGTAGCTGGCGCAACGTCATCCCGCCAACTACGACTACGGACGCAGAACCGACCGGCGCCACCTTCCGACGCGCAGAGGTACTGCTGACGAAAAAACTTTCCGGATTCAGTCTGACGCCTGGGGGTAATTCAAAGAAAAGGACATTATAAATAACTAATGTTTCTTACAGATATATCGTTACCGAAGGTAAGTAACTTGTTCGTAGAGAAAATCCTATCTCGAGATCCGGTATTTCTATTTGGATTGATAAATGCGTGCAAACTTGCTGTGTTAAATCTAAAAGAACTTTAACTATACCTTCTAGAGCACATTCTACGTGCAAAATAGGAGCATCTATGGACTTATTAGGTAACGTTCCCTTAGCTGACATATTTAACAAACATTATTGTGTGGATGTGTTGGCACGTCAACCAGCTAATGTAGGACAAGCAGTGCTAAAAACACTTTTTCAAACAACTAACACCCACTGGTTAGCCACTGCTTTGGGAGGATACTGCTATACAATCTATGCAAAGCATGTATATATACAGCACACGTGCCTTGAACGGATTATGTTACTTACCCTGTAAGCATCTGTTCTTGGCATGTAGAGCTGTAGATTCACATGCGCCCTCCCTCCTCCCCGGACACCTGTGGTTGTTGCAGTTCTTGTTATTCACATTATATATGCACGGAGATCTCTATACTACCCTTACTCCATTCTCACCCTCTTTTGGAAAAACAATCTAACAATGGAGTTGATGCCCATGCGCACTATCACCTAAAGGAGGGGTCACCTTACCTTGTGACTGGAAAAGACTTCTTAGAAGAAAAACAACTTGCACACATCCGGACCCAACCGTAGACGGCAGGAGTATGCAAAGCATGTGAATCTACAGATCTACATGCCAAGAACAGATGCTCATAGGGTGAGTAACATAATTCTTCTAGTGGATCCTCTAAGCGCAGATTCCTCACTGCCCTCCCACCTCCCTGTGGAGTAGCCTCTTTTTAACAGCTAGAAAAGGCCCCAAGTTTGTGATCTGCACATTGGTACCTACAGTTGTTCATGTTCCATGTCTGAGGGCGCACAAAGATGACATTTAAACTGATATCAGTGTGCAGAGGTGGCACCTAAAAATGCTCCTCCGCTAATTCACTTCAGGGCTGTACCAATCCTATGCGAAGCCGCATGGTGCCTCCTAGTGGCCAGCAGGTGTACTGCAGATAAGTTTCCAGATCCAGTCTGGTACCTAGGGAGTACTCTAGTGCGAGGTATCTGTGGTTAGAGCATCCACCAGAAAGAGATTTACTAAAGGTGTTCATTTGAGAAAGGAATGAGGTTTTTTAGGTCCTTGTGATGCTTTCCTTGTTTTTTCATAAGCGATGTGACCTGTTTTTTTTTTTTTACACTGTAATAATAGGCCACCCTCAATTATCACGCAACTATTTCAGTTTTGTCCAAAGGATGAATACACCCACATATAAAGCTGTACGCTCACTTTGTTTTTTGTAATATACCTCTAAATGGCCAAGATAGCAATCAAACCCCTCAAAAGTCCAGCCTTTATGTTTTGAACCAAGTCTTCAAAACTATTAGCTCCACTATTCCACTGAAGACAGACAATAAATGTTACAGCGACAGACTCGGAGTTGAAAAGGAAGGGTTGTAAGCTTGAGCAAACATGGACACGGATTTGCTCCAATTCTGACACGTGAAAAGGAAATTTCCACATATGTAACTGTCACAAAGCTGCCAAAACATCCGCTTTTTATTGCAGCCTAGAATCCAACCTGTGAAATATTTTATATCTTTCGAGAGGTTTCCAGTCCGGTCATCCTGAAACAGTTACCCATTTTCACTCACCAGCTTTGCAATATTTTTTTATCATTCTCGAATCGAAGATGACCCAGCTTCATGATGCTATTCCAAAGGTGGTAGACTATCACGTTTTCCTCCTATTTCTGCACCTCCTTTAGATGTACATGTGTACCTATAAGTTTGAACCAAGTTCTAGATAAGGCCAAAAAAGATAAAAACGTCAAACTTTCCAGCTCGTTCGTGCTCAGCATACTGGTTTAAGTGATTCTTCCCATCCCTAGCCCAACACTTCATAATTGTTTAATAACCACAATTGCAACAGGGTTTGGAGACCGCTTTACAGAAGCAGGAATTAGTCACTCCTTTGTTAAATATAAATACATATATCAGTCTGTAGACTCTGCAGCCCTGTATCAATACTGACAAATCTTGAACCTACCATTCCTTTGTAAAATCTTGGATGTCAGTAGGCACCTCAAACGTGCATGAAAAAAACCCCACCTCCTCCAAGACCACCAATCGGAGTTCACTCAAGGAAGAGGGCAAAATAAGCACTAATTACATTACATTACAGTTGATCACAAGATTCTAATTAACCTGAAAGAATGGACTGGCATATCAAATATGGCTATGAACTGGAATAGCTCATTCATATGCAACAGGAGCCATCTTAGCAAGACAATAAGGTATTGCTGTTTTACACACTGGTTTTTAATTGGCTGAGTGTTTTACCTTTTTCGGTTGATTGGATTTTATCTTCTGGTCTTGTTGTGGTGGGTGGGAATTTGCCTGGGACATAGTGATTTTTTTCCTTCTCTCTCTGCGCAGTGGTATTGCAGAGAGATGACCTAACGGCCATCTTGTTTTGGGCCGGAGTGGAGGTACTTTTGTTATCTAGTCCCGCAACATCTTGTCCAATGAGACACAGCCAGCCACTATTTAGCTATGGCCAGTGTGGACGCGCTTAAGGCAAGCCCATCTGCCCCCGCATGGGCCAAGGGGCTAGGTACTTTGCTCATCGGACTAAAGATACATTTCAGCCCTCTGCTTTTGTGCTGCACCAGGGTACAAGTCCTAAAAAAAAAAAAAGAAGTGGGGGGGCTAACCAAGTTAGGCTGTATGCAAGTGACATCATGGTGCATGACATCACAGGGCGTGACATCACAGAGCGCGACATTGCACATGGCATCAGCGGCAGTGGCATTACAACCCATGACCTCACAGGAAGTGACATCACAAGAAGTGACATCCTATCTTAAGATCACTTATGTTTAGCAGACCTATCCGAAGTACATTTGATTGCATTATAAACAAGAGGGTTCCCCAAAAAGAAAAATAATATTGGAACGGGACAGGGAAAATGTAACTATAAAATACAGAACAACCCACCTCTAGAACTACCCTGCGGTACCAAGCGTCGAACATCTAATCCAGCAACACAAAATTCAATATATTGGATATATTCTATTTCTTTTCTTTATTTAAAGTACATAAATATAATTTGAAAACAATGATTTAAGCATTGATAGGTACAAACAGAACCATGTCCCCTTCACAGACTATATAGCATCACACTCTCAAACATCTCAGATAACACTCGTAATTTGTACATCATCCTCATTCATCATAGAGCTTACTACAAACGCATGTTCTCAGCCTTGAAGAACACTAAAACCCATGGAGAAAAAATGATATCTTTCCTCACAATAGTGGTCAAAGTTAAATATTGCCTCAACACACACTTATTTCTATAGACCAGATATACATTTACAGGTCTATTCAGAACATCTGTTCAAATTATTTGATATATTTATCTTTTGTGTACATCAGATACATTAATGAAAACCAAAGAGAACATGGTTCCCAATTCAACTTTGTGGTTGCACTGTATGAAGGCTTAACACATTTTGAGTTTGGTATGTGGTGCACATTTCTTCTGTCTTCTTTGTTTGCTGAATGTTCCTAGTTATCTGTATGGACACGAGTACTATTTTATCTAATAATATTAATGTAATAGTTTTTTGTATTTTTAGAGAACTGGCGGGCTGTTGCTCTCCTCGCCCCTCTCTGTTGTTTTTATTCTTTGTTAGAACTTCTTCTGTTGCCATAAACAAGGTGTGTAGTCGGCTGATCACTTCACCCTGAAAAACGAGCGTTGGCACCTGCTCGTCAGCCATTCAGACAACAAATCAAAGATAAATTGGGAAACGTGTTCTCTTAGATTTTCATTACTGTATCTGATCAACCAACAGTTTCTTTTTTTAAGATCTTTGTGCAATTTGATCCATATGTGGGAGAACCATAGGTGATGGCTGGGGTGTTACTCTGAATAGTTAGGCCAGGCTTCTCCAACAAGTAGCTCATTAGCTACTGGTAGCTCTCCAGCTACATGTAGGTAGCTTGCCTGTGTGCAGCCCATTGAACTAAATTGGAAGCTATTGTTTGGTTGAATTAATATATCTGTATCAAGTTGAAATCGTCTGATGTGGTTACTGTTACATCTTTAATAATAATAGTATAGCGGGAGGATTTTCATTGAACGGAAGTAGCTTTTATTACAGAGAAGATTGGAGACTCCTGAGTTAGGCTGCTTATTTTAGTATGCAGTTGCTTTAGTTGGAGTTACAAATACCAGGCCTGTAATACCTTTCCTGAAGTTGGCACTTTGTCCTAATTTGCTATATCTGATAGAGACTTCTAGATGCAGATTCCTTACTTTAGAATTTCCCAGGCATCAGGCTGGATCTGGAAACTTTTGCTGAGCGATGCCCCTTACACAGGACGTCGGGTGGCTCCGTTCGGCTCCGTGTGACGTCATCTGCGGTTATGATGTCGCTGTGCCTATATAGGCACAACCCAGGCGCGTGGACGTTCGTTCTTTTTTTTCCACGCCGATTAAGCACCGATCCAGGAAAAGCTACCCCTCTGCCGCTTTTTGAAAGGCTTTTTCTCGACTCTTGACAGAAATTTTGGATTTCTGACTTTCTGTGCGAGGAATGTCTTTGAGGAAGACAGGGTTTTAAGCTGTGCAGGACTTGTTTCCACATGATATCGGTCACCAATCCCCACCACGTATTTCAGTGGTGTGTCGAGCGTGACCACATTACAAAGTCATGTTCAGACTGTCAGGCGATGACTCCGAAGTCCTTGAGGGAGTGGGTGATGAAGTTGCTTGCAGCTTGGCAGTCGACACCGTCAAGCGAGACTCCGAGGAGGTCACGCTCCCGATCGAAGAAGAGGTGGTCGCGGGACCGCTCACAGGGCCCTAAGTCCTCTTCTCCACATTCGAGGTACTCTGGACATTCGGTGAAGAGGCATAAGAAGAAGTCCAAGCGGACTTTGTCTACACCTCAACTGGTGTCCGTCGTCGAGAGAGGTAAGGAGCACCAACACTCTAGGCACGGTTCTGCGGAGCCAGAGTCGACTTCGTGTCTCCCCCCCCCCCCCCCCCCTTTCCTAGAGGTGGAGCAACTCCCGCTCAGCTAAGAGTTTTTACGAAGCCATGTGCCGCGTATTTGAGTGGAACGACCACGCTGGTGAGCCTTTGGGCCTCGCGGATTCGGAAGGGGCCCCGTCGGGTTCGATGCCGTCAGCTCCGGCCACAATGCCGGTGGGGCCCGAGGAATCAGAATCTGGTTTGACGCCAGTCGTGCCATCGAGACCTTCCCCGGCGTTGAATCTGAAGTCAGTGCCTGTGACGTCACAAATGCCCGTCGGTTAATCAAGCTCCGTCCTCATCCCCTACGACACGGAGCAGAACGGCGTAAAATTGACGCAGATTCCGAAACCGACAGAACCCAGAGCTTCTATGTTGTCGCCTGAGCACTTTGAGGATGTGCTAGGCTCAGGAGAAAAATGGGAGGGGTCTGGGGACCCTCTTGAAACCCAGGAAGTATCTGAGAATTTGGACTGGTATGGGGAACTTGTAGAGGCCAGCGGACAGGTTACTTCTCCAGATACTGGCATGCTCTCTCCGCCAACAGTGGCTATGGAGGGGGGGCATCCTATGCCATGGTGGTTAAGCGGGAAGCCGAGGTCCTTGGACTGGAGCTGCCCTTGGTGCAGGTCAGGACTAATCTCCTGACTAAGGTGCTTCAACCTGGGGCTTCCATGTCCAAACCCCTGTTGCATTTTAGTGAGGCACTTACAGACGTCCTTCTAGGAACATGGTCCAAACATGGCACAGGGGTTCCTGTGAATAGGACGATTGCACGCCGCCGTCGCCCAGCTCTGGGATCCCAAAACTCCTCAGCCAACACCCCACCCCAGAGAGTTTGTTGGTGCAGGCCTCTACGTCCCAAGGAGCGTTCACTTCTGCCCCTCCGGATAAGGAATCCAAGATGCTGGATTCATTTGGAAAGAAGTTGTTTTCTTCCTCAAGCCTGTCATTGGGGTCGGTAAATATGCATGCTTATTTCCTTTGGGAGATGGTTGCGCAAGTGCTGCCACAAGTCCCGGAAGAGGCCAGGGATATGCTCTCCCAGGCTGTCAAGGATGGGAGAGACGCAGCAAAATTCACCATTCGGTGTGGCCTAGATACGAACCATTCACTGGGCAGATCGATTTCAACGATGGTGGCCTTAAAGCATCACGCTTGGCTCCGTACAACTGGCTTCTTGGGCGATGTTCAAGCAAATTTGATGGACATGCCCTTTGATGGAACCCGCCTTTTTTGGGAAAAGGCAGACTCGGCCCTGGTCAGGTTCGAGGACTCGCGAGCTACGGCAAAATCTTTAGGCCTCTCCTCTACCTCCCGTGGGCAGTCTTCCTTTGGCCACATTTGTGGCAACAGAAGGGGTTTCCAGCCACGTCAGCAATATCCCAGCCACCGTCCAGCACAGACTACCCAAGCTGTGTGAGGACGCGGTGCATTCCGATCTTGGAATTGAGGCCAAAAGTTGTTGACCACACTGCCCCCAGCAGCCGCAGCCTTCAAGCAATCCTAGGCTGATTCTGCAGGACCACACTACTCCAGTTGGTGGGAGAATTTATCATCATCTCCCCCACTGGAGAGACATAACATAGGACAAGTGTGTCTTGCAGATAGTCCAGGAGGGCTATTCCCTACCTTTTCTTTCTTTTCCTCCTCCTATTCTGCCAAATCAAGAACGGCTGATGGAGGATCATTTAAAGTTGCTCCAAGAGGAAGTTACTTCTCTTTTGGCCAAGGGAGCTATAGAAAGGGTCCCAGTTTCAGAAGTAAGTAATGGCTGTTATTCCCGCTACTTTCTGATTCCGAAGAAGAACAAGGGGCTACGGCCCATTTTAGATCTTCGGGACGTCAATCTCTTCCTCAAAAAAGAGAAATACAAAATGCTCACTCTGGCTCAGGTCTTGTCTGCCCTACAGCAAGAGGACTGGATGGTAGCTTGGACCTGCAGGACGTGTATTTTCATATTCCCATCCTGCTGGGCTACAGGCGTTATCTGCGGTTCAAGGTAGGCCGCGAGCACATTCAGTTTACCGTGCTCCCCTTCGGCCTTACCAGAGTCCCTCAGGTGTTCACCAAGGTGATGGCAGTGGGTGCAGCTCATCTGCACAGGCTAGGGGTGTCAGTCTTCCCCTACCTCGACGACTGGCTGTTGAAGGCGTCCTCGCCCCAGGCTGTCATCTCCCACTGTCAGACTATGGTGAACCTTCTGCATTCACTGGGGTTCTCTAGAAACGTGCCAAAGTTGTGCCTGACTCCTTCTCACACACTCCCTTTCATCGGAGCTGTTCTGGACACAGTGCAGTTTTGGGCTTATCTTCCCGAGCAGCGAGTCCAGGATATTCAGGTTATGATTCCGATATTTCAGCCTCTATCCTGGATTTCGGTGAGACTGACTCTGAGGCTGTTAGGCCTCATGGCCTCCTGCATCCTACTGGTAAGACACACCAGATGGCGTATGCAGGCTCTGCAGTGTGACTTGAAGATCCAATGGGCACATCATTGGGGAAATCTCACCAACGTGGTTCAGATCTCGGAAAGAACTGCGAAAAATCTGCAGTGGTGGTTAACGAACCGCGATTGGGTCAACGGCAGACAACTCTCCCTTCCCCAACCAGATCCCACAGTTGTAACATATGCGTCACTTCTGGGATGGGGCGGCCACCTGGGAGAGGTGGAGATCAAGGGACATTGGTCTCCAGTGGAGACGGGGCTCCACATGAATTAGTTGGAGCTTCGAGCGATTTGATTGACATTGAAGGCATTTCTTCCCTCTGTCAAGGGGAAGTTAAGGCAAGTGTTCACGGATAACAACACAGGCATGTGGTACTGTAACAAGCAGGGTGGGGTGGGGTCGTGGATCCTCTGTCAAGAGGCCCTGCGTCTCAAGAGGTGGCTGGAACAGCAGGGCATAAGCCTGGAGGTTCAACACCTGGCAGGTTCTCTGCACGCCAGAGCGGACAAACTCAACCGTCAAGTGGCGTCTCCAGTTGGAGATGGCAGAAGGTCTCTTTCGGCAGTCAGGAAAACCTTGGTTAGATTTGTTCGCCTCCAAAGAGAACGCGCAGTGTCAGTGGTACTGCGTGCTGGAGTTTCCAAGGCGGCGCTTTTCGTCGAGGGTGGAGCTCAGGCCTGTTGTACCTTTCCGCCCATACCACTCCTGCCCAGGGTTCTCAAGAAGATCAGGAGTGACCGGGCCCAAGTCATTCTTATGGCGCCGGACTGGGCGAGGAGAGTCTGGTATCCAGAGCTTCTGAGAATTTGTATCGATCCTCCGATCAGACTGCCCTTTCTGTAGGATCTTCTGTCACAACAGCAGGTGAGGGTTCTCCACCCGAACTCAATACGTGGAGATTGAGCGGCAACAGTTTATAGCTTTTGACCTTCCTCCTTAAGTCTGTAGCGTTATTCTGGCGGCCATCCACTAAAACAGTATACACCTGCTGTTGGCAGACATTTGTACCATATTGTACAGAACGGTTCATTAACCCTCTTTCGGCTTCTCTTTCTACTGTTCTTTTATTCATTCTAACCCTTGCCCAGCAGGGCTCTGCTTTGGTAACTCTCAAGGGTTACATTTCTGCTCTGTCTGCTTTTCTGTGGCTGCCAGACCAGCCCTCTCTCTTTAAGTCTCCTATTGTAAATAGATTTCTAAAAGGTCTGGCTCACTTGTTTCCACCCACGCCCTTTGTTATGCCACAGTGGGACCTTAATTTGGTCATTACCTATCTAATGTGTGCTCCCTTGGAGCACACATTAGACAATTGTCCCCTCTGGCAAACCGCATTCTTAGTGGCGATTACATCTGCCCGGAGGGTGAGTGAGTTGCAGGCGTTATCTTGCTCGCCACCCTATCTTGTGTCCTTTCTATACAAGGTGTTGATTTGCACCAGGGCATTCTTTTTGCCAAAGGTTGTGACCCCATTTCATCTGGGTTAGTCCATCACTCTGCCCACCTTCTTTGCCCCCCCCCCCCCCCGCTTTCCTCTAAGGAAGAGGAGCGTCTCCACCGGCTGGACCCAAAAAGAGTGTTGTTGTTCTACCTTGACCGCACAAAAGAGTTCCGAGTGGACGACCAACTCTTTGTGGGATACGTGGGAGCAAAGAATGGAAGGGCAGTGCAGAAAAGGACCATTTCTCACTGGGTCGTTCTCTGCATCAAGATATGTTATGCCTTGGTGAAGAAGCAGCCCCCTGAGGGATTAAGGGCCCATTCCACCAGGGGAAAGGCTGCAACTACGGCTCCCAATCCAAGACATCCGTCAGGCAGCGACGTGGCCTTCTTTGCACACGTTCGCAAAGCATTACTGCCTTGATGGTCGGGTACGCAGGGACGGACAATTTGAGTCCGCAACCCACCCCCGGGGTGGTATGGCTCGGGTATCTAATTCAGAGGTAAGGAATCTGCAGATAAAAGTCTCTATCAGATGAACAAGTTGCTAACCTTTGGTAACGCATTATCTAGTAGAGACTCTATCTAGCTGCAGATTCCTTACAGCCCCACCCATGCCTCCCGGCTTTGCGGACTGATTTTGTAGAACTAGGGTAGTTTTGCACACGACAATATCATTTACTGTGTGGCTCTGCTCTTCTGTTGTGGAAAAAATGAAAAGTATTGACGTCCGTGTGCCTTGGTGGCGACTATATAGGCACCCTAACGCCATAACGGATGCTGACAACGCCAACAACGTCACACAGAGCCGAATGGAGCCACCTGACGTCGCGTGCAAGGGGGTACTGCTCAGCAAAAGTTTCCGGATCAAGCCTGACGCCTGGGAAATTCAAAAGTAAGGAATCTGCAGCTAGGTAGAGTCCCTATCAGATAATGCGTTACCAAAGGTAATTAACTTGTTCTCTATCACACTTGCAAATATTGGTAAGTGTGATCCTTTGCCTTTAGTTACTTCAAGGATAATTGGTTAGTTTAACCAAACTGCAGGATCTTAGCTTTTTTCCCAAATTTAGTTTGAAATGTTTGTGAGCATGCAAAGTTGTGAGTGGCAGTTGCAGTTCAATAGGGGTGTAGTCAAGTAGCACTCATCGGCATGTGTAGGCGCAGGAATAGGAGTTGCGCTTAATTTGGAAAAGAATTCTCTTGCCTTTGTTATGGTTGCTATTAGACCTGCTGTGTCAAGGTTAAAAAGTAATGGTACCAGCACTCAATCCCTATTTGAGGCCACAGGTGGTGGATATTTTCCTACTTAGTGATGTATCATTTCTTATTTTCATTCTAACCCAGGTGTCTTTGTGCAGTAGACAAATAGCTAATACCCCAGGAGCTTAATTTCCCCTCGAATGTCACTCCGTTTACTCTACAGATGCTGCTCTGAAATCTTAACAGCACACATACATAGATATTCCACAAGCAAGTTATTTTTTGAGCCATTAATTGTCATGGTATTTCCCAAGGTCTCGGATCCTTTCTAAAGCTATTTGATGCCGCTGGAGAATTTTCTTCCGAGTGACCATTCTTCCAGTTCAGTTAATAATATGCAAGGAAAACAGTTTGCATCGCTATCAAATAGTGCCTTTATGCTGTAGTTTTGTGTGATGTCCAGGCATCCCTTTTCGTGTATCAAATGCAGGGTCAATCCCCTTCCTGAGTTAAGGATAGTATCTGTCAACAAGATTGTCTTGTATAAAAGACCTAATAGCCTATTTCTCAATCCAGTGTTGTTTTGAAGCCTGAAATGTTATTTTGGGTACTGAGGCACTTTTGTCTCTGGAAACCCAAGAGACCCTATAATAATTTTTTTCCAGGATATCTAGGGGAGTCCCGGAAGCTCTGTTTTTTTTCCAATTTTACATGTTCATCATGATATAGCTCCATGACTCTAGGTCTCTGCATCAATGTTGTTTTGTATGGGGTCAACCCGTTCTAGTACTCGTATAAGGCACCAGAATTTCTTGGAGTTGTGCAATTGGCCCATTCCTTAATACTGTGCAAACGTTTTGCTTCAAGCAATGCTTTTCTTTTTACAGCATGTTGCTTTGTATTCTTCTCTAAATGTATTCCGATCTTGTTGAGATGAGGGTGTTCCAATCCTTGCATGGTGCCTAATAGGACAATAAGCTGACTTTTCATAAATCACAGCTCTTAAGTGCTTTTACCATTCTTCCTTGACGTTTAGACACTCCTTTGGCTTTGTCAGCTGTTACATAGACGTTGAGTAACAATGGAAGGGCATTATCCCAGCAACTAATCTGGCAAAGTTTGATATTGCATCATTGAAGTAGGGGGAGGGAGTACCTGCATAGCGCTTTGTGAAATGTAGATCTTGTACTGTACTGCTTTTACCCAATAAAACCTACTTTAAAAAAAAAAAAAAACGAATCTGGCAAAATTCAGTCTCAGAATTAACTAGGTTTTCTATTGGAATACTTCCATATTGGTGTCCCTAGCATTTACAAATCCTTGGCGGAATGTTGCTTCCATCTAACTTTTCGCATACTAAGGATGTCTTTTTCTTCTGCTGTTGTTTATAGTTGCTTAATGTGGCTAATACTCCATCAGCCTTCCGTTAATTGAGGGCAAAGATCACTCTGTTCTTGGCACAATGTGCAAAAAAGCAATTTGACGCAGTAGGGAGGGAGTTACTAGTATATATTCTAATAGGTTACCTTTTTACTCGCATAGCGCAATGGCCTAGCGGATATGCCAATGTAATTCATCCATTCATATTGATAACTGGGATATTGAACATCCTTTTTAAAAAATTGGAGTTAATTCTGCTGGAAGACCTTAATTCGGTTTTCATATTGGGATCTGGAATAAGCGACCCGATATCCAGAATGTCATTTAAGTCCCCACTAAGAATAAACGCTGCATTTTCATTTCTCATTAGTTTACGAATATAATCATATACAGTAGATTGCACTAATTATTTGCGTAGAAGAACTGGTCATGTACCTATTCTAGAATAGTAAAACTGGAAGGTTGGGCACTCCACGGAATTTTAGTTGTGCAACTAACATAGTCTGATTCGATCTGTAGTATTGAGTTGATATTTGCAATCTTGTCGTAATTAAGATGGCTAGATCCCCCATCCCCTCTTCCCACCCCCGACAGTCTGCCCATCTCGTATTATTTTACAGCAGGTTTAATCCAAGAGATGTAGTTTCGCTGTACATGTTCTTCCTTTGACCAAGTTTCTTGAACGCACATAATATTGAAATTCAGTAATTCCAATTTTTTTATAACTTTTTGTACCCTAGCTAGGTTCCAAAACAGAACTGTGTGCTTGTTGACATTCCTCTTAGCCAGCCTATGTTTTCTTTTATTGCTTTGAAATTCTGACTTTAAATGCGTGTAGACCTGGAAGAGAGGTCCAATCTTCATTGGCAATGCCTACTTCATGCCAAGTGGGTTTTCAGTTTGTACATTCATTCGCATTTTGGGAGAAAAAAAACAAAGTTGCTGTGTATATCCATCATCTGCCATGTTTTGCCTTGGGAGTTTCTGAGAATAGAGTTCGAACGCCATCACCCTCTAACCACGCACGTAAGCTGTGTATTAGATGACAAACTAAGCATGGCCTCACAGGTGAATGCAGTTTGGTCCTGTGGCTTCCACATGCTGGGGATCCTGAAAGAAATCTTCAGATGGATTCCCATGAGCACCAGACGTACCATCACTCTAACCTTAGTCACCAGCAGACTTGACTACAGCAACGCACTGTATGCCAGAATCCCTAACCAGCTCCTCCACTGTCTTCAGACTATCCAGAACACCGCTGCTAGACTTGTCTTAGACCTCTCACAGCGTGCCCACATCACTCCTCACCTCTGGCTGCCGATACACAAATGCTGCCATTTCAAATTCCTCACACACGCATACAAGGCACTGCACAACATTGGACCAACCTACCTCAACCATCGCCTCCACTTTCAATCAGCCCACCAGACACCCTCCCTCTGCCTCACACTCTTTCGCAAACACACCCCGTATCTGCAAAAGCAGAACAGGAGGCTTTGCCTTCCCCTACCTCACACCCAAAATGTGGGATAACCTCTCTCTATACATAAGGTCCTCCTCTGCACTTCAGGAATTCTGCAAGATGCTGAGGACATGCTCTTCACCTAACACCTAGCAGACAACTTTCACACCTGCTCCAGCAACCGGATATCCCTCAGATGAAGTCACACACTACAAATCGTGATGGCATAACATGTCTACGGGTTTCAGTAACTAAACACCAATAGTACCTTTTTCTTGTGTGAACAACAGTCTTTTTTCCTGCATTAAAACTTAAATGATTCTCTATGGTTATACTAAGTGTAAGCGCCTGTCAGGAATCACACATTCTGCTCTATTAATATTGTATGAGTTAATTTATGATTTAATATTTTAAAATTTGTTTTGCAATCATTGAATGCCATGTGTTCTTTTTCTTGTTATACCATAAAAACATAACTATTGCTCCACGTTACCAAGGCTAGACCTATTGTCTATGCTTGTCTCATCTGTGTATGTTCCATGTGTTCATTGGTCCTGTTTGTCTTCTCAGAGTATACAAGCAGCCGCTTCAGCCAAAGAGTATCCATCCTTATTCATATTTTTTTGACTTATAGGAGCATTGTTGGTGGACCCATGGGTTGCAAGTTAGTTTCCATTCCTGGTTGGTAGAGGTTAATTACTTTCTGATTGGTTGTCTGATTGCGCTGTGAAATGAGTTGCTGAATTTAGTTCAGGTCATAGGGGACCAGGATCTAGCAAGGACAAGAGTTGACTGAATCTGGAATCTGATCAAGGCAATTCTGCACATGGAGAAAACATTCTGAGAGGTTTGTGGGGAAGTTTGTAACATACATTTGGAGGCGGTGTTCTGTTTCTAAGATCCTAGTTATGTAGTTTATCCAACACTGAGTTTGCACACTTAAAATTACTCAAAAGATGTATTCAGTAGTTTATGCTGGGCAGAAACCTAAGATGTACAAATTGATTGTCTTAACAAGTAGAGACGGATTAAACATATTCTTTTTGTGTTTGCAGTTGTATGATGGAAACCAGGTTCCACAGAAAATGGTTGATGGGTGGAATGCCTATTTCTTCGAGAACATTGACGAGTTGGTAAATTGTCTTGCTAATTTACTATTCTAGAACATATTTGAATAACAAAGTACAAGGATGTTTTTCTGTTATTGTTGTCTAATATTCTATATTAGTTACATCTACCAATTCTTTTCTATATTTCATAAAAATTATGTAAGTTATTCTGACAACACAGCCCCACTGCAGAGACACCTTTTAGTTTGTTTTTGGTAATCACTTTTGCTACAACCTGCTGTCACCTTCTTGTTAAAGACCCTAAAATGCTTTAATCTATTTCATTGTTGCTTGTTTTTTGGATTGCTAGCAAATCATAATCTTTTTTTACAAAAACAGCATGGCAGCAGAGCAGAAAAAAGTATGCTGCAGTATGGAAGGGTTAGGGGTACATGAATGGGGGTTGGTTAAGTAGAAGAAGCAGGAAAGGATTGCTCTTCAAGGAAAACAATAGCTCCGAGTGTAGTATTCATGACATTCAGTTGAAAGGAAGATGCAGAAAACAGCTAAAATATAGACATTTTTTGCTTTAAAGACGGGTCTCTCTTACCTAAATCTGGGGCTGAGATGAGAAATTGAGGGCAGAACTGGGTGCCATATCGGGAGAGTATGTATGCCACAACCCAGGAACTGGGAGTAGCACAAGTCCAGTGTGTGGATGTTTTAAAGAAAATGTTCATAGCTGGTCCACCAGAGAAGCAGCATGCCAAACAGGAAAGCACAATTGGGTATCTGTCATCGGCTATCAACGGACGAGAGGGCAGCATGTTCATGGCCTGGCTTGGGATGAAAATTGACTGAGGAAGAGGTCAACTCTGATGTTGCCGCCTTCATTCGATTTGTCAAAACGCAGACATGAAGAAAAGGCTTCACTTGTCAGAGCAACGCTGATCTTCCAAAAACAAGTCCCACCAAACGCCCGTACTCTCCACAAGCATCCTCTTTCGGACTTAGAACTCATGAAAGAAGCTATGGAGGGTCCAGCATGTGTGGATTCTTCAGATCCTGGAACCGCTACCGCCTACTGTGCCAGTACGAAGGGCCACGCCTTGTCACCCTGACCCAGAGTTTCTCAGCCCTGGAACGAATATATCTCTTTGCTTGAACACAAAGTTTGACATTTTCAGACGTGCCGTGTTCCCCTCTGGAAGGCCTGATGGTGTCATGTCTCTATTGGGATACACCTTCGAAGCTATTATGACTGTACTCTACAGCTTTCACTCTTTTCTTTCCATTGCCACTTGTCACTTTGGATCTGTCCCCGAAGACAACGCCAGTCCCCCCTTCTGGCTTGGCATTATGCTGGATGCCACCTTCTCAAACTGTTGTCCCTTTCTTCACCTTTGCCACTATGCCAGCAGTTCTCTCCGGTGCACCAATTGACCCCACTGGCTCCACATTCGATGCCACTGGGGCCGCAATGCACTCCTCCTGTGCTGCAGCAGATGCCACTGATACCGCAGCCTCCAGTGCCAGATTCGGTGACTCGTGGAGTTTCCCACGTAGTGATCTCAAAGAGAGGCTCAACGCATTATAGAGGAAGGCGATACTTTTTCAGAGACTCTTACTCTAAGGAGAATCCCTACCTAGACACAGATAATGGGGACGAGCATTTTGCATGGCTGGACCGAGACTTTGCTGGTCTTAAGGATGTTAGTGGCCTTGACACCTTGCCTGAAATGGAGCTGTATTTCCCTATTGGATTACCTCCTGCAGAGATCCGCTCTTATCTTTCTGGTATTAGGAAGGCAGTAGTGGTGTTGGAACTTGAACGTCCATCTGCTGAAACTAAGGCTAACCTCTTGAAAGAGGTGCTCCATATTACACCACACTTTGCGGAACCTATTTTGGCTTTCAGCGAGGCCCTCACTGAGTCCATTCGTGCTTTTTGGAAGAATCCCACGTCCTCTACGGCAGTGCTCTGGGTAATAGCGAGTAGATGCAGACCTACACCTGGCAAACCAACCTTTCTGTTGTTGCATCCTCCACCGAAGAGGCTCGAGGTCTTGACAGTCTTGCTCATCTAAACTCTCTCCAGGTACTTTTCCTACCATGTCATCAGACAGAGTCCAAAAAGCTAGATCAGTTCACCAACAGGTTTTAATGAGCACGCAGTGTGGCCTTAATCTTTAAAAACTCCCTGTCTCATAGGTCGCTACATCCACGCCCTCTGGGACATGGCCCAGTTGGTGCTTCCCAATTTGCCAGACCACCTTGATCCTCACTTCTCAAAGTTGATAAGGGAGGTAGAAGCCAGGGCAAAAGAAGTCACTCAGTCTGAGCTAGACACAGTGGACTCAGTCACCTGAGCCATGGGAACTTTTGTCTCCCTTCACCACCATGCACAGCAAAGAGGTCCAGTGAGCACCAGAATGACTGACCCATATTGCTACTCCCCTTCCCCTCCAAAGTCCTGGAGAAGGCCATCAAACTTCAACTCTTCGAGCATCTGGAAAGAGATAACCTTCTCAACCCCTCATAATCAGGCTTCAGAACCAACCACACCACCGAGACAGCCCTGATCACCTCAACAGATGATATTCGACCTCTACTGGATAGAGGAGAATCAGCTGCCCTGGTCCTGCTTGGCCTCTCTGCAGCCTTCAACACAGTCTCCCTCCACACGTTCATCATCCTCTTTCAACACATCGGCATCACGAACAACGCCCTCAAATGGATATCAACCTTTGTCACGGGATGCACCCAGAAAGTCAGGATCCCCCTTTCACATCACAAGTCAAACACAACTTTTGTAGCGTACCTCAAGGACCATCAATTAGCCCAACCCTCTTCAACATCTACATGATCACATGCTTTGCATATTCCTGCCATCTAGTGTTGGGTCCGGATGTTTGCAGTTTGTTTATCTTCGAAGAATTATTTTCCAGTCACGAGGTAGGTGGTGACTCCTTTCGGTGATAGTGCGCATGGACATTGACTCCATTGTTAGTGTTTTTTTCCGCCATCTGGTTCGGACGTGAATTACTGCGCTCTGGTTCGACACAGTTTCTTCGGTTTTCCTCGGTGCACAAGACACTCACCCTCGATGGTATTGTTTTCGAACGTGTATCCCATTCTCCGCATATCGTATTTACTTCTCTTTTGATCGGGAAGCTCGTGAAAGATCACCGGGCCTACCCGCCTCGGTCAGCCACGCAGTCGTTGGAACGGATTCCATTCAAATTCTGCCCTTAGTGTCATGCGAAGTTTCCGCGCACCGCCTCACGCGAAGTGTGAAACTTGTGCTTGTCTCCGGAGAACAGGACTGTGACGCGTACAAGGCTTTCCGCTCCAAGAAGATTCTTCGTGACCGTCTGGCTCGACGTCGCGACATGCAGAGCCAACATGCTAGTTCCATTCCAGACCTCTACGGAGAGGATTCAGAACAAGAAGCCGGAAACGCCATGGGAGCCGAAGAAGAACAGGATCCCATCTCAGTCTCTGACTACGGCTCCGAGGGGGATGACAATCTCGCAAGGGCAGCGTACCGTGAGTACAGATCCTCCCTTGCCCCAAAGTCTACCTCAATCCAAGAAGAAGGCTCCGGTCCAACCCCCGCCTCCGGGCCACGGTTGACACGAGAATATGTTTCTAAGCTGAGCTGCCCGAAAACAGGCTCCGATCCGAAACCTTCTTGATCGAAGTCGAAGCCAGACTCCGGCCCGCCCCCTTCGACGTGAAAACTATTTCGGATCCAAAATTATCAGGACCCAAAACCTCAGCACCAAAACCATTGGCATCAAAACTTTCGGCACCGAAAAAAACGGACATGCCTATTCCATCTCAAGAACAGCATTTCGATGCTCCGACAACCAAACCGGATCCAAAACACAGACAGCTGTACATCCATCCAACTACTGGGCATATCGCCACAAAAGTGTATCCTAAAAGGAAATCTGACACAGAGGAGACCTACCAAATTCCTTTAAAGAGGAAGAATGTCGGGACTAATCCTTCTCCTCCTCCCCTTCCATCTCCTCCTTCTCCTCAGCCTCAATCTGTAATGGTTTCACTTGAGCACTCACCGCCGCATACACCTGAAGATCAGGATGAGGATGAGGAGGGGGATGGGGCTGGGGACAATGCACCATTACTCCCAGACACATGGGCAGATTATACTACCGACTCTCCCACAGAAAATGATCCTGACCTGTACCCTACCAAGCCCTCTCCACCGGACGACTGCGTAGGTTACATAGAACTGCTGAGTAGAGCTGCCAACTACCACGGGGTAAAGCTGCACAAAGAATCTCTTGAAGAGGATTTCATTTTTGAAACCCTTAGCAGCGCACAAAAGTCATTGTGCACACTCCCCATGCTCAAGGGTATGATCAGGCACGTTGGTGACATATTTAATGACCCCTTCAGGGCACCATCCTTTCCCGTTGGGTAGATAAAAAGTACAAGCCAGCACCATCTGACCCAGCGTACATAAAGGGACATTTACCATTGGACTCCCTAGTGGTGTCCAACACACGTAAAAGGGCCAACTCAAAAACTACAGGAGATGCTCCACCCTAGATAAAGAATCTAAGCTTCCTGACGCTTTGGGGAAAAGGGTAGCCTCTCAGGCAGCAAACTTCTGGTGCATCTCTAAGACGCAAGCTTTGACAGGGCGCACTGGGACAAGATGGAGCACTTGCTCCAATTTCTGCCCGATGAACATAATTCTAAAGCGCAAGACCTAAGTGCGAGAGGGACAGCTCATTTCAAATAATGCAATCAGGTGCTCCCTAGATGCTGCAGACACTGTTGCTAGAGCTGTAAACACCAGAGTCCTTTTAAGAAGGCATGCCTGGCTACATATCTCAGGTTTCAAACCTGAGGTTCAGACTTCCATACTGAACACACCCTTTGACAAAGAACACCTCTTTGGCCCAGTCATAGATTCCTCACTAGAAAAAACATGAAGAAAGACACTGAAGTGGCCAAATCCATGGGAGTCCTTCAACTAACACAAGCATATTGTTCCTTTTGGTGCTCCTTCTACCGCGGAGTGTCCAAAAATAACTCCTCAGAGACCACCAGCAAGGGCAAGAACCAACCCTCTGCCTCTAAGGGTTACTTCAGAGGGGGTCACAGAGGTAGTAGAGATAGGCTTAAATACACGCACCTCCCCCTCCAATACAAAGCAGTGACTTCCCTACACTCCCCCTGACCATTTAACACCTGTCAAGGGGCGACTTTCAGATTTCCTACCCGTCTGGCAGTCCATAACAGACAAGGGGGTACTAGAAATTATCCGTTCTGGTTACTACTTGGAGTTCACCAACAATCCTCCAAACATTTCCCCCAAGGTCACACAAACTCTCACCGGATCACCTACACCTCAGTCTCTCCTTCTAAAAGGGGCTATAGAGCTCGTACCACCACAACACCATAGGTTGGGCGTGTACTACTTTTACTTTCTGATACCCAAAAAAGATGGTTCTCTCAGACCAATATTGGACCTCAGAGAACTAAATCTTTACATACATTCAGACCATTTTCACATGGTAACACTTCAAGAAGTACTATCACTTCTGCAAAAGGGCGATTTTCTGTCTACTCTAGAATTAAAGGACGCCTATTTCCATATTCCAATCCATCCCACTCAGATTTGTGATTGGGGGTCAACATTGCCAGTTCAAGGTACTCCTGTTCGGAGTCACCACTGCCCCCAGAGTCCTCACAAAGTGTCTGGCGGTAGTCCCTGCTCTCCTTAGAAGACAACACATCCATGTCTTCCCCTACTTGGACGACTGGCTCATCAAAGTCAGTACGTAGCCAAAATGTCTCAAGCACACTCACAGAACAATTCAGTTACTACATCAAATTGGGTGTTCACAGTCAATGTGCTAAAGTCACATCTCCAGTCTGCCAATACTCAAAACTACCTAGGAGCCACCTTAAATACTCAAAAAGCTCTGGCGTTTTCCAACGCAGCCAGAGTTTGCAACATTCAGGCTTTAGTTCTCCAGTTTCAATTCAATCACTCACTTCCAACTCGGGTGTATATGCAACTACTGGGAATGATGGCATCTTCCATCATGATCGTTCCCCATGCCAGGCTGCACATATCCCCTTCAGGAATGCTTAGCGAGTCAGTGGAACCAATCATAGGGTCTGTTAACCGATCTAGTGTTGGTAAGTGGCCGTACTCATCGCTCTCTGCGGTGGTGGAACACTTAAAATTTATCAAAGAGACAGCTCTTCGTAGACCCGCTTCCACAGACCGTACTAACAGCGGACGCGTCTCTCACTGGCTGGGGAGATCATCTTCAGCACCACACAGTGCAAGGCCTATGGAGCCAACAGTAAAAGTGTCTCCACATCAATCATCTAGAGCTGCTTGCCGTCTTTCTAGCTCGCAAGGCATTTCAAACTCACCTGGTTGGCAAAGCTGTCTTAGTTTCTACGGACAATATGAAAGCTATGTATTACATACAAAAACAGGGTGAACACATTCTCTCCAACTGTCCCACTTATCCCAAGACATCTGGCGGTGGGCCATTCACCACAAAATGTATCTCCTAGCGGAGCAGCTCCCAGGAATCAACAACCAGATTGTAGACCTCCTCAGCAGACAGAGGCAGCAAATAAACAAATGGTAACTTTACCCTCCGGTTCTCCTCCCATACTTCCAAAGTTGGGGAGTCCCTAAGATCACAGGCACAAATATGGTGACAATCACAGAGATGCTTCAACATGCACCTCCAGACAACAAATCTGGACCAAAACGCAAAATGCCAAAGGTTTGCTTTCAGGTGCCCACACCCGCTGTCCCAAGGGCAATGCACTATGGATAAACTGGTCAGGGATATTTGCCTACGATTTTCTGCCTCTCCCACTTATTTCATAAGTGGTTCGTAAGCTCAGGCAAACATCCCTCACACTGATCCTAGTAGCTTCCACATGGGCCCGTCAACCATGGTTCACAACCCTGTTGGAGCCGACTCTGGTCCTGCATTAAAAGCTGCACCTAACATCCAGACTCCTCACACAGAGCCATGGAGAAATCAGACACCCAGATCCCAAACAACTGAACTTTGCGATCTGGCTCCTGAACTCATAGAGTTTGATTATCTGAACCTTCCACCAGACTTTATGAACATCATCAGGGAAGCTAGAAGGCCTACCACAAGAGCCTGTTACGCAGCTAAATGGAAATGCTTTGTTACTTATTGCAATAACAATCACATCAACCCTCTTGATGCATCCATACAAAACATCATCTGCCATCTGTTACGCTTGCAGCAGTCAGGATTGGCTTACACCACCATCAGGCTATATCTCGCTGCAATAGCGGCGTATCTACAAAATAGACAACATTTATCGCTTTTCAGAGTGCCCATAATTAAAGCTTTCATGGAAGGACTTAAGAGTCATACCACCAAGACTCCCACCTGCCCCAGTGTGGAATCTTAGCGTAGTCCTCACCAGATTAATGGGCCCACCTTTTGAACCCATGTATTAATGCGAGCCACAGTTTCTCTCTTGGAAAACCGCTTTCCTCATTGCAATCACTTCACTGAGGAGAGTGGGTGAACTACAGGCACTAACCACAGACAAACCTTTTTTTCTAACTGCACAGAGACAAAGTGGTTCTTCGTACAAACCCCAAATTTCTACATAAGGTAGTATCTGCATTTCTCATAAATCAGTCGGTAGAATTACCTGTATTCTTTCCTCAACCTGAATCTGTTGCAGAACGAGCTCTGCACACCTTGAATGTCAGAAGAGCACTTTTATATTACATCGAAAGAACAAAATCATTTCGTAAGACCAAACAACTTTTTGTTGCTTTTGCACCACCACACAAGGGCAATCCTATCTCCAAATCAGGTATTGCAAGGTGGATTGTTAAATGCATTCAAACTTGTTATGCAAAAGCACAAAGAACTCTAACTGTACCCCCTATAGCGCATTTCACTCGCAATGTATGGGCTACTATGGCTTTCTTAGGAATCATCCCCATAGTTGACATTTTCAAAGCTGCAACATGGTCTACACCACACACATTCACCAAACACTATTGTGTAGATGTGTTAGCGAGACAACCAGCTAATGTGTGCCAAGCAATACTTAGAACGCTTTTTCAGACAACTCCAGCAGCTACAGGGTAATGTTACTTACCCAGTAAGCATCTGTTCTTGGCATGTATAGCTGTAGATTCACACGCTCCCACCGCATCCCCAGGTACCTGTAGCTACAGCAGTTCTCTCTTTAGTATACATACATACGCATGGGCATCTCTATTCTTTACTACCAACTCCATTCTCACCCTCTGCGGGAAAACAATCTAACAATGGAGTCGATGCCCATGCGCACTATCACCGAAAGGAGTAGGCACCTACCTCGTGATTGGAAAATACTTCTTTGAAGAAAAACAAACTGCAAACATCCGGACCCAACACTAGATGGCAGGAGTATGCAAAGCATGTGCATCTACAGCTCTTCATGCCAAGAATCGATGCTTACCGGGTAAGCAAAATTACCCTTCCTATGCCGATGATACCCAGCTCGTCCTATCGCACTCAGCTGACCCCACCTCCCTTAAAACCAACTTCCACAACTGTGTGAAGAACGTCTCAGCCTGGATGAGGGACAACTACCTCAAGCTCAACACGGACAAGATGGAAGCCCTCATCTTCAACAAGCACAGCACCCTATGGAACGTCTCCTGGTGGCCGTCGGAACTCTGTCCAACCCCCACTCCTAAAGACCACACCCACAACCTCTGCATCGTCCTTGACAGTGAACGTTCTGTGAAACGTCAAGTCAGTGCTGTCTCCTCAGCCTGCTTCCACACACTACGCATGTTCCGAAAGATTAAGTGGCTCCCCACCAACACCAGGAAAACGATAACACAGGCCCTTGTCAACAGCCAACTGGACTTCGGCAACACACTCTGCCGTCACCACCACTGAACTAATGTAGAGACTTAACGTGAATGCAGAACGCAGCAACCAGGCTGCTCCTCATCCTGTCCAAGAGATCCCACATTATCCATCACCTGACGGACCTCCACTGGCTCCCTGTTTAGAAGAGATGCATTTTCAAAACCCAGATTCAAGCCTACAAGGCCCTCCATAACCAAGGACCCAACTACATGTACCACGACTGCACTTGCATCAGCCAAAACGGAATCTCCGCTCAGCACACCTCGTAAAGATACCATGCATACAGCGCAGCTGCACTGGAGGACGCTCTTTCTCCTACATCATCGTCAAAGCCTGGCACGACTCACCTCTCCACCTTCACACACCATCGCTGACCGCCTTCAGGAAGGTACTTAAGACTTGGCTTTTCGAATGAAACCAGCAGTAAGTGCCTGGATATCCCCTGGGGTGAGAAGTCGCACTCTACAAATACATGATTGAGTATTGTCTTTGGGCATACAGTTCACCCTTATGGACCTCCATTTTGATGGTTCATGCTTCTTTGGGGCCTAGGTTTACTCTTCTCTCAAAAGGTTCAAAGAAAACAAACAAGGGGCTGCAAGATCTCTCAACCTCTAAATATAACAGGGATTACTGCCAAATCAAAATGTTTTGGGTCTTTCCTTTCGAGGTAGACAACAATATGCCTCTCAGCAACAACAGCAGGCTATTCCACTACGTAAGCAATGCCAAGGCCATAACCAAGGAAGAGGCCGTCCCCTCCCACTTCCTCCACTCTCTTCCTCATAATCCTCCCCAGTCACTGCAGTGAAGCAGCCCTGGTTCCCTCATGTTGGGACACTTGGTGCCATTTAGAGAATTGATCTCAACCTTTCCACAGGCCAGGCAGGCCATCACTATAGACCAATTTTGTCCTACTGCTTGTGGAAAGGGGGCATATCCTACTCTTTCAGCATCCTCTCCCCCCATCCCACCCATTCTCCAATCTCCTTCAGCCTTCAGATCCTCAACAGGAAGTCGAAACTTAACTATAGAAAGGGATGGTCGAGTTGGTGCCAGAGCAGGAACAGGAACAGTGCAACTCTGTTATTTCCTGGCCCCGAAAAAGGATAGTGGACTTAGTCTGTTCCAGGCCTTAGGATTCTAAACTGATTTCTCAACAATGAGAAGTTGAAAATGTTCTCCATGGCTCAGGCATTACTCATGTTGGAATCTGAAGACTGGATGGTGTCTGTCGACCTGAAGGGCACATACTTTCATATATGGATTCTGCGTACAGGAAGTGCTTTCACGTTAAGTTTAGATCCCATACTAGTTTGCAGTCCTTCCGTTTGACCTATCTTTAGCACCATAAGTTTTCACAAAGGTGATGGCTGTGATTGCAGTACATCTCAGATGTTCAAGTTTGCCTGTATTTAGTTGGACATCTGACTCCTCAAAGCCCGCTCTCCAGAGGTGGTCTCGCACTACCTGCAAGTTGCAGCGATATTGTTGTTTGACCTGACCATTTCCATCAATTAGCCCAAATCTCACCAGGTGCCCTCTCAGTGCATCCTGTTTGTAGGGTCAGTAGCAGACACCACATCATGTTGAGCCTTTCCCCCTCCACAGAAGGTTGAGGACATTCATGCTAAGATTCTGACATTTCAGAATGGATTGCAAGTGCCAGTTTGATGGTCTTAGACCTTCTAGTTTCCTTCATTCTGTAGTTTTCTCACACTTGCTGGCGTATAAGGGCCCTCAAGTGGTGTCTTGGCAGATAGTGGTTCAAACATGGCAGAGATTTTCAGGGTTCTATCGTTATCTGCGTGGACACTGCAGCAGATTTGAATTGGAGGAGTGTGGAAGGCAATCTGAATCAAGAGAACCCGTTCTAACCCCCTCAGGTTGTGACTACAGTCGTCACGGATGCCTCCACCTTACGATGGGAAGCTCACCTGGAGGAACTGGAGATCAGAGGTCTTTGGTCTCCAGAGGGCCAGACATTGCATATCAGTCTGCTGTAGTTCAGTGTGATCCAGCTGCACTCAAAGCTTATCTGCCTTCCCTTCGTGGCCAGTCTTTCCAGATCTTGATGAACAATCTGACTATGATATGATACATCAAGAAGCAAGGAGGTGTGTGGCCACTTCTACTCTGCCGGGAAGCTCTGGTCCTAGGCTCAGAGCTATCAAATGTGGCTGATAGCCAACCATCTAGCTAGTGTACTCAGTTTACGTGCGGACCATCTAACTCAGCGTCATCTTCCCAACCATGATTGGAGCCTTCTTCTGGAGATAGTCGAACACATCTTCCTTCTCTGGCCGATGCCTCTGGTGGATCTCTTTGCCACTTGTGAGAACACTCAGTGCCCAAAATTCTGTGCCCTCCAGTATCTGTGGCAGTGAGCATTGGGGACTCATTTCGCTTGCAGTGGAATGTCCCGCTTCATCGTGCGTTTCCTCCCCTACCCTTGATTCCTCAGGTTTTAAGGAAGATCCACTTTGCCAGTGTCCAACTCTTTCTGGTAGTCCCGTACTGGCCAAGAAGGGTGTTGTATGTGGACCAGATGCACCTCAGCCTGTGCCCCGCTCGGTCTCCCTCACTCTTCTCTCGCAGAGTCAGGGCCCGCACCCAAACCTCCAGAGCGTCCACCTTCCTGCATGTAGATTGAGCAGGGTAACCTGAATGCTTTTTCTTTACCTTCTGAAGTGGTGGATGTCATCCTGTGTCCCTGCAGATATTCTTATTATTGGACATCTTATAATTTACTCTATTGCTGGCTCAACAAGAGTGCGCAGAAGGCACACTCAAGTGCTATTTATCGGCTTTTCGCTGTCCATATCCCTTTTCACGTCACTTGTAGTCATGAGATCTTTGAAAGGTCCCACAAACAAGTTCCGCCCCCCATTCTTAATGCCACAATAGGACCTGAATCTTACTCTCAAGTTGATAATGTTTCCCATTTTAGCCATTGCACAGTTGCCCGTTTAGACTGCTTACTTTAAAAGCAGCTTTACTTATTGAAATCATGTGGGCTAGACGTCTGAGTGAGTTGCAGACATTAAGGGTGAAGCCTGCCTTCACCCCTTTCTTACCTGACAAGCTGGTTCTCAGAACAAGTGCTACTTTCCTGCCCACAGTGAGTACGCCCTTCTAAGGCAGTCAAATACTCTGCCAGCCTTCTTTACCCCTCCACATTGCACAAAATATTAGAAGCTCCGCATACTAGAACCCGAGAGAGTGGTCAGCTTCTACTTCGACAGGACTAAGGAGTTGCTGACCAACCGTTTATGCAGTTATGTAGGCACGATGAAGAGCAAGGCAATCTATCTGAAAGAGACACGTTAGTGATAGATTCCTTACCTTAGAATATCCCCAGGGGTCAGACTGGATCTGGAAAGTTTTCGCTAACAGAACCTGTGCGTCCGTCGCTGGTGTTGTATGCGCCGAGATGACGTCACGGAGACTACTTAGACGCCACCCATGCGCGCTGACGTCAGTTCTTTCTTTTCCACACCAGTAAGCGCAGATCCGGTTAGAGCACGTACCTTAGTCACTTTTTGACTATCTTTTTGAGACTTTTTGTCTCCTGTAAGTTTGAGTCTACTTTGGTGCACGTAGGGATGCCTGGGTTTAAGTCTTGTGGGGCCTGCCGTCGCAATATGTCGGTAGCGGACCCCCACGACATCTGTCTCTACTGCCTGGAGAGCGACCACGACTCCTGTGCCTGTATGGACTGTTTGGCCATGGCCCCGAAGGCCTTGAAGGAGCGACGCCGGAAGCTGTTTGAGGTCCGGCACTCATCCCTGCGCCATTCACGGTCCAGGGGCCGCTCCAGAGAACGCTCGCAGGGCCACCCTCATCGCTCCTCGGGCTCCAAGTCTTCGCCCACGGATTCGGGTAAGAAATGACACAAAAAGAAGCCGAAGAATCGTCGTCGCTCTCCGACGTTCCCCCGTCGGTCCCCGGATGCGGACGAGGGGGACAGGGGTTCTGCCCACGCGGCTCCTTCGGAGCCCGGGAGTCCCGTGGCCTACCCACCCTACCCGGGTCCGTCGGCGACTCCCGCACAGGTGCAAGAATTTCTTGCTACCATGGACCGCCTGTTTAGGCATCAGGCTCCCGCCGGCGTGCCTTTTGGCCCCGCGGTCCCGTGTCAGGATCCTGTCGGGCCATCGTCACTGCCGCCGGCGCCACAGGATCCTGTGCCGCTTGCTCGGGCCACGGCGCCACAAGCTCCCGCACTGCTGGCTCGCCGCCCTCGGCTCCGCCGCTGCAGTGGGTGCCATTTGTTCTGCCCCTGCCCAGGTTCTCGGACACTTTTGTCCCTACCTGGGATCCGCTTTGGGACACGGCGCCGGTTCAGCCCCGTCCGGTGCCGTTCCCGGCGCCGTTTGTTCCTTCCCAGGTCCCTGCCCTGCCGCCGCAGCCTGTCCCACTTACGGCGGAGGTGGAGGACGACTTGGAGGCTTCCGAGGACCCTTTAGCTACTCAGTGTGACTCAGAGCAGGACTGGGGAGACGAATTAGAGGAGGCCGGCGGCCTTGATCTCTCCTCTGACCCGGGGTTTGCCTCTCCTCAACCTACCATGGAGGAGGGCGCTGCATACACGATGGTGGTCCGTCGGGCCGCTGAGGTCCTCCACCTTGATCTCCCTACGGTGGCCCTCAAGACTAATATCCTCACTGAGGTGCCTCAGACGGCGTCCACTTCGTCGGAGCCCCTGCTGCCATTTAACGCCGCCCTCACTGACGTCTTACTGGGCACTTGGTCGCGGCCAGCCACAGGGGCCCCGGTGGATAAGAATGTCGCAAGGCGTCATTGGCCTGTGCCGGGTGACCCTTCCTTTTTGACCACTCATCCTACGCCCGAGAGCCTGGTCATCCAGGCTTCGACGTCCCAGAGTGCCTTTCCCACTGCTCCGCCGGATAAGGACTCTAAGAAGCTGGAGCAGTTTGGCAAGCGGTTGTTCTCTTCGACCAGCTTAGGGCTGCGGTCGGTGAACGTCGCATGCCTCTTGGGCCGCTATTCCCACGTGGTGTAGGGTGCCGTTGCACAGGTGTTGCCTCAGTGTCCTGAAGAGGCCCAAGCTGTGCTGTCTCAAGCTGTTGCTGAGGGTAACGATGCAGCTAAGTTTGCCATTCGGTGTAGTTTGAACACTGCGGACTTACTAGGTAGAGCGATTTCTACGACTGTGGCGCTTCGTCGCCACGCCTGGTTGAGTTGAGATCTACCGGGTTCTCGCCTGATGTACAAAGCTCACTCATGGAAATGCCCTTTGATGGCACCCGGCGATAAGGCCGACCGTGCGCTGGAGCGTTTTAAGGACTCGCGAGCTACGGCCAAGTCCTTAGGTCTTTCCACAAAAAGCCAAGCCACTCCTGGTTTTCGTTCATTTAGTGGCCACGGCAGGGGCGCCCAGGCATGTTCCTTAAGCAAGCCTGTGCAGAACCAGTCTCAGCGCGGCCGTAGACGTGGCTTCCGCAGGGGCGGGTCTGGGAATTAGCGTGGGGGTCAGTCCACCTCCGCCCTTGCTGCTTCTACCTCCAAATCTTCCTAATCCGAGCTTTGTGGAGTACCCCACGCCAGTGGGTGCAGGATACGCCATCACCTCCACCACTGGCATGCTATCACATCGGACAAGTGGGTGTTGCAGATCATCCGCAAGGGTTACTCCCTTCCCTTTCAGTCCTCCCCTCCAGCCATGCCACCTCAGTACCACCGCATGTTGGGGAAACACTTGGCAACTCTCCAGCAGGAAGTTACTACCCTCTTGGCCAAGAGGGCCATTGAGTGCGTTCCTGGGCCGGAAGTAGGGATTGGTTGTTATTCCCACTACTTTCTGGTCCCCAAGAAGGACAAAGAGGGTCTGCGTCCCATCTTGGACCTCCGGAACGTCAACCGCGTCCTCCGGAAGGAGAATTTCAAAATGCTGACTCTGGCTCAGGTCTTGGCTGTCCTCGACCCTGGAGACTAGATGGTAGCGTTGGACTTGCAGGACGCATATTTTCACATCCCAGGCCCACCGGCGTTGCCTGCGATTCATCTTGTTAGTGCAACATGCCAGATAGCATATGCGGGCTCTGCAGTGGGACCTGAAGTTCCAGTGGGCGCAGCATCAGGGCAACCTGTCCAATCATGTCCAGATCTCGGAGGGCACTGCACGACAATTGCAGTGGTGGCGCACGAATCGTGATTGGGTCAATGGCAATCAATCAATCATGTAATTTGTAAAGGGCACTACATACCCGCAAGGGTTCCAAGGCGCTGGGGGGGGGTCTGCAGCTATTGGTCGAACAGCCATGCGTTGAGTTGTCTCCTCAAGGTTAGAAGGTCTTCGGTTTGTCGTAGGATGAGGGGGAGGGTGTTCCAGGTCTTGGCGGTGCGGTGAGAGACGGATCTGCCTCCGGCTGTGGTTCTGCGGGTGCATGGGACGGTAGTCAGGGAGAGGTCTGCGGAGCGGGATTTCCTTTTGGGTACGTAGAAGGAGACTCGGCTGTTGAGGTAGGCTGGGCCGGTCTTGTGGAGTGCCTTGTGTGGGTGGATTAGGAGCTTGAAGGAGATTCTTGTGACGACAAGAAGCCAGTGCAGGTTCCTCAGGTGGGGAGTTATGTGGTCGCGACGCGGGACGTCTAGAATCCGGCGTGCAGAGGCATTCTGGATTCTTTGCAGTCTGTTGATGAGCTTGGTTGGGGCTCCGGCGTAGAGGGCGTTTCCGTAGTCAAGTCTGCTGCTGACTAGGGCCTGGGTGACTGTTTTCCTTGTGTCAGTCGGGATCCATCTGTAGATCTTGCGGAGCATATGGAGGGTGTTGAAGCAGGTGGAGGAGACAGCGTTGACTTGTTTAGCCATGGTGAGTTTCGAGTCGAGGATGAATCCCAGGCTGCGTACGTGGTTGGTGGGTGCGGAGGGAGTCCCCAGCGAAGGGCAGATTCCTCTCCCTTCCCCAAACGGAGCACATGGTGGTGACGGATGTGTCCCTCCTGGGATGGGGGGCCACTTGGGAGAGGCGAAGATCCAAGTACTCTGGTCTCCGGCAGAGTCCCGGCTCCATATCAACTTTCTGGAGCTTCGGGCGATCCGACTTGCACTGAAGGCATTCCTTCCCTTTGTCCGGGGAAGTGTGGTGCAGGTGTTCACGGACAACACCACCGCCATGTGGTATTGCAACAAACAGGGCCGGGTGGGGTCGTGAACCCTATGTCAGGAGGCTCTGCGCCTCTGGACATGGCTGGAACATCAAGGCATTACCTTGGTGGTTCAACACCTGGCAGCTTCTCTAAACGTCAGGATGGACAAACTCAGCCGTCGGTGCTTGATGGATCACGAGTGGCGTCTTCACTCGGAGGTGGCGCAAGGTCTCTTTCTGCAGTGGGGAGAGCCTTGCTTGGATCTTTTCGCCACCGAAGAGAATGCACAATGTCATCTGTTCTGCGCGTTGGAAGTTCCAAGGTGGCACTCGCTCGGCGACGCTTTTCGTTGCGAGTGGAGTTGCGGTCTGTTGTACCCCTTTCCGCCTATACCACTTCTGCCCAGAGTGCTGAAGAAGATTTGGCGCGACAGGGCCCAAGTCATCCTTGTGGCTCCGGATTGGGCATGAAGATACTGGTATCCCGAGCTACTCAGCATGGCGATCAATCCCCCGATCCGTCTGCCTCTTCGGGAGGATCTTCTGTCGCAGCAGCAGGGGACGGTCCTCCACCCGAACCTGTCCAGACTCCGCCTCCATGAGTGGAGATTGAGCGGTGACAGTTGACAGCCTTCGATCTTCCTCCTGAAGTCTGTGATGTCATTCTGGCAGCCAGGAGTCCCTCCACTAAGACGTTGTATGCCTGCCAGTGGAACAAGTTTGTGGCATGGTGCACAGCAAAGCCTGTGGATCCCCTTTCTGCCCCTCTTAATGAGGTCCTTCTGTTCCTACTATCCTTGGCCCAGTAGGGCTCTGCTCTGGGCACTCTCAAAGGTTATCTTTCGGCCAGGCCCGCCTTTCTAAGGCTTCCAGATCAACCTTCTCTCTTTAAGTCCCCGGTTGTTAACCGTTTCCTGAAAGGTATTACGCACATGTTTCCTCCCGTGCCTTTCATAATGCCTCAATGGGTCTTAAATCTTGTCTTGACCTATCTGATGTGCGCTCCTTTTGAGCCCCTACATACCTGTCCTTTACGTCTTCTTACTCTCAAGACTGCTTTCCTGGTAGCTATCACCTCTGCCAGGTGAGTGAGCTCCAGGCTCTTTCTTCTAAAACTACTTTCCTTTCTGTTCATCCGGACAAGGTGGTTTTAAAGACTCGGCCTTCTTTTTTGCCAAAGGTTGTCACGCCCTTCCACATCGGGCAGACCATCACTTTGCCCACCTTCTTTCCGCCTCCGCATCCTTCAAAAGAGGAAGAGCGGCTCCACCGGTTGGACCCAAAACGTGCGCTCTTGTTCTATCTGAAGCGCACACAACAGTTCCGGGTGGATGACCAGCTCTTTGTTGGCTACGTGAGCGCCACAAAAGTTCGGGCCGTGAACAAACGAACCATCTCTCGGTGGGTCGTTCTGTGCATCAAAGCATGTTCCTCGTTTGCTAAGAAGGAGCCTCCTGTGGGGCTGCGTGCCCATTCTACCAGGGCAACGGCAGCCACTACTGCCTTGGGACGCGGCGTTCGCTTGCAGGATATATGTCAGGCACACGTTTACCAAGCATTACTGCCTTGACAGTCAAGTCCGGAGAGATGGCTTCTTTGGGCGTTCTGTTCTCCGTGAATTTCTGGTGTGATTTTTGTTTGCAGACCCACCACCGGGGTTGGTATTGCTTGGGTATCTATTCTAAGGTAAGGAATCTATCACTAACGTGTCTCTTACAGATGCACAAGTTACTACTTGTGTAACGATATATCACAACTACACTGGCTCAAGCTAGGCTGTCCCATAAAACAACGCTAGACGGCTGTGTGCCCTAGATTACAAAAAATACCAAGCCAGAAGATACGAGGAGGGAGACAAGGCGGGCCGGCCATTGGTATGGCTGTTAAAGTCTGACTTCTCTCATACGCCTATCACCGATATTTATTATTCGCAGGGCCGCCTAGTTAACACGCAGGACGAGTTTAACTTGGCCTTTTGCCAATACTATACTCCCCTATGCAGCGCACCCCCGTCCCATGACCCGACAGAGCTACAGCTCTTCTTAGAGCAAATAGCACTTCCCAGATTGTTACACAGCCCTAGAATCCCCTATCTCGGAAACTGAAATAACGGATGCCATCCAACAGTTGGCAAAAGGAAAATCCCCGGGGACAGATGGGTGGCCCCTACAATTCTATAACTTGTTCCGCACATATTTGGTCCCTCATCTATACAGGGTGTACACAGAAGCCTACGAACGTGGCATACTACTGCCCCCACTTCGAGAGGCCGTACTAGTGGTGCTCCTTAAGCCGGGCAGGGATCCGTTACAGATGGGCTCATACCGCCCCCGTCACACCTGAACACTGCTTATAAAATACTGGGCAGGGTGCTGGCCAGTAGATTGCAGGAAGTGACCCAACTGCCAGTGCACTCTGACCAAAATGGATTTATACCCGGCAGGAATACTAGCCTTAACCTGTGCCAGCTCTTTTTATTAGAATGGGCACGCACAGCGTGGGAGCTGCATGAATCACCTCTTGAGACATAGAAGAGGCGTTCAACACCCTGGGGTTGAGAGTATCTGAGAATGGTGCTAGCGGGCTACGGCATAGGCCCCGGTTCTTACAATGGATCAGGCTTTTATATAAGGCGCCGATGGCCCGTGTCAAGACAGGCCTCACGATATCAGACTCCTTTGGCATAGAACGGGGCACTAGGCAGGGGTGTCCTTTATCACCAATTATTTTTGCCTTCGCAATGGAACCTCTGGCCTGTGCACTACGTCGCCAGGCAATCAATTGGGGTATTAAAGCACACAGTCAATGGCACATAGTCTAATGGAACTGTTGGATCTCTCCAGATGCATCTCCGGCATTGAGGTGAACTGAGGATCGTCTCTCTTATTCCCAATGACACCCCTGTCCCCGGATCAACGGACTGACCTGCCAAATGCTCCACTTACCTGGTACTGCAACTTCTACAAATACCTAGGAGTACAAGTATATCACTCCCAAGCCAATTTAATAGACACATATGGGCAGGGCAAATGCTAATGCTCGCTCTTCCCTGACGCTCGGGACGGAATTACCATTTTCCCCCATGGGACGCATAGCCATATCTAAAATGTTGTTGCTTCCCAGGTTGTTGCATTTTTTTTGCAGCCCTTCCCTTCCCATTGCCAGGCAAATTGTTCCAAGACCTAAAATCACTCCTAACGTCTCTAATTTGGGTTAAGACTAGAATTAGTCACTCTCACAAAACTTTACGCTCTAATAACAGAAGGGGGTTTGGGAGCCCCTAATTATGAGCATTATTACACGGCCGCACAGCTGCAGTGGCCAATGCAGTGGCTGGCAGGTCGTAACATTGCAGAGCTGGGACGCTGGACATTCGACCTTCGCAAATCCACGATATTAGAGTGGCTGCCCGGCTCCAAAACAGTGATTCCGAAGAAAAAGGAAAACATATTAATGTTGATAGCTCACAGCTGCAAGACTCGTAACCCTCGGATAGGGCAACCACCGCCTCCCTATGCCCCCGACCTACCACTAGGGGTACATCCCATCCCTACTACCAGGGTTTTACGCCAGGAGATGGCAGACTCGTCTGAGGTTGGACTAACCACTTGTTCATCGATGTGACGCTATGCTAGTTCGAGACTCTTGTGGACGACTATGGCATACCTCCAGGCTCCTTCTTAATGTATGGATCGCTTACTCATCAACTATATAGGACATGGGGTAACACACGAGGAACCAAAGGCATCCGGATTACTTCCATCTTTACTAACACATGGTATGGTTAAACGGGCAATTACTATGTTATATAACTCTCTGAGATCAGACCCCATATTTCCCTTAATAACCCTCAGAGAATACTGGGATGCGGCACTATCAACAACACTAGCGCTTTCTATTGACGCTCAAAGATACTGCTGTAGAAAAATGTCCAGATGCAGGCTGGCGCCTGGGAGTAATTCTAAGGGAAGGACATTGTAGCTGGATATAGTCTCTGCAAGATAAGGCATTACTGAAGGTAAGTAACTTATTCTTTTGATATATCATATAAAGAGCCAGCTTCCTACACGGGGTGCTGCTTGAAATTTCCAGATCTAGTCTGACGCCTGGGGATTTTCAGAAGTGGAAGAATCTGCAGTTAGAAGTATCCATCAGAAACATTAGTTGCTGATGCATTCTGGTCTGACCTCCAATTGAAGATCAAGGGAATTTGGTCATTCAGATGTGAGGCGACGGAATACACTTTCAATTGATGGTAGAGTCTGGAGTTACAATCTGACATATTTGGTTTTTCCCTTTATACTCCCCTCTATACTAGACAATCTAAGTTCAGTGAAGACTTTGGAACAGGTGATCCTCTGATATTTGTTATACTGAACTGTTGAGATGATGTCCATACTTGGCAGTATGCAGCAGTGTATCTGATCTCAGTGCAGATAGTTGATGGTAAAGGATCATGCAAGGATTTCCATCCCGTTGATAGGAATATAGGCGGAGCTTTTCTTCTGAGAAGTTTCCACCAGTGGAAAAGTAACTGCAGCTAGCATCCCAGCCATAATCACTAGCGTTCGACTCTAGGTCCAGTGATGCTCCAAATGTGGCTCTGCATTTCCAGGCTTTCATGTTGTCTGCGTTTCCAGGCTTTCATGTTGTCTATCACTAGATCTCCTGCCTGGCATGGCTTTCTGAGACAAGGTCGCAGAGTCTGCATCAGACCTTCTTTTGTTGAAGTGGAGAATACACAGCCTCTAATGCTCTTTGGTGGAGTAACCCAGGAAAACTAGCCAGCATAGAAGATACCCATCATCCTGCGGTCCTTGATGGTACTCTCTGGGAAATCTCCTCTCTAGATGTTTTCACTTCTCTTGCACTTGAAAAGCATTGAGAATCCCTCATTGATGTAGTTCAGTGCATTGAATGCATCTTTTTTTTAGGATCTTCCCTTTTTAGGTCTCGCTGAGTCAATGACTGTCTCAATAGTGTCTTTATGAGTAACTACATATGTTTTAAACTAGTATATGTGACTATTGGTGTATATAAGTGAGTATATGTGAGAGTGAGAGATTGAAAGAGTTCCTGTATGAATAAGTATGTGTTTCTATAAGTGATTGTTTAAAAGACTATGTATGTGTAAGTTTCTGTAGAAGTAAGTGTGGTGGTGTGTGTATAACTGTATATGCAAGTAAATGGATGTTTGATTCTTTATTAGCATGAATGACTATGTGTGTGAGTAACTCTATGGATGAGTGGTGTTGTGTAACAGGATGTATAGGTGTATGAGTACATATGAAGAGTGAGTACATGTATGAGTGACTGTATAGGACTGTTGGTGAATGAGTGGATGTGTATGTAGATCTTAGAATTACTGAATAGGTTGTTGTAACTGGTATTAGTATGTCCATTGTTTTGAAAATTGTAGTTTCTATTTTTGAATGTGCGTATCAAAGGTTATATTAGGGGGAGAGGAGGTCTGCCACTCTATCACAAGGATGATGTCATCAGTGATGTCATTAGTGAGGTCATTTGAGATGTCATCAGTGATGTCATGAGTGATGAATCTGACCATGTCACGAGTGATGTAATATGTGACGTCATCAGCAGTGCATTGCGGGCGCGCGAGTTATAGTTAGCTGAACTAACTATAACGGGGGAATTTAAATGGTTTTGTACAAGTGAAAAGTCCAGCTAACTATAACGCCCCTGAAACCTATGTTTTTTTCAGTAAATTTCTGAGGTTTTTTAAATGCTAATTCCTAACTATAACGTGCCTGAAACCTATGTTTTTTTCAGTGAATTTCAAAGGTTTTTTAAATGCTAATTTCTAACTATGCCTACAGAGATAGGACATGTGAAGAAAGAAGAAAAAACGCACAGAAAGAAAAAAAAGAAATGCAGAAAGAAGCAACAGAAGTCCTCAAAGACGAAGAAAAGTGCAGGAAGAAGGATAACGTGCAGAAAGAACAAACAGAAGAGCAGAAAGAAGCCTTGTTGCAAAAACATCCTGTACCCTCAACTTTTACGGATACTGGTGGTAACTGAGTCTGACTAACCAGTCCTAGAGCCAGTGCTATGTTAAAAGACACTCAGAATACAGTGAAAATACCTACATACACTAGGGAACACTATGCGTTGGGGTCCCCCTGTGATTAGCATGACCTCCTCTGTAAGCCCCTAGTATATAATAGGGCAGGGGATTAAAACTACCTCTTAAAACGCGCCACGGGGCGTGTTTGCACATGTCACCTCAGGCCCGTCCCCTCCCTTCCCAATCAATCAATCAATCAATCATGGAACTTATATCGCGCACTACTCACCCGTAAGGGTCTCAAGGCGCTTGGGGAAGGGGGTCTGCTACTGCTCGAACAGCCAGGTCTTGAGCTGTTTCCTGAAGGCCAGGTGGTCCTGGGTCATCCGCAGGTGGACGGGTAGGGAGTTCCAAGTCTTAGCTGCCAGGTAGGAGAATGACCTTCCTCCAGCGGTGGCTCTCTGGATGCGAGGGACGACGGCGAGGGCGAGGTTAGCGGAACGTAGCCGGCGGGTGGGCGTGTAGAAGGTGAGGCGGCTGTTGAGGTACCCTGGGCCTAGGTCATGGAGGGACTTGTGTGCGTGGGTGAGGAGTCTGAACGTGATCCTCTTGTTGACCGGGAGCCAGTGCAGGTCTCTCAGGTGGCACGAGATGTGGCTGCGTCGGGGGACGTCCAGGATGAGTCGGGCGGAGGCGTTCTGAATACGCTGAAGTCTTTTCTGAAGCTTGGCCGTAGTACCGGCGTAGAGGGTGTTTCCGTAGTCTAGTCTGCTGGTGACGAGAGCGTGGGTGAGCGTCTTCCTGGTCTCGGTTGGGATCCATCGGAAGATCTTTCGGAGCATGCGGAGGTTGTGGAAGCAAGCTGAGGAGACGGCGTTGACTTGTCTGGTCATCGATAGGGAGGAGTCCAGTATGACGCCCAAGTTGCGTGCGTGGTCCGTCGGTTCAGGTGCGGTGCCTAGTGCCGGGGGCCACCAGGAGTCGTCCCATGCGGAGGGTGATGGTCCCAGGATGAGGACTTCTGTCTTGTCCGTGTTCAGTTTCAGGCGGCTGATGTTCATCCATTCAGCGACGTCTGTCATCCCTTCGTGCAGGCTGGCTTTGGCGGTGTCGGGGTCTCTGGTGAGGGAGAGAATTAGCTGGGTGTCATCGGCGTAGGAAATGATGTTGAGGTTTTGTTGGCGTGCGATGGCAGCGAGGGTTTTCATGTAGATGTTCCCCACTGTGTAAACATGCCCTGTGGCCGTTTTAAATTGGGAGATTAAGTCCCCTTGAATCCTGAGGGTCCCTAGGGTCCAACTAGACCACTAGGTACCTCCAGTAAGCGCCACAGAGCTGCGTTGCAGAGAGATGTAAAAAGGGGCACGGCCTAGACCACCTCTCTGCAATGCAGCGCAGTGGCGCTTACTGGAAGCACCTGGTGGGCTAGTTGGCCCCCAGGGTCCCTCAGGATTGAAGGGGAATAATTTCCCCAACTTAAAACACACCACAGGGCGTGTTTGCACACATTAACTTAGGCCCCGTCCCCTCCCTTCACACTGTGTAAACACGCCCTGTGGCCGTTTTTAGTTGGGAGATTAAGTCCCCTTGAATCCTAATGGTCCCTAGGGTCAAACTAGCTCACTAGGTACCTCCAGTAAGCGCCACAGAGCTGCGTTGTATAGAGGTGTAAAAAGGGGTGTGGCCTCAGAACACCTGTCTGCAACGCAGCCCCCTGGCACATACTGGAGATACTTGTTGGGCTAGTTGGCCCTCAGGGACCCTCAGTATTGAAGGGGAATTCATTCCCCAACTTACAACTGGCCAGGGGCGCGTTTGCAGAGTGCTGCAAGGAGGGGGCGTGGCCTCCGGCGCGATGCCAGTCTTTTATTTTTTTTATTTTTTTAAGAAGGAGGGCTGTGTGGCCCCCCTTATTTTTCTAATTTATTGGCCCTGGGGACCCCATCCCCCAGGGCCTGCACCCTAACTTATTTTGTTTAAAAAAATTAATTTGGCCCTCCCAAGGCCTTAATCCGCCCTGGGGACCCCAACCCCCGGGTCATGGCCTTTTTAAAAAAAGAATTATTTAGGAGAAGGGCTGCGTTGCCCCCCCCCCCCCCCCCCCCCCCCCCTCCTCAGGCCACTTATGGCCCCGGGGACCCCAACCCCCGTGGCCGGCCTTTGTTTTTTATTATTTTTTTTTTTAATATATTTATAGAAATACCTGGGACATGCTGGACAAACCGTACGTACCTATCATTGTGACGATTTGTGTGATATTCATTAAAAGGCAACTATGCATACAATGAATCCACGTGGAATGTATTTACACCGCTAGTGAAGCTCTGACGTGTCTGACGCCCTACCGTGCCTAATCCCGACGCCCCCGTCGGTGGGTACTCTCCAAGTAGACACCCTTGTTGTTTATTTATACAAACATAGCTCCTACCCTGAAAGTCTCGGGGTGATTCATCAAGCGGGGGCCGAGAAAAAAGGGGGGTCCAAAAACGCGTTTTCCCCATGCATTTTCCCATAGGACCTTTAGTCGAAGGTACCACCCGAACGGCTGAACAGAATTACTTGAAATTTGGCAGAGAGGTAGTCCTCAGGTCAGGGATGTGCCTTTTGCATATATGGAGTCAATCTGTTCAGTAGTTCCTGAGAAAATTGCAGTTAAAGCACATACATATCTATAGCCGCGCACCCTAACGTGCGCGAGCGTAATTCTGATTGGTTGTTACATGTCAGTCAACGTTCGAATCAGTCGAAATCAGGAAGTGTCGGCCGCCATTTTGTTTGTTTTCAGTGCGAGAGTGGAAAAGGAAGGTGGCGAACGTGAAAAGAGGGCAGGGTAGAGAGTTCCTGACCCCTAGCCTTGGTCAGGGGGTCCCTGAAGGAACCCGAAGGCAGAAAAAACATTTACATTTTCTTTAAAAAAAATCACGGAGGTGCGCGCACGGTGAAAATCCATAAAAAAAAAAAGGTTTTTAAAAGTAGTTTATTGAAAAAAAGATATATATAAAACAAAAAAATACATATATAACTTAGCATTTAAAAAACCGTACAAATTCACTGAAAAAACCATAGGTTTCACACACGTTATAGTTAGGAATTAGCATTTAAAAAACCTTGCAAATTCACTTAAAAAACCATAGGTTTCACACATGTTATAGTTAGGTGGATATTTCACTCGTAAAAAACCAATGAAATTCCACCGTTATAGTTAGTTCAGAAAACTATAACTCGCGCGACCGCCACTCTATCACAAGGATAATGTCATCAGTGATGCCACTGACCATGACATGAGTGATGTAATATGTGACGTCATGAGCAGAGGATTGCGGGCGCGCGAGTTATAGTTATCTGAACTAACTATAACGGTGGAATTTCATTGGTTTTTTACGAGTGAAATATCCACCTAACTATAACGTGTGAAACCTATGGTTTTTTAAGTGAATATATATATATATGTGTATATATATATATGTGTGTGTGTATATATATGTGTGTACTTTTAGAATTGGGCTTATCATATTACCCCGTAAATAACTTTAACTATGCGCGAACTCGAGTAGAGATTTACTAATCTGTCAGAAAATAGAAATTGAAACATTTTTATTTTTCTAATCGCAGTGGCATGAATAAAAACAGTACCAACATATTTGAATTTGAAAATCAATCCACATCCAACATAACAAACATAGAGGATGACCAATTATTGGCTGATCTACACGAACGAATATCAGAAAACACGATAAATACCAATGATGATGTAAGTCCCAATGTGGGGCGCTTCAATACAGTTCGAACCAATTTCAAAACAAGATCTACTTTTCAGCCTGTAAGTGTCAGATACTCTTTGGATATATTCAACAAACTGGTTACGACAGGAATAAAGAATCTAAAATCATGCACTGAAAGATCGAAAAAAAAGATATTCATATCAACAACAAGAATACAATAAGTTGATGCAAAAACTTCAAAAAAATTATCAAATAATAATCAGAAATTCAGACAAAGGAGGGAACATTGTTATCTGACCTCAAGACCAATACATGGGACAGCTGGAAAACACAAATTGCTATAAAAAAAAGAAATATGCCAGCAGTACCGGCTTCATGGAACCTATATTACTCAAAGCTCAATGTATGGCGAAGTGCTGGCATCATAAGTATGGATGAATTGAAATTTTTAAAGAACGAGTTCCCGGAAATGGCAACAATCTATTTCATTCCTAAACTACACAAGAATGCTACACCACCACCTGGCAGGCCCATAATTTCAGCTATTGGAGGATTATTAGAAAATACATCAAAATACGTAGACTTTTCCCTGCAAGATCTGGTAAAAAATCTGCCCTCGTTTATTCAAGACTCTTGGGATTTTTTGAGACATTTACTGACATTTCAATGGGATCCAAAATATTTGTTGGTATGCCTTGATGTAACATCACTATATACTAGTATTCACCATAAAGCTGGTATGAGGGCAACAAAGTACTATTTGGACAAAAGGCCACACAATCTGGCTCACCATAGCAAAATGCTAATGACCATGATCCAATATTGCTTGGAAAATAATTATTTCCTGTTTTCCAATAATGTATACCAACAAACCAGAGGAGTAGCTATGGGGACATGTTTTTTTCCCTAGCTACTCCTGTTTGCATATGGGATGGTGGGAGGAAATGATATTGAATAAAGAGTTTAAACAACAGGTAGATAGCCATATAAAAATATGGCTACGCTACATTGATGACTCGTTTCTAGTATGGAATGGCACAGAAACTGAAGCACTAGAATGTGTTGATAACATCAATAATAACAATATCAACCTCCACTTTACATCTACCATCAGTAAATATAATATCTACTTTCTGGACGTAGAGGTTTACATTAAAAATGGGAAATTGGAAACAAAGCTATATCGGAATCCTACGGCAGCTAATAGTTTACTGCACGCAACAAGCCATCATCCTCAGCATCTTATCCAAAGTATTCCCTTTGGAGAGATGCTGAGGATTTGTCGAGTGTGGAGTAACACAACCGATCTGGCTGAAGCAGAAAAACAAAGTAAAGAAAGGTTCCTCGAGAGAGGATATACTGCAAAGACCCTAGATATAACTATTAAGAAAGCTAATGCTAAAAAAAGAGACGATCTATTAGCAAAGAAACTCCCAAAAGCAACAGAAACAGGCACTACAACTAGACTGATCTTAACCTACAGCAAAAAGCGAAAAGCCATACGTAGAGTTATAGATAAAAATTGGGCAGTTGTTAAGAAAGATCCAATAATTGGAAAGTTAATGCCTAAACATCCTAGCATAACTTTCATTAAAGCAAAATCTATGAAGGATTCAATAGTTAACAGTAGCCCGGAAATGAAACTGTCGACTAACTGGTTGTCCAATCGAAAGGGTTTTGTAAAATGCAATACATGCACAGCATGTCAATATGGGAGTAACAGAACCACATATAAAACTCCCTTTTCAGAAACACCCAAGAAAATTTTGAAATTTCTTACTTGTCGCACTGACTATGTGGTTTATGTTTTAAGCTGCTCATGCGGACTGCAATATGTGGGAAACAGTAAACTGCAAGCCCACAAGCGCATATTGCAACACATGAGAGCTATAACTAATCGAGATCAAGCATACCCAGTCGCAAGACATTTTGAAAGAGCGCATGCCAGTGATTTGAATTTTTTTTCCTACTTTGTGATTGATTCTATACCAGCGTCCAGACGAGCGGGGAACAGAGAAGCTAAACTAAGAAGGCTTGAAACACAATATATCTTGGAATTAGATACCAAGACCCCCAATGGGCATAATTCTAGCGAAGATTTTCACTCATGGTTAGGATAAGTTTCAGAAACCAATATAACAACTCAAGTGTGAATTATTTGCTGAAAACAACCTTTTGCTTGAATATCTCTCTATATATAGATCAGCATACTGTGAGTTAACATTTAATATTTATATTTTGAAATAATTGGAGAAAAACAAACACAAAAATAATATTTTATATCAATTTTTACACATACGACCATAGTCCCTTCACACCCCTTTTTTTGCACATTTTTTTATCACAGGACCATGGTTGAGTCCAGGTTCACACTGGGGTTCATTTCACTTAAGGATAGTATATATTAATATATTTATTATTTTTAACAAATAGCATGGACAATCTACAACAAGAAAATGTAGCAGATCAAGCTTATTATACTGCAATTCAGATTGAGCAGCAAAACGTTTAGGAATCAAAAAATCTTTTTGACAAAACGCATTTAAATGTAAATATAAATTCCTATAAGATAAGAATGCCATTTTGCGCAATCTCACCTTTGATTGGATAAACTGCAAGAGAACAATAATTGTTTTAATGCATGTTTTAGAATTATGATGGTTTTATACGATTTATATAAGAAATTGGATTTTAACCATATATTCTTGTTTTTAAAATTGTATATCAATGTATATGTATTTATTTATATATATATAATTGCTGATTTGCACAATAGAACTGACTAAGCATGAGTTTACAACAATATATGTTTACATATATTTATTTATATATTTATATAAGCAATGTTTCCAAATGATCTGACAAAAGTCCATTGTCTGAATGTTGCTGGTTTTTCACATAAAGAAAAAACTGCAGTATTTTTTCTATGTCCATGCTAAATTCACGTGAGAAGCACAGGTCACTTTAAATGGATGATGACGACTCCTAAAACGTGTCATGTGATCAAGGCCGAGTCAGGAAGAAATTTGTCATGGCGGTCATGGTGGCAGCAATAAACTGAAAATTTGAGCACTTGGTGGTTCGCTTCCGTTTGTCCCTGAGGAAAAGGAATTCTAAAAAACAGAGTTTGTGGAATATATGTAAATATATATATATGTATGTGTATATGTATGTGTATATATATGTGTATATATGTGTATATATGTGTGTGTGTATGTATGTGTATATGTGTATGTATATGTGTGTATGTATGTGTATATGTATATGTATGTGTATATGTATGTGTATGTATATATGTATGTATATATGTATGTATATATGTGTATATATATGTGTATATATTACCTACTGGCGGTCGCCAGTAGGTAGTTATAGTTAGGACCACGTTTCCATAGGAAAACCTCAACATTCTATTTTGAATAACTTTGGCGCCGGTCGACGAATCCTCGCGAATTTCTCAAAATAGGTGGGGCGCTACGCTCCGCTCCTACCCTGAAAGTCTCGGGGGGATCCGTCAAGCGGGGGCTGAGATAAAAGGGGGGTCCCAAAACGCGTTTTTCCCATGCATTTTTCCATAGGACCTTTAGAACGAGCTACAGCCCGAACGGCTGAACAGAATTACTCAAAATTTGGCAGAGAGGTAGTCCCTAGGTCAAGGAAGTGCCTTTTGTAGGTTTGGTGTAAATCTGTTCAGTAGATTCTGAGAAAATAGCCTTTAAATCAATATATATATCTGAGCCCGCTTACGGTACGCTTACCGTACGCTTACGGTAAGCGTACGGTGGCGTGCGCGAGCGCGATTCTGATTGGCTCTTAGATCTTAGTAAACATTCGAATCGGCCGAAACCAGGAAGCGGCGGCCGCCATTTTGTCTCTCGCACTGAGTGTTGTTTATCAAACATGATGGCCAAAAACATGTTACGGGGCTGTTTTGACAACTCCCTCCCACATAGTCATGTTGAGGGAGTCCACAAACATCCCCCAAGAGCAAAAACGGTTTTATTTTTTTTTCGGCAATTTCGCGGGGTACGCTTACCGTAAGCGTACGGTAAAAAAATAAAAATAAAAAAAAACACTATCCACACTTACCCCACCCCCTGTGCTTTTGGTGGCCGAAGGCCACCAAATGTACAGGGCTTATTAATAGGTAAAAAAAACTAAATTTTGGCAACATGAAATTATAAAATTGAAATAAAAAAAACACTATCCACATTGACCCCACCCCCTGTGCTTTTGGTGGCCGAAGGCCACCAAATGTACAGGGCTTATTAAAGTTGATAAAAACCGTGCACGGAACGAACTGCGTTAAGTGGGCGCGCACGCCTCGAATGGCGTAAAGTAACTTAGCATTTAAAAAACCGTACAAATTCACTGAAAAAACCATAGGTTTCACACACGTTATAGTTAGGAATTAGCATTTAAAAAACCTTGCAAATTCACTGAAAAAACCATAGGTTTCACACATGTTATAGTTAGCGGAAATTTTACTGATAAAAAAACAGTGAAATTCCCCCGTTATAGTTAGTGCAGGCAACTATAACTCACGCGACCGCAATCTTCTGCTGATGACATATGTGTCTTTATGAAAAAAATATATTTGTAATATATGTATAGCTAAAAATGTATGGAAGAAGACATGGGCATATAAGTGTCTAAATACAGTATTAGCATCAGCAGAGGATTGCGGTCGCGTGAGTTATAGTTGCCTGCACTAACTATAACGGGGGAATTTCACTGGTTTTTTATCAGTAAAATTTCCGCTAACTATAACATGTGTGAAACCTATGGTTTTTTCAGTGAATATGTGTATATATATGTGTATATTTGGATATGTATATATATATGTGTGTATATATGTGTATATATATATTGTGAGCAACAAAATCCAGGCAGTAAGCATCACCCACCCCGGCCGAACATCGTGCTGCATTGTGGGATATGCCTTTTTTCACTGCAAGCTGCACGGGTGGCGCTAAAGCATATGGTGGTCAGGTGTGCTCCCTTCATCAGAAGGAGCGGCGGGACTACTCAAAGACACTCAAGCAGTCAACAGCAACTTTTACATTTTGCATTTGATAAAGGTATTGTTCCGAAACGCGTCATGCCACAGATCTAATTAAAGCTGCCTTACCGTGCTCCGTTGTGTCCCTCATCTTTTCGCTAAAGGAGAAGAATTTTCGTTCGTGTGGCGTGTTTGCCTATGACACGCAGAGGGGACCCTTCCCTTAAGCGTCCTCAGCATCACAGGCAACAGTGGCAACACTTTTTGATACAACCGAGTGATCGGCAGCTGAGGACCGCCACCCGAACCATGAGGGAAGTGAAACAGCTGGCAGTGACAGTCCATCACTGTATGGAGAGACGTGGACACTGTGCCGTCGTCTCCAGTTTTTGCCCAAAGTTGGGAAGTGCGGCTGGAAGTAGGGGCAAGTGAGGCAGTTTTCCTGACATCTGGATTGCTACAACACCTTTGACCTCGCTCTCAATTGGTCCCTCACTCATTGTGAGCAACAAAATCCAGGCAATAAGCATCACCCACCCCGGCCGAACATCGTGCTGCATTGTGGGATATGCAGTCTTTCACCGCAAGGTGCATGGGTGGCGCTAGAGCATATGGTGGTCACGTGTGCTCCCTTCATCAGAAGGAGCGGTGGGACTACTTAAAGACACTCAAGCAGTCGACAGCAACTTTTACATTTGGCATTTGATGAAGGTATTGTTCCGAAACGCGTCATGCCACAGATATAATTAAAGCTGCCTTACCGTGGGGGGGCGTGGCCGAGCCGAGCTGCAAGATGGCCGCCGTGTAACGGGGCTCTGCCGGCCAGACAGCTAATCCGACAGACCATCCGGCTAATGCATTGATTTTTGTGACGGGGTAATACAGCGGGAGGTGCCCCGGCGACGAGGATTCTAGCGGTGCTGCTGTGGCGAAAATCGGCGGCGGAGATCCGAAGCTACGTCTCCGAGCAGATCAGGCGGACGGGAGGCACCGCGCGGGGCGGCGTCCTCTACTACGCAAGGCCCTGGTCGCGGGCCGTGGACCGTCAGGCGCGCGGAGGCTGTCGTTGACCCTGGTGGGACGTTGTACGCCCTGCGACTGGCGCCCGTGTGACTGCGTTGGGCCCCTGATGTGCGGAGGACAGCCTTCGTTGAGAGACTGGCGCTCGACACCTGCTGAGCTGACGGACGCACTGCCTGGGCTTCCCCGGCGTGGCCGTGCACTGCTCTGCACCCTGTGCCGCTGCTCCGGCTGGGGTGAGACGGCCGGGGACGGGAGCTGCGGCGCCTGATAGGTGAGGCCCGATCCCACCCTGCAGCAAGTGAAATCCGGCTTTCGGGCCTGTGGAAGCCATACTCTGAACACTGTATGCCTGCCGGCTGGGGAGCTGATGAGGTGGTGGTGAGGAGAGCGCGAGGGGCCGGCCGGGTTGCCTACCGGGCCGCTGCCCGAACGCAGTGAGACCGTCATTGGTACATGATTGACGCAGACCCGAGACCTGAGTACGCCGAGAGCTGGCCTGGACTTACCTACTTGGAGGTGAGCTTCGAGGGGCGTGGGCGGCGAGAGGGGCCGCTTGGTGGTGTGATCACTCGGCCTGTACGATCCTTGCGCTTGGTGAGGCCTGTGGCCTGCGGTGTGCCTGCTGTCTCCCGCCGTCGCTGTCGGTGGGTGGCAGCCCCTCGGAGGAGCCATGGGGAAGTCGGACACCAAACAGAGGAAGCTCCACTTTGAGAAGCAGACTTTGCGCGGCGCCGATGCGGTGCCGGCGTCGCAGACTGTGGTCCCCGAAACGCAGTTAGACCAAACACCGGATGATGATGTCAAAAGCATGTTCCGCGACCTTAAGGGCTGCCTCAAAGAAATTGACGGCAAACTCGACTCCATGGCCCAGCGGCTTGATGGCATATCGCACAGGGTCGACCAGCATGAGGAGCGTATCACGGCGGTGGAAGCGCGAATTGCCGACTGCGAAGAAAGCCATGGAGACACCCAGGAGAAGTTACTTCGCAAGGACAGGATCCTGGAGGTGATACGAGGGCGCAACGAGGATTTGGAAGCTCGCTCCCGCAGGAATAACGTAAGAATTATTGGTGTTGCGGAATCCACCAACATTGGAAATATGGAACAATTCGTTGAAGGTATGTTCCGCGAACTGTTTGCGGAGGACCTGTCGGCCATGTTCTTGGTCGAACGTGCACATCGCACGCTAGGGCCGCGACCTGTGCCGGGAGCTCCGCCACGACCGATCCTGGCCCGTGTTCTAAACTACCGCGACAGGGATACTATCCTGAGGTTGGCGCGTGAAAAGGGTGAGCTAACTTTCCAAAATATGGCCATCTCCCTATTTCCGGATTTTACACAAGCTGTGCAGGCCGCGAGGCGAGAATTCATACCGGCTAAAAAAATCTTCCAGAAGGTGGGAATTAAGTATGCAATGCTATACCCGGCCAAGTTGCGGATCCACAGTAAAGGGAAGCCAATGGTATTTACAGCGGCGGCGGACGCGCTCCAATTTGCTAGACAGGCGGAACGATCGCAGCGAGAGCGGCGAGATACTCCTCTGATGGGCCAGTTAAGTGACATTGAATAGCACAACACTACAACACGCTGAGACGTGCTGGGACGCCGGACACCGTGACTGTCGGGTGCACGACCTGTACCCACCTGTGGGGGTCCCCGGGGCCTGCAGAGGGTGATGGATCTGTCCCGGAACTGTGGGAGAGGTCTGATCTCGCATGGTTAACATTGCCGATACCCTGCGGAGCACTGTAGGGGGAGGAATGCAGGGCCTCCCTAGCTGTGAGTTGAGGCACTGCGTTAGTAACGGGCAGAACTGTCCGGCCACCCGGTCGTCTTCAGACTGGGGAGTGAGCCGGTGACCCCACGCCCCTGTGGGATGATTCCCGAGATACTATTGCAGGACAGTTACAGTTGGATGGGGTGGCGGGGGGGGACGGTATCTCAACCTGATTGGGGGGTTGGAGTGGCTGAAGGGGGGTTGGGGTTCTTGTTGGTTGGTTCTATTACATTGTACTTTATGTCTACACCACTGAATGATGATGCAGTCTTGCCACATGCCGACTTACTATGGTTGCTGATCCAAGGGAATGCGGCGAGGGGTAACCACGGGTGGGCCCTCCTACGGGGACCGTCGGTGACCGCGCCACTACATAGGACACACGCATACAAGCCACCCTGACCGCACTGCGCTGCCTTACATGGAATATCCGTGGACTTAACGATCACCGGAAGATACGCTTGACCCATGCACATCTGTCACGACACCAAATCGACATAGGTTTCCTACAGGAAACACATTTGACTCGCAACGCCGGGGACAAGCTTAGAAGTGCTCGGTGGGGCGAGATTCACACCTCTGGTTGCTCCAATTACTCCCGGGGAGTGGCGATTCTTATCCGTAAAGGCCTTCCCTGGCAAACAGTTAAGGTGCACGCTGATTCTGAGGGGCGATACATCATACTGCTAGGGCAGCTATTTCATATGCCGATCGCATTAGTTAATACATATGGCCCCAACTCGGATGACCCTGGATTTTTCCGGCATGTCTGGCACCTGACACAATCACTGGGCGTAGGGGCATGCATGTGGGGAGGAGATTTCAATGCCGTACTTTCGCTGGAGCTAGATAGGGAGGGGGCCGCTCGCACGCATCACCCGCTAGCTGCTGGTCTCCTCCGTGGCCTAATGGCAGACTACACTCTACTAGACTCGTGGCGCGTATTGCATCCCGCGGTTAGGGAAGGCACCTGCTTCACCCCGCACAGAGGAGCCTGGTCCCGCTTGGACTTTTGGCTCTTGACCCCACAGGTGCATGCCTGGGTGTCTGCAGTCACTCACAAGGCGCGCACCCTCTCAGATCACTCCCCGGTTGAACTAACTCTAAATATCCCCAAGCCATACATTACACCCTTCACGTGGCGGTTGCCGGCACATGCCCTGTCGGATCAGGTGTTTCGGGAGGATATCCATCAACACATACTAGATTACTTTGAGCTTAATGAGGGCTCCGTGGCATTGTTGGGCACTTTGTGGGACGCATTTAAGGTGGTGATCAGGGGCCACTGCATTGCGGGTCAGGCCAAAGTCCTTAAGACTATAAGGGGTACGCTAGGTAAATTGGAGGATCGCCTGCATTCTCTAGAGGTGCAGTACTGTTCGGACCCCTCGGCTGCCACCTCGGCTGCAACTCGCACCACGCTTACTGAATATCAGGCGGAGGCTGATAGGGAGATTAAGTTCCTGACTAAGCATGCTGTGGCCCGCAGATATGGGGAGGGGGATCGCCCGGGTAGGACGCTCGCCCTCCTCCTGCGCTCACAACGACCCTCTCCCTTCGTGTCCTCAGTGATGACGCAGGGAGGTGATAGCGTATATACCCCCCCGGAAATACTGGATACATTTCGGACCTTTTACAGGGACCTGTACAGGGCACGGGCGGCCCACTCGCCGGCGGAGCTTTCTGAATATTTTGATACGGGACAGCTTATATGGTTCAATGCGCACCAACAAGGTTACTTCGATCGGCCCTTTGCAGCGGACGATGTACGGGAGGCAATAGGGTCGTTAGCGGCCGGCAAGGCGCCGGGACCGGACGGCCTTCCGGCGCAGTTTTACAAGGAATACGCAGATCTCCTGGCCCCCCGACTGTTGGCAGTGTATTCTGAGGCAGTCGAGTCGGGCATACTTCCAGAATCAATGAGAGAGGCTGTCATCATTACCCTCCTGAAACCGGACAAAGATGTCCAACAATGCGACTCCTATAGGCCACTCTCTTTAATTAACACTGACGCGAAGATCTTTGCAAAAATGCTTGCAACTCGGCTACAGCCGGTGTTGCCCCTCATGATCCGCCCGGATCAGTCGGGCTTTGCGCCGGGCCGCTCGACGTCCCACAACCTCCGCACCCTCTTCGGGGTACTGCACTATTTGGCCCCACATGTTAAGGCTGCGGCGGTACTGTTGGACGCCACCAAAGCGTTCGACTCCCTGGAGTGGGGGTTCCTGTTCCCTCTGCTGCAGCGCATGGGTGTGAGTGAGGCCTTTATCAGATACATTAGACTGCTATATACCGGCATCACTGCCAGGGTGAGAGTGAACGGGCTCGTCTCTGCGCCATTTGCCATTCGGAGGGGTACGAGACAGGGCTGCCCCCTGTCGCCTCTGCTCTTTGCTATCGCCACAGAACCTTTGGCTGCTCGCATCGGGCAGCATCATGCGGCCAGGGGCATTGGTTTCTCGTCACGGGCGTTGACCATATCACTGTATGCTGATGATATTACGCTATATGTTTCTGATCCTCAGGTGAACCTCTCCCCTCTGACGGGAGAACTGATGGAATATGGTCGGTTGTCGGGAGTGAATATCAATTGGGAGAAATCGGTCATTATGCCCCTGACGGCCGGGACTCCCCGCTTTACCCCGGACTGCCCGCTGAAATGGGCGGACGGCCCGGTGCGGTACCTGGGGATTTGGATAAGCACGGACAAGCAGCAGATATGGACGGAGAATTATGGGCGGGTAATGGGCTGGGTGGAAGAGAGGGTCGGCCGCTGGAAGCACTTGCCCCTTTCTCTGGCTGGCAGAATTGCTGTGGCTAAAATGGTGATCCTGCCTAAACTCCTATACTTGTTCGTGAATGTCCCACTGCCCCTGACTGCACATTTTTTGCGACAGATACGCTCGCAGATGGTGGAGCTGGCCTGGGGGGGTAAACAACCGAGGGTGGCATGGGAGACTCTTACACTCCCACAGCGACAGGGAGGCCTGGCCGCACCGGACTTCCCCTAATATGCCTACTGTGCACAGGCACAGTTCCTACACTACTGGGCACACCCCACACCGTTTCAACCGCACGTGGCGGTAGAGACTGATAGAGCGGCCCCGCTGCCTCTGACTGTGGCACTCTACGCGCCACACACCCGGAGATGCACGGACGTCGACCCGGTGCACGCACTCAGGTGGGCCTGGGATGGGCTGCGACGGAGGGCTGGACTGGACCTTCTTATACCCGATCTGTGCCTCTGCGCGGGAACCCGATGTGGCCACCGCTGCGAAATATGCGGACCGGGGAGCGAGCTGCGGAGCTGGGCCTCCGCACGGGGGGCGATTTGTTTCCAGGGGACACCTTCCTCACGCCGGAGCAGATGTGTGGCGCGGAAGCCCCGACGATACTGGACACGCTTCTTTATTATCAGCTCCGCCACTCGTGCCGGAGGTTGTTCCCCACGTTCCCGGCGCCGCCGCCGGATCTACTTGCCCTGGAAAATGTGCTATCTGTGGAGTCCGGGCGCAAACTTGTATCCAGATTATATGTGCGAATGCAAGCGAACCACCCCGTGGCTCTTCCGGCGGCGCGGGGCTTGTGGGCGGCAGAACTGGGTGCGGATATTTCTGATGTGCATTGGGACTTGTGTTGTAGGACTCTCGAGATTTTATCCCCCAACTACAGGCTACGCCTGATCCACTTCAAATATATACACATGATGTACCGCACCCCTAGCCGGTTGCACCGCATGGGCTTAAGAGACACAGATGATTGCTGGCGCTGTTACACTCATGGAGCCACCTTTCTGCATATGGCATGGGACTGTCCCACATTGGCGTCCTTCTGGATAAGGGTGGTGGAGATTATATGCGAAATCACTGGCCTACAGATCCCATGCACACCACAGGTTGCGCTGCTGGGAATTCTACACATGGTCGAGCCCAAGAACCGTAAGCTGCCAGCGATGCTATTGTTACTGGCCAAAAGACAAGTTGCCATGCATTGGGGAGTTGTTACGTCACCTAGCATTCGGGAATGGGTTAAAAGCGCGGTCTATTGCCAGACACAGCTCGCCCTGTACTGGGAGCTTATGCCGATGCGATCAAGGCCTAAGGACATATGGGGGCCCTTCACACACTGGTTGGAGCACGCTCTGATACAGGCGCTGTAGCTCGATGCTATCCCCTAAAGCGGAAAGGAGATGGCGCTGATTGCACTTGTCAGGGGGGCATATTGGTAGACGTGGGGGTTGGGGGTGGCGCGTGCGGGTGGGGGGAGAAGATGGACTGCTGGGTAACGAGCAGATTGTCCTGTGACACTGAGTTGGTATCCTCGCAACCCCATATTTGGTGATATGTTTGGTGGGGAGACGTATCGGCATTGTTTGTCGTATGTACACGAAAATGAGTGGTATTGTGTTAAGTTTGTTCTTGAAAAATGCAAATAAAAAGAATTAAAAAAAAAAAAAGCTGCCTTACCGTGCTCCGTTGTGTCCCTCATCTTTTCGCTAAAGAAGAATTTTCGTTTATGTATGTGTATATGTGTATATGTGTATATGTATATGTGTGTATGTGTATATGTGTATGTATGTGTATATGTATGTGCGTATGTGTTTGTATGTATGTGTATGTATATATGTATGTGTATATATGTATGTATATATATTTTCTGGCAAAAGCCTTAAAGGTATTCACAAAATGACTCAAAGGAGTAGGGAACAACAACTCTGTAGTGATAGAGCTGTTTGATTTGGCTTGAAGACAAATCGCGATTTTCATTCAGCCTGGTAGTATTTTGTTATCACCCAGGAAACTTTCTCCTATGGCTTTAACTGTCAGTAAAATCTTTGTCTAGGGATAAAGAATTTTATTCTGGCACACATTCTGGTAGCGAGTAAATATTTTTGGGGAGATCATGAAGAAACATCCACAAAAACATTTTAATTTTAGGGTCACTGTCTTCTGTGGATGCCACCCTACCTTCCAAGGCAGTCTTATGGCTCTCTACCATGAGGGGATTATGGATTTCTTTATCAAAAGTCTATGGAAGGTGAGATTCAACATTATTCACCACCACGGGCATTGGAGTCCATTCAAAGGACCTAGAATGCAGGGTGTGTTCCGGTATAAACATGTTTCCATAGGATCAATGTAGGAAAGTGCTGGCTGTGAATTCCTCCTCCAACACCTCCTGCTGAACAGAGGTAGGAGCTCTTGACTCCATGTGTAAAATCTCTTGTGTTCTTACAAACTCCATAATAGCATCATCAACAAGCATTGGCATAGCCAATAGGTCTCGCTTTTGGGACCTTATAAGTATTAAGTTATGCAGCACAATATCCATAGTGCAACAACATTAACTGTTGCATGGTTAAACACTTATAAGGTCCCAAAGGCGAGACCTATTGGCTATGGCAATGCTGGTTACTTTATGGATGAGAGATGTGTATAATGTCAGTGCCTAATTTAATGTGTTGGGGGAGAGCTGTGTGTCACCATGAGGGACAAAAAAATAAATTGTAGCAAAAAACAATCCAAGTGTTCGGACCTTAAGTAGATGCTTAAACTAATAATAACAGGGATACAAGAGTCAAATGAAACTGATGAAGAGGGAGGGGGAGAAGGGAGGGGGTAGTGCGAGCAGAGGAGTAAGACAAACAAAAAATGAAGCTGACGGGAAGGGAGGGGGTAGTGCAAACAGAGGAGCCTGATTACAGCAATAGAAGACACAAATGAAGCTGACCAGGAGAGAGGGGGAGAAGGGAGGGGGTAGTGCAAGCAGAGGAGCCTGATTACAGCAATAGAAGACAATCTGTCAAGGTTGCCGAGCTCGTAAATTAGGCGTTGAAGTAGGTTTGAGTTTCTATTTTGGCATTGTCCTCTCGTGGTGTGAATTAAACAAACAAATAACTGTGCAAACACATAAGTGAGGAAATGTCAGGAAGCAAGCGGAACTAACATGCCTCGCGCTGGCGCGCGCGATGCATGAAACAGGTGTGACGACAGAGAACAGCGAAGGAACAGCACAGGATGGTAGTTTTAAGAAAATGCATGCTTGCCACGCTCCCTGGGGATAAGTTAATACTGTGTCACAAAAAGCCTCAAAGTAGCTAGAACGGGATTGCTGGCAACGGGATGTGTTTTTACAGAACGAGTTAACTACTCTGGGGAGTTGAGTGGTTTTATTACAGCATAACACAATTATAACAGTAAATCATGGTTGCAAATGTCATTTGTTCCTGGAGTGTATGTATAGCAACATATAAAAATGAAACTGACACGGATGCGGGAAAAAATAAAAGTGAGCGGGAAGTGATCGCAGGGACACGCTCTGTGGTGGGGGAGGGGCAGAGCGAGGCGCTTGGGAGAGGAAAGACAGATGGCGGCCGCGCTCGTAAATGCAGGCTTGAAGCCAGGAAAAGCCTCTGGTAGCACTTTAAAAATCCACTAACTAAATGTCTAGCAGTGCAGCGCATGCGCTGGCTCAGGCGAGACCTAAAAATATCATCTATATTAATATCAGCTAAGAAATTATGAGTAAGCACAACAGGTTGCAGGGGTAACTTCAGCTTTGTTGATAATGTAAAATAATCGTAGATGTGGAAAGCTGGCCTGGGGAAAAAATGCAGTGATTTGTAGGTTAGGCCATAGTGTAATGGTTATGGACACCAGTGGGTGTTGGACAGCGAATGGGCAGAGGCAGATGCAATGTCTACCTACCCTTGTGCCTGTGAAACTCTGGTTATGGTCCTCTGACATTGCACATCCAAAATGTTCAAGAGAGGATTCTGGCTTGCAGAGGGCCAAAACAAAAGGATTAAATTGAAGACATACATTTTACGAGCTGTTCTTCAAGGGAAAAAGATCTGTCCAATGTTGCCAGCGGAGCCTTGGGCAAAACAAGTGTAGTGCTGCAGGGTTTGCTGACCATTGGTCAGCACGGCACCACAGGCAGGGAAAACAGTCTTCTTAAGGAGAAGTAGCCATTCTGGAACAAACATCAAATTACAGATATCATTTTTCCAAGGTACATACAAAGAATATGACACCATCATTACAGCGCAGAGTATCATTAGTCAAAAATTCATTTTTAATTATAAATATATATAAATATATATAACAAAAGGACATTTATCCGAGGCTGCCATCCAGCAGCAAAGAAAGAGGGACAGGAAGATGGTTGCCTGGTAATGATATGGACTACGTGTTGTAATTGTTGATTCCATTTTGCATAGTGCCATGTAGTTTCCCAAACTAAGCCTCATGGGAGGTGTAGACTTTGTTATTGTTTTACATGTGTGCTGTTGAGTTAGCATAAAGAATTCAGATGACCAACCTCACTTCCTTTCCTGGTTTTAATCATTCCACGATGCTAACAAGGAAGCATGAATCAGGAATGTTGGTAACTAAGTAACAATTAATGAACAGTGTAATTCATTGGCTGAATTCACCTGAAATTATCTGATATGGACTCGTTTGGAAATTAATTTAATAGCAAAATTTACTGCTGTCAGGAAGTCATTATACTTCTCCTTAGGTTTGAGGTCTAAGGGGATTGCGCCATTCATGGTACACATGTTGTATCGCACAGTATCCCTAGGTCAACCTCATTCAACTATTGGCTTAGGAACCTTTAGCACATTGTCTTGAGTCATTCTGAAGGATACTACCCCTAGTTGCTAGACTAGACCTGGAAAATGTTGTAGCAAGGCTACTGTGCATCCCCACATATAGGCGCCATCTCTGCATGCTGATTTGATTTCCTTTCTTTTTATGCCTTTCAGTGGATCCGGAGCTCCTCTCTCAACTTTATTGGTCTAGGGACAACTCCAAAACCTTTCCCCAGTGTGCTAGGGAACAATGTTTCCACAGAAAACCACAGAATTCAAGCCATGTCACACAAGGTTTGCCTTTGGTGCTCTAGACAAAATTCGAAGTCGCATAAGAAAGTGAAGCCAGACTGTACCCCTTCCTGCCACTCTGGCTGCAAAGAGAAAGTGTGAGTGTGTCAAGCTGTAAACCACACTTCTTTGAGGTCACCAGCCACAGAACTGGTTTTCCATTTGGCTCTGATGCACCCTGAGTTTCTCAGGCAGTCATCGACCTCACAGCATATCATGGTAATGCTGCAAGTTATCACTGCTGCTTCTGGCTCACCCTTTGGGACCCACAGAATGAGGCAGGGCTCCAGTTGGATTACTGCCAGCCGGTCCGTGCCTGGTCCAATATGCCCTATTGAGAATTTTTTCCAGTCCCTTCTTGACTCTGGTCCAGATTTACTCATGCTCAGGGATCAAAGCCAGTATCCATCTCTCAGTTGCCAGTGGATGACACCTGTGTTGTACCCCAAACTGAAACTGGTTTGAACTTGACTGATGCCACTACAAAATTGCAAAAGGTGAGCTGGTAGTCATGTACCCTGATTCTCACGGTGTGCCTGTACTACTTCACAGCTATTAACAGCAGCTTTATTATCTTTTTGTTTCTGACGCTGAGGCTGTGCCAGAACCGTATGCACCCTAGGAAATGTCTGGTAATGATGATAAGGAGGGTGGCTTGCTACTCTCTCATTACACTCATGATTTCTTATACCTTGTTTTACAGAATGCTACAAGAGGACTTAATGACTCCCCTGAGACAGCTTGACTAGCCACGTGGTCCATCAATGGAATAAAGTGCCTTATTTTAAGTGGTGGTTTGTTGTTTAGAGATCCAGTCTGGCCAGGTGTCCAGGTCTCCTGTGTCCAGTGGATACTGGGCTACCAGTCGCCTGTTGTCGCGGTCACAGGCCAATCCTTCTTGGGTCATAACCTTTCTTCTGAGGGTCCCAACAACTCTCCAACAGCACTCCCGGGTTCAGCGAACTCTGGTGCAACTCTGTGTGTCGGGTCTTGGTCCACAGTGCTGCAAGGTGGAGGGTGTACAGGATTGAAGACTTTGGGCTACCAACTTGCCCATCAGGCTTCTTCAGCTGTTGTCTCCCTGTGCTGGGAACACGAGGACAGTCAGCTGGCCCTTGGAGTTCTCTTGGCTTGACTGGGATCTGTAGACAGCTTCTCCTTGAATAGGACACGGAAGGCACAGTCCCTGTCTTCGCTAGCTACCAGGTGCAGTTCTCGTTGACGCGGGCTCTCTTGCCTGTCTGCTCTTTTGCTAGGGCTGTCCTCCTTCTGTCCTTCTTCCAGGTCGGTTCAAAGCTGAGGTATGGGTTGCCCCTCTTATGCCCAGAAAATGCCCTCAGGCAGGATGCAGTTGGTAGCCAATGGGCTACCATGTTCCTTCCCACCTAGTGACCACTTCCTGTGGAGTGTGGCACCTGGCTATCCCCGCATGCACCATTCTGCCCACTCCGAAGATGGTAAGACCCCTCTCCTGGTGTACAAACCTCCCTAGCCCACCCCGGGTGTGGCTCCCTCAGGGCTGCACGCCTCAGGGGAAAACAGTTTAGCCACTGGTTTCCCCTCTCTGCCTCCCTTGCCAGCCTTTCTACCTCAAACAAAAATTGGGCAGCCATCCTCCCTGGTGCCCCACAACTGCTCCCTCAAAGGCGGTTTCCCCTTTGAAGCCTGCCTTTTGGGGCGAACACCTAAGTGGCATCCTGCAGGAGGGAGGTGACACCTCCTTGGCCTGCAATCCCTCATTGTTCTCCTTCCTGAGAGTCGTTTGCATGTCTCTTCTGGAGGGCAGAAAGCTGTCTCGTGGACCAAGGGCCGTGTCTGCCTGGGAAGGCACAAGAGTTTTAAAGGCAACAAAGTGGCAGCTTTGCTAAAGTTCTAAACTGCAAGAAGATACATTAGTTTTGACTTACGATACAAGTCAGGTTTAATTTAACGAGTTGTTTGATACCTTGGAGTGCCCACCTTGGTCACACTGTTCAGGAGTTAGCCCAGCTGAGGCTGCTCTACCAGTCTGCAGTGGCGGACTGGGGGAATGGCTTTACTTGGGGGACCTCTAGAGTGGCACAATCAGTGCTGCAAGTTCCGGGCTACCCCTCTAACTTACATGCCCTAGATACCAGGGTACTGGTAACTAAGGACTTGCAGGTAAGTTATCCATTTCCTATTTGGTATAGCCAATTCGACATGCATTGTTAGGGTCAGGATACTGGCACTGAGGTCTGGTCAGCAGGCCTCAGTGCACTCTGAGTCAGAAAACCAGCAGCATCAGTCAAAAAACTTGAGGGTGACCATACAATAGGTGCATTTCTTTACACCTGAGGTGGTGCCTGAGACCCAATCCCCTTACAGGCATAGCTGTTGCACGATGTTTTGTTTGTTTTATTAGCCAAGTAATGCCTTGCTGTTGGCATGGTGAAAGTTAAATACTGGCCATTTTAGCCTTTGTATCTGAAAGAGACACGTTTGTGATAGATTCCTTACCTTAGAATATCCCCAAGCGTCAGACTGGATCCGGAAAGTTTTCATCATCAGTACACCTGCGCTTCGGTAGGCGTTGTCGTACGGCTGCGCGTACGTCGCTGGCATCGTAGCCACCGAGATGACGTCGTCAGAGCTACTTAGACACGCCCACGCGCGCTGACATCAGTTCTTTCTTTTTCCGCACAGCAGCGCAGATCCGAGAGAGAGCGGTACCCCTAGTTAAAAGTTTTAACTTGGATTCTGACAACTTGTTTTGTCGTGTACTTGACTCCTGGTGCAATAGGAATGCCCGGGTTTAAGTCCTGTAGGGCCTGCCGTCGAAACATGTCGGTATCGGACCCTCACGATGTGTCTCTTCTACTTTGGGCATGCCCATGACCCCGAGGCGTGCCCCGATTGTCGGGCCATGGCGCCGAAAGCTTTGCGGGAGCGTTCCCAAAAATTGTTGGAGGTCCGACAATTTGTTCTGCACCGATCGAGGTCCCGCTCCCGTGGGAGGTCGAGGGACCGGTCGCGGAGCCATCAGCATCGCTCGTTGGAATCGGGGACAGGTAAGTCTAGGCGCCATAAAAAGTCAAAAAAGCGACGTCGCTCTTCCTCTACCCCTCACCAGTCGCGGGACGCGGTGGAGGGGGCGGGCAGTGACCCCCCTCGCTACTCCGTTGGAGCCTCTGTGGATGCCTGTGGCCTACCCACCCTTTCCGGGCCCCCATGCGACTTCGGACGAGGTGCAGGCCTTCATGTCAGCCTTGCGGCATTTGTTTGCCCCGCTGTGTCCCTCCGGAGCGCCTTCGGGCCCCGCGGATCCGTCGGAAGGGTTTGCCTCCACGCTGCTGCCTCTAGCCTCGGCTACGCCAGCACCATACCCTACGGCGCCGCCGGCTCGGGCCTTGGCTCGGGTCTTGGCTCGGGCCTCGGCTCCGGCCCTGGATTCGGCTTTGGCGCTGGGCGCGGTGCCGCCGCTGATGCTGGATGGTGTCAAACCGGGACTGGTATCTTACCCTCCTTTTCCATTTCTTGGAGGGGAGTTTATCCCATTTCCCAGGGCACCTCTTCCTTACCGGCCTCTTCAGCAACCGGTAGACGAAGGGGAGTATTCTCTTGTGGCCCAATGTGAGGATGAGCCTGAATGGGAAGGCGATGGGGAGGGTCCAGTGGATCTTGATTTCTCTCCACACCCTGGTACTCTGTTCCCTTCTTCCTTGGCCACGGAGGAGGTAGGGACTTTTTCGGTGGTGTTGCTTAGGGCAGCTGAGGCTCTTAACTTCAAGCTCCCTTCTGTGCCAATCTCCTGACTGAGGTCCTGGAGCCGCAGTCCTCTGCGGAGCCGTTACTGCCCTTCAATGAAACGCTTACTGATATCCTGTTGGGCACCTGGGTCAAACCTAACCCAGGAGTTCCGGTAGACAAGGGTGTGGCGCGTCGCCATTGCCCGGCGCCGGGCGAGCCCAGCTTTCTCACACAACACCCCACGCCTGAGAGTCTGGTTGTCCAGGCTTCTGCCTCACCAAGTGTGTTCCCTTCTGCTCCTCCGGACAAGGAATCTAGGAAAGTGGAGCAATTTTGGAAAAAGATTTTCACATATGCCAGCTCTGGGTTGTGGGCGGTGAATACTGCGTGCCTGCTAGGCCGCTATTCCCATTCCGTGTGGGACACTGTGGCACAGGTGCTGCCTCAGTGCCCTGTGGAAGCAGGGGCTGTTCTCTCCCAAGCCATTACCGATGGGAGAGATGCTGCAAAATGTACTATCGTTGTGGGCTTGACACGGCTGATAATCTCGGAAGGGCACTTTTCACAACTGTGGCGCTCCGTCGTTATGCTTTGCTCCGAACTACTGGCTTCTCTGGGGATGTCCAGAATACCCTGTTGGACATGCCCTATGATGGTACACGCCTCTTTGGTGATGAGGCGGATAGCACCCTGGAACACTTCAAGGACTCTCGGGCTATGGCTCAATCTTTGTCTCGCCACCACGCGTACTCCCTCGGGGTCCGCTTTTCGGTTCTTTCGAGGTCAAGGTCGAGCGCCCAGACGCGTTCTTTTCAGACCCGCAAGGAAACGCAGCCACTGTCTCAGCGCAGCCACGGACGTGGGATCCGCCGTGGTGGATCCCGGGGACAACGGGCGGGTCATTTCACCACCTCCCCTGTCGGCGCCGCCTTTAAACCTTCCTAGTCCGGTCTTTCAGGCCCACCTGACGCTAGTGGGTGGCAGGATTCGCCATCACCTTCCCCACTTGCGCTCCATAACCTCGGACAGGTGGGTTCTGCAAACAGTCTGCAGGGGCTACTCCCTCCCCTTCGAATCTACCCCGCCAGCCATGCCACCTCAGTACCACCGCATGTCGGGGGAACACTTGGCACCTCTCCAGCAGGAAGTTACGGCCCTCTTGGCCGCTTGCTCAGGTCTTGTCTGCCCTAGACCCGCAAGACTGGCTGGTAGCATTGGACTTGCAGGATGCTTATTTTCATATCCCCATCCTGCCAGCCCACTGGCGTTACCTACGGTTCACGGTGCGCCACAAGCACTTTCAGTTCACCGTGCTCCCTTTTGGCCTTACCAGCGGCCCTCGGGTGTTCACGAAAGTGATGGCGGTGGTCGCAGCACATCAGCGCAGATCAGGGGTTTCAGTCTTCCTCTATCTCGATGACTGGTGTTGAAGGCGAGCTCGCCCCAGGCAGTCATCTCCCACCTCCAGACTATGGCCGACCTCCTGCATTTGCTGGGGTTTTCCATCAATGGGGCGGTTCTGGATACGGCGCAGTTTCGGGTTTATCCTCCCGAACAGCGAGTCCGGGACATTCAGGCTATGATTCCGATCTTTCGGCCCTGGTCCTGGGTTTCGGTCAGGAAGACCCTGAGGCTGCTGGGCTTCATGGCCTCCTGCATCCTGTTAATCGATCATGCCAGATGGCATATGCGGGCTCTGCATTGGGACCTGAAGTTCCAGTGGACGCAGCATCGGGGGAACCTGTCCGACTATGTCCAGATCTCGGAGGGCACTGCACAGTACTTGCAGTGGTGGCTTCTGAACCAGCGTTTGATCAGCGACAGATCCCTCTACCTTCCCCAACCGAAGCACACAGTAGTGACGGACGCGTCTCTCCTTGGATGGGGCGGCCACATGGGAGAGACGGAGAGCAGAGGCCTCTGTTCTCCGGCGGAGTCCAAGCTCCATATCAACCTTTTGGAGCTCAGGGAGATCCTACTTGCACTCAAAGCATTCCTTCCCTCTGTGAAGAGGAGAGTAGTGCAGGTGTTCACAGACAATACCACCGCCATGCGGTACTGCAACAAACAGTGCGGGGTGGGGTCGTGGACCCTATGTCAGGAGGCTCTACGTCTCTGGATGTGGCTGGAACGTCAAGGCATTTCCTTGGTGGTTCAACACCTGGCGGGCTCTCTGAACGCCAGGGTGGACGAACTCAGCCGAAGGTGCATGTTGGATCACAAATGGCGTCTTGACTCCGAGGTGGTGCAAGGTCTCTTTCAGCAGTGGGGAGAACCTTGGTTAGATCTATTCACCACCGAAGAGAAGACTCAATGTCAGTAGTTCTGCACGTTGGAGTTTCCAATGCGGCACTCGCTAGGTGATGCTTTTCGTCGTGAGTGGAGTTGCGGTCTGTTGTACGCCTTTCCGCCTATACCTCTTCTGCCCAGAGTGCTGAAGAAGATCAGGCATGACCGGGCCCAAGTCATTCTTGTGGCTCCGGACTGGGCTCAAAGAGTTTGGTATCCCCAGCTACTCAGTATGAGCGTGGATCCCCCGATCCGACTGCCTCTTCGGGATGATCTCCTGTCGCAGCAACAGGGGACGGTCCTCCACCCGAACCTGTCCAGCCTCCACCTCCTTGCGTGGAGATTGAGCGGCGACAGCTGATTCCATTTGACTTGCCTCCCGAAGTCTGTAATGTGATTCTGGCAGCCAAACGTCCCTCCACTAAAACGGTATACGCCTGTCGGTGGAAGAAATTTGTGGCATGGTGCACAGCAAAATCTGTTGATCCTCTTGCTGCCCCTGTTTCTGAGGTCCTATTGTTCTTCCTTTCTTTGGCCCAGCAGGGCTCTGCTTTGGGCACTATCAAGGGCTACCTTTCTGCTCTTTCAGCCTTTCTTAGGTTGCCCTCTCTTTTCAAGTGCCCGGTTGTCAATCGATTTCTCAAAGGCATTACTCACCTTCTCCCTCCTGTACCTTTTGTGATGCCTCAATGGGACTTGAACCTGGTTCTCACATATCTGATGTGTGCTCCCTTTTAACCTCTTCATAACTGTCCTTTGCGGTTATTGACTTTGAAAACTGTCTTCCTGGTGGCCATCACCTCCGCTCGGCGGGTGAGTGAGCTCCAGGCTCTTTCCTGCAAACCTCCTTTCCTGGGTATTCATCCGGACAAGGTTGTGCTTCGACCGCGTCCCTCCTTTCTACCTAAAGTAGTCTCTGCCTTTCATCTCGGACAAACTGTAACTCTGCCCACTTTCTTTCCGCCTCTGCACCCTTCAAGAAGAAGAGGAGAGGCTCTACCGTCTGGACCCAAAACGTGCGCTCTCATTCTATCTCAACCGCACACAACAGTTCCGGGTGGATGACCAGCTCTTTGTTGGCTACGTGGGCGCCAAGAAAGGCCGGGCTGTGCACAAGCGCACTATCTCCCGATGGGTTGTCTTGTGCATTAAAGCCTGTGACTCTCTGGCCACCGGTTGGGCTGCGCGCCCATTCTATTAGGGCGACAGCCGCTACTACAGCATTGGGATGCGGTGTCCCCCTGCAAGACAATTGTCAGGCGGCCACTTGGGCCTCGTTGCACACTTTCACTAAGCACTATTGCCTTGACAGTCAGGTCGGGAGAGACAGCTTCTTTGGCCGTTCAGTTCTCTGTGACTTACTGGTGTAATCTCACTTTGCAGACCCACCACCGAGCTTGGTATTGCTTGGGTATGTATTCGAAAGTAAGGAATCTATCACTAACATGTCTCTTTCAGATGCACAAGTTACTTGTGTAATGATATATCTGTAAGAGACATTAGTTAGTGATATATTGCTTACCGCCCCTCCATCCTCCCCGTTCTAGGGTTCAGGTCATCCCTTTCAGGGCCCTAGTTCTATTGCACCAGTAGTCGGTCTCTGGCATGGCTCTGCGCTTATGGTGTGGAATAGTTGTGTACAGAACTGACGTCGGCGCACGTGGGAGCGTTTAAGTAGCTCTAACAACGTCATCTCGGCGGCTACGATGCCAGCGACGTACGCTGAGCCATACGACGACGCCTACCGACGCGCAGGGGTACTGCTGACGAAAACTTTCCGGATCCAGTCTGACGCCTGGGAATGTTCTAAGGTAAGGAATCTATTACTAACTAATGTCTCTTACAGATATATCGTTACACAAGTAAGTAATTTGTGCACATATGCTGGACCACCCATCCTTGTTTAAATCGCCGGCTGTGATCTGTTTTATTAAATTCTTAACATGTTTCCTTCTAAACAATTTGTAATGCTTCAGTGATACATTAACTTGGTCTCGACATTCTTCATAAGTCCAAGTTTCAAGCGGCTGCATAGCTACTTGCTGTGTCTCCTGATCATTGACTTTGTCTTCATTGCAATTACATCAGCTTGTTGCATGAGTGATCCTGAGAAAGTCATCACTACCTTCCAGATTGGACAATCAGTTACTTTACTTGCGTTGTTTGCTCCCCCTCACAAGAAGAGAGAAGCTCCTTTGGTTGGACCCTAAATGAGCTTTAAGCTTTTATATTGATTTGTACGAAAGACAATTGGGTAGACAATCAACTTTTTGTGAGCTCATTCTCCCAAGACAAAGGCTGCTTCCACTGTTTTTGTGCAAGGAGGGCCTTCCCTGGATATCTGCAAGACTGCAACGTGAGCATTTGTGCATACGTTCACAAAGTCCTACTGCATTGACAGCTAGGTCCAGCGGGAAGGACACTTCACCCGCTCCGTTCTGCAATAGTTCCTCGGAGCCCACTTCAAAGAACCCTCACCTTGGGGAGGTACTGCTTTGGTCTCTATTCCAGATCTGCAGTTAAAAGTATCCATTAGAAGAACAAGTTACTTACCTTCAATAATGCTCTTTCTGATGGATACTCTCAGATTTCTCAATGCCCTCCCACGTCCCCATTCTGTGGGGGGTCATCCTTTTAACCCCATGTTTAGTACACAGCACACTTTTTCCAAACATTGTTCACACTCCGAGTCTGGGTTTATGAAAAGGCGTAAGACAAGAAAACGATTTCAGAGGGCAGGGGTAGAGCTTATATATGGTGCTCTGCTCCATCCCTTCTGATGTTATATGGAATCGGCGTAGAGCCACACAATGCCACCTACCAGCGTGTTGGAGCACTGCTTTAAAAATTCTCTGAATACAGTCTGCCATATTGGAGATTTTCTAAGGTGGGAAAGCTGTGATTAGAGGATCCACCAGAAAGTGCATTACTGAAGGTACGTAACTTGTTCATCACATCTTGTACGAGTGCACAGGACAGTTTTAGAATCAGTGTTTAGTGTTATGGTCTCCTTGAGTTTTTTCAACTACGTATATTGATTAAAGTTTATTTTTTAATCCACAGTTCTAATATAGAGGCCAGTGCCAGAATTATGGCAGAACTACACATGGTGAAATTAGAGTTTTCGTGCAGAGGACTTGCCCTTCTGCCAAATGTCTTTATTATTTCTCACCTAGTACCATGCTGTGCTTTGGGACTTCATAGTATAGGGCTCAAGTTAATTTGGGCTGTTTTCTCAAGTCTGCTTGCATCAGTGTGTCGCAACTTGGATGTGTAGTTTGCGGAAGGTAAAACAAAAGACAGTGGTATTTCAAGTTGGTGCTTTTCAGACATTTAAAAGACTTGCATGGTTAATGGCACCAATATCTAAATAGTCTATCTTACGGTTCAGCCAGATAAAAGGTAGGTGGTCTGGAGGGTTGGATTGGCAACTGCAGTTATCAACACAAAGCAATAAGCTTTGGTCCCTGTTAACATCCTGTCAGATGAATCAGTTTGGAAAGCGTGATCTATGCACCACTCAGAATCGATCATTTATTGCTTTAAATGGTATCCAGGATCAGTTTGATACAGCTGTAGGACGTTTATCAGATTATTAAGTGTTATATAGATTTAAGACTTGGCAACTTTGTAAGTAATTTTATCCTCCTTTGTTCTTGATCTTTTTCAATTGCATACAGAAGAAACGTGTGCCTTCTCATGGAAGGAATACAGAAACAGTGGGTGAACTTTGGCTGGGCCTCTTGCGATTCTACACTGAAGAATTTGACTTTAAGGAATACGTGATCAGCATTCGACAAAAAAAGCTGTTAACAACATTTGAGAAACAATGGACTTCTAAATGTATTGCAATAGAAGGTATTTATTTACATGATTTTTCTAGTTTGTACCTGTTTTGTAATCCGAAGATAGAGGAGCTCTGCTAAATCTGTGGGTCACCTCCTCCTTACTATTATGGCAGGCCTACATTTCTGCCCATGACAGGAAAACATAACTGACCTGACATGCAGGATCTTCTCCCCTCGCATTGGAGACAATAATTTTGTTTGTCATTGACTGCCTTTCCAGCATGCATTGGCTGTGAAAGTGCCTCAGTCATCAGCAAGAGCACTTTTAGGGAAAATGTCTAACCGGTGTGACAGAACACTCAAGATACAATGGGCAGAGTTGGGACTTTGCTTCCCAAGTGCACTGGTGGATGCCTGCCCAACAGTAAATGAGTCTGATAGTCTAGTGTATATCCATTAAACCTTTGTTGTTTCATTAAGAAATTCTTCACATTTCATAATGTAGCATTTGTCCTTGTGTTTTGTCCATGTCACTTTTTTCCTACCTAACCACGACTCATCAAATAGCTTTGCTATTCGCATCTGATAGAGACTTCCAGCTGCAGATTCCTTACCTTTGAATTCCCCTAGCATCATGCTGGATCTGGAAACTTTTGCGTGAGCAGTACCCTTTGCTTGTGCCGTCAGGCATCCTTTTTTGGCTCTGTGTGATGTTGGCGGTGTCGTTTGTGTCGGTTATGACATCACAGTCTCCTATATAGGCGCGACCAAGGCGTACGGACACCAGCTCTTTTCTTTCTGCGCATGTTAAGCACAGGTCTGGGAACAGCTACCAGTCTGCCCCTTTTTCAGTTTTGTTCGCCTTTTGGCTATCAAAACTTTTTGGGTGTGTTGAGGGATGTCTTCTAGGAAGACAGGGTTTGAACCGTATGGTGCCTGTCTCCGCGCCATGTCAGTAACCGACCCCTACCTCATATGTCTTTGGTGTCTTGAGTGCGACCATGACTCGAAGTCGTGCTCAAACTGTTGGGCCGTAACATCGAAGGGGTTGCGGGAGCGTGCTACGAAGCTCCCTGTGGGCCAGCAGTCGACACCGGCTATCAAGACTCCGAGGAGATCCTGATTGAAGATGAGGAGGTTGCTGGACCGCTCCCAGAGCCCCAAGTCCTCTTCCTCCCACTCGAGGTCTTCGGGACACTCCGGGAAGAGGTACAAGAAAGCGGACTTCATCTTAGCCTGGACTATTGTCTGTCGATGAGCAAGGTAAGTAACAACGGCGCTCTAGGCATAGTTCTGCAGAGCCGAAGCCAGGGTCAACTCCGTGCCTCCCTCCCCACATCCCCAGATACTGGCATGCTCTCTCCACCACCTGTGGCTACAGAGGAGGGGACTTCTTATGCCATGGTGGTAAGGAGGGCAGCTGAGGTCCTTGGACTGGAGTTTCCCTCCGTGCAAGTCAGGACTAATCATCTGATAGAGACTACTAGCCACAGATTCCTTAACATAGAATTATCCCCAGGTGTGAGATTGGATCCGGAAAATCTTTGCCACAGCACCTCTGCGCGCCGGGGGCGGTACCACGTGACCCCGCCCTGATGTCGTCCGTGGACGTGACGTCAGCGAGGTCACATAAGTCCCACCCCGGCGCGCTGACGTCAGTTTCCTTCTTTTCCGCATGCAACGCGGTCCGGAGTGTGCTCCTTGGCCTGTTTTCAGGCCTCTTAGCGCCTTGAGTTGGCAACAGTGTTCCATGCCTTCGGCCTTCAAGAAATGCACTTCGTGTGCACGCCAGATGTCGGCGACGGACCCTCACCCTATTTGCATGTGGTGCTTGGGCGAGCACCATGACTCTACGGACTGCGAGGCTTGCCAGCATCTCAAACTGAAGTCCCGGCGGGACCGCCGGATGAAGTTGCTGTCGGCTTGCTTGTCCAGATCGGTGTCGTCCTTCGCCCGCAGGTAAGTCTTGCAGTTTGCTGCCGAGGCCTTGTCCTCCTTCGGCAGAGGGCACCGGTCCCTCCCGGGATGTGCACCCTCGTCTGTCGCCACCCTATCCGCTGCTTCCCGGCGTTGGGGCGACGAGGGCCCAGATGCAAGCTTACGCTACTGCTCTGCAGGTTTCCTTGAGCCCTCGCCCTCCTCCTCTTCCTGTAATGTCCGTAGATTCCTCGCCGTGCGCGGGGCCTTCTGCGGACTTGCCGGCGGCTTCGCCCCGGGCGCCAACGCGTTTGGCTTCAGGTGTTGGAGGTGTGGTGCCGTCGAGGTGTGGCCCTTCGGGTTTCCCCTGCTCGGCCCATGGCGTCCCGGCCTCGCCGCAATGCCCCGCGGGGTTCCCTGCGGTGTCGCAGGAGGTCGCCGGGACTCGGGACTTGCCCTCCAGTCCCCCTCGGTCCTCTGGGCAGGCGGCTGTCTTCCCGGAGGCTGAGCCGACACCTCTCCGACATCAATGGCTTTCCTCCCCGGCACGGGCGGAGGCCGGGACTCGTGACGCTTCCCCGGGTCCCGCTCGGTCCTCGGTGCAGGCAGCTGCCTCATCGGGGTCCGAGCCGGCGCCTTTTCGGTGCCGTTCATTGGCCGCTTCGGCTCCGACCTCACCCCCCTCTCCGCGGCGGCACAAAGTGGTAGAGGTTGACCTGGCACCATTGGTGGACACTTCGGCGACTTTTGAGGACTCCTTGGTGCCTGTGGTGGACTCCCCGGCGCCGTCCCGACATCGGATCGTCTACTTTTCTCCGGATGTCCCTTCCTCTCTGGAGGGTTGTCGTCTCCTCGTCTCCTCTTCACCGGCGACTGAACGTGGCATCGTAGCCTTTTCTCTGGCGGATTCCAGGGCGGGTTCTACGCCGTCCCCGCGTCCACAGCCCCCGGACCCACTCTTCCGTTCTCTGCAGTTGTCTGCCCCGCAGGCTTCTCCGCCCTCTCCAGAGACCCCTCAGGTCCCCCACTCGTCCGTGGGTTTCCCATCCCTCAGGGGCTGGTCTTTTCTCCCTCCAGCAGGGCATGGGGACAGGTATCTCAGTTTGCAGCCTTTGCCCACGGAGGAGTTGCTTTCCCCCCCACATCGCCCTACGGAGGCGAGTGTGGCCTTTGTCCGGGCCATTTCCACGGCCACTGGCATTCTGCAGATGGGCAATCCGGTTGCCCCACTGCCTTCGGACCACTTGTTAGAGGTGCTCCACTAGGGCTCTGGTGGAGGGGAGCCGCTTCTCCCTTTTGAACCGTCGCTCCATAACACACTTCTGGGGGCTTGGGGGTGCCCTGCCACGGGGGATCAGGTGCCTCAACCGCTCCTCCACCGTCCTGCTCCGCATGATCCGCTTTGTCTTTTTTCCCACCCCTAGGCCCAGGGCCCTGTCCTGCGGGCTGCTTTTCCTTCCTTGCCTTCCGTGCTGCTTCCGCTGTCACAAGAAGCTCGGTGGCTGGACTCCTGGGGGCATAACTTTTTTGCCTCCACTAGCACTGCTCTGCGTGCCCTCAACACTCTTTGTGTGTTGGCTAGGGCTACTTCCGAGCTGTGGGATTCCGTGGAATCCCTTCTGTCTCGAGCCTCCCAAGAGGCTGCCCGCACGGATCTGCGGCACCATGTGCGGGATGGTCAGGAGTTAGCTACTTTCATTCTCCGTTCGGCCTTGGACGTCTGATTCCCTTGGCCGTGCTATGGCGAGTTCTGTGGCCCTTCGCCATCATGCTTGGCGATGGGATGGTGTCCTTCCAGAGAATGTTTGGGTGAGTCTTGTAGATTTACCCTTTGATGGATCTTTGTTATTTCATAACCCACGCGGACTCGGCTATTCAGAGACTCCTTGTGGGGCTCCGTTCCCCTCCTCCTCCTCCTCCTCCGTAACTCGGCTCTCCGATGCCTTATGGGAGGCGTTATTTCTCCTTTCTCCTTGGGGCATTCGGTTTTAGTTGGCCCGTTGTGTGCTGTGTACAGATTTGAGTGCCTTCGGGGTCTTTCAGTCGGCCCTTTATTCTTTTGACTGCTGATTCAGCCCTTCAGCTTGTGGTGTGTGTTTTTTGCTGTTATGTGCAACCGTATAGGTCCTCAGGTTGGGCACTTTGTGTCTTTTTTGGCTGGTTAGTAAGCCGTCGGTGGTGTTTTCCACTGGTCTTTTCGGTTCTTGACCTCTGCTGCGGGTTTCCCTAAGAGGTATTTACCCGTTCTTGTTCAGGGATGATTCATACCCTAGGTGGGGTATTTGTTGGCTATTGTATAGCCATGGTTTAAGCTGGGCGGGCGTGGATACCTTTTCAGGTTCCTCGCGTTTTCCTGGCGTCCCCGTATACCGCTTGGTACAGTCTCTATCTCCTTGATGTTTCTATCTTCTTCGCCTCTGGGTCATCGGCCCGACCTTTGTCATGCTGATTGCAGCATCATGTCTTGGTTTTTCCACCTTGTTCCCCGCCGCTGGGACCTGTCTGTCTTCGTCTTGCGCTCTCCTTGTTCTGAGCCACTGCTTCTTGGTGTTTGCCGGCTGTTGCTGCGTGTGCATGTTAGTTTTGGTCCCCCTCCGTGGAACTCGCCATGTCACCATGTGCTCCTGTCCCTTGGTTGTTTGAGCTTTGCGCGTCTGTGTTCTCTTTGTCACGTCTGCGCTTCTCGACTGTGGTCCCGTTCCGGCCTTGCTCCCTACTTCGGGATAGACACCCATTCAGCTGTGCCCTTCGCTGTGTGTGTGTGCGCTCTGCCTCCGTTCCACCTCTTCTCCTTGCATTTGTGGGTGGTTCTTCCTTCGGTACTAGCTTGATGCTGTCTGCCCCTCCGAGTTTTCTGGCGGACGCCCTTTGGTCCTCGGGTAGGCTTGTGGTATCCTGGCCTTCCCTTCTCCTTGTTCTGGCTTACTTCTGCTTGTTGGGGGCTGGGCCTTCCTTCGTGTCCCCATGCCACATCCCCTGTTGGCGCCTTGTGTTCTTCCAAGCTGGTGAGGTTCTCTCGCAGACCCTCCTCCCCTCTGGGTATGGCTAGGATGTCTATTCTACGTTAAGGAATCTGCGGCTAGTAGTCTCTATCAGATGTACAAGTTACTTACCTTCGGTAATGATGTATCTGGTAGAGACGATTCGAGCCGCAGATTCCTTCAGGACCCGCCCTTCCTCCCCGTTCTGCGAGGACCCTTCAGCTGGTCTTCTGCACTCGCCTCCCTCTGGGTGGCATTTGTCTCCTGCAGGTGCCCTCTTTCTCTTCCTCCCTGGCCGGATGCTTCGTTCTGTTTGTTTTTTCCACTCCCTCTTTTGTGGTCATTGTACGGTAGGTTCATGTGTACTTCTGCATCCCTACACCCTGGTTATTCCAGTGTGGGGCCTCCTCATAATCTCTCTCTTTTTCATTGCTTGGGGTTTTTTGACTCCTCCGCAGTCCTCTCGGTTGGGGTTACTTGGCTGTGCCTCTGCCCTTAGCTGCTTACAGGGGATACGGCACTCCTTGATGGTGTTGTTCTGGGGTGCTTTGTCGTTACTCCTCTGTTCCAGCCTTGTTGCCCTTCACTGTTTTAGATTGTGGTTACTGACTTTCTGTCGGCTGCCATGTAATTTTTGTCATGTTTTTTTGCCTCCAGGGAGGTTCTCGCCTTCGCTTTGCATGGTTGCTTTTCACAGTCGTGCTCTGCTCTTTCCTTTCCATGATTTTCAGTAATGCAGTGCTTGGCACGGCCCCTCATGGTGCTGTTCGTCACCATTCGCTTCTTCCCTTTTTGTTTCACTGATTTTTTTCGTACACTGTTCCCATACTCTCACAGTTTTGTTGGTGATGGCTCCGCGTTGTGGCGCGGAAAAGTTCTCTGAAGAAAACTGATGTCAGCGCGCTGGGGTGGGACTTATGTGACCTCGCTGACGTCACGTCCGCGGACGACGTCCGGGCGGGGTCACGTGGTACAGCCCCCGGCACGCAGAGGTGCTGTGGCAAAGATTTTCCGGATCCAGTCTCACATCTGGGGATAATTCTACGTTATGGAATCTGCGGCTAGAATAGTCTCTACCAGATACATCGTTACTGAAGGTAAGTAACTTGTACTTCTGACCGAAGTGCTTCAGCCTGGGGCTTCCACCTCTGAACCCCTATTGCCCTTTAATGAGGCACTGTAGGAAAGTGCCCCTTTTTGCATGGTTACCCCACACTTTTTTCCTGATATCTGATGCACTTTGACGGAATGTGCAATGGGTACCTGCCAATCAGGTTCCCAGTGCCTGTATTCTTTCCCAGTACTGTACCTTTGTTTTCACAATTGATGATGATTAGTTGGCAGGGTATGCCCAGACGTGGGTCCCTTGCTCACTTTGCCACTGGATTCAAGATGGCCTGGCTGATGAGGGTTATGAACCCGAAACCGGTCCCAGGATGCTTGTTTCCGGTCTAGGGAAGACATGGCTTGGCAGTTCGGGCTGGACTGTTCCGATGAGGCACAGGGTCAGACTGATTTGCATATGGCCATGTCTGAACTGGGGTGGTGGAGTGAGCTAAAGAATAATGATGGATTAAACCCAGATCAGTTGACTGGGGGTGAGTGTTTGATTTGCTCAAATGCTCCGTCCATCATCCCCTTTGGTATCGCTTTGTTCGCCCTAAGTTGGCAGGGTATGCCCAGACGTGGATCCCTTGCTCACTTTGCCACTGGATTCAAGATAGCCTGGCTGATGAGGGTTTTGAACCCGAAACCGGTCCCAGGATGCTTGTTTCCGGTCCAGGGAAGACATGGCTTGGCAGTTTTTGCTGGACTGTTCCCATGAGGCACAGGGTCAGACTGATTTGCATATGGCCATGTCTGAACTGGGGTGGTGGAGTGAGCTAAAGAATGATGATGGATTAAACCCAGATCAGTTGACTGGGGGTGAGTGTTTGATTTGCTCAAACGCTCCGTCCATCATCCCCTTTGGTATTGCTTTGTTCGCCCTAAGTTGGCAGGGTATTCCCAGACGTGGGTCCCTTGCTCACTTTGCCACTGGATTCAAGATATCCTGGCTGATGAGGGTTATGAACCCGAAACCGGTCCCAGGATGCTTGTTTCCGGTTCAGGGAAGACATGGCTTGGCAGTTCGGGCTGGACTGTTCCCATGAGGCACAGGGTCAGACTGATTTGTACATGGCCATGTCTGAACTGGGTTGGTGGAGTGAGCTAAAGAATGATGATGGATTTGCTACCTTTTCACCTCCTAGAAGAGGAAGATTCAGACGAGGAAGGACCTTTTGGTTATGCTCATAGTCCTTCTGAGCTGCATGTAAAGTGCCAGGAGAACGATTCTGCAGAGGGATAAGAAGGGGAGCAGGACTTTGATCCTCCACAGGACTACCCTAGGGAATGTCAAGAGGAGGTAGTCTGTATGCTGTCCTCTATGATCTTGGACTTGCAATATATTCTTTTGGACTGCAAGAGAAGATTTCCAACACCATCTTCGATTCTGGAACAGGGATCAGTTACCACAAGGCCACCTTAAGTGCCTTCCACCCTTCAGGTACCACTGCCACCGCTACAAATAATAGAAGAGCCTCCACCGACTCCACCTTTTATCCAACACCAAGATACCCCGGATGATGATCAGGAGGACCCAATCTCCCAGAACCGCAATGGGAGTGGGATGATTATATTATCACCACTCCTTCTTCCCCTTCACTGGTTCCTGTGGATTCAATGCCAGGGGACATAGGTGGTTTCCACAATCTGCTGGAAAGGGCGGCCAAGAAGTTTGATCTGCCTGTGCCTTCTTCGCAGACAGAATTTTTCTTGTATTACTTTAAGGAACCCTTTAAGAAGACACTACGAGCCATTTCTATTGTCAATCATGTATGGGAGGAGGGCCTTAAGGTCATGAACACTGGCCACAGTGGTCCCGGTGCTTCCACGGTTAGAGAAGAAATATAAGGCTCCTGAAGAAAGCCCGGCTTGCCTGGTGAGTCATTCGAAACCAGACTCCGATATATATAACAGGCAGCGCAGCGGAAGTCAAAGAATCCAGAAGCTTCTCTCACTACGCCTCCGGACAAGGAGGGCAGACGCCTGGACAATGCAGGCAAGAGATTCTCCTCTGTCAGGCTTACTGGTCAAAGTGGCTAACGCTTTAGCTATTCTGGGCCACTACAACCGGCAGATGTGGTGTGATTTGTCCCCTTATCTCGACCAGCTGCCCGAGGACAGTAAAACTGAGGAAAAAAAGATTCTCCAGGAAGGGGAGAGGGCCTCCTATTAGGGCATTGATTTCGCAATGGACAATGCTATAGCAGCTTTTCGATCCCCGGCGGGAGCAGCGGTCCTACGTCGCCAGGGTTGGCTTCGAGCAACCTCGTTCAGACCAGAGGTACAAAACAACATACTGGATCTCCCTTCGATGGAGAGGCTCTTTTCGGAAAACATGTGGATGCTGCTCTCCAAGACGTAAAAAAGGACACAGACATGGCGAAGTCATTGGGGACGCTTCAATACCGCAAAGTTCCTTTTCGAGGAGCAAGGGATAGAGGGCTTCCTTCATACAGAGGAGGATACCAACAGTGTAGATACTCCTCTTATACACCTGCCACGCAGTTTTACCGTCTGCAGTACAATCAGCGAAAAGGTCAATCTGCTGCCTATTCTAAATCATCGCCCAGAGGCAGAGCAGGACGTCAGGGGAAGGATTCTTCAGGACGTCCATAGTGGCTTCCAGGCTCTGACTACTGTTCCTTCCCGACATCAAACACTTGTAGGGGGAAGGATTTCATTGTGCTTCCAAAATTGGCAACAAATAACAACAGATCGATGGATGTTCAACATAGTTCAGTTTGGCCATACGTTGGAGTTTGTTCATCCTCCTACAAACACCATTCCTCGCAGTCACATGACAAAACGTCTGCGTCTCCTGCACCTAGAAGTCCAAAAAATGTTACAGATGGGGGCAATAGAACCGGTTCCGTTATCTCAAAGAGGAAGGGGATTCTACTCCCGGTTCTTTCTAGTCCGAAAGACTGTCAAAAAGTGGGCCTCTCCTAGATCTAAGAGAGCTCAATACATATCCCATCAAACAGTCGTTTCGAATGATCTCCTTACAGGACATACTTTGACTTCTAAATTCGGGAGATTTCATGGCCACTTTAGACCTGGAGGATGAGTATTTTCACGTCCCCATTATCCATCGCACAGGAAGTTCCTTTGCTTTACAGTAGCCAAGAGCCACTATCTGAAAGAGACACGTTAGTGATAGATTCCTTACCTTAGAATATCCCCAGGCATCAGACTGGATCCGGAAAGTTTTGCTAGCAGTACCCCTGCGCGTCAGTAGGTGGCGTATTGCGGCTCTGCGTCCGACGCTGGCGTCGTAAACACCAAGATGACGTCACGGAGACCGGAGACTACTTAGGCGCCACCCATCTGCGCTGACGTCAGTTCTTTCTTTTTCTGTGCCAGCAAGCGCAGATCCGGTTAGAGCACGTACCTTAGTCACTTTTTGACTACACTTTTAAGACTTTTTGTCTACCTCTTTCTCCTTGGTGCACATAGGGATGCCTGGATTTAAGTCTTGTGGGGCCCGCCGTCGCAATATGTCGGTGGCGGACCCCCACGATGTCTGCCTGGAGAACGACCATGACTCCCGGGACTGTCGGGCCATGGCCCGAAGGCCTTGAGGGAGCGGCGCCGGAAGCTGCTGGAGGCCCGGGTCTCGTCCAAACGCCGTTCCAGGTCCAGGGACTGTTCCCGGGAACACTCGCGGAGCCATAGGCATGTCTCCTCAGGATCCAAGCCTTCGCCCTCTGATTCGGGTAAGCGACGATATAAAAAGAAGCTGAAGAAGCAAGTTCGCTCTCCAACATCCCCCCGTCGGTCCTCGGATGCGGACGAGGGGGACAGGCGTTCTGCCCCAGCGGCTCCTTCGGAGCCTGGGAGTCCCGCGGCTTACCCACCTTACCCGCGTCCGTCGGCGACTCCCGAACAGGTGCAAGAATTTCTTGTTACCATGGACCACCTGTTTAGGCCTCGGGCTCCCGCCGGCTCGCCTTCAGGCCCCGCGGTCCCGTGTCCGGATCCTGTGGGACCGCCGGCGGATTCAGCTTCGGCGGCACAGGATCCTGCGCCGTTGCCTCCCCCAGGAGGGCCATTAAGTGCGTTCCTGGGCCAGAAGTAGGGAGTGGTTGTTATTCCCACTACTTTCTGGTCCCCAAGAAGTACAAAGGGGTCCTGCGCCCCATTTTGGACCTCCGGTACGTCAATCGCTTCCTCCGGAAGGAGAAGTTCAAAATTTTAACTCTGGCTCAGGTCCTGGCTGCCCTCGACCCTGGAGACTGGATGGTAGCGTTGGACTTGCAGGACGCATATTTTCACATCCCCGTCCTGCCGGCCCACCGGCGTTACCAGCGGTTCACGGTAGGCAAGGAGCATTTTCAGTTTGCCGTGCTCCCCTTCGGCCTTACCAGCGCCCCTCGGGTGCTCAAAAAAGTGATGGCGGTGGTCGCAGCTCATCTGTGCAGGTCAGGAAACTCTTTCCTTACCTCGACGACTGGTTGTTAAAGGCGGGCTCGCCCCAGGCAGTCATCAACTACCTTCAGACTACGGCTGACCTCCTGCATTTGCTGGGGTTCTCCATCAACGTGCCGAAGTCGTACCTGAATCCCTCTCAAAAGCTCCCCTTTATCGGAGCGGTTCTGGATTCAACGCTGTTTCGGGTTTATCCTCCCGAGCCGCGAGTCCGGGATATTCAGGCTATGATTCCAATCTTTTAGCCTCTGTCCCGGGTTTCAGTCAGGATGACCCTCCGGCTTCTGGGCCTGATGGCCTCCTGCATCCTGCTGGTGACACATGCCCGATGGCATATGCGGGCTCTGCAGTGGGACCTAAAGTTCCAGTGGGCCCAGCATCAGGGCGACCTGTCTGATCATGTCCAGATCTCGGAGGACACTGCACGGCAATTGCAGTGGTGGCTCACGAATCGCGATGGGGTCAATAGCAAATCCCTCTCCCTTCGCCAACCGGAGCACACAGTGGTGACGGATGCGTCCCTCCTGGGATGGGGATGCCACTTGGGGGAGGCGGAGATCAGAGGCCTCTGGTCTCCAGCTGAGTCCCGGCTCCATATCAGTCTGTTGGAGCTTCGGGCGATCCGACTTGCACTGTAGGCATTCCTTCCCTCTGTCCGGGGAAGTGTGGTGCAGGTGTTCACGGACAACACCACCGCCATGTGGTATTGCAACAAACAGGGCGGGGTGGGGTCCTGGACCCTATGTCAGGAGGCTCTGCGCCTCTGGACATGGCTGGAACATCAAGGCATCACCTTGGTGGTTCAACACCTGGCAGGTTTTCTGAACGCCAGGGCGGACAAACTCAGCCACCGGTGCTTGATGGGTCACGAATGGCGTCTTCACTCGGAAGTGGTGCAAGGTCTCCTTCAGCAGTGGGGAGAGCCTTGGTTAGATCTATTAGCCACCGAAGAGAACGCGCAATGTCTTCAGTTCTGCACGTTGGAATTTCCAAGGCGGCACTCGCTAGGCGACGTTTTCGTCGCAAGTGGAGTTTCGGTCTATTGTACGCCTATACCACTTCTGCCCAGAGTGCTGAAAAAGATTCAGCGTGACTGGGCCCAAGTCATCCTTGTGGCTCCGGATTGGGCACGAAGATACTGGTATCCCGAGCTACTCAGCATGGCGACCGATCCCCCGATCCGACTGCCTCTTCGGGAGGATCTTCTGTCGCAGCAGCAGGGGACGGTTCTCCACCCAAATTTGTCCAGTCTCCACCTCCATGCGTGGAGATTGAGCGGCGACAGTTGACAACTTTTTATCTTCCTCCCGAAGTCTGTGATGTCATTCTGGCTGCCAGGCGTCCCTCCACTAAGACGGTATACGCCTGCCGGTGGAATAAGTTTGTGGCATGGTGCACAGCTAAGGCTGTTGATCCCCTTTCTGCCCCTCTTTCTGAAGTCCTTCTGTTCCTTTTTTCTTTGGCCCAGCAGGGCTATGCTCTGGGCACTATCAAAGGTTATCTTTCGGCCATCTCCGCCTTTTTAGCGCTTAGAGATCAGCCTTCTCTTTTTTAGTCCCCGGTTGTTAACCGTTTCCAGAAAGGCATTACGCACACGTTTCCTCCCGTGGCGTTCATAATACCTCAGTGGGACTTAAACATTGTCTTGACATATCTGATGTGCGCTCCCTTCTCCTTTGCGTCTTCTCAGTCTTAAGATGGCTTTCCTGGTAGCTATCCCCTATGCCACAAGAGTGAGTGAGCTCCAGGCTCTTTCTTCCAAACCTCCTTTCCTTTCTGTTCATCCAGACAAGGTGGTTTTAAGGACCCGTCCTTCTTTTTTGCCAAAGGTTGTCACGCCCTTCCGCATCGGGCAGACCATCACTTTGCTCACCTTCTTTCTGCATCCTTCAAACGGGGAAGAGAGGCTCCACCGTCTGGACCCAAAATGTGCGCTCTCGTTCTATCTGAAGCGCACACAGCAGTTCCAGGTGGATGACCAGCTCTTTGTTGGCTACGTGGGCGCCAAAAAAGGTCGGGCCGTGCACAAAAGGACCATCTCTCGGTGGGTCATTCTGTGCATCAAAGCATGTTACTCGTTGGCTAAGAAGGAGCCTCCTGTGGGGCTGCGTGCCCATTCTACCAGGGCAACGGCAGCCACTACTGCCTTGGGACACAGCGTTCCCTTGCAGGACCCTTGTCAGGCAGCTACGTGGGCCTGGCTGCACACGTTTACCAAGCATTACTGCCTTGACAGTCCAGTCCGGAGAGACGACTTCTTTGGCCGTTCTGTTCTCCGTGACGTTCTCGTGTAATCCTGTTCGCAGACCCACCACCGGGGTTGGTATTGCTGGGGTATCTATTCTAAGGTAAGGAATCTATCACTAACATGTCTCTTTCAGATGCACAAGTTACTACTTGTGTTACCATATATCTGTAAGAGACATTAGTTAGTGATAGATTCCTTACCGCCCCACCCATCCTCCCCGTTCTGCGAACTGATTCTAGGGTTAAGGTCATCCCTTTCAGGGCCCTAGTTTCTTGGCACCAGTGGTCAGTTTCTGGCATGGCTCTGCGTTCCTGGCACGGAAAGTCATGTACAGAACTGACGTCCACGTGCATGGGTGGCGCCTAAGTAGTCTCCGTGATGTCATCTCAGCTCTTACGACGCCAGCGACGGACACGGAGCCGCATGACGCCACCTACTGACGCGCAGGTGTACTGCTAGCAAAACTTTCCGTATCCAGTCTGACGCCTGGGGATATTCTAAGTTAAGGAATCTATCACTAACTAATGTCTCTTATAGATATATCTTTACACAAGTAGTAATTTGTGCTTCAATTCAAAGTCCTCCCTTTTGGCCTCAGATTGCCACTAAGAATCTTTACGAAAATTCTGGCTCCGGTAGCGGCCTTCCTCAGAAGACAACAGCACCAGGTGCTTCCCTACCTAGATGAGTGGTTAATAAAAGCCCCTTTCAAAAAAACAGCCAGGAAATCTGTGACAGCCTGTGCAAAGCTGTTCAAAGGTCTAGGTCTTACCCTCAACAGGGAAAAGTCAAGCTTGCGTCCTTCAAAGAACTGCATTTTTCTGGTAGCCGTATTGGACACGTCCCTGAACAGAGCATTTCCTTCACTGGAAAGACAAGCCACATTAATGTCAATAGCCCGTCTACTTCTAAAAAGAAGGTCACTTTCAGTCCGCCTCTACAAGTCCCTTCTGGGGTCCATTTCGTCCTGCATCCCTCTGATACCCAACTGCAGGCTACGAATGCATCCTCTTCAGGAGAAACTGGACTTACAGGGTCTTTCCAGGACATAATCACGGTAACTTCGTCAATGAGAGAAGCAGCCTCATGGTGGATTCACAAGGCAAGCATTTCTCAGGGCCTCTCTTTTCTGGTCACCCCACCTCCTCAGATAATTACAACAGACGCATCTCTGCAGGGTTGGGCAGCGGTCTTGCAGGAGTTCAAAATAAGTGGTCGATAGCAACATCATCATTGTCTCTTACACATCAATCTGCTGGAGTAAAGAGCGATTCGCCTAGCCCTGCAGGCGTTTCTTCCTAGAATTAAAAATTAATCGGTTCTGATCAGAACAGACAATACCACAGCCATGCATTTCATCAACAAACAGGGCAGCACGAGATCCCCACTGTTATCTGTGGAAGCTCAGAGTATCTGGGAATGGGCGATCCTACATGGGGTTTTGCTGAAAGCCGAGCATCTTCCAGGTAATCTCAACGATACACTAAGCATACTAAAGTCAGTCTACCATGAGTGGGAGCTGGATCAGAGGACACTAAACAGAATCTTCCGGGTATAGGGACAGACCGTCCATAGATCTGTTTGCGACACCGGAGAACAAGTAATGCCGATAATTTGCAAGCTGGCATCACCATGCGGGATCCTGGGGGAGTGCGTTTTCGATGGCATGGTCAGCTGCCTTTGTCTACGCTTTTCCCCCATTCCTATTCTCCCGAGGCTTTTCAGGAAGTTCAAGGCGGAACCCTGCAAAATGATCCTCAGAGCACCGTCCTGGCCTCACCACTACTGGTACACGGAGCTGCTTCTTCTGTCAGTGGATCGACTGATTCTCTTGGATCCTATCCCTTCATTGATGACGATGTCCCAGAGCCAAGTGCTGCAGACGGATCCCAAATCCCTTCAATTATCGGCATGGCTCCTGAGCACAGAGCGTTTCTCAACCTGAAACTGTCCACAGAGTGTAGAGACATCCTGTCCCAGGCTCGGGTTCAGAGTACGAACAAGACATACCGTATGAAGTGGAAGAGGTTCTATCTCTGGTGCCAAAAAGCGGGAGTTCACCCTTTCTCTTCCTCGGCGATCCTTCCTTACATCCTTTGCTTCGCCAAGGCTGGTTTAGCTCACGCATCCATCAAAGTTCATCTCGCAGCCATGTCTCATTTCAGAAGAACATCTTCTGGCCCTTCTCAATGACCGGCAAGGATAATAAAGCAATTTATGAAGGGGCTTTTCCGGGTTTTTCCTCCAATCAAACCTCCTCCTCCACTCTGGCACCTTAATTTGGTCTTGGCTCAGCTCATGAAACATCCTTTCGAGCCCATCTATAAAACGGAGTTAAAATTCCTTTCTTGGAAGGTGGCCCTTCTTTTGGCACTGACATCTGCAAGAAGGGTTAGTGAATTGCAGGCACTCACTATTCAGGAACCCTTTCTTCAGTTCAAGAATGATACAGTGGTTATTTGTACTAACCCCAAATTCATCCCTAAGGTGCCTTCGGACTTTCATCTGAACGAACCTCTGGTTCTTAAATCTTTTTTCCCTCAGCCTACCACACCGGCTGAAAAATCACTTCGCTCTCTGGACATTCAGCGTTTATCTCCAAAGAACTAATCACTTAAGCTCTTTGTGGCTTTTAGTGCTCCTCGTAAGGGTTTTCCCCATCTAAGCAAAGTATTGCACATTGAATTTCCAGCTCTATCCAGTATTTCCATCAACTGGCTGGGAAACCTCTACGTGGTAGTCTCTTACTTTACGGGCCTCTACGCTGGGGTACCTATACGGGATATCTGCAGAGCGGCTACCTGGAAGAGAATCCATAATTTTACCAGACATTACTGCCTGGATTCTTCAACGCGCAGTGATACTGCAGTGGGCCAAGCAGTCCTGAGGAACCTGTTTCAATAGCGTTGAGCTTTCCCTATCATCCCTCCTTCCTTTTCTTTCCTAAATTCTCACACATTCTTTGATAAATGTATTTTTTCTGGCTTTATTGTCTGCATATAAGCTTTGATGATGCCTTTTGTTTTCTCGCTACTTCTTTAAATTTTATGTAGGATCAGGCTTAATGTAGTCTCAATATTTTACAAAGACCAAATTGGAGAAATGGTTCCCATTTTCTATCTTGTTTGTTCTGTGCATTATGTACGGTTGTTCAAGACGATAAAAACAAAAAATGAGCTTATAGCTGCTAGCTATTCTGATTCAAGCATGTGAATTTTCAAAACTGGAGTAAAAAAACAAGTTACTTACCTGTAACTTTAGTTCTTCAGTATTTGAAACTTTCATAGATTCACATGCGACCCACCCTCCTCCCCTGGGAAAGCTCAACCTTCTGCTTGCTATGGTTATCCTATGGCACTACGGCTACGAAAACTGAAGGTTTGAGGTTCTCTCAGGAGGGTTCTAGAGGGACAGGCTGATCTGATTGGTTGTGTGTTTTATTTGGTCTCTTTTACAAAAAGAGGTGGATATATTACAAAACTGGAATGGGACTAGTCCTAGTTTCAAGTTTGTAATAGCTTTGCATTGCTATTTTTATATATACCAGGGACCCCATCTCGACGACGGGGAATGATTCAAGCATGTGAATCTATGAAAGTTTCCAATACTCAAGAACTAAAGTTACAGGTAAGTAACTTGTTTTTCTTCCTCAGCCAGCACCCACCCCTGAGCTTGGTGGTGCAGGCTTAGACTTCCCATGGCGCATTCCCCTCTGCTCCCACCAGATAGGGAATCTAAGAGGCTGGAAGCACTTGGGAATAAGATCTTTTCTTCAGCCAGCCTGGCAATGAACGGTGAATCCTGCATTCTTATTGGGCATTATCTCCCACTCCTTTTGGGGGACGGTTGTGCAAGTGCTGCCACAGGTCGCAAAGGAGTCCGTACTCTCCCAGGCAGTGAAGGACTGGAGAGATGCAGCAAAATTCACCATTAGGTGTGGCCTTGACACGACTGCCTCGCTGGGCAGAGCAGTTTCACCGATAGTGGTCGTACGGCACCCTGCCTGGCTGTAGGAAAGCAGGATCAGCCTTTATGGTTACTCCTGCTTTTTGCTTGGTGTCAGTATGTTTTCGACTAGTCTGACTGGCCGTCTTCAGCCAGGCTTGCTTGAATCCAGTGGCAAAGTGAGCAAGGGACTCACGTCTGAGCATACCCTGGCAACTTATGGCGAACAAAGCGGTACAAAAGGGGGTGGTGATGGACGGAGCATCAGAACCAATCAAACACTTACACCCAGTCAACAGATCTGGGTTTGATCCATCACCGTTCTCCGTGACTTTCTGGTGTAATCTTGTTCGCAGACCCACCACCAGGGTGTTGTTTCGATTTAGATACCCGTAAATGGGTTTCCCTGAAGCATGTCCTTATATAGGCACAATTCGCATTGCCCTTATTTAGGCATAGAATTTGAATTTGAATTTGAATTTTGAATTTGAATTTAAAAACATTTATTGAGCGCACGTATACCATGCGACCATAGTCCTTATTTAGGCATTAGCCATGCTAACCAAATACAGGCATGGTCACCTACATCCGTCCATCCCACGTCACAACGAGTTCTTAGAAACCAGACCCTTAAGCCGAACGGGACTTTCCTTAGCTAGGAATATTGATTTCTCCAAGAACTCATCTATTCTGCATGAACTACTATTGCTTAGGGGTTCATCCATGACGTCTTCCTCTGGCAGACTTTACGTCAATGCTAGCATTCCTAAGCACCTTCCAGGTATAAATATGCCTTCCCTTACCATGGCAAACCACGGCTCGACTCAGCAAGACTTGACTGCACGGTTCGCCACGGCAGGTTCGGAAGAGACCATATCCCGGTCTGACGCACTAACCAGACGCTGTCATCCCTGCTTGCAGAGAATTCAGCTTCCAGTGTTCTGACTCCCTTCGCGGGGTGTTAGAGTTTGAGACCCGGATAAAGATTCCCACCTCGCTCATTCTAAAGGTATGGGGCCGACTAGAACCTAGACGGTCTCTTGGCATACTAAACTTAGTATATACCATACTATAGAAAACAGCACCTACTTATTACCTCGTACTACACTTAGGTTAAGCACACTGGGGTAGAACTATTTAGAAGCATCAGACGAGTATTCACATTTTAGCCTGTGTTATTTATGTATGTATATATGAATATATGTCATAGCTAAAAGACAATGCTATTGCAGTATTATCTCTTCTTACTGCTTGCGCCGTGCGTATTATATCTTGCTTACTGTCTAACGATTATAACAGCTCATATCTCTTACACGAGAAACAAGACTGTTCAATAAACCCTTTTATTGAAACACCCGTCTATCTAGTTCTGTGTAACTCTGGAGAAACTAAGCATGCACGATTGAAACTGTTATCTGTTCTTTCCACGATTCTGAGACGCGTTCCGATTCTATGGGAAACAAAGTTGTCATGTTTATGCGGTTGTCAGAAACTAATTCCTTCTTCTTCATTCGAGAAGTTTCTAGTGACCTCTGAGTTAGCTGGCACACACAAGTAATTAAGTTTAATGTACTCGATAGGAGCATACTGACCTTAGTCCTATGCAAAAACTATAGTGTATATTATTCCAATGCGCAGAGCCTATAAGGGAAATAGGATCTACACTACAGGGGTTGGTATTGCTGGGGTATCTATTCTAAGGTAAGGAATCTACTTGTGTAACAATATATCTGTAAGAGACATTAGTTAGTGATAGATTTCTTACCGCCCCACCCATCCTCCCAGTTCTGCGAACTGATTTCTAGGGTTAAGGTCATCCCTTTCAGGGCCCTAGTTTCTTTGCACCAGTGGTCAGTTTCTTGCATGTCTCTGCAGTCCTGGTGCGGAAATTCATGTACAGAACGGACGTCAGCGCGCATGGGTGGTGCCTAAGTAGTCTCCGTGACGTCATCTTGGCGCATACGACAGCAGCGACGGACGCGGATCCGCACGATACCACCTTCTGATGCGCAGGGGTACTGCTGCCGAAAATGTTCCGGATCCAGTCTGATGCCTGGGGATATTCTAAGGTAAGGAATCTATCAACTAAGTAATGTCTCTTACAGATATATCGTTACACAAGTAGTAACTTGTGCACCTGAGCTTCATTCTTGCCGAAGGTGGTGACCCCATTCCATCTGGGTCAATCAGTTGGGCTGCCCACTGTTTTTGCTCACCCGCATCCCTCTAAGGAAGAGGAGCGTCTCCACCATCTGGACCCAAAAAGAGCATTGTTGATCTTCCTTGAACGCACAAAAGAGTTCCGGGTGGGCAACCAATTCTTTGTAGGCTGCGTGGGAGCTAAGAAATGTCGGGCAGTGCAGAAACAGATAATTTCTTGGTGGGTCATTCTCTTCATTAACATCTGCAACGCCCTGGCTAAGAGGCAGCCCACCTGAGGGATTGCGAGCCCATTCCACCAGAGGGAAGGCTGCAACCACGGCGTTGGCTCGAGGTGTTCCAGTCCTGGACATCTGCCAGGCCGCCATGTGGGCATGCGTTTAAAGTAGTCATTAGGGGTGATTGCCTTGGTGCACAGGCGGGTATGCGGAAGCAGTTGGAAACAGACCTCACACGCATTGAAACTGACCTGCTCCGAAGAGAGGGAGAAGCACTGGGGGGCAATGCTAGGACTCTGGAGCACGAAAGAGAAGAACACTCCAGATTGCTAAACCGGCTCCGTAATATAAATTATGCAGCACACTCAGAGCGCACCCACCACATGGGGGGCAAACCTGGCAGGTTGTTGTCCTGGCTGATACGGCAGGAAGCCACCATTGCGCCTTTGACACTAATACACAATACACAGGGAGTCATGGTATATACCCAAAGCAAAATACATCGCACTTTTGTGGAACACTATTCCATGATGTACAGATCTTGTTTGACGGCTACAGATGTAGACATACGACACTTTCTTTCTGCCATAACACTGCCACAGCTGACGGAACACCAACAGGAGGAACTAGGTGCTCCCCTGTTGTCTGAAGAAATAAGGGATAGCATTTCTTCCCTCTCAAATGGTAAAACGCCTGGTCCGGACGGACTGCCGGCTGAATTTTACGAGGCCTACTCGGATATATTAATACCAGAACTGCTGCGGGTATATGAAGAGGCCCTAGAGCACTCTACGCTTACACCTACACAAAATAAGGCCACGATGATCTCTCTACTAAAACCGGGTAGAAGCCCTGAACTCCTGGGCTCTTATCATCCGTTGGCTCTGTTAAATACGGATTATAAAATCCTGGCTTCCACCTTGGGTAAAAGAGTGGCCCCGTTGGTACGGACTCTGGTACACGCTGACCAAAACGGATTTGTTCCTACCAGGTGCACCTCCCTGAATATTCGCAGGCTATTCAGAATTCAAAAGTACGCAACAGTAAACTGGCCTCGAATTGGCTGTTTAATACTTGATCTGGAGAAGGCCTTTGATTCGCTGGAATGGCCCTATCTAGCAGCGGTCCTGCGTAAGTACTGGTTGGTCGATGGATATTTACAACTGGTGCAGCTATTGTATCAACGCCCTACAGTGCGGGTTTGAACGGGTAAGCTACTCTCTGATACAATTAGGGTTAGGCGCGGAACCAGGCAAGGGTGCCCGCTGTCCCCGTTGCTTTTTTCTCTTGCCATGGAGCCTTTAGCGGCTCTCCTCCGTGAGGGTGGAGCGGATTGGGGCATCCCCTTGAGTGACGGACTTCAAACGGTGTCCCTATACGCGGATGACTTGCTGTTGTACATAAGAGACCTACATGCAATACCGCCGGAGATATCTGCATTGTTCCGTAGCTTTGAGGAAGTGTCAGGCCTTAGGGTGAATTGGGCTAAATCAGGTGCCTACTCTTTCAATGAGGACGTGGCTATGACAGATATAACTTTTAATGAGATTTCGTTGGCTTGGTATCCAACCACGTTCTGATACCTGGGTATATATATTTATAGGTCACCAGCAGACATACTGGAGGGGAACTTGATGCGTGCCATTTCCTCAATAAGAGCACAGATGCAATTCTGGAAGTCTGTACCGCTTAACGTAATGAGCCGCATCACTTTAACTAAAATGATAGTACTACCAAGGCTATTGTATTATTTTGCAAACTTTCCGGTATATGTCCCAGTAAGACTGTTTTGATAACTGGAGGGATTAACCCGAAGTCTAATTTGGAGTACAGGGCGGCCCAGGATAGCACTGCGGAAACTATATGCGCCACCAGAGAATGGAGGCTTAGCAGTTCCCCACCTGGAACTATATTACTTAGCTGCGCAGTTACAATGGGTTACAAAGTGGTTAAGCGGAAAGAACTTGGCAGACACAGCGACCGAGACGACACTATGGACGCAAAACCAAGTTCATGGATTGTTTCATCCACTGGTGAAAATCCCCCGCCCGACACAGCTACACATTGAGTTGGCTCACAGATGTTATAAGAGAAGCCTTCAGCTTACAAAAGGCACGATCCCCTATGCCCCAGTACTACCGATTGTCGGGACACCCAGCGGTAGAGACTCTATAAATGATACAGTACTGGTGCCCTGGTCCTAAGCGGGGGTGGAGACGCTAGGAGACTTATATGCAGAAGGTACCTTGTTACCTTTTGCGACACTAACGGCGGATACTGGTTTACCGGCGGGCCAGTTCCTTCTGTATGCAACCATCACACGGACGTTGACACTAGCATGGGGAGACATAACTAATGAGCCACCGACACATCAATTGTTGCAATACTTGCATGTAATGGGGGAGGGATCACACGTGATACATTGGTTAGTACAAGCCCTACTCACCCACGTATTACGACCACTACAGAGACTTTGTGAGTGTTGGACTGTGGATAGGGGCCATCCCTGGACTGATAAGGAGTGGGAACGCGTTCAAGCAAGTGCCACGCACATACCACGCAATTCACGATTTAAGCTCAGCCAGACCTATATACTACATAGGGCGTATCTTTCACCAGATAAGATTAATAAGTATTTTAACATCAACACTTCCGAAAGCCCGAGATGTCGTCTCTTAGGTGCTGACTTATTACATATGCTATGGTCTTGCCACCTGCTTTTACCTTACTGGCGCACACTATTAGATATCCTCACGAATTGCACTAATGTTGAAGTGCCAGCCACATGGGAGGTTTGTATCCTGGGATTTTACAAACGCACCAAAGCTAACAAAGTAAGTTCCAGATTCCGAGACCTAGGCCTAATAGCAGCGAAACGGCTGATAACTAAGAGGTGGAAGTGCAAAGACCCACCGGAAGCATCACACTGTTTGAAATCATTAAAAGTATGGGCACAGACAGAGAGCACCACCCTACACAGGGAAGAAACGGCAGGGCTGCGAAAATATCCCATAGCGCATGCCTGGGATGATATGCTCAAAACCCTTACACGCTCTGATACTACACTGTAGACAAAATTTATGCAACAAACGGGGGCTAGTACCTGACATGTCACAAGGTAGTAGAAGGCACGTCACAGCCCCATGATACTTTAATACCGGAGGTTGGTTAAGCCACAGAACTCGCATTCCTTACAGAACAATACATAGACATGGCTATTACCACGCGCTATACTAGCATCCATACAGCAGAATATACAGCAGGAACAGCAACTCGCACCCGCCACCCATACACAGGCCTAGCCAAGATTACACTTCAACGATACTCTACATACTAGTCGCATGTAATTTCGAACATTCAATATCTCTTATTTGGATTTTTGTATCCTTTTCTTTGGGTTTTTATTAGATGTGATTATATTGTTATATCACAAAACGGAAAATAGATATCTGCTATGCGACACTATATGTGGTAATTTCAAAGTTCACATGTGTATTAAAACTGTGCTCCTGTACGTGTTGATATGTTCACTTAAACGATTGCAGTTATATGGGAACGCATTGGGTAGACACATTCCGACCCTCGATTGGAGATGACAGTATGTATAGGCTATCGATGCCCATGATCCTTGATAAATGCACAAATAACCATGCACTGTAGATGTAAACTATACCGGAAATCGTAAGTCAGTAATGTACTGATCTATGCTCGCAATGGCAAAAATGGATAATATTGTTAATTATGCAATATGCATTGACACTTGAAATTCATGTAATAAAGAAAAAAATGCAATAAAGATATTTAAAAAAATCAAAAAAAATCAGAAGATAGATCCCTCACGCAATCGAATGGGTGTTATGCGTCATCATAGGGCTTTGATCCTCGTGGGGTCAGTGCTGCAATGCCCCACGGGCACTGCAAGAAGACTCTCTGGGGCAGAGCTTCACTTTTTTGCCGTTATGATTAGGTGACCTTAATAGACACACTGAAATTGTTGCGGTTCAAAATATCCCATTGACAACACTCACACTCTTGTTTTTAGTCCTGCCATAGGGACCGCTAGTTGAACAAGTTACTTAACTTCAGTAATGCATTATCTGGTAGAGATAATATCTAGCCACAGATTCCTTACCTTTGAATTCCTCAGGCTTCATGCTGGACCCGGAACTTTTGCGTGGGAAGTACTCCTTGGCCATGCCAACGGGTGGCTCCATTCAGCTCAGCGTCGGCACCATTATCATCGGCTATGATGTCATGGTCACCTATATAGACACCGCACAGGCACACGGCCGTCAGTACTTTTCACTAGGGTTTCACCATGAAGTGACTGACTTCAATGTGCGTCATAACCAGGGCCCAGATACAGGGAACAACCCTAGCCCTAACCAATATGTCCGCAGAGCGTGGAGGCATGGGTAGGTCTGTAAGGAATCTGCAGCTAAATATTGTCTCTACCAGATAACGCGTTATCAAAGGTAAGTAACTTGTTCATCTGAGACTTCTAGTTACAGATTCCTTACCTTTGAATAGATACCCAAGCCATACCATCCTGGCGGTGGGCTGCGGACAAATTGACTAAACTAAGAAGTCCTGCAGGACCAAATGGGCGAAATGCGTCGTGGCTGTATCAGTATTATCTTCAAAATATTGGGCGATGTTAGCCGCTAGCAAATTGCGAAATGGTGCGTCTAATAGCAAATCTGGTTTCAGTCGCCAGGTTGGAATTGGCGGGTGAGGGTGTTCCCATAGGATCTCTAAGATGTGTGGGTTGTGATCAGAGTGTGTCCTGCCCAGATAGTAAGGTGCTGATATATTAGGAAGTAGTGTGTCCGAGAGCATATATCGGTCTAACCGCACATGCAAATCGTGAGCTCCAGAGTAATAGGAATATACCCTGTCATGGGGATTGCGGTGTCGCCAGGCATCTCTCAAATGCCATTGTGTTGCCCAACTAGTTAATGCCTTCATGGTATGTGCTTGTACGTGGAAGTGGTGGGAAATCTAGTGATACGTCAAGTACACTATTGTAATCACCCCCCAGCAACATGGGAACATCGTGCCATGGTGCCAGAATATTTGACATAGTGCCGAGAAAGGTAGCCTGTTCTGTATTAGGAGCATAGAGGGATACGATCACGATATGTCGGCCATCCAGCGTGCCCCTAACCACAACATACCTGTCCTCCGTATCTATTAATGACTTTGTGATGGTGAGTGGAACCCCTGGCCTCACCCATATTAGCGCTCCTCGCGCAAAAGCCGAATATCCTGTGGCATACAATTGACCACGCCAGCGTCGGTGCAATCGTGTAATTTCTGTTTTGGCCAGGTGAGTCTCTTTTAGGAGGGCTATTTGTATATGATGCCGTTTAAGGTAGGAATATATCTGATACCTGCGTGATGGTGAATGCATGCCTCTCACATTCCACGTGCCAATCTTAAAGGAAGACATAGACTCTACAGTGCGCCAAATGTTTATGTGCCTGTATTGGCCCAGCAGTTATGTGCATTGCAGATAACCTGATGTCACCCAGCCTACCCAGCATGTTTACCTGTAGGGTGTTACTCTGCATACATCGACATACAGTAAATGATATCTCATAATAAACCCAAAACAAAAATATAATCGCAGATAATTCCAAAAGGGCAAAAATGCAACTAGCAATCACCCAAACTCTCAATGGAGATAACAGTCTAGACAATCTAGGGGGGTGAGCTGCGTGTTGCTCTTTGTTAGCTTACAGTACATGTATTTAGCGTCCTAGAGGCTCCCCGTCAGCAGGCAAAATATCATATAAGTAAGGCAGTTCGTGTATAGCCGCTCAGGAGCATTTATCAAGCAAGCGGTATATAAGTATGTCCATGTGTTAGCAGCAGTGTTCCTGAGCAGGGCTCGCCTCCCCTCCACATGGCAGGATGCTAACTTTGGCCCCATCTAAACAATTAAAGTCACAGTGACAACCACTGCAGATGGTTATATTGCTAGGGGCTGCGCGCTCCCACATATATACACCCCAATACCTTAAACCTCGGGCTATGCAGAGATAGGGTTTCGCATGGTTCATATTAGCGTGTCTGCAGTCTGCGGGGTGACATCTAGCTGTTCAGTTGAATTTTGCGAGTCCGGGAGGTCATATATTCGCTCCTCATCACTAGATAGGCCCCTTTGACTGGAGTTGGATGCGTCTTCAGCTACCAGAGAGCCGCTTAATTCTGCTATCGCTTGTAGGTTGTCTCGTTGACCGCTGAGCATCAGGTCTGAGTGTGGGCCTACAGTCGGTGAAGGTGGTGTCCGCATTTCCGCCGCTCAGCGTTCTCTGCGGCGGCGGCGAAAGGGGCCCTTTAATTTCGGCAGTGTTGCCGTCACGGCAGCGTCCCGGGGTCTCGCAACAGTGATGGTATCTAGCTAATCCTCTGCCTCCTCCGATGTGTTAAAGAAGTGTGTTTCGTCGCTTGCAACCACCCGTAGACGTGCCGGGAATAACAGGGAATATTTCAGGTTATTTTGACGAAGGCGTTTCTTGACTGCCATGAACGAGAACCTCTGACGCTGTACCTGGATAGTGTAGTCCGGAAAAAACATTATCTTGTGATTGTCTATGTGAATATCTTGGAGTTTTCTGGTTTCCTGCAGAATGGCATCTCGGTCCTGATAGATTAGGAGCCGGAGGAGCAAGGGCCTCGGGTTCGATACGGTAGGAGGGGGTCTTGCTGGGACTCTATGCGCACGCTCTATGACAAAGTGTGGCGAGAGGGACCCCGCAGGCAAAAGATCTCTAAGCCAGTTCTCCATGTGCGTGGTGAGTTCCCCTCCCTCCCATCGTTCCGGTACACCTACTATGCGTACATTATTGCGTCGTGCTCGTCCTTCCGCATCCTCGGCTCTATCTTCCAGAAACTCTACACGGCGCAACAAATCTTGTACATTTTTATCTGTTTGTGTCACTTGCGGCTTAACGTCGTTAAGCGTGGTCTCCAGGACAGTGGTGTGGTTCGTTAATTTACGGTGATCGGCATGCAGGTGAGTGAGATCAATGGCCACCTTGTCAATTTTAGATTCTAGGGAGGTGCGAGTCTGATTGATAGTTGCTTCCAGACGTTCTACTGCAGCGAGCACCGCATCCAGCTTGTTTGCGGCCTGGTCTGTAAGTCCCTGTTTCGCCATCTTGTCCAACTTCGGCTTGGACAGCGACGGCACGATCTGCGCTCCTCCTGCACCAGCCCGTGTCCGGGTACCACCCGACATCATTCGCAGTGTCTGTACACCTTTACTGCTCCACGCCGAACAGGACCTCCACGCAACGTCCCTAGGGCGCTGATGTCATAGCAGGTCCCCTTCAACTCCAACAAGCCGTGTTCAGCAGTCACTTCACAACTTACAGCCCTAACAGCGGAGCTGCTCCATCTCGCATCCGTGTCTCCTCAGCAGTGCAGTTATCGGCCGGGCCGCGCAGCCACTCAGATCATCTTGGGTAGGGGTGCATCAAGTCATCTCAACGAGAGATCACGTTCGGTTGACCTTGGAGGCGTGAGTCTCCGCGGGTACCACCCGAGCAGTCCGCAGACGCACCCTTGGTGACTGTGCAGTGATCTCCAAAACAGTAACCAGCACTACTCCGCCGCCCCAGGTTGTGATACTAGATCGCTCTAGTATTCTCACAATGGTAGCTCTGGGGGTGCCCCACTTGCATGGGCTTCAGGCAGTGAGTGCGCCAAGTAAAGGTGCCGTTTAATCTTTGTCTCACAGCTCTCTAGGATTGCATCAACAATTTGCTTCCCATTATTAGGCCTGTGGGGAAATCTGATACATCGCCCAGACTTAGGAGTGTGTCGGTTCAAAAAACTAGTTTTTGGTGTTAAACAGGCAGCTCTGCAGAGGTAGTGCCCCCCATGCGGCGCCGTGCCGCGGGGCCAGGGGTAGCGGTATGTGTCCAAGAGGTACCAACACGGCCGATCCCCGCCTCCTCACCGCAATAGCCAGCAACCCCGTCCGCAGAGTCTCACTCCGCCGCAGCCCGCCGGTAGCAGAACAGGGGCTCCTGCCGTATCGCGTCTCACCTTATTAAACGTATGCATGGGCGGCAGGGGATGAATATTTGCAGCTCTCGTGGTGGCCCGGGGGACCCCCTCTCGCAATCGCTCCGCATGAGCAGCGGCAGTGTAGATGGCCCAACCCGTGTACCTCTTCACCGTGTTTCCCTGGGTGGCAGCAGGGTCGGAAGAAAGTATACTCCAGCTCCGTACGGGCGGCTACACAAGGGCTCCCATCTTTTCCCACCTCATAGCAGCTGGCAACGGCATTGCATCAAAGCCAGCACTTGCAGCCCTCCTCCGTCGGGTGAGAGTCTTCTGCTGCGATCGCGACGGTAACAGCTACGTGGGCGGTCCGGACGATGTCTCCGCTCACGTCTCACTTCTCACGTCTCGACAGTTCATAGGTGGGGCAGGGTCTCGCAGTCGGGATCGGGTGGATGGCACAACAGGGTTCTCGACCACATCCCGTCGTGGACTTGAGTATATTTATTCGGGCGAAGTCTCAGCCTGAGGCCTGCTCCCAGCGATGCATCGTAACTGCGCCATCTTCTGCGGCCTTGTGGGCGGGGCCAAGCCCTGGACTCGCGTAGTTGGAGGTGTCCCCTCTAGGAGCAGACATCCATCGCCTCCCTCAATCGGAAGCCATACAGCGGGGTCCAGGCAAGCCACAACCAGCAACGGTGCTTCAGCGCAGAATCCCGCTTAAGCTGTGCCTAACGACAGCCTTCATACACGGCTGCATTCGGAGAACCGGGCCTGTAAGGGGGAGCTTCCGGCGGAGCTCTACCCAGACACATCTGCCTCCATTGCGGCCGTAGCCACGCCCGAGGGATCTATCTTCTGATAAGGAAGATTTTCCCAATCACAATGCATTCTATCCCCGCTTTTTTCTTTTCTCTATAGGAACAGCCACCCTTCTTCTGCGTGTTCACTCTATCTACATAATGGCTGCCTCTCCAGCTCCATCTAGTTTGTAGGAGAGAGTGCACGATCTTCTTTGGCAGCAGGCAGACACCAGCCTGACCTGTGGAATTCCACTCTTCCTTTCCCAACCACATTTCATGTTTGTGATGGATGTGTCACTGCTTGATTTGGAGGGGAGGGGGGAATCACTTGGGAGAGGTGGAGATTTGAGGTCCCTGGGCTCCGGTGGTGAGCCAGTTTCACATCAGTCTTTTGGAGCTTCAGGAGATCTGCTTGAATCTGAAAACCTATGTGCCATCCATCAATGGGAGGCTGGTGCAGATCCTCACAGACAACACAACGCCAAGTGGTACTGCTACCAGCAAGACGAAGTAGGGTCATGTTCCTGGAAGCCCAGCATCTGTGGGGGTGGCTGAGCCAGCAGAATATCTTTCTGATAGCTAACCATCTAGCAGGCTCTTTGAACTCCAGAACAAATGTCCTCAGTAGTCATTGACTAGCACATCACAAGCGGCATCTCCATCCCAAGATGGCAAAGGCATCTTTGATCAGTGGGGCATGCCTTGGCTAGATCGGTTTGCTACCATGGAGTATGTGCAGTGTCAGACCTACTGTGCACCTCAGTGTCCTCCAGGAAAGTTACTGTGTGATAATCTATAGTAGAACACAGGTCTCCTCTGTGTGTTACTGTTGCTACCTCTCCTCCCTCAACTTCTGAAGAAGATCAGGGTAGACTGGGCCCATGTGTGAAAAAGTGGGTTTCTGTTGTAGTAACCCTACCCCCTCCCTTTTTTTTGTTGTTGCCAAACTACTGATGCTGTTTACAAAGCACCACTGTGTTGACTGTCAGCGCCATGTAGAAGGCCATTTTACCCACTCAGTCCTGCAGGTCTTTCCTGTATTAGTCCATAGCCCAGACCCTCCGCTTTTGGGGGATACTGTAATAGTATCCATTGTTAAGGTGAGGAATCTGCAGTTAAAGCCCCTGTTTATTACCATACCAAAAGCACAATGCTCATCAATCTATGCCAATGAATATTAAGAGACTGTTTTGGCTCAAGTTATGAGGAAATACAATTTATGGAGTGTGAGTTGAATGTTTGGGTATCCCTTGAATTATTTTGATATGCACAGTGTTTTCTCCTAGTAGCGTACTTTATGATTGTAATCATATCACCCTTGTTATCGATGCCCCTGTTTATCCCCGTCCTCCAAGTACTGTAAGGTTAGATAATGTTTTGTTTTTTTGATAATCAAATTTTTATTGATTTTAAACACTTACAAACAGTTCAGCAAAATCACGGATCAGATAATGTATTTACATTATGTATTCATCACATACTGTTGGGTTGATAAGTATGTGAATCTTTTTCCTATGTCCTTCTTATTTTGTATTTTTAATTGCTTACATACTGTAAAGTGTTAGGAATTTAAAATGTCCGATTTTTAACTTCTAAGTGTATTTTTTCTAATGTTACCTTATCCCTTCATTGACACATTCCTTGTTTTTGGCTTGAACCAATAATGGCTGATATGCCTGTGTTGCAAGCCTCGTTCTCGTCAGCAGCCATCATAAATAGTGTAATCGAATGGGTTGGCATTGACGGTGCACTGCTGCCCACGCTATTAAGTCTGGACCTGGCTGGCCAGATTAAGTATCGCCTGACAATATTTCACTTGATGGACTTGTTGAAGTTTTCACACAGAGGAGACTGCTGGGGAAGTTCATCATATTGAGCCCTGCTTCCTCCTTTTGTTAATCCCCTGGATGGTTATATATAGAAGAGGAGGAGGCCTGACGAGGCTTGCAACAGGAGGGTGTGTGTGTGGTTATATATATATATATATATATATATATTACCTACTGGCGGTCGCCAGTAGGTAGTTATAGTTAGGACCCTGCTTCCATAGGAAATCCGCAACATTCTATTTTGAATAACTTTGGCGCCGGTTGACGAATCCTCGCGAAATTTTCAAAACTAATGGGGCGCTACGCTCCGCTCCTACCCTGAAAGTCTCGGGGTGATTCGTCAAGCGGGGGCTGAGAAAAAAGGGGGGTCCCAAAACGCGTTTTCCCCATGCATTTTTCCATAGGACCTTTAGACACAGCTACAGCCCGAACGGCTGAACAGAATTACTTGTAATTTGGCAGAGAGGTAGCCATAAGGTCAAGGAAGTGCCTTTTGTAGGTCTGGTGTAAATCTGTTCAGTAGTTCCTGAGAAAATAGCATTTAAATCAATATATATATCTGTGGCAGCGCTCCGTGCGCTTACCGTGCGCTTACGGTAAGCTTACCGTACGTGTACGGTGCCGTGCGCGAGCGCGTTTCTGATTGGTTGTTAGATCAAAGTAAACATTCGAATCGGTCGAAACCAGGAAGTGTCGGCCGCCATTTTCTCTCTCGCACTATGAGGGGGGGGAGGAAAAACAAACTTGGATAACATGAAAAGGGGCAGGCTAGACAGCTCCTAACCACCTAGCCTTGGTTAGGGTGTCCACATTTCCCCCCCCCCCCCGTGTGCAAATGGTGCCCGCCGGGCACCTTTTGTGCATGGCATATAGTAACGTTTGAACATTTAATAGATAACCTATCACAACGAAGCGCATCATATGTCCTCCGTGTGCGGACGGTGCGCGAAGCGCATCGTGCGCACATGGCCCATCTAGCGTAACGTGGGCACGGCACTAACTGCGTAAAGTGGGCACGGGTGCGCGAAGCGCACCGCGTGCTCACTGTGCGCGCACGGTGCGCCACGCGCACCGTGCGCGCACGGAACGAACTGCGTGAAGTGGGCGCGCACGGCACGAACGGCGTAAAGTAACTTAGCATTTAAAAAAACGTACAAATTCACTGAAAAAACCATAGGTTTCACACACGTTATAGTTAGGAATTAGCATTTAAAAAACCTTGCAAATTCACTGAAAAAAACGTAGGTTTCACACAAGTTATAGTTAGCTGTACATTTCACTCGTAAAAAACCAATGAAATTCCACGTTATAGTTAGTGCAGGCAACCATAACTCACGCGACCGCAATCCTCTGCTGATGCTAATACGGTATTTAGACACTTATTTGCCCATGTCTTCTTCCATTAAATTTTAGCTATATATATATTACAAATATTTTTTTTTCATAAAGACACATATGTCATCAGCAGAGGATTGCGGTCGCGTGAGTTATAGTTGCCTGCACTAACTATAACGTGGAATTTCATTGGTTTTTTACGAGTGAAATGTACAGCTAACTATAACTTGTGTGAAACCTATGGTTTTTTCAGTGAATATATATATATATATATATATATATATATATATATATATATATATATATATACACACACACACACACACACACACACACCCTCCTTCCTCTTCCTCCTCTTTTTCTTCCTCCTCCTCTTTTTCTTCCTCCTCCTCTTCTTCCTCCTCCTCCTCTTCTTCCTCCTCCTCCTCTGTTTCTTCCTTCTCCTCCTCCTCTTCCTCCTCCTCTTCCTCCTCCTCTTCCTCCTCCTCTTCCTCCTCCTCTTCTTCTTCTTCCTCCTCTTCTTCTTCCTCCTCTTCTTCCTCCTCCTCTTCTTCCTCCTCTTCTTCTTCTTCCTCCTCTTCTTCTTCTTCCTCCTCTTCTTCTTCCTCTTCTTCTTCCTCCTCTTCTTTTTCCTCCCTTTCTTCTTCCCTCTTCCTTGTACAATGTTTTCACTGTGTGTTTCTTCACTTTTGGGACCCCCCTGCACAATAATTGTGGTCTGGTATGAGACTATGTATATGTCATATTTTATATGCTTTGTCAGTTACGAGTACATGTTTAACTTATTTGATATTAAATCACTATTGACACCATAACTTTGGTCATTGTGTGTGCATTATTGCTTGCCATTTATCTATACAGGCATATTTGTAAAAGTATATGAAGGGATCTAAGGTTCACCATTGTTTTGTTTATATATTATAAGCCCCGGTTCCTGTTGGCATAAGGGCAGTTCTTGTTGCTTGGATAATCTTGGCGAGTTGTCCATATTTTCTTTGTGATATTTTTTTTTTTGAAGATGGAACACTAAAAAGGGAGTGAATCCCATTTTGTTTTCTAGCGTTATGTAAAAGGACTAGATTCAAATGTCAGAATCCAAGTGCGGGTGGCTGAATGTGTTCATCTGTTGGAGTCAAATCAATAAATTCAGAGGAAAAAAATCCCGAGTGGTTTCCACAGGGTCCAAGTAACTTTCTCTATGCTGTTTTTTATTAAGAAATTACAAGTAGCAAGTGATCATGACTCAGTACGATATAGAAACATTGGGTCAGGTTAAAAGAAATGTGTGTAGCTCTTCCGTATTGGTATCAAGTCTTGCATCATTGTTTAAGACTCAGATGTATTTGAGAATATATATATTTGTTAGGTGTCTTAACTTCATACATTACTCTGTTGTTCAAGAAGTAACCCTATGTATGGTTAGCAGCCCTTTTGAAATTGCTATTTACATTTCATAAACAATCTATTTTTTTCTTTGAAGATCCTTTTGACTTGAATCATAATCTTGGTGCTGGAGTCTCAAGAAAAAGTAAGTGTAATTGAAACATATAACAAAAAATATTTGTAACTGTATCAAAATAATACTTAATGCATATATGGTTTTCTTTTATCAATAGTGACCAATTTCATCATGAAGGCATTCATCAATGGGAGAAAGCTGTTTGGCACACCTTTCTATCCACTACCTGGAAGAGAAGCTGTAAGTTTGCCCAACACCCAAGTAGCTTTTATGCATGTTAGAATGATTAGTTGCTGCAATCTGTTAAAACTGAAATGTTCACATTACAGGTAATATATCATATCACTTTTGGATATGTATAACTGTTCTACTGTTGAATTTTGAATTCTTACTAATCTAATCTTTGGAACAGCCTACATATTGCATATAATGCAGTGTCATAAGCCAACCTAGAATACACTATGACTGCACTACACTTTTGCAGCGTGATCTTCCTGGATTGCCATGCTGTGCAGTATTCTGCCATCCAGTGCTTTGATCCAAAAAGTCCCTCATTTTTTTTTCTCCTCCTTTCTTCGATTAGTAGGTGTCTGCACCTGTCCTCCCCCCCCACCCCAATGACTGCAGACGCACCTCTGAACCTGAAGCCCCAGTGTGTGGTCGCCATTTTCAGATTCTTCTTTCCTCTTAAGTACAGTCCAGGTGGAGAACACCAAATATTTCAAGGAAGACACCTTGTTGACAAGGAATAGCTCCAGAGACTGAGGAAAACCTCAGAGAATTGCAGGTTTTATCTACTGGGCTTTAACCACAGTTTCGTAAAATAAGCAATAGTATGGTGGTGTTGGTGGGAAATTTCTCTCTCAGACCTCATAGTAATGGAATAATACCCACCATGTGCCACCACAAGTTCGGAAAGCTTAACTTTGACTGAGAAAGCCGGGTGGTCTTATTTTCTTTGACCCTATCAACATAGGGTTAGTTCCCCTATGAATTTTCCCCCCACACATTCTGTTTTTATCATTGGGAGGCTCCTGCTTCCCCCGAAGCCACTACAGACAGCCAAAAAACTTAGTGCATTTCAGCCCCGCAGGGTATTATGGGGCCTCCCTTAAGGGGGTGTCAATATTTAGTAAGAAGCTCTGGTCGTATTCTTTTGATGCTGCCATGCAGCCTCGCGGCTTTCTCTTTTTTTGTTTTTGTTGAGATGCCCTTTCCCACCTGGCCACCCCACATGGTGTCCTTCATTTAGGGCAGCCTGGGAAGGCCACTCCTGAATGCCCCGGCTGGCTCATCGCCCAGCTCACATTCTCCTTTGCCGGTGCGGGAGTCAGCAGTGCTCTTTTTCCCTGCCCGCTCCATGTGGGCAGGGTGTCTACTTTGTGTTGGCCATCCCGCTTCCCCCAGACATGGGCACAAGAAGTGTGGGATGGGAAGGGGGCATGGCACTGCAGCACTTCCCCTTGATCCTTTTGGGTAGATGGGCCTCTGGAGCAATGGGATTCCGGAGCTCTAGGGAGGGGGGGGGCGGGGATCCAACGCTCACCCTTTCCCAGGGCTCATTCAATATTAATGATTCTCTCATCGACCCCTGGACCCTGGCCCATCCCAGGGATATTTTTCACTTGCTCCATGTGCTCCTTTGGATGGGGGTCAAAGATCAGATCCATCTCACTTCGATATCTCGGACCCTGTCAGGACATTTAGCACAATCTTGTGCTCCTTTTGCTCCTGGTGGCGAGCCCTGGCCAACTGAATCCTTTTCCTCAGGCCTCCTGGTCCCTAAGGCAGCAAATCTTGCAGGGAGCTGGTCCCTCTGGCTCCTTGCACCAGCCTTTCTTCTTTTGCTTATCCTCTTCTTGCCTCCTGTGTGGTGAAGAAGTTCAGGTCTTCCCCAAACTGGCCCTTAGAGGATTGCTAGGGACCCCCTGGTTCTGGGATCAACTTAGCCCAGTGGGTTCCTCCTTCAGGATCTCCAAGGCTGCCCCAGTCCAGTACCAGTGTCCAGCTGCAACAAAAAGTACTCACTCTCACTTGTGTAAGAGTTTTTAAATTGGGACAGAAAGTTCTATAAGCCAGGAACTCATGGCCAATCCTAGGGTGCCATATCACCTCTCCACCCCAGTCCCAACCCTCCTGCACAGACTGCTGGGACAATTCAAGATGGCGCCATCCTGGAGTCCCTGGTCACATCTCCTGTAGGGCCTTCATCTCTGCTCCTTGCTAACATCACTGCCAGGACATTTCCCATCAAAATTCCAAAGAGAAAGCCCTCTTTTGTGGCCTGGGCTCCCTCCTTTGTTCAGTGGGCCTAGGCTGGACAAACCCTAGTACATTGTGACCGCTATTAACGGATGCAGATTTTCTTCCTGTCTCTTAATTGTTGCTTATGTGTGGGGAGGCCTTCGTTCCTTCTGCTGGAGAGCAATGTAATTAACTTGACCCATCAGGGTGACACAAGGTTTGGACTTTGATACTGAGCCGAGCCAGAGAAATATGACAATTCTGGATTACCCATAAGGTGTACTTATTTCTATCTGGGGCTTGCATATTCCATCTTGCTGCACGTTTCACCCTGTTGGGCAATCTTGATGGACTTTGTAGGCCAAATGGAAGCAAAACTGCACTCTTAAGGCATATTTCCCCATATGGATATAATTAAATGTCACTGCAGACAAAACAGTAAACTACATTGACTTTACTTCTGAGTGTCCACTAATAATATAAGGCCTACCCCAGGTCAACATCAAACCCTGCAGAGTCCCCTCTGTGCCAGGCTACGTGTGCGCAGTTATCGGGCTGCACATTTTAGTAGTATCACAAGTGCAGCCCTCACACGTGTGCATACGCATTACTATATAACCAGCCAAGTGCCCCATACTGTGTTCCAGCACCCTTATCTTAAAATGCAGACACTGGCAGTAAACACTTGCAGTCAGTTTACCGGGTGATTACCGTAGGTGAGAAACCAGTTATAGGGCTCGCCCTCTGAAAAAAGTCCAAAACCAGGTGATCCAGAAGCGAAAAGTACAGGCAGATTAAATTGGCAGAACCCCTTTTGTTACAAATTTCAGGTACAGTTTAAATACATATGGTGAAGGGGCTGGCAATACTGCCTGCCTGCTTAATCCTTACGTATATACTTCAGATTTGTTCTGGAGTAATGAACTACACCACTCCGGGGAGCATTCTGATTTCCATAGTACTTCTGTAGTTTTAGAATAATATGGCATGGTCTCTGATATTGAATGCAGTGTACTGGTCTAGCATCACTGTTAGACTTAGCATCTTTTGGCGTGTTTCCCCTGAGTTTTTGCTTTCTGACCTCCCGGTTTTGACTCTGTTTTTGGTCGTGTAGTGTTTCTGCGCACTTTTCTCACTGCTGATCAGTAGTAAAGTGCAAGTGCTCCTGTGGTAAATTGTGTTATGGATTGGTGTTTACATGATTTGATATTTGATTTACTTGTTAGTCCCTAGTAAAGTGTACTGTGTGCCAGGACATGTGAATCAAATGCCACTAGCGGGCCTGCAGCACTGATTGTGCCACCCACGTAAGTAGCCCTGAAAAGGTAACTCAGACCCGCCATTGCGGAGTCTGCACGCAGTTTGTAACTGCCATGTCAACTTGGCCAGTGCACACACTTGCCAGTCCCTCACCTTCCCTTTTCCTACATGTCAGCCACCCCTAAGGTAGGCCCAAGGTACCCCTGTGGGCCGGGTGCAGTGTATGTGAAAGGTAGGACATGCCCTGGTGTGTGTGGCATGTCCTGATAGTGAATTACGGCCAATTTTGTTTTTCGCTATTGCAAGGCTACCTATCCCCATAGGACAGAATGGGGAGTTTGTTTATATCATCTTATAAACATAACTGGCCCGAGGAGTTGGGTAGGAAAATAAAGTCTAGTATGCCTGAACTCTAAAAGATACATCTTTTATTGAAGGTGATTTTTACATTCTGTGTTTGAAAATACCACTTTTAGAAAGTGTGTATTTTCTTGCTCAGTCATTCCGTGTGCCTCGGCTGGAATGTGGATTGCCTGTCTGGGTTTTGGATGACAGAAGGCTGGGGAGCAGGAGTGGCTCCAGATAGTCTAGGTGGGTCACGAAAGGGCTGAATAGACCTGGGCTGCAATTGGGGAAGGGAGAGGAGATTTCCTTGCACCTCAAAGGGCCTGGTCTGCCTCTGACCATGCTGTCTCCACCTCCTGCCAGGAAGTCACACCAGAGAAGGCAGAACTGGTTATGGCTGGGCACAGACACACTCTGCCTAAGAGATCAAAGGATTTTGGGATAAAAAAAATTGGTTCCCAGACCCCTGAACTTTAGAACTCTTTTGGAACAAGAAAAAGAGCCAGAGAAGCTGTGAGGAGGAATTCCCACTTTGCTGCGTGCCTTGCTGTGTTGGCTTGCAGTGGCTGCTTCTGTCCTGGGCAGTGAAAGGACTGGACTGAGCTTTCTGCAATCTACTTTGAGTTTCTCCAGCCGATGACAGCGCTTCAGCAACGACGACCCCGATGCTTGCACCGCGACCTGCCAGCACTGCCACGAACACCGCATTCACTTTGCACCATGACCCAGGTCTCACTGACGACGCCATCTGACGCTGCTTCCGAGCCGCTGCTCGCACCGCGACCTGAGGTCACCGCACCGCTGCACTTCGCACCACAGCACCCGACGCCAGCTCCTGACTTAAACCTTGAGGAGTTCAATCTGCAACGCGTGTGACTTCAAGTGCCCGACAACCCCTGCACCGACCTCCGGAACAGACGCCTGCGGACGCCATGCTTTCGGAAGCTCAACAAAAGGTCGCCAACGCCCTGCATTTCTAAAAGGTACTGTTTGCGGGTCTTCCCGACACCGTAGCGGGCCCTCGACGCCGCGGCCAGCCAGAACTGTTTGGATTTGTTTGTTCATGACACCGTGATAGCCCTGGATGGAGCTATCGACATCAAGGAACTGTTTTTCAAGTATATTTTGATAACTAAAGATTTTTAAGTACCGTTTAGTGGATTTGTATTAGTTTTGGTCTTGTCTTAAGTATATAACAATATTGGATATTTTTCTAATCTGGTGTGGTGTCCTTTTGTAGTGCCTACAGTGTATTACTGTTGGTTATGTGCAAATGCTTTACACACTGCCTCCAAGATAAGCCTGACTGCTACCAAGAGGGTGAGAAGGGGTTATTTTAGGAGTGTAACTCCCTTTTCCTGGTGGTTTGTGCCTGGCTTTGGCACATGCTCATCCTACCAAAAATCACGTTTCTAACAGTCACCATTATATATACCTTTCCTACATCTGCAATTTTCTACTGTTGTTGTCTGATATCAACGTGCATGTTTCTGTTACTCTCCCTTGACAATACTATACCTGTCTCAACCCCATAAGTGTCTGGCTTTACAAGAAACAGTCTGTTCGAGGCATATGAGCTGTAGATCATATGCGTTAGCATAGATCGCCATCTGTGTTTGGCCTGCATGTTTGCACTTTATTTTTCTTCGGAGAAGTCTTTGTAGTCACAAGGTAGGTGACTCCTCCCTTTGTGATAGTGCACATGCGCATCGACTCCATCCCCAGATTATTTTTTCCGCCATCGGGTTTGGATGTGTATTGCAGCGCTCCGGTTCGGTATCATTCTTGAACCCCTTCGACGCGAAAACTCTACCCTCGACGGTATTGTCTTCGATCCTGCTATCCCATTTGGCGCATATCGTCCAAACTGTGAAACCTTCGATCAGGAACTTCGAGGCGGGCCGTCAGACCTACCCGTGCTGACCACACCAGCAGTCGATGGAATGGACTCCGTTCAAACTATGTCCCAGGTGTCGTGCTAAATTTCCCCCGCACCGATCTGCACAAGGTCTTCAACCTGTGCCTATCTCCGGAACACGAAGAATCATCTTGCGAAGCGTGTCGATCATTCCCATCAAAGAAGACCATCCGTGATCATCGGGCTCTACGCCACCAGATGCAACACGGCAACGGCTCCGTACCGGACATCTTCGGTGACGAACCACATCACAGTCCTGCCTCAAATGCCCCGCCCTCTGGCCCGGCTATGAAACACAAACACAAGCATTCCGGGTCAGGTTCGAGCCGATCCCAGTCCGGTGCCGAACCAACACCTTTGCCATGAAACATAAGGACAAACATGGGACTCCTCCCACATCGTCGGTACAGAGGACATCTTCCACACCGAAAGCCTTGGAGCCCAAACCCTCCTAGCCAAAAGAGCCAGAACCGAAGTCGTCCAAGCCAAAATCCTCGGAGCCGAAATGCTCCACACCTAAAAACTCAGACCCGACAACCTCCGCGCCGAAAAGTTCGGAGCTGAAACAAACCACTCCGAAGGCTACACAGCCTAAACCGGCTAAACCTAAAGAACTAGATCCCAAGCACTCGGCACCCAAAGACTCTGAACAAAAATCTTTGATGCCGAAATCTACCCCAAAAGGAACAGAGACTCCCTCCAAAGAACTTCCATCTGAAGAAACACCTTTGGACCCAAAACTGAAAAAACTCATTATTGATCCCAACACTGGACACCTTATGGCTACTCTTCCCAAAAAACAGAAGTTAGAACTCCCTCAAGAGCCCCCTATACCTCTTAAGCAAAAAAGAGACATGGGTCCCAACCCTTCTCCCCCTTGTATACCTCAATCTCCTCCTCCTATTCCAAATATCACACCATCAAATTCACCTCCTCCGATGTCACCTGACTCACAGGATGACTATTTCGATGATGGGGATTGGATTGGGGATGATGATCATCATATCCCACAAGACCCACACATACCACAGGACACTGACCCATGGGATGATTACGATAACGATCCAGATATACCAAATGACCCTGATCTATTATCCTGCTAGGCCTTCCCAAACTGATGATTACATTGGCTTTGCGCAACTCATCAACAGGGCAGCCCAATATCACTGGGTAGAACTACATAGTGACCCTCTAGAAGAGGATTTTCTTGTAGAAACGTTCACCTATTCACAAAGATATACTAACACCCTACCCATGCTAAAAGGCATGTTAAAACATACTATCTGAAAGAGACACGTTAGTGATAGATTCCTTACCTTAGAATATCCCCAGGCGTCAGACTGGATCCGGAAAGTTTTTTGTAGCAGTACTCCTGCGCGTCAGTAGCTGGTGTTGTGCGGCTCCGTGTCCGTCACAGGCGTCGTAAGCGCCGAGATGACGTCACAGAGAATACTAAGGTGCCACCCATGCGCGCTGAAGTCAGTTCTTTTTTTTTCCGCGCCAGCAAGCGCTGATCCGGATAGAACATGTACCTTAGTCACTTTTTGTCTCCCCTTTTTCCTCCTGGTGCAAGTAGGGATGCCTGGCTTTAAATCTTGTGGGGCCTGCCGTCGCAACATGGCGGCGGACCGCCATGATGTTTGCCTCTACTGCCTGGAGACCGAACATGACTCCCAATAGTCCTCGGGCTCCATGTCTTCGCCCTCAGATTCCGGTAACCGATGACATAAAAAGAAGTAGAAGAAGCGTGTTCGCTCTCCGAGGTCCCCCCGTCGGTCCTCGGATGCGGACGAGGGGGACAGGGGTTCTGCCCCTGCGGCTCCCTTGGAACCTGGGAGTCCTGCGGCCTACCCGCCTTAACCAGGTCCGTCGGCGACTCCCAAACGGGTGCAAGAGTTTCTTGCCACAATGGACCGCCTTTTTAGGCCTCGGGCTCCCGCCGACGTGCCTTCGGGCCCCGCGGTCCCGTGTCTAGATCCTGTTGGCCCATCTGCACCGCCGGCTGATCCAGCTTCACTGCCACAGGATCCTATGCCGTTGGCTCAAGCCCCAGCGCCACGAGGTCCAGCGCTGCCGGCCCCAGCGCCGCCCTCGTCTCCGGCGCCGCAGTGGGTGCCGTTCGTTCCACCCTTGCCCCGGTTCCAGGACCATTTCGTTCCTACCTGGGATCCGCAATGAGAGACGGCGCCATATCTGACGCCGTATGTCCCTTCTCCGGATCTGCCTCCGCGACCGGTTCCCTCTGCAACTGAGGTGGAGGATGACTGGGAGGGGTCCGAGGACCCTCTTGCCCGTTAATGTGACTCCCAGCAGGACTGGGTGGACGATCTGGAGGACGCCGGCGACCTCGATGTCTCTTCTGACCCGGGGTTTGCCTCTCCCCCACAGACGATGGAGGAGGGCGCTTTCTACACGATGGTGCTCCCTCGGGCTGCTGAGGTCCTCAACTTCAATCTTCCTACGGTGGCCCTCAAAACTAACCTCCTGACCGAGGTGCTCCAGACGGCGTCTACTTTGTCGGAGCCACTGCTTCCCTTCAATGACGCCCTCACCAACGTCCTGTTGGGCACTTGGTCGCGACTGGCCATGGAGGCCCCTGTGGATAAGAATGTCGCCAGGCGTCACCGCCCGGCTCCTGGTGACCCCGCGTTTCTGACCACTCATCCCACGCCTGAGAGTCTGGTCATCCAGACCTCGACGTCGCAGAGTGCTTTTCCTACGGCTCCACCGGATAAGGACTCTAAGAAGCTGGAACAGTTCGGTAAGTGGTTGTTCTCTTCGGCCAGCTTGGGGCTGCGGTCGGTGAACACCGCCTGCTTGTTGGGCTGCTATTCCCACACGGTGTTGGATACCGTTGCTCAGGTGTTGCCTCAGTGTCCTGAGGAGGTCCAGGCTGTACTTTCCTAGGTGGTTGCTGAGGGTAAGGATGTGGCTAAGTTCGCCATTCGGTGTGGTTTGAACACCGCTGACTCGTTGGGCAAGGCGATTTCTACGACTGTGGCGCTGCATTGCCACGCCTGGTTGCGATCTACTGGGTTCTCGCCCGATGTCCAGAGTTCGCTCATGGATATGCCCTTTGATGGCTCTCGCCTGTTTGGCGATAAGGCTGACAGTGCTCTGGAGCGTTTTAAGGACTCACGGGCTACGGCCAAGTCCTTGGGTCTTTCCACGAAGACCCCAGTCACTCCTGGTTTTCGTTCCTTTTGTGGCCAAGGCAGGGGCGCCCAGGCACGTTCCTTGAGCAAGCCTGTGCAGAACCAGCCTCAGCGTGGCCGTGGACGTGGCTTCCGCAGGGGCGGGTCTGGGAATCAGCGTGGGGGACAGTCCACCTCCGCCCCCGCTGCTTCTACCTCCAAACCTTCCTAATCCGAGCTTTGTTGAGCACCCCACGCCGGTGGGTGGCAGGATCCGCCACCACCTCCCCCACTGGTGCGATATCACGTCGGATAAGTGGGTGTTGCAGATCATCCGCAGAGGTTACTCTCTTCCCTTTCAGTCCTCCCCTCCGGCCATGCCACCTCAGTGCCACCGCATGTCAGGGGATCACTTGGTACTTCTCCAGCAGGAAGTCACGGCCCTCTTGGCCAAGTGGGCCATCGAGTGAGTTCCTGGGCCGGCAGTAGGTTGTTATTCACACTACTTTCTGGTCCCCAAGAAGGACAAAGGGGGCCTGTGCCCCATCTTGGACCTCTGGAACGTTAATCGCTTCCTCCGGACGGAGAAGTTCAAAATGCTGACTCTGGCTCAGGTCCTGGCTGCCCTCGACCCTGGAGACTGGATGGTAGCGTTGAACTTGCAGGACGCATATTTTCACATCCCCGTCCTGCCAGCCCACCGGCGTTACCTGCGGTTCATGGTAGGACAGGAGCATTTTCAGTTTGCCGTACTCCCCTTTGGCCTTACCAGTGCCCCTCGGATGTTCACTAAGGTGATGGCGGTGGTCGCAGCTCACCTGTGCAGGTCGGGGTGTCAGTCTTCCCTTACCTAGATGACTGGTTGTTGAAGGCGGGCTCGCCTCAGGCATTCGTCAACCACCTTCAGACTACGGCCGGCCTCCTGCATTTGCTGGGGTTCTCCATCAACGTGCCGAAGTCGCACCTGAGTCCCTCTCAGAAGCTCCCCTTCATCGGAGCGGTTCTGGATTCAATGCTGTTTCGGATTTATCCTCCCGAGCAGCGAGTCTGGGATATTCAGGCTATGATTTTGATCTTTCAGCCTCTGTCCCAGTTTTTCAGTCAGGATCACCCTCCGGCTTCTGGGCCTGATGGCCTCCTGCATCCTTGTGGCGACACATGCCAGATGGCATATGCGGGCTCTGCAGTGGGACCTGAAGCTCCAGTGGGCGCAACATCAGGGCAACCTGTCTGATCATGTCCAGATCTCGGAGGGCACTGCACGGCAATTGCGGTGGTGGCTCACGAATCGCGATTGGATCAATGGCAGATCCCTCTCCCTTCCCAAATCGAAGCACACGGTAGTGACTGATGCATCCCTCCTGGGCTGGGGAGGCCACATGGGATAGGTGGAGATCAGAGGCCTCTGGTCTCCGGCGGAGTCCCGGCTCCATATCAACCTTCTGGAGCTGCGGGCGATCCAACTTGCACTGACAGCATTCCTTCCTTCTGTCCGTGGAAGTATAGTGCAGGTGTTTATGGACAACACCTCTGCCATGTGGTATTGCAACAAACAGGACGGGGTGGGGTCGTGGACCCTTTGTCAGGAGGCTCTGCGCCTCTGGACGTTCCTGGAACATCAAGGCATTACCTTGGTGGTTCAACACCTGGTAGGTTCTCTGAACGCCAGGGCGGACGAACTCAGCTGCCGGTGCATGGTGGATCAGGAATGGCTTCTGAACTTGGACGTGGAGCAAGGTCTCTTTCTGCGATGGGGAGAGCCTTGGTTAGATCTATTCGCCACCGAAGAGAACGCGCAGTGTCATCAGTTCTGCGCGTTGGAATTTTCACGGCGGCACTCGCTCGGAGACGCTTTTCGTCTCGAGTGGAGCTGCTGTCTGTTGTACACCTTTCCGCCTATACCACTTCTGCCCAGAGTGCTGAAGAAGATCAGGCGCGACCGGGCCCAAGTTATTCTTGTGGCTCCAGACTGGGCTCGAAAAGTATGGTATCCCGAGCTACTCAGTATGAGCATCGATCCCCCGCTCCGTCTGCCTCTTCGGGAGGATCTTCTGTCGCAACAGCAGGGGACGTTCCTCCATCCAAACCTGTTCAGCCTCCACCTCCATGCTTGGAGATTGAGCGGCGACAGTTGACACCTTTCGATCTTCCTCCCGAAGTCTGTGATGTCATCTTGGCAGCCAGGCGTCCCTCCACTAAAACGGTGTAGGTGGAACAGATTTGTGGCATGGTGCACAGCTAAGACTGTGGATCCCCTCTTTCTGAGGTTCTTCCGTTCCTTCTCTCTTTGGCCTAGCAGGGCTCTGCTCTGGGCACCCTTAAAGGTTATCTTTCGGCCATCTCTGCCTTTCTGCGGCTTTCAGACCAGCCTTCTCTTTTTAAGTCCCCGGTTGTTAACCGTTTTCTTAAGGGCATTACGCATACGTTCCCACCTGTGCCCTTCTTTATGCCTCAGTGGGACTTGAATCTTGTCTTGACTTTTCTGATGTGCGCTCCCTTTGAGCCCCTTCATAACTGTCCCTTACGTCGTCTTACCCTCAAGACGGCTTTCCTGGTAGCTAGCACCTCTGCCAGGAGAGTGAATGTGCTCCAGGTTCTTTTTTCCAAATCTCCTTTCCTTTCTGTTCATCCGGACAAGGTGGTTCTGAGGACACGTCCTTCTTTCTTGCCAAAGGTTGTCACGCCCTTCCACATCAGGCAGACCATCACTTTGCCCACCTTTTTTCCGCCTCCGCATCCTTCAAGGGAAGAGGAGCGGCTCCACCGTCTGGACCCAAAACGTGCGCTCGCATTCTATCTGCAGCGTACACAGCAGTTCCGGGTGGATGATCAGCTCTTTGTTGGCTATGTGGGTGCCAAAGAGGTCGGGCGGTGCACAAGTGGACCATCTCCCGGTGGGTCGTTCTGTGCATGAAAGCATGTTACTCCTTGGCCAAGAAGGAGCCTCCTGTGGGACTGCGTGCCCATTCGACCAGGGCAACTGTAGTCACTACTGCCTTGTGAAGCGGTGTCCCCTTGCAGGATATTTGTCAGGCAGCTATGTGGGCCTCGCTGCACACGTTTACCAAACACTACTGCCTTGACAGTCCGGTACGGAGAGACGACTTCTTTGGCCGTTCTGTGCTCTGTGACTTTCTGGTGTAATCCTGTTTGCAGACCCTCCACTGGGGTTGGTATTGCTGGGGTATCTATTCTAAGGTAAGGAATCTATCACTAACGTGTCTCTTTCAGATGCACAAGTTACTACTTGTTTAACAATATATCTGTAAGAGACATTAGTTAGTGATAGATCCCTTACCGCCCCACCCATCCCCCTCGTTCTGCGAACTGATTACTAGGGTCAAGGTCTTCCCCTTTTGGGGCCCTAGTTTTATGCACCAATGTCAGTTTCTCGCATGACTCTGCGTTTCGGCGCGGAAAGTTGTGTACAGAACTGACTGCGCGCATGGGTGGCGCCTAAGTAGTCTCTGTGACGTCGTCCCGGCGTGCACGATGCCAGTGACGGGCGCGGAGCCGCACAGCGCCGCCTGCTGGGGTGCAGGAGTACTGCTAAGCAGAAAACTTTCCGGATCCAGACTGACGCCTGTGGAATATTCTAAGGTAAGGAATCCATCACTAAATAATGTCTCTTTCAGATGCACAAGTTACTACTTGTGTAACAATATATCTGTAGGAGACATTAGTTAGTGATAGATTCCTTACCGCCCCACCCATCCCCCTCGTTCTGTGAACTGATTACTAGGGTTAAGGTCATCCCCTTTTGGGGCCCTAGTTTTATGCACCAATGTCAGTTTCTCGCATGACTCTGCGTTTCGGTGCGGAAAGATGTGTACAGAACTGACTGCGCGCATGGGTGGCGCCTAAGTAGTCTCCGTGACGTCGTCCCGGCGTGCACGACGCCAGTGACGGGCGTGGAGCCGCACGGCACCGCCAGCTGGGGTGCAGGGGTACTGCTAAGCAGAAAACTTTCCGGATTCAGACTGACGACTGTGGAATATTCTAAGGTAAGGAATCCATCACTAACTAATGTCTCTTACAGATATATCGTTACACAAGTAGTAACTTGTGCTTGAAAAACGTAGTAGGCTGTAATTCACGATCAGGACATGCCACACATACCAGGGCATGTCCTACCTTTCACATACAATGCACCCTGCCCATGGGGATACCTTGGGCCTACCAGAGGGGCGACTCGCATGTAGAAAAGGGAAGGTTTAGGGACTTGCAAGCGTGTGCACTTGCCAAGTCGACATGGAAGCCCCAGGCTGCGCACAGGCTCTGCAATGGCAGGCGAGAGTTACACTTTACGGGCTGTTTGCGTGGGCGGCACAATCCAGTGCTGCAGCCCACCAACAGCATTTGATTTATAGGCACTGGCACTCGCAGTGCACTTTACTAGGGACTGACACACAAATCAAATAGGCCAATCATGGAAACACCAATCCATAACACAGTTTATACAGGAGCACATGCACTTTACCACTGGACAGCAGTGAGAAAAGTGCGCAGAATCATTACACCAGCAAAAACAGACAAAAACGGGGGGTCAGAAAGCAAAAAATCAGGAAAAACACGCCAAAAGATGCCAAGTCTAACGGTTATCTTTCGGCCATCTCCGCCTTCCTACGGCTTCCAGATCAGCCTTCTCTTTGAGTCCCTGGTTGTTATCCACTTCCTCAAAGGCATTAGTCACACGTTTCCTCCCGTGCCTTTCATAATGCCTCAGTGGAACTTAAATCTTGTTTTGACTTAACTGATGTGCACAACCTTTGAGCCCCTTCATAACTGTCCTTTACGTCTTCTCACTCTTAAGAACGCTTTCCTGATAGCTATCACCTCTGCCAGAAGGGTGAGTGAGCTCCAGGCTCTTCCTGCTAAGCCTCCTTTCCTTTCTGTTCATCTGGACAAGGTGGTTTTAAGGACCCGTCCTTCTTTCCTGCCAAAGGTTGTTACGCCCTTTCACATCGGGCAGACCATCACTTTGTGCACCTTCTTTGCGCCTCCGCATCCTTCAAAAGAGGAAGAGAGGCTCCACCGTCTGGACCCAAAACCTGTGCTCTCGTTCTATCTGAAGCGCACCCAACAGTTCCAGGTGGACGACCAACTTTTTGTTGGCTACATGGGTGCCAAAAAAGGTCGAGCCGTGCACCAACGAACTATCTCTGTGGGTTGTTCTGTGCATCAAAGCATGTTCTCGTTGGCTAAGAAATAGCCTCCTGTGGGGCCGCGTGCCCATTCTACCAGGGCAACGGCAGCCACTACTGCCTTGGGACACGGCGTTCCCTTGCAGGACATTTGTCAGGCTGCTACGTGGGACTTGTTGCACACGTTTACCAAGCATTACTGCCTTTGACAGTCAAGTCCGGAGAGACTGCTTCTTTGGCCTTTCTGTTCTCTGTGACTTTCTGGTGTAATCTTGTTCGTAGACCCACCACCGGGGTTGGTATTGCTGGGGTATTTATTCTAAGGTAAGGAATCTATCACTAATGTGTCTCTTTCAGATGCACAAGTTACTACTTGTGTAACAATATATCTGTAAGAGACATTAGTGATAGATTCCTTACCGCCCCACCCATCCTCCCCGTTCTGCGAACTGATTTCTAGGGTTAAGGTCATCCCTTTCAGGGTCCTAGTTTCATGGCACCAGTGGTCAGTTTCTTGCATGGCTCTGCATTCCTGGCGCGGAAAGTCGTGTACAGAACCGGCGTCAGCGCACATGGATGGCGCCTAAGTAGTCTCCGTGACGTGATCTCGACGCTTACGACGCCAGCGACGGACGCAGAGCCGCACGACGCCACCTACCGACGCGCAGGGGTACTGCTGACGAAATAACTTTACGGAAAATAGTTCTGTATTGCTCAGTCACGGGCTCATTTTATATCATGTTTTCCACTTGCTTGAAAGGTTTTAACCTCTCTTTGAGCAAAGTGCCTGGTTCTAGGTATCTGCAATATGGTTTTTTCACATTTGTTTCTTTAATTTCATTTTATATTTATAATGGAGTTTCTCTTTGCTCTTTCATCCCTTATTTTTTTCTATTTCTCTACTTCCCTCATCTGTTTTAGATTTTGAACTTCTGGGAAATATTGTTCCTGGTTTGGTTAAATTTTCTTTTAAATCCGCTTCTTTGATGCTTAGGATGATAACTATCCACTCTGCTGTATGGACCCATTGAGTTTGTCTGGTTGTCACTGTTACTAGTAGAGGTAAACACCATTTGTTTTAGATTATTTAATTCTATAAAAGACTCCAAGATGGACAGTGTAGACCGATTTTACAGCATTTCATGTAATCAGTATGTGATCCAACAAATCAAAATGTTGCTCCTTCATTACTCGTTGCCACAACTTTATTAACCAATATCTATTCTAATAAGTAATCTTTGTTATTTGATCAATGTGTTATTGTTAAGGCGTGTCTACAACTTCAAGGTGATGTAGATGTGGTGTGTTGGAAGCTGGCTCTCTATACTGTGTACCAAAATGAGGTGCACTGTGTAGAGAGTCCAGGGATCCCTTACCAGTGTACAGGGCCAGCTTTAACTATCCCAAGGTACTCTATTTGTCGTAGTGGGGTCGAGCAGCCTTAGGCTTATCAGAGGGTAGTGTTAGGCGTTTGTTGCAAACACAGTCAATAAATGAGACACACTCAGTAAGGAAATCCAACACCAATTCATACAAATTCCACAGATTTTTATATTAATTTAGAGACGAAGATCTTCTAGATCACGTAATTACGTTTCAGGTTTGCGATTTACAGAAACATAGAGAATACAACTCACATTTGAAGCATTAGCCTTGAACTCAGTAATGTTATCCTATTGGAGAAACATACACTGCATAGGGTCACTTGCAAACGACTTGCCGGACTGTTCTTCTAGACTTAAGGTAAGTAGGGGCTGACCTCCTGGACACTCAGTGACCTCCTCCTTGGTTGCTGCTGCGTCATTGGACTTGGTGGTCAGCAGATCTATGAACCGAACTGAGCGCCGGTGCCTGCAGGGAAGTGACTCCTCCACTTCAAGGGAGATTCTCGCTGGTTGGCGAAGTGTTGGCAGCCCTCAGAGGTTTTTGGAGGATACACAGCTGCAGGATGAGTCGGGTCTTCGCAATTGTCTAGAAAGGAGCAGGCAGGGTTTGGCCCCAAGTCAACAGCTAGTCAACAGTTCTTGTTTTCTTCTGCTTTTCTTTAGTCAGGGGAATCTGAGTTCCTGGTGCCACCTAAATACTCAATTTAGGGGTGTTAAGGGAAGTGAAGAGTAGTAGCCAATGAGCTAATTACCCTTGGGGTCACTACACCCCCCTGTATGACCACTTCCTGTGGGGAGTGGGCATAACCCTGTTCCAGAGTTCTATTCCACCAAAAACAAGATGATGGAATTATTCTTTTGTGGATAACATCAGTTAGCTCACCTTATGAGTGTAACTAGCCTGGTGATGCAACACTCCTACTGCATAGCTAATTTCCTGCCTATCCGGGTGCCAAATGGGCCCTCAGGGTAGTGGGTGGCATCTTCAGGACTGAGAGCTCGGGGTCACATATCAAAGGAGGCAGGGGCTTTGAAGCCCCTGGCCTTGATATGCTAAATTACTAGCCATCCTGCTGGTGGAGATGTGAACACCTTCCTCCGGAGAAGCCATTGTTTCTTGTGTCAGAGATCCTGGGCTTCCACCTGCAGGCGGTCAGAAACTCGTCTGTGGTGGCAGGCCAATCGATATCAATCAGCCAGCACACTAGATATTGGTAGGTTTTTCACAGGGCACCACTAACGTGCACTCCTCGTGCATGTCATAATAAATCTAGTACTGGCAACAGTACAGATTTATTAAGACAGGGTGTTTGATACCAAACACCACAGGTTTCAGTGAAGCCATCATGTAACTGGGTAACTTTTAATGAGAAGGACATATACTTTAGTGGCTTCCCTGTGCACTAGTACCATCCAGAAATTGAACTAGACAGCACAGGAGCATATCAGCTCATACAGATATGTACTCACATGTAATATAATGCACCCTGCCTTAGGGCTACAAGGTCTGCTGTAGGGGTAACTAACATATATTAAATGTAGTGACTTTGGCATGGCACACAGTGAGTGTGCCATGTTGTGTTTTCACTCATGGTTTGCACCATGACACACAGTCTGCAATTGCAGGGTGCATGCAATTTTTATGGGGGTCCCTTAGAGTGGAACAATACATGCTGCAGCCTTTAGGGACCCTCTTTAGTACCCATGCCCTAGGTACCAGAGGTACCACTTTCTAGGGACTTACAGGGGTTATAAAATGTGTGCCAATTTTGTGACAATTTGACCATTTTACTTTGTTTTTAGGGCAAGTGCACCGGGGCCTGGTTAGCAGGGTGCCAGTGTGCATCAGTCGAAAAACATTAGTACCAGTGGCAAAAAGTGGGGGTGACCATGACAAAAAAAGGGGCACTTTCCTACATGGTGTCCCTGGTTTACCTTTGATTTGAACAATATGAAAGGTGGCCAAAGTTAACTATTGGTGCAGTGTTCCTCTTGCAGTTTTGTATTTCTTTGAAATGTCCTTATTGTGCATCAACTGGGGTCTGGGTTAACCACCAATGTCCTACAAATGAAGGCAGTGCCCAATTCCACTTTTCACACCTGGTGAGCAAGTCGAGGATAAACCATCAAGTCCTGTAGTGTTCAAAGCATAATTTTTCATTTTCATTAGTTCCTTCTAGCCAACATGTGTTTAGTCAGGCTCCATATGCCTAGTCTTCATCAGAGCTAAAAAATTGTGCTATCCACTCACTTGATTATGTCGTTAGAGTAGAGTTAAATTATTAATAATCCTCATTCATTTTTCCAGTGCTACAGAAGTAAAGTGAGCAAGTCACAGTTCCAGTGATCAGAGATAATTGAGTACCATTCCTTTCTCTGTTTGCACTTTTCAGAAATTGTTTGTCTTAATTTCAGACAAGTAACCCAGAGAAAGGAACGCTACTTTGGCCACGGGTCCTGGCCTTTTGTAAGGCCCTGCAAACCACCCTCTGCAGGCACCCAATCCCAGCCATACTTGGCCTTCGGCTGTGTGAAGTGGGGTTGGTGGAAGGCAGCCAGCTCCTTGCTGCGGGAGAGGGATGCGTGGCCCTGCTGACCTTGGGTCTGGCAAAGAGGCTGCACCGAAGTTGGACTGCACCTGCTTTTCCCTGGGCTAGCGAAGATATGACTCAGCCTGTGGTGTCTTGTTCATGGAGAAGTCCTCCCTCAAGCTCGGCCAGAAACAGAGACTCACAGAGTCAGTTGACTGACTCCCTGTTCACAGCACTGGGACACACAAGCTGAGAAAGCCCGCTTGGTCGAGTTGGTAGCCCAGATTGTCTCTCCTCGCCACAGTGCAGCCTGGGAGACCGAGTCCCCGTGCAAAAAATTTGCACCCAAGTCTACTGGACCTGGGAGAGTTGTTGGGTTATAGTTTGGTAATGCAGAAGGCAAGCTATTACCAAGAGAAGCAAACCGCTGGTTTCACTGTGACAGGATACCAGTAGTCTTCTGGCGGCAGGACTTTTGCTGGACCAAAGAGGCCTTTGCAGGACATTGATCCCTGTTGCCAAAGTCGCCCCACCAATACAGTGGGCCAAGGAGCAGTCCCCATCGTCTGCACAGCGTCTTCAGCATCATGTATTCCTTGGAACAGGGCCACTCCATAGAAGTTAATGGCAACTGGCCGCCAAAGCTGGAACTGGACTGGAGACTGCTTTTCATGCAAAGGTAGCTGTTCCTTTGGACCTTATGGGTCCCCTTGACTGGCTGTCCACTGGAGTTGGCCTCATAAAGTACTTCTAAGTAACAGCATAATCCTTGAGGTAACATTTTGCTGAAAAAGTTTCTAAGTGTCAAATTCATTGAAATTCCCAATGCTGGTTTGCAGGTGGGTTAAAAGTCTTGTTTTATTGTTTCTTGAAGAATCTATATCTCCAGGACACTCCGGTGGATCTTTTTCGTTTTGGACACTCTGGTGGATCTTTTTCGTTTTGGTGTCCATAAATGCATAAAAATACAATCTGTTTCTATAAACTAATGGCAGATTTTTTGAAAATCGTGTTTCTTCTTCAATTACTTTGGTCCTGTTTAAATACTTTACACTTGTTCCCTTGTTGAAGTCTTACTGTTCATAGCCAGAGCTACCCAGGATGAGCTAAAGTTTGACATACTAAGCCTGACTGGTCCTAAAGGGGCTGGAAGTATATTACACAAGTTGTACAACCTCCTTATATAATAAATCAATTTTCCTTACATTGGTGCCTAGCGGTGGGATCCCACACTTTTGTTTGGCAGTACCATACAGTTGATGAGTTTGAAACTACAAAGAATCCACCAAGATGACGCCTAGAGTTCTTGTGTTTTCCAAGTACTAGTCAAGTTCTCTAGTCTCCAAAGACACTGTTTCCCAAAAGGTTTGCTCATTTTTCAAAGTTGACAAGAGTTGTGACAAAGTTTCAACTAAGTTCAAGAAGCTTGGGAAAACGTTTTCAAAAAGTTTGAAGACATTTTTGGAAGTGACTTCACGCAAGGAGACATGGAGCTCAACCTGGCCAATCTGTGCACCCTCAAGAGAGATGTGCTGAGGGCACTGTGCAGAGGCAGAACGATCAACATGAGGGCTCTAGCAAGGAAGGGTGACCTGATAATGGCCCTCAAGGCTTGGGAGGAAGCCCACAGGGCTCCACCAGTGCTGGAGAATGAGATACCCCAAAGCAGTGGGGAAGAAAACTAGGAGGATGACAGGACTGTCATCGAAAGAGAAGAGGAGAGTGTGATGTCCTCAACACCAGAGCAAGTAGTGTGAGGTGGTGCTCCTTCAGCAGGAGGAGATCACTTTAAGAATGGGTTGCAGCTCTGGAGCTGGAAGAGAGAGCCCTGGCCTTGGTAGAAAAAAAGCTGGGCATGAGGACCAGCGAGAATGATGGCAGCAACAGTGACTGAGGTATCTGATAGGGGTAGCCAAGAGGTCAGATTGCCCAAAGGGATTGTTCCTCGCTATGCACAAGGAGATGGCATAGTTAAACGGCAAGCATGCGATGGGAGAGCTCTTAGGATAAGGAAGGTGGGTATTTAGCACTGGTGGGCACTGTCTGGGAGTTAGTGCTAGTGGCTGGCAGGGAGAAGTCACTAACACTTGAGGATGAGGTAGAAGAATCCTACACCAACATGAAGGCAGCCCTTGTAGAATTGTTTGGTCTCACTCCTGAAAAGTACAGGCAGAAGCTTAGGACAACATACAAGGGGGCAGCAGACCCCTGGGTGAACTTTGTAAATGCTTCTGTGAAGGCAATAGATAGTTGACTAAAAGGTAACGGGGAAGACACTTATGAAGGGCTCTGCAGTTTGATAATCAAAGATCACATACTAACTAATTGTTCATCAGAAAAATTACACCAACATGTAGTAGATTCAAAGTTATCTCACCCTGGAGAAGATAGCAGATGTGTGGGTTAGAATAAAAGCCCCCAAGAAGACCCAGGGGGGTGATCCCAAAAATTCGGTATCTGAAAGAAACAACGTTAGTTAGATTCCTCACCTTAGAATATCCACAGGCGTCAGGCTGGATCCGGAAAGATTTTTCATCAGCAATACCCTTGCGCGCCGCTAGGCGTCGTCTGCGGCTCCGTGTCCGTCGTCGTGCGCCGGGATGACGTCGTCGGAGTACTTAGACGCCGCCTTCGCGTGCTGACGTCAGTTCTTCTTTTTTCCGCACCAGACAGTGCCGATCCGGGAAGAGCATACACTTTTAGTCATTTTTTGACTAAATATTTTGGACTTTTTTGGTCTATTCTCGTCGACTTGACTCTGGTGCCGGTAGGAAGCCTGGTTTTAAACCTTGTGACTCCTGTCACCGGCTGATGTCGGTTACGGACCACCACCGCCGGTGCCTCTACTGCCTTGACTGCCGGGCCTTGACTTCGAAAGCTAGGCGGGAGCGGTCCCGCAAGCTACTTGAGCTCCGGCAGTCGGCTCCGCACCGTTCACGGTCCCTGTCGAGGAGGGGGTCGAGGGACCGGTCGCAGAGCCGCAGCCATCACCACTCATCTGGTTCCAAGTCTTCGGGTAAGGCGAAGCATAGTAAGAAGTCCAAGAGCCGACATCGCTCTTCGGGCTCCCCTCGCTGGTCACGCGACTCTGCCGAGGGTTCGGGTGGTACCACCCACACGGCTCTGTCGGAGTCACGTCCGTCCCCATACCCGCCGGTCCCTGGGACTGACGCGACTCCGGCGGAGATCAGTGCCTTCCTCTCGGCCATGAGAGGCCTGGCTCCGCCGTCGACGCCTGTCGGCGCGCCCTCGGGCCCCATGGGCTCGACTGGGAGGCCTAGCGAGCCGGCGGCTCTGGCCCCGGCGCCATCGTCGACTCCGGTCCCGACGCCGCAGGTCCCCGCGGGATCCAGGCCTGGATCCCAGTCTGCGCCGGTCGACCTCACGACCCCTCCATCGGCGCAGACTCCGGTGCCAACCCCGGCGCCGCCTTCGAACGACGCCATTCCCCGGTTCAGTCCCGGTCCGGGCCCGGCGTCGGAGCGGTGGCAATTTCATCTTCCGCCCGGCTCCGCTCATACCACCTGTCTACCAGGAATCGGATGACGGTGACTTTTATCACAGGACTGGGCAGACGAGCTGGGGAATGCCAGTGGTCTTGACACCTCCCCTGACACTGGCTACATCTCTCCTCCGACCGTGGCTTCGGAGGAAGGTACTGCATTTTCTGTGGTGCTGCGCAAGGCGGCCGAAGCCCTTGGGCTGGAGCTACCTGCTGTGGCCGTGAGGACTAACCTCCTCACAGAAGTGCTTCAACCGTCAGCAAGCTCCTCTGCTGCAGTTTAATGAAGCACTAGTGGACGTTCTGAAGGGCACCTGGTCCAAGCCCTCCACAGTACATCCTGTGGACCGGAACGTGGCCAGGCGCCACTGCCCTGCCCCAGGCGACCCCAGTTTTCTGTCCATGCACCCCACGCCCGAGAGCCTGGTTATCCAGGCCTCTACTTCCCAGCCCTCCTTCCCGTCCGCTCCCCCGGATCGGGAATCCAAGAGACTATAACAGTTTGGTAAGAAGCTGTTCTCCTCCCTTAGTTTGGGATTGCGGTCTATTAACACCGCTTGTCTCTTGGACCGTTGCTCCCACTCCCTGTGGGATACGGTGGAGGACGTGCTGCCCCAGTGTCTGGAGAAGGCCCGGACACGGCTCGCCCAGGCTCTTGCCGAGGGGTGGGATGCAGCGTGGCATGCACTATGATGTGTATTGGACACTACGGACTCGCTGGGTAGGGCAATGTCTACCACGGTGGCGCTTCGTCGCCACGCCTGGCTGCGGTCCACAAGTTTTTCTGGGGATGTCCTGAGCACCCTCATGGAAATGCCCTTCGATGGCAGTCGCCTTTTTGGTGACAAAGCGGATAGTGCGCTGGAGCACTTTAAGAACTCCGGGCTATGGCCAAGTACTTGGGCCTCTCAGCCCCGCGCCCGCAAACTTCCGCTTTTCGCCCCTTTCGTGGCCAAGGAAGGGGCGCCCCCTCACGTCCGCCTTGCCACAGGCCGCAGAACCAACCTCCACGCGGTCGCGGACGTGGATTCCGCTGAGACGGTACAGGGGGACAACATGCCGGTCCGTCCACATCTACCCCAGCAGCATCTGCCTCAAAGCCCTCCTAGTCCGTGGTTTCAGGCCCATTCCGCGCCATTGGGAGGCAGAGTTCGCCATCACCTGGTCCACTGGCGTTCCATTACGTCGGACAGGGGGGTGCTGCAAATCGTCCAAAGGGGCTACTCCCTCCCCTTCGAGGCGACGCCTCCAGCCATGCCACCACAGTGCCACCGAATTTCGGGGGATCACTTGCAACTTCTGCAGGAGGAGGTTACGGCCCTCTTGGCCAAGGGGGCCATCAAGTGCGTTCCTGGTCCAGAAGTAGGTCGTGGTTGTTATTCCCACTACTTTCTGGTTCCCAAGAAGGGCAAAGGGGGCCTACGCCCTATCTTGGACCTCAGGAGCGTCCACACCTTCCTCCGGAGGGAGAAGTTCAAGATGCTCTCTGTAGCTCAGGTTCTGACTACCCTAGACCCTGGAAACTGGATGGTAGCGTTGGACTTACAGGACGCATACTTCCACATCCCCGTCCTGCCGGCCCACCGGCGTTACCTGCGATTCACGGTGGGCCAGGAGCATTTTCAATTTACCGTGCTCCCCTTCGGCCTCACCGGTGCCCCTCGGGTGTTCACGAAAGTGATGGCGGTGGTCGCAGCTCGTCTGCGCAGATCAGGGGTTTCAGTCTTCCCCTTTCTCGACGACTGGTTGTTGAAGGCGGGCTCGCCCCATACAGTCTTCTCCCTCCTCCAGACTACGGCAGACCTCTTGCATTCGCTGGGGTTCTCCATCAACGTGCCGAAGTCGCACCTGAGTCCCTCCCAACTGCTCCTCTTCATCGGAGCGGTTCTGGACTCGGCGCAGTTCCGGGTCTATCCACCGGAACAGCGGGTCCGGGATATTCAGGCTCTGATTCCCATCTTTCGGCCTCTATCCCGGGTTTCAGTCAGGTTGGTGCTGCGGCTTCTGGGTCTGATGGCCTCCTGCATCCTGTTGGTGCATCACGCCAGGTGGCGAATGCGGGCTCTACCGTGGGACCTGAAGTTTCAGTGGGCCCAGCATCGGGGCAACCTGTCCGACCACGTCCTGATCTCGGAAGGGCACTGCGAGACAGTTGCGATGGTGGCTCACGGATCGCGATTGGGTCAGTGGCAGATCCTTCTCCCTACCCCAACCGGAGCACGTAGTGGTGACGGATGCGTCTCTCCTAGGATGGGGAGGCCACATGGGAGAGGCGGAGATCAGAGGCCTCTGGTCTCCAGCGAAGTCCCGGCTCCATATCAACCTTCTGGAGCTGAGGGTGATCCGGCTTGCACTGAAGGCATTCCTTCCCTCTGTCCGGGGAAGTGTAGTGCAGATGTTCACGGACAACACCACCGCCATGTGGTATTGCAACAAACAAGGCGGGGTGGGGTCGTGGACCCTTTGTTAGGAGGCCCTGCGCCTCTGGACATGGCTGGAACATCAGGGCATCACCCTGGTGGTTCAACATCTGGCAGGCTCTCTGAACGCCAGAGCAGACGAACTCAGCTGCCGGTGCATGATGGATCACGAATGGCGTCTAAACTCGGAGGTGGCGCAAGGCCTCTTTCGGCAGTGGGGAGAGCCTTGGTTAGATCTACTCGCCACCGAAGAGAACGCCCAATGTCAGCAGTTCTGCGCGTTGGAGTTTCCAAGGCGGCGCTCGCTCGGGGACGCCTTTCGTCGCTAGTGGAGTTGCGGTCTGTTGTACGCCTTTCCACTTATACCACTTCTGCCCAGAGTGCTGAAGAAGATCAGACGCGACCGGGCCCAAGTCATCCTTGTGGCCCCGGATTGGGCACGAAGATTCTGTTATCCAGAGCTACTCAGTCTGTCGATCGATTCCCCCAATACGACTGCCTCTTCAGGAGGACCTTCTGTCGCAGCAGCAGGAGACGGTCCTCCACCCGAACCTGTCCAGCCCTCCACCTCCATGTGTGGAGATTGAGCGGCGGCAGTTGATGCCATTTGACTTGCCTCCTGAAGTCTGTAATGTTATTCTGGCAGCCAGGCGTCCCTCCACAAAATCGGTATACGCTTGCAGGTGGAACAAATTTGTGGCATGGTGCACAGCAAAGGCTGTGGATCCCCTTTCCGCCCCTCTTTCTGAGGTTCTCCTCTTTCTTCTTTCCATGGCCCTGCAGGGCTCTGCTCTGGGCACCCTCAAGGGATATCTTTCAGCTATTTCTGCTTTCTTACAGCTTCCTGATCAGCCTTCTCTTTTCAAATCCCCTGTTGTTTCTCGCTTCTTCAAGGGCATTACTCACATGTTTCCTCCTGTCACTTTCGTAATGCCTCAGTGGGATTTGAATGTGGTCTTGACATTTCTGATGTGCGCTCCCTTTGAGCCACTTCATAATTGTCCCCTTCGTCACTTCACGCTTAAGACTGCTTTCCTGATAGCCATCACCTCTGCTAGAAGGGTGAGTGAGCTCCAGGCTCTCTCTTCTAAGCCTCCTTTTCTTTCTGTCCATCCGGACAAAGTTGTTCTAAGGACTCGTCCTTCCTTTCTCCCTAAGGTGGTAACTGCCTTTCACATCGGGTAGTCTGTTACGTTGCCCACCTTCTTTCCACCTCCGCATCCTTCGAAAGAGGAAGAGAGACTCCACCGTCTGGACCCAAAACGGGCGCTGTCTTTTTATTTGGACTACACCAAGCAGTTCCGGGTGGAAGACCAACTCTTTGTTGGCTACGTGGGCGCTAAGAAGGGAGGGGCGGGCGGTGCACAAGCGCACCATCTCTCGGTGGGTCGTTTTGTGTATCAAAGCTTGTTACTCCTTGACTAAAAAGGAACCTCTTGTGGGGCTGAGGCCCCATTCCACTCGGGCCACAGGGGCGACAACTGCCCTAGGCCGGGGAGTCCCCTTGCAGGACATCTGTCAGGCAGCAACGTGGGCCTCGCTGACCCACCACCGGGGTTGGTATTGCTGGGGTATCTATTCTAAGGTGAGGAATCTAACGTGTTTCTTTCAGATGAACAGGTTACTTACCTTTGGTAACGATATATCTGTAAGAAACATTAGTTAGTTAGATTCCTCACCGACCCACCCATCCTCCCCGTTCTGCGAACCGATTTCTAGGGTTGAGGTTATCCCTTTCAGGGCCCTAGAATTTTTTGGCACCAGTGTTGGTGTCTTGCATGGCTCTGCGTTCCTGGCGCGCAAAGCTATGTACAAGAACTGACGTCAGCGTGCGAGGTCGGCGTCTAAGTACGCCAACGACGGACACGGAGCCGCAGACGACGCCTAGCGACGCGCAAGGGTATTGCTGACGAAAAATCTTTCCGGATCCAGCCTGACGCCTGGGGATATTCTAAGGTGAGGAATCTAACTAACTAATGTTTCTTACAGATATATCGTTACCGAAGGTAAGTAACTTGTTCGTTAGTCCCAGGGAAAGGAAGGAGGAAGTTAGTCTACCAGAGATGTTCCATGAGTGCCCCAGAACCCTAAGAAGGGTGCTAAGACCCATCCCACCTCTAACTAGCTGAGTAGTAGGTACCCAAGATTATAGAAACCCTTAAGACAGTGTTTCCCAAACGGTGTGCCATGGCTCCCATGGGAGCTGTCAAACCTAGCCAGGGGAGCTGTGCACCAAGTACTTTAATGCATTTAATGTTAAAGGGGTTGTAAGCTTCAGTTAAACTAATTAGACTTTAACGCATGATGTCGATGATTTGTAAGTGACATGCCTAAAGCTGTAAAATGTAGTGCTTAATTGATGGCATGACGAGGGAGATGACCTCCATATTTCACTGGATTCCCACATTCCAACGCTTCTAAAGTAAGCGGAAGATGGCTGATTTATTTTGTTAGACTCGTTAATAGTTTTGTGTTTTTTCCAAATGCATTTTACACCAAAGTTTTGTTTGTTTCTAAATGCATTCTACACCAATGCAAGTTATCAGGAAAGTACAGTTGTCCTGTCTATTACACACACTAAGTATTATTAAGTATTGACATTTGTACTTGAATCATAGGTACTTCCAATACACATTTCTTTCCGTACACACACATTTCCAGACAGGCCTGCTCTTTCCTTGAGCACAGGGAAGTAAAACACAATATATGGCATAATGCCAAAATTTGGAAGCAAGAAAGAGGTACGTTTAAAAAACAAATCAGAGGAATTTATTTTACGTGCATTGATTTGGAGGCAATTTTAGGGAGAAGACAGCAAAAATAAATCTGTATGTGGTTTAAAAAATCACGTGTTACCCTGCTGAGACAGGTGTGTTGGCACATTTGACATGGGTAGAAATGTAAGTGCATGCAAATATTCTTCAAGGGCAGAAACACTTTAGCAATGGGGTCTACATTCATAGGGGTGCTATCTAGCACTGTAAGTGGGATAAAAATGTTTGAGAGGCATGGGCAAAGAAGTGTAACTAGGAATATTTTATTAGAGGCGCCACCTTAGTAGTATGAAACACCCTGCGTTCATAATTCTAATACCTTCATCAGCTTCATCGCAATTATTTTCAGGGAGAAAAATGCAAGTACTCCCGAGGCCAGTCTGACATTCCCCCCCACCCTCCAAAATAGTAACAGTGGAGAGCCACGGTCAATGACCAATGGGTCAAGGGAGCAGTGGGTGGAAAAGGTTTGGGAACCACTGCTTTAAGAGGTTGTGTTTTGACTGTCCACAGCCAGGACACAATAGAGGGAATGTGGCATGCCGCATGAGAAAGGTTACCATTGGGGTGGCTAGTATTGCTTTTAGTGAGAAGACCTCAGATGTTGCATTGGGAAATGAGACCAGGTGGTAAGCTGGTGATGCTGGAGGGCGGTCGTAGGCGCTTACACTAGACAGACATAGTCACACCATAGTGGTGGACCAGTTAGTGTCCCCTAACCAGCACCTGCTAGGAGAGGTAGTGAGGATAAAGGCAGTTCCAGAGCAAGTCACTGACCGATCTGTGGCTTTATTGTCCATAGATATAGGGGGCACCATTATCATACATAGGATGTTCCTCAATTCTCACCTCTCCCTAGATTGCCTTTTAGGCACTCACCTCCTAGAGGTCGGTTTGGAACCCACGGGGCGGCTTTCCAGAGCGCTGCTAATCCCAAGGATTCTGGAGGTCATGTCCCTAAGGTTAGGAGACATAGGCCCTATAGATGAGGTAAAGGTAGGAAGGGGAGGCCACTCTTAAGTGGAAATCCAGAGAGCCAAATGCAACCTGCCCAGTTAGGGGAGGACCCTAAGGCTGGCCCTGATGAAGCCTCTCCTGGCTGTAGGAAACTGGGTTTTTGTTGCAGCAGTCCCCCCACTTTTTGCCTGGTATTTGATACAAATTTGAATGGGGTGCACTGAGTTCCTGCTAACCAAGGCCCCAGTGCCAGTGTTCTTTCCCCAAAACAAGACAACTGGTCACTTGATCCCCAAGTGACAAGGCCTTTAGCATCTCTGTAAGTCCCTAGTAAGTGGTACCTCTGGTACCTAGGGCATAGATACTAAACAGGGTCCCGAAGAGCTGCAGCATATCTAATGCCAATCTAAGGGACCCAGCACCAAACTCACACAGACTGCCACTGCAGGCTGCGTGACAAGGTGCTCCAAAAAGTGAAAACATGATATGGAACACACTTGTATTCCTTGTCCCCTAATACTGCATGTAATATTTGTAAGTCCACCCCTACAGCAGCCCTCACAGTCCTGAGGCAGGGTGAACTATATGACCTATGAGGACATATCTGCATGAGCACATATGCCCTTGTGCCCTCCAGTACAATGACTGACAGAACAAGTGAACAGTGAAGCCATCTTAAGGTATGTACTGGCCACTGGTCAAAACGAGTTTCCCAGCTATGTAATGGCTTCACTTAACCCTATGATGTTTGGTATCAAACACCTCGTATTAATAAACCCATACCGTGTTGGATTTATTAATACATGTACCCAGAGGGTACCTTAGAGGTACCCCTGAAACCTACCATCCCTCTAGTGTTCTGACTGACTGGTACTGTCCAGCGTGCCACCACAGTCTGGTTTCAGACTGCCAGGGGTGAGAGCCCTCACTCTCAGGAGGTCAGGAACAATGCCTGTTCTGGAGAGAGGTGTTATCACCACCTCCTCGGAGAAGGCTACTAAATCTGCATATCAAGGCAGGAGGCTTCAAAGGCCTCTGCTGCCTTTGATATGAGACCCCAGGCTTCCCCAGACAGGGGCAATGCCACTCCCTGCCCTGGCCCCATCGGTCACAGGACAGGCTGGAAATTAGCTATGCAGGGGGCGTGTTACAGTGCCAGGCTGGACACACCTCTAGGGTGACCAGTTTTAAGTGAAGACAAAATTAGGTGTCCCACCATCTTGTGTGGTGGAATTAGGAATTTGGGACAGGGTGATGTCCACTCCCCAAAGGAAGCAGTCCTCTAGAGGGTGTAGTGACCCCAGGGGTAAGTAGCCCATTGGATACTACCCCTCACTCCCCTAAATTGAGTATTTAAGTGACTCCTTGATACCAAGACTTTAGATTTTAATGGACAGAAAGATATTTACTTAAAAGAAGAGGACTGCTGACCTGAGAACTGGCAAGCAAGACTGGCTTGGCGCCAACTCTGTAAGCCTACCTGCTGCATTTGTCCCCCATTGAGCAACTGACTCGTCCTGCTGCTGTGCAGACTCACAGAGCTGCCATAGTTTCGCCAGTTGCCAAAGAAACTCCCTTGGACGAGAGGAGCTACTCTCCTGCAGGCACCAAAGAAGCAACGCCCGGTATACCGACCTGCCGTTGATGGGGACTACTGACACAGCAGCCACCCAGGAAGAGGTAGCAGCGCTCCTACAGGTTAGAGCTGTGCTCTCTCCAAGTGTGGGTACGCCAGGACTGACCAGAGCCACACAGTAACAATACTGGGGTACTTTACCCCTTGCAGCAACCAAGGCTTGTTGTGTCCAGTCCAGACACCAACTCCAAGGAAGACCGACCTGCACATCGAGGGACTTCAGGGACAGTGAGACTCACATCGAGAGTGGCCCAGCTCTCCAAATTGCCCCTCTGCAGCAGAAACAAAGACAGAGTGAGTCTGCGACTGGTTCCACCCGACGCCTCAAAGCACCTCTGCGCCCTTGCCCCTGAGCCCGAGTCCAAGAGAGGTGATGGTGCCAACGGGGTCCCCAGACCCACAAGAGCCGAGCCCATGCTTGGGTCTGGCCAGACTGGACCTGCAGGCGCCCTCCTTCCGAGAGAGACTCCAGCCCGGACGTCAAAATACACCACTGCACCCGAGCCCCACAGCCCACGGAGAAGTGGACCAAAGTTGCCCCTATCTGCCGAAGCATCTCAAGGGTTGAGACCCCATGTGGGTTCCCCTACACTGGTCCCCCAGTTCCAGCATGTAGCCTCTGACCACCCAGACCTTTCCCCATTGAAGTGAATGGGACACCTGACGCCGTTACACACCTCTGTACCTGGACACCCCAGAGCCTCCTGAGGGAGCCTGTTGGTGTGGCCTTGGACCTTGCCCTATACTCACCTTAAGTCCCAGAGAACCGTCCCATAAGTTGCTGTTAAGTGCCCGAATGGCGTGCATGTTTTCCTTCATACATCACCGCTTACAAAAATTGCACTTTCAACTTTTGAAAACTGCAAAAATTCATAACTCGAAAAGTACCTACCTGATTCTGATGAACTTGGTATCTAAATTCATATAACATTATGTGTTATTTTTATAAATTGGTGCCGGTTTTCTTTATTGAGTGTGTGTCTCATTTACTGCCTTTGGGTATGCAATACATGTGGAACTGCTCTCCCACACTACCACAGAAGAGAGCATTTTGGGTGTGATTTGTTCCTCTGTAATTCCTTTGGGGTTTGCCTAGATTCTTTACACAATGTACCTCTTTTTGCTCCACTATATAAAGAGAGAACTTCCTACTTTGGTGGTACAGCGGTGGGATATAAGACTTTGCATTTACTGTACCACTCAGTCAGTATTGTGACGCCACTAAATATTTTGCTGATTTTTTTCCAAATTTCTTAATCTGGTCTTTTAGGTCCTTGGGTAAGTCCCCCAGTACTTGTTTAACATTTTAAAAAGTATCCTAGATAGTTAGGTCCTTTTAATAAATATAGTCTGGTATATTTTTTCTAACTTACTAAAAAGGTCCCAACTGTTCTAAAACACCATGTCTGATACAGAGGGTAATAACCAGTCGCACAACCTGGCTCCCTACAAGAAACTTAAGTTAGTTCAACTTAAGGGCCTCTGTGCAGCATGGGCCATTGCCATGGGGTCTAAACCTACAAAGGATCACCTGCAGAACCTTCTTGCTAAGCATTATAGGACTATGGCCAGGGAAACCAACACAAATAAAACAGGAGAGGGAGTGCCAGTGAGGATTATGAGGAAGTTTCCAATTCACCTACTGACAGTACCTCTGTTGGGAGTACCTCTAACAGTATCCCAGAAGAATTAGATGAGGTAGGTATAGATCTTCAAAAACTAGCTAAAAGACTAGCCCTTGAGACTAAACTCTTAGCTATAGAAGAAGAAAGAATTGAGATCGGCCTAGCACCCATCTCTGGAGGCAGCAGCAACTTGAATAGGGAGAAAAAAGTCGCTTTTGGCCCTAAAATCTCCAAAGGGATTGTCCCTAAATATACAGAAGGTGATGATATCATCAAATTGTATACAGCCTTTGAACGGGCTTTTAGGGTGCGGAAACTCAACCAGAAGTATTGGGGCTCTCTACTCTGGGAACTGTTTTCAGGAAAGTGCAGGGATAGAGTCCTGACACTTGATGATACAGATGTTGAGTCTTATGACTTCATGAAGGTAGCCCTGATTGAGGGCTCTGGACTCACCACCGAAGAATATAGAATTTAGTTCTGGGAGACTCAGAAAACCTCGAGTCAGTCGTGGGTTGATTTTGTAAACTTTTCAATGAAAATGCTAGGTGGTTGGTTCAAGCGAAGTCAGGTGCACGATTATGATAGGCTTTATAATTTACATAGGAAGGAACGTCTGTTTAGTAACTGTACTTTTGAAAAGTTGCATCAACACCTGGTGGACCTGGGTTTATTCTCTCCCCAGGAGTTGGGGAACAAGGCTGATCATTGAGTAAAAACTAGAGTGTCCAAGAAGAGTAATTGAGGGGTTGGCCAAAAGAAAGAGGTTGTGAAGCCCGCCTCCCCGCCCCCAAGAGAAACAGGTGGAGCAATTGTAAGAAAGTGGGTTTCTGTTGCTGTAACACCCCCAGACACACTTTTTGGCAGTTGCTGATGCACTTTGACTGAGTGTGTCCTGGATCCCTGCAAATCAGGGACCCAGGGCCCGTGTGCTTTCCCTAGAGTGTACCATTGTTTCCACAATTGGCACACCTCTGGTCCACATGTAAATCCCCTGTAAAAGGTACCGCTGGTACCAAGGGCGTTGTGACCAGAGAGGGTCTCTAAGGGCTGCAGCATGTATTGTGCCCCCTTCAGAGACCCCTCGCCTAACACATACACACTGCTATTACTGACTGTGTGTTTTGGTGAAGACAAAATTTAAAAAGTCGACAAGGCCCCTGTGTGCCATGCCTGCCTACCACTGCCTGTGGCATAGGTAAGTCACCCCCTCTAAGGGTGGTGAGCCTCAAAGACTTTGTGCCCTTTGTAATGCTAGCCAGGGCCTCTCCAGCCTATGGAGATGCCCGCCCCCCCTATCCAAGCCCCACTTTGGACTGCAAGATCTGTGGTAAAATTAATAGTCAGGAGAAGTGTTTCCCCTTTCAAGCAGGACCACCCCTAAGGTGTCCAGAGCTGAAGTGACCCCCTCCATAGGAAATCCTCCATTGTGAATGGAAGGATTTTAGCCAATCAGGTTAGGGGATGCTTCTTCCCCAAAGGGAGGGGACATACAAAGAGTGTAGTCACCATTAAGGCAAATTAGCTATTCGCTATTACCTGCCAGTACCTGTAACACCCCTAAATTCAGTATTTGGGGGCACCCCTGAACCTTGATCCTCAGATTACTGTGCCCCAAGAAGAAAATGACGAAGAAGACGCCGTACAGCCGAGCATGGAAGACGACCACTGATTTGGACGCAGCCCTACCGGCCATTCTCCTGCTCAAAGACCCTGCGAAGATGACGCCTGTCCCGTGGCCTGCGACTTCTAAGAAACCCAGGAAGCCTCCACTTTTCAGCCAAGACCAGATCTCCCAAGGACAGCGGCCCTGTCCAAAAGAAACTACACCAAGGATTCCGGATTCAGGCGGATCCGTGACCCCTGCCTACTCTGCTCCGTTGCCCACGGCCCTAGTTCGAGTAGCTCACCTGTCCTGTGAAGTCTCCCCAGCGATCCTTACCTCGTCTCCATCGGTGGCGGACCTCTCCTGGACCCCACGAAGTTGCCTGTGGCCGCTACATAAAAGGTCTACTTGACCACGACTGGCTCCGACCAAGAAGGTCTGACATCAAAAGGTACCCCTTCATCCTAAGCCCTCCAGCTTTGGGAGCCCAACCGATGGTGCCTCGACCTCCCCAGCCCTCCAACTTACCTGCCCAGTCTGTGGTTAATTACAGCCAGCCTCCTGGTCCAAGCCTACAGCCTTTTTGTGCGACTGAGATTCCCCATTGAAACGCATTGGGCGCCCAATGCTGATTTTTCACCCTGCACCCTGCCGCCCCTGCTTTGGTGCTGCCTTGTGGCCCCCTTTGTTGATCTTAATCCCCAGGGCCTGTGCCCTAAAACCACAGGTATTTTTGCAGCGTGAATCTTTCTGGATTAACTATGCTGTGCATTATTCCGCCATCTAGTGGTTGGGTCCGGAATCGCAGTATTTTCTCTTTCTTCTTTTTTTTTTTTTCGTGGCCCAGGTGGGCATCGACATCCCACCATTTGGTGTCCTTCGTGACGTCGACGCGCTTTCTGCGGAAGCTCCCACCTTTGGTCACCATCTTCAGATTCTTTTTTCCACTGTTGGGTCTGGATCGTTACCAAAGAGCTCCAGAGTTTTGGAAGAGGAATCCATGCAAAGAGAAGAAAATCGATGAAAATCAAAGTTTTCAGCAACACCAGACTGCAGGTCAGGTAACTGGGACGACGAGGGAGAAGGTTTTCGACCGAGAACTCGACGTTCAACGGAGAATGCGCTCGCAGGAGGCTCCCTGAGCGCTGGGATGGACAAAACACCTTTCAAGTTTTGCACCAATTGCCACCACAAATATTCCCAGAAGGACCAACATCCAGTCTGCAACCTCTGCCTGCTGCTCGACCACAACAGCGAGGACTGCAACGCGTGCTCGGCGTTCACACCCAAGACCCTCAGAGTAAAAGAGAGGCAGAGAAGCGCAAACCACACCATGCAGGGGCAGGGGCCACCTCCATCGCTCTGAGACTTGGGCCTCTCCCGTGGAGAGGAGGACACCATCGTCGAAGGACCAGAGGACTGCACGGTCGTCGAGGTCCAGAAGAAGACTTCGAAGGAGGTAAGGGAGTCGTCGACCCCCAGACACTCGAGCGACACTCGAAAGGGTGAAGCTAAAGCCACGAGCGACACCCGTAGGAGCGAAGCAAAGTCCTCAAGGGAGCATTGCCGCCGAAACACTCGGCGAAGGCAACAGCAACAAAGGACAAACAGCCTAACGGATCCTTTGAAAAGGATTCCCAGATGGCGAGAGCCCATGAAAAATCTAGTCTAACCAGGGAACAAGGAAACCCTACTCACATAGAGCCTGGGTAATAGTTTATGAAAGGAAACAATGGCTCACGTGGGTTAATAATCAATGATATAATATATGTCAAAAATCACAATGGAAGAAGGGGTTAAACGTGACGTCAGAAAGAAAAGTTATGGCTCACGTGGGTTAATAATCAATGATATAATATATGTCAAAAATCACAATGGAAGAAGGGGTTAAACGTGACGTCAGAAAGAAAAGTTAGCCCCACACATCGGACATTAGGTAGAAAACATTTTTTATGTGAAACATGAAAAATCTAGGTCATCGAGGGATGCCCTCGAAAAGGACACCTCAGTGCCGAGAAAAGAAGGGCCAACAACTACCTCAACGACCTCGAAGCGGAGCGCTCCAACTCTCGACGCCGAACAGGCCGCCAAGATGGAAAGGAAGAAGAGGAGGCTTGAGGCCAAAATGGTGAGCATCCTGCAGCGAAAAAGTGACTTCGACGAAAGAATAGTAGTACACCATCCTGCCAAAGCCCATGCTCGAAGTCGAAAAAGACGACGAGGACGCAGAACCTCCTAAAACGCCTGAACCGGTCGAGGAACAGGAGGAAGAAGGCCTGTATTATTTCGAGGGCGCAGACGACGAAGATCAGCACACCTACCGGGACTCGACGTCCTCGGAGGCTCAAGACTTGGAGTGGCATGACCTTGACGCCGAATCACCAGAAGAAGGGGTAGACACATACTCTTCGAGGCCTTCACCGCCAGACGACATAGGGATCTACAATATGGTCGTCCAAAAGGCTGCACAGACATATAGGGTGAAATTGGAGGAGGAGAAGCCCAAGGCATGTTTTCTCCTGGAAACTCTACTGCCTCAACAGACTAGGAGCCAGTTCCTGCCCATGCTCCCTAGTGTGCTGGACTAAGGAAGGGATGCCTTTAAAGAACCAGCAGTATGCAAAGCAGTGACTCCTAGGACGGAGAAAAAGTATAAGTATTCCTCAAAGGACCCTGCATACATCCAGGGGTCAGTGCTAGCCGATTCCATAATTATAGCTACGGCTATGAAAAGGGCCAATGTACCCACAAATGCCGGACCACCTCCAGACCAGGAGAGTAGAAGGATGGACCTCACAGGGAGGAAGGTGGAGCGTAATGCGGTAATCCATTGGCGCATTGCAAACTCCAACGCCCTGTTCAACAGGCACGCATACCAGCACTGGGAGGAAGTGGGGCAACTCCTAAAGCATCTACCAGACCAGTACCAACAAAGAGCGGCTCACCTGGAAGAAGACGGCAAAAGCATGGCGCATACATGTTTAAAATCGGCCTTGGATGCTGCGGAGACTTCCAGCAGACTAATGATGATAGGAGTGACCGAGAGAAGACATGCATGGCTTAGAATTTCAGGATTCAAGCCAGAGGTGCAAAACAACATCCTGAACACGCCTTTTAAAGGAGAGCAACTGTTTGGCACTCCAGTTGTCAGGTTAACACAGCTCAAGAAGGACGAGACCGCAAGGTCCATGGGAGCGCTGCAGTTCAGAGGGATGAGAAGGGGTACACCCGCAAGAAGGCCAGGTGGTAGGGGAGGCAACGTACCTACCACATCGCACCAAACGTTCCAACAGGACTATGAAGGGAACAACCAAGGCCAGCAACAGCAGGGACAGCATCAGCAGAACTGACAGTACCAGCCCCGGAGCCAGTCCTTTCGAGAGCACGGAAACGGATGAGGACAGACACGCAGAGGAGACCAACAGCCTTCCTCCAAGTGACTTCACCATGAAGCAAACACCCACCCTAGCAACATGTCGGGGTGGGCGCAAAGACATAGAGAAAAACAGAAACCTAACTTTCCACAAAAAACAGTCCCTCGAACATGCAGATCAAGGACTTCCTCAAGGAGTGGAGGAAGGTCACTACAGACAAATGGAAACTAAACATCATACAATACGGATACTGCATAGAGCTAGAAAAACAACCCCCAAACAGAAAACACAGAAACAAGGCTCACTCAGCAAAGGAACTTTTGCTCTTGCAACTAGAAGCAAAGGAACTGCTCAGCAAGGAGGCGATAGAGGTAGTACCGCACAACCAAAGGAACAAGGGGGTTTACTCCACTTATTTCCTCGTGCCGAAGGTGGACGAAACACTAAGACCTATCCTAGACCTAAGGTTCTTGAACAAATTCATAAGAACTCAAAGATTCAAAATGACTTCCCTACAGAAGGTAATACCACAAATGCAGCAAGGAGATTTCATGACCACTATAGATTTAAAGGACGCGTACTTGCGCATCCCCATCAACCACAAGCACAATCGTCTACTGAGGTTTGTGATCAACCAAACCCACTACCAGTTCATAGTACTGGCATACGGACTCAAATCCGTACCAAGGGTGTTTACAAAATGCCTAGCAGCAGTAGCAGCGCACCTACGAAGGCAAGGAATACGCGTATATCTCTACCTCGACGACTAGCTCGTAAAGGCAAGTTCATACAGCCACTAAAAAGAACGCATCCAGCAGGTCGTACAAACACTGAGCCAACTGGGTTTCTCAATTCATTGGAAGAATCCTCAACCGAGCCGGAGCAGATCAAAATATTCTTAGGGACAGAGACCAACACCATACAGGCCAAAGTGTTCCCCAGCAGGAAGAAAACATTGGCGTTACTAAAGGAAACACGTCTTTACCGCAAGGGGCAAGTTCTGACAGTAAGGACGATGAGCAAGCTAATGATAATGATGGCGTCATGCATTCACCTGGTCCCAAATATTCGACTACACATGAGACCATTCCAGGAATGGATACAGCAGCAATGGTCACAGGCAACAGGGAGTTGGGAAGATCTAGTGGTTGTCACACACGCAGTGCACCAGGAAATGGCGTAGTGGAACAAGGAAAACATATCACAGGGGAAACCATTCGCACAACCAACTCCAACAGTGACCATCACAATGGGTGCCTCCCAGCTGGGATGGTGCTCACACATGAACAAATTGAAGGTGAGGGGTCTATGGTCGCAGCAAGATGCGGTCAGACACATCAACTACCTGGAACTAAAGACTGTGTTTCTAGCCTTAAAAGCATTTCAGAAGCAGCTGTACGGAAATAGGGTGTTGATCCAAACAGACCCACACAACTACCATGCTCTACATCAACAAGCAGGGTGGAACACAATAGGTAGCACTGTCAGGGCTAGCACAGGAAATATGGGCATGGGTCATTCCACTAGGGATAGACCCACTAGCGATACATCTCCCAGGGAAGGACAATGTGGAAGCAAACCGACTCAGCAGGCAGATGTCAGCATCCCACGAATGGGAGATCAACTAGCAGGAAATTGAAAAGATATTGGTGAACACCGCAAATAGACCTACTTGCAACACACCAGAATGCAAAATGCCAGTACTTCGCATCCAGTTAGCCAGACTATCGGTCACAAGGGAATGCGCTATGGATAAGTTGGGCAAAGACATTTGCATACGCTTTCAACCCCCCCCCCCCCTCCCCCCGATACCACTGATACACAGGGTACTCAACAAATGGAGAATCAGCAACATGACACTAATATTGATAGCACCTCAAGGGTGCCAGACAGTCCTGGTTCTCACAGATAGTGGAAATGGCACAAGAACCAGCACACAGGTTCCCAAGAAGAAGGGACCTGTTAATGCAGAACGGAGCTGTGCTACACCCAGAGCCAGAGAGCCTCAGCCTAGCAGCATGGTTCCTAGAATTTGCACATCTCAAACTACCAGCAAGTACAATGGCAGTACTTAGGGAGGCAAGGAGGCCTACCACAAGAAAATGCTACATAGCCAAATGGAAAAGGTTCTCCCAATGGTGCATCAAGGAGAAACTACAACGGAAAAAATCAAATGGGAATCAACAGTACTAAAATACTTAACGCACCTGCTACAAAGCAAACTAAGTTACACATCCCTAAGGGTGCACTTAGCTGCCATAGTGGCCTACACAAGGGGAGAAAAGTGTCTTCACCTCTCAAGTTGTGAAAAGATTTCTGGAAGGAGCAAAAAGAATCGCACCCCCAAAGAGGATGCCAGCACCAGCATGGAACCTCAACGTAGTGCTAACTCAATTGATGAAGGCACCTTTTGAACCTATTCACAAGGCTACAATACACATGCTCACACTAAAGACAGCCTTCTTAGTGGCTATCACATCGCTACGAAGAGTAAGTGAGTTGCAACCGCTAACACTCCAAGAGCCCTACTTACAAATACACAAGGACAGGATTGTAATGAGAACGGAACCCACACTTCATGCCAATGGTGGTGTCTCGGTTCCATATTAACCCAACAATCCAAATACCAAGTTTTTTCCAAAACCCTACCACAAAAACAGAAAGGGCGCTGCACACACTAGACGCCAGAAGGGCTGTAATGCACTATATAGAGAGGACAAAGCAGTGCAGAAAAACAAAGCAGCTCGTTGTCTCCTTTGCCCGCAGTTTTCTGGGACGACCAGTCACCAAAAATACGATTGCACGGTGGATTGCACAAGCAATTCAACTCTGCCATAAGCAGGCAGGACAACAGTTACAAGGGGCAGCCCATGCTCACTCAACAAGGAAGAAAGGAGCAACAATTGTGTTTCTAGCGAACACACCTATTCAAGACATTTGCCAAGCTGCAACATGGTCTTCAGTGCATACGTTCACTAAGCACTCCTGTGGATATTCAAATGAACAAGGAAGCGCAAGTGGGACAAAAGGTCTTACAACACATTTTCAGCAACCAATGCTCATCTTCCACCCAACCACCACAATAAGGACAAACCGCTACTAAGTCTATGCACAGCATAGTGAATCCAGAAAGATTCACGCTGCAAAACGTATAGTTTCTTACCTGTCGGTGTAGTTTTGCAGCTTGAAGACTTTCTGGATTCACTAGCGATCCCACCCTCCTCCGCCAGAAAGATGAGACGGGAGGACATGGGGGGTTAAACTGCAGATATAGCTAAATGGATCAGCAAAGAAGATAACAAGAAAAAAGAATCAGATGATGGCGATCAAAGGTGGGAGCTTCCGCAGGAAGCGCGTCGAAGTCACAAAGGACACCAAATGGTGTGATGTCGACACCCACCTGGGTCACGAAAATACTATGATTCCGGACCCAACCACTAGATGGCGGAATAATGCACAGCATAGTGAATCCAGCAAGTCTTCAAGCTGCAAAACTACGCCGACAGGTAAGAAACTATACGTTGCCTGCAAACCATGGCTCTCCGAGGTACCCCCAGTCTCCATTGATTTAAATTGGGCCCTCTGACCTCTGCACCCGGCCGCCAAAGTGCCACTGGTGGTGCAATATCTACCTTAAACTGAATCTTGCCCAGTGTTGGCCAAAACTCCCAAAGACGGGGATTGTAATTCGAGTACTTACCTGCTAATGCATAATATTGTTTTCCTCCCATTGGATTGCATTGTACTTTACCTATTGCATAAAACTGTCTATATTTTACATTGCTAAGTGCTACTGTTTCTGACTGACTAATACAGAAGCATCTTTAAAACTGTATAGCATTTCTTCTGCCCTGCAAAACACTTCATACTGCATTTTTGAAAATACTGCTTTGAAAAATGTTACTTACTAGCAACTGAGTATTTCTTGGTTCTAGAAATAAAATAACCAAATAACTTTTTATACAAAATAATTGATCTGGATTCAGTCTTTGAGTGTATGCTATCATTTCTTGCCTGAGTATGTACAATATATGGTTAACACTACCCTCTGATAAGCCTACCTGCTCAACCACACTACCACAAATAGAGCTTTTAGTATTATCTACTTGAGCCTCTGGGGATTTACTGGACTCTGTGCACACTATACATTACTTTGGTATAGTATATTCAGAAACAGCTTCCTCCAGCACTCTAAAGATAAAAGTAAGGAGTCCTGGCTATTTCCCAGTTCCTAAGATGTTGTCTGCTCTGTTGGTTTTCCCCACAATAAGGGCCTTAGATTGTTTAGCGCCAGGATGCCTGCAAGGTGATAGTGTGCTCTATAAGTGTGATAATAATATTACGCCCTGAAAAACCTGATTAGGAGGGTGGTCCCCAAGACACCTCACAAAACAAGAGTGGGTACCAGGGTAAAGCCTGGTATCCCAAAAAGGCTTGATGCTTTGACTGTAAGCAGACTGTTCACCCAACCAAGGAAGCTTTATGTCCTAAAAACAAACCCACTAGTGTACCCACAGGGGTTGCCAATTTTTGAGGATAATTCCTCAGATGAGGATGTCCTTGTAGCTTTAAGCTGGAAATTGGGACCAAAAGGTGAGTTGAAGGTTCCAGAGGGAAGCAGACACTTCTACCACCTACTGGTGAATGGAATCACAAACACTGCTCTGAGAGATACCTGTGCAAGTCACTCTATTGTGCATGACAGTTTGGTACTCTCAAACCAGTATATCTTGGGTGAGACTAGAAGAGGTAAGGGCTATCCCAGGGGATGTTACTGTTAGGCCTATGATTTATACCCTTAGAAATAGTTGGGTGGTACAGACCTCCCCCCTTGATTGTCTCATTGGAAAGGACTTCTCAGAGGATGGCCTGAGCCAAAAGAAATACTGGTCCAGTGTCCGTCTTCTCCAATGGATTCTGGAGATGCTGAACCAGCATTAGTGCAAGTAGGCCCCAGAAGAAAAGTAAATGGAAAAAGTGTAGGATAGGTGACCAACTTTTAGTCAAAGTTCCAGTAAGCCAAGGAGACCCTGCCCCAGCTGCGGAGTTCTCCCCAAGTGGCACTACCTGACCCACAAGAAGTCCTGACTAATCAGGCAGCTGTTAAGCATGAGATGCTGGCTCCTCAGCTAACGGCATAGAGAGTGGAATGAGGATGTTTGCTACAGGATGTAGTAAACCCCCCACTCCAAAACCTCAGACAGGCCGCCTAAACCCAAAGAAGCCTATAAATTAGCCCCTTCACTTGTTGGTGAAGAGCTAAAGGTGTGGTTCTGAGCAGTGAAAGCTGTCAGTGGCCTCTGCTGGGTGTTAGCTTTTATGCCTGCACTGTCATCGGCATGGTGGTCCAACCACATGTCAAATAGCAAGCTAGGCCCCATGACCCTGTTGGTCATGGTGAGGTTACTCAGGTTGTGAGTAACCTCTTTGGGTGTGCTAGGGCTGCCCTGGCTAAGATTGGGTTAGTAGAGGTGGGCACCTCTAACCCCAAAGAAAAGAGAATGGGTGAGGAAACTCAAGACGCAGACAAAGTGTATTTTAAATGAGTTCCTAACACTGATGAGGTAGGTTAGTTTCCCAAAGGAAATGACATGGACAGGAGGATATAACAATCCAGTCGGTTTTGTTACTCTTCCTCGCCTGACAGACTAGGAAGACTATCCCAGGTTGTGGCTGAGTCTCCTGGCCTGTTGTCTGGGAGGCATGGTAGGATTGGATAGGAAACATGATTTTTGTTTGTGTCCCCTCACCCCCCCACCCCCCCCCCCCCCCCCCCCCACACACACACACACACACACACACACACTTTTTACCTGGGATATGATGCAACTTAGGTGGAGTGCATTGGGTTCCTGCTAACCAAGTCGCCAACACAAGACAACTGGCCTAAAGGAAGTGGTCATCCAAGAGGTGGGGTAAGTAGCCCACTGGTGACTATCCCTCACTCCCCTTAACGCTCCTAAATTGAGTATTTAGTAAATTCCCTGATACCAAGACTTCAGATTTCAAAAGACAAAAAGTAGTGGACAAGGAAGACTGCTGACCCTGTAGTGTAGTTCCTATTTCCCTTATAGGTTCTGCGTATTGGAAGAATATGCACTATAGTTTTTGCATAGGACTAAGGTCAGTATGCCTCTATCGAGTATATTAAACTTAATGACTTGTGTGCCAGCTAACTCAGAGGTCACTAGAAACTTCTCGAATAAACCAGAAGGGAGTAGTTTCTGACAACCGCGTAAACATGACAACTTTGTTTCCCTTAGAATCGGAACGTTTCTCAGAATCGTGGAAACAATAGATAACAGTTTCACTCAGTCAATCATGCATGCTTAGTTTCTTCAGAGTTACACAGAAATAGATAGACGGGCGTTTTAATAAAATGATTTATTGAACAGTCTTGTTTCTCGTTTAAGAGATATGAGCTGTTACAATCATTAGACAGTAAGCAAAATATAACACGCACAGCGTAAGCAGTATGAAGAAATAATACTGCAATAGCATTGTCTTTTAGCTATGACATATATTCATATATACATACATAAATAACACAGGCTAAAAAGTGAATACTCGTCTGATGCTTCTAAATAGTTCTACCCCAGTGTACCTAACCTAAGTGTAGTACAAGGTAAGAAGTAGGTGCTGTTTTCTGTAGTATTGTATATACTAAGTTTATATGCAAAGAGTACCTCTAGGTTCTAGTCAGCTCCATACCTCAGAATGAGAGAGGTGGGAATCTCTTTCCGTATCTCAAACTCCAACACCCCGCGAAGAGAGTCAGAACACTGGAAGCTGGATTCTCTGCGAGCAGGGATGACAGCGTCTGGTCAGTGCGTCAGGCGGGGACTCGAATTCTTCCAAACTTGCCGTGGCGAGCCGTATCGAGCTGTGCAGCCGAGCCATGGTAAGGGAAGGTATATTTATACCTGGAAGATACTTAGGAATGCTAGCATTGACGTAAAGTCGGACAGAGGAAGACGTCATGAATGAACCCCTAAAGAATAGTAGTTCATGCATAATAGATGAGTTGTTGCAGAAATCCATAATCCTAGCTAGGGAAAGTCCAGATGGCTCAAGGGTCTGGTTTCTAAGAACTCGTTGTGACGTTTGGATGGACGGATGTAGGTTGCCATGCCTGTATTTGGATAGCATGGCTAATGCCTAAATAAGGACTGGGATTCTATGCCTAAATAAGGGCAATGCAAATTTTGCCTATATAAGGACATGCTTCAGGGAAACCTATGTACGGGCATCTAAATCGAAACACAACACCCACTCCCTTGAAGAATGATCGATATTACTACATGCTAAACATTTTAAACACATAAAATTGAGTATCACATGTTCGCTAAAACTTTTGTAAAAGCATACTAAAAAAGAAGTTAATGTTAAAAATTCTCAGGTAAACATGGAATGCAAAGGTGCTGTACATATTTAAAGTAATGTTTCCATCTGAAGCAAATGTTTACAATGGATGTTAAATGAATGCACAGAAATATACAATGAAATGGTCCATTTTTACAGAAAGGAAAAAAATATATCAGAGCCATTTCATGTCATGATTACATAAATGCGAAGAAAAGGTGACAATGTGTCCCTGGAAGTGTTCAAAGAAGTCTGTTCTCTATGAATAGTTCTACTAGCCATAAAAGGAAAAAGGTCCAAAATGTGTCTTTTGTTTTGAAAAATGAAGGCCAAATTCATAGATTATCCGGTACACTGTTAGCCAAAACAAAAGTCAGTGTAAGATGCCGGTGAAAACATGAAATCCTCTATTCCTGTAGTCAAAAAATCGTCTACCGATGTTGGTGATAAATAGATTACCTCATTTAGAAGACTAACTGCACATAGATGTGACGCATTGTCAGTAGCAGTGTTCGTTACCGATGTTACCTGTCTGAGTGTTGATCCATCTCGTACCTCAACAGTAGCATGTTGCGTCTGTGAGATCTCAATGAATGCCGTCATCAGGATCAGTAGCCTCTGGGGACAACACAGAGCATGGGCTGTTATCGGGTCCAGCAGCGTATCGATATCCGTTGGCATGACTGATGGGAGTGTTAGACAGATGTCTAGCACGCATTCTTAACCGCAAAGCAGGCAGCGTAGAACAGGTAAGATGCAATCTTGCCAGATTGGTCTGAATGACAGAAACCATGTGCTATTTAGATCTCGTAGACGAGGTAAACCCAAAAGCTGTACTATGCGCTCATGACACTTCCTCTCCAGGACAGCTTTCTCCAAGTCGCAGGGAGTGATGCTGGTGGATTGGCTTCCCATAGCGTAGTAGTAGGAATAAAAACAGGATTCCTGCAACAAGTGCTAGAATTAGCGTCAGACCACCAAACACAGAGTGCACAAAGGTAGGAATGATTCCGAGGACTGCTTGAAAAGGTGTTAACAGTCCTGAACATATGGTCTTAAATACATGCACAATACCGCTCGTATCAGACATGTTTAAGATACGTCCCAACATTTCTGTGAAATGCGTACGGAAGTTTGTCCTTAACAGAGCCTGTATCTCAGCCGAAGTCCTAGCAACTTGTAGATCATAGGTTTCTTTGGCTGAGGTCAAAGGCACGGTTTGTTGGTAAAAGAATGGCTTTTATTCTGCTTAAAGTATCAATTCGTATAGAAGAGATGTTCAGTGAAGGCCATAAAGGCGACTCCCTGACTGTGTCTATTTGGGGGAACAAGACTTGCATACAGCAAGTGACCCTGAAACTAACCGTTGCTAGATATGGGATACCTGGCAACATGCCACAACTGCTCTGATCATTCAACATGACATAACTCCCATTTGAAAGTTGGCCAAACGTTGGATTAATCACAGCAGCCGGTGAACCGTGCAGGTGGCAGGACAAATTTGCAGTGGAACCGTGTAGACTAATATCCCGACATATGAGTGAACCACTCAGTGCATTTTCACAGTGTTTACCGCTAAGAAACACTTCACGCCCCCCCACTCCAACATCTGTGTGTGTAAGGTAAATTCCAGGATGTCCTGATGTATTCTTTACCCAACCTTTCATATTTGCCTGCTGGCATGTGTTTGAGACAATACTGAAAATAGAAAGTTGTAACAGGCAGAGTTATTTTGCCATGAATGATCCATTCTGTAGCCGGTTTTTCTGCTACCATAAACGTCAATTTTCCCAGTTTTTCAATGCTCAGCACTGTATACTTTACTCCCCTTTATGCCAGTTCGATCTGTTTATCAGTAAGATTGTATTCAGAAAACAGAGAAGCTATGTAGATGAAACGCCAAGGCACATAACCTGCACGCAAGTTTTGTAGTGTCCAGCCTAATAACAGAATAGAACGTAATTGAGACTGGCCTTGTCGCAGCAGGACCAAATCTTGTTCTACAATGTCTATAGCAGAGGATACAATGTTGCCCAATGAATATATCCTGGATGACAGAGTCGTTAACCCATTGTTGACCACAGCAAGAGATTTCTCTAAATTAATACGATCAATTTCTCGTATTCTTTCTGCGGCGTCTGCTTGGGTAACCTTCCATATTTCATTATAAGCAGCATAGATGCTGACATATATGAAACGTTTTTGACGCGGTTTTCTTGGACCTAGCAAGAGATCTCTAAGGTTTGCATCTTCTTTAAGTAAAGATAAGTGTTGTTTCACATCCTCCAGTGTAGATGTCTGTAGCCAATCAAAAACAACAATTGATGGACAGAATGCAGAACAATGTCATACATTCACCCCAGTACAGAGATCTGGGCCTAAATCCATCGTTTTTTTGCTCACCATGCCGTTCCAGTTTGAACCCAGCCATATGCAAATCAGTCTTCACCCTGTGCCTCATGGGAACAGTCCAGCCCGAACTGCCAAGCTAGGTCTTCCCTGGACTGGAAAAAAACATCCTAGGACCGGTTTCAGGGTTTCACCCCTCTTCAGCCAGGATAGCTTGATTCCAGTGGCATGGAGAGCAAGGGACCCACGTCTGGGCATACCCTTCCCACTCGGGGTGACAAATTGGTGTAACGCTTTTCGCCCTAAGTGGGATGGGTATTCCCAGACGTGGGACCCATGCTCACTACGCTACTGGAGTCAAGCTATCCTGGCTGATGACGGCTGATAGCCAGAAACCGGTCCTAGGATGCTTGATTCCGGTCCAGGGAAGACATGGCTTGGCAGTTCGGGCTGGACTGTTCCCATGAGGCACAGGGTCAAGACTGATTTGCATATGGCCATGTCTAAACTGGGGTGGCGTAGTGGGCAAAAGAACAATGGATTTAACCCAGATCTCTTGACTGGGGGAGAATGTCTGCATTGTCAGCATTCCGTCCATCATTTGTTTGTTGTAACGCTTTTCGCCCTAAGTGGGATGGGTATTCCCAGACGTGGGACCCATGCTCACTACGCTACTGGAGTCAAGCTAACCTGGCTGATGACAGCTGATAGCCAGAAACCGGTCCTAGGATGCTTGATTCCGTTCCAGGGAAGACATGGCTTGGCAGTTCGGGCTGGACTGTTCCCATGAGGCACAGGGTCAAGACTGATTTGCATATGGCCATGTCTAAACTGGGGTGGCGTAGTGGGCAAAAGAACGATGGATTTAACCCAGATCTCTTGACTGGGGGAGAATGTCTGCATTGTCAGCATTCCGTCCATCATTTGTTTGTTGTAACGCTTTTCGCCCTAAGTGGGATGGGTATTCCCAGACGTGGGACCCATGCTCACTACGCTACTAGAGTCAAGCTATCCTGGCTGATGACGGCTGATAGCCAGAAACCGGTCCAGGATGCTTGATTCCGGTCCAGGGAAGACATGGCTTGGCAGTTCGGGCTGGACTGTTCCCATGAGGCACAGGGTCAAGACTGATTTGCATATGGCCATGTCTAAACTGGGGTGGCGTAGTGGGCAAAAGAACGATGGATTTAACCCAGATCTCTTGACTGGGGGAGAATGTCTGCATTGTCAGCATTCCGTCCATCATTTGTTTGTTGTAGCCAATCAAGGCATAATTTTCCTACACTGTATGTTGTTACGACCCCTGGATGCTGTCTTTGAACATAGCATGGGTCTGGCCTATTGATAGTAAAACCCTGTATTTTCTTCAGGATTCTTTTTTGACAGATGTTTGTGTCTGTGGGCCAGAGCAACCATTTTTTCCATTCGGAATCTGATCTGTTGTTTGGTAAAAGTCTGTCTACTGACACCGCTCCCTGTTCAGTGCTATTACTAGCTGGAGTTGGTACAGAAGGTGTGTACATGTCTTTGATCTTGGCTAACCCAAGGCAAGACGTTTGTTGGACAGTGTCATTCAAAAACAATATTTGCTGTGGGATGATGCAGGCTCTAAACAAAGCTTCAGTTCCCCTACACTTGCCAATCTTTTGTACCCCAGACAGATTTGGTGTCAGTTGTTTTTCCAAAACCCTGTCTAGACAGTTGGGCAATAAAGGCTGCAGAATAAATCTGTTTAGTATTGGTTAACATATTTTTCGTTCCTGTTTTGTTCACACTTTTAAAGTAAAAAGTTTCTGGATTGGATGTATTGTACCCTGAAAAATATGGAAACTTCATTGCAAAAGTTTTTGTGCTATCCCTTGGTGGTGTAGGATAATGTTTCCATTGGTTATACATAAATACATTTCTAGGTGTTGGAGATTTATGCAAGAAATGGTGACCAGGGGGGTGTGGCCTGGCGCCAACCAAGATGGCTGCTTAAGAGGCGAGCTCGGCCGGAGCCGAGGCCTTAACCCCTTCTTACCTCCCTAAAATATCCATCAGGATGAGCCCCAGGGTGCCCCATGTATTGTCATAACCCGGTGGGACAAAAGTGCCAAAATCGCGGCTTGAAACGGATGCCCAGCAGCCGCGCTGTGATCCGAGAGGAGCCGGGCCAGCGAAGAGGGGCGCTGCTGGAGAATACGGGGACGGCCGCTGGTGAGAGCGGCACGCGATCTCCGCCCCCTGCCCCCCACCCCCTCCCCCCCGGGAAACTCGCGAATCATCACTGAGCCCTCTGATCGTGTTGGAGGGAAGCGGCAGGGCTCGCAACACTGGTGGCGCTGCTGCTGCAGCGGAGGCAATCGGGAAGAAACTGCCGGGAAACCGAAAACTACGCAGCAGCCCACACGCTCTTGTGCGCGGAGCCCGCGGCCGGTGCACACCCGCGGCCGGTGGTGGCTCAGGGGGGCGGCGGCCTACATCCCCTGAGGTGAATACAACATTGAGAGCCGGGACAAAGCTGTGGGGCCCGCGTGGGGGGAGGACCAGAGAAGCTTATTGGGATCCTTGCCCCCCTCCCCCACCTAACCTCCAAGAAGTGCTGCGGGAAGAAACAATAGGGGGCAAGGTTGGTTGAGGACCCGTGGGCCTAGCACCCAGACTGCCCTCAGCTCGTGACGGGCAACAAGCGCATGTAGCCCAAATAGGATCCCCACCGCCTCCATTGACAACCTCCGGGAGCGAAGGCCTAGCTCTGGCGCACTGGCCCGGTGGAACCGGAGGGCTGGGGGCGCCCTTCCTCCCCTGAGTTTGGGACCGAGACGTCGGCTGCGGATTGCTGAGGCGCCGTGAGCACGTGCTGAAACGGAGACTGGCGAGCACGGGTGGAGTACAATCCTTCGGGGGACCGAGAAGTGGCGGACCGGCAGCGGTGGGTCCTCATCGGTGCTCGTGGGTTTAAAGGCAAGGAGGGGGCGTGCGCCTCCGAACATCCCGGGCCGCCTTGCCGGCCGGACACTCCACTGAGTAAGTGCAACCAGACAACCCCGGGGGGCGCTCAGTCGGCCCGCACAGTTATCAACCCAACGTGGTGGGACCCAAGGGGTGGAGCAGCACCATGAAGCCCAAGCATGCTACATCGGTGCAATCGAACAAACTGGACAAATACGCAGTCCCGAAACCAGCGTCGCAGGACGGCGATGCACAGGGAGATCAGCCTAGTGAGGGAGAACCATCTCTACAATCCATATTGGCGGCTATCAAGGGTCTGGGGACTACCCTTGAAACCAAAATGAATAAAATGTCCATCGAAATGAACTTGATGCGAGCAGACATGAACAAAACGGCGGACAAGGTTAAAACAAACAAAGCCAACGTGCTGGAACTCCAGACCTCAACAAAAGAACTTGAGGAGCGAATCAACAACCTTACACATCAGCACCGCCAAATGGCCCTAAAGCTCGAAGATCAGGAAGGGCGGGCCCGTCGGAGTAACGTTAGAGTGGTTGGGGTCCCTGAGGGCATGGAAGGGCCGAGCGTGGACCTCTTCCTGGAGGATCTCATCCTCAAACACCTCAAACCAAAGCGGCTCTCCTCGACCTTCACTATCGAGAGGGCGCACCGGGCGCCGATCCCCAGGCCCAAGCCGGGGGCACCTCCCAGGACCAATATCGCCAAGATCCTCAACTATAGAGACCGCAACGCAATATTACAGGCGGCCCGGGCCCAGGGAGACCTGCACTATGAAAATTCTACTATCCGTTTCTTCCCGGACTTTACACTTAAGGTCCAGCAGGAGCGACGCTCCTTCGAAGGGGTGAAGGCAGTCCTGCGGCAGCGTGGAATGAAGTACATGATGTTCTTTCCAGCGAAACTCAGAGTAATAGCGGACGGAAAGACGCTCTTCTTTTCCACACCGACAGAGGCGCAGGACTGGCTAGACCGGCAATCGCCAGAGCAGAAGACCTCCGGAGCGAGAGGCGGTTGGAGGCACCCCCAAACCCGCGAGTCGGGGGCGACGGACGTGAGGCCCGACGCACAAAGAGGTGGCACACGCTCCTGGAGATCGAGCAGCCCGGCGGCGCACACAGCGCTGAGAGACTGACGGAACCGGAGTTCTTGACCCGGACTCAGAGAGACAATACCTGGGGGTGTGCCGGCGGGCGGACTGTCTCTGCCTCGCTGAGTGTGGGGCAGAGGCCTCACAGGGAAAGTGATGGTGATACCAGTGATAGATGATGGGGGTGTCCCTACCCTGGGAGCTCAACTACCTGGGGATAATCTCGTTTACAGGAGGGGTGGGGGAAACTCTGGGCGGCCGGAGTTGGTTCTAGCCCACTTCCTCACGTCATAGTTGACCAGTTCGCGGGGCGATAGGCACTCTGCTTGTTGGGAATGTGGGTAGTTTTAGACCTACGTGGCATGGTAGCAGGGAGGGGAGGGGAGCGGGAGAGTGTTGTTGGGGAGGGGGAGAACCGGGAGGGTTGTTCATTGGTCATGCAGAATACATAGTATAACGAATCGATGGAACCGCAAGGGTCGCAGGTTGTACAGGGAAAGCCAGTGTCACACCCGGGATGCATTGGGATAAAAGTCTGAAACTTTTGAGTTGGAACGTCAATGGGTTGGGGGACAAGGTGAAACGGAATATAGTACTCCAATACCTCAAGCGATATCTCCCAGACGCCGTGTTGCTCCAGGAGACGCACCTGATTGGTAATACCTGTAAAGCACTTAACAGATGGGGATACACAATGGTGGCGCACACCGGGTTTACGTCAGGATCCAGAGGAGTGGGTATCATACTCAAACGCACTTTCCCATTCAGTATCCAGCACACGTGGGCAGATCCACTGGGACGCTTCCCAGCCGTATCAGGGCAATGGGAAGGGCAAACGCTGATTCTGTTAGCAGTCTACATCCCCCAGGTCTTCAAACACAGTCCTACAAGGACCTTGGTACTCTCCTGCTTTCCCTACCAGAGGGGGTACTTATAATTGGAGGAGATTTCAACTCGGTCGCCTCAGGAGCAATCGACCGACTCCCATCTAGGGACATTAGTGCCAGCCATAACTGGCTCCCTAACTTCATCGAGGCTTTTGCCCTCGCAGATCTCTGGAGACGGCGACACCCCACCCTACTGGAATATACGTTCATTTCGGGGGCACACAACACCCTCTCTAGAATAGATTACATCCTTATGCACCTGCACCAGAGCGTGAACACCCAGGAAATTAAAGACTTAGCGCGCGGCATCTCGGACCACTCCCCTCTATGGGCCCACCTCACGTTTGGGGAGAGAAGGGTGGGATGTGTTGCACCGATAAATCCCTGGTACCTCCAAATTCAAGAAATCAAAGCCACCCTCACGCGGGCCATAGACTAATACTTCTCAGAAAATGAGGGTATGGTAGACTCCCCAACTACACTGTGGGAAGCATTTAAAACGGTATTAAGGGTACAAGCCCTCTCAGCAATAGCGGGGATGCGTAAAGAGAAAGGGAAACAAATGGTCGCTATCGAACAATACATTACCCGCCTTGAGGAGGAGGCAGGGGAGGGTGCAGATCACGCTGCTATCCACCGACTGCAAATAAAAGTAGCTGAATACAAGGCCTTGGCCACTGACGCTGCAAAGGCCCTTGCTAGGGACAGGGACGGACGGGTATACGACCATGGAGAAAAAGCTGGCAAAATGATAGCCTGGTTAGATAAAAAAGAGAGGGCGCGGAGAGTGGTGCCATAGCTAAAAACTGGCACGGTTCTCATTGAGCCCCACAATATTGTTAGAGAATTCGCAACACACTTCCAGGGTGTGTACAAGAGGGGATCGGAACTCTCAGAGGAAAACTCCGCCGAACTACTGGCAAACATACAACTGCCGACCCTCTCGGACTTGGATCGGGAGACATTAGACAATGCGCTCACGAGCGATGAAGTGGCTAGGGCAATTCATGACCTCCGCCCTGGTAAGGCATCAGGCCTTAATGGCCTACCCATAGAGCTATACAAGCTCAAACCGGACAAAATGGCACCCTACCTTGAAAGTATGTACGAAGACAGTAGAAGACGAGGGCTGTTGCCTAGAGACCAACGTATGGCCACACTAGTGGCCATACCTAAAGAAGGGAAACCTACAGACAGTTGTACCTCCTACAGACCTATCTCCCTGCTCAGTGCAGAACCCAAAATACTTGCTAAGCTGCTGGCCAACAGACTCAGTCCAATAATAGCCAAGCTGGTACACCCAGATCAATCGGGCTCTATGCCGCACCGTAACACTGCCCTCAACTTGAGACGTCTGCACGGACATCCGCGCAGCTCCACAATACAAGAAGACGCGATGGTGGTCTCTTTGGACGCCACCATGGCGTTCGACACATTGGAATGGGCATATCTCACAGCAGTACTCAAAATGATGGGTTTTGGCCCTAATTTTGTCTGATGGGTACAGCTCCTCTACGCTGAATCCCTGGCGCAAGTAATGGTTAATAATAAAATCTCGGAGGTATTCACACTCGTAAGGGGAACAAGGCAGGGATGTCCGCTTTCACCGCTGCTCTTTGCGCTCTCCCTGGAGCCACTGGCGGCCTGGATACGAGGGGACGCGTCGATCCGGGGAATAAAATGGGCCGAGGGGTGGGAGGACCGGATCTCCTTTTACGCATCCTCCTCTACCTTGCCTCCCCCCGGAAGTCCTTAAGAGTGGTGTTGGACATCTTCACTAGTTTCGGGAGGAACTCCGGATACAAAATTAACTGGAGTAAATCGTTAATATATGTCATACACGGGGACCCCCCGTGCCTGCCAGCCGACTGTCCTATCCAGGTGGCCAAAGAAGGCTTTAAATACTTGGGTGTATTTATCACCACTGGCACTAAGGCCCGCTACGAGCGGAACCTCCTCCCGCCCTTGCAGAGGTTCCGGCGTGACACTGACACATGGAAAGCACTCCCCCTGTCCCTGCTGGGAAGAGCGGCGCTCTTTAAAATGATGGCCCTGCCCCGTTTTCTCTATGCTCTCCAGAACTACCCTGACCCAGTCCCAGACAAGTACTTTGCTGCCATTGAAACCACACAAAGGGACCTACTGTGGAACGGGAAACCTCGAATAGCCCTCCAAAAACTAACCTTAGGATGGTACGACGGAGGTATTGCCCTCCCCGACATCAGAATGTACCACTGGGCAGCGCACCTCTCATCCATAAACCAGTGTAGAGACAGCAATGGGGGCGACCCAGCTTACAGTATGGACAGGTGGCTTCTCCCGGGTGGAGACTTTGCCGGGCCATTGTACTCTAAACCGAATAGGTACTCCCTCACAGGACCTACCAGACACACAGTACATCTTTGGCATGTTGTCAACCGTAACCTGGGGTGGGCTAACAGACTCACACTGGCAACGCCACTCTGGGACTTGGAGCGACTGGGCACACTGGGGAGGACAAAAGGGTTCGACAAATGGGATCTCATTGGGTTCTCCGTATGGGGGATCTCTGGGGGAAAAATGGAATTGTGTCATTTGCGTCGCTACAGCAGACGCACAAGATGGCAGACTCGGAATACTTCAGGTACGCACAAGTCAGACACTCCCTACAGGCCAACATCCCGCAGGGGTCAACATTGCCAGAGTCTTCCCCTCTCGAGGACAGACTCTTAGACGGACTCTTACCTGAAAGGAGTATATCCCTTACATATAAAAAGCTAATACACCACACCCCCTGCTAGCGTTGAGGGAGAAATGGGGGAGGTACGGACTAGAAATAGACGATGAGGAATGGCAGGAGGCCTTGTCCTCCCCTAAGGAGGTGGCCATCTCGGCAAGGTTACGGCTGGTCCAATTGAAAATTCTTCATCGAGTTTATTTTTCTGAACGACAATTAGCACATATGTGTAGGAGTACAGATGGTATGTGCAGGAGAAAATGTGGCCAGGAGGGGACCTTCCTGCACACGCTCTGGGAGTGTCCGCTAGTCCAAACCTACTGGAAAAAAGTACACAAGTGCATGAGTGTGATCTGGGGGGTCCAGCTATGACCTGAGGTGAAAAGATGTCTCCTGAATATCTGGTAGCCCACGGACCTGAATACAAAGGGTGGGCTCTGGGTGACGCTGGGGCAGATGGTCGCTAAGCGGAATATAGCTATGCACTGGGGAGCGACAATGCCGCCAACGATTAACACCTGGAAAAAGGACATGGACTGGTGTATGGCAAGGGAGAAAACGGTCTATATGGCCCGTGGCTGTCCTCGAAAATGGATACAGCTCTGGACTAAATGGAATGTGTACCGGGGAAATGTATGTGAGCCCCCATATGCCCCCTCCCTGGATGAACAATTAATGCTTTGCAGTCCAAGAAATGTGACGGCATAATAGATCGAGTCAATATCGGAAAAGATGTTATAACCTGTGACAGACAATGTACCTTGCTAAGGGAAATGACAGTTTGTATGACATGACCTTTTTACTTGTTCAATAAAAAGATTTAAAAAAAGAAATGATGACCGTAGTGGTTATAAAAAAAAAAGCTGTTTATAATCTGTTGAACCCTCTAAGTATTTGTGGTTAGAGAATGCAGCAGATCTTTCTAGATCAGACATCATGTTATTAACAGTCTCAAAGTCCCAATCATCAGAATAGGTACTGGAGGTAATAAAGTCACTTAATGAAATTTTAAATAAGTGTGGAATCTTCAAGAGCTCCGACGGGCCGAATATATCATCATCCGTTTTGTCTCAAACTATACCATTGTGTAGAGGAACGGCTGTGATGTTCACTGCTGACAAGTCTCTTGCTTCACGATGGGATGATTTGTGCGGTTTCAAAAGTAAGTTCACATTTTTACTTTCTGTGTCCAAGTGAATATATCTTCCATTTATCAGCATGCTCAGAGTCATTACTAAAGCTAGCCAAAGCAGAAAGAAAAGTATTCCATAAATAATCCATAGTTCAATCCATGGTGAAAACAGATAAGTCTTTTCCAGGTGATGAAAAAAGTCTTGTGCTTGTTCTTTTGACTGGCGTTGTTTCAGGCTCGCATATATCCTCAGAAAACGTATCAAAGTTAATGAAATAGCCAGAAGCAGTTCTTCCAATGGTTGAAATTGCATCAGGATTTGTTGAAATCGCTGGAACCAGTTGATCACGTGTTACGTTGGTGTAGACAGGTGTATCAGGACGCACTGTTGTTAGGGATTCAAGAGGAATGAGTTCCATAGCATTGTTGCTTAGTCCTTCATTTCTTACTGTTGAACTCTCAATGGTGATGAGTCTTTCAGTTTGAACCTCTTGGATAGTAGCTAGAGGAGTGCGTCTGCTACTTGGTCGGAGTCCACATGGCCTACTGCTTTGTATTGGCCACATAGTGTGGTTTGATGAGGTTGATGGACACAAATCTTTTCTCCTTTTTACCAGCAAGGGGCGGCAGAAGTACTGTTCTTGTCCCGTGGATGGCTAGGACAGGTACTGGTTGTCTGTAAGAAGGCCCAAATTCCTTCTTGTCTGCCATCTTCTCTCTGACTAGATCCTCAAGCTTTGGGATTCAGACAGGCCTTGCTGGGACAGCCGAATTTTCCCCAGTGGTGGTTGGCGTCAGGAACACGTTGCTCTGTTTTGATCTTAGTTAATTTAAGTCCTGTAAGACAGCCAAACGATCTTTGATATCAAATGCTTTATTTTCCACCACTGTGCCTTTACATTCGTGATCAGGAACCCACATTCTTCTCCCAAATAGGACCTCATACGGAGTGATCCCTCCCCCCCCCGAGAACTTCTTGGCAAATTGTTTAATGAGCGTTGGACCCTATAAAGATGTTTGACCCACCCATCACCCGAACCTAATACTCTAGCTGTTATAGACTGCTTTATGTCCCTGTTTTTCCTTTCCAAAACAGAATTTCCCTCAGGATGGAACGGAGAGGAGTACCGCAATGCAACGCCCAAACTGGCCATGGCTTCTTTGTAAGCCTGAGAGCTAAACGCAGGGCCCTGGTCAGAGTGTAGCGTGCGTTTTGCGTATGTGTCGATAAAGACTCGCAAATCTTTTATAACTGTTCGAGCGTCAGCCAAGCGCTGAGGCCACATCCATAGGAACCTTGAGTACGAATCTACTGCAACCAAGATATATTTATAGTTGCCATCCCTTTGCAAGGGACCGCAGTGATCCAGGTAAACACAAGCTAATAGTTTATCTGAGATTAACAAGGGCGTCTGCGCAGGACGTTTTACTGTAAAGACTTTCATCTTTTGGCATATTTCACATTCCAGAACATAGTTTTTGGTCCGTTCCCTAATGCCGGGCCACCAATATCTCTGTTTTAATAACGCTACTTTGGCAGAAACACCTGCATGGGCAGAGGCTATCCCTTCATGTGCTGCTAGGATTAGTCCTAATCTACGTTCCATGTTTGGAATTACCCTATCCCCCACTCCAGGGATTTGAGCAAATGGAACGTTGCTCGCATCAATTATATACGAGTGGAAATTTTTTAGGTAATGCTGCACCACTGCCTTTGCTTGAAGCATTGACAGCCAACAATATCTCACTGTCTATTTTCGTTTTTGAACAAGTGACCACAGCTACGGAAGCCGTTTGCACATCCCCCTTTGCGGCTTCGTCAGCCAATGAATTCCCTGCAACGTGAACGCCATCACGTTGATGACTCTCAGCGTGTGTATCAATGAGTTTTTTGTAGTCTGTTTCGCAACAGAACTACTTGTTCCCAAAGCGTTTTATACTTTTTTGTGCCACCTTTTGTATCTTTGAAACCATGTTAAAGCCAATTCTGTAAATATTGAACACAGTAAAAGGAATCGCACACTATAAGTGTGGGTAATTCGCGATCCGTATTTTCAAGTGCCAATTTAAATTCTTGTTCAGCTCGCTGAGCCGTACAATCTCCTAGAGATTGTGTTTTAGTGACCATCGGTCGGAATTTACCATTGCGCATACGACCTTTAACGATCGCTCATGCTGCACTGTAAGCTTGCTTACATTCCGTAGCAGGTTGTGCTGATCCGTTAGTATAAATTATAAATTCATACTGGTCAAGAGGGAGAACATCAATAGACAGAGGACATTTGTGTTCGTATTGCAGGAATGCTTGTGTTTTTAAATTAGGATCAAAAACGTATTCAACATCTGTTGCAGCAAGAGAATTAACCCATTGTATCCATCTTGGATGTAAAGCTTTTGCATTTGGAATGCTCGCTTTTGTAACTGCCTCTAAGGCTGGTATTGGAGTCAAGACAATAATGCGTTTCCCCTGAGCTAGAGCTCTTTCTTTTGCTACAGCGGTATGAACTGCTGTCAGAATTTTTTCTGTCGAAGTGAATCGCATTTCCGCTTGTGTATACCACTGTGATTTGTATGCAATTGGTATTTTGTCAACTTCATTAAAAGTTAAGTATGTGAATCGGCATTGACCCGAAATTATTCGGATCACTAAATTGCGTGTATTTACGCCTGTTTGAAAGTGATTTGTTGCTAACATGTCAGCTTATAGTGAACGCAGGATATCTCTGTGTTCCTGTGTCCAATTTTTGTTTTTGCAATCAGGTTTGATTAATTCGTAGAGAGGTTTAACCCTTTCTGCGTAATTTAGAATGCAAGTTCTTCCAAAATTTAGGAAACCTAGAATCGACTAAGTTTTTCAGCGTTTTTGGAGGTTGGAGCAGCGCACACCTTTCTAAAAAGTTAGCTGCCAGGCTTTTTACTTAACTTGAAAGCTCATAGCCTAGGAAAAGGACATTGAGATGGGCAATTCTTGATTTTTTTAAATTGAATTTGTAGCCCTCAGAGGCAAAGCCCAATATAATGGTATTCACCCTGTTCAAGTGCCTATCCAGGTCATCGTCTGTCAGATAGAGGTGTGGCGCCGTGGCCAGGGCGACTGACTCCGCAATCTGGGGATCACGGTTTGATCCCCGGCGCTGGCGGCAGATAAGCCCAGCACCATGTGACTCCGGGCAATAGCTTGCTTAATCTTCCCGACGGCCCCCAGCGCCTAGAGACCCTTACGGGTGATTGTTTGCGCTTTACAAATGTGGATTATTATAGATATCATCAACATATGACAATGCCTCGTCATCATAAATTTGTAGTAACTCTGTTACTCTTGCTGAGAATAACCCTGGGCTGTTCTTGAATCCGTGTGGGAGTCGACAAAAGTGACGCTGTGTCCCCTATTGAGAAAGCTGTCAAGTACCTACTTTCAGGTGCTATGTTTTGACAAAAGAAACCATTTGAAATATCTAATGTGGTTTTATATTTTTTACGCACAATGTTATTCATTAATGCTGTACTGTGTGCATTTTGCACAGCAAATGTTTTAGAACAAGTGTTCAGGTGTCTGTAATCCAAAACTGGACGATGTGTTGTCTGGTTTGGAAACAGGAAACAAAGGATTGCTCATTGGTGAGGTGCATGTTTCAATCACCCCTTGGTATTCAAGTTGATGTAAGATGTCCCTGACCTGTTTTTTAGCTTCTTGCTTAATGGGGTACTATCTTTGTGCAGTAGGTTGACATTTTAATTGGATTTTATGGTGAGGTGAGTCCTCATCCCATCCTACATGATTTTAGTATAATGCTGGGGCCTGGGCTACTGCCCATTTCCTAGCATAAGTATATTTTAAATTTATAGGGACATGGTTAGAGAAGGCTGGCATAATGATGTCATCGCCATGTGGGCACTCCCTGACAAATTCTGGTGGCCAGTTCTGTTATGCTAGAAGTATATCATAACCCCTTGAAAGTTTTTCCCAAAAGAGTGCTTTCACTTTTCTTGGTATGTCTCCCTCCATCCGGAGTGTTATTTCATATAACCTTCGTGGAGAACTAACCCTGGTGTCTACAGTCTCAACTGTGATGTACTCATTCAAGTCCACTATCTCCAGAAGTTCCTTCAGGTTCTGGCGAGCTATTGTTACTTCTGCTGCACTGTCCAGCATTGTCTGAGCCCACTCTCCGTTCTTGAGTTGTGTTCTCAGAACTTTCGGCATGTCTGATCTTCAGACCTGCTACCTTTTTCTTGGTGAATTGAGGTTTTGGTTTGTTTTCTGAACGTGTTGATCGTCTTTGGACTTCACGCGTTCTTGTTTGTGATCTGACCGTCCTCTTCTTTCGGATGTCTGTGAAGATGTCTGAAAGGTAATAGAGGAACGTGTATCAGTATCTTGATACCTGTCCGGTTTTCTCAAATTATCCCTATTTCTGAGGTTTTACCTCCTTTCAGAGGGCTCCTTTTGAGGAGACCTACCCCGGGATTGAGAACGTTTTTCTTTTGAATGTTTGTTATTTTCCCACTTCTTTTTAGAAGATGTGGGATTGTGTTTAATTGAGTCCTTCTCAGGACCTTCAGACAGTTGTGGTTTAACTGTGTAATTCTATCAATTCTTGTATTTGATTAAGTAATTCCTTGTCTGACATTGCTTCGATGTCAGGATGAGGTGTGTAGCCGGCTAAAATCGGCCATGTTGCTCCTGGTCTACCTAGTGGACCGAGTCTGGTAATTGGGATGTTTTAGGGCGCCTTTAAACCAGTGCTGATGCTCCTGGTATGTGAGTGGAATCTCAATATCCTCGAAGGGAATGTATTCCTCAGGTGTTTCATCTTCTTTAAAGAAGTGAAACGCATGTGTTACTTGATTTGATTCTGGGAATGTAATCCACTAACAGAATACCTCTGTCTGAAAAGATTCATGTGCCTCTATCACAAAAACTGCTCTACCACCTCTTGGTGTTAGGCCATGTTTTATAAGTTTTAGAGTTATGGCTCTTCTTAAGTTTGGAGGGATGTTTATAACACCCTCATCGGTTTCATTTAAACCTGTAGTATTAAAAGCTGTTACGACTGGATCAGCCGTAGCCTCTGTTTCCCCGTTTTGGGACATTGTTTTTGAAAAATGTAGAACAAGTTTCAAGGGAACAAAGATCAGGTGCACAATATTTTGGAACACTGTATCCTTCAACGTTGAACAAACCAAACAGCTAATACATAGGATTCTCGTCCTACTCAGCTATGGCGGATAGTAACCCTATCCACTCCAGGCGTCTTGTGGAGAATTATGAGTAGGTGTCTCCGAGAAAAGCGTGACTGAGTTACTTCAGTATCTAGCTTTAAATTAGCGCCTTACCAAAGGTTGGGCGTCATGTAGTGTAGTTCCTATTTCCCTTATAGGCTCTGCGCATTGGAATAATATACACTATAGTTTTTGCATAGGACTAAGGTCAGTATGCCTCTATCGAGTATATTAAACTTAATTACTTGTGTGCCAGCTAACTCAGAGGTCACTGGAAACTTTGCGAATAAACAAGAAGGGAGTAGTTTCTGACAACCGCATAAACATGACAGCTTTGTTTCCCTTAGAATCGGAACGTGTCTCAGAATCATGGAAACAATAGATAGCAGTTTCACTCAGTCAATCGTGCATGCTTAGATTCTTCAGAGTGACACAGAAATAGATAGGCGGGCGTTTCAATAAAAGGATTTATTGAACAGTCTTGTTTCTCGTGTAAGAGATATGAGCTGTTATAATCGTTAGACAGTAAGCAAGATATAATACGCACAGCGTAAGCAGTAAGAAGAAATAATACTGCAATAGCTTTGTCTTTTAGCTATAACATATATTCATATATACATACATAAATAACACAGGCTAAAAAGTGAATAGTCGGCAGATGCTTCTAAATAGTTCTACCCCAGTGTACCTAACCTAAGTGTAGTGCAAGGTAAGAAGTAGGTGCTGTTTTCTATAGCATGGTATATACTAAGTTTATATGCCAAGAGTCCCTCTAGGTTCTAGTCAGCTCCATACCTGAGAGAGGTGGGAATCTCTTTCCGAATCTCAAACTCCAACACCCCGCGAAGGGAGTCAGAACACTGGAAGCTGTATTCTCTGCAAGCAGGGATGACGGCGTCTGGTCAGTGCGTCAGACAGGGACTCAAATTCTTCCAAACTTGCCGAGGCGAGCCGTATCGAGCTGTACAGCCGAGCCGTGGTTTGCCATGGTAAGGGAAGGTATATTTATACCTGGAAGGTACTTAGGAATGCTAGCATTGACGTAAAGTCGGGCAGAGGAAGACGTCATGAATGAACCCCTAAGAAATGGTAGTTCATGCATAATAGATGAGTTCTTAGAGAAATCATTAATCCTAGCTAGGGAAAGTCCCGATGGCTTAAGGGTCTGGTTTCTAAGAACTTGTTGTGACGTTGGGATGGACGGATGTACCATGCCTGTATTTGGATAACATGGCTAATGCCTAAATACGGACTGGGATTCTATGCCTAAATAAGGGCAATGCGAATTGTGCCTATATAAGGACATGATTCAGGGAAACCTATGTACGAACATCTGAATCGAAACACACCAACCCGAGAAGTGACTAGCAGGATTGACTTGGTGCCAGCTCTGCAGCCTACCTGCTGCAACTAACCCTCGTAGACCAACCAGTTTGTCTTGCCGCTGTGCAAACTTCAAGAAACCCGGATGGCTGTTAGTGCTTCGCCAATCGCCAAAGAAACTCCCTTGGAGTAGACAGCGTACACCCCTGCAGCCACAAGCACCAAAGAAGCAATGCCCGGTACAATGCCTAGTGCACCGACCTTCCGCCTACGGGAATTATCAACTCAGCAGCGGCCCAGGAAGATGTAGCATTGCTCCTACAGGTCACATGCATCCTTCCTCCAAGTATGGAGACGCCAGGACCGACCAAAGCGGCACAGTAACAATACCTGGGGTACTGAACCCCTTGCAGCAACCAAGGCTTGTTGTATTCCAGTCTGGACACCAACGCCGAGGAAGTCCGACCTGCACGTTGATGGACTTCCAGATACAGTGAGGCTTACATTGAGAGTGGCACAGCTGTCCTGTTTGCCCCTCTTCAGCAGAAATAAAGTCAAAGAGTGAGTCTGCGACCGCCTCCACCTGGTGCCTCAAAGTACCTCTGCACCTGCGTGCACCCCAGAGCCCGAGCCAAGGGAGGTAATGGTGCCAACCGGGTCCCCAGACACACAAGAGCAAAGCCCATCCTTGGATCTAGCCAGACTGGACTTCCAGTCATCACCCGCAGCCTCTTTCTGCAGACCCCCTCCAACCAAGAGAGACTCCAGCCCTGAATCCGACGCCAAAAGACACCACTGCACCCGGGCCCCACAGCCCGAGGAGAAGTGGACCACAGGTGTCCCTACGTGCCTGAGCATCTCAAGGGTTGAGCCTCCCTGTGGGTTCCCCCGGACTGGTCCCCCAGTTCCTGCTTTCAGCCTCTATTCAACCAGACCGTTCCCAATTGAATTGAATGTAACACCAGCCGGTGTGACGCGCCTCGGCACCTAGACACCCCTGAGTCTCCCGAGGTGAACTGTTAGTGTGGCCTTGGACCTTGCCCTTTACTCACCTTAAGTCCCGGGGAACCGTCCTGTAAATCGCTGTTAAGTGCCCAAATGCAATACATGTTTTTACCCCATAGGATAACATTACCGCTTCCGAAAAGTGCACTAAGTTTTAACTTTTGGAAACTGTAAAAATTCGTAACTCATAAAGTACTTACCTGATTCTGCTGATCTTCGTATCTAAATTCATATACAATTATTTGTTATTTTTATAAAGTGGTGTCCGATTTCTTTGTGTGTGTGTGTCTCATTTACTGCTTTTGTGTATGCAATACATGCTTAATACTACCCTCTGATATGCCTAACTGCTCACCCACACTACCACAAATGAGAGCATTTGGAATGTCATTTGTGCCTCTGTAATTCCTTTGGGATTTGCCTGGACTCTTTACACAGTGTACCTCTTTTTGTTCCACCATATAAAGAGCCAGCTTCCTACACTAACCCCATCGGAGATTTTGTCAGTCCAAGAAGTCCTGGAGTGTCAGGCAACCGATCAGATTCAGGGTGTCCCCCCTGGACTGACAAAACAAGGAGTGAAAGGCAGGTGTCTGCCACCTAAGGTGGTAGCCCACCACTTTGAAAAGCTAGAGGGGACGCAAAAAAAAAGTTTCCCCTCAAGGAGCACATCCACCTGTCAGCGGAGATCTCAGGGTGTGGTTCTGGGCACTTATAGCTGTCAATATACTGTGTTAGGTTCTTGACTGTTTGGCAGCCCTATTCTTGGCTTGGGGGTCAGACCCCATGCTAGAAAGCAAGGTAGGCCCCCTGATGCTGTTTGTCATGATGTATCTGTGGGTAAGCTAGGGGTAACCCTAGCTAAAGCATGGATAGGTGAAGTTAGTGCCCCACAGTCCCAAATAGAGGGTGGAGGAAAGTTTGACAAGCCCACTTTAGTATGGAAATTATCCAAAAAAAGTGATGAATGGAATGCTTGAATTAATCTTAGCCACTGATAATTACTCTGAGCCCCATTCTAGTCCATCTTTATTCTTCACAGCGTTACCTCAGTTTGGATCCAGCCATATGCAAATCAGCCTTAACTGCCAGGCCAAGTCCTCCATGAACCGGAATAGAAGCAACCCAGTAACAGTTTTGCCACAATTAGAGCTAAACGGCCAGGTTAAGCTTTGTTCCAGTGACATAATGTGCTCAGGACCCATGTTCGGGCAAACTCATCCTACTTAGGGTCACACACTAAGGTATATAAAAATAGGTGAAGGATGGAATGCTTGAATTAATCTCAGTCACTGGTATTCCTTGGGCAGCATCCCAGTACAACTTTATTCTGCACCCATGTCACCTCAGTTTGGACCAAGCCATATGTAAATCACTCTTGACCCTGCTAGTCTCTGGTATTTTCTCCTAGGTAGCTGCTCTCTGGACCTTTCTGAGGTCTCAGCCAGGGTGTTTTCCTCAATCAATTCCCAACCATTCTTTGTGGCAGGTAGAATTATTGTATATTGTAGCCCCTTATCCCGCAATTGTTTTTTCATCTCCAAGATTTAGACTCTCTCTCCTGTTGTACTGCTACCATTTAGTCTGGGAATACTCTTAGCAGAGCATTTCACATTGAGGCCCATCATGTGTTTATCCGTCTTCTCTTCTAGTATTGTAATTGCTCCCTCACATGTTGCATCTAGATCAGTCACTGAATGCGCTCCTGCTCCAGTTAGAGATTCTGTCCCCTTTAAGAAAAGTACAGTCACGCACAGTTTATGTCAGTATTACATGTCACATTCCTAAGCACAGAGCAGTCTTTATTATCACTTTAATTCTTTCTCAGTTGGATGAAGTAAAAATTAATAGCAGGATGGGGGGCTAGGCAATAATATTCCCATTGTTACTGATTCCTTTATTAGTGCTCTGTTGGGGAGGTCCAGCATGGGTGTATATCAAAATACAGCAAGGCTCAAGGTTAGCAATGTTGTCTCTCAGCCCTAGCTTCAAACATCCATTTTGTGGCCAAATCCCCCTTTATCCCCAAGGAGTGGATTGTGGCCCAGGCTCCCCGGAGGACCAGATCGCCACATGTTGGGACTCAGTACTCCAGGTGACATTCTGAAAATTCCAGGGGTGGGGAAGAGAGAGATTGCACCTCAAGCAGTCTACAGGGATTTCACCCCAGCGCTGAGGCACTTGCCAGTCCACTCACCCAGCTTCTCTTAGCAGCACTCACCGCCCTCATGCGATGGTTACACAGAAGACTGTCCACCTCCTTTCCAGCCAGTCTTTAATCTGGGCGCTCTCCAGCCTTCGATTGCCCACTCTGTTCCCCATCCTCAACTGTTCTAGTGGCCTTATGTCCTCCTGTATGCTGCTGTTATATGGTTACCACTAGAAAATGTAGGACAGCATATTAGGACGACAGAACTTCAGAATGCAGGGACTGAGTCCTTCTACACCATCAGAGCCTGTCGGCCCAATTCCCCTAAATTTATCAGGCTAGCAGATCATTTTGGCAATCTCGAACATGACACTCTGATCCCTAGGGAATCATGGATCTTACCCCTTTCGTTGTTTACTTATGCGTGCCCATTGTAAAACACAAGAAAGACACGTAGAGAGTATTTCAATGCATTAATTGAAACTATCGTGATCTTGCATAGAAAGTATGTGCTGCGATTATTAGGCAGATAAAACACAGCAAAGTAACCAGCATTATGAAATGGTGAAAAGAATGAGCATTCCAACCATGACAGTATTAGTGCTATATCTGTATTTCTACCTTTCACTACCCCTACTTTGAGAGCATAATGGGTGTATCCTCTGCCCAATCTCTGAGGTTTGCCTTAGCCCACATACCTGGGCAATTGGGCCAGGCAATCGGCCTAGAGTAGATTGGTAATCCCTCTCTGCATGATGGAAGTTCAGTGTTCACAGGGCTGCATGCCAAACACAAAATCAGACTGGAATGCTTGTCTCTGACCTCCAATAGTACAGTGGACAGTGTATATAATAAATCCACTGTGTTAGAGATACAACTCTGATGTAATGATGTGTCTAGATGTTAGAAGCTGTCACCGAGTGGACAACATAAGCACCATGATATCTTGTTCTGTGTTTCAGCCTTGTACTGAGTGTACTGATTAAACAAGGAGAAAGGTTTCCTTAAAACAAGCAGCATGTACACCGTATCCTGAGAATAATATCGTGCAAGCAAAACCTGTAAAATATAACCTTGCTAAAACGATAACAGCCTAGAATGTACAACTAAGTGGAGAACCAAAGGGGGTGCAGTAGGGAAATCACCACAACCTTCTCATGGCTGTGAAAAGACTCTGCGTCAACATAATAAAAAGAAGCAAACCATATTGTAAAAAATGCTTATGTCCATAAACTGAGCAAACAGAAATAATATAAAAATATGGCAATTAAAAGTATATATAAGAACGCAACAAATTATAAAAACAAGGGCCGAATTAAAATTCAAACGAGGCTTCCAAGATGTCATCCATATTATCAGTGTTCAAGGAATCCAGGATGGATTCAGAATCCGCTGACGATATTTCCGCAGTGGCCTTGTCGATCAGTTGCAAAGAAAAAACTTGATCATCAGCCGATGCTAAAGGCGTGTCTTCCTGCAATGCACCTGCATTAAGAGAGCCCAGGTTCATGAACTCAGAAGCCGAAGCATCCACATTCAAGGAGAGAGGTGGCTTATAGAAGGTATCCTGAAGCAATGGCATTCTCATGGGACAACTCCGGAAATGGGTCCTCATCGGGCTCACCAGCAACTTTATGTCCAGAGATGGTACCAAATGCATTGGCAGGCACATGTCGATTGCACACCTGACAGTGGAATACAGGCTGGTAAACCATACAGGTCGAAAGCACAGTTAACGTTTAGTTCCTGTAGCCAAGACATTCCAAAAATTGGGATCATTGATTCACGACACAGCTCGACAGGTGGTAGATCCATCACCATTAGGCCTCGAAACGGAACATCCATTGCGGAGCAGCAAAAATAGGGTCAAAATACCACAAATTAAGAATAACGCAAATGGTATGCCTCTGAAAACATTGGAAAACATAGAATGAATGAAGGAATGTATCACTACAAAAATGGTCTGAAACATGCTCAACAATCCTAGCTCAATCGCTTTATTTGTGGATTTGTGCATAGTAGCATTTGAATTTTAGGACAACCTTGCAATTTGTAGTTCGAAGGTTTTACGGGCAGATACAAGTGCCCTTTCCTTCTGAAACAATAATGCTTTCAGTCTCCTCAGTTTGTCAAAATTTGTAATGGAAGGCCACAAGCTAACCACTGAAACTGTGTGCGTTGAAGGAAATAGCACAGAATTGCAACATGTTACTATCTGAGAGACTGAAATCGCATATGGGTCACCAGCTGTCATCCCACACCAGTTTTGATCATTCAATATCAAATAACTTCCGTTTGAAAGTAACTTAATGACTGGATAAATTGAAGAAGCTGGTATTCCCTTTAAATAGTAAGCTAAATTTGCCATCTAAGCATTACACGCCTGCCCATGCACTGTTATTTGTTTACAAATAAGTGAGCGGTCAAGCAAAAATTCACATTTTTTTCCACTAAGGAACACGTCTGGTTCACCACTCATACATCTGTAATGAAAGGGTAATGACCACAATTTGCAGACAAAACTTCCCTAAAGAGTCATTTCTGCCCACTGGAACATTTTGTATCCAAGATGTGAATTGAAACGTTGACTGGCAATGAGATCACCCCGTGTATTAACCATGCTGCTTATGGTGTTTCTGCTACTGTGAAAGGCAACTGTTCTAACTTCTCGATGTATAACATTGTATAAGTGTCTTCCTTCTAAACCATCAATCGTTGCCTACGTATTAAATTAAAAGGCAAGAACAATTGTGTTGTATTCAAATAGCACCAGGGCACGCGGTGTGATTTTAAGACCTACAATGTCCAACTAAAGTGCATAATTGAACTAAGCTGACTCCATGCTATAACAATTACATGTAACTTTGCATAATATCAATTGTAGATGATACAATATATTCAAACTCTGAATGCTAGTTGACAACGTATTCATGCTATTAACAACAAACACTTTTTTCTAAATTAGCTTGATCAATTTGTCTTAAACATGCAGCAGCTTTCATTTGTGATAACTTCTAAATCTCATTATAGGCAGTATAAATTAATCTTTTAGAATACGGAGACGTAGGACCCAACAAGAAATCTTGCAAATCTATGTCTTCCGATAGGTTTGGAGAGAAAGATGTTCTTTTACTGCAGACAAAGTGGAATGTTGTACCCACTGATGATCCAACTTCCCTACGATAGGTAGCAACAATCCCTGCATGTTAAGACTCCATGTACCAAGGGTCTGGTCTGCTAGCTTTAAAACCCTGTGTATAATTTACCATTTGTGTCCACTGGCTATAATAACCACCCATAGGGACTTGGAAGTCCTGTGTTGAATGTACAGTTTTGCACCATACTATTGAGCTGTTCCTCAGTGTAATTTGTTAAATGTTGCCAATTATTGTAACAAAGCAAAAACCAAAGGAAATGATGGACGGAGTGTTGAACATTGCACCCCCAGTCAACTGATCTGGGTTTAATCCATCACTGTTCTTTAGCCCACTCTGCCACCCCAGTTCAGACATGGCCATATGCAAATCAGTCTGACCCTGTGCCTCATGGGAACAGTCCAGCCCGAACTGCCAAGCCATGTCTTCCCTGGACCGGAAACAAGCTTCCTAGGACCGGTTTCTGGCATTTCAGCCGTCTTCAGCCAGGCTTGCTTGAATCCAGTGGCAAAGTGAGCAAGGGACTCACGTCTGAGCATACCCTGCCAACTTATGGCGAACAAAGCAAAAACCAAAGGAAATGATGGACGGAGTGTTGAACATTGCAAACACTCACCCCCAGTCAACTGATCTGGGCTGGACTGTTCCCATGAGGCACAGGGTCAAGACTGATTTGCATATGGCTGGGTTCAAACTGGAACGGCATGGTGAGCAAAAAAACGATGGATTTAGGCCCAGATCTCTGTACTGGGGTGAATGTATGACATTGTTCTGCATTCTGTCCATCAATAGTTGTTTTTGCATTTGTCACCCCGAGTGGAAAGGGTATGCCCAGACGTGGGTCCCTTGCTCTCCATGCCACTGGAAATCAAGCAAGCCTGGCTGAAGACGGCTGAAATGCCAGAAACCGGTCCTAGGATGCTTGTTTCCAGTCCAGGGAGGACCTGGCTTGGCAATTCGGGCTGGACTGTTCCCATGAGGCACAGGGTCAAGACTGATTTGCATATGGCTGGGTTCAAACTGGAACGGCATGGTGAGCAAAAAAACGATGGATTTAGGCCCAGATCTCTGTACTGGGGTGAATGTATGACATTGTTCTGCATTCTGTCCATCAATAGTTGTTTTTGCATTTGTCACCCCGAGTGGAAAGGGTATGCCCAGACGTGGGTCCCTTGCTCTCCATGCCACTGGAAATCAAGCAAGCCTGGCTGAAGACGGCTGAAATGCCAGATACCGGTCCTAGGATGCTTGTTTCCAGTCCAGGGAGGACCTGGCTTGGCAATTCGGGCTGGACTGTTCCCATGAGGCACAGGGTCAAGACTGATTTGCATAAGGCTGGGTTCAAACTGGAACGGCATGGTGAGCAAAAAAACGATGGATTTAGGCCCAGATCTCTGTACTGGGGTGAATGTATGACATTGTTCTGCATTCTGTCCATCAATAGTTGTTTTTGCATTTGTCACCCCGAGTGGAAAGGGTATGCCCAGACGTGGGTCCCTTGCTCTCCATGCCACTGGAAATCAAGCAAGCCTGGCTGAAGACGGCTGAAATGCCAGAAACCGGTCCTAGGATGCTTGTTTCCAGTCCAGGGAGGACCTGGCTTGGCAATTCGGGCTGGACTGTTCCCATGAGGCACAGGGTCAAGACTGATTTGCATATGGCTGGGTTCAAACTGGAACGGCATGGTGAGCAAAAAAACGATGGATTTAGGCCCAGATCTCTGTACTGGGGTGAATGTATGACATTGTTCTGCATTCTGTCCATCAATAGTTGTTTTTGCATTTGTCACCCCGAGTGGAAAGGGTATGCCCGGACGTGGGTCCCTTGCTCTCCATGCCACTGGAAATCAAGCAAGCCTGGCTGAAGACGGCTGAAATGCCAGAAACCGGTCCTAGGATGCTTGTTTCCAGTCCAGGGAGGACCTGGCTTGGCAATTCGGGCTGGACTGTTCCCATGAGGCACAGGGTCAAGACTGATTTGCATATGGCTGGGTTCAAACTGGAACGGCATGGTGAGCAAAAAAACGATGGATTTAGGCCCAGATCTATGTACTGGGGTGAATGTATGACATTGTTCTGCATTCTGTCCATCAATAGTTGTTTTTGCATTTGCCAATTATTGTAACGGCAATTGTAGAAATACCAGGCAAATGTATTTCTAATTTTGGCTAGACCCAAATAGTAGTCTGTTGGACTGCTTTATTCAGGAGATATTGCTGCGTTGGAATCAAAAATGCTCTAAATAAAGTCTCTGTTTCCTGCACTTGCCATGGTCTAGTACCCCAAACTGATTTCAGATCAGTGTTGTCTTTTCAATAGTCATAGCCTTTCAGGGCCAGTTGGTAAATGAACAATTCTAAATATATTCATCTAGTTTTGGTTAGCATATTTGTCTTTACTTTGGAGGGGTAAATTTAAAATAAAAAGGAACTGAATCTAATACATTATGACCAGAAAAATGTGTCAATTTGTCCATGTATGTTTTGGAGCTACCCACTGGGGTAGTTGGGCAGTGTTCCAATTGTGTTAAATTAAAAATTGTACGTGGAACACTTGATCTGTGTAAATAATAGTGTGCATAGTTGTGATAACAAGCCATGTCTCCATAATTAGCAGAGTTAAGGTACGGACCTTCTCTTACAAATAAACAGTACAAGATTCAAGCTCTGAGAGCATAGAGGTGACTCTCTTTACATCCCAGTCAGACTCAACCCTGGGTGTAATTATATCACCTATTCCCATCGTAAATACATAACAAATCTGCACAGTCTTTGTTGGACCAAAAATATCATATGGGCCTTATCCTAAACAATTCAATCATAAACTGGAAAAGCTGAAATGTTCACAAGGGACTGTCTCATCACACTTTGTGTGAGGACAAATGAGATTTGAGCATCTGGACCACCAGTTCTGCAATGAAGCATTCTGGGAGATTATGTTAAATCATCAGCAAGAAGAAAACAGTCTCAAATCCAATCTGAAGAAGCAGACAAAATAACGAAATGGCAATCCAAATGTAAACCCAAGGAGGACCCAGATAAGTGTGTTTCAGCTAAAGAATAAAGTCATGTACACGATGCAGTGAAGTGTTAGAGTAATTAGAAGAAAAGTCATCAACATCCATAAAGTAGACAGAAGCAGTCTGTTGAAAAACAGGAGGCGCAGTTGGCAGGAGAGAATTGGTAGACGCCTCCAAAGGTGGTTCATCATTGTCAGAAGTAGCAGAAGTAAGTGTTATACTCGCTTCGGATGTATGGCTTGTATTTATAGCGGTAACAGGAATCAACAATAGTTCATTCCATGCCCATCCCATCTGGGGGTAAACAGCATTGGTGTTGCTTAGAATTTGTAGAGACTATTTCTATGGGATAGCGAGAGGAGTTAGGGAACTACCCAGGAGTCCTCGTGGGCTGCTATTTAGTACTGGCCACATGATGCACATTTACTTGATCAGTGGAGGCAAGTAATCTGTCTTTACAGCCAGTAAGCGGTTGTAAAATCGCAGTTCTTGTACCTTGAATTTCGAGGACGTGCACCGATGCACAGTATGATGGGCCAAATTCCTCTTTTACTGCATTTTTTAGCTGTACCAGATCCCCACTTTTGGAATCAAGCCGGAAGGTGCTGGTTGCTCCTTCACTCAGTCAGTGGCAGAAGTTTTCAAATGTTCATTTGATCGCTCATCACGGTCATCTTGTAATTCCTGTAAAACAGCGAAGCATTCATTTATGTCAAAAAGTGTATCTGCTGCCACTGTCAGGACTGTCAAGATCTGGAACGTACACCTGGATGCCAAACAGGACCTCGTAGGGAGTCCGGCCACCCAGAGATCGTCTAGGCAGATTATTTAATGCTGTCTGTACCCCGTACAAGTGATGGATCCAACTATGAGCTGAACCTAATACTCTAGTTGTTAGAGATTGCTTTAAGTCTAATTTTGTTCTCTCCACTATCGAATTTCCATTGAGATTATAGGGTTTCCCTTAAACCAGCAGTCTTTCCTTTCACAGCCATCTGAACTGCAGTCAGTATGTTTTTTCAGCGGATGCAAAATGTCTTTCTGCATTAGAATATAAATGTGATTTATTTCGCTAACGGCGCTGTCACCTTAATTGAGTGTGAAGTACATAAAGCCAGTGATGACCACGTTAGTTTTGTTGACACGTGTGTGTCGTGATGCAAGCATGTTAGTCTGTAGTGATCTGAGTATTTGTGTATGTTCTGATGTCCAATGCATGTTGGAAAGATCAGGGAGAATCAAATTGTAGAAATGTTTTATGTGTTGTGCATAATCTGGTATGTAAGTTCTGCCAAAGTTAAAGAATCCTTACAAGGATTGCAATTTTTAAGTGTGTTTTGTGGTTGTAGGAGAGCATATTTCTCTAGGAAATGTGGATCTAGGCTCTTACCCTCATTTGATAACTCCTATCCCAAAAATAAGATACTGAAAAAAGCAGGTTTTTTTTCTTATTAAATTTGTAGCCATATTCAGCAAATTCCAATACAATGAGATGTACTCTGGCTATGTGTGTGTTTAAGTCATCATCCGTTATATGTCATCAACATAGGACAATGCCTCAGGGTCAATATCAAGTAGAATTGACATTACTCAGGCAGCAAACAGTCCAGGACTGTTCGTATACCCCCGAGTGAGCCGGCAAAAGTGGCTTAGAGAGCCAAAGATAGAGAACACAGTCAAATCTCTGCTTTCAGGTGCCATGTTTTGGCAGAAGAAACCGTTGGAAATATCCAAGGTTGTTTTGTATTTTTTTACGGACTATATTGTTCATTCAAGCCATGTTGTGCGAGTTTTGAATCGCAAATGTCCGTGTATCTGTTTAAATGTCTGTAGTCTAAGACTATACAATAAGAGTGATCCGGTTTGGCAACCGGAAACAAGGGATTATTCATAGGAGATGCACACGGTTCAACTATTCCCTGGTATTCTAGCTGTGAAAGGATCTCTGTCACTGGAGCTTTTGCTTCATGTGTAATAGAGTATTGCGGTTGCACTTGTGGGCTGGACATCATGGTTTTAACGTGATAAGGTAAGTCCTTATTCCAGCCTACATGGTGGCTGTATCATGCCGGGGCTTGTGTGAGAGTCTATTCTGCGGCATAGACTTGTTTAACTACTTTGGGAACAAGCATAGAGACATACTGTGATATTACCTACTCTCCTCGTGGGATTGTTCTTACAAACTTCGGGGGCCTATCAACCTCTGCTAGGAGAATGTCATAACTAAATGTTAAGCCAGAAAATGAATGGTTCGCGGTATGTCACCCTCAGTTTGTATGTTTAAAAAGTCTCTACTGAGGGCTGACGTGTAGGTAATGTGGTATCGACTTCAATAAAGTAGTCAGTTGCTTTTGCATCCAGAAACCTTTAAAGATCCTGGCGAACTATTGTGACCTCTGCCGTGCTGTCTAGCAGAGTCACTGCCCACTTCTTCTCTAGGAGAAGAGTTCTCAATATGTGTGGCATATTTTGCTGAAATTCTCGTAACCTTTCTTGAATTTAGTTTTTTATTGTGGAAGTTTCTCTTCCTTTTTTATGAATACATCAGACAAGCGTTATGAGTCCTTTTTTGGTTTCAAGTACTCTTCCTGTCTGCTCTCTGATCTCCCCCCTCTCTCGTATTGTTTGTCTGATGTGTCCAGAAAGGATTGAGAAGTACATGTATCAGTATACTGATACCTATCCAGCTGTTTTAGTGTGTTACGGTGGTGTTAATTGTAAGGTCTGTCAGCGGTCAACAGTTGCGGAGATCCTCCCTGTGATTTAGATTTTCCTTTATTTTTTTGTTTGTCCCAGCGTTTTTTAGAAGACTCTGGTGCTTGTTTGATATTTTCCTCTTCAGAACTACCTTTGCCAAGCTGTGGCTTATTTGGTTTGGCTCCTAAATTATCTCGGCATATAGATGTACTGGTGTCCGCAAACGTTTTTGGTAGCTTGTGCTCTTGGTCTGCGACTGCAACTTGTGCGATCCGTTGGCGTATAGCCAGTTCTGCTGCTTTGCCTTTAATGGTGGCTGACCTAATTCAAGATACTATGGCAACGTTCCCAATTTCATCCCTAAATCCAAGGCAGGGGTTGCCTCGTACTCCTTTTGTATTTGTTTTAGAACGTTAGGCAAAACAGCCAGAAATAGTGTACCATGAGTTATGGTGTTGATTGTAGCAAATACTGTACCCCATGTGGCACAGTCATCAAATGGGGGAATCATCTCAGGTGGCAAGCACATGGTAATAATTCTCTGTTTATCTTGGGGTCATGTATGAGTAAACATAGTTTCAAGCTGATTTGTTTTTTGTGCTATCCAGAACGGAATTTCTTCCTGCCTAGTGGGAAATTTACCCATAATTGCAAATTATAGTTACAGGACTAATGACAGACACAGCTAACTGTTTCTGAACAGCTTGAACAGCCCTCACTGGGGATTAGTTATTTTTGTGTAACATACAGAGTTAAACGTCTCGATAGTCATGCAAGACCATTATAAAGAATGTAGTGTGTATTCAGTTAAAGCTGAGCAAACACAAGGAGATGTTGGACGGAGCACTAAAACTTTTCAGACACTCACCCCCAGTCACAGATCTGGGTTGAATCCATCATCAATCTTTAGCTCACGTCGACACCCCAGTTAAGACAGCTATATGCAAATCAGTCTTGACCCTGTGCCTTTTGTGTACAGTCCAGCCCGAACTGCCAAGCCATGTCTTCCCTGGACCGAAAACAAGCATCATGGGACCAGTTTCGTGCTAACAGCCCTCATCACCCAGGCTAGCTTGAATCCAGTGGCAAAGTGAGCAAGGGGCTCGCGTCTGGGCATACCCTTCCAACTTAGGGCAAACAAAGCAAACACAAGGAGATGATGGACGGAACACAAACTTTTCAGACACTCCATCATCGTTCTTTAGCTCACTTCGCCACCCCAGTTCAGACACAGCTATATGCAAATCAGTCTTGACCCTGTGCCTCATGGGTGCAGTCCAGCCCGAACTGCCAAGCCATGTCTTCCCTGGACCGAAAACAAGCAATTATTAGGCAGATAAAACAAAGCAAAGTAACCAGCATTGTGAAATGAATGAACATTCCAACCATACCAGTATTTGTGCTATATCTGTATTTCTACCCATCACAACCACTGCTCTGAGAGCAAAATTGGGTATACACTCTGCATGATCCCTCAGGCTAGCCCAAGCCCCCATACCTGGAAAACTTGGCGAGGCAATCTGCCTGGAGTAGATTGACAATCCCTCTCTGCAGGATGGAAGCTCAGTGTTCACAGTGCTACATGCCAAACACAGCAATGTGTCTCAGGATGGTGAAGACAGGAATGGGAATGCTCCTCTCTGACCTCCAGTACGACAGGGGACAGTTTATATAATAAACCCAAAACCCACTGTGTTAGAGATCCTGCTCTGATGTAATGCTGTGTCTAAATGTTAGAAGCTGTTGGCAAGCTGACAACATAAGCTCCATGATATCTTGTTCTGTGTTCTAGTCTTGCACTGTGTGTACTGCTGAAACTAGGGGAAAAGCTTCCTAAAAACAAGCAGCATGTGCAGCGTATTCTCAGAATAATATTGTGCAACCAAAACATGTAAAATATAACCCTGCTAAAATGATGTCAGTCTAAAATGTAAAATTAAGTGGAGAACCAAAGTAGGTCTGTGACTGAAATCCTCACACTGTCATCTTGCCGTTCCATGCAGGCCGCATTCTCGGAACACGTTTACCAGAACGAACACAGTCTTTGACCTTCAGGAACTCTCTCTCCTCGTTCCAGGCGACTGCCAAGAAAATACTTGCATTCAGTCAGTCGCTCTCCTATGCAGGAAGGCGATGGTGTGGAAGCACCATGAATTTCCTCCTACTCGATGGCCTGTTGGCTGCGCCCCAACCTCTATTGGCCATGATGTCTTGCTTGTTATTTTCCAATAAATCCATTAACTCCGTTGAACATGCCACTGTCTGACTGGTATTTAACTGAGCTTCTCTGTTTTCTTCTCCTATTTATAATATAATCTCATAAGCTTATATTGCATTCCTCAACATATTCCACTGTTTCTGTATTGGGGCAGAGTTAAGACAGTCTTGCTGTGCAAGTAGAAGCTGCCTCTTAAATTGTCAGGTAGATAGTTGACATGTAGATTGAGTTGGGTAGGAAAGGCAGCCTTTACCCAACAAGTACAGTACTAAAAAGAGTATTCTATATTTGTACTATCTTGGTTTGCACACAAAGCTGATGGATGCAAAATTACAGGTAAGTAGTTTATCGCTAGCACCATTTTCCTAAATCAGCTATGTTGTTGCCAGATATGCGGTCACCATTTCCATTTTTTAAATCTTATAGTAGATACTATGAAAACGTAAACACTTAAGAGCTAGTCAAGACTCAAATGAATGTTGACAAACCTGCAGTTGCCTAGTGATTGAAATTAGGAGACAGTTGCTTAATGTTAAGAAATTACATTACCGTTTTACAAGAAAATAATCTGATTCTTTATTTTTAGGATTACTTTTTTGATTCAAAAGTATTGACAGATGGTGAGCTGGCACCCAATGATAGATGCTGCCGTGTCTGTGGAAAGATTGGCCATTATATGAAGGACTGTCCAAAAAGGCGAAGGTGAGAATGTTTAGGACTACTGTAATTTTAACAAGCAGTGGAGGTGTTGAACCGTAGGTGTTCTGCCACTCTGTTGATAGTAATGGTTCTCTGTTATGGAATTTTCTTTGAGATCCATAAAAAAGGGACTACTTCTAGTCACCCGTAAGTTTCCCAAAACGCTTTTTACGACAAATTGTTTCATAAGGAAAATTAAATATACAAAAACATTGTACTAATTTCAAAATGTTTTCTTACTCAGTTAACAGGAACTTTCTAACTTTTTCGATTCGTCATTGCGGAGTAGTATGAAAAGTAATGTGCTATTCAGAATGGAAGGGGTGATCCATGTGTACACTTATGAATGGTGCACAATATTTTGAAGGTAATCCTTTCGCTAACTAGTGGAGTCTACCAAGCAGTGGAAAGACATTAGAAAAATCGTGTAAACTGCTTGAAATCTGTGCTTCTTGATTTGTAAGTTTTTTTTAGTCTCTGTATTTTCTGTATCAAGGTACCTAAATATGTAACATTACAATAAACAAGTTGCAAGCTTATTATGGATGCAATCACTGTCTTTCTGGCATCCTCTGATGGTAATCGAAAAATACGTTTCAGAGATATAGGGACTTAAAAGCAGGAGGGTATTAGTGGGGAAGGATTAGTTACTTATTACCTGTAATCCTAGTTATCTTCCAGGGGTATCCTCATCAAAGTCATAAGCACTAGAATATTCCCGCCCATGCGCGGGACCCCGGAAACACAATCATATATGTGACAAACATATATGTATGTATATATATATATATATGTGAGAAGTTGGCCTGATATGTAGTGCTCACTATTCTAGTGATCACCGTGTATCATTCCAAACGACCCTTATTGATGATTGGTTGTAAGTCAACCGTATAGACCAGCTATCCTAGTAGCGTGGATACGAGCAGTCTTTAGGCTAAACTCTAGAGGGCGTGTTAAGCAAGCTGTTTACCATCACATATACCCCTTGAACACCAAGTGAAAGGACACCACACAAGTTGTTATGAAAATAAAGGATATTTATTTATAACAAGACTACCCTGGCTCTTTATGAGTCAGGGAGCTAAGCACACTACAAAACTCTTATGAAAATACTTCTGGTTGCACAATTTACACAAATGCCCGAAGGGCACGGAACCATTTACACTGCAAGTGGAATGGAAAAGGTTAGAAAGTCTAAAGTTACTGATTCCGGAGTGATCCGATCAGTGGGACTAAACGAAAAAGGAACTGGACACTTGTAAAGCAAACCTGCGATGGAGCACTGAAATGCTCGAGTTACCTAGCCCAGAGGCTGCGGCTGCGGGAGGTTCGGCAAGATGTCGGGAGTCCTCGTTGTAGTCTCAGGAGCCTGAAAGAAGAAGTTGCTGGCAGGCGACCAGTGTTGATGTTCAGAGAGATCCAAGCCTGGATCGGTGATGGAGAAAACCTGAAAGCAGAGGGGACTCAGTTCTCAACCGCTAGCCAGCGATCGTGTGGGTACCAGGACGGCACCGGCTGAAGTCACCTCGACCAGGTGAGTGGATGACGTCGGACTCGGCTGTTCCTCGGACCAGGAGGCGCGGCGGCGACCAGGATGGAGGGCGAGCTGTCCCACGAAGGTGTCTGCTGTCGATGATGCTGGGCCCAGGAATGGGGCAGCGGATTTTGGCAGTGGCAACCCACGCGAGGGAGTCAAGATGGCGTCTGAAGTGGGTCAGGAGGGTCCGAGGTACTCCTCTGTTGAAAGGGAGCAAGAGCCAGTCTGGAGTAACCAGACTAGTGATGAGACAACCGTGGTGCGTCGTGAAGAGGGCCACAAGCCGGTTGGCAAGTGGTCGGACAACGCGGTGAACAGCAAGGAGCGGAAGGGCCCCCACGCAGATCTCGTGGATGCTGGGGAGGCAGACTTCGGTGCTGGAGCCGCTCAGGGTTAGGGCTTCTCAAACTCTAGGTGCACTCACTCGAGGGTCCCTCGGTGGGCGTGCTAGATAAGCGTCGTGCAGGTTCTGAAGATGGCCGGTCCCACAGGTCTCGTCACACCTACGAATCTCAGCTGAGCTGATGATGTAGGTCGAGGTCAGAGATGGCAGGGAACCCGGGTCTCGTTGAGCTGGGCAGTCTTGATCCGTAGGAGTGACTTACCGCAAGCGCTTAGGTGGTGCCTGCTGGTGCAGGGTGGCTACTCCTTAGCCACAAGGGAGAGTCTTCAGAAATAGTCAAGAGTTCCTTTCGTGGAAAGTAGTTCAAGATTCAGAATTATCCGATTATCCGATTATCCAATTTGGGAAGGGGACTCGCTCCTACCTTTATTCTAGGAAAAGGGGCTGGCCCGTGACTAGGTCCTACCTATGGGTGGGGCCAGGAGGGGGGTGGTTACACCCCTATCCTTTGTCCGGCTTCGCCCCAGCTCAGGGGCTGGTGTGCCCCCGAAACTGGTTTGAGCCGGGCTATGCACAGTGAGCACCGGGGTGCCACTTGCAATCACCTTCCTTTCAGCCCTGCCTACCTGGGATACACAAACCCTGTCTGGGATGGTGCTAACACCGCCCTCGACAGGAAACCCTTTGTCCAAGCTCCCTTCGCTGGAAGGTCTCCCAGCAGCAGGAGGTCAGACTTGTGTCTGGTGGCAGCATCCATTTTGTGATGCTGAGGCTTGAGTCAACTTTAACCGGGGTTCAAGGTTACTTCCATGTCGTGCCCCTCTAAAAGGGGGGAATGCTAACCCCGTCGCCAGAACTGGCGAGGGGTTTGTATTCGAATTCGTATGACACCTTACTCGACATGTGTAGGTGATGCGATGCCAAAGTTAGCAAATAACCGCAAGGATTATAATGCATTTTAAAGTAGTTGGCCCGCGTCACCATGGAACGGCTATTAGGACTTGGTTCCGCAAGCCGTCGACGGCTCAGCTCGCGCCAGAGCACCGTCCCACATGATCCCCTGCACTCTGCCTTCAGGATTGATAAGGCCTGCCATAGGAGTGACTGATAGGAATCCATGTGTCCATTTTAGGGTTAGGTATAGGAATACTACACCTACAGCAACGGGTGATTACACCACCTTGCCCCAGCTGTCGTGCAGCCAGTTGTGTCAGATTTGGGCGGCCATCCAGGGGTGGCATAATACATGCTGCAGCCCCTGGTAGGCCCTGGGTACACCGATGCCCTGGATACCTGTGGTATGCTGAGACAGGGACTGACAAGGCGGCCCAGTTCCAATTAGTGGATGCACCTAATGTACATGTGTGTTAATTTCGCGAGAGAACAGCTAGGCTGTGGGTCTGATTAGCAGGCCCACAGCCAGGGAAAGTCGTAAACCAATGAAGCAAAAGCAAAAAATCTGGGTGATCATAGGATTGCAGACCCTACTCTCCTACATGACACCCCCCCCAAACTTTGGGACAATAAGCTAACCTTGACCAGGTGAGTCTTCTTGCTCTAAGTGGAAATACCTGGAGAGCCCATCTGCATTGCCATGATCAATGCCAGGTCTATGCTCCACTGTGAAGTCCATCCCCTGTAGGGAAATGGACCACCTAAGTAGTTTGGGGTTTTCACCCTTCATTTGATTTAGCCACAAGAGGGGCTTATGGTCGGTCTGAATCTTGAAGTGAGTGCCAAACAAGTATGGCCTCAACTTCTTAAGGGCCCAAACCACAGCAAAGGCCTCCCTCTCAATAGCTGACCAATTCTTCTCTCTGGGGGTCAGCCTCCTGCTAATAAAAGCTATGGGCTGGTCATGACCATCAAAATTCAGTTGAGATAGAACAGCTCCCACACCCAGCTCCGAAGCGTCTGTTTGGACAATGAATGGTTTGGAGTAGTCTGGACTCTTTAGGATAGGTGCTGTGCACATGGCCTGCTTTAGGTCATCGAATGCCTTCTGACAGCTTGCTGTCCACTGAACTTTTTTTGGCATCTTTTTACTTGTCAGATCGTTTAGCGGGGTCACAATGGATCCATAATTTCTGACAAATTTCCGGTAATAACCAGTCAGGCCCAAGAAAGCTCGAACCTGAGTCTGGGTGGTTGGAGGAGCCCAGTCCTGGATGGCCTGTATTTTGCTCTCCAATGGCTGAACCTGGCCTCCACCTACAAGGTGGCCCAGGTATACAACCTGTGTCTGCCCTATCTGGCACTTAGTGGCCTTGATAGTGAGGCCTGCCTTTTGCAGGGCCTCTAACTCTTTCCTCAGGTGGACCAGGTGATCCTCCCAGGTGGAGCTAAAGACAGCGATATCGTCCAGATACGCCGCACAGAAGTCGTCCAACCCAGTGAGAACTCGATTCACCAGCCTTTGGAAGGTGGCAGGTGCATTTTTCAAACCAAAGGGCATTACCACGAACTGATAATGCCCACCCGGGGTAGAAAATGCTGTTTTGGGTTTGGCCTCCTCAGCTAACCTGATTTGCCAATACCCAGCTGTCAGGTCAAACGTACTTAAGTAGTTGGCCGAAGCCAACCGGTCTATAAGTTCGTCTGCTCTTGGTATTGGGTGGGCGTCAGTCTTAGTGACTGCATTGAGGCCTCTGTAGTCCACGCAAAACCTCATCTCTTTCTTACCGCCCTGGGTGTGAGGTTTCGGCACGAGAACTACGGAACTAGCCCAGGGGCTGTCCGAGGGCTCAATGACTCCCAGCTCCAACATTTTCTGCACCTCTGTCTTGATGCAGTCTCTGACATGATCAGGCTGTCGATAGATTTTACTCTTTACGGGCAGACTGTCCCCAGTGTCGACCTCATGGGTACACCAATTGGTCTGACTGGGTGTCAGAGAGAACATATGTCGAAAGGATTGAAGAACCTGTTTACAATCCTTTTGTTGATGTCCAGAGAGGCTGCCGCAAAAGAAAACACCATCTACTGACCCATCGTCAGGGTTCTGAGAAAGCAGGTCCGGGAGAGGGTCACTCTCCTCCTCCTGTCCCTCATCTGTGGCCATGAGCAAGCCCATGCCCTCCCTGTCGACATATGCCTTGAGCCTGTTTACATGGAGCACCCTGTGGGGGCTCCGGGGAGTTCCCAGGTCTACCAAGTAGGTGACCTCTCCCTTTTGCTCAATGATCGTGTGGGGCCCAGACCATTTGTCTTTAAGTGCTGCTGGGGCCACGGGCTCCAGCACCCACACCTTCTGTCCAGGCTGGTACACAGTCAGGACAGCCTTTTGGTCGTGCCAAGCTTTCTGTAATTCTTGGCTCGCCTCAAGGTTTTTAGATGCCTTTTCCATGTACTCCGCCATCCGCGAGCGGAGGCCGAGCACATAGTCCACAATGTTTGATGCCGGCTTTCTGAGAGGTCTCTCCCATCCTTCCTTTACCAAACAAAGGGGTCCCCTTACAGGATGTCCGAACAGAAGCTCAAAAGGGCTGTAGCCAACCCCCTTCTGCGGGACCTCCCTGTAGGCGAACAAGAGGCAGGGTATCAGGACATCCCATCTCCGCCGAAGCTTTTCAGGTAGTCCGTGAATCATCCCTTTTAGGGTCCTGTTGAATCTCTCAACAAGCCCATTGCATTGTGGGTGATAGGGTGTGGTGAACTTGTAGTTGACACCACACTCCTTCCACATAGCAGTCAGATATCCCGACATGAAGTTTGCACCTCTGTCTGAGACGACCTCCTTAGGGAAGCCCACTCTGGAGAACACTCCGAGTAGGGCCCGTGCCACCACAGGTGCTGTAGTGGTCCTAAGGGGAATAGCTTCAGGATACCTGGTGGCGTGGTCCACCACCACCAGTATAAACTTGTGCCCTGATGCTGTCTGGGGTTCCATTGGTCCGACAATGTTGATCCCCACTCGTTCAAAGGGTACCCCCACCACCGGTAGTGGTATGAGGGGGGCCTTTGTCGTGCCACCTGACTTACCACTGGCTTGGCAAGTGACACAGGAGCGGCAAAACTCCTTCGTATCTTCGGACATGTGGGGCCAGTGAAAGTGTGGAACAATTCTGTCCCAAGTCTTATTCTGGCCTAAGTGACCTGCAAGGGGAATCTCGTGGGCCAAGGTAAGAAGGAAACCTCTCAGAGACAAGGGAATGACCAGCCTCCTGGTCGCGCCAGGTTTGGGGTCTCTTGCCTCGGAGTACAGGAGTCCATCGTCCCAGTATACTTTGTGGGTACCTGTGGCGTTCCCTGCAGCCTCAGCAGCAGCCTGCTGTCTGAGGGGTTCAAGGGAGGGGCAGTCTAACTGTGCCTTCCCCAGGTCTTCCCTGGAGGGTCCCCCTGAGCCCAGAAACTCAACCTGACCAGGTTCAAGCTCTTTCGGCTCAGTTTCCCTCAGTTCTTTAAGGTCAGCCTCCTCAGAGACTTGATCCACAACCTGGGGCAAGGGGGAAGGCGAAGCCTTACCCCTACTGCTCCTTTTCTTGGAAGGTATCTGGTCCGTTCTTCCAGGATCCAGCACCTGTTCAGTGGGGCATCTTTTGGCCTGTGACCTGGTCACAGCAAGGACATGTGCTGGCAAGCCTAACATTTCCATGTGAGTCCTCTGCTCCACTTCTGACCATTGTGACGTTTCCAAATCATTGCCCAACAGACATTCTACGGGGAGGTCTGAACTAACCACAACCTTTTTCGGGCCACTTACCCCTCCCCAGGAGAAATCAACAACTGCCATACTGTGATTAGTAGTGACGTTGCTGGCATTGGTCACTAGGTAATCGGTACCTAGCATGATCTGTCCAGGGTCCACAAAGTTAGGCGTCACCATAGTGACACTGGCACAAGTGTCCCTGTAGGCCTGAGCCACTTTTCCATTGATCAAAGGTGTCTGTCTGTATTTGCCCAAAGTATTGGGACTGGCACCAGGGGACATATCCATATCCCCTGTACAGACAAGGACGGCCTGAGTGAGCGTGCTGACTAAGTCGTCACTCCCCTCGGTTCCCAAGGTTAACCCAACTAATGCCTTGGGAGGCGCACTACCACTGCTGACTGTACTAGGGGGTGCAGGTGCCTTAGGGGCTGCAGTGGCAGGAGTTTGCCCTCCTTTCTTGGTGCACTCACTAAACCAGTGAGTCTTACTTTTACAGTATTGGCACCACCTTTTTGACTGGCCTTCTTGAGTCTTCTTCTTCTGTGAAGCCTGACCCCCACCCTCTTTGGTTTGTTGGGGACCTGTCGAAGACTTCTGGTCATTCTTTTCGTTCTTGTTACTACCCTTTTGGTCTGCTTTCTTCTGACCACCCTGGTTCTGGTTCTGGTTCTGGTTCTGCTTGACCCTTGTTCTGACCCATCTGTCTGCCTTCTTTCCCAATTCTTGGGGAGAGGTCAGATCCGAGTCAACAAGGTGCTGATGCAACAATTGGTTCTGACAGTTGTTTAAAATCTGTTCTCGCATGATAAGATTGTACAATCCTGTGTAATCAGTAACCTTGCTACCCAGCAACCAGCCTTCCAAAGCCTTAGTGGCACAATCGACAAAGTCAGTCCAATCCTGAGACTGAATTTTCTGGGTGTCCCAGAACAGCAACCTGTACTGCTCCGTGGTTAAGCCAAACCCATCAATCAGTGTATTCTTCAGGACTTGGTAGTTGTTTGCATCCTCAGCTCTAGTAGTGAGGAGCTTGTCTCGCCCTTTACCTTCAAAGGAGAGCCACAGTATAGCTGCCCACTGACTTTGGGGGACGCACTGGACAGTGCAGGCCCTCTCCAACGCAGTTATCCACTTGTGGATATCGTCCCCTTGCTTAAAGGGGGGCACTATTTTACTCAGGTGTCTAGTGTCTATACCCCTGTCTTTCTCTCTAATGAGAATGCTGCCACCAGTGGGATCTAACCCACTTAATTTCTGCTCTCGGGCCAAGGCAAGTCTTTCTTTGGCGAGGGCAAGTTCTTCCCGCTCGATCCTCAGATTGACTTCCCTCATCTTCGCTTCATGCTCCCTTCTCTGAGGGGACGTCATTCCTCTCTGAGAAGATGCCTGAGAGACATGTGTTCGAACAGATCTGTTAGAGCCTCTGGAGAGAGACCTAGCTCGTCCGTTCCCAATGTTAGGCCTGCTTGAGCGTGGGCCCGGGGCTCCCCCAGTTCCATTCTCATGCCTGCTTAAGTTGGTCCTTGTAAGCCTGCTGACTACCACTGGACCTTTGTTTGCCTCGTCTCCTGATAACTCCTCCTCGTCTTCCTCCTCTGTATGGAGGTCGAGGTCCGGGTCACCAAGGGTTCCCTCTAAGGGAGGCATGTTCCCATCAGCATTGGGGGGACCTGTGTTAGAGGACCTCCTAGCATCGTACGTCTCTAAGAGACCTATCAGAAATGCGATGGTAGGGTTAGAACCCTGGTTTAGCTTCCTGGAGGCACACAGCTGTCTCATCTCCTTGAAGCTAAGAGCTGCATATCGTGACATGACCTGTGGAGGGTCACTGACCACTAAGGGAGTCTCCGCAGACTCTCCGTGGACCGACATGCTTCTAGTGAGGTGTAAGTGATGCACCTACCTACACTATTTGTTTACCTACTGATCCCTTGCTAAGAGTTGTAGTCAGGGTGTGCTAAGCCCTGTTACACTACAACAGCTGGTTCAGTAGAACTCAGAGTATTCTAAGTTAAGTTATATGTACCTGGGTACTTATGTGATCTTTCACTTTGATATTCTTAGGATACGTGTGTGGTAAAACAACAGCAAGCTCAAATCCCAACCGCTGCTCACCAATGTGAGAAGTTGGCCTGATATGTAGTGCTCACTATTCTAGTGATCACCGTGTATCATTCCAAACGACCCTTATTGATGATTGGTTGTAAGTCAACCGTATAGACCAGCTATCCTAGTAGCGTGGATACGAGCAGTCTTTAGGCTAAACTCTAGAGGGCGTGTTAAGCCAGCTGTTTACCATCACATATACCCCTTGAACACCAAGTGAAAGGACACCACACAAGTTGTTATGAAAATAAAGGATATTTATTTATAACAAGACTACCCTGGCTCTTTATGAGTCAGGGAGCTAAGCACACTACAAAACTCTTATGAAAATACTTCTGGTTGCACAATTTACACAAATGCCCGAAGGGCACGGAACCATTTACACTGCAAGTGGAATGGAAAAGGTTAGAAAGTCTAAAGTTACTGATTCCGGAGTGATCCGATCAGTGGGACTAAACGAAAAAGGAACTGGACACTTGTAAAGCGAACCTGCGATGGAGCACCGAAATGCTCGAGTTACCTAGCCCAGAGGCTGCGGCTGCGGGAGGTTCGGCAAGATGTCGGGAGTCCTCGTTGTAGTCTCAGGAGCCTGAAAGAAGAAGTTGCTGGCAGGCGACCAGTGTTGATGTTCAGAGAGATCCAAGCCTGGATCGGTGATGGAGAAAACCTGAAAGCAGAGGGGACTCAGTTCTCAACCGCTAGCCAGCGATCGTGTGGGTACCAGGACGGCACCGGCTGAAGTCACCTCGACCAGGTGAGTGGATGACGTCGGACTCGGCTGTTCCTCGGACCAGGAGGCGCGGCGGCGACCAGGATGGAGGGCGAGCTGTCCCACGAAGGTGTCTGCTGTCGATGATGCTGGGCCCAGGAATGGGGCAGCGGATTTTGGCAGTGGCAACCCACGCGGGGGAGTCAAGATGGCGTCTGAAGTGGACCAGGAGGGTCCGAGGTACTCCTCTGTTGAAAGGGAGCAAGAGCCAGTGTGGAGTAACCAGACTAGTGATGAGACAACCGTGGTGCGTCGTGAAGAGGGCCACAAGCCGGTCGGCGAGTGGTCGGACAACGCGGTGAACAGCAAGGAGCGGAAGGGCCCCCACGCAGATCTCGTGGATGCTGGGGAGGCAGACTTCGGTGCTGGAGCCGCTCAGGGTTAGGGCTTCTCAAACCCTAGGTGCACTCACTCGAGGGTCCCTCGGTGGGCGTGCTAGATAAGCGTCGTGCAGGTTCTGAAGATGGCCGGTCCCACAGGTCTCGTCACACCTACGAATCTCAGCTGAGCTGATGATGTAGGTCGAGGTCAGAGATGGCAGGGAACCCGGGTCTCGTCGAGCTGGGCAGTCTTGATCCGTAGGAGTGACTTACAGCAAACCGCAAGCGCTTAGGTGGTGCCTGCTGGTGCAGGGTGGCTACTCCTTAGCCACAAGGGAGAGTCTTCAGAAATAGTCAAGAGTTCCTTTCGTGGAAAGTAGTTCAAGATTCAGAATTATCCGATTATCCGATTATCCAATTTGGGAAGGGGACTCGCTCCTACCTTTATTCTAGGAAAAGGGGCTGGCCCGTGACTAGGTCCTACCTATGGGTGGGGCCAGGAGGGGGGTGGTTACACCCCTATCCTTTGTCCGGCTTCGCCCCAGCTCAGGGGCTGGTGTGCCCCCGAAACTGGTTTGAGCCGGGCTATGCACAGTGAGCACCGGGGTGCCACTTGCAATCACCTTCCTTTCAGCCCTGCCTACCTGGGATACACAAACACTGTCTGGGATGGTGCTAACACCGCCCTCGACAGGAAACCCTTTGTCCAAGCTCCCTTCGCTGGAAGGTCTCCCAGCAGCAGGAGGTCAGACTTGTGTCTGGTGGCAGCATCCATTTTGTGATGCTGAGGCTTGAGTCAACTTTAACCGGGGTTCAAGGTTACTTCCATGTCGTGCCCCTCTAAAAGGGGGGAATGCTAACCCCGTCGCCAGAACTGGCGAGGGGTTTGTATTCGAATTCGTATGACACCTTACTCGACATGTGTAGGTGATGCGATGCCAAAGTTAGCAAATAACCGCAAGGATTATAATGCATTTTAAAGTAGTTGGCCCGCGTCACCATGGAACGGCTATTAGGACTTGGTTCCGCAAGCCGTCGACGGCTCAGCTCGCGCCAGAGCACCGTCCCACATGATCCCCTGCACTCTGCCTTCAGGATTGATAAGGCCTGCCATAGGAGTGACTGATAGGAATCCATGTGTCCATTTTAGGGTTAGGTATAGGAATACTACACCTACAGCAACGGGTGATTACACCACCTTGCCCCAGCTGTCGTGCAGCCAGTTGTGTCAGATTTGGGCGGCCATCCAGGGGTGGCATAATACATGCTGCAGCCCCTGGTAGGCCCTAGGTACACCGATGCCCTGGATACCTGTGGTATGCTGAGACAGGGACTGACAAGGCGGCCCAGTTCCAATTAGTGGATGCACCTAATGTACATGTGTGTTAATTTCGCGAGAGAACAGCTAGGCTGTGGGTCTGATTGGCAGGCCCACAGCCAGGGAAAGTCGTAAACCAATGAAGCAAAAGCAAAAAATCTAGGTGATCATAGGATTGCAGACCCTACTCTCCTACAATATAGATATAGATATATAGATATATATAGATATATATAAAAGAAAAAAGCAAATGCAGCCTTTCATAACCAGAGCTGACTAATGCTGTAAGGACTCCCTTGTATATCATAAACAATACATTAAAAACAGGGTAAAACAACAGCAAAGCATGTTTGAAAACTGTTTTAATGCTTAGCACTTAACACAATCTCTCAGATAGGACTGAAAGCATTGACAGCTCACAGGCTGCATTGCAGAAAACATAACCTAGAAAAGGCTGAAAAGCTAACTCATAGCAACATAGAAATAAACTGGCACTGTGCCTTTAAGGCAGCCATGACCCCCAGCTTCCCATCATGCCTCAGGGGTGACAGTTAGGTCAGTTGTTCTTTGCGGTGACTCAAAAGCCATGACACAAAGAGTTGACAATTCCTTAAAAAACAAGGTTCCTTTGCCCGGGGAGGTGTGAGGGTTGCTGATGACTTTGATGAGGATACCCCTGGAAGAGAACTAGGATTACAGGTAAGTAACTAATCCTTCTCTTCCAGGGGATCCTCATCAATAGTCATAAGCACTAGAATAGAATAGCAAGCCTCACCTCTTCCACCTGCGGGCAAAGGAAAAAAAAAAGAATAATTAATAATCAAGCTCAGATAACTAAACTTGAAACCCCAGATATCTTATTATCTGAATAGATTCCTCAAGGAAGCTTGGCCTACTTGAGTATCTGTTCTGGAATCTTATTAAAGACAATAATGCCTTGCAAACGTGTGTACCGATCTCCAGGTTGCTGCCTTGCAAATCTCTGCCATTGGAACATCATGCAAGAAAGCTATTGTAGCCGCTTTCCCCCTAGTGGAGTGTGCTTTAGGAGACAATAATAGGGTTTTATTTGCTAACTGGTAAACCAATTTTATACAGGACACTATCCATCTCGAAATGGACCTTTTGGAAGCTGGAAAGCCTGTCCTCATGGAACCATAATTTAGAAACAATTGATCTGACTTTCTTATGCCTTTCGTTCCCTCCAAATAGAACTTGAGCACTCTCTTAAGATCTAAGGAGTGGAGTGATCTCTCCGCAGGAGTTGCGGGATTGGGAAAAAAGGATGGTAGGGAGATTGACTGGTTAACATGAAAATCAGATACAACTTTTGGTAGAAAAGCAGGGTGAGTCCTTAACACTACTCTGTTGTGGTGAAAAATAGTATATGGCTCTTTGGCAGACAGCGCTTGGATTTCTCTTACTCTGCGCGCTGATGTTATCGCCACTAAGAAAGCGGTCTTCCATGTCAAATGCTGCAACGTGGCTTTATAGATGGGCTCAAAAGGAGGACCCATCAATCTAGAGAGACTAGATTCAACTCCCAAGGAGGAGAAGGAGGCCGCACAGGGGGATACACTTTCTTCAACCCCTGTAGGAAATCCTTGACCACCTGAAAAAAGGAAGGCTGGTTTGGAGACTTTCTGTAGGCCCCAATGGCGGCTAAATGTACCCTGATCGAGGAATACTTTAAACCTGATTTGGTCAAGTACAGGAGGTAAGGAAGAATTACCTCCTCCTGCCCTGTTGTAGGATTAAAAGTATTTTAAGATTCACCACTAACTGGATGACAGTTAATTCTTTTAAAATTAACCCCGACAAAACGGAGGTTCTCGTCATTCCAACAATAAATAACTCCTGGAGTGGCCTGTTTTGGCCCAAAGAACTCGGGGCTCCTCCTTGCCCATCACCAGTCGTGAAAAGCTTGGGAATCAAGATTGATGCAGAAATCTCGCTGAGTCATCAAGTCTCCTCAGTGGTGGGCACCTGCACTGGTATCTTGAGACAACTGAGGAAGTTGGTTCAACTTTTATCAACTTCCTCCATGAAATCCATAGTCTCTGCTACTATTTTATCACGCCTTGACTATGGGAATGCGCTGTACCTAGGTCTTCCTTTGAAACTCACTAACCGGCTCCAAGTTGTACAGAATGACGCTGCTAGGCTGGTTCTCAGCCTTCCTAGGAGGTCCCATGCCTCACCCCTGCTTCTTAAGCTGCACTGGTTGCCTGTTAGACAACGCGCAAAATTTAAGGGCCTATGTATCGCTCATAAATCCCTTTATGGTCACACCCCCAGCTACATTAGGGAACGCCTGGTTAAGTACGTTCCAGGACGTTTACTTCGATCCACAGATGCTTTTCAGCTAGTCTGCCCTCGAAGCAATCTGGCTACCAAGGGTGGGCGAGCTATTTCTGTTATCTTACCACGTCTTAGGAACCAACTGCCAGATGCTTTATGGAAAGAACCAGGCTTGTTCCCTTTTCGAAAGCTACTGAAAACGCTGCTTTTTAGAGACACATTTTAATATCCCCGTTAGCAGGACTGTCTTTGCCGGGCCGATTGCAAATCTCCTTCTGTCAGCACTAAGAGACCTGCCGGTATACACGCGCTATATAAATTCCCCTACAAATACAAATACAAATACGAGTGCACCACAAGTAGAATCTTTTCCACTTAAAGGAGTACGGCGCCCTCGTGGAAGGTCTCTTTGCCTCTTTTAGGATGTGCATACAGGTCTGCGGTAAATTCAAGTGTCCACATTGCAGGACGTCAGGAGCCATGCTGCCAAGTTCTGTGAGGGAAGGTTGGGATGTAGAATCTTCCCGCCCATCTTGGCCAGCAGGTCCGATCTGTAAGGTAGTCTCCTGTGGGGGAGTACCGATAACTGTAACAGGTCCGGGTACCATCACTGACGAGGCCAGTTCAGAGCTATCAGGATCATCTTCATGTTGGATCGGATGAGTTTGGATACCACCTTCGGGGTCAGAGACAGGGGAGGAAAGGCGTATGCAAATATTCCGGACCAATCCATCAAAAGAGCATTCCCCTCGTCCCTGGACGGTGGAACCTGGATGCAAAGGCGTGGCATTTTTTGTTTTGGTCGTCTGCAAACAAATCTATGGAAGGTTGCGCCCACTGATAGAAAATATCTGCCACTACCTCGTCGTTTAGCACCCAGTCTGGCTGATCTTCGAAGTGCCGACTGAGTGCGTCCACTCGCACGTTTCGCTCCCCTGGAAGATGCACCGCTGCGAACGAAAGGCCTCGGGCTAGAAGCCAGTGCCATATTGTTTGAGCTTCTAGGGAGAGCGGGCGAGAGCGCCTACCACCCTGTTTGTTGAGGTAATACATGGTGGTCGTGTTGTCTGTTTGGATCAGGATCGATTTGGACGTGATTGAGGGTTGAAAAGCTTTCAGAGCTAGGTGGACTGCTCGCAGCTCCAACATGTTTATATGATAGGATTGTTCCTTGATGAACCACCGTCCCTGCATCTGCAGGCAATCCATATGTGCTCCCCATCCTTGTAGAGACGCATCCGTTACTAAGGACTGTGTCGGAACTGGTTGATGGAAGGGGACTCCCACTAAGAGGTTCTTTGGTCGAGTCCACCATAGAATGGACGACTTTGCTGCTTGCGAAAGCACTATTCGGTCTTCCCAGTGACCCGATGCTTGGTCCCACTTGTCCTCTAGGTCCTGTTGCAAAGGTCTCATTCTCAGCCTGGCATTGAGAATGAGAAATATGCAAGAAGCCATCGATCCTAGCAGAGATGCCACTTGCCGCACCGTTGGACGAGCTGCCCGGAGAAGAGTTTTGCACTTCTGTTGCATTGAAGAAAGTCTCTCCCCGAAGGAAACGCTCTTCCTAAGCTGGTATCCAGAGTGGAGCCCAAATAATGGATCGCCTGGGTAGGTCGGTGAACCGATTTCTCCGTGTTCACATGCAGACCTAGCCTGCGGAGTAGATTTAGACAGATTTGGAAATCGCTCCTTACTTGCTGAGGGGATGGCCCTTTCAGGAGCCAATCGTCCAATTACGGGTAAACGAACAGACCCCTTCTGTGCAGAGCCGCCACCACCGCCATGCACATGGTAAAGACCCGTGGGGCATATATCTGAAAGAAACACGTTAGTTAGATTCCTCACCTTAGAATATCCCCAGGCGTCAGACTGGATCCGGAAGATTTTTGTAGCAATACCCCTTGTGCATCGCTAGGCGTCGTCTGCGGCTCCGCGTCCGGTGTCGTGCGCTGGAATGACGTCGTCGGAGTACTTAGACGCCGCCCTCGCGCGCTGACGTCAGTTCTTCTTTTTTCCGCGACAGTAAGCGCCGATCCGGGAGAGCTACCCCTTTAGTCAATTTTTGACTAACTTTTTCGACTCTTTTTGGTCACTTTCTCGACTCTGGTGCCTGGTTTCAAGGCCTGCGACGACGGTCACCGACTGATGTCGGTGACCGATCATCACCGCCGGTGCCTGTACTGCTTGGGCCTCGACCACAACCCGGAGTCGTGCTCCGATTGTATGGCCCTGACCTCGAAAGCTAGGCGGGAGCGGTCCCACAAGCTTCTCGAGCTTCGCGACTCTGGCTCGAAGTCTTCGGGTAAGTCGAGGCGCTCTAGGCTTGGCTGGAGGGGTCGTCTCGAAGGGGAGGGAGTAGCCCCTTCGGACGATTTGCAGCACCCACCTGTCCGACGTGATGGAACGCCAGTGGAGCAGGTGATGGTGAACTCTGCCGCTCACTGGCGTGGAATGGGCCTGAAAGCTCGGACTAGGAAGGCTTTGAGGCGGATGCTGCCGGGGTGGATGTGGACTGACCGCGTCGTCCTCCGGTACCGCCTCGGCGGAAACCACATCCGCGACCCCGTGCAGGCTGGTTCTGCGGCCGGTGGCTAGGCGGACGTGAGGAGGTGCCCCTTCCTTGGCCACGAAAGGAGCGAAAAGCGGAAGTTTGTGGCCGCGGGGCCGAGAGGCCCAAGCACGTGGCCGTAGCCAGGGAGTCCTTGAAGCGAGCCAGCGCACTGTCCGCTTTGTCACCAAAAAGGCAAGCGCCATCAAAAGGCATGTCCATGAGGGTGCTCTGGACATCCCCTGAAAAAGACGTGGACCGCAGCCAGGCGTGACGTCGAAGCGCCACCGTGGTAGAAATCGCCCTACCCAGCGAATCCGTAGTGTAGAGTCCACATCGGATTGCATGGCGCGCTGCATCTCTCCCATCGGCCAGGGCCGAGGAAAGCCGCGCCCGGGCCTCCTCCGGGCACAGTGGCAGCACGTCCTCCACCGCATCCCACAGAGAGTGGGAATAACGGTCCAAGAGACAGGCGGTGTTCAAAGACCGCAGGCCCAAACTGAGCGAAGAGAACAGCTTCTTAACAAACTGTTCCAGTCTCTTGGAATCCTGGTCCGGAGGAGCGGACGGGAAGGAGGATTGGGAGGTAGAGGCCTGGATAACCAGACTCTCGGGGGTGGGGTGTTGGGACAGAAAACTGGGGTCGCCCGGAGCAGGGCGGTGGCGCCTGGCAACGTTCCTATCCACAGGAGGGACTGTGGAGGGCTTGGACCAGGTGCCCTGCAGAACGTCAGTGAGGGCCTCATTGAATGGCAGCAGAGGCTCAGTGGAGCATGCGGCAGACTGAAGCACCTCAGTGAGGATGTTAGTCCTCACAGCCACGGCAGGCAGCTCAAGCCCAAGGGCTTCGGCCGCCTTGCGCAGCACCACAGAAAAAGCTGCACCCTCCTCCGAAGCCACAGTCGGAGAGATGAATCCAGTGTCGGGTGAGGTATCCAACCCACTGGCCTCCCCCAGTTCATCTGCCCAGTCCTGAGCAAGTTGGCTCTGAAGGGCCATAGGGTCATCAGACCCCTCCCATTCGCTCCCGTCATCCGATTCCTGGTAAACAGGAGGAATGATCGGAGCCGGTCGCTAGACAATATGTGTCTCTAGCGGCGTCGGATGCGGCGTCGGACGGCGCCGCATCGGCGTCGGGACAGGACAGGGGCTGAACCGGGGATCGACGTCGACCGGAGCCGGCGTCGTGGGTGGTATCGGTGTCGGCGCCGGCGGAGGAGGCGTAACGAGGTCGACCGTCGGGGCCGGAGCCTCCAACGGCACTGGGGCCGGAGCCGCCGGCACGCGAGGTCGCCCAGTCGAGTCCGCGGGGCCCGAAGGCACGCCAGCGGGCGTCGACGGCGGGGCTAGGCTCCTCATGGCCGAGAGGAAGGCACTGACCTCCGCCGGCGTCGCGTCAGTCCCAGAGACCGTCGGGTATGGGGACTTGCGCGGCGCCTGCGGCTCCTCGGGGGCTGCGGGGGTGGAACCACCCGGACCCTCGGCCGAGTCGCGCGTCCGGCGAGGGGAGTCCGAAGAGCGGTGTCGCCTCACCGCAGCACCACCGTATCTCGGAGGATCATTTGAATCTTCTGCAAGAGGAAGTTTCGGCCCTCTTGGCCAAAGAGGCCGTTGAGCGCGTTCCGAGCCCAGAAGTAGGTCGTGGTTGTTATTCCCACTAATTTCTGGTTCCCAAGAAGGGCAAAGGAGGCCTACGCCCTATCTTGGACCTCAGGAACGTCAATGCCTTCCTCCGGAAGGAACGGTTCAAAATGTTGACTTTGGCTCAGGTTCTAGCTGCCCTAGACCCTGGAGACTGGATGGTAGCGTTGGATGTGCAGGACGCATATTTCCATATCCCCGTCCTGCCGGCCCACCGGCGTTACCTGCGGTTCACGGTGGGTCAGGAGCACTTTCAGTTCACCGTGCTCCCCTTCGGCCTTACCAGTGCCCCTCGGGTGTTCACGAAAGTGATGGCGGTGGTCGCAGCTCATCTGCGCAGATCAGGGGTTCCAGTCTTCCCCTATCTCGACGACTGGTTGTTGAAGGCGGGCTCGCCCCAGACAGACGTCTCCCGCCTCCAGACTACGGCGGATCTCCTGCATTTGCTGGGGTTTTCCATCAACGTGCCGAAGTCACACCTGAGCCCCTCTCAGAAGCTCCTCTTCATCGGAGCGGTTCTCGATTCGGCGCAGTTCCGGGTCCATCCACCGGAACAGCGGGTCCAGGATATACAGGCCCTGATTCCCATCTTTCGGCCTCTATCTTGGGTTTCGGTCAGGCTAGTGTTGCGGCTTCTGGGGCTTATGGCCTCCTGCATCCTACTAGTGCTTCACGCCAGGCGGCGCATGCGGGCTCTGCAGTGGGACCTGAAGTTTCAGTGGGCCCAGCATCATGGCAACCTGTCCGACCATGTCTTGATCTCGGAGGGCACTGCACAGCAGTTGCAGTGGTGGCTCACGGACCGCAATTGGGTCACGGGCAAGAGCCTCTCCCTACCCCTACCGAAGCATGTCGTAGTGACGGATGCGTCCCTCCTGGGATGGGGTGGCCATATGGGAGAGGCGGAGATCAGAGGCCTCTGGTCTCCGGCGGAGTCTCGCCTCCACATCAACTTGTTGGAGCTGAGAGCGATCCGACTTGCACTGAAAGCCTTCCTTCCCTCTGTCCGGGGAAGTGTTGTGCAGGTGTTCACGGACAACACCACCGCCATGTGGTATTGCAACAAACAGGGCGGGGTGGGGTCGTGGACCCTTTGTCAGGAGGCTCTGCGCCTCTGGACATGGCTGGAACACCAGGGCATCACCCTGGTGGTTCAACATCTGGCGGGCTCTCTGAACGCCAGAGCAGACGAACTCAGCCGCCGGTGCATGATGGATCACGAATGGCGTCTGAACTCCGAGGTGGTGCAAGGTCTCTCTCAGCAGTGGGGAGAGCCTTGGTTAGATCTATTCGCCACCGACGAGAACGCGCAATGTCAGCAGTTCTGCGCGTTGGAATTTCCAAGGCGGCACTCGCTCGGCGACGCTTTTCGTCACGAGTGGAGTTGCGGGCTGTTGTACGCCTTTCCGCCTATACCACTTCTGCCCAGAGTGCTGAAGAAGATCAGGCGCGACGGGGCCCAAGTCATCTTGGTGGCTCCGGATTGGGCACGAAGGTACTGGTATCCCGAGCTACTCAGTATGTTGACCGATCCTCCGATACGTCTGCCCCTTCGGGAGGATCTTCTGTCGCAGCAGCAGGGGACGGTCCTCCACCCGAACCTGACCAGCCTCCACCTCCATGCGTTGAGATTGAGCGGCGGCAGTTGATGCCATTTGACTTGCCTCCTGAAGTCTGTGATATCATTCTGGCAGCCAGGCGTCCCTCCACAAAGACGGTATACGCCTGCTGGTGGAACAAATTTGTGGCATGGTGCACAGCAAAGGCTGTGGATCCCCTTTCCGCCCCTCTTTCTGAGGTTCTCCTCTTTCTTCTTTCCATGGCCCTGCAGGGCTCTGCCCTGGGCACCTTGAAAGGTTATCTTACTGCCATCTCTGCCTTCTTACGGCTTCCTGATCAGCCCTCTCTTTTCAAGTCCCCTGTAGTGTCACGCTTTGTTAAAGGCATTACTCACACGTTCCCTCCTGTCCCTTTCGTAATGCCTCAGTGGGACTTGAATCTTGTTCTCACATTTCTAATGTGCGCTCCCTTTGAGCCTCTTCACAATTGTCCTCTTCGTCTTCTAACTCTTAAGACTGCTTTTCTGGTAGCCATCACCTCGGCTAGACGGGTGAGTGAGCTCCAGGCTCTATCGTCCAAGCCTCCTTTTCTATCTGTTCATCCGGACAAGGTTGTCCTTCGGCCTCGTCCTTCCTTTCTACCGAAAGTGGTGACCCCCTTTCATCTTGGGCAATCTGTCACCTTGCCCACCTTCTTTCCACCTCCGCATCCTTCCAAAGAGGAAGAGCGGCTCCACCGTCTGGACCCAAAACGTGCGCTCTCCTTTTATTTGGACCGCACGAAACAGTTCCGGGTGGACGACCAGCTTTTCGTTGGCTACGTGGGTGCTAAGAAGGGAAAAGCTGTGCACAAACGGACCATCTCCCGGTGGGTCGTTTTGTGTATAAAAATCTGTTATTCCTTGGCAAAAAAGGACCCTCCTGTTGGGCTGCGAGCCCATTCTACTCGGGCCACGGCGGCTACTACTGCTTCGGGACGGGTAGTCCCTTTGCAGGACATCTGTCAGGCGGCGACGTGGGCTTTGCTGCACATGTTTGCCAGGCACTATTGCCTAGACAGCCAAGTCCGGAGGGATGGCTTCTTTGGCCGTTCTGTCCTCCAGGACTTTCTTGTGTGATTTTGGTTCGCAGACCCACCACCGGGGTTGGTATTGCTTGGGTATCTATTCTAAGATGAGGAATCTAACTAACGTGTTTCTTTCAGATGAACAAGTTACTTACCTTCGGTAACGATGTATCTGTAAGAAACATTAGTTAGTTAGATTCCTCACCGACCCACCCATCCTCCCCGTTCTGCGAACCGACATCTAGGGTTAAGGCTATCCTTTTCAGGGCCCTAGATTTTTTGGCACCAGTGTCGGTCTCTTGCATGGCTCTGCGTTCCTGGCGCGGAAAGCTATGTACAAGAACTGACGTCCGCGTGCGAGGGCGGCGTCTAAGTACTCCGACGTCATTCCGGCGCACGACGCCAACGGCGGACGCGGGGCCGCAGACGACGCCTAGCGACGCGCAAGGGGTATTGCTACAAAAATCTTCCGGATCTAGTCTGACGCCTGGGGATATTCTAAGGTGAGGAATCTAACTAACTAATGTTTCTTACAGATACATCGTTACCGAAGGTAAGTAACTTGTTCTTCAGTCCGAAGGGCAACACCTTGAACTGGTAGTGTTTGCTGCCGACCATGAATCGTAGATATTTGCGATGACGGGGAATGATAGGTATGTGGAAGTACGCATCTTAGAGGTCCACTGAACACATCCAATCTCCTGCTTGCAGATGTGGACATATTTGATGAAGCGCCAACATGCGAAACTTCTCCTTCAAGATGACCTTGTTCAGCGATCGAAGGTCCAGGATAGGTCTGAATTTGTGCTCTTGATCTCTTTATAGCACCAGAAAGTACCTGGAATAAACTCCCTTCCCCCGCTGAGAAGGAGGGGAACCTCTTCTATGGTCTTTTTCCGCAGAAGGGTTACCACTTCCTGTTGCAGTAACTCTAGCTGGTGAGGACGAGATCTTATCGGAGGAATGTCCTTTGTAGACACACGAAAACGTAGTGCGCATCCATTGCGTAGTATACTGAGCACCCAACGATCTTTTGTTATATTGCACCACTCTCTCAGATGATGTGAAACACTTCCTCCCACTTGAGTGGGCAACGGCGCCAGAGGAAGCTCTTGCTCATTGCTTCCCTGCTGATTTAGCTGTGGTAGAGGACTGCTGCTGATGACCTCCTCTACCCCTGTTTGACGTACGACTTTGGAACTGTTTTCCTTGATTTTTGTTTTGGGACCACTGAGGGGTTTGAACCCTCTGTTGGTAGCCCTTGTGCTGGTTGGGTCTGTACCTCCGCTTGAACTCTTTTTTTCTTCTCTAATCCAACCACCTTCAGAGTGTCTAACTCGGCTTTCATCCCAGCCATCTCCTCATCGATATGGGTGCCAAATGTGAGAAGTTGGAATGATGTATGATGTCACTAGTTCTAGTGTACACCTTATATCAGTCCAAACAACCCTTATGGTGATTGGTTGTAAAGTCAACCTTATAGACCAGCTATCCTAGTGGTAGCATGGACAAGAGCAGTCTTAGGCTAAACTCTGAATGGCATGTGAAGCCAGCTGTGATACCATATATAATCCCTTGAATACCAAATGAAAGGACACCACAACAGATATATAAATATAAAATAAAGTGTATTTATTCTAGTCAAACCCTCAGCACTCTTTATGAGATTCGAGGTAAGTACAACACAGTCTTATTTAAGCATACATTAAGTCACACAGGTAAGTAATACAGTTAGTCCCTAGGGGCCACGTAAACCATATACTAAAGAAGTGGTATAAGGACCACTGTCACGGAAATAGAATAGGCCTAGGCCTAGGGAATCGCTGGGGCTACACTACACTACCAACAGTTAGGAAGTGGGAGGCCCACGGGATTCAGGTGCAGAGTGGAAACACTCACGCGTAATGCGTAAAAGTCGATAGAATCACTAGCAGTTAGAAATAAGCAGTTTTAGGACACTTCTGGTATAGCTAGAAAGTCGAGACTCGGAAACTAGACCCTAGTATAGTCAATACCCTTGTGAGCACCGAAGTACCCACGGGTTGCGGGTGCATAGGTGTGAACTTGCGTCGGGTTTCGTCGTGGACTTCTATGGATGCCTGAAGGAAAGTTGATGACAGGCAGTCAGTGAAGAGTGTCCGGTGGATCCCAAGGCTGGGATCAAGAAGAGAGGATACCTGCAAGCAGAAGGGACAGAGTCTGGGTCACTAGCCAGTGACCACGTGGAACCAGGAAGGAACAGGGGCGATGTCGGGGGTTTGCAGGTGAAGAGGTGAAGCTTGTCGCAGCAGCCACGGGTACCAGGAGGCGTCGAGGACGACCAGGACCAGGAGGCGAGCTGTTCCACGAAGACTCTTGCTGTCGGCAGCGTCGAAGTCGAACTAGGACTCACCAAGCCTTGGCAAGCGGAACCCACGAAGAATGGAGGACTTGCTTCTGGTGCAGACCAGGAAGGTCTGGGGTGCTTCTCTTTTGCAGAGGAGCGGGAGCCAGTCTGGAGGAGCCAAACCAGCAGTGAAGATTCAAAGGTGTGTTGTCGCAAAGGCCGCTAGCCAACGGGCCAGCAACCGGACAGACGCGGCAAGCAGGAAAATGCAGAAGGGCCCCACGCAGGACTCGTGGAGTGTGGGGGGCTGATCTCCGGTGCAGACGGTGCTTGGGGTTGGGGCTTCTCAATCCCCGGTGCACAACTTCGAGGGTACCTCAGAAGCTGCGCTGGAAGATACTCGCCACTTTTCCCAGGTAGCCGGTCCCACGTCTCTCGTCGCCTCTACGGATCTCAGCTCGGCTGTGGATGTGGATCAGGGTCTGAGAAGTCTGGAAGTCAAGGCTCTGGTCGGGCTCTGCGGTCGGTCCCTCGTAGAACTTCAGCAAAGCAAAGGGTAAGTTTCTTGATGGTGCCTGTTTGCACAGGGTAGCCACTCCTTGGCCACAAGGGAGATTCTTCAGTCTTCTTCTTTCGTCGAATGTCGAAGGTCCAGAGTTTCTGTTCAAGTTGCAGGTTCAGGATAATCTAATCTCCTGGGGCCCAGCTACCACTCTTATACTAATCTGGGGGGCCGTGTTGCCTGTAAGTCACTCCTTATGGGTGAGACCTGGGAGGGGGGTGGTTACACCCCCTTCCCTTTGTCCAGTTTCGCGCCAGGACTGGGGCTGGTGTGCCCCAGCACCGGTTTGAACTGGACTATGCATGGGACACCTTGTGTGCCCCAGGCAGTGTCTCATTCCTTTCAGCCCTCCCTGCCCCAATACACTAAAGTCTGTCTGGGGAGGTGCTAGCACCTCCCCAAGCAGGAAACCTATTGTCCAAGCCTTCCTTGCCGGGATCACTCCCGGCAGCAGGAGGTCAGACTCATGTCTGTGGCAGCAGCATCCATTTTGTGATGCTGAGGCTTTGGTTAGAGTTAAACAGCAAAGTAGGATTTTAACATGTCTCTCCCTCTAGAAGGGGGGAATAATATCCTCATCACCAGAAATGGTATGGGGGTATTATTCCAAAGTGTTAGACACCTTACACGACATGTTTTGATAAAGCCAAACCATAGTTACCATAACCGTTTAAGATTATAAGGCACTTTAAGAGTATATGGTAGGCTATATCATAGAACAGCTATAAGGACATGGTTCCGAAAGCTGCAGACAGGCTCAGCTCATGCTAGAGCACCATCTCACATGTTACCAAGCACTCTGCCTCCAGGATTGTTAAGGCCTGCCATAGGAGTGGCTGATAGGTACACATGTGTCTATTTCAAGGATAGATATAGGTATACTATATCTAAGCAAGGGGTGATTACACGACCTTGCCCCAGCTGAGTGATCAGCCAGTTGTGTCTGATTGGAAGGCCAGGCCAGGGGTGGCATAATACATGCTGCAGCCCCTGGGAGGCCTAGGTTACACCTATGCCCTGGGTACCTAGGGTACACTGTACAGGGTCCAATAAGGTGATCCTTACCAATTGTGTATGTACCTAGGGTACATGGAGTCCATTTTAAAGAGAGAGCAGACAGCCTGAGACCCTGAATGGCAGGATCTCAGGCCAACTAAGTCGAAAAACCAGCTAGACACTAGGCAAAAAGTTGGGGGTAACCATAGTCAGATATCCACCTTCCTACACAACCCCCCCCCCCAAACGAAGGGAGATAAGGCTGTCCTTGACCAGGTAAGCCTATATTGCCTAAGTGGCCATATAAGGAAGAACCAGCACTGGCATGGTTACCCCCTGTCTCATGGTCCACTAAGCAATCCCTCATCCTAAAGGTATCCTAGGGTCTCCACCATAGGGAATCTCTACCTTGGGTGTGTCTTGGCAAAGTAAAAGGCTGGTGTTGAGATGGAGTACTGAAGTGAGTGTCCTCAAAGTGAGGCCTCAGCTTCCTCCAATCATCCTCCACCATGGATGCCTTTCTTTCTTTAACTGAGTTGCACTGTGCTCTCAGGGTCAGCCTCTGGCTACCTAAAGCTGGAGGCTGGGTCCCTTTTGTGGGCTTACTGGAGGGACAGGTCAGGTTTGGGGCCCTAAGGTCCCATGTTTGCCTGTGGCCAACAGAATCCCTCTGGGGGAGGTCCCTAACTACCTGTAAAGGGGATCCCTCAGGAATGTTTTTAACCATCACCTGGCTAGGGCTATTAGCCAGGCAATCCTCATTCTTTTGATGGGGGGGTTCTTGTGGACAGGGGCCCTCTTGGGGTCCACTGGCCTCCCTGACCTCTGCAGCCCTGGGCTGACTGAGGCAGGGTAGAGAGAGGCAGGCTACCTGCACCAGACTGGGTTCCACCTTGGAAGGGGCCACTGACATCAGAGGCTCTGCCAGGCCAGGCCTGGCTACCTCTGGGGCAGTTCCTTCACAAGGGGTGAGGTCAGATCCCTGAGGAGGCTGACCTTTTCCTAATGTCTGGGGAGAGGGAGACTTTTCTTCCTCTCCACTACTCTCTGTTTGTGTGGAGTGATCCATAGTTTCAGGCTTCACTACACCTATGTCAGTCTGAGTATGGACTGAGACCATTACAGTCCTGCCAGCCTTTTCAGGGGGGCACTCAGTTTGTGTTCGAGCTGTGACTGTCACAGCTCTGCCAGTCTCTACAGGGAAGTCTGTCTTTGCCTGGGCTGTGGCTACCACTGCCCTTCCAACCTTTTCAGGGAGGAAATCTACTTGGACAGGGGTTGTGGCTGGCACAACCCCACTACCCTTTTGTGAAAGGCCTACCATTTTAGAATGGGTGTCTTGTTCAACTCCAGCCCAAGCTGAGAGTTCTAAGTCATTCCCCAGTAAGCAGTCCACCGGCAAGGTTGGAGACACTGCCACCCTTTTAGGGCCGGGGACACCTCCCCAGCTGAGACATACCTCTGTCATGGGATGACTGTTCTGTTTGCCATCAATGTTAGTTACCTGGTATCAGAAACCAGGCAAAAGCTGCTCAGAGGGAACTAGCCTATGGGCCACCATAGTGATGCTAGCTCCAGTGCCTCTGTAGGCCTCAGCTTTTCTACCATTGATGTAGGGCTCCTGTCTGTACCTACCCAAAGTGTTGGGACAGGCAGTGAAGTTGGCAAACCCCATGCCACCATCACAGACAAGAGTAGCTGCTGTAGGGGAATTGGCTAAGCCAGGATCCCCCTGTGTTCCCCAAGAAAACCCAACCAAATGTTTGGGGGGCACTCCCACCACCTGGGGGATTACTGTTGACAGTAATAGGTGGTGTGACAGGAGTAGTTGGAGGAACAATTTTGTTTTTAGCCTTTGGGCAACTGCTGTCAGTTTTCCAATGCCCAGGAGTTTTACACTCATGGCAGTAAGGCTTTTTAACTGTGGTAGAGGAGGGAGCTTGGGACCCACCACCCTGTGTGGAGTTTTGGGGCCCTGAGGAAGATTTCTCTTTTGTTTTATCCCCACCCTTCTCTTGAGGCTTGGTGGTATCTTTCTTTTGGTCACCACCCTGATTTTTAGGCCTAATCCTGGTCCTGACCCATTTATCTGCCCTCTTTCCCAATTCTTGGGGAGAGGTCAAATCTGAGTCTACCAGGTGCTGATGGAGAAGCTGGTTCTGACAATTACTAAGGATCTGCTCCTTCATAATCAAGTTGTACAATCCTCTATAGTCCTGCACCTTGCTGCCAGTTAACCAACCTTCCAAAGCCTTAGTGGCACAATCCACAAAATCAGACCATTCCTGTGTCTGTGTCTTCTGGGTGTCTCTGAACAACAACCTATATTGCTCAGTGGTTAAGCCAAACCCATCTATCAGAGCACTCTTCAGGACTTTGTAATTGGTAGCATCCTCATCACTAACTGTGAGGAGCTTGTCTCTACCTTTGTCAGAAAAGGAGAGCCACAAGATAGCTGCCCACTGACTCTGGGGTACCTGCTGTACTTTGCAGGCCCTCTCCAAAGCAGTCATCCACTTGTGGATGTCATCCCCATTCTTGTATGGGGGGACTATCTTGCTTAGGTTTCTATGGTCATAAGACCTATCCCTATCTCTAGGAATGTTGCTGCCACCAGTGGGTTCTGACCCACACAATTTCTGCTCTCTGGCCAGAGCAAGCTTCTCTTTGGCAAGGTCAAGTTCTTCCCTTTCAATCCTCAGTTTGGCTTCCTTCATTCTGGCCTTATGCTCTCTCCTTTGGGGGGGGGGGATTCATCCCCCTGTGGGATGAAGCATTGGAGCTTCTTGAGTGATAGGAGTGGAGGGAGTCCCCTGGGGGAGATCTACCCCTCCTATCTCTCTTTTTAAGATTACTTGGGGGCCTGTAAGGGAAGCTCCCATGCAAGCTCCCATGCAAGCTTAAGTTAGCCTGACTAAGTCTTCTGACTGGGGTCTGGCTACCTCCCTCTTCCTCTGAGGTCTCTTCTAACTCATCTGTATCAGTTAAGTCAGGGGTCTCTTCTGTGGAGGGGAGGCCCTTATCTACAGCTATGGCACCATACTTGGCAGCTCTTTCAGCATCATAGGCCTCCAGAAGCTCCACTAGCTGTCTAAGGGTAGGGTTGGAACCCTGTTTTAATCTCCTGGTAGTACACAGTTGTCTCATCTCCTGGAAAGTGAATGCATCATATCTAGAGGGAATCTGTCAAGGATTCTCCTCTCCTGAGGGAGTATCAGTGTGATCTCCATTCAGGGACATGATTCTAGTGAGGGTGTGGTGTGTGCACCTACCTACACTAGTTGTATCTACTAAACCTCTCTAGTAGTTGGAATCTGAAAGAAACACGTTAGTTAGATTCCTCACCTTAGAATATCCCCAGGCGTCAGACTGGATCCGGAAGATTTTTCGTCAGCAATACCCCTTGCGCGTCGCTAGGCGTCCGTCATCGTGCGCCGGAATGACGTCGTCGGAGTACTTAGACACCGCACTCGCGCGCTGACGTCAGTTCTTCTTTTTTCCGCGCCAGTAAGCGCCGATCCGGGAGAGCTACCCCTTCAGTCGATTTTTGACTAACTTTTTTGACTCTTTTTGGTCATTTCTCGACTCTGGTGCCGGTAGGATGCCTGGTTTCAATGCCTGCGACGACTGTCACCGACTGATGTCGGTGACCGATCATCACCGTCGGTGCCTGTACTGCTTGGGCCTCGACCACGACACGGTGTCGTGCTCCGATTGTATGGCCCTGACCTCGAAAGCTAGGCGGGAGCGGTCCCGCAAGCTTCTCGAGCTTCGCCACTCGGCTCCGCGCCGCTCTCGATCCCGGTCCAGGAGGAGGTCCAAGGATCAGTCGCGGAGCCGCACTCGACATCGTCACTCGTCTGGCTCGAAGTCTTTGGGTAAGTCGAGGCACTCCAAGAAGTCCAAGAGGCGACACCGCTCTTTGGACTCCCCTCACCGGTCGCGCGACTTGGTCGAGGGTCCGGGTGGTTCCACCCCCGCGGCTCCGCAGGAGCCGCAGGCGCCGCGCAAGTCCCCATACCCGACGGTCTCTGGGACTGACGCGACGCCGGCGGAGGTCAGTGCCTTCCTCTCGGCCATGAGGAGCCTGGCCCCGCCGTCGACGCCCGCTGGCGTGCCTTCGGGACCCGCGGACTCGACTGGGCGACCTCGCGTGCCGGCGGCTCCGGCCCCAGCGCCGTTGGAGGCTCCGGCCCCGATGGTCGACCTCGTTACCCCTCCTCTGCCGGCGCCGACACCGATACCACCCCCGACGCCGGCTCCGGTCGACGTCGATCCCCGGTTCAGCCCCTGTCCGGTCCCGACGCCGATGCGGCGCCGCCCGAAGCTGCATCCGACGCCGCTAGAGACACATATTGTCTATCGACCAGCTCCGATCATTCCTCCTGTTTACCAGGAATCGGATGACGGGGGTGAATGGGAGGGGTCTGATGACCCTATGGCCCTTCAGAGCCAACTTGCTCAGGACTGGGTAGATGAACTGGGGGAGGCCAGTGGGTTGGATACCTCACCTGACACTGGATTCATCTCTCCTCCGACTGTGGCTTCGGAGGAGGGTGCAGCTTTTTCTGTGGTGCTGCGCAAGGCGGCCGAAGCCCTTGGGCTTGAGCTGCCTGCCGTGGCTGTGAGGACTAACATCCTCACTGAGGTGCTTCAGTCTGCCGCATGCTCCACTGAGCCTCTGCTGCCATTCAATGAGGCCCTCACTGACGTTCTGCAGGGCACCTGGTCCAAGCCCTCCACAGTCCCTCCTGTGGATAGGAACGTTGCCAGGCGCCACCGCCCTGCTCCGGGCGACCCCAGTTTTCTGTCCCAACACCCCACCCCCGAGAGTCTGGTTATCCAGGCCTCTACCTCCCAATCCTCCTTCCCGTCCGCTCCTCCGGACCGGGATTCCAAGAGACTGGAACAGTTTGGTAAGAAGCTGTTCTCTCAGCTCAGTTTGGGCCTGCGGTCTTTGAACACCGCCTCTCTCTTGGACCGTTATTCCCACTCTCTGTGGGATGCGGTGGAGGACGTGCTGCCACTGTGCCCGGAGGAGGCCCGGGCGCGGCTTTCCTCGGCCCTGGCCGATGGGAGAGATGCAGCGCGCCATGCAATCCGATGTGGACTCTACACTACGGATTCGCTGGGTAGGGCGATTTCTACCACGGTGGCGCTTCGACGTCACGCCTGGCTGCGGTCCACGTCTTTTTCAGGGGATGTCCAGAGCACCCTCATGGACATGCCTTTTGATGGCGCTCGCCTTTTTGGTGACAAAGCGGACAGTGCGCTGGCTCGCTTCAAGGACTCCCTGGCTACGGCCACGTGCTTGGGCCTCTCGGCCCCGCGGCCACAAACTTCCGCTTTTCGCTCCTTTCGTGGCCAAGGAAGGGGCACCTCCTCACGTCCGCCTAGCCACCAGCCGCAGAACCAGCCTGCACGGGGTCGCAGACGTGGTTTCCGCCGAGGCGGTACCGGAGGACGACGCGGTCAGTCCACATCCACCCCGGCAGCATCCGCCTAAAAGCCTTCCTAGTCCGAGCGAGCGGCAGAGTTCACCATCACCTGCTCCACTGGCGTTCCATCACGTCGGACAGGTGGGTGCTGCAAATCGTCCGAAGGGGCTACTCCCTCCCCTTCGAGACGACCCCTCCAGCCATGCCACCGCAGCACCACCGTATCTCGGGGGATCATTTGAATCTTCTACACGAGGAACTTTCGGCCCTCTTGGCCAAGGGGGCCGTGGAGCGCGTTCTGAGACCAGAAGTAGGTCGTGGTTGTTATTCCCACTACTTTCTGGTTCCCAAGAAGGGCAAAGGGGGCCTACGCCCTATCTTGGACCTCCGGAACGTCAATGCCTTCCTCCGGAAGGAACGGTTCAAAATGTTGACTTTGGCTCAGGTTCTAGCTGCCCTAGACCCTGGAGACTGGATGGTAGCGTTGGACTTGCAGGACGCATATTTCCACATCCCCGTCCTGCCGGCCCACCGGCGTTACCTGCGGTTCACGGTGGGTCAGGAGCACTTTCAGTTCACCGTGCTCCCCTTCGGCCTTACCAGTGCCCCTCGGGTGTTCACGAAAGTGATGGCGGTGGTCGCAGCTCATCTGCACAGATCAGGGGTTCCAGTCTTCCCCTATCTCGACGACTGGTTGTTGAAGGCGGGCTCGCCCCAGGCAGTCGTCTCCCACCGCCAGACTACGGCGGATCTCCTGCATTTGCTGGGGTTTTCCATCAACGTGCCGAAGATACACCTGAGCCCCTCTCAGAAGCTCCTCTTCATCGGAGCGGTTCTCGATTCGGCGCAGTTCTGGGTCCATCCACCGGAGCAGCGGGTCCGTGATATACAGGCCCTGATTCCCATCTTTCGGCCTCTATCCTGGGTTTCGGTCAGGCTAGTGTTGCGGCTTCTGGGGCTGATGGCCTCCTGCATCCTACTAGTGCATCACGCCAGGCGGCGCATGCGGGCTCTGCAGTGGGACCTGAAGTTTCAGTGGGCCCAGCATCACGGCAACCTGTCCGACCATGTCTTGATCTCGGAGGGCACTGCACAGCAGTTGCAGTGGTGGCTCACGGACCGCGATTGGGTCACGGGCAAGAGCCTCTCCCTACCGGAGCATGTCGTAGTGACGGATGCGTCCCTCCTGGGATGGGGTGGCCATATGGGAGAGGCGGAGATCAGAGGCCTCTGGTCTCCGGCGGAGTCTCGCCTCCACATCAACTTGTTGGAGCTGCGAGCGATCCGACTTGCACTGAAAGCCTTCCTTCCCTCTGTCCGGGGAAGTGTCGTGCAGGTGTTCACGGACAACACCACCGTCATGTGGTATTGCAACAAACAGGGCGGGGTGGGGTCGTGGACCCTTTGTCAGGAGGCTCTGCGCCTCTGGACATGGCTAGAACACCAGGGCATCACCCTGGTGGTTTAACATCTGGCGGGCTCTCTGAACGCCAGAGCAGACTAACTCAGCTGCCGGTGCATGATGGATCACGAATAGCGCAAGGTCTCTTTCAGCAGTGGGGAGAGCCTGGGTTAGATCTATTCGCCACCGACGAGAACGCGCAATGTCAGCAGTTCTGCGCGTTGGAATTTCCAAGGCGGCACTCGCTCAGCGACGCTTTTCGTCGCGAGTGGAGTTGCGGTCTGTTGTACGCCTTTCCGCCTATACCACTTCTGCCCAGAGTGCTGAAGAATATCAAGCGCGACCGGGCCCAAGTCATCTTGGTGGCTCCGGATTGGGCACGAAGGTACTGGTATCCCGAGCTACTCAGTATGTTGACCGATCCTCCGATACGTCTGCCCCCTCGGGAGGATCTTCTGTCGCAGCAGCAGGGGACGGTCCTCCACCCGTACCTGTCCAGCCTCCACCTCCATGCGTGGAGATTGAGCGGCGGCAGTTGATGCCATTTGACTTTCCTCCTGATGTCTGTGATGTCATTCTGGCAGCCAGGCGTCCCTCCACAAAGACGGTATACGCCTGCCGGTGGAACAAATTTGTGGCATGGTGCACAGCAAAGGCTGTGGATCCCCTTTCCGCCCCTCTTTCTGAGGTTCTCCTCTTTTTCTTTCTTTTGCCCAGCAGGGCTCTGCCCTGGGCACCTTGAAAGGTTATCTTGCTGCTCTCTCTGCCTTCTTACGGCTTCTAGATCAGCCCTCTCTTTTCAAGTCCCCTGTAGTGTCACGCTTTCTTAAAGGCATTACTCACATGTTCCCTCCTGTCCCTTTCGTAATGCCTCAGTGGGACTTGAATCTTGTCTTGACATTACTGATGTGCGCTCCCTTTGAGCCTCTTCACAATTGTCCTCTTCGTCTTCTAACTCTTAAGACTGCTTTCCTGGTAGCCATCACCTCGGCTAGACGGGTGATTGAGCTCCAGGCTCTATCGTCCAAGCCTCCTTTTCTATCTGTTCATCCGGACAAGGTTGCCCTTCGGCCTCGTCCTTCCTTTCTACCGAAAGTGGTGACCCACTTTCATCTTGGGCAATCTGTCACCTTGCTCACCTTCTTTCCGCCTCCGCATCCTTCCAAAGAGGAAGAGCGGCTCCACCGTCTGGACCCAAAACGTGCGCTCTCCTTTTATTTGGACCGCACTAAACAGTTCCGAGTGGACGACCAGCTTTTTGTTGGCTACATGGGTGCAAAGAAGGGAAAAGCTGTGCACAAACGGACCATCTCCCGGTGAGTCGTTTTGTGTATAAAAATCTGTTATTCCTTGGCAAAAAAGGACCCGCATGTTGGGCTGCGCGCCCATTCTACTCGGGCCACAGCGGCTACTACTGCTTTGGGACGGGGAGTCCCTTTGCAGGACATCTGTCAGGCGGCAACGTGGGCTTCGCTGCACACGTTTGCCAGGCATTATTGCCTAGACAGCCAAGTCCGGAGGGATGGCTTCTTTGGCCGTTCTGTCCTCCAGGACTTTCTGGTGTGATCTTGGTTTGCAGACCCACCACCGGGGTTGGTATTGCTTGGGTATCTATTCTAAGATGAGGAATCTAACTAACGTGTTTCTTTCAGATGAACAAGTTACTTACCTTCGGTAACGATGTATCTGTAAGAAACATTCGTTAGTTAGATTCCTCACCGACCCACCCATCCTCCCCGTTCTGCGAACTGACATCTAGGGTTAAGGTAGGCTTTCCTGTTTTCAGTTTCTATTTTTGGTCAATTCTGGTGGGGTTTTTTCAGTGTTTTCAAGTGATTTCAATACCTTAAAAAAACAGTGGCTATCAGTGGTTATACATTTTCGAACCATTAAACACTACAGAAACAGTGTTTTCCGGTGTTTATGGAACGTTTTGCTTTTATTATTGCGTGCTTTCTGCGCTGATAGCGCATGGTATATAGACAGTGTACGTGTAGTGTGTGTGAGGTCAAAATTGATTTTTGCTAATTAAACTTATTGTAGTACACCATACAATACTTCTTCAGTGAGTCCTTAATCATGTGCGCACGCTCTTTCCTTCCCATGTAAGCTTCTGTGAAAAGGCCCTCTCAACATTGGCACTTGAGATGGGCAACGCCAAAACAGCCAGTACACAAAGTGTTAACTCTGGTCACTGACATAGCTTTCCATGCCAATACTGGTCCACTTCAAGATTGTGGTTCTCACGGCAGTTTCTGAAACATCACATACCACAGTGAAGTTTCATTGACTTCAAATGCCATGGTTGGGGAAGGAACATTTCTATGCATCATTGCAAGCAATTTCTCATACATTGTAAAATAAAAGTTCCTGAATTTCTCTTCAACATTGCTTTGCTTACCAAGTGACAAGCACTCTAACATGGAACATTTTGCAGTGCCAAAGTCACTAAAGCTGTCGCGCAGCCTACTCTCATGGAGATTTTTAAACATCTACACCAATTATACTGAACACTTGGCCAGCAAGGGTGTTTTCAGGTTCTAGTTTTTTTATGTCCACTACAGCAGTTATGTTTTCCTGTAAAAATCTAAGAATGCAGTAGAGTGTTCTTTTTTCACATCACTATCAATATGTGACCAAAGAACCTCACATTTCTTGCCTTTGGCATCATCACTGAGCAAAAAGTCTGTAAATGGTTGCCACATGGATAATATAGCATTCATAGCCCCTTGGAGTGAGAACCATCAGCTAAGGGAAATAGTTAGTATGACTCTTTCTTTGATGCCACACAATGCACGAAATTAGAAATATTTGCATTTAGTTCCTGCGCATAAAAAAACTGCACCAGAATGGACTAGAAATTCAATACCATTTCTCATTAACTCTGAAGATTGTAAAGACGCTTTCAGCAAACCATTTAACAAGTGGCAAGGATCTCTTAGAGGGAAGCACTTCAGCTCAGGTATCAATTTTGGTACAAAAGGGGGTGGTGATGGACGGAGCATCAGAACCAATCAAACACTCACACCCAGTCAACAGATCTGGGTTTGATCCATCACCGTTCTTTAGCCCACTCTGCCACCCCAGTTCAGACATGGCCATATGCAAATCAGTCTGACCCTGTGCCTCATGGGAACAGTCCAGCCCGAACTGCCAAGCCATGCCTTTCCTGGACCGGAAACAAGCTTCCTAGGACCGGTTTCTGGCATTTCAGCCGTCTTCAGCCAGGCTTGACTGTTCCCATGAGACACAGGGTCAGACTGATTTGCATATGGCCATGTCTGAACTGGGGTGGCAGAGTGGGCTAAAGAACGGTGATGGATCAAACCTAGATCTGTTGACTGGGTGTGAGTGTTTGATTGGTTCTGATGCTCCATCCATCACCACCCCCTTTTGTACCGCAGGTATCAATTTTGACAGGTTATCACACAACTTTTTCATATACATAGCTGAATTGCTGCAAATACAAATAATATAACTCCAATCTTTGTTGAACTAGGAAAGAACCTTTTTTGTAGAGCATTCCAAGTGACACTTCGTTCCATGTTTTCCAAAAGTCTGGTGTCATGTTTTCACCACTATCCCAGATGCTTGGTGATAGCGCTCATTTCACATATACTTGTCACTATACCTTGCACTGAATGTTTAAAGCCTGAGGTGTTGGAAATTCACCTACTATCAATACTGACTCACTAGAAACTGGGGGCTGATGTATTAAGTATTTTTACCCATTCTCTGTGGGTAAATGTGATGACACATATTAGGAAAGATTCTTATGAAACCAGCCATTTTACCTATCAGTAAAGAATCAAATGCAGCCAAAATATCAAATATGATTTTGATATTTCTTGATTTTCTACAGTTTATAAAATAATTAAACAAGACCTAAAACATGCTTATAAACCATGCATCTTTAGACCAAAGACCACAAAATTGAAAAAAGGCAGAGGAAACAATATTTTAGTGGCATCCCTAATCAAAAAAACTCAAGCAGAATAATGTTAGCCCAGTCTTTCTCACTGGTAGATTGTATAATGATGTTACATTGTATTGGTCCCTTCAGGAAGAAAGAAAAATGACTCTTTCACTCTCTTTTTGCTTTCTTTGATTGGCATTCAGTTTGTGGTTGTGCAGGTGTTTTTTCAGTGTTTATATGTTTTCACTGGTGAGGGCTATTTCTCTTTCAATGGGGTTTTATCAGTTATTATAGGTTTAAACCTAAAACCGGACAGCCTAGGTTAAGGCTATCCCTTTCAGGGCCCTAGAATTTTTTGGCACCAGTGTCGGTCTCTTGCATGGCTCTGCATTCCTGGCGCGGAAGGCTATGTACAAGAACTGACGTCAGCGCGCGAGGGCGGCGTCTAAGTACTCCGACGTCATTCCGCCACACGACGCCGACGACGGACGCGGAGCCGCAGACGCCGCCTAGCGACGTGCAAGGGGTATTGCTGACGAAAAATCTTCCGGATCCAGTCTGACGCCTGGGGATAGTCTAAGGTGAGGAATCTAACTAACTAAAGTTTCTTACAGATACATCGTTACCGAAGGTAAGTAACTTGTTCGTCCGGTGGATCCCAAGGCCGGGATCAAGAAGGAAGGATACCTGCAAGCAGAAGGGACAGAGTCTGGGTCACTAGCCAGTGACCACGTGGAACCAGGAAGGAACAGGGGCGATGTCGGGAGTGTGCAGGTGAAGAGGTGAAGCTTGTCGCAGCAGCCACGGGTACCAGGAGACGTCGAGGGCGACCAGGAGGCGAGCTGTCCCACGAAGGCTCGTGCTGTCGGCGGCGTCGAAGTCGAACTAGGACTCACTAAGCCTTGGCAAGCGGAACCCACGAAGAATGGAGGACTTGCTTCTGGTGCAGACCAGGAAGGTCTGGGGTGCTTCTCGTTTACAGAGGAGCAGGAGCCAGTCTGATGGAGCCAAACCAGCAGTGGAAAATTGAAGGTGTGTCGTCGCAAAGGTTGCTAGCCAACGGGCAAGCAACCGGATAGACGCGGCAAGCAGGAAAATGCAGAAGGGCCCCACGCAGGACTCGTGGAGTGTGGGGGGCTGATCTTCGGTGCAGATGGTGCTTGGGGTTGGGGCTTCTCAATCCCCGGTGCACAACCTCGAGGGTGCCTCAGAAGCTGGGCTGAAAGATACTCGCCACCTTTCCCAGGTAGCCGGTCCCACGTCTCTCGTCGCCTCCACGGATCTCAGCTCGGCTGTGGATGTGGATCAGGGTCGGAGAAGTCTGGAAGTCAAGGCTCTGGTCGGGCTCTGCAGTCGGTCCCTCGTAGAACTTCAGCAAAGCAAAGGGTAGTCTCTTGATGGTGCCTGTTTGCACAGGGTAGCCACTCCTTGGCCACAAGGGAGATTCTTCAGTCTTCTTCTTTCGTCGAATGTCGAAGGTCCAGAGTTTCTGTTCAAGTTGCAGGTTCAGGATAATCTAATCTCCTGGGGCCCAGCTACCACTCTTATCCAAATCTGGGGGGCTGGGTTACCTGCTAGGTCACGCCTTATGGGTGGGACCTGGGAGGGGGGTGGTTACACCCCCTTCCCTTTGTCCAGTTTCGCGCCAGGACTGGGACGGGAGAGCCCTAGGACCGGTTTGAACTGGACTATGCACGGGACACCTTGTGTGCCCCAGGCATGTCTCATTCTTTTCATCCCTCCCTGCCCCAATACACTAAGGCCTGTCTTGGGTGGTGCTCGCACCTCCCAAGGCAGGAAACCTATTGTCCAAGCCTCCCTTGCCGGGATCACTCCCAGCAGCAGGAGGTCAGACTCGTGTCTGTGGCAGCAGCATCCATTTTGTGATGCTGGGGCTCTGGTTAACTTTAACCGGGTAAGTAGGTTACAACATGTCTTCTCCCTCTAGAAGGGAGGGATAATATCCTCATCCCCAGAAATGGGATGGGGGTATTATTCCAAAGTGTTAGACACCTTACACAACATGTTTAGATAAAGCCAAACCATAGTTACCATAACCGTTTAAGATTATAAGGCACTTTAAGAGTATATGGTAGGCTATATCATAGAACAGCTATAAGGATATGGTTCCGAAAGCTGCAGACAGGCTCAGCTCATGGTAGAGCACCATCTCACATGTTGCCAAGCACTCTGCCTCCAGGATTGTTAAGGCCTGCCATAGGAGTGGCTGATAGGTACACATGTGTCTATATGTAAGTTAGGTATAGGAATACTACACCTAAGCAAGGGGTGATTACACAACCTTGCCCCAGCTGAGTGATCAGCCAGTTGTGTCATAATGGAAGGCCAGGCCAGGGGTGGCATAATACATGCTGCAGCCCCTGGTAGGCCTAGGGTACACCTATGCCCTGGGTACCTAAGGTACACTGTACAGGGGCCAATAAGGTGACCCTATCCAAATGGGTTATGCACCTAAAGTACATAGTATCAATTTAGAGAGAGAACAGCAGGGCTGTGGGTCTGATTAGCAGGCCCACAGCCACATCTAAGTCGAAAACCAGTAAAGCAAAAGCAAAAAGTGGGGGTGAACATAGAAAGCAGACCCTACTCTCCTACACTCCCCCTCCCTGGCGTGCCTTCTGGCCCCACAGGCGGGGTAGGGTCTCAGGTCGAGACCCCGCCGGTGGGTTCGCCCTCGGCTACAACCACGCGCCCTGACTCAGACTCCACAGTCGCCGCAACATCTGGACACGGCCCGTCGGGACATCCCACGGTGTCTAGCCCTTCCATAGCTCGGACGCACAGCCTTCCGAGGCTCCCTGCGACCTTGCTGGAGGTGGCAGCGGCACGGTGCACATCACCGCTTCGGCGCACACTCTCCCCGCAGGTTTCCACCTCGGGTAATGTAGAGTCGGTGCCAGTCCGAGTCCGAACGGTCGACACCTATTCGGAGGTCGCCCACGCCGGCTCGACTCTGGCTGCCGAGGTCGCCGGCTCGACTCCCCTGCCGAGGCCTTTTCAAAGGTTGCCAGCGCCGGCTCGACTCCGGCGGCCGAGGTCGCCGGCGCCGGTTCCACTCCAGCAGCCAAGGCCTTTTTGGAGGTTGCCTGCTCGACTCCAGCAGCCGAGGCCTTTTCAGAGGTCGCCGGTTCGACTCCGGCAACCGGGCCTTTTCAGAGGTCGCCGGCACCGGCTCGACTCCTGCAGCCGAGGCCTTTTCGGAGATCCCTACGGGTGTCGCGGCCTTTTCGGAGGTCGACGACGCCGGCTTGACGTCACGCTCTCCGGAGCGCACGTAGATGGGGCATTGGCCTAATCCTTTTGCTGAGTTTCTCTTGCGTCCCCTACTGATATATTGCTGTCCCCACCTCATGGGGCCACAGAGGCTAGTGGGACGTTTCTCAGGGCTGTTTGCAGGGCTGCAGCCATTTTGCATATGCAGCCGCCCTCTGTCTCTAGGCCTTCTGAGCCTTTACAGGACCTTCTCCACCAGGGCGCGGGGAACATAGAGCTGTTGTTGCCGTTTGCGGAGTCAATATTTGACATCCTTCTCGGAACGTGGGCTAGACCCTCTTCAGAGGACCCCGTGAATAATGCTGTAGCACATGGCCATCGGCCTACTCCCGCTGACCCCGCCTGTTTGACCCTCCATCCTGGAGCTGGAGGACTTGTGCTTCGAGCATCCCTCTCTATCACTCCTGTTCTGTTGCACCCTCCCACTCGGGAGTCTCGGTGGTTGGAGTCATGGGGCCGTGATGTGTTTGCATCCGCCAGTTCGGCGCTACGGTCTCTTAACACTTTGTGTGTGTTTGCTCGGGCTACGTTTGACCTTTGGGACGCTGTCGAGCAGCTCCTTCCCTCCTTGCCGGAGTTCGCATGCCGATCTGGCTCGCATCATCAGTGATGGCCATGATATGGCGCATTTTTCAATTCGATCTGCCATGGACACCACGGACTCGGTGGGTCGTGCTATGGCCAGGTCGGTAATCTTGCGCTGCCACGTGTGGTTGCGCGATGGTGTTTTCCCACAGCATGTTCAAGAGCGGCTTAGGGATCTGCCATTTGATGTGATCACTCTTGCTGATTCGGCGGTCCAACAACTCCTGTCTGATTGTCTTCCCAGGTTTGAATCCTCCTGGAGAGTTTTCGAATACGTGACGGTGCCGTCACGTTTCTTTTCTGTTGCCCTTTGTGGGTTACTGAAGTTTTCAGTTGCGTGGCTGTTCAGCCGTGTTTTTTCCTTCTTCTGTTACAGCAGGATGACTGTTGCCTTTTGTTTGAGCCTCTGCCTACGAGCATGTCTCAAGAGGGACCTTTATTTTGTAGGGTGGTGCCTTACCCTATGTGTGGTATTTTTTGGCAATTATATTGCTACTCTTCCTTGCCTAGGAACCTTCCCGCAAGTTGACTCTTCCTACTATTGGAGGATATCACCTCTGGTAAGATCCATGGGCTTTGTTTCTCTCCAGGGATGACGTGTTGGTTGTCTACGGTGAGTCCGTTACACATCCCCGCCTCCATAGGGACGTCCGTTCCCTGAGGTTTGTTTCTTGGTTTTGTCACACCTGTTCATTCCGGGTGTGTTCTTATGCCTCGCTGTGCTCATCTTGCTTGTCTACGGGAGGTCATGCGCCCGGGTGGACATGCGCCCCTGGGGGGCAGGTTCATCTGGCCAGTGCCGGAACGGTATCTTCTGTTTTCTGTGAATACTTGCATATTATGCTCTAGGTCTTTCTAGTGCCTAAGAACTTCTCTGGCAAGTTTTCCGGTTCTTGGGTCCGGTTCATTCGTTCCTGTCCGCATATTTCTTAATTCTCGAGGAATGACTCATCTCAACATTCTCCTACTTGGTGAATGCGGTTGGTCTATAGCGGAGTGTGCTTTTAGGAAACAGGCTTCTGTCTGTGCCTTATCGCCACATTAGGGTTTCTTCAGTTCCCGTTTAAGTTGCAGAATGCATGTCTCTTAGTGTATATATCGTACGTTATACATGCCACAAGGGTGCTCGCATTCTGGGTTCTTTTCTCCCTCGTATTGGGTCTTCTTCTCACACTCTCCTTTCGGGATACAGTCCCCTATGTGTTCCTGGCACTGCCAGTTATCCACTTGCAGCGGCACCTTTTGATACATTTGGCTGTATGCCTACCTCCTGAGCTTGCTCCACAGTAACTCTTCTGTTGTCACATGTCCTACGGGGTACACATTGGCATGTGTTTTGTATTACGCACGCGAGCCTTCTCTTGCGGCTCCTGCCCCGGTCAGTCTTCGGACTGTCCCCTGGTTTCACTTTTTTGTCACCCCATGTGGTGTATGTTCAGGCGGTATGCTCTACCGTTCGCATGTTGTTGGGTCCTTTTGGGCCTTTGTGCATTTTCTATTGCGTTGGCACTGACCTTCATTCATCTCTGTCTGGACCAGAGAGGTCTCACACCATCCCCCGCCAACTTGTGGTGCTTTTGCTGTCCCTTGTCCATGTTCTTTACCGAGTTTCCTGGGTCTAATGTCAGCTGCCCTGGCATTGTGGTTCCCACCGTGTTTGTCAGTTATTGACAAATTTGTTCTCCTTGAACTTGGTGGTTGTTTCGCAGACCCTCCTCCTATAGGGTATGGCTTTGTATCTATTCTAAGTTAAGGAATCTGCGGCTAGATGTCTCTATCAGATGGAAGTTACTTACCTTCGGTAACAATATATATGTTAGAGACACAGTCTAGCCGCAGATTCCTTAACTCCCGCCCATCCTCCCCACTCTGCGAAGGCCTTTTCATATGGTGTCTTTCCGCCTAGCCCCCTCTTCCGGGTGGCCTTGGTCTTCCAGAGGTATGCTTATCTCCTCACTCTGGGGTAGGGTATATTGCTCTGCCTGGGGCCCTTTGAACTCCTGTGTTTGGTTGGTAGTATGTTATCGTACCTTCCTTTATAGCTAGGGGTCTTGCTCTGATTTCGAGCCCTTTGGCTCTCCACTCCATCACTGTTTTCTGGCTGGTTGAAGTCTCTGCTTTCCACTGCCTACTCATGTTGCTTCTCTGGTGTTCTACATGCGTGGGGTTCTTCTGCTTTTAAGTCACTCACACTGCCCATGCCTGTGCTTCTTTCAATGGCAATAGGTTAGATTGGAATTCTCTTGGTGTTCGAGTCCTTCATTCACCGTAAGGTCTGGGTACTGAACTTTCAAGTGGTCGTTCACTTCTAATCACTTGTCTGGCAGCATGTTCCTTCCATATTGTGATTCTTTTCACCTCCCTCCTATGGTAGCAAGCTCTGTCTGACTTGTACTGTCAATTGTGCACCAGCCGTAGCCCTCCCACACTGGGGCACAGTTTAGCGCTTTGTTCGGCCGTTGCTTACAGTGCAGGCTCTGTGAACTCACTCCAGTACTTTCTGGTACTGGGGCTTTCTCAAATCATGTTGAACCTTGTTGTACATAATTTTGCTCTTTTTTAACACACACTGTTCCTATGCTATCGTAGTTTTTTGTCATGGCTCCGCGTTATGGCGCGGAAAAGTTTCCTGTAGAAAACTTATATGGCTCCATTGACGTCACTTCCGTGGGCGACGTCAGGACGGAGCCGAGCGGCGCCGCCTCCCGGCGTGCAGAGGTATTGCTGGGAAAAAGGATTTTCGGGATCCAGTCTGAGGCTTGGGGATAATCTAAATTACGGAATCTGTGGCTAGACTGTGTCTCTACCAGATATATCGTTACCAAAGGTAAGTAACTCTTCCATCTGGTAGAGACTGTCTAGCTGCAGGTTCCTTACAGGCCCACCCATGCCTCCCTGCTGTGCAGACTGTTTTATAAAGGCTAGGGTTACTGCCCTTTTCAGGGCCCTAAATTTGCACACGACTACATCAGTTACTTCGTGGCTCAGTGCTTCTGGCGTGGAAAAAAAGAAAAGTACTGACATCCGCGCACCTGGGTGGCACATATATAGGTACCGCAACGTCATAACAGACAATACCAACGACGTCACGTTGAGCCGAATGGAGCTTCCTGACGGCACTTGCAAGGGGGTATTGCTCAGCAAAAGTTTCCAGATCCAGCCTGACGCCTGGGAAATTCAAAGGTAAGGAATCTGCAGCTAGATAGGCTCTACCAGCTAATGCGTGCCCGAAGGTAAGTAACTTGTTCTTTAGGTAAATGATGTCTTGGTTTAATGAGCTTTTCAAAAATGCTCCAGAAAATGAGATGCAATAAATTATACCTTTCCAAACGCAGGATTAAAAAGAAAGAAAATGAGAAAGATGATGAAAAAGATATCAAAGAAGAGGAGCGAGAGCCCAGAGAGAAGAGATGTTTTACTTGTGGAGATGTTGGACATGTACGGAGAGATTGCCCTGAACACAAACAAGTTAGACAGAGGAATAATGGCAGTATATTAGGTAACATTTTACTGTCTTTTTGTGTATGTTTAGCACATTGGCTAATTAAAATCGACACTATGCTAATGCTTGAATTATCTGTAATATTCACCTACTGATTCCTCGGATTCTTGACCTATTTCTCATCTTTGAGTTGAGTCGCTTTCCAGCAGACAGGCATCCCGTAGCCTCTTTTCTTTTGAAATAAGCTAAACCATGGCCATCATTCCATGCTCCAGGTATCTCAGAGGGGAGCTACTAGTGCCAGAATTTACAATATAGGCTAGTACCACCCCTTGAGAGAATGTCGATTACAAGTTGTTTCCTCCTGATTGGGGAATATAATTGATATAAAGGAATTCCTGTTCCAGTACCTTGTTTTTCTTCCTTGTTGCTGGAAATAGGAAGGTCAAATCCACAATGTTGTGGGGACTTTTTTTTCTTGGCTGGGGATGGCTTTGAGCGGGACCAGGTTTTGCTTCTTTTTAGGTCTCGTCTAGCGACGCAGCACGAAGCGCTGTCGCTAGCGAGATCTATTGTTACCGACTTGCTTCGGAAGGGAGACAGGAGATGTGCACGCGCAGGACAGACTGCAAATGTGAACGCACCGGTGAACACGCACGTACAGACACGTGCGATGTGCACATCTCCTGTCCCCCTTCCGTCCACGCAAGCCAGTTGCATGCAGTAACTGCACCAACAAAAACACACACACGCACCAGCCGCCCCCAGCCAGTGCACGCATACTCGTCTCCCTCAACACGCGCATGGCGTGCTTTTGCTTTCCCTCCCTCCGGCGTTTCAGCCCACGGTCCGCCTTCTCCATGTCTTCTCTCCAAATGATGCCCAAGATGCGTGTGCTGTGGCTCCTCTGGGCCCTGTGGGCCCTTGGCTGGGCCGGCATGTACTCCCGGGAAGAACCGCTGGTCATCTTGGACTCCGACTCGGCCTGCTCTCACCTGCTCAACTCCAGCAGCGCCTGCTTCGCCGAGTCCTACGCGTCCTGGTGCAGACACTGCCAGAAATGTGCTCCCATCTGGAAGAAGCTCACCTTGGACGTACAGGGTAAGAGATCACCCCCCCCCCCCCCCCCCCCCCCCCCCGTTTTAAACTTTATGCATGGGCTTCTACTTTGTACCCCTCAGTTTCAGCACCCTGCTGCCATGATCTGGTTACATAATTAACCACGCTCCTCGCGACCTGTCACAGACGTAATGCATCATTTCCTGGCACTGCAATGGTGGCTCAGCTTTACAGTGCACTCAAATGAATTGCGCAGCCTCCGGAAGCGGCAGCAATGGTGTTGAAAAAAAAAAAAGTTTCCAGCTTCCTTGTCACATCGTCATGAAAGTGCCAACGCGGGTGAGGGGGGATGGCAATTTTTATATTCCAACACATAAAAGCAAAATCCTTGTCGATCTTAAATTAGGCCGCAAACGAGACTCAACGTTATCAAACAAACATATTAATCTTAATTTTATGTGACAGGCCTAATACAAAAACACTGGTGTACACAATGAGTTGACTCAAGTCCACATGTTCATACAACACTTTCTTGAAACGCCCATTGTGGACCTATAGAGGGACAAAATCTACAAAGCCACTCTCGTGGGCAGTGCCATGTGCTGCGGGTCACTGAATTATCCTGCTCCATAACATACATTGCAAGATATTCCTGAATAGTAACGGAAGGAGAATCCTTGCTCAATATGTTCAGAATAAAATCAAGCATTTGCAATGCAATAGGTCTCGCATTTATGCAAGTTTGAGCTATTGGCATCGTAAATAACAATGCCTTTTATTTTTGTTTTTAAAACATAAATAAAAGGCATTTTCATTTACAATGCCAATAGCTTAAACGCACGTAAATGCGAGACCTATTGCATTGCAACTGCTTGGTTTTTTTTTGTACTTAAGCTTTGGGTGGACCTTTTTCTGCTTCCTCCCATGCTGAATTATAAGGGCATGGACTAGGCACAGCAGCTGCATGCAGACCCCACAGCTCCTCTCAAGTCTACTGCATCTCAGAGCCTGGAATTATCGTGGCAGGAGATTTTGGACCCGATAATTTCAGGGTTGAAGACACCAAAACTTGTGGTTGCCCATAGCAGTATCCTCTCTAGGCATACCTCTTTAGGAAACTCATAATTAAGGTGTTAAATAAAGTAAGTATCTGAAAGAGCCCCGTTAGTGATAGATTCCTTACCTTAGAATATCCCCAGGCGTCAGACTGGATCCTGAAAGTTTTTTCGTTAGCAGTACCCCTGCACGTCGGTAGGTGGGGTCGTGCGGCTCCACGTCCGTCGCTGGCGTCGTATGCACCGAGATGATGTCACGGAGACTACTTAGGCGCCACCCATGCGCGCTGACGTCCGTTCTTCCTTTTTCCGCTCCATTAAGCGCAGATCCGGTTAGAGCACGTACCTCAGTCACTTTTTGACTATCCTTTTGAGACTTTTTGTCTTGTGGGGCCTGCCGTCGCAACATGTCTGTGGTGGACCCCCACGACGTCTGTCTCTACTGCCTGGAGAGCGACCACGACTCCCGGGCCTGTTTGGACTGTTTGGCCATTGCCCCGAAGGCCCTGCGGGAGCGGCGCCGGAAGCTGTTTGAAGTCCGACACTCGTCCCCGGTCCAGGGGCCGCTACAGAGAACGCTCACGGGGCCATCATCACCATCGTTCCTCGGGCACCAAGTCTTGACCCTCGGATTTGGGTAAGAGACAGCACAAAAAGAAGTCGAAGAAGCGTTGTCGCTCTCCGACGTCCCCCCGTCGGTCCCCGGATGCGGACGAGGGGGACAGGGGTTCTGCCCCTGCGTCTCCTTCTTAGTCTGGGTTTCCCGCGGCCTACCCACCTTACCTAGGTCCGTCGGCGACTCCCGCTCAGGTGCGCGAATTTCTTGCCACCTTGGACCGCCTGTTTCGGCCTCGGGCTCCCGCTGTTGTTCCCTCTGGCCCCGCCGTCCAGTGTCAGGATCCTGTCGGTGCCACAGGATCCTGCTATGCTGGCTCCGGCCACGCGCCCCAAGGTCCCGCACTGCCGGCTCCGGCCCCAGCGCCACACTCGGCTCCGCCTCCGGCACCACAGTGGGTGCCATTGGTTCCTCACCTGCCCCGGTTCTCGGACAATTTTGTCCCTGCCTGGGGTCCGCAATGGGACACGGCACCGGTTCGGCCCCATCAGGCGCCATTCCCGGTGCAGTTTGTTCCTTCCCCGGTCCCTGCCCTGCTGCCACAGCCTATCTCACATACGGCGGAGGATGACTGGGAAGGGGTCCAAGGACCCTCTTGCTCGTCAGTGTCACTCCGAGCAGGACTGGGCGGACGAGTTAGAGAAGGCCGGCGGCCTCGATCTCTCCTCTGACCCGGGGTTTGCCTCTCCTCCACCTACCATGGAGGAGGACGCTTTGTATACGATGGTGCTTAGTCAGGCCGCTGAGGTCCTCCACCTTGATCTCCCTACTGTGGCCCTAAAGACTAATCTCCTCACTGAGGTGCTCCAGACGGCATCCACTTCGTCGGAGCCCCTGCTGCCGTTTAACGACACCCTTACTGACGTCTCACTGGGCACTTGGTCGAGGCCTGCCATGGGGGCCCCGGTGGATAAGAATGTCGCCAGGCGTCACGCCGTGTGACCTGCCTTTCTGACCACTCATCCTACGCCTGAAAGCCTGGTCATCCAAGCTTCAACGTCCCAGAGTGCCTTTCCCACGGCTCCGCCGGATAAGGACTCTAAGAAGCTGGAGCAGTACGGCAAACAGCTGTTCTCTCGGCCAGCTTAGGGCTGCGGTCAGTGAACACCGCTTGCCCATTGGGTCGCTATTCCCACGCGGTGTATGATGTCGTTGCACAGGTGTCCTGAGGAGGCCCAAGCTGTGCTGTCTCAGGCTGTTGCCGAGGGTAAGGATGCGGCTAAGTTTGGCATTCGGTGTGGTTTGGACACCGCGGACTCCCTAGGTAGAGCCATCTCTGGTTGCGATCTACCGGGTTCTCGCCAGATGTTCAAAGATCACTCATGGATATGCCATTTGATGGCACCTTTCTGTTTGGCGATAAGGCCGACAGGGCGCTGGAGCGTTTTAAGGACTCGCGAGCTACGGCCAAGTCCTTGGGTCTTTCCACGAAGAGCCCTGCCACTCCTGGATTTCGTTCCTTTTGTGGCCAAGTCAGGGGCGCCCAGGCATGTTCCTTCAGCAAGCCTGTGCAGAGCCAGCCTCAGCGCGGCCGCGGTTTCCTCAGGGGCAGGTCTGGGAATCAGCGTAGGGTTCAGTCCACCTCCGCCTCCGCTGCTTCTAGTGCCAAACCTTCCTAGTCCGAGCTTTGTGGAGCACCCCAAGACGGATCCGCCTTCACCTCCCCCACTGGCACGCTATCACGTCGGACAAGTGGGTGTTGCAGATCATCCGCAAGGGTTACTCCCTTCCCTTTCAGTCCACCCCTCCAGCCATACCACCGCTTGTCGGGGGACCACTTGGCGACTCTCCAGCAGGAAGTTACGACCCTCTTGGCCAAAGGGGCCATCGAGTGCGTTCCTGGGCCAGAAGTAGGGAGTGGTTGTTATTCCCACTACTTCCTGGTCCCCAAGAAGGACAAAGTGGGTCTGCATCCCATCTTGGACCTCCGGAACGTCAACCGCTTCCTCCGGAAGGAGAAGATCAAAATGCTGACACTGGCTCAGGTCTTGGCTGCCCTCGAACCTGGAGACTGAATGGTAGCGTTGGACTTGCAGGAAGCTTATTTTCACATCCCTGTCCTGCCGGTCCACCGGCGTTACCTGCGGTTCACGGTAGGTCCGGGGCATTTTTAGTTTGCCGTGCTCTCCTTCGGCCTTACCAGCACCCCTCTGGTGTTCACGAAAATGATAGCGGTGGTCGCAGCTCATCTGCGCCGGTCAGGGGTGCCAGTCTTCCCCTACCTCGAGGACTGGTTGTTGAAGGTGGGCTCGACCCAGGCAGTCGTCTCCCACCTCCAGACTACAGCCGACCTCCTGCATTTGCTGGGGTTCTCCATCAACGTGCCGAAGTCGCACCTGAGTCCCTCTCAGAAGCTCCCCTTCATCGGGCGGTTCTGGATTCTAAGCGGTTTCGGGTTTATCCTCCCGAACAGCGAGTCCAGGATATTCAGGCAATGATTCCGATCTTTCAGCCTCTATCCCGGGTTTCAGTCAGGATGACCCTCCGGCTCCTGGGCCTGATGGCATCCTGCTAGTGCAACATGCCAGATGGCATATGCGGGCTCTGCAGTGGGACCTGAAGTTCCAGTGGGCGCAGCATCAGGGCAACCTGTCTGATCATGTCCAGATCTCGGAGGGCACTGCACGACAATTGCAGTGGTGGCTCCCGAATCGCAATTGGGTCAATGGCAGATCCCTCTCCCTTCCCCAACCGGAGCACACAGTGGTGACGGATGCGTCCCTCCTGGGATGGGGAGGCCACTTGGGAGAGGCGGAGTCCCGGCTCCATATCAGTCTTTTGAAGCTTCGGGCGATCCGACTTGCACTGAAGGCATTCCTTCCCGTTGTCCGGGGAAGTGTGGTGCAGGTATTCACAGACAACACCACTGCCATGTGGTATTGCAACAAACTGGGCAGGGTGGGGTCGTAGACCCTATGTCAGGAGGCTCTGCGCCTCTGGACATGACTGGAACATGGCATTTCCTTGGTGGTTCAATACCTGGCAGGTTCTCTGAACGCCAGGGCGGATGAACTCAGCCGCCGGTGCTTGATGGATCACGAATGGCGTCTGCACTCGGACGTGGCGCAAGGTCTCTTTCTGCAGTGGGGAGAGCCTTGGTTAGATCTATTCGCCACCGAAGAGAACGCAATGTCATCAGTTCTGCGCGTTGGAATTTCCAAGGCGGCACTCGCTCGGCGACGCTTTTCGTCGTGAGTGGAGTTGTGGTCTGTTGTACGCCTTTCCGCCTATACCACTTCTGCCAAGAGTGCTGAAGAAGATTCGACGCGACCGGGCTCAAGTCATCCTTGTGGCTCCGAATTGGGCACGAAGATACTGGTATCCCGAGCTACTCAACATGACGATCGATCCCCCGATCCGTCTGCCTCTTCGGGAGCATCTTCTGTCGCAGCAGCAGGGGATGGTTCTCCACCCGAACCTGTCCAGCCTTCTCTTCCATGTGTGGAGATTGAGCGGCGACAGTTGATAGGTTTCGATCTTCCTCCCGAAATCTGTGATGTCATTCTGTCATTCTGGCAGCCAGGCGTCCACCCACTAAGACGGTATACGTCTGCCAGTGGAACAAGTTTGTGGCATGGTGCACAGCAAAGTCTGTGGATCCCCTTTCTGCCCCTCTATCTGAGGTCCTTCTGTTCCTACTATCCTTGGCCCAGCAGGGCTCTGCTCTGGGCACTATCAAAAGCTTTCTTTCGGCCATCTCTGCCTTTCTAAGGCTTCCAGATCAGCTTTCTCTCGTTAAGTCCATGGTTGTTAACCGTTTCCTGAAAGGCATTACGCACACGTTTCCCCCAGTGCTTTTCATAATGCCTCAATTGGACTTAAATCTTGTCTTGACCTATCTGATGTGCGCTCCTTTTGAGCCTCTTCATAACTGTCCTTTACATCTTCTCACTCTCAAGACGGCTTTCCTGGTAGCTATCACCTCTGCCAGAAGAGTGTGTGAGCTCCAAGCTCTTGCTTCTACTCCTCCTTTCCTTTCTGTTCATCCGGACTAGGTGGTGTTAAGGACCCGTCCTCCTTTTTTGCCAAAGGTTGTCATGCCTTTCACCATCGGGCAGACCATCACTATGCCCACCTTCTTTCCGCCCCCGCATCCTTCGAGGGAGAAGAGGCTCCACCGTCTGGACCCAAAACTTGCGTTCTCGTTCTATCCGACACGTACACAACATTTCCGGGTGGATGACCAACTCTTTGTTGGCTACATGGGCGCCAAAAAAGGTCGAGCTATGCACAAACAGACCATCTCTCGGTGGGTCGTTCTGTGCATCAAAGCCTGTTACTCCTTGGCTAAGAAGGAGCCTCCTGTGGGGCTGCGTGCCCATTCTACCAGGGCAACTGCAGCCACTACTGCCTTGGGACGCGGCGTTCCCTTGCAGGACATTTGTCAGGCGGCTACGTGGGGCTCGCTGCACACGTTTACTAAGCATTACTGCCTTGACAGTCATGTTCGGAGAAACGGCTTCTTTGGCGATTCTGTTCTCCGTGACTTTCTGGTGTAATCTGTTCGCAGACCCACCACCGGAGTTGGTATTGCTGGGGTATCTATTCTAAAGTAAGGAATCTATCACTAACGTGTCTCTTTCAGATGCACAAGTTACTACTTGTGTAACGATATATCTGTAAGAGACATTAGTTAGTGATGGATTCCTTACCGCCCCACCCATCCTCCCGGTTCTGAGAACTGATTCTAGGGTTAAGGTCATCCCTTTTAGGGCCCTAGTTACATGGCACCAGTGGTCAGTTTCATACATGGCTCTGCGTTCCTGGCGCGGAAAGTCGTGTACAGAACTGACGTCAGCGCGCATGAGTGGCGCCTAAGTAGTCTCCGTGACGTCATCTCTGCGCATACGACGCCAGCGACGGACGTGGAGCCGCACATCGCCACCTACTGATGTGCAGGGGTACTGCTAACGAAATAACTTTCCGGATCCAGTCTGACGCCTGGGGATATTCTAAGGTAAGGAATCTATCACTAACTAATGTCTCTTACACAAGTAGTAACTTGTGCTTTCAGGCTCAACTACTTCGCTGTCCTTCTCTCAGCAACCAATGCTAAGGTTGCATCAATCCTTTGAGATGTGGTAGTTTGTAAGCATTGGAACAAAGCGCAAAGACAGATAATGACAATTCTTTCAAAATATACATAACTTACATTTTTTTACCCTAATAAGAGACACCACCACATGCAAGTGTATACTAACACTTATTACATTTTCATCCTGTTCTCCCTACCTCCAAGCATGCCTCGCCAAATGACGACATTGAAAGTGTTGCTTGCGTGATGATCTCCTCTTTTCAAGGAGATCTGACCCAGCCACGTTTTTCTGCTGCTCTTCTACCCCTCTTTTTTGCCAGTCATTCAGTTTTGGTTGTATGCTTTGCTATAAGGAGCATATTTTAGATTCAGTTTTATTGCTTTTAATTAGCTAAAAATACAAAATAAATGAAATAATGTTTCTCTACTGTGCATGCTGTTGGGGACTAGGATCAAGCAATGCATATTATGTGACAGTTTCTTTCAAATGGCTGTGCCTCGCAAGGATTAAGGCCCGTTTGGGGAATAGTTCTGCAGCGTGAATTAATTTCTAGAGTCACATGCTGTGCATTATTCTGCCATCTAGTGGTAGGGTCTGGAAATGTATCCTTGTAGTACTTTTTTGGTCGAGCATTCAGGATCTCTTTTATTTACATTAGTGTGTACTTCTCGTGTGTACTTAAAGCCATCCCCCTGCTTTTTTATTTGTTTGCTTCAGTGTCCTTTAAAAATCTGTGCTTGCTAGTGGTCAGCCCTGCCTCTTTGTCCCTCCTTTTAGTCTTTTCATTTCCTCACAGGAGCAGGGACCAAGGAGAGTATCTTTTCGCTTTGGGTTTTTTATCTGTCGTTTGAGGGACTATATTTCTTGGTTTCCTGCTTGTGTTACTGTTTGCCTGTATTCAGCTAACACTCTCCGTGAGCGTGTTGATTATTCCTCCCCCATTGGTGTTTTGATTTAAAGAGGGCTGTAATTCTTATCCCATTGGACACTGGAGTGCAGAAGAAATGTTTTCAAAATAAAGCGAATGAAAAGTTTTGGAACGATGGGGTGTTTTTTGGGTGGGGTAGTCCTGCCACTAAAATGAAAGTGTTTGACTCATTGGCCTTGAGGTCCATAGAGGACATAAAGGCCACATAAGTGTCAATTAGGCGTTGCAGTGCTACCCCTGTCCTGGCTACCAGGACGGCATTGTCCGCGTAAGCCAGGATTGGTACCGGCCCTGAGCGGAGCTGTGGGACGTCAGGAGTACATCATTTTAAAACTCCCTCCACTCTGTTAGTATAAAGTAAGAATAAAAATGGAGCGAGGACGCAACCTTGCCTGACACCTCTCATTAGCCTAAAGGCTCTAGTGCATTCCCCATCCCTTCCATAGCGGACTCTTGCGGTCGCCTGTACATACATTTGTCTTATGAGGATGAGCAACCTGGAGTCTATTCCCATTGCAGCGATAATTGTCCAGACTTTGCAGTGTACTACGCAGTCGAAGGCTGCAGAAAGGTCCATAAAGGCCATATATATGTTCTCTTTCTTTGCTCTAGTGTACTTGGAGATAATTAAGCTTACATTTAAACATTGGTCAACAGTGCCTCTACCCTTCTCGAATCCATATTGGGAAGGCATCAGCATGTTATTTTCCGTTGCCCAATCTTCTAGCCTGTTAAGTAAGACACTCCCTAGGAGTTTAGCAGTGGAATCCAGAAGGGAGATAGGATGATAGTTCTGGGGGTCTGATTTGTCCCCTTTTTTTATATATTGGCACTATAATGCTGGTTCTCCATGATGGAGGTGGGCCGATCCTAAAGATTGTATTAAATATGTTAGTTAGTAGTGGGGCCCATAGGTCTTGATGTTGTAAAAAGAAGTCAATCAGGGCCCCATTCAGCCCTGGAGCTTTGGCACGACTGTATTTGGCAAGGGCAAGAATTATTTCCTCCATGTTAAAAGTTATAGAGTTAATGGGGGTCTCTGCGAGGATATTAAATTCGTCCCCGGGGATAATCGTGCCCCCGAATATCACCTGAAAGTGCGACACCTATGCGTCTTCATTCACATGGTTGTCTAATAATTTCTCCTGCTCTTTCTTGAAGAAAGGAGCATTTACTTCCTTCCAGAAGTCCCCGCTGTTATTAAGGGATGCAGCTTTAACCAGGTTTTCCCATGCCTCATCTTTTATCTCAACTTACGGTTCTTTGCGGGCTCTCTTATAAACCATTCATAGCTCCTTAATTTGGGGTTTGATTCTAGGTGATACTTTCAGAGCCCCACAGAGGTTATTTAAGGCCTGGGTACAGTTTGCATTGAACCATCCTGTTTCCGGACTCTCTCTTTTTGAAGTACGCCGATAAAGGGTTAATTTTATCTCCTAGGTCATTTCTATAAAATTAGTAATTGAAATATCTGGTGGAGTAGCCTGATCCAGACAACTTATGACCAGATTGAGCTTATGAGTTATGACTTCCTGGATGGCTTTGGTCTTTTCTATATTATCCCATTTCAGCTGATATCCATTTAACCTAGCCAAAATTGGTTATGGTACCCTCTCAGCTTGTATAGGAAGGATTCTAAAGCCATAAAGCACAAGAAATAATGCTATGTGATCACTAAAATTTGACCATAGAGTGTCTGTTTGATAAAGGTATCCCCAACAGTTAGTGGTTGCCACTATAAAATCTAAAGTGGAATTAGAGGCACCCCGAAAAAAGGTTTTTTCAAGCCCTCCCACTCTTATTTTATTGTACACTTCCAGATTCCTTAAAGCTAAAAGCCTATTTAAGGTATTCCCATATTCATGGTGTTTAAAATGGACTAGTGGGTCTCCCTCAATGTCAACCATACCACAAACCGTGTCCAATGAGTTGGGGCATGGTTGACAATTAAAATCACCTAACCATATAATATGGAGATCTTTACACAACAAGAACCTTATGAATTTCTCGACTTCCTTATCTAGTGTATCTATAACTGTGCCATATTGCCGCCGAAGTTATTATTGTAATAATTTATTAATAGACAACAGTGATGACGCCCTCCTTCAACAGCCAGAAAATGAAAGTAAGGGGAGGAGTTTTCAGTTTCTATAATCTTAATGGGTAGGGAATTTGAAATCAGGGTTATTAGGCCCCTTTTAGGTCTACCTGCTAGGGAGGGGACTGCGTTGGTTTGGATTGGGCGATAGCCATTTATGAATATTGTGTCCACAGCCCATGTCTCCTGAAGACACATGATATCTCCATCCTGCCATAGGGCTATCCACTCTGCCATATCCAACTATGGTGCAAGGCTTGCCACGTTCCACGTGGCTAGGTATATCCCCCTCCTATTTTGGACCGTCTGGTTTTGTGGGTGCAACGCTCCTGAGTCGCTCAGTAAACCATTTCTATTTGATAGATTATCATCTAGTGTCCCCCTAGACTGCTTTATCGGGCCTCCAGTATTCTGTACAACGGCGATGTAAGAAGGCTCGCTAATGATGGTAGAGATACCTGTGTATTCCCCCATAGGTAGTCAGTCGCAGGCCTCTAGGTCATACAGTGTGGCAAATCTATTGGCTAGCCCGAGTCTTGGCGCTATTCTATGGGGATTGGGGAAGTCTTGTGATGGAAAGAAGGGGGGGGCGTATGGGATTGTTTAGCAGTCTCGCGCTTTGGGGGTGCGGGTGTGGTATAGCAATATAAAATGTCCCCAATGGGAAAGCAAAGATCTGCATAGAGAGAGGAGGATAGTCTGTAAGGTCTCTCACGATTCTTCTTACAGCATACTGGTTCTTAAAATGAACAACCACGCAGTCTCCATTGATATCCTAAGGAGAAGGGCCTACCCTTCTGGCAATTATAATGTGCTTTTCTGCGCTGAAGCCTCCAAGGGGTTTGGCCTTTAAGATGGTTATTAAACCAGTGTACAGCTTTGTTTATTATCTGGCCCGTATTTTCCCTTTGACCTCTGTGTAACGGAGGTACATTGGCCAAAACTAAGACATAAGGGAGTGCTGCTGGGGGTAAATCTAGTATTTGATGCTGGGAGGTGCCTTCCGCCAAAGCTTCCGCGGCTGGGGGTACTTTCCTGCCCCCCCCCCCCTTTCTGCCTTCCGTTGTTGGGATAATGGGTTAAATAACCTGGGGTAAGCTTGTGTTTTGTGGTCGTGTTGTATTAATTGTGTCTGTACACGGTTGAAGAAGTGGAGGATGGGGAATGTGCTGGGGAGTTATGAATGGTGTTGTGGTGATTGGAATATATGCCTGAATTGCCTGCCTTATGTTTCTATCACTCCATTCTGAGGGCCCCACTAAAGCCCCAAATGACCTGGGATGCACAATAGTATGTGCTTTGATGAAAAGGTCTATTTTTTTCCTGCATTTTCCCCAGTCTACAATTTAGAGGCTCAAGTAGGCCGAGTATCATCTGTTCTAATTTTAGTATCATGTCCTCACTTGTCCCCGTCATATACTTTTCCCCCGTCAAAGGCACTGTCGTTATTGAGACGTCTTGGGGAGGCTTGTTCGCTCGTTCTAGAGTTCTGTTTCCCTGTATTAAGTTTCATCTTAACCGCTGGGATGATTTCCGACCCATTGGACCCTGGAGATTCCACTTGAGGAGGCACAGTTGAAGTCACAGTTCCGGACCTGTTTGGAGTGGCACTAAGATTAGGCTCCTCTGTCAATGGGAACTGACAAAAGGAAGGAGATGGTAGAAGGGGCTCAGATCTTCTCCCTTCCTCTATTGAAAGCCGGCGCTCTGTGAGCTCGTATTTCATATGATAGCGCACTTGCGGCCCTGACTAGAAAAGAGTCCAGAGTATTTACTATAGCATCCACTGTGGTTTGCACTGCAGCTTTGCGGTTACCCATTTTCCGATGTCTCCAGATCCAGGAGTTGCTTGATGCAGTTCACAAGCCTTTTTTCAGCAGTTCCCGGATAATAGGAGTTGGAGGTGTGGCCCAGCCCAGCCTCTTCCAGGCTCTGACGGGCGGGGATGGGCCTGCCCGTGGCCCGGGCACGTCCCGCGCCACGGGCCAGCGTCTTCCTTTTAGTGCGTAGTACGACTACTAGTGGTGCTGGGGGTTCTAGTCCCCCCAGCGGTGTTTCCGGGCCCTCTGACCGGGTGACCCAGCAGGTAAACAGTAAGTGTTTGTAGGCTACAGGGGGGCTGCAGACCAGCGTCTTCCTTTTAGTGCGTAGTGGGAGCGCTAGTGGTGCTGGGGGTTGTAGTCCCCCCAGCGGCGTTTCCGGGTTCTCCTCCGGCTTGCCTCCGGTCTTGGGCTGAGGGAGTAATACTGTGGAGCAAGGGCCCTCCGACCGGGTGACCCAGCAGGTAAACAGCAAGTGTCAATTGAGAGAGTGAAGGAATAACAAAGATGACAATGAAGGAATTAAAATACTTTGTATTTTTAAGGTGTGGTTGTGAGGGTGGCAATTACTTCATTTGTTTTCAAGGTCACAGTTAACCATTTTGTTTTCTATGCTATGCCGTTCGTGAAGCGAGCCTCAATAGATACTTCCAAAGCTATAGCATACCCCAATCCAGCCAGGATAGCCAGTATGCAAACCCTCCTCACCAAATTTCAGCCCCAACACTCTCTTCCGGCGCTAGTGTTTATGCAACTCATAGGAATGATGGCCTCTTGCATTTTCATTGTACCTCACGCAAGACTTGAAATGCGCCCTTTGCAGGAATGCTTAGCATGTTAGTGGAACCAGGCTCAAGGTCAACTTAGAGATCTGGTGTTGGTGGACAGCCACACACATTGCTCTATGCAGTGGTGGACCACACAAAACCTTTCCAGAGGGCGGCCATTCCTAGAGCCAGTTCCACAGATAGTGCCAACAGTGGACGCATCACTCACAGGCTGGGGAGCTCATCTCCTAAACTACACAATTCAAGGCAAGTGGACCACTCAACAAAAACAGCTCCACATCAACCACCTAGATTTACTAGCAATATTTCTAGCACTAAAGTCGTTCCAAGTACATCTCCTCCACAAAACTGTCCTAGTCCGTACCGACAATATGACTGCAATGTATTACTTACAAAAACAAGGAGGAACACACTCGTTGCAACTGTCTCAAATTGCGCAACAAAATCTGGACATGGGCCATTCCACAAAAAATATATCTTCTGGCACAACATCTTCCAGGAGTGAACAATCAGATTGCAGATCTGTTGAGTCGTCAGACTCAGCAGATACACAAATGGAAACTTCATCCCCAAGTTCTGCAACATTTTTTCCACATGTTAGATGTTAGATGAAACACTCCAAAGGGTATTGTCTCTCCAACCCAAGATCACATACAGGATAACAGCCAGCCTGGGAGACTTACTAACACACAGTCACTTTGAATTGAAAAAACCAGTTACATCGTCTTGGCTTAACACTCCAGGATTCTGGAACTGCTCTAAGTGTAGAGCATTGCAACATGGTCAAAATGTGACCGAATATCGACTCTAAAATGGCCAAACAGAAAACATTGACGATCATATTACTTGTGAATCAAAATTTGTGGTATACCTATTGGAATGTCCATGTAAAAAACAATTTGTAGGAAGCACCATCAATAAACTCAAGTTAAGAATCCTACAACACTTATTAGAAAACAAAGACTTCACCTATCCCATGGCCAAGCACTTTCACTAATTCCATTCAAGTGATTGTCAACAACAGAAATACTCTGAAATTAAAATCGTGAAACAAAAAGAAAGAGGTGGAGATAGAACCCTCAATCTACACAGAGCAGAGTCAAGATTGATTCTAGCCATTGGCACCGAGAATCCGCTTGGCCATAATTTGGATGCTGAACTACATATCCACCTATAATGGAAGAAACAGCAGGTTGAAAAATGGCAGAAGGTTCATCTTTTAGTGAGGAACATCAAGAAATGAATGGCCGGATTCTATATGATAAGATCTTTGATGGATGCACAAACATATGATGAAAATAGAAAAACATGGAAAGATTGACATGTGGTATACCACATAAGATATTGCTTGTTTGCTGCTGAAATTCTTCTTGGAAAATCAGGAAAATGAGGGGAGGTTAAACACATGGATTACTGCCTTTTTTGTGTGAACACGGTGATATGACCATATCTTTTATTGCTGGTTTTAGACATATGCACCAATTTTTATACGGTACACCTTATGAACCTATAAACACTCTTGAAACATGAACTAAAATCCGATCGGTTTTTCTGGGGGGTATGGGTCATGGACGGAACAGAATAGTAGTCGTGCATAGATCTGCTGCCTTGACTGGATGGACAGTGCGATGGGTGGGGGAGTGGGGTGGGGGGTGGTGTTATGTTTTTTTAAGGGAGGGGACTGCTTTGGTTCTGCATGTCTCTTTTGTAGTCTATATACGATACTTCATGAGAAAAATGTCAAAACTGGTATGTTGTCTTTTGATATGGTTGAAGTCTCTGGGTCACAGAGCTTCGCTGGATGTGTCTTTGACGAATAAAATTTGTTTACAAAAAAAAAAAATCCGATCGGTTTTGAACTACATAGCGTGATAATGTACTTTACAATCACTTAGTTTTCAAGACTTGAATGCACTAGTCACTTTATTAATGTATGGACAAAAACACTCTTTAACAACTACTTAATAATTGTCGGGTTTTTAATAATGCCACAAATGTACTTAACAGTGATTGGCTCATGTAATGGAGACTAAACACCAGTCATGTACAATCTTAATAACAAACACCTATGTCTAAAGAGCATTGCAAGTTCAGAGCAAGGCTTATCAGAGTATACATTGAAAACATTACGAAAAAATGTATGCAGTGTATAACCAAAAATCCATGATGGTTACCAATGTTTACATTATATATTTTTCCCTTGAAAATAACTCGCACTTTAAAACAAAAGAATTTAGAATGTTGTTTCAAAATTAAGTAAAATGGATTCATGTATTTAGCAACTTTTTAATCTGGATTGACTTTTTGTCTAGTCTGTTTTCCAATGAAAAGTGGGTAATTGCACTAGCACTTTAAAAGAGACACTCTAGGCCTTTATGGTCCAGTAGAAGGCTGGGAGCCGAAATGCGTAGACCGTCCTCTACTGTTTGTGATTGCACTATGGTTTGAATAAAGCACTGTTCTTGGATTACCTGACGGCTGTGGTGCTGTGATCCTTCACTGAGTTCCAGGAGTGGAATGGAGGTTTGGAGGAAAATCGAAAATAATTATTTACATATATATATATATATATCAGTCAAAACAAGAGTTACCCCCTCGGAAGAGCCACACAAAGGTAGGATTTCTTTCGTTTATTTCAGGAGGTTGCAGTACAGCTGGCATGACACCTTGCAATAAAAAGATCTGGCCGCCAGCCGTGGAATGAGCCCCGCTGCATGAAAGCGGTCCTGCGGTGTCAAAGAGATGGACGATTACCGTGTTGGGAAAGGAGGCTGTTTTTGGAAGGCACAAATGAGCAGCACAGCTTGAGTGAGACGCTTTACATACCCACTGGGGATTTTATTCAGTTTTAAATGTGGCAACGCAATGAGCAACTCACTGGAGAATTAATGAAATATACACTACGGATACCAGCAGGCTCTGCGAGGAGCCAACGCCCACAAGGGCAGGTGTCAGGACTTTAAAAAGAATGCCCATACTTCCTTGCATTGTTTGGACAAATATGCCTATGAAAAAGTGCTTCAGAGCACGAAACGCGTCGGCGGCCAGATCTTTTTATTGCAAGGTGTCATGCCAGCTGTACTGCAACCTCCTGAAATAAACGAAATAAATCCTACCTTTGTGTGGCTCTTCCGAGGGGGTAACTCTTGTTTTGACTGATATTTAACGGCTGGCCCAGCCGTGGAATGAGCCCCGCTGCATGAAAGCGGTCCTGCGGTGTCAAAGAGATGGACGATTACCGTGTTGGGAAAGGAGGCTGTTTTTGGAAGGCACAAATGAGCAGCACAGCTTGAGTGAGACGCTTTACATACCCACTGGGGATTTTATTCAGTTTTAAATGTGGCAACGCAATGAGCAACTCACTGGAGAATTAATGAAATATACACTACGGATACCAGCAGGCTCTGCGAGGAGCCAACGCCCACAAGGGCAGGTGTCAGGACTTTAAAAAGAATGCCCATACTTCCTTGCATTGTTTGGACAAATATGCCTATGAAAAAGTGCTTCAGAGCACGAATCGCGTCGGCGGCCAGATCTTTTTATTGCAAGGTGTCATGCCAGCTGTACTGCAACCTCCTGAAATAAACGAAATAAATCCTACCTTTGTGTGGCTCTTCCGAGGGGGTAACTCTTGTTTTGACTGATATTTAACGGCTGGCCCAGCCGTGGAATGAGCCCCGCTGCATGAAAGCGGTCCTGCGGTGTCAAAGAGATGGACGATTACCGTGTTGGGAAAGGAGGCTGTTTTTGGAAGGCACAAATGAGCAGCACAGCTTGAGTGAGACGCTTTACATACCCACTGGGGATTTTATTCAGTCTTAAATGTGGCAACGCAATGAGCAACTCACTGGAGAATTAATGAAATATACACTACGGATACCAGCAGGCTCTGCGAGGAGCCAACGCCCTCAAGGGCAGGTGTCAGGACATTAAAAAGAATGCCCATACTGCCTTGCATTGTTTGGACAAATATGCCTATGAAAAAGTGCTTCAGAGCAAGTAACGCGTCGGCGGCCAGATCTTTTTATTGCAAGGTGTCATGCCAGCTGTACTGCAACCTCCTGAAATAAACGAAAGAAATCCTACCTTTGTGTGGCTCTTCCGAGGGGGTAACTCTTGTTTTGACTGATATTTAACGGCTGGCCCAGCCGTGGAATGAGCCCCGCTGCATGAAAGCGGTCCTGCGGTGTCAAAGAGATGGACGATTACCGTGTTGGGAAAGGAGGCTGTTTGTGGAAGGCACAAATGAGCAGCACAGCTTGAGTGAGACGCTTTACATACCCACTGGGGATTTTATTCAGTCTTAAATGTGGCAAAGCAATGAGCAACTCACTGGAGAATTAATGAAATATACACTACGGATACCAGCAGGCTCTGCGAGTAGCCAACGCCCACAAGGGCAGGTGTCAGCACTTTAAAAAGAATGCCCATACTGCCTTGCATTGTTTGGACAAATATGCCTATGAAAAAGTGCTTCAGAGCACGAAACGCGTCGGCGGCCAGATCTTTTTATTGCAAGGTATCATGCCAGCTGTACTGCAAACTCCTGAAATAAACGAAAGAAATCCTACCTTTGTGTGGCTCTTCCGAGGGGGTAACTCTTGTTTTGACATATATATATGTTTGGAGACTGCAAACATGGGATTTAATGTCGGAAGGTGATTGTGTCCGAGGCATTTCCACTCCCTACAAGCTGGCTGCTGTGTTCAATCAACTCGCTTTATCTTCCTTGAAAGGGATTTCTTCAACAGCAGCCCCCGTGATCATTTGGTTCGGAGAAGCCAGGCTGAGGAGATTTACGAGCAGCGTTTGTTTCCAGCATCAAACAACTAACTGCAACAAAGTATCCTCTGTGGTGAGTGAACCATAACTATCGACACGGTTGGGAGGTTGTCAGGCACATGGCGTTATAAGCCTGGAGGCAAGTTTCAGCTCGGGTTTAAAAAACGTTATTAACTTTTAAGCAATTCGAGTGTTTCACCATGTCAGAGGAAATTCTTCGTGGGAGAGAAGCGGCGGCGGCTGCACTCTATTCTAGTTTACCTAAAATCACGAGTAATTCCAGCAATAAGAACACTGCTGAACAAAGTGGGGGTGATAATTCTGATGAAAATCAAATTAAAGCGGCGCTAAAAAGATTGGAAAAATGCATGTATCAGGAAATGTCAAAGTGGTGGGAACATAAGTCTTTAACCATGTATTTGGAAGAAAACCGTGTGCCTCGTGGGCTTCGAATACTGTTGGCGCCAAGTTATGAGAGACCTAATCCAAATATGCTTAAAGAATGGGGCCATGCTAATTTGGAATCCTCGACTAAATTGCTGCAAATATTGGTCAAGTACGCTATTATCGATAGAGAGGCATTGATGGTGGAGATTCAAGAGATCAATGACCTACTGGCAAAGTTTGAGCCCAATGTTTTAATTACTGAAACACGCAAATCAATTAATGAGAGGCTCGTAAAACAGGAGGACAAGATTAAGGCGCGTAAGGTGTATAAATTCGCCCGTGATAAGGATGATTATGCCCAGGGTCGCATCTACACCTTCGCTAAGAAATTCGATAATGCGAAAAGATCCAAATTTGCGCAACAGGCACAACAACTTAAATCTGCTAGGCCCACAGATCGTGCAACAACGTCTAGCTCTGCTGTGCTCAATGAAGCCATAAATATAAACCAGGAGCCAAGTGATGTTGAATCTTTAACAAGCGGACCTTCGACGGATGAGGAAGGCTGCAGCACATGGGACCCGAATGCTATTGTTTTAGACTTGGGGGAAGAGGTGGATTTTTTAGTGTCGGACAGGCTCCAAACACTTCGACCACGAACCAAACTACCACCGAGGACTCAACAGCAAAAAGAGCAAGATGTAATAAAAGGAGGAGTGAACGTCGGAAAAAACATAAAGTCGCCCAAAAAACAAAAAAAGCAATATTGGCGAAAAAAGCATTAACAAACAATGAAATTATTAATTTATCCACAGTCACCCTTTCTGAAGCCGAGAAACAACTACTAAGTCTTGGATTAACATACTGTCCGGTTTCAGACTTCAACTAAACAAGAACAAGAGTTGATATTTATCTTTACATCAGAAAACTTAAATTAAAAAAGTTCTTTTGTGTCAAGGAGGGTCAAAATGAAAATGAAATTAATCCAACCATTGACACTGCTGTTGCAAAGAACCCCTTGAATTTACATGCGAGAGACACCAAAACTTTTTTGACAATGCATCAACTGGCGACAAATGATACGATTAATCTTGAAATGTCTTCCACTCAGGAGGAGCTTAGAATGGCCTCGGTTGATCAATTAGGAGCCAACCTGAGTCCGTTTAAACCTAAATCAAAATTTATCCCGGTAATGCTTAGGGATTCTATTGATGTTTTTCAAGATATAATTGTAGATGATCTTAAAAAGCTGCACCATAGGATCAAGCACAAAAAAAGATATAAAAGCCAGCATGAAAAGGACTATACATTGTTAACCAAAAAATTGAGTGATGATTATAGGATTATTGTGGCCACTGCTGACAAAGGAGGTAACGTGGTTATCTGGCCGCAGGAAGCCTACATCAGGGAAGCAATGAATCAGCTCAACAATCCATCATGCTACTCTAGAAGTACCATCAAGGACTTCAATGAAGCTAGAGAAGTCCTAAAAAAACTCTTGATGAGATGGAAAAGAGAAGGCATGATTTCTAAACAGGAATTTGAGTTTCTTCATGTTGAGCATCCTTTACTACCAAAATTATATCTTTTACCCAAGGTCCACAAACAAGTTGTTCCAGTGCCTGGGAGACCTATTATCTCTGCCATTGCGGAAGTAGCGGAACATGTGACTGAATATATCGACTACTTCCTGCAGGACTTGGTAAAGGGTCTTCCCACTTATATCAGAGACACTGGGGATTTCATTGGTAAGATCAAAGATGCTGGTTGGAGCGACGATATGCTATTTATCACCTTAGATATCGAATCGCTTTACACAAGCATTGACCATGCATCTGGGCTAAAGGCCCTGGAATTTTTCCTGGGCAAAAGGCCGATTAATTGTTATAACCACAACAAATTATTGATGGAACTTACCAGTTGGTGTCTTAATAACAACTTCTTTCTGTTTGGAAATGACATTTACATTCAGAAGCGTGGTGTGGCGATGGGGGCATGCTTCTCTCCCAGCTATGCATGTTTACATGTAGGCTGGTGGGAGGAGCATGTCCTCAGACTAACACACCTTGATATTTACAAAGAACATGTGGCACTTTGGGTGCGATTTATTGATGATGTTTTTATCTTATGGTGTGGTGATGTTGCCAGTGCGACAAATTTTGTCACTGAACTTAATACCAATCAGCAAAATCTTAGATTCACCTCTTCTATCAGCAAGTGTGAAGCTGTTTTTTTGGATGTTAAAGTATTTGTACATCAGAATCATTTGGCCACTAAACTTTATCGAAAAAGCACTGCTGGAAATAACACTCTCCATGCCAGCAGTGCGCATCCTAAACATGTTATCGATAATATTCCGTTTGGAGAATTGTTGAGGCTCAAACGGATTTGTAGTGAAGCGGATGATCTTAAAATATGTACAACTGAAGCTCTGGAAAGATTCAGGCAAAGAGGCTATAGGGAGTCCATTTTGAGGGATGCAGTTCTTAAAATGGAAGCTAGAACCCGTGAGTCATTATTTTTAACAACATCTAACTCTTCTGTTGACAGTGACTCTACTAACAGTAGCCAGACCCCCAGGCTCATCATAGCCTATAGCAAACAGGCGAGACAAATCAGGTCCATTGTTCAAGAACGATGGCCGATATTAAAAACTGATTTGGTCTTAAAACCCAGGTTATCTGATGGGCCTACAATTACATATAGGAGGGGACCCTCTTTAAGGACCCAAGTTTGCCATGAGTTTCCCGAGCTCAGAAAACAAGAAGAGTGGTTGAAATCCCGACCGGGATTTAAGCGCTGCTCTACATGTAGAGCGTGCAAATTTGGTAAAAACACCAACCAATATTGCACACCTTTCAGCCCAGATCCATTTAGTATACGTGGATCTTTTACATGCAAAACTGAATTTGCTGTCTATGTACTAACGTGTACCTGTGATCTTAGATATGTCGGGAGTACCCGGCAACCAGTACACGTTAGGATTCTTCAGCATTTACGTGCCATTGTAAACAATGATGCAGCGTATCCGGTGGCGAGGCATTTTAAGGCTTGTCATAATAACAATCTACAATGCCTTAATTACTTTGTTATTGCCTCAGTTCCTAAAATCAAGAGAGGGGGTGACCGTGATAAAATGCTGAGAAGATTAGAATCTGAATACATTTTAAAACTAGACAGCAGATTCCCTAATGGGCTTAATGCAACTGAGGATCTACATGTATTTCTTTAACTTTGCATTTTGTACTGTATTAGGTTAAATTTCTATGGAGTGTATTGCCCTGCCTGCTTCCGCGCATATAGATTATGAATTTCCAGTTTTTGATCCCATTTTCTTTTTACACTTACAATTCTATGACATGTCTGTTTGGACCATACTATAAACAATAGTGAATTCACTTGCAATGCTTACAACATCTTATCATATCTCAACTCTCGGGTGCTTAACAATACAATATGATCATCATTTTGATTATGCTAATTGCATTATATGCGCTTAGATATTTTTTGTATTTTTATCTCCATGGTTTGGTACTTGTATCCAAAAAACAAATTTAATCATTGACAATTTTTGCACAAATTTTTTTGTGTTTACATTATTGCGTAATTTGCACATTATTTGTATATATATTGAATTTTAATTGAGAATATTTGCACTTTATTGCGTAATTTGCACAGTCAATCAAGTTTGGATATCACTGAATCAATGAATATGAGTTTTATGTTTTATACTTATATTGCAGGCAACTATAACTCACGCGACCGCAATCCTCTGCTGATGCTAATACTGTATTTAGACACTTATTTGCCCATGTCTTCTTCCATTAAATTTTAGCTATACATATATTACAAATATTTTTTTTTCATAAAGACACATATGTCATTATGTCATTAGCAGAGGATTGCGGTCGCGTGAGTTATAGTTGCCTGCACTAACTATAACGTGGAATTTCATTGGTTTTTTACGAGTGAAATGTACAGCTAACTATAACTTGTGTGAAACCTATGTTTTTTTCAGTGAATTTGCAAGGTTTTTTAAATGCTAATTCCTAACTATAACGTGTGTGAAACCTATGGTTTTTTCAGTGAATATATATATATATATATATATATATATATATATATATATATATATATATATATATCCTTGAAACTCCAACCTTCCCCCGAACGACCAGGAGCACGGACCTTTGCTCAAATCTTTCGCTCGTTAGAGTACTCACTTTTCACCTTAATCCAGGAACACGCAAGTGCCCCTGTTCTGATACTTACCTTATTTTACTCATTGCCCTTCTTGGGAGGTGCTTACCCATTCAGCCGGGACAGAATTACAACCGGCGGAGAGAATTTCACTTTTCAGACCATCTGTCCATTAGTCCTGAAGAAGTCATGGGTTCACACCCTGACAAAAACACGTGTTGGCTGGGCATCTGATCACCGATTAAAACCACAAAGAAAGAAAACACCATTTGACTACTGTTATAGTTGTGTATATGTTACATGCAGTAATTCAAACTGTTGACATTATAACGTGTGCACAGGTTATCTGTAAAACATGTATCAAATGCTGGGGATGGGCACTACCTGCATGTAGTACCGCATTGCCTGCAGTCTATTTCCTATGTAACTTTGTTTCCATTTGGCAATCTCTAATGTAAACCTGTACATCCAAGAAATTTACAGTGGTGAGACTAATGGAAGCTGTAAAATGTAGGTTGAGACTGTTTACATTCAATTCATTTACAAAATATTTTGCTTCATTGATGGAACCTGGCCAAATAATAAAAAGATCATCTATAAATCTAAGCCATTTCTTGACCTTGTTGTTAAAGGTAATGGCATGCTCATTTTGTAAAACCAGCTCCTCCCACCAGCCCATGTGTAAGCAAGCATAGCTGGGGAGAAACTGGCTCCCATCGCTACACCACGTTGTTGTAAATACAACACATTCTGAAATAATTTTTTTTTATTATTTAGACAAAAGTCCACCATATTGGTAAGCATTTTGTGGTGTTGTGCGTAGTTGGATGGTCTTTTGGCCAGGTAATGGTTCAGTGCCTTCACCCCATCATGATGGTGGATGGAAGTGTAGAGTGAAGTGACGTCCATTGCAATGAGTAAATAGTCGCTTTGCCATTCCACATTTTGGATCTTGGAAAGAAAATCACCAATGTCTTTTATATAGAAAGGCAGGTTTTGAACAAATTCTTGTAGATAATAGTCCACATATTGTGAGGTCCTTTCCAAAAGGGTGTTCCGGGCTGAAATTATAGGCCTGCCTGGTGGCTTTGCAGGGTTCTTATGTATTTTCGGTATGAAATATAACACTGGGGTCACTGGCTTGTCGTTATGTAGAAACTTGTATTCCTGTATGGGTAGTAAACCTGCATTTTTCCATGCTACTAATCTCATATAGTAATCATTATAAATGCATTTAAGTTTGAGATGGTCGCTGCGGTGGTAGAAGTTTCTATCTAATAGTTGGCTCATTGCCTCCTTTACATATTCGCTCTTTTTCCATAGGACAACATTTCCACCCTTGTTGGCACTGCGGATTACTGTCATTGTTATTTTTTAATTTGTTCATTAGCCATAGTATTTAAGTTAATCTTTGTTGGAACAACGTCTTATATTCTTCTGCACTCGATGGTTAAACCGCTTTATGCCTATGATCAATTGTTCTTGAAAGATTTCAATTGAATCCCTTGTAGTGATGGGATTAAAAGTGGACCTTGGTTTGAAAGGGGTCATTCCTTTGAGCTAATCGGACTGGAGTCTGAAATGGAGTACTAATCCTTTCACTGATTTGTGTTACAGTCACGTTTTCATTTGCCAGTTCCTGTAGTTCAGTCAGTAAGGGCATGTCATAGGGGGTTAGGTTGCTACATGGGGTACTCGCTGTTAGGTTCTTCGGGCTGGCTTTTGAGGAAGAGGATCTCTGTATCTTAAGGCTAATTTGGAAATTGAAGGTATTATAGTCTGACCCACTGGGATTGATGACATTTCTCCGTGACCGCAGCCGCAACTCGAGCAGCAAACGCAAGGTGGCAGTGCAGGATCGGGAGGAGCGAGCGGGCGGTAGATGCCGCCGCTGCCTGAGGACACCTGAGGACTCCCGGGGGCTCTGGACCATCCGTAATCCGTGAATCGAGGTGCGAGACCCGGTTTGGATCCGGTTTGCATCCGCAGCCAACGGACAAAGCCCTACAGCCAACTGCTGCCTCTGTCACGACGTCGGCCCCAGGGAGCCTGCGGTAAGGAGCGAGCAGGCTGCGCTAGGAGCCGGGTGGGGAGAGAGCAGGGGCTGGAGCGCGACCTCCGCTACCGGAGGCTGCAGAGTAATGTGCCCGGGTGCACCACGGAAGTGGCCCAACCAGGTTGGGTGCGGCTGCGGCGCCCCAGTGTGCCCTGCTCCTGATTCCCTTTTTTTGCCATCTCCTCGCACCCCTCCCCGCAACCGGGGGAAACATCTACCTGCTGCCCTACATCCTCCCCGTCAGTTACTGGGCAGCTGACAAAGCCCAGTGGCGGCCATCAGATGGGATCAGACGCCCCAGCCAGCATCTTCACCAGGCGACACCTCCACAAACAGTCACTAACATCACTGGAGTCACCAACACCACTGGAGTCACTAAGTATTTTTAAAACTCACCAAATCCTGTTAAAGTGAATAACTGCTTTGTGACTGGCTATTTGCGATTTTCCTCCAAACAGCAACCTACATCACTGGAGTCACCAAGCACTTTTAAATTCATCAAACCTTGTTAAAGAGAACTAAAGAGTACTAACTGCTTGTGTCTGACCATTTGCGATTTTGCGATTTTAACCTAAAAAGCCAAGGCCCCGCCATCTTGTCTTGCCCACGCTATCCTGACTACACCAGAGTAAGACAGCACAAGGCAGTGCAAGCTCGAGGGGCAGAAGGCCACTTCATTTTATTAAAACAACTCACCCAACCTTAATGAGTCTGGAAATCAAACCACACAACAGGGGAAACAGGAGGCCCAGACCATCACAGAGCTGGAAACTCCCCAACAAACTAAATTATCTATTCCACTATAAGTTAGAGGATAGACTGGTGAAAAGCCACCTCTGGCACAGTTACAAGCCATCTTGCATACAGAAAGGGTGGCAAATGACAAAAGGCAAAACCAACAGTAGGATGGGCAAGCCAACCAGCACAGGTCCTGGCACAGGCACTAGAACTAATCCATCGACAAGGAGCCAAGTGCGGCTGGAGTCCACCCCTTCGGCGCAATCACCATTTTTTAAATCAAACTCAAACCTTTAATTAAACAGCAAGACAATCCGTAAATACTTTGTCAATAACACCTGGTCAAAAAACACTGGGAACGAGTGAGACCAACAGTAGCGTATTAATACACTCATCCCCACATGTCAACAAGGGATCGAGTCAGATCCAGGCCCCAGGCGGGGAGATCGGAACACAAGAAAGCGGGCCACACCCGCCCCAAGGAATCAGCAGAGAAATGGTAAAAGAGGGGAAAGGACAGAGAGACTTGGAAGCGGTTGAAATAACAAGACAGACCGAGCACCCAGCATTGCAGGAGGAAAGGCAGAAGCAGGGGCAGGAAACACCAGGCCTCCTCCTATCCCAGGGAAAAAGGCACGTTACCCCATTGCAAGAACCCCCAGAAGTCTTGGAAATCTCATCAACGTCCGAATACTCGGACCATAAGGGCACAAGGATTGACGAAATGTGCCAGGGAAAACTGAAAGCTCTGGAAATTTCATCAACACTGGAACAACCTGTAGAAATCAAAAACCTTTTAAGGGGTTCACTGATGCACCTGGTCCTTAAACCAACAAAGAAGAGATTGGCACGGAAGCTGTAATATCAAAAGAATACATTTATTAACCTCACATGAGGGAGACTGCGTCAATACGATACCCTCAGGCCACTGTAGGAGGCAGTCTAAGGAGTACAGAGAACAGGGGCATTATATATGCATTTGTTGCATAGTCCGCATGAGACCTAAGGGAGGTACTGGCACATACAAGAATAGTTATTGACTAATATGGGTATACAAAAATTGCTTGCTGAACAAAGTGGGAGGGGAGACATTTCTCCATACATCAGTAAAAACAGCCTGACAGTTCTATAATAGGAGCAGGTGTATTGGCAGCTACAGGTCTTTCTGAGCATGTGCAAGGCTCTGGCTCAGTGCTGAAGGAGTTAACTATATCACATGACACAAACAGAATACAAGGGCAGTCAACAGTGAAGAGGGAGAAAGCACATGGTGAGCACATGGCTAACTAAAATGGCTGCCACAAACAAAATGGCTTCAGCAGATGCTTACAGCGATTTCAGCTAGTTTTCCACAGATGGCCGTTTTAGCATCAGCGGAAGACATCCGTTATGATCTAGAAGGAATATAGGAAATATTTTGCACATTTATTCTTATAAATTAATTAATATTCTGATCCATTGCTAGATGGGCATTTACATTCCAAGCATTTCATTAAGCGGGTATATATAAGGTATAAGTAGGAGTACAAAGGAAACAGAGCATTGGGTCATAATTAACACACAGGTATCACGAAAACACATATCTAATAAAAAACATTTTCAATAGACTTTTCCAGTGTTATTTTTATGAGGGATAGAGTATCACTTAATATACTTAGGAAGAGGGCACAGAAGAATTTATCGATTGTTTAGCAAAATGTTTCTCTTGCAGAATAAACATTAGTAATGCAAATACTAAAGAAAATACAAGGATCATTACAAATACTATTTTCGCTCCATGGGACCAGGAGGACCAAACGGGGGCCTTGGGAATTAGGACGAGGAGCCGCAAAGGGCTGCTCCTCCTCAAAAATGGGAAGACCAAAGGGGTACATTACTGAAAAAAAGAAGTCCATGAGAAATTGATGCCGCTGTACAACCAGCCAGAGGGGAGTCTTCTCCCTGTGTCCGTCTGAGCCTCACAGGCAGGCTCCTATTGTTCATCCAACAGTGGAGCTGCACAACTTGCAACTCAAGAAAACAATCCCGGTCCAGTTTTAAGGGAAAAGTTTCCTCTTTCAGGATAGGGCAATCACCTTCAGAGGCAAATGCCCTCAGCGATCCTGTCGTGTGACTCAGGCAGTGCACCAGTTTTCTTCTCTTTAATCTAACAGGCACCAAAGGCACAGCATCTGTACCCTGAACTCAAGTCCTTCCTTAACTCCTGTATTGCTCCGCTGGCGCACTGCTCTTTTGTTGGGGCCACAGATTGTACCCAGTATGCCCAGGCATTCCTTGATCAACAAACAAAGGTGCACACTTTCATTCAGTTTGGTACCAGGATTCGGAGGCCTGAAGCAACCCTTGTTTCAAAGGGGGTCACCTCAAGCAAAAGCCTCCTTGCCGTCCTTGTTGGTCTGTGACTCTCTCAGCTGAGCATCAAAAACTGCATTCACAATGTCTCCATTCTGATTTGTGACCCTGTCTTTCACCCAAGACAGTGGCAGGGGTACACACTTCACGTCCCAGTGCTTCTGGCCTTGTACCGTCACTGAGGTCCTAGTTACCAGCAACGCCTGTGCTGGTTACCTTCACCTTGGCTTCAAGCTGGACTGGTGCTGACTCCCCAGCCTGGATCTGGTGTCCGGGCCCCTCTGGCAATGGTTGTAGGGCAGCAAATATCTATTGGTGGGCAGAACAAAAAAATCTTTATACAAGGCACATAAATAATCTATCAACAGAGAGGATAGTCTCAGAATACTTTCTTAGTCTTGGGGCGCCCCATACCATTAGCAAGGCACCCAAGAACCACTTCATCTATCTAACATTGTACGCTTAGGACCATGCTCTCATGTTATAGGCGCAGCGGGAAAATCTAAAGCTGCTATTTTAACAGGGATTCTTATTACATAAATAACTAAAAGAAAACATCAACATAGTGGGCATATACATTTCTCCAGCAGAACATGTTCTAACAAACAAACTCCTATAAAACAATATTTCCCTTCAAAAATGTTTGCTGAGGATCACATGGGCGTCTTTCCTGACATTATAAACCTTATGCATTCTACTTTTCATGATGTGGACTATGCAACATCATTTTCAAAGGCAAAAACCCTATTCTCCAGCTCTAATAAGGGCTGTCAGCTCAATTACACAAACTAATAAGAGACTAGTAATGCCCTTACACAGCTGTATATACCATGAGAATAACATATAATTCCCCTTAAAGGTCAAATAAGGGAACAGCAACCTAGACTACTCATCCTTTCATAATTTCATCAGACAGGATGGGCAGTAACATGGCATATTTATTTGTTCATTTTATTAATCTTAACAATTTTTTCAAAACAGTATTACTGAATAGCCAATTAAATGTCTCATGGCCGTTGGCCGTTCCTAGACAGTTTAGACAAACTCGAGAGAGAGTGTGAGAAAAAGAAAGAGAAGAAAAAGAAAGATAAAACATAAATTTGCTTACCCTTAATTTGCCCAGGAGCTAGCCTCCTTTTCCCCCATTTCGACAGTAGGAAACCTGAAACAGGTAACCTTCTATCTGAAAGAAACACGTTCGTTAGATTCCTTACCTTAGAATATCCCCAGGCATCAGGCTGGATCCGGAAAGATTTTTCATCAGCAATACCCTTGCGCGTCGCTAGGCGTTGTCTGCGGCTCCGCATCTGGTGTCGTGATCGCCGGGATGACGTTGTCAGAGTACTTCGACGCCGCCCTCGCGCGCTGACGTCAGTTCTTCTTTTTTCTGCGCCAAAAGACTAAACTTTTTGAACTTTTTTGGTTCCCATTTTGAGTCGACCTCGACTCTTGGTGCCGGTAGGGATGCCTGGGTTCAATCCGTGCGACGCCTTTCACCGCCTGATGTCGGTCACGGATCACCACTGCCGGTGTCTCTACTGCCTTGGGGCCGACCATGATGCCGAGTCGTGCCTCGACTGCCGGGCCTTGAGCTCGAAGGCTAGGCGGGAGCGGTCCCGCAAGCTGCTCGAGATCCGGCAGTCGGCTCCATGCCGCTCAAGGTCCCCGTCGAGGAGGAGATCGAGGGACCGGTCGCGGAGCCGCAGCCATCACCGCTCGTCGGGGTCGAAGTCCTCGCATTCCGGTAAGTCGAGGCACAGTAAGAAGAAGTTGAAGAGGCGACATCGCTCTTCTGACTCCCCTCGCCGGTCACGCGACTCGGCTGAGGGTTCGGGTGGCACCACCCGCGCGGCTCCGTCGGAGACGCAGGAGTCGCGTCCGGCCCCATACCCTCCGGTCCCTGGGTCTGATGCGACTCCGGCGGAGATCCGAGACTTCCTCGTGGCCATGAGGAGTCTGGCTCTGCCATCGAGGCCTGCCGACGCGCCTTCAGGCCCCGCAGGCCCGACTGGGAGGCCTAGCGAGCCGGCGGCTCCTGCCCCGGCGCCGTCATCGACTTCGGTCCCGATGTCGCAGGCAACTGTGGGATCCAGGCCTGGATCCCGGTCGACGCCGGTCAACCTTAAGACCCCTCCGCCGGCTCCGACCTCTTCGGTGCCGCCCCTGGCGCCATCTTCGGACGACGTCGTCCCCAGGTTTAGTCCCGGTCCGGGCCCTGCATGGGAGCGGCGCCACCCGGCGCCGTGTCCGGCGCCGATGGATGACCGATTCATCTTCCGCCCGGCTCCGACCTTCCCACCTGTCTACCAGGAGTCGGATGACGGGGACGACTGGGAGGGGTCTGAGGACACTCTGGCACAGCAGTGCAAGTTATCTCAGGACTGGGCAGAAGAGCTGGAAGATGCCAGTGGTCTTGACACCTCCCCTGACACTGGCTTCATCTCTCCTCCCTCCGTGGCTACGGAGGAGGGTGCTACCTATTCTGTGGTGCTGCGCAGGGCTGCCGAAGCCCTCTAGATGGAGCTCCCTGCAGTGGCCGTGAGGACTAACCTCCTCACTGAAGTACTTCAACCGCCAGTAAGCTCCTCGGAGCCTCTGCTGCAGTTCAATGAAGCACTGACGGACGTTCTGATGGGCACCTGGTCCAAGCCCTCCACAGTCCCTCCTGTGGACCGGAACGTGGCCCGGCACGTGGTCTGGCGCCACCGCCCTGCACCGGGCGACCCCCGCTTTCTGTCGGTGCACTCCACACCTGAGAGCCTGGTTATCCAGGCCTCTACCTCCCAGACCGCCTTCCCGTACGCTCCCCTGGATCGGGAATCAAAAAGGCTGGAACAGTTTGGGAAGAAACTGTTCTCCTACCTTAGTTTGGGTTTGCGGTATATCAACACCGCGTTCCTTTTGGACCGTTACACCCACTCCTTGTGGGATACGGTGGCGGACGTGCTTCCCCAGTGTCCGGAGGAGGCCCGGACACGGCTCGCCCAGGCTCTTGCCAAGGGGCGGGATGCGGCACAGTACTCGATACGATGTGGGCTTGACGCAACGGACTCGCTAGGCAGGGCAGTTGCGACCACGGTGGCGATTCGTTGCCATGCCTGGCTGAGATCCACGAATTTCTCCGTGGATGTCCAGAGCCCCCTCATGGACATGCCCTTCGATGGCCGTTGCCTCTTTGGCGACAAAGCGGATAGTGTGCTGGAGCGCTTTAAGGACTCCAGGGCTACGGCCAAGTCCTTTGGCCTCTCGGCCCCGCGCCTGCAAACTTCCGCTTTTCGCCCCTTTCGTGGCCAAGGAAGGGGCGCCCCCACACGTCAGTCTATCCACAGGCCGCAGAACCAGCCTCAACACGGTCGCGGACGTGGATTCCGCCGAGGCGGAGCAGGGGACAGAGAGCCGGTCAGCCCACATCTGCCCCAGCAGCATCTGCCTCAAAGCCCTCCTAGTCCGAGCTTTCAGGCCCATTCCACACCAGTGGGAGGCAGAGTTCGCCATCACCTGCTCCACTGGCGTACCATCACATCGGACAGGTGGGTGCTGCAAATCGGCCGAAGGGGCTACTCCCTCCCCTTTGAGGTGACCCCTCCAGCCATGCCACCGCAGTACCACCGCATGTCGGGGGATCACTTGCAACTTCTGCAGGAGGAAGTTACGGCCCTCTTGGCCAAGGGGGCCATCGAGCGCGTTCCTGGCCCAGAAGTAGGTCGGCTTGTTATTCCCACTACTTTCTGGTTCCCAAGAAGGGCAAAGGGGGCCTATGCCCTATCTTGGACCGGAAGGAGAAGTTCAAGATGCTCACCTTAGCTCAGGTTCTGGCTGCCCTAGACCCTGGAGACTGGATGGTAGTGTTGGACTTGTAGGACGCTTATTTCCACATCCCCGTCCTACCGGTGTTACCTGCGGTTCACGGTAGGCCAAGAGCACTTTCAGTTTACCGTGCTCCACTTCGGCCTCACCAGTGCCCCTCGGGTGTTCACGAAAGTGATGGCGGTGGTTGCAGCTCATCTGCGCAGATTAGGAGTTCCAGTCTTCCACTATCTCGACGACTGGCTGTTGAAGGCGGGCTCGCCCCAGCCAGTCGTCTCCCACCTCCAGACTACGGCCAACCTCCTGCATTTGCTGGGGTTCTCCATCAACGTGCCGAAGTCCCTCTCAGAAGCTCCTTTTCATCAGAGCGGTTCTGGACTTGGCGCAGTTCCTGGTCTATCCTCCAGAACAGCGGGTTCGGGATATTCATGCTCTGATTCCGATCTTTCAGCCTTTATCCCGGGTTTCGGTCAGGTTGGTACTGCGGCTACTGGGTCTGATGGCCTCCTGCATCCTGCTGGTATAGCACGCCAGGTGGCGGATGCGGGCTCTGCAGTGGGACCTGAAGTTCCAGTGGGCGGAGCACAGGGGCAACCTGTCCGACCACGTCTTGATCTCAGAGGGAACTGCAAGACAGTTGCAGTGGTGGCTCACGGACCGCGATTGGGTCAGTGGCAGATGCCTCTCCCTACCCCAGCCGGAGCATGTAGTGGTGACGGATGCGACCCTCCTGGGATGTGGGGGCCACTTGGGAGAGGCGGAGATCAGAGGCCTCTGGTCTCCGGCGGAGTCCCGGCTCCATATCAACCTATTGGAGCTGCGGGCGATCCGGCTTGCACTGAAGGCATTCCTTCCCTCTGTTCGGGGAAGTGTATTGCAGGTGTTCACGGACAACACCACCACCATGTGGTATTGCAACAAAAAGGGCGGGGTGGGATCGTGGACCCTTTGTCAGGAGGCTCTGCGCCTCTGGACATGGCTGGAACATCAGGGCATCACCCTGGTGGTTCAACACCTGGCGGGCTCTCTGAACACCAGGGCGGACGAACTCAGCCGCCGGTGCATGATGGATCATGAATGGCGTCTTAACTCGGAGGTGGCGCAAGGCCTCTTTCGGCAGTGGGGAGAGCCTTGGTTAGATCTATTCGCCACCGAAGAGAACGCGCAATATCATCAGTTCTGCGCGTTGGAATTTCCAAGGCGGCACTCGCTCGGAGGCGCTTTTCGTCGCGAGTGGAGTTGCGGTCTGTTGTACGCCTTTCCGCCTATACCACTTCTGCCCAGAGTGCTGAAGAAGATCAGGCGCGACCGGGCCTAAGTCATCCTTGTGGCTCCGGATTGGGCACGAAGATACTGGTATCCCGAGCTACTCAGTCTATCAATCGATCTCCCGATTCGACTGCCTCTTCAGGAGGACCTTCTGTCGCAGCAGCAGGGGACGGTCCTCCACCCGAACCTGTACAGCCTCCACCTCCATGCGTGGAGATTGAGCGGCGGCAGTTGATGCCATTTGACTTGCCTCCTGAAGTCTGTAATGTCATTCTGGCAGCCAGGCGTCCCTCCACTAAATCGGTATACGCCTGCAGGTGGAACAAATTTGTGGCATGGTGCACAGCAAAGGCTGTGGATCCCCTTTCCGCCCCTCTTTCTGAGGTTCTCCTCTTTCTTCTTACCCTGACCCAGCTGGGCTCTGCTCTGGGCACCCTCAATGGATATCTTTCAGCTATTTCTGCTTTCTTACGGCTTCCTGATCAGCCTTCTCTTTTCAAATCCCCTGTTGTTACTCGATTTGTTAGGGCATTACTCATATGTTTCCTCCTGTCCCTTTCGTAATGCCTCAGTGGGATTTGAACCTGGTGTTAACCTATCTGATGTGCGCTCTCTTTGAGCCCCTTCACAATTGTCCTCTTCGTCTTCTAACTCTTAAGACTGCTTTCCTGGTTGCCATCACCTCTGCTAGAAGGGTGAGTGAGCTCCAGGCTCTATCTTCTAAGCTTCCTTTCCTTTCTGTCCATCCGGACAAGGTTGTTCTCAGGACTCGTCCTTCCTTTCTCCCTAAGGTGGTAACTGCTTTTCACATCGGCCAGTCTGTTACACTGCCCACCTTCTTTCCGCCTCCGCATCCCTCGAAAGAGGAAGAGAGGCTCCACCGTCTGGACCCAAAAAGGGCGCTGTCCTTCTATCTGAACCGTACAAAATAGTTCCGGGTGGACGACCAACTCTTTGTTGGCTACGTGGGCGCTAAGAAGGGGCGGGCGGTGCACAAGCAAACCATCTCTCGGTGGGTCGTTTTGTGCATTAAGGCCTGTTATTCCTCGGCTAAGAAGGAACCGTCTGTGGGGCTGAGGGCCCATTCCACTCGGACCACAGCGGCTACTACTGCCCTGGGACGGGGAGTCCCTCTGCAGGACATTTGTCAGGCAGCAACGTGGGCCTCGCTGCACACGTTTACCAAGCATTATTGCCTGGACAGCCAAGTCCGGAGAGACGGCTTCTTCGGTCGTTCCGTTCTCCAGGACTTCCTGGTGTGATCTTGGTTCGCAGACTCACCACCGGGGTTGGTATTGCTGGGGTATCTATTCTAAGGTAAGGAATCTAACTAACGTGTTTCTTTCAGATGAACAAGTTACTTACCTTCGGTAACGATATATCTGTAAGAAACATTAGTTAGTTAGATTCCTTACCGCCCCACCCATCCTCCCCGTTCTATCTAGGGTTAAGGTCGTCCCTTTCAGGGCCCTAGATTCATGGCACCAGTGTCGGTCTCTTGCATGACTCTGTGTTCCTGGCGCGGAAAGCTATGTACAAGAACTGACGTCAGCGCGCGAGGGCTGCGTCTAAGTACTCCGACGATGTCATCCCGGCGATCACGACGCCGACGACGGACGCGGAGCTGCAGACGACGCCTAGCGACGCGCAAGGGTATTGCTGATGAAAAATCTTTCCGGATCCAGCCTGACACCTGGGGATATTCTAAGGTAAGGAATCTAACTAACTAATGTTTCTTACAGATACATCGTTACCGAAGGTAAGTAACTTGTTCGTCGACACAACCCCTAGTTTTGGCAAGTGGGCACAAACAAACTTGTAGGAGGTAAATAGCACATTAAGCTAGCTAGAAAACATTAATAACCAACTACCAATTCCTTTAGCAATTGTACAAGTGTAACATGAGGGCGCATGAATGCAAACCGAATCCCATTGCCTCGTTATCTCAGCCCTTGCAGAGTAATCTTTAAATTAAAAGCATTAGTGCTATATACATGGCAGAGCTATTCTCTGCATATGGCCTACAGACGCTGGAATCCCGTGATAATGTTATTCAATAGAATAAACCCCAAATGCATATCTCCTACACTTGTATTATGTCTCAAGAAAACAGTGATATCACCATGTTTTCCAAACAGAGTATGCAATATTTCCTTTAGATAATGTTACCTAAAACAGATCTGTAGTGCTTTACCCTACTATGTGAGAATCAGAAGTCACAGTGGCTCCCTGCGTGGAAATTTCAGGTTCAGTAGGGCTGGTCAGTTCTAAAAACAGACCTTGGCACCTGACCCTTAAACCTGTTTTCCCCTGTCAGTAAGGCTATTCCATGCGTTCTTTCCAATTCAAAGCCACTCCGAAAAATCACAGCTGAAAGGCAGTCCTGTTCCGTACCTGTGGTCTAACAATTTTAAAGGTAGGATAATAGCTTCTGCTGGTTTCTTTATACCTTGTGCAGTGTGTGGTGTGCTTTCTAGCAGTTTAGAGGTCAGCTGCTTGTTCTATGCTTGCATGTGTGCATTACTGAAGCCTGAGATCAGTTTGAAAACTTCCCTGAGTAGCAGAACTGTTTGTAAAAAGCACATTTTGCCCAAATTCGACTTTGGTGGTAGGGGCACTTAAAAATGGATAACCTGCAATGTTTTAGCATATTAGGGACCCCCAGGGTCTCTCCTAGATTTGCCAGGGTTGGTAGATCAGAAATATATAAGGTACACCCTTAAAAAATGAGTTTTTATACGCCTGGGTAAAGTGAAATGTCACTCCCTACATTGTTGTTAAGTGCTACTTAAATTCAACTTTGATGCTAGGAGCTTATATTTTTCACAGTATGATTATTAGGCATTACAAAGATCAAAAAACGATTTTAGTGCAATTATTGTTAATAAAATTATTTTTCGTATAGTCACGTTTCTTTTTTTTAATAATCATCACCAACCATTTTGATGTTTCCACATATGAAAAGCAAGCCTCATCCCTTTCCTTTTGCCTTTAAATGCATTTATTTATAACACTAAGCACAGAGGCTTTACTGAAACCTAAAATAGCTTGCGCCACTTTTTAAAGGGCGGTAAATATTTTACCATCAGATCCACAGATGTACTTATGTAAAAAGCAACAAGAAAGAAAATCCCTACTTTTAATCCTTTCACTGTTATCCAAAATAATGAAACTGTCTTTTCTTAACTTTTAAAAATCAGTAGTTGTTAATGCACGTGCCTTCATACAATGCTTCCCATGGCTTAATCTGTAACTTAGTGGCCAGAAATAGCCATGTGTTTTTTACTCAGCTGTGCTCTGACCAGCAGGCGTCAATTTCTACGCCTTTCTCAGGAGAAAAACCCTTTGCTGTATTGAAATGTCCTGAAAAAGTTTAATCTCCTTTTGTTGTGTCAGACAGCTTCTTCTCAGTGAGACAGCTTAAACACATCTGTTTGAAGACTCTTTTTCTGGTGCTGAAATGTGAGCATGGTTCAATCTATTTAAAAGTCAAGCATTTCAAGCCAGTCAAAATCTATCATTTTGGAATGTCGTGTTTATTTCTGCAACAACCAATTCACTCAGATGATGTAAATGCCTTTTTATATTAATATATATAAGGATAAATGCTGTAACATTTTGTATGGAGTCCTAGTAATGCATAGCACACTTTCGTTTTTTTTCTTTTCTATAAGGCCTATTTTATTCCTATTGATTGTGAATTCTAATTTATCTTTACCATTGTGGCAATTTGCACATCCAGACTTTGTTACTATTTTTACTTCTAATGTGCTATTTAGCATATATTACATAATTCATTTCATGAATTTTAAAATGTAATTCTTTCAATGACATTTGCATAACAGAATGACAACAAAAACCAAATTGAGCTCATTCCAGACATTTTCAAGACGGGAGTCATACACTCAGAACACACCACACTGCTTGTTACAGTAAGCCATTCTCACACAAATAACATAGTTTACTTGCTGAAACAAGTACTTCACAAGTATGTCTGTCCACAACCACATACAACAACAAAAACAATTAACCCACAAATCAACACTTAGGACAAAAACAAGAGAGAGCCCACAGACTGTACTCAAACCAAACCATTTGTAAATACCAATTGTAAATTATATTTACAAAAAGAGCTCTCAAAAGTAGTTCAAAAGACTGCACCAAAAAAGCCCAAAGCCTGTTCCATGTTCAAGAAGCCAAATACACCAAAATACTAGTTTGGCTGACAGAACACTCCATATCGCCACTTATGAATTTTACTAAGTGCGCAGATCCGGATCCGTTTTATATATATATATATTTTGTTCCATGTTGTACTAGTAGGCATGGAAGAAATACCACTTTTTTAAATATACCTAAACCTATTTAGGTATCCCCTCTAGGGGAATCAGCTGAGTACTTTCTAAATCCATATTGGTACGTCCAAGACAGCAACACTTTCTACAAAGTGTGCTAAAAACAGGCATGCCAGGAATATTGTAGCATATACAATATTATAATCAAATGACACTTAACCCAATGTGTGCCGTTCAAGTTTTCAAAATTTAGAGAAAAATCTCCTTATTACCTGCCCTCATTTGCTGCAGCAAACAATCAAACAAATCAAAATCTTCGCCGAGCTAATTCCAAAAGTGTTGCCACAGCAACCTTACCGCACCAAAAGTCTCCAGTTTCCAACTGCCAAGGTCTGAGTGACCTAATGGTCGTTTTAAAATACTCACACCAAAGAAGTTCTCAGTCGGAGTGGCATACATTTGGAGGGTCAGATCAGGAAAGCCAGAAATTATATTGGTCTGCAAAGACAAAGAATCTCCATGCGCAGGGTACCTCCTGAGTAGATTCCTGTCCTGTCCTCCTCAGTAGATTCCTGCCTTCCATCAAGACCACTCCCTTGAGTAGCCGCTTCTCTGATGAGGTCCACGTCGGGCGTCAATTTGTAGAAATCAAAAACCTTTTAAAGGGTTTACTGATGCACCTGGTACTTAAACCAACAAAGAAGAGATTGGGACGGAAGCTGTAATATCAAAAGAATGCATTTATTAACCTCACATGAGGGAGACTGCGTCAATACGGTACCCTCAGGCCACTGTAGGAGGCAGTCTAAGGAGTACAGAGAACAGGGGCATTATATATGCATTTGTTTCATAGTCCGCATGAGACCAAGGGGAGGTACTGGCACATACAAGAATAGTTATTGACTAATATGGGTATACAAAAAGTGCTTGCTCAACAAAGTGGGAGGGGAGACATTTCTCCTTACATCAGTAAAAACAGCCTGACAGTTATATACTAGGAGCAGGTGTATTAGCAGCTGCAGGTCTTTCTGAGCATGTGCAAGGCTCTGGCTCATTTCTGAAGGAGTTAACTATATCACATGACACAAGCAGAATACAAGGGCAGTCAACAGTGAAGAGGGAGAAAGCACATGGTGAGCACATGGCTAACTAAAATGGCTGCCACAAACAAAATGGCTTCAGCAGATGCTAACAGCGATTTCAGCTAGTTTTCCACAAACCAAATAGAAACAATCAACTCACACATGCGGAGAATATAACGAACCAACACACGGAGGATGGAACTTACCGGCATGATTTGTCCCTGTCCCCGGCCCAGCTACAAAGCCTATCAGTAATCAAAAGTTTTACTTTAAATCAAAGTTTGCCCTTAATGGACGAGGAACGGAGAGAGAACATCTCCCTGGAGGAACAGAATTTACTCCACTCTATGGCCGAAACAAAATGTACACCTTACAAAGGATGCCACAACCAAAATTCCCTGCTATCCTCAATAAACTCCACATTAACAACGGCCGTTAACGCACTCACTTGGCAAACACAGAAACTGGAGATACAAATGGATACAATGCAGGTGCTCGCAATAGCTATGATTAATATTGAAGCTAAAATCGAAGTCCTAACTGAAAAACTGGATTCAATGAGGACGCAACCGATCACCAGTTGTTCGTGCCTTCCAATTGTGGAGAAGCTCAGCTCATTACCAGAAGTCCTAACATCTATAGTTACAGAACTAAAGCAAAGACAACAGGACGTCATAGCCCAGCCCCATCAAAGAATAACTGAAGGACTTTCAAAAGATGGCAAACAAAAAGGAATGAATAACTCTGCGTGTGTAGCTAACTCCTCCAAAGCGATGCCGCAAACTGTAACAGAAACGAGGGGGGTAAATCTTCTTATGGGTAAAGTAGAATCGATCCTGACGCTCATGAATACACAAGTCAGTAAGCAATTCCCGACAGAGAGTAAACCGGATCCGCGCAAGGACATACTCCAACTTTCCTTGAAGTCGGCACCGTTGTCCAGCCAAAATACAGTCATTATTTATTGAGGAATCCGTAACAGGCAAGACTCTGCACAGCAATGCCGATGGGGCCACCAGCATGGAGCACACCTCAGAACCCTGCAAAAAACCTCTCAAGAAACGCTTGAAAAAACACGCAAAAAACACAAAACAGGGCAAAGGAACTACTGTCAGGCGCGATAGAAACCTATGACACTCAGCGTCAAAAACCAAATGTTAAAAAGGCTCTAACACAAAAGAACCCGGGCTTACAGAAACTTTTCCCGATTTTTCTAAAGGAAAGCCAGACAAAAAATAAACAAGAACCCAAATTAATTATGACCCCGACCATCGAGGAAAGTCCAGCTAGAACTATAGCCAAACTAATCATAACTCGGATCTCCGAGAAAAGAATGGTCAAAATCATGGATGAACGACCACAGCAAGAATTAAAAACGACCGCAAATCTTTACCACAGGCAGCCACCCTGAGGAGCAGCACCAGGAAAACCACAGAGTATTTTGGCACGTGGTTCCAGAGGGGGGAACAACAGCAACCACATCAATGAACAATACCGAACCTTGGGGTTTACATGATGTTTACGACTCGGGAGCAATAGCAATACCTGCACAAAGCTGGGCATCACACTATGCTGCCACCAACCAAATGCCCCAAGAGCACAGGAACGCAGAGAATACCACCATAATCTTTACACCAGAATACACCTCACGGGGAATCTCAGATATTCTAAATAGGTCCAACATTTTAGAAATCCTAAAACATATCCCAGAGCTCTCCTCCATCGTGACGGAAGATCTCAACCAAGTCCAATTCAAAACGCTAGACAATAATACATCAAGAGAATCAACCATACTAAAATGGAACAATGGCTCCATCCCACAAAGAATCATGAGAGAGAGAGATCAATTTGCAAACTGGGGCATTAATGTTCATATGCTTAAAGAGGAGAAATACCCATTCATGCTAAAAAGCGGATGACAACCTAAATCAGCACAGAACCCACAGAAGTCTATCTTAAAAGGGATAAACTACACCGCCCGAACCACTACATTTCCCAACTTAAGAATTCACTTCTCGCCCAATTCAAATCAAATTAGGCGAACATGTTCCTAGCACACACGGAAAGGGCCATCCTAACAACAAATCGAGCGGATTCCTGAAAGTAATCTCCTGGAACATTTTTGGGCTAAAAACCACACTAAATAACAAGGAAGCATTCGAATTTCTACAGTCTAGGGACTTGTTATGCCTTCAAGAAACCTGGCTACTTGCCCCAGAGGTGATACCCGGCTTCATGGAATTTCAGCAGCCAGCACAAAAATGCAATCTATTCGGAAGACCTTCAGGGGGTTTATCGATATATATGCGCATCAGCAGTAACATAAAAATAAAACCCCTACTCAAAACGGACACGGTTCAAGCGGTTTTATTGCAAGGCATAAAAATGAATGGAGGTCCAATAAAGATTGTACTCTTGAACATCTATTTTAACAGCAAAAAGTCTCCCAGACACATCGATATGAGGACACTAGTGGACATGCTTGAAGATCTACTAAGCACCCAGCCAAATTGTGGGATCATAATGGCCGGGGATTTTAACACCCAAAATCTTGGAATGGTACCAGATGAGCCATTGCCCACGGACAGAGCAGGAATGGTAATAAATTAATTCTTAAATACGTACAGATTACAATCAACACAAAGGAATCAGCGGCCGGCAACAGCCACGAATAACGATCCGCAGAGGATGACCAAATTAACCATCGATTATATTTTTGTGTGCAATCTTTTGTATGGACAGGTGGCAGAATTACAAAAGCCTTTAATCCAGAGCAGCGACCATCTCCCTCTGGCCATAACTATCACTCTACAAGCGAGTTGGCTCCAGCCCACTGTTCTTGCAGGCAATACAAATGGGGAAGAAATCCATGTTTTGCCGAGGAAACTAAAGTGGAACGAAATACACATCAGTCCTAAGTAGGTGGAAATGCGATTGGTCGAAAATAGCTGATGAATTCACAAGTGGCAATATCCCGGAGAACTGGATCAAACTGTCGACCAAGGTATATCATCTCTTAATACGTAAACAAAGAAGGTACCCCCCAACATTTAGAGAAAGGCCTTGTTGCCAACTCCAACCTCAGTGTAAAAAAGCGGAGCATAGCAAGAGGCTACTAAGAACTGCCTTACGCAACCACAAGCGAGAGGGCAAATACGAAACACATCAAACCCTACTTCTAGCAAGGAAAACACACAGAAAAAATGTCTGGGATCATAAAAGGTAATTACAAGACTCCGAATGGCTGCACGTCTTCACTCTGCTGACTCCAAGCAAACAGGCGGAATTCTAGTCGTATATTAACAGGCTCACAGGGCAAGGACATGATCGACGCAACGTGGTCACCAGTGACAAATGGATAAACCATGTAACTTCACTATACTGTGGAGCCTCTAACCTGCCATCATCGGGCACGCAAAGGCCCATCATTATCAAGGGCTGGTCTGACATGCCTCCCGTAGACACATCTGGACTACTCATGGCAGGGAAATTGACAACCATTGAAGAAAAATCTGAAGTATTGGTCCCGGGAGATCGTGTGATGACCATCTTAAAAAATATCAGAAAAGATGGGGCTCCCAACCCCAAAGGCCTACCAGGTGTGGAAATATGGATTTTTCTGGTCAGTTATGTCCCCTATCTTGGACCCCAACGGTTCTATGGGCATGTCACAAGTACATGTATGTTCCCTCCAGTTCCAGTTTTGATGACGCAAACACATGTGCGTCCACCGTCAACATGTCCTCTGTCAGATCCGCCATGAATGGGCTGGATATTCGCTTCCTAAGTATGAAAAGCCACCGACTTTATATGGCTCAGTTACTCCATTTTTACAGTTCAGGCGAGTAGGCCCGATTCTGTCCTCAAGCCTTTCCCTGCTCTCTGCCTCTGACAGCTTCAGCTTGAGCTCGCATCTGTATCCATGAACTTTGTCCTACTCCCTGTGCGGCTAACGGTGCCTGCCTCGGCCAGTTTTGCCTGCCTGCCAAGAAACCGTATTTCACCTTCGAATTATCTGCTTCCCCCCCAGCCGATGCATTCCTGCCTAGTAGCTTAAGTAAACATTCTTCCAGTTACCAAGCAAAAAGGCCCATCTTCTCTGTCCTCATGCAAGTAATTCATAGCCCTGTTACCATGGAATATTCCTACCCCCTCGCATTCAGTGTAGACACCTAGACGCTTGTACACGCACGCACAGTCAGTATAGAATAGATTCTGTCCGAGAGTCCTTCTTTTGTGGATAACATAGTTCTTTAAACATAGGATGTTAGATATGATTTGGGATTAGGTTGACTTGACCCCCCAGACTTCTTGTCTCCACACGTAGAGCTAAATGTCAAGTCCCCGTCACCCCCTAGTTACACGTCAATTACACGTCAGACTGCTGCGCGCGCATCAATGCCAAGTATTATCTTATAGATCCACCTATGTATTACATCATAGCCAATCATGTTCCTTTTTACTCATTATTACACCCATTTTCGGTTACGCACACCAAACGTCAATGTCCTTATCAATTGTTACGCCTACTGTATTCACTTCATTATGATGTATGTATTATAAAAGTTACTGCTTGTCAATAAAGTATGTACTTCACTTCCTGAACTCCCGTGGTGATGGAACTTGAAGCATCCGATTATAATCGCTTATTGGAATAAAGCCCATTCTGAAACTCTAATATCACGGATTCTGCCTCTCATTTCATTGAGCTATTTTACTATGTTCCTGTATCAAATTCAGTCCCGGTAAAGGAGAAATATTTACCACATGATGGCGCCCGAACAGGGACACTTTCTCATCTCACGCGCCGGCGGTGCGTTGCAGGCCCGGTCTCCTGCCACAGCTGGACGGACAATAACGCGTACCAGCAGGATTTCCTGTATCTCCCTCCGGTCAAGCGGGGGCGACTGAGACTGCAATCAACACCCAGACGAGGCGGTGAGAAGTGCGAAGTATCCCGACCAGAGCCTAGCTGAGAGAGCAAGATCCGAGGTATACAGAGACCCACCAGTCCGACGTCAAGCCCAGTGTCCGACGAGTCGAGTTGAGTCCAGTCCAAATCCGAGTCAAGTTCAAGTTACTGAGGCCTTCCGTTTCCGAAGCTACCCGGTGAGTACCATTACTGGGGAGGCATTTCTGACGTGCACATAGGTTGTGCCGGTCAAGACGGGTTTGGGTACACAAATCCGGTCTGCACTGTTTTAGCAGTGTATCTGTACTGTTTAGCAGTATATCAAGTATTCCGAAGTGTCTAGTTATTGTCTAGTTATTGTCGAGAATTAAGCTTGGTGATTAGTCATGCAGACGATCATCATTGTTGTTTCAGTTAAAGGTTTAATGTTAAATGTTTGAAGTGTTTAAGTATATCGTGGTATGAATGACTGTTCATTATCGTGTTTATTGTATTAAGTCTGTTCAAATTCAAGTATCAGGTCAAAATCAAGTATAAGGTCAGTTCTCAATATGCCGTTCTTTTCGAAATTAAGACAGATCACTACCAGAAAAGGGGTTCTCGAAGAAGCCGTCCCTATTCCTCCTAGGGACACCCCAGGGCACTTTATGTATCACAAACATGGATTAGACGCTATATTATTTCTTGATTTATGGGTAGACTATACCAAGGGATTACCAGAAAGTCAGAGGTGGCCCACAGCAGGGACCTGGGATGCAGAGTGCATCATGAAAGTCGAGGAAGAGTTACGGAAAAGGAAAGTCAGACAGTCACAGAAAGACGCCGTTGAATTATGGCGTAAAGAATCACATAGACGAACAGAAAAAGCACGTAGACAGGAAGAGAAGAGTAAAGAGAATTCCAATAAAGTTCGAGAGAATCTATTAATTGAGGAAGGTATCCGAGTGAAATCAGAACAAGTAGACAGACAAAGAAATGCCCTTATGAATGGTATGTATCCCCTTCTGGCCGAAGGATTACCTAAGGCTACTCCGGAAACGCCAAAAGACTTGCCAACCCCATTGTTCCCAATAAAGGTACATCCTAAGGGGCATCCTAGAACCGCAGAAGATGTTTTTCTTTCCTCATATTTAGATGACGCAGCTCCCGAGTATGCCAATTCCGCCCCACATAGACCGCATACCAGGGAGGTTCAACGCCAAGATCCAGTACCCGTATCCCTACAGCAACAAATCGAGTCACAAGTTCCGGCAAGCACATCTGTTTCTGTATCCGCTCCTACAGCTACTTCTATGGCTGTGTCCACACCTGTAGTTGCTGTGTCACGTTCAACGAATCCTTTTACACCCGACGCCCCAGATGGAGCCGCGGGAGGAGCTACCAATGTCTTTTCTACGCCACCCAGAATAAATAAGCTTACTTTTCAAGAGTCAGCGCATTCACGTACACCCAAACTCCTTAGTGCCCGTGCGCTTAAGGAACTTCTTATAGATTGTAGATATGACCCGGTGCCTGGAAAAGAGGACGAAATGACCCTAGCATCATTGCGTATCAGACGAGCCGCAGTGTATTTAGCGAAGTTACCAGGAATGACTGCGCATCTAGATAATCTATATCATTTTGTCCAAACAGGGCGAGATCCAGAATGTATTTACAGAGCTATGGAATACCAGAAAGTAGAGATACAGGGGGAACTGTTACGTTTCCTCATAAACTGTGTGATCAGAAATCAAGACCGACCGGGGGTAGACCCGGAAGCCATGAGAATTCTTACAAGATGGAGCCAGAATATATCAGAAGGGAGACATGATAAACAAAATTGTATAATAGCCATGTGCCGAAAGATCCGTAAAGAAATAGAACGCCTACACGAAGAGAGATTAGAGACAGACGAGTTCGAACAAAACGAGGAAGAAGGGCCAGGACTGCCCACAGGACAGTCAGACACCATAGCCTATGTAGGTAGAGGAAGATCTTGTAATAGGAATCAGACTAGATATCATACTGACTCAATACATCCGACGTGTCCAGATAATAACAGGAATTTTCAAATACCTATAATTAATATAAGGTCTAACGAGCATTCGTTCCAAACCGCCGACAAACTACTCCGAGAACGAAGGGGTTATCATTTCCTCGATTCTATGGATGAACAAGATTTAGCCAGGGCAGCTGTCCATTGGGTGGACAGTCCCGGAAAATATAGTGATGATACAGTAGTACGCACATTTTTGAATCTTACCCCAGATGAACAAAGGTTAGCTGGGATTTATATGATCCAACAACTCATTATACTGTATCGGAGTCAGCATTCGGACCCTGGTCCCTTGCCTGACATACTGACTGAATTACTTATGAATAAATGGAGAGGTCCAGGTACTGAATTAATTAAAGAAATTCTAGAATCAAGAAAGCAGTCTATTCTTTTCGTATGTTCAGAACATGTTCCATTGTCCGTCAAGGAAAGAACTACGTATCACATAGATAGACAGAATCCCTAACGAGAAGTGCACCCAATAAAGGGTGAGGACAATGAGTTTAAACGCGTATTTGTATATACGCCTATATCGAAAATAGAATTATTAGAAATGAAGAAAGTAGTACCCAGTCATGACAAGGACCCAGCGGGGTTTCACCGAGAAATTAAAGACATGTTACTCATGGGAGAGTATACCTACCCCGACATTATGACAATATTAAAGGTGTTGATGCCTGCTGGCATTTATGAGAAACTCAAAGAAAAAGAGTGGGAGGTAGGTGATCAAAAGATAGAATGGTCAGCATTAGAGGCAGAAGAAAGGGCCCGAGGTCCAGGTTCGGGGCTTGGGGACAAAACTAAGGCATTACCAGGACTACTAGTACAGGTACTGCCACGTTTATTAACTACGAAAAAGGAAGATTGGGGTACAATTTCAGCCTGTAAACAGAAGCAAGATGAAGACACTAGTGATTACTATGCCCGTTTTGAAAAATGTTTTGGTATAAATAGTGGCATAAAAGCAAGTAGCGAATCATACCCACATCTGTTTGTAACAAAATTAGTAGAAAATGCTCTGCCTCCAGTAAAGAATAGAGTATTAAAATTCGAAAGTACCTGGCAAGGTAACACTCCAACACAAATGTTACAAATGTTACAGTACCACCACAATAGAATTAAAGAGGAACAAGAACATGAACACAGACGCATGAAAGACACAAAAATGAAAATGCTAGTTTCCCAGACAGTTCCAGCTGAAGGACATAAAAAGGGTATGACACATTCCGATTCAGCAGGACCTGTAAAAGGGACATGCAATTATTGTAAAAAGCCAGGCCATTACGTACACGATTGTCCAGTTCTAAAACATAATATCGCCATAGGTAAAACACAAGAAAGATCACGGCCACTCAGACAAGACCAGAATGAACAAGGAGCTATACAGCATGTCCAGGCAATGCCAGCCGCACAACAGCCAATACAGTTTGTGCCAGCTGCACCCCCATTGCCTGTTGCTGCCACACAAACAACAACACGACAAATGTATCAGACCGCACAGTATGAATATCCCGAGTATCAGCGTTACGCATGAACTAGCCTAGAGAGGGAAGTTGACTTACCCCTTATCGAGATTCCTGTAGATCAAGAAGGACCTTATGTACATAGTAAATTATTAGGTCAAGATAGAAAATTTTTACTCGATACAGGGGCAAGTCGAACAACTATAAAACGTAGTGAAGTTCCAGGGGCACCCCTCTCAGGCTCACAGAATATTTCCCTGGGTTTTTCAGGCAAACCTATTGTTAATGAAGTGTCACAGCCTCTGCCACTCACGATAGGACCTCTGACCCGAACTACAGATTTACTGCTTACTAAATCATGTCCAGAAAATTTATTAGGAATAAAAACGTTAAAAGCTCTAGGAGCCATAATATGTTGTTCTCCGGAAGGAGTGAGATTGTTTTTACGTGATTTTAAAGGTCACTATGTATCTAGAGACATGGATCCCCGACTACAGACTTTACCTACACATCTATGGGCACAAGGCCCTACTGATGTTGGTTGCATGAATATTACACCATATCGAGTCACACTAAAGGCAGGAGTGGTGCTACCACGAATACGACAATACAAGTTACCACCAGATGCTGTAGTGGCTTTACTACAAATCATTGACGAGCTCATTGCCCAAGGAGTAGTTGTGGAAACAGACTCCAATATATGTAATTCACCGATAATACCGATTCTTAAACGAACAGATCCGAAGGCCCCGCCAGTATATCGATTGGTTATTGATCTGCGCGAGTTAAACAAATGCATTGTGCCACAATTCCCTGTGGTCCCAGATATCTCGTCATTACTGACAGCTATTGATTCCGAAGCGACATTCTTCACTGTAATCGATCTCAAGAATGCCTTTTTCAGTGTCCCAATAGATCCGGAAAGCCAATATTTGTTCGGATTTAGTTTAAATGGACGTAGCTTTAAATTCTCACGCGCACCTCAAGGATTTACAGAAAGCCCCAGCATCTATAGCCAAGCATTGAAACGAGAACTTGACAGTATCCACATGCCAGTTAACACGGCTCTGTTTCAATACGTCGATGATCTGCTGATCACCGCAAGAAGTGAACCTGAATGTGAAAAAGCATCACTGACAGTTTTACAATTTCTAGCCGAAAAAGGGCACAAGGTGTCCCCTTCTAAGCTGCAATTCTGTGTCCAGCGAGTTGTTTATCTTGGACACTCGCTGGACAAGGAGGGAAGGCAGCTTACACCCGACCGCATTCAGTTGATAGCTAACATGCCAATACCCAAGACACAAAAGGAGGTGCGGGCTTTCATAGGCCTCACTTCATATTGTAGACAGTGGATCCCGCAATATGCATTCCTAGCAAAACCACTCATTCAGTTGACAACCCAGGAGGCAGCCACATCGACTGTTCTCCCTTGGACTCAGGAACACACACAAGCTTTTGGAAACCTAAAGAAAGCTTTATGTCAAGCACCAGTTTTAGCAACACCATGTTACAGAAAACAGTTTACACTCTTTGTTACAGAACGCGAAGGTACTGCTTTGTCAGTACTCACACAGGAACAAGCAGGAGCACACAAACCATGTGCTTATTTTTCTAGTACATTAGATCCCGTAGCTCAGGCTTTGCCTGCATGTCTGAAATCAGTGGCAGCAACAGCCTTAGCAATCAGACAAAGCGATGCCATAGTGTTAGGACATCCATTAACAGTTCAAGTACCACACGCAGTAGAGGTTCTTGTAAATAGAACACAAACACAACACTTGACCGTAGCACGACTTACAGGGTATGAACTTACATTGTTTCAGCCACATATAGAAATAAGACGCTGTAACACATTGAATCCTGCCACACTTTTGCCAGTAATCGGAACAGACCCACTAGCTCATGACTGTATTGAAGTCATTACTGTAACGACAAAACCCAGACAAGACTTGACCGATGTTCCATTGTCAGATCCAGACCTGACATTTTATGTCGATGGTTCATGCATGAGAACAAGTACAGGAGAGTTAGTAGCCGCTTATGCAGTCACAACAGATACTGAAGTCATTGAAACTAATCGTATAAATACTTTGTCAGCTCAAGCCGCAGAGCTCATCGCTCTGACACAAGCCTGTATTCAAGCCACGAATAAAAAAGTCAACATATACACTGATTCACGTTATGCATTCGGAGTTGTACATGACTTCGGCGTGCTGTGGCGAGAGAGAGGTTATTTAACTTCCCACGGTGCCCACATTCAGCACGGACCCCTAATTCATGCATTATTAGATGCAATACATCTACCCACTGCAATATCAATTATGAAATGTAAAGCCCATACAAAAGTTACTGATACCATTTCCCAAGGCAATGATCTAGCCGACAGAACAGCTAAACTGACTGCTCAAACTCAAACCCCCGATATGACAAAGACAATAGTCCCGACACCGACACATTGTATGACAGTTAAAGATCCTACTCTTGACGTAATTGACATACAGACACATGCTACACCAGACGAAATAAAGAAATGGACTGAATTAGGAGGGATCCAAACGGACCAAGGATGGATGATGAAGGAAAGGTCTGTATGGTTCCTCCCTGATTCAATGGTCCAAGCCGTAATTAACACTATACATAGTCCAGCACATCTAGGAGAAAAAGCTATGCTAGATAGCATTCAACACATTTGGTTTAATAAGCATTTACGAGCAGCAGCCAAACAAAAGGTCCGTACCTGTATGATCTGTTGCCAGTTCAACCCAGGAAAAAGTGTTCCCGTAGAACAGGGTGGATTTCAGCCTCCTGATCACCCTTTTGAAGTCCTACAGATGGATTATATCCAGATGGAACGATGTCGAGGATTCAAATATGTTCTCGTAGTTGTCTGCGCTCTGTCCCGTTGGACAGAGGCGTACCCGGTTTCAGATTACACTGCCCCGACTACTGCCAAACAGTTGGTTCGAGAATTCTTCCCACGATACGGTTTACCACGTGTTGTCTACTCAGATAACGGCCAGCCGTTCTCATCCGAATTAATGAAACACGTTTCACTTCTGTTAGGTTATCAGTGGAAATTCCACTGTGTCCGACATCCCGAGGCAGCAGGTCTCGTAGAAAGACATAACCAGATACTGAAAATCAGACTGTCCAAAATATGCAGAGAGAAAGGTGTCGACTGGATAGTAGCATTACCAGTTGCACTCTTTTACATGAGAATGGTAGCACACTCTAGAACAGGGCTATCCCCGTATGAGGTGATCTTCGGTAGACCACCGAATATGTGGGGGACGCCCATACCACGCAAAATAACTGATATTGACTGTAATATGCTGACAGATTACTTGGCTTCCTTGATGTCTGCACTACAATCTTCTCGTTCACAGGTAGCTGCAGCCTTTCCCGACAACACTGAGGTGAAACCCCATGACGTTGTTCCGGGTAATCTTGTCTTTGTGAGAAATTTCGACAGAAAGAATCAACTGGAGCCCAGGTGGAAAGCACCCAAGTTGGTCCTGTTGACCACAAGAACAGCCGTGAAGATCGAGGGCCGCAAGGGCTGGATTCATTCAAGTCACATAAAAAAATTTCATGGACTACCTTCGGATATAGACATTGTGCCCTGCACTCCCTCACAGACTGATTCAAAACTTCCTTTGGTGGAAAAAACTGAAAGCGAACTTTACAAACTAAAGCTTAGGCCCACCAAGTCGAGCAATTTGATTGTTTAAGTCCTCTCCAAGGTGAAGCGGTTGAATTGTCTCTGACATGTATCCCCTGGACCTAAGTAGAGGAAATACCGGAAAAATGTTGAAACGACAGGCGTATTGTAAATCACTGCGTAGCCACTGCATAGTGACATTATTAATTTTGTTTTTATTGAGTCTTTTAATAATTATTATAAGTATGTTGTTGCACATATATTACCCTATTTCTAGACATGTTTATAATGTTGCTGCTGAACATTCTTTTAGTGACTTACCTCCGCATGAATTGTCTTATAGACTTGCGCTGCGCAATAACACTTTCATTAGTATGTTACATCATTCCCATCAGACTAGTAACGCCACCAATTGTTGGGTGTGTGGCCGACTCCCTCCCTATCAGAATTATGAAGGAGTCCTGCCATTCTTTCCGCATCCATTTACACATAATGGCTCCTGTGGAGCATGGTTTAGTTTAATTAATTCCATAGACTCAGACACGGCAGTTTACCAAGACCATTGGATATGGGGAAACCTGAACCTAGTTTTACTCAAAGTCTGCTACCCTGACAAGGAGGGTCGCCCCAAAAGAACAGGAACTGATCTAGAAAATGAAGTATATGGATTAGGTAATTTTACACCTAATCTCATGATTCTAAATGTCGTATCCGAAGTTGAGCTAGTCTTACCCACCATGTCAGTATTCCCAGCAAAAGGTGAATTGTGTGTAAGAAAGGTTGGTTCTATACATATGGGCCATAGTAAATGCACTACTACAGTAGAATTCAGTGATCAAGGCAAATCTTCATTCAGAACTTCTCGCCACTCCTACTTTATATGTGGTCAGACTGCATATATGCGTCTACCTCTAGATTGGGATGGTACCTGCTACATAGCATTCCTTTTGCCACCTGTTTTCCTAGCTCCTCCTGATTATTACAGAAATATTCATTTAGTACACAACAGAGAACGGAGAGATCTCCCCATTGTCGATTACACTGAGACGGCATGGGACAAGTATGTAGATTTTAATAAAGGCATCTTTCCCTATATAGGTACTGTTACTAATAGTAAGCTAATACGTAGATTAACTAGAACCCTTGAAGCAGTAGTGAATGAAACTATTTCCGCCTTAGGCAATTTAACAGAAGAACAGTCTGCTATGCGGATTGTTGTGCTTCAAAATCGTCTTGTCCTTGACGTCATCCTGGCTGATAGAGGCGGAGCTTGTAGGGTCATCGGATCAAGCTGCTGCGTATTCATACCAGAAAATTCGCCATCCGTATATAAAGCCATCACTCGCCTTCATAAGATAGTAAGCCAGATACACCAGAACCCAGGCACTTGGACTTGGTCCAGTTGGTTTTGGAATACGGTATCAGCCTGGGGATGGAGAGTTCTATCCTTCCTAGGTATAGGCCTTCTCATACTATTCAGTTGCTGTCTATGTCTGCAATGTGGACCAGCAATTTGTGGTCTATGTGCCACATCGTGCATTCCACATCAAGATTTTCATTCAAGATCCCGGAAGAAGAAAGAAGAACAAATGATGCTATATGAACAGATCAATGGATTGATGAAGATTGATATCTCTTGAAGGGCAAGAAGGGGACAAGGAGGGAATGTGGAAATATGGATTTTTCTGGTCAGTTATGTCCCCTATCTTGGACCCCAACGGTTCTATGGGCATGTCACAAGTACATGTATGTTCCCTCCAGTTCCAGTTTTGATGACGCAAACACATGTGCGTCCACCGTCAACATGTCCTCTGTCAGATCCGCCATGAATGGGCTGGATATTCGCTTCCTAAGTATGAAAAGCCACCGACTTTATATGGCTCAGTTACTCCATTTTTACAGTTCAGGCGAGTAGGCCCGATTCTGTCCTCAAGCCTTTCCCTGCTCTCTGCCTCTGACAGCTTCAGCTTGAGCTCGCATCTGTATCCATGAACTTTGTCCTACTCCCTGTGCGGCTAACGGTGCCTGCCTCGGCCAGTTTTGCCTGCCTGCCAAGAAACCGTATTTCACCTTCGAATTATCTGCTTCCCCCCCAGCCGATGCATTCCTGCCTAGTAGCTTAAGTAAACATTCTTCCAGTTACCAAGCAAAAAGGCCCATCTTCTCTGTCCTCATGCAAGTAATTCATAGCCCTGTTACCATGGAATATTCCTACCCCCTCGCATTCAGTGTAGACACCTAGACGCTTGTACACGCACGCACAGTCAGTATAGAATAGATTCTGTCCGAGAGTCCTTCTTTTGTGGATAACATAGTTCTTTAAACATAGGATGTTAGATATGATTTGGGATTAGGTTGACTTGACCCCCCAGACTTCTTGTCTCCACACGTAGAGCTAAATGTCAAGTCCCCGTCACCCCCTAGTTACACGTCAATTACACGTCAGACTGCTGCGCGCGCATCAATGCCAAGTATTATCTTATAGATCCACCTATGTATTACATCATAGCCAATCATGTTCCTTTTTACTCATTATTACACCCATTTTCGGTTACGCACACCAAACGTCAATGTCCTTATCAATTGTTACGCCTACTGTATTCACTTCATTATGATGTATGTATTATAAAAGTTACTGCTTGTCAATAAAGTATGTACTTCACTTCCTGAACTCCCGTGGTGATGGAACTTGAAGCATCCGATTATAATCGCTTATTGGAATAAAGCCCATTCTGAAACTCTAATATCACGGATTCTGCCTCTCATTTCATTGAGCTATTTTACTATGTTCCTGTATCAAATTCAGTCCCGGTAAAGGAGAAATATTTACCACATGATGGCGCCCGAACAGGGACACTTTCTCATCTCACGCGCCGGCGGTGCGTTGCAGGCCCGGTCTCCTGCCACAGCTGGACGGACAATAACGCGTACCAGCAGGATTTCCTGTATCTCCCTCCGGTCAAGCGGGGGCGACTGAGACTGCAATCAACACCCAGACGAGGCGGTGAGAAGTGCGAAGTATCCCGACCAGAGCCTAGCTGAGAGAGCAAGATCCGAGGTATACAGAGACCCACCAGTCCGACGTCAAGCCCAGTGTCCGACGAGTCGAGTTGAGTCCAGTCCAAATCCGAGTCAAGTTCAAGTTACTGAGGCCTTCCGTTTCCGAAGCTACCCGGTGAGTACCATTACTGGGGAGGCATTTCTGACGTGCACATAGGTTGTGCCGGTCAAGACGGGTTTGGGTACACAAATCCGGTCTGCACTGTTTTAGCAGTGTATCTGTACTGTTTAGCAGTATATCAAGTATTCCGAAGTGTCTAGTTATTGTCTAGTTATTGTCGAGAATTAAGCTTGGTGATTAGTCATGCAGACGATCATCATTGTTGTTTCAGTTAAAGGTTTAATGTTAAATGTTTGAAGTGTTTAAGTATATCGTGGTATGAATGACTGTTCATTATCGTGTTTATTGTATTAAGTCTGTTCAAATTCAAGTATCAGGTCAAAATCAAGTATAAGGTCAGTTCTCAATATGCCGTTCTTTTCGAAATTAAGACAGATCACTACCAGAAAAGGGGTTCTCGAAGAAGCCGTCCCTATTCCTCCTAGGGACACCCCAGGGCACTTTATGTATCACAAACATGGATTAGACGCTATATTATTTCTTGATTTATGGGTAGACTATACCAAGGGATTACCAGAAAGTCAGAGGTGGCCCACAGCAGGGACCTGGGATGCAGAGTGTATCATGAAAGTCGAGGAAGAGTTACGGAAAAGGAAAGTCAGACAGTCACAGAAAGACGCCGTTGAATTATGGCGTAAAGAATCACATAGACGAACAGAAAAAGCACGTAGACAGGAAGAGAAGAGTAAAGAGAATTCCAATAAAGTTCGAGAGAATCTATTAATTGAGGAAGGTATCCGAGTGAAATCAGAACAAGTAGACAGACAAAGAAATGCCCTTATGAATGGTATGTATCCCCTTCTGGCCGAAGGATTACCTAAGGCTACTCCGGAAACGCCAAAAGACTTGCCAACCCCATTGTTCCCAATAAAGGTACATCCTAAGGGGCATCCTAGAACCGCAGAAGATGTTTTTCTTTCCTCATATTTAGATGACGCAGCTCCCGAGTATGCCAATTCCGCCCCACATAGACCGCATACCAGGGAGGTTCAACGCCAAGATCCAGTACCCGTATCCCTACAGCAACAAATCGAGTCACAAGTTCCGGCAAGCACATCTGTTTCTGTATCCGCTCCTACAGCTACTTCTATGGCTGTGTCCACACCTGTAGTTGCTGTGTCACGTTCAACGAATCCTTTTACACCCGACGCCCCAGATGGAGCCGCGGGAGGAGCTACCAATGTCTTTTCTACGCCACCCAGAATAAATAAGCTTACTTTTCAAGAGTCAGCGCATTCACGTACACCCAAACTCCTTAGTGCCCGTGCGCTTAAGGAACTTCTTATAGATTGTAGATATGACCCGGTGCCTGGAAAAGAGGACGAAATGACCCTAGCATCATTGCGTATCAGACGAGCCGCAGTGTATTTAGCGAAGTTACCAGGAATGACTGCGCATCTAGATAATCTATATCATTTTGTCCAAACAGGGCGAGATCCAGAATGTATTTACAGAGCTATGGAATACCAGAAAGTAGAGATACAGGGGGAACTGTTACGTTTCCTCATAAACTGTGTGATCAGAAATCAAGACCGACCGGGGGTAGACCCGGAAGCCATGAGAATTCTTACAAGATGGAGCCAGAATATATCAGAAGGGAGACATGATAAACAAAATTGTATAATAGCCATGTGCCGAAAGATCCGTAAAGAAATAGAACGCCTACACGAAGAGAGATTAGAGACAGACGAGTTCGAACAAAACGAGGAAGAAGGGCCAGGACTGCCCACAGGACAGTCAGACACCATAGCCTATGTAGGTAGAGGAAGATCTTGTAATAGGAATCAGACTAGATATCATACTGACTCAATACATCCGACGTGTCCAGATAATAACAGGAATTTTCAAATACCTATAATTAATATAAGGTCTAACGAGCATTCGTTCCAAACCGCCGACAAACTACTCCGAGAACGAAGGGGTTATCATTTCCTCGATTCTATGGATGAACAAGATTTAGCCAGGGCAGCTGTCCATTGGGTGGACAGTCCCGGAAAATATAGTGATGATACAGTAGTACGCACATTTTTGAATCTTACCCCAGATGAACAAAGGTTAGCTGGGATTTATATGATCCAACAACTCATTATACTGTATCGGAGTCAGCATTCGGACCCTGGTCCCTTGCCTGACATACTGACTGAATTACTTATGAATAAATGGAGAGGTCCAGGTACTGAATTAATTAAAGAAATTCTAGAATCAAGAAAGCAGTCTATTCTTTTCGTATGTTCAGAACATGTTCCATTGTCCGTCAAGGAAAGAACTACGTATCACATAGATAGACAGAATCCCTAACGAGAAGTGCACCCAATAAAGGGTGAGGACAATGAGTTTAAACGCGTATTTGTATATACGCCTATATCGAAAATAGAATTATTAGAAATGAAGAAAGTAGTACCCAGTCATGACAAGGACCCAGCGGGGTTTCACCGAGAAATTAAAGACATGTTACTCATGGGAGAGTATACCTACCCCGACATTATGACAATATTAAAGGTGTTGATGCCTGCTGGCATTTATGAGAAACTCAAAGAAAAAGAGTGGGAGGTAGGTGATCAAAAGATAGAATGGTCAGCATTAGAGGCAGAAGAAAGGGCCCGAGGTCCAGGTTCGGGGCTTGGGGACAAAACTAAGGCATTACCAGGACTACTAGTACAGGTACTGCCACGTTTATTAACTACGAAAAAGGAAGATTGGGGTACAATTTCAGCCTGTAAACAGAAGCAAGATGAAGACACTAGTGATTACTATGCCCGTTTTGAAAAATGTTTTGGTATAAATAGTGGCATAAAAGCAAGTAGCGAATCATACCCACATCTGTTTGTAACAAAATTAGTAGAAAATGCTCTGCCTCCAGTAAAGAATAGAGTATTAAAATTCGAAAGTACCTGGCAAGGTAACACTCCAACACAAATGTTACAAATGTTACAGTACCACCACAATAGAATTAAAGAGGAACAAGAACATGAACACAGACGCATGAAAGACACAAAAATGAAAATGCTAGTTTCCCAGACAGTTCCAGCTGAAGGACATAAAAAGGGTATGACACATTCCGATTCAGCAGGACCTGTAAAAGGGACATGCAATTATTGTAAAAAGCCAGGCCATTACGTACACGATTGTCCAGTTCTAAAACATAATATCGCCATAGGTAAAACACAAGAAAGATCACGGCCACTCAGACAAGACCAGAATGAACAAGGAGCTATACAGCATGTCCAGGCAATGCCAGCCGCACAACAGCCAATACAGTTTGTGCCAGCTGCACCCCCATTGCCTGTTGCTGCCACACAAACAACAACACGACAAATGTATCAGACCGCACAGTATGAATATCCCGAGTATCAGCGTTACGCATGAACTAGCCTAGAGAGGGAAGTTGACTTACCCCTTATCGAGATTCCTGTAGATCAAGAAGGACCTTATGTACATAGTAAATTATTAGGTCAAGATAGAAAATTTTTACTCGATACAGGGGCAAGTCGAACAACTATAAAACGTAGTGAAGTTCCAGGGGCACCCCTCTCAGGCTCACAGAATATTTCCCTGGGTTTTTCAGGCAAACCTATTGTTAATGAAGTGTCACAGCCTCTGCCACTCACGATAGGACCTCTGACCCGAACTACAGATTTACTGCTTACTAAATCATGTCCAGAAAATTTATTAGGAATAAAAACGTTAAAAGCTCTAGGAGCCATAATATGTTGTTCTCCGGAAGGAGTGAGATTGTTTTTACGTGATTTTAAAGGTCACTATGTATCTAGAGACATGGATCCCCGACTACAGACTTTACCTACACATCTATGGGCACAAGGCCCTACTGATGTTGGTTGCATGAATATTACACCATATCGAGTCACACTAAAGGCAGGAGTGGTGCTACCACGAATACGACAATACAAGTTACCACCAGATGCTGTAGTGGCTTTACTACAAATCATTGACGAGCTCATTGCCCAAGGAGTAGTTGTGGAAACAGACTCCAATATATGTAATTCACCGATAATACCGATTCTTAAACGAACAGATCCGAAGGCCCCGCCAGTATATCGATTGGTTATTGATCTGCGCGAGTTAAACAAATGCATTGTGCCACAATTCCCTGTGGTCCCAGATATCTCGTCATTACTGACAGCTATTGATTCCGAAGCGACATTCTTCACTGTAATCGATCTCAAGAATGCCTTTTTCAGTGTCCCAATAGATCCGGAAAGCCAATATTTGTTCGGATTTAGTTTAAATGGACGTAGCTTTAAATTCTCACGCGCACCTCAAGGATTTACAGAAAGCCCCAGCATCTATAGCCAAGCATTGAAACGAGAACTTGACAGTATCCACATGCCAGTTAACACGGCTCTGTTTCAATACGTCGATGATCTGCTGATCACCGCAAGAAGTGAACCTGAATGTGAAAAAGCATCACTGACAGTTTTACAATTTCTAGCCGAAAAAGGGCACAAGGTGTCCCCTTCTAAGCTGCAATTCTGTGTCCAGCGAGTTGTTTATCTTGGACACTCGCTGGACAAGGAGGGAAGGCAGCTTACACCCGACCGCATTCAGTTGATAGCTAACATGCCAATACCCAAGACACAAAAGGAGGTGCGGGCTTTCATAGGCCTCACTTCATATTGTAGACAGTGGATCCCGCAATATGCATTCCTAGCAAAACCACTCATTCAGTTGACAACCCAGGAGGCAGCCACATCGACTGTTCTCCCTTGGACTCAGGAACACACACAAGCTTTTGGAAACCTAAAGAAAGCTTTATGTCAAGCACCAGTTTTAGCAACACCATGTTACAGAAAACAGTTTACACTCTTTGTTACAGAACGCGAAGGTACTGCTTTGTCAGTACTCACACAGGAACAAGCAGGAGCACACAAACCATGTGCTTATTTTTCTAGTACATTAGATCCCGTAGCTCAGGCTTTGCCTGCATGTCTGAAATCAGTGGCAGCAACAGCCTTAGCAATCAGACAAAGCGATGCCATAGTGTTAGGACATCCATTAACAGTTCAAGTACCACACGCAGTAGAGGTTCTTGTAAATAGAACACAAACACAACACTTGACCGTAGCACGACTTACAGGGTATGAACTTACATTGTTTCAGCCACATATAGAAATAAGACGCTGTAACACATTGAATCCTGCCACACTTTTGCCAGTAATCGGAACAGACCCACTAGCTCATGACTGTATTGAAGTCATTACTGTAACGACAAAACCCAGACAAGACTTGACCGATGTTCCATTGTCAGATCCAGACCTGACATTTTATGTCGATGGTTCATGCATGAGAACAAGTACAGGAGAGTTAGTAGCCGCTTATGCAGTCACAACAGATACTGAAGTCATTGAAACTAATCGTATAAATACTTTGTCAGCTCAAGCCGCAGAGCTCATCGCTCTGACACAAGCCTGTATTCAAGCCACGAATAAAAAAGTCAACATATACACTGATTCACGTTATGCATTCGGAGTTGTACATGACTTCGGCGTGCTGTGGCGAGAGAGAGGTTATTTAACTTCCCACGGTGCCCACATTCAGCACGGACCCCTCATTCATGCATTATTAGATGCAATACATCTACCCACTGCAATATCAATTATGAAATGTAAAGCCCATACAAAAGTTACTGATACCATTTCCCAAGGCAATGATCTAGCCGACAGAACAGCTAAACTGACTGCTCAAACTCAAACCCCCGATATGACAAAGACAATAGTCCCGACACCGACACATTGTATGACAGTTAAAGATCCTACTCTTGACGTAATTGACATACAGACACATGCTACACCAGACGAAATAAAGAAATGGACTGAATTAGGAGGGATCCAAACGGACCAAGGATGGATGATGAAGGAAAGGTCTGTATGGTTCCTCCCTGATTCAATGGTCCAAGCCGTAATTAACACTATACATAGTCCAGCACATCTAGGAGAAAAAGCTATGCTAGATAGCATTCAACACATTTGGTTTAATAAGCATTTACGAGCAGCAGCCAAACAAAAGGTCCGTACCTGTATGATCTGTTGCCAGTTCAACCCAGGAAAAAGTGTTCCCGTAGAACAGGGTGGATTTCAGCCTCCTGATCACCCTTTTGAAGTCCTACAGATGGATTATATCCAGATGGAACGATGTCGAGGATTCAAATATGTTCTCGTAGTTGTCTGCGCTCTGTCCCGTTGGACAGAGGCGTACCCGGTTTCAGATTACACTGCCCCGACTACTGCCAAACAGTTGGTTCGAGAATTCTTCCCACGATACGGTTTACCACGTGTTGTCTACTCAGATAACGGCCAGCCGTTCTCATCCGAATTAATGAAACACGTTTCACTTCTGTTAGGTTATCAGTGGAAATTCCACTGTGTCCGACATCCCGAGGCAGCAGGTCTCGTAGAAAGACATAACCAGATACTGAAAATCAGACTGTCCAAAATATGCAGAGAGAAAGGTGTCGACTGGATAGTAGCATTACCAGTTGCACTCTTTTACATGAGAATGGTAGCACACTCTAGAACAGGGCTATCCCCGTATGAGGTGATCTTCGGTAGACCACCGAATATGTGGGGGACGCCCATACCACGCAAAATAACTGATATTGACTGTAATATGCTGACAGATTACTTGGCTTCCTTGATGTCTGCACTACAATCTTCTCGTTCACAGGTAGCTGCAGCCTTTCCCGACAACACTGAGGTGAAACCCCATGACGTTGTTCCGGGTAATCTTGTCTTTGTGAGAAATTTCGACAGAAAGAATCAACTGGAGCCCAGGTGGAAAGCACCCAAGTTGGTCCTGTTGACCACAAGAACAGCCGTGAAGATCGAGGGCCGCAAGGGCTGGATTCATTCAAGTCACATAAAAAAATTTCATGGACTACCTTCGGATATAGACATTGTGCCCTGCACTCCCTCACAGACTGATTCAAAACTTCCTTTGGTGGAAAAAACTGAAAGCGAACTTTACAAACTAAAGCTTAGGCCCACCAAGTCGAGCAATTTGATTGTTTAAGTCCTCTCCAAGGTGAAGCGGTTGAATTGTCTCTGACATGTATCCCCTGGACCTAAGTAGAGGAAATACCGGAAAAATGTTGAAACGACAGGCGTATTGTAAATCACTGCGTAGCCACTGCATAGTGACATTATTAATTTTGTTTTTATTGAGTCTTTTAATAATTATTATAAGTATGTTGTTGCACATATATTACCCTATTTCTAGACATGTTTATAATGTTGCTGCTGAACATTCTTTTAGTGACTTACCTCCGCATGAATTGTCTTATAGACTTGCGCTGCGCAATAACACTTTCATTAGTATGTTACATCATTCCCATCAGACTAGTAACGCCACCAATTGTTGGGTGTGTGGCCGACTCCCTCCCTATCAGAATTATGAAGGAGTCCTGCCATTCTTTCCGCATCCATTTACACATAATGGCTCCTGTGGAGCATGGTTTAGTTTAATTAATTCCATAGACTCAGACACGGCAGTTTACCAAGACCATTGGATATGGGGAAACCTGAACCTAGTTTTACTCAAAGTCTGCTACCCTGACAAGGAGGGTCGCCCCAAAAGAACAGGAACTGATCTAGAAAATGAAGTATATGGATTAGGTAATTTTACACCTAATCTCATGATTCTAAATGTCGTATCCGAAGTTGAGCTAGTCTTACCCACCATGTCAGTATTCCCAGCAAAAGGTGAATTGTGTGTAAGAAAGGTTGGTTCTATACATATGGGCCATAGTAAATGCACTACTACAGTAGAATTCAGTGATCAAGGCAAATCTTCATTCAGAACTTCTCGCCACTCCTACTTTATATGTGGTCAGACTGCATATATGCGTCTACCTCTAGATTGGGATGGTACCTGCTACATAGCATTCCTTTTGCCACCTGTTTTCCTAGCTCCTCCTGATTATTACAGAAATATTCATTTAGTACACAACAGAGAACGGAGAGATCTCCCCATTGTCGATTACACTGAGACGGCATGGGACAAGTATGTAGATTTTAATAAAGGCATCTTTCCCTATATAGGTACTGTTACTAATAGTAAGCTAATACGTAGATTAACTAGAACCCTTGAAGCAGTAGTGAATGAAACTATTTCCGCCTTAGGCAATTTAACAGAAGAACAGTCTGCTATGCGGATTGTTGTGCTTCAAAATCGTCTTGTCCTTGACGTCATCCTGGCTGATAGAGGCGGAGCTTGTAGGGTCATCGGATCAAGCTGCTGCGTATTCATACCATAAAATTCGCCATCCGTATATAAAGCCATCACTCGCCTTCATAAGATAGTAAGCCAGATACACCAGAACCCAGGCACTTGGACTTGGTCCAGTTGGTTTTGGAATACGGTATCAGCCTGGGGATGGAGAGTTCTATCCTTCCTAGGTATAGGCCTTCTCATACTATTCAGTTGCTGTCTATGTCTGCAATGTGGACCAGCAATTTGTGGTCTATGTGCCACATCGTGCATTCCACATCAAGATTTTCATTCAAGATCCCGGAAGAAGAAAGAAGAACAAATGATGCTATATGAACAGATCAATGGATTGATGAAGATTGATATCTCTTGAAGGGCAAGAAGGGGACAAGGAGGGAATGTGGAAATATGGATTTTTCTGGTCAGTTATGTCCCCTATCTTGGACCCCAACGGTTCTATGGGCATGTCACAAGTACATGTATGTTCCCTCCAGTTCCAGTTTTGATGACGCAAACACATGTGCGTCCACCGTCAACATGTCCTCTGTCAGATCCGCCATGAATGGGCTGGATATTCGCTTCCTAAGTATGAAAAGCCACCGACTTTATATGGCTCAGTTACTCCATTTTTACAGTTCAGGCGAGTAGGCCCGATTCTGTCCTCAAGCCTTTCCCTGCTCTCTGCCTCTGACAGCTTCAGCTTGAGCTCGCATCTGTATCCATGAACTTTGTCCTACTCCCTGTGCGGCTAACGGTGCCTGCCTCGGCCAGTTTTGCCTGCCTGCCAAGAAACCGTATTTCACCTTCGAATTATCTGCTTCCCCCCCAGCCGATGCATTCCTGCCTAGTAGCTTAAGTAAACATTCTTCCAGTTACCAAGCAAAAAGGCCCATCTTCTCTGTCCTCATGCAAGTAATTCATAGCCCTGTTACCATGGAATATTCCTACCCCCTCGCATTCAGTGTAGACACCTAGACGCTTGTACACGCACGCACAGTCAGTATAGAATAGATTCTGTCCGAGAGTCCTTCTTTTGTGGATAACATAGTTCTTTAAACATAGGATGTTAGATATGATTTGGGATTAGGTTGACTTGACCCCCCAGACTTCTTGTCTCCACACGTAGAGCTAAATGTCAAGTCCCCGTCACCCCCTAGTTACACGTCAATTACACGTCAGACTGCTGCGCGCGCATCAATGCCAAGTATTATCTTATAGATCCACCTATGTATTACATCATAGCCAATCATGTTCCTTTTTACTCATTATTACACCCATTTTCGGTTACGCACACCAAACGTCAATGTCCTTATCAATTGTTACGCCTACTGTATTCACTTCATTATGATGTATGTATTATAAAAGTTACTGCTTGTCAATAAAGTATGTACTTCACTTCCTGAACTCCCGTGGTGATGGAACTTGAAGCATCCGATTATAATCGCTTATTGGAATAAAGCCCATTCTGAAACTCTAATATCACGGATTCTGCCTCTCATTTCATTGAGCTATTTTACTATGTTCCTGTATCAAATTCAGTCCCGGTAAAGGAGAAATATTTACCACACAGGTCATCATTTCAAAGAAGGTTGCGACTTCTGGGGAACCGTACTCACGCCACTTTATCGGTACTGTATGATAAACTCAACAGTCCCGGAGACTTGGAAAGGCTCCCTGTTGCAACCTATCCATAAAAAGGGAGACACTGGGGACCCCTCTAATTACAGGCTTATTGCCTTGCTGGACATCGAGGCGAAAGGATACGCCAGCCTCCTCCTGCAAGACCTACAGGACTGGGCTAATGAAAATGAAATTCTACCCGCGTACCAAACTGGCTTCAGGCCAGGAGCGTCTACAACGGACAACATTTTAGCTCTAGCCTACTTAATAGAACAGTCCGGGCAAAAAAATGTGCCTCCTCTCATGGCATGTTTCGTGGATTACTCTGCTGCATTTGACAGAGTCAATCGGAGTCTGTTGTGGCGGAAACTGCAAGACTGGGGGATACCGGCAAACCTGTTGAAAGCCATAATCAGTCTTTACACAGGAACTTGGGTACGGGTAAAAACCATGATGAATTCAGCCACTAAAAAGATTCCAACAGAAAGAGGGTTAAAGCAAGGCTGCGTATTGGCTCCTCTGCTTTTTAATCTTTACATGGCAGACCTCGGAAAGATTTTATCTAATGCCAACCTTTTACCCCCCAAAATCGGCCTAAATAGATTAAGTTTAATGCAGTACGCAGACGATATGGTGTTACTGGACCACACAAAAATAGGCATGCAAAGATTACTAGATGCACTAAACACTTACAACAACAACGAATTACGAGTGAACGCAGGAAAAACAAAGGTAGTAATATTTGGGAAATACACCAACAAATTCAGACAACAGTGGAGTCTGGGTAATTTAAAAATAGTAACAACGACCAAATACAACTACTTGGGGGTGTGGCTGATGAGCAACGGGAAACGCACATCACACATTGCTTCAGTTGAAACAAAAGCCAAAGCAGTAACCTTCGCTCTGTGCAAACTGTACTCCAAGTTAAGCAGCCCGTCGACCAAAGCAATTAGAAAGGTTATAAATGCCAATCTCCTCCCGGCAATCACTTATGGTCAGATAGCATTCCCAGCGACTCTTATTAACAGTATGGAACATGCCAATTGTTGCGCATTTAAACAACTCTTTCAGATTCCTGCACATGCTCGCAATGCTCTGGTGCGATTGGAATTTGGGCTGAATAAACAGAGTTATGAGCATTGGGCCTCAATAGTGCAGCTCTATTGAGGGGTTTGCGCAGCCCCCCGCACACAATGAAGTCAATTCTAAAATAGTTTTTATGAAAGGAAACGATCCGTGGCGTGAAGGCCTGCATACTGCCTGTAGTGGATTGAACCTTGACATGACCAAACTGCAGGATTTTATTCACCAGCCTGGTATCCTAAAGTCCATACTGAAAAAACAAGTCAGATTATTATCAAAGGAAGAGGATTTGAACAAACTGAACTCATCCAGTAGCAACATTGGGATACTCGCAAGTTCCTATGAAGATTAAATAAGGCAATTTTAAAACAATTTTTTATGGTGAGACTTATGGTCTTGCCGATCAAAGACATCAACAGTCGCTGGAAAGCCTTAGCGGTAATAACAACTTGCAGACTTTGCCACCAATATGAGGAATCCTTAGCCCATCTGGTTTGTACATGTCATCGTTTGTTACACGCACAACGCACTTTATTGAAACCCTTGTTCCTAAAACATGGGGTGCAAACCTGCACTGAAGCTATGAATCTACTTTTCAATCTGGAGACTCCAATCAAATTGGCAAGGTTTGCTAAGTTTGCATAGAAGATTAAAGAACTGTTAGGTAAAGCCGGCACATCGCACCTTTGAATCGAAATTATTTGGCGCGAAGAACTCGTGCTTCATTTAGGATTGTACATTTTTTTACTTCATTGAAAAGAATCCGCCAATCACCGGAGGTAGAGGCAGGTGAGCCGATCCGTCGTCAGAGGCAGCGCTCCACTCCAGCCCTCAAGTGCCGGCTCCGGTCTCTGGTGGGTGCCGCAGCCCGAATCCAAGAGGAGCTGGTCGGCCCCTTCCCGGACTCCGAGGATACCTCAAGCCCACAGGCGGAGACAGTCAACACCACGGGGGCCCCTGGTGAAAACCGCAGAGGTGTCCAGGGCTCCTGATCCACCCCTGACAGGGCCAACATGCGGCCGTAGAATCAGGCAGTGGGAACAGAGTGGCAGGGGCTCACACGGCCGCCATTGCTGGCGCGCGTCCGCGGAAACAGGCCGTGGGAACTAGGCGGCTGGGGCTCCAAATCGGCACCAGAACGGCCCAGGACACAGCCAGGAAGGGCAGTGAATCACTCCCGACAGAGAGAATCCAATAATTGGCGGCAGAGCTCCGGCTGCGAGAGTTCACTTGAAGACTGCCGGCGGAAGACTGATGCTGGCTACCCTGTGGTTTTAGGATTCTCCGGCGTCACTGCTTGCTAATTTCCAAACGAGCGCGAGTCCCATGCGTCGCCTCGCACTTCCAGAAAGCTAGAGGGGTTATTAATTTCTAATCCAGGCTGACAAAAGGATTGCTGACCGCCGGACTCTGCCCGTGGGGACTCCATTGACCACAAATCTGTGCTCCCAGGAGGGAGGAGCAAACACCACACTCGCGCTCAAAAAGCGCCGAAGAGTTCCGCAGCGCGGGACGCGCTAATCCAGGCTGACAAAAGGATTGCTGACCGCCGGACGCTGCCCGTGGGGACTCCATTGACCACAAATCTGTGCTCCCAGGAGGGAGGAGCAAACACCACACTCGCGCTCAAAAAGCGCCGAAGAGTTCCGCGCGGGTCGCGCGCGGGCGAAGCCCGGGCCAAGGGCGGGCCCGTTTAAGCCCGTTAAAGACCGGGTAAGACTGGACTGGGCCCCCCCTCTTACATATTAGACAGGTGTTTTAGCTCTGCCATCTTCAATATACACTTTAAGCTCCATACTAGCGATTTGTTGCTTATTTGACTAGCTCTAGTTTGTGTTGTGTACATTTTTAGTAGTTGTAATAGGATGCCGAGGGGTTCTAGGAGTAAAACTGCACATGGGGATGTACATACATCTTGCCCAATTGACCAATACATCACTAGGGCAAATGAAGCTATTAACCAAGGCATATCGCTCTTGGAGCGGAGGGTATCTCAGGATTTGGCTTTAGCAAGGCGATCCTCTATAGGCCCCTTGGCTTTAGCCAAGACACCCACTAGCCCTAGGGACCTTAGGCCTCTTATTGAAATCCAGGCTGAAACTCATGGCGTGCCAAATACGGTCGATCTCTCAGCCTCATTGGCTCTCTCGGACATGCACTCAAGCGAAGCTCTTGAGAAGACGCCCGATCTTTTTATCAGCCCAAGGCAGGAGCTTCCCACTGTTAATCACTCAAGGGGGAAGAGGGAGGGTGCCATCCCAAAATGGAAGAAGCCTAGGGAGGTGGAAAAATGCAATGGTAAACCCAAGAAAAAAATCCCGCCTATTCGGGTGCAAAGCAAAAGCATATCTACTCAGAGTAACCTACCTAATTCAGCCACTGATATAACTGCTCCCCCCACGAATCTAACAACTCTTGGTGACCTTGGTAGTTTGGGTGAGGGTTGCAAAGTCTGCGAGGCCAAAAACCTATTTTTATCTAGATTAGAAGATCTTATCAAAGACTTTATGCAACCCATTGCACTATCCCTTTCTAACATTGAAAAACAGTTATCCTCAATGAATGTTTCCCCTAGGGTCCAGTTGGGCGTTGGGCTGGCTAATCTTGAGGAACCGCAACCAACCCCCACAACCTTGAGAACGGAGCGGTCAGTGGCAAATGCACCCTCTCATGTACTAAATACAATATTAAAGCCACTGCCAGCTCAATTAAAGAAAGTTGTGGAGCCTCCTAAACCCCCCGGCCCTGTCAAAATCTCGGAAAATACACTACTTAAATCCTCAGGGCCAACACACCCTAATGATAAAATCAGGGGGGAGTATGGGCACCACATACATTTACCAGTAGATGCAGACCCATATGTTGTGATCCTGACCGGTGTTCCCGAGTTAAGGCCAAAAGCTGAGGAACCAACGTGGTCCTTAAAAAACAAGGTCCAGCATTGGCTCAATACCAACAGACCGCTCCCACCCTCCTGTGGTAGTAGGATCCTAATGGTGCGTAGGGTCCCTTGGGTGGGAAGCGAGAAGAAAACGAGCCAAGGGGACTGCATTATAGTTAATTTTGACAATCCACGTACGGCGGATTATATTTGCCGTCGTGGTATGTGGCCTAAGTACGATGGAATAAAGGTGAGAAGGCTTTCCTCCTTTTATCCTCCTACAAACTATTGGGCCGGCACCCCCGATAGAAACATGCCACAAATAAACAACTGGAATATAAGAAGGGAGTGGAGCGATTGGCCAGATTACGAGGGTAGAGACGCAGCTTCCTCTGTTGGCTGGAGAGGTTTACCACTCGCTAACAGATTTAGCTGTTTAGAGGAAGTGGATTGACCACCACCGGGTTCAGCAAATGGCCCTGAGGTCATCGAACATGACGGTTCCAAATTATCCCAGTCCCTAGATAGTTTTGTTTCTGAAAACAGTATTGATTTCACCAAGACTGCTTCATCCCCGAAATTAATTGCTCAAGAAACTCCGCAGGCCTCTGCTCTAAGCCCATGCTCCACTGTGATCACAGGGCACGGGAGTATACCGCCTATGCTCTCCACTGAGCTTGTGTCCCCCGATATATTCCCGCCCTCTATTGTCCACCAAAGTGCCCAAAAAAATGTCGTCCATGATCTTCTTGGTACTTTAAAAATTCTAAGTTGGAATCTTGCTGGCATCCACAGGAAATTATGCCTACCGGAGTGGAATGCCTTAGTAGAGGCACACATGATCTGTTTATTCCAAGAGACCTGGAGTTTAGAACCTTTATACCGGGTAGGTTATGTCACCTATTTTGTCCCTGCAGTTCTTCCTAGAAACGGGATAGGCCGTCCCTCTGGAGGCCTACTCATTTGGATAAGCATTGCTCTAAATCTTCGTATAGATGTAAAACAAATCAATTGTCCTGACATCCTAGGAATCTCCCTGAGAGGTCCCCAAAGGGGATTTATTCTTGATGTACTTAATGTATATGCTAGAGGTGCTAAGTGTGGCTCTACGTCTCCGACAGTGTCCATCCTTGACACGGTATTGAGAGAAAATACAGTTGGAGCCCAAGTTCTGGTCGCGGGCGACTTTAATTGCACCTACGAGCCCCTTATACAGGATGATATTTTTGACCCGGCCGAGGATGACGAAAGATGGGGCATCCCGTCTTTGGCCATCCCCCCGGTTAAAAAATGGTCTACAACTGCGATCCAGTTGAATGCTTTAACGCTGGAGTTCGGCTTGAGAGCTGCCAATGGCCGCACACGCTCAGATCCTATGGGCGCGGACACATTTAATAGAACTAACTCTACCTCAAGGATCGACTATATCATGTTAGATCTCTTTCTCTGGGGTTTTGTCCAGGATATGGTTGTTTTGTCTACCGTTGAAAGCGACCATAATTCGCTTTCCTTGTCCCTTAGGAATCCCTGGCCCAACGAAAGGATTAAAACATCTCCTAAGGTAGCTAACAAAATCTTTGTCTCCTCTTGTGGGAGACGTTTGAAGTGGAGTTTGGTCTCCAAGGATGAAACCAAACTCAACACTATAAACACACTGCTCACTGCCTCACAAATGGAGTTGGACAACAGTGACCCGGCCTTTTCGACCCCTGGCTGGGTCACTTCCATCTTTGAGGAAACCCTTAGGTCTATTGGGAATGTGTTTTCTAAAGAGGAGCATCTGGTCAAGAATAAGGTAACTAGGAACCCTAGGGGGAAACATGACTGGTATACATCTGCCTGTAGACATGCAAAATCACTCTTGATTAAGGCCATCAAAGCAAAAATCAAGGAGTGATTCAGGGAGCTAGGACATTATACAAGAAAACCCTCGCAAGCGCTAGAAAGGAGTGGGAGCTTGAATATTGGTGTTCCTTAAAAGAGGCCAGCTTGGGGAAAGATTCAAGGCGTTTTTGGGATACAATTAGAGCTAAAACTAGACCCGACAGCGATCTCATCACATGTAATATCACAAGTCAAGTATGGGTCGATCATTTTACTAAATTGTATGCTAGTCAAACTGGGGATATTCTTAAAACTTCCCCCATAGCCACTTCTAATGATGATCTGGTGCGGGAGGTGGCGTTAGTAACTCCCGACCTCCCACTAAGAAGTGCAGACCACGAAATCGACACGTTAGGCACAATCACGACACTCAATGACTGGGAGGTAGATTTGGCAGATTCTACTTTTTCGATCAACGAAGTCGAGTATGCAATTAGTAACATTAGGCCCCAAAAAGCAGCCGGCTTAGATGGCATCCCCGGGGACCTGCTACGTTCGGATATTCCGAATTGGGGCAAATTCATTTGTTGTTTGATCAATGCCATTAGTAGGGGAGCTCCTATTCCGGCATCGTGGAAAGGGGCGGAGGTCGTCCCTATTTTTAAAAAGGGGGCCAGGGACGACCCGTCTAACTACAGACCTATAAGCCTGCTGGATATAACCCAAAAGGTAGTCGGGAAGGTGCTGCTGGTCAGATTATCACAATGGATCGACGAAAACAACATCCTTTCCGACTACCAGGCAGGCTTTAGAACAGGCACTGGTACCATTGAACAGACATTTAGATTGTTACTAGTGTATTGGAAGGTGGTGGTCCTAGGCAAGGGCAGTCTTTATCTCGCATTTATCGATTTAAAGACTGCCTTTGATTTGGTACCCAGGGAGACCCTCTGGAGAGTCCTTGTTGACATGGGGGTACCCCACTACTTACTCTTGTTAATTGCAAGGTTGCATGAAAACAACTTTGCCCAGATTAGATGGGGCAGGGATGGAGAGAGAACTAGTAGAATCCCGGTAGAGAGAGGGGTCCGCCAGGGATGTGTTCTAGCCCCCACCCTTTTTTCCTTATATGTGAACGGTGTGGTTGAGCATCTGCTGAAAGATCCTTCAGATGAACCATCCCTGGCAGGGGAACGTATCCCTACCCTCCTCTTCGCGGACGACACCCTTTTACTCTCCAAATCCCCTATGGGCCTCCAAAAATTATTAAATAACTTCCAACTCTTTTGCGCTAAACGGGGCCTGGTAATCAACACTGACAAAACAAAATATCTTGTGATGAACCCCCCCAAAAAACTTGTGCGCCCTTTGAAATTAAATGCCGTACCTTTGGGGAGGGTGGATGTGTTTGATTACCTAGGGATCCGCTTATCTCATAATATGCAATGGGCCCCCCACTTATGCAAGATGTTGCTAGCCCATAAGAGGGTAACAGGGGCCCTACTGAAGGAACAGCGCTCCTGTGCTATTAGACCTATAGCCCCTGTTGTGGAAATCTATGCAGCAAGGGGAGTCAGCTCTGCTCTCTACGGGGCTGAGCTGTGGGGTTCATGCAATACTAGCGAGTTGTCAAGAGCTGAGAGAAAGTTTTGTAGGGCCATCATGTCACTCCCTCAAGGTACTCCCACGACCCCACTGATGCTTGATCTAGGATGTCGTCCTATTGGTGACCTGGCGAAACTTCGCCCTCTACTGCTATGGGCCCGACTATGGCGAGTCCCGGAACTAGCTAAATATGCCAAAGGCCTCTCCGAAGTTATGTCACTCCCCGGATGGCACAAGATAAAGTGGCTGAGTGACATGAAAATCCTCTTGTGCAATCTGGGGCTAAGCGCAGCATGGGAAAATAGGTCTTCCCCCCCGAAAGCTACGCTTAAGTCTCTATATTGGAATTGGATTGCGACCCAACGAAACACGAACTGTACATTGGGTAGACTCACGGAGGACTTTCTGGAATTCAAGGATCAGCCGATCCGGGAACTGTATCTTGACATTATTGAGAGACCTTTTGATAGATCTCTTTACTTTAAATTTAGGACCGGGACTCTCCCACTTTATGTTTTTACTTCCCGGTGGAAACCCCCTGCCCAGACCACTGAATTTTGTCCTTTTTGTATATCTAGACAAGAGTCTGTGGCCCATTTTCTATTTGAATGCCCGCAGTATGTATACCCAAGAAGAAGATGGCTTAAGCAATTGTGCCGTTCCTTAGGTACTAGGCACTACATTGAGGCGTTACGTATTTTAATGTCTGACTCCCGCCCTCTGTATGCTTGCGCCCTATCAAAATTTCTATCTTTGGCATGGCGCATCAGAAGCAAAAGGCTTAAAGAAATTGTTTAATCCGTTCTTAACATCTATTTATGATATGTCTTTCTTTTATTGAAAAACTTGGATTTTAACCTAAATGAATTTAAACTCTTTTTTTTAATTGTAAAGCTTTTATGATATGTTTTTATCGAAATAAAGCCTTTGACTTGACTTGACTTGATTTAGTACTCAGTTTATTTATGCCACTGCCGGACCTATGTATTTTACAATAACATTGAATCTTTTTACTCAAAGCATGGTTTGAACATTCCGAAGATAATTACGAATGCATTTTATAACTCTGTGACTCCAACCCTCCCCTGCAACACTCGCAAAGATTGCACACAAGGGGAAGGACCCTTCAGTATTGAATTGATTTATTGGCTTTAAATCAGCACCTTATTGATTTTATCTGTTTTTAAGACCGTTTGTAAAAAGCATCGTTGTTTGTTTTAGTAGATACAATATATCAAAACTATAAATCTAAAGGTGGAAGGTGCACTTATTGAGATTGAACACATTAAATCAAGTAGTCCAAAGAATGTAATATTTCTTTCTTTTTATTCTGATGGTTTCAACACGAACAGTGCACAGCCAACGCGTTTCGTTCCATGCAGGAACTTCGTCAGGGCTGTCACTTGCGACTGTTCAGTTACTGTGAGTTGCGTGGTGAATGTTTCTTGTGCTGTATGCATAGGCTGTGAAGTTGGCTGTGGTGCTTTCTACATTGCCGGGTTATCTTAGTGATTTCTTCAAACACTTCCAACGGGGAGAGGCTGCCATGGTTTCTGCATTCTTTCGATGCCAGAGACGGGCTGCGTTGGATGTTGACAGCAGCAGAGCTCTAGAGTAAAAGAATTGTGTTTACGAAACGTGAACCTACCCACCATCTTGAGGCTGCTTAATGGTGTACAGCCTCTCCCCGTCGGAAGTGTTTGAAGAAATCACTAAGATAACCCGGCAATGTAGAAAGCACCACAGCCAACTTCACTCTCACAGAGACGTCTCCTATTGAAATACAACAAGAAATTTGATTTCAGCCCCCATCAACAGCTATGCTACGAGGTAGTCCATCCACAGGATTAATCCACAGCGAGTGTGCGATATAACCAATATGCCCCCCGCCCCATCCCCCAGCAACCCCCCCAACATACCCCCCCACCCTAATCACCCACCCATCGCCAGTATCTATCATAATTACATGCGTATCAAAGCCTCCCCTGCCACTTGTCGGATCCGCCTCCCACATACCACAGCAGAAATTGCCTCACGACCATAGGGGGAAGCCTGTTAATGGGTTCTCAAGGGGCCGGGGTCTCATCATCCTCCACCGGATCCCCCCCGTCCCTCACAGCCGAGCGCTTTAACAATTCCAGGAGTGCCAACCATGCCCGGGCCCATTCTTGCGATCTCTCATTTCCACTTCGTCTAGCCAGACATAATCTATAAGTCCCCTCACTTCCCGCCCATTTCTCCATTTCCCTAGTCCAACGCAAGAAACTAGGTCCCTGCCTCGCCTTCCAATGGGAAGTAATCTCCCGCTTGGCCAGGACCAGTCCCAGGTCAATAAACCTACTGGTGACCTTAGTCTTTGCAGTGTGCGGAAACCCATGCAGTAAGCAGACCCCCGGGCCCACCTCCAAATCCCTCTCTGTCACCGTCAGGAGTACCGTCGCCACTTCCTGCCAAAATCCTGACACCTGTGAACAGTCCCAGAACATGTGAAGAAAAGTCGCCCCAACATGGCCACATCGGGGGCAAGCATCCGGTCCCCCAAAGTACTCAGCTATTTTGCTAGGTGTAAGATATGCCCTATGGAAAACATAAAACTGGAAACGTGCATTTCGTGTACACTTCCAAGGGCGGTCCGTGATTTCTTCCCAGTTTTTGTCCGCAATAGGCGCACCCAGGTCCGCCTCCCACTTGACGCGCAGCGCAGCCAGGGGATGCCGCATATCCCCAGTAATCCGCCTGTAGAGACAAGTCACCGCCTTAAAGGTACCCGCCGCCATCACTACATACTGACAGGCAAGAGAGGTGTCCTGCTCCACCAGCCCCTTCAGCCAGTGCTTCCTGATAGCCGCAGTCAAGGCTGCATGTAAGAGGAAGTCCCCCTGCGGGAGATCATGCCGCTCCCTAAAGTCGTCAAAGGGGAGTAGATTACCATCCTCATATAGGTCACCCAGTGTCATAACTCCTGCCTCCTCCCAGGCCAGCAACCGGCTCCAGTCTCCCCCGTGGGGTAACGCCTCACACATTCGTAAAGGGATCTCAGGCACGTAGGGAATTACAACACGCGCCCTCCTATCCAACCGCGCCCAGCACTGCCGTACCGCCCTCAAGTCCGAGGGTAGTGAGGCATCTCTCACCGGTACACGGAGCAGCACACAAGATAATTGAGACCAGCTCAAGTCCGTCCCCCTTTGTTCTTCTGGGCGCCTGATGTGACCCGCCACCCATTTTGTGAACCACTGGAGCTGCGCAGCGTGGTAATAGGACTCCAGGTCCGGCAACGCAAGGCCTCCCTCACCCCTGGGTCGCTGCAGAGTAAGTAGCTCTACCCTCCGCCTCCCCGCACCCCAGATGAACCCTGTAATCAAAGTGTTCAACTGTGCAAAGAGCTTTCCCAGGATCCAGACTGGAAGAGTCCCAAAGTAATAAAGAAATCTGGGCAAAATGACCATTTTCACCAAGGCGACCCTGCCGGCCACCGACAATGGGAGAGTCCCCCAGAACTCAAAACAGGCTTTCGCCCCTCGTACTGCTCTCCCCACGTTGCCCTCTAACAAATCAGCGGGAGCGTGATAAATCCTGGCTTTGCTTCTTAATTAATATATCAAAATTAGCTTGGTATGTATTCATTGTAACGAAGTAAGTGAGATTTTATTTGAATTTTTGTAACAATTTTTATTAATTGACAAACTCACTCATTCATTTATTCATTCGACTCGCTATTAGGGGTTCTGTTTGCGATTGGCCCATCCAAGTTGTGCTGCCGTCATTGTTGGTACCACGTTGGAGGAAGTATTTCTTCAGTTTTAATTTCCTAATGCTTTTAAAAATGTCCATTCTTGTGGTCGCATAGTTGAATATACAGACAGGACAGTACGATAGACCCAATGTTAATAGCTGTTCTTCTGCTTTGCTTAACACCACATCAGTTAGATTGATCACAATTGGGTTACTGATGGGGTCATCAGTCATTACCGTCTCCAATTCCTTTTTGTCTGTCGTAACTGTTTTTTGGGTTCTTCGTTGTTTTGCCTTTCGCCTCTCCCGGCGTTTGCTGGATCTATTTTTGGTTGCCTGGTCATTTGATTTCTGGTTCATAGCGTATTCCTCCTCTCGTATACTAAAAGATCAACTTCTTCTGCTAATGAGAGTTTGACTGGAATTGTTTTCATAGCTCGAGTGCGCTCTTCACTCTCTGTTTCGCTTTCCGGCGAGCTGAGGTCGGAGTTGGACACTGGTGCCTTCTCCGCTGTGTGATGTTGTTCATGCCTCTCCATATTTGGTGACTTTGAGGGCGTCATATTTTTTGGCAAACGTGAAGATACGTCCTGTCTCAAAATCTATGCGATCAAGATGAAATTTAAATGTTTTTCGTTCCCAAATTTTATCCTCCTCCTTCTTTAATCTTTTATTCATGTCCTCTCTGAGTTTGGCAATTTCTTCAGTGCCTCCCATTGTTGCTAATTCAGCATTCAATGTTTCTATTTGTTCCTGCAGTTTAGCCCGATCGTTTTCAGCATATTTTACTAGTATCACGATTAGTCGCCTGGAGGAATCAAGGTTTGTTTCCACCCATTCTCGCATCATATCGTGATCGAGGTTCTCATAGCTGGGGGCTGTTAGGATGCGCAATCCACGGGTCACCCTCCCAACATCTAGATAGCACTGGAGGGACTTGGCCTCCCACCATTTGCTCTGCTCTGATTTAATCAGTTTCTGCAGGGATGTCATTTTCTCTTTGAGACTGATGTTGCGTGTCATTGCAGGTGCATTGTGGGATACTGAGTTCTGCTTAGGAGCCTTTTCATCGTTAAACATTTCAGCAGCCGCTGCTTCTCTTTCCTTAAACGTGTCTGCTGACATGGCGTCAATTGGTACGATTCGAAAAAAATATATTAAAATACAAACGAGAGCAGTTCTATTAAACTGTAATGTTTCTCTCTCAATGTGGATACTGCACACCTCCGAACCCGGTGTGCCTTTCACTTTAATGGCGTCCCCCGCAGTAAAGCACTCCCGGTAGGTGCCCTCCGTATCCTAAGACGCGTGTTCGCCTACCTGGTGCCTGCTGAGCGGATTCCATGCCTTTGTCTTTGGCGCTCGGGGGGCTGCAGCCGATAATCCTCCCGGATTGTGATGCAGAGCTTGTTTCCAAGCAACGGCTCCTTTGATGGCGGTAAAGCCTGATTCTCAGAGGGGGTCCGTGTATAGCCGGAGGAGTCAGCAACCGGCTAACATCATCCTTGAAACTCCAACCTTCCCCCAAAGTCATAGGAACAGGACCAGGAACAGGAGCACGGACCACAGGGTAAGTGCAGATTTTTTAGTTTATTTCATCAAGAAATTCACCATCAGCATGACGCGTTTCGACCCTGGAGGGCCTTGATCACATGACATGAAACACAGTACATGGTTGTTTTTTAAATAACATAGTGCAAGATTTCCTGTTTTCTCTCTCTTTTTTTTTTTTTTCTTCTCATTATATTTTTTTAAATTCTAAAATCTATGGTCCAGTAGAAGGCTGGGAGCCGAAACACGTAGGCCGTCCTCTACCGTTTGTGATTGCACTATGGTTTGAATAAAGCACTGTTCTTGGATTACCTGCCGGTTGTGGTGCTGTGATCCTTCACCGAGTTCCAGGAGTGGAATGGAGGTTTGGAGGAAAATCGAATATATATATATATATATATATAAATTTATATATATATATATATGTGTGTTTTATTATATATATATTTATGCACAATTGACTTTTTAACCTTTTAACCATCCTAATTATGAATTGTTGTTATTTAAATATATTTATTCAGGATATTTATTCATATGACTGAATTTTAGAATATGTTGGGCTCTAACACAATAAGAGACATTTTTGAACAGATATACACACACAGATTGTGTTAAAATATATGTATATGTTCATTTATCGTCATTTTTTATATATTTATATATTTCATGATTTTTTGTCTCTTAAACTTTTGAGAAGCCATAAGTAGCACCAGTGACAATTATTTAACCTCATACCATCAGGATCAACATGAGTGTTATTTTTCTGCATTTTATTCAATTTTATCATATTTTTATTTGGGATTACCAATAAATTGGGCCCAAATTTTCTGAACCGATATCACTAGTATTTAAGGGTGAGCATTACAGGATTCAGCCAGAGATTTCATGTGAAGGTTCAAATAACAATAGCTCGATATTACTAAAATTGAAAGGTGAGCATAACAGGATTTATCCTGAAATTTCAAGTGAAGGTTCAAATAATAATGAGCTACCATACACCTATGCTGATTAACCATCAAGCGGAAATGAAATTTATAAAGGAAACCTTTGTTGGAGTACTGCCCAATCAGATGACATGATGTATAAAATGTAAAAAAATGTTTTTCCTTTAAATACCGTATGCCATTGGATAAACTGCGTCATGTGATCAAGTCCCCCAGGAGGGATGAAACGCGTAATGGCTGCCTTGTTTGTTTGAGTCTTGAATAAACGAACAGATATTTGAAAAGAATCTTGTGGTCCGTGCTCCCTTCTGCTCAGCTGGTTGGATACGAGAGAGGAGAGTGCTTTGCCGATATATATATATATATATATATATATATATATATATATATATATATATATATATATATATATATATATATATATATATATATATATATATATATATATATATATATATATATATATATATATATATATATATATATATATATATATATGACACATGCTCAGGTACGATTCTGGAAAGCTTTATTTTCACCATCAGGGCACATCATGCTTGGTTGAAAGTTCGCCATTGCTGTAACACCTGGCAGACGCGTTTCGGCTTGGTTGCCTTCCTCAATGCCAGCTTAGTGTGACAGAGAAGCGCGCACAGGGATTTAAAAGTTCACACATCAACTCCCATTGGAGGATACTCGTGGTTATAGAAAGAGGACTGCGGGTTTAAGATAGTACTCACTCCGCCTGTTGTGCTTTGTCCCCTTTACAGCACGATAGATTAAAATCCCTGTATGCAGCAGGATGTTGGCCAAATCTTGCTGCTGGTGAAGAAAATATATAGTCCGAATCCGGGGACACAGTTCAGTGACCGCATACCCTGCATATGATAATGCTCTGACTCCGTCAGCTGTCAGGCTACATTCTCCCACTGCAGCATGAAGACGGTGATTTGGCTTTCTTCCAATCGTCCTTTCAGCTGACCATCTGCTGCTCTTTCCCCAGTGTACCAACACTAGTGCCGCTGCTGGGGGGGCGCCGCGATGCGTACCTCATACGCTCACACCAAAAATTTGTCGGCAGTCGCGGAGCACCAGACCAAGAGGCGTGCCAGTTTCAAGCGCCGACCGCTTGACAACATACTCCACCAATCCCGCTTCTATGAAAAACGGGCTGACACATGCTCAGGTACGATTCTGGAAAGCTTTATTTTCACCATCAGGGCACATCATGCTTGGTTAAAAGTTCGCCATTGCTGTAACACCTGGCAGACGCGTTTCGGCTTGGTTGCCTTCCTCAATGCCAGCTTAGTGTGACAGAGAAGCGCGCACAGGGATTTAAAAGCTCAAAAGTTCACACATCAACTCCCATTGGAGGATATATATATATAATCGATTTTTATATTTGGTGTCTTTTTAATGTTTCAATTTTTCTTTATGATGCACTAATAGGTGCGATTCCTTTTTCAATAATATTATAAAGTGATTTTGGACTGATTTTTCAGTTCTGTTTAGCTGTTATGTATACAATATACATGGCTGTGTGCATATGTGTTGCACATATTTGGTCCTCCAGATTAAAAAAAAAAAAAACAGGAAGGGGTTTTAATGTGAGATGTAGTTGCTTTTCTTTTCTCGTTTTGCCTTGGCGCCTCGAGTGTGTCTACAACTCAAAGTCATGTTCAGACTGTCGGACCATGGCACTGCAGGCCATGCGGGGCAAGCTTTGTAAATCCTTGCAGTCTGGCAGTAGATTCTGGCCAACGAAATTACGTGAGTTGTCAGGCCACTTGGGGTCTCCAGTTTTTGCGTCGTTGTTCATTCATCTTGATATAATGGGAATGAGTTCTGAGAGGCCTACTGTTTTGGATTTTATCAGGACAGTTCTTTTTCAGTACTGGGTTTATATACCCATGATCACTGTCTCAAATAATGTTGGGACTCAACAGAACCATTTGGTCTTGCCATATAGGTTTTGGTTAGATGTTGCCAGACCATCCATTTCCAATGGTGAGTGATCGGTAGAATGGGGGGGGGTGTTTTCTCTTTTACACTGGATTAAACACCAGTGAGCAGTGTTGAGTCCATCGGTTCTTTCTTTGAAACTCTTTGAATTAGCATTGTCACTATGTCATGTAATGGTGTGCTTTAACAAACATCTTAGTGTTGTTTTTATAGGTTTTGTTTTCCTATTACCATGCCATAAATTACCATTGATGAATGGTCTGTAGAGTGTAATGTATTTTAGCCTTGCATGCTTGTTATTCACAAGGGTGCAGGGTTTCACGTAGCCATGTGCTTAGTTGATTCTTTTGGGGGTTCCTTTAAAATCCATGTCTGGTATTAACAAATCATTTTATATTTATTCTTTGTTAATGTTTTCAAGATTTTTGATACGTTGTTTTTACATCTAGTTTAATAGTGGCTCTGTGTTCTGACGTGGAAGGTTTCGCAGAAGAAACTAATGTCTGCGCGCCAGAGGGGACTTATATGGCACCGCTGACGTCACATCCGGAGACGACGTCATTGCGGAGCTGTACGGCGCTGTCCCCCGGCACACATAGATACTGCTGAAAAATTTCCGGATCCAGTCTGACGCCTGGGGAGAATTCACAAGTTAAGGAATCTGCAGCTAGGCAGTGTGTCTCTACCGTATATATCTGAAAGAAACACGTTAGTTAGATTCCTCACCTTAGAATATCCCCAGGCGTCAGACTGGATCCGGAAGATTTTTCGTCAGCAATACCCCTTGCGCGTCGCTAGGCGTCGTCTGCGGCTCCGCGTCCGTCGTCGGCGCCGTGCGCCGGGATGACGTCGTCGGAGCACTTAGACGCCGCCCTCGCGCGCTGACGTCAGTTCTTCTTTTTTCCGCGCCAGTAAGCGCAGATCCGGGAGAGCTACCCCTTTTAGTCTTTTTTGACTAAATCTTTTTGATCATTTTTGATCCTTGTCTGTCGACATCTGGTGCCGGTAGGATGCCTGGGTTCAAGGCTTGCGAAGATTGTCATCGACTGATGTCGGTGACCGATCACCACCGCCGGTGCCTCTACTGCTTAGGCCTCGACCACGACGCGGAGTCGTGCAACGACTGTCAGGCCCTGACTTCGAAGGCTAGGCGGGAGCGGTCCCGCAAGCTTCTCGAGCTTCGCCACTCGGCTCCGCGTCGTGCGCGATCCCGGTCCAGGAGGAGGTCCAAGGATCGCTCGCGGAGCCCTAGCCGACGCCACCATCGATCGTCGGGCTCCAAGTCGTCGGGTAAGTCCAAACACTCTAAGAAGTCCAAGCGGCGACATCGCTCTTCGGACTCCCCTCGCCGGTCGCGCGACTCGGCCGAGGGTCCAAGTGGTTCCACCCCCGCGGCTCCGGCGGAGCCGCAGGTGCCGCGTCCGCCCCCATACCTTCCGGTCCCTGGGGCTGACGCGGCGCCGGCGGAGATCAGTGCCTTCCTCTCGGCCATGAGGAGCCTGGCCCCGCCGTCGACGCCCGCTGGCGCGCCTTCGGGCCCCGCGGACTCGACTGGGCGACCTCGCGTGCCGGCGGCTCCGGCCCCGGCGCCGTCGACGACTCCGGTCTCGACGCCGCAGGTCCCCGCGGGGCCCATGCCTGGGCCCCAGTCGACGCCGGTTGACCTTGTCACTCCTCCACCGGCGCCGACGCCTGAACCACCGACGCCGTCACCGGCGCCGCCGACGCCTGTGACGCCGACGCCCCAGTTTAGCCCTCATCCGGACCCGACGCCGGCACGGCGTCCGCCGACGCCGCATCCGACGCCGCTAGAGTCCTACCATCTCTACAGTCCGGTTCCGATCATTCCTCCTGTTTATCAGGAATCGGAAGAAGGGGGCGACTGGGAGGGGTTCGAGGACCCTCTGGCTGTTCAGTCACAGCTTTCTCAGGACTGGGCAGATGAACTGGGGGAGGCCAGCGGGCTGGACACCTCGCCAGACGCTGGATTCACTTCTCCTCCGACCGTGGCTTCGGAGGAGGGTGCAGCATTTTCTGTGGTGCTGCGCAAGGCGGCTGAGGCCCTTGGGCTCGAGTTGCCTGCCGTGGCTGTGAGGACCAACATCCTCACTGAGGTGCTTCAAACCTCAGCAAGCTCCACTGAGCCTCTGCTGCCGTTCAACGAGGCCCTCACTGACGTTCTGCAGGGCACCTGGTCCAAGCCCTCCACAGTTCCTCCTGTGGATAGGAACGTTGCCAGGCGCCACCGCCCTGCTCCGGGCGACCCCAGTTTCCTGTCCCAACACCCCACCCCCGAGAGTCTGGTTATCCAGGCCTCTACTTCCCAATCCTCCTTCCCGACCGCTCCGCCGGACCGGGATTCCAAGAGACTCGAGCAGTTTGGCAAGAAACTGTTCTCGTCCCTTAGTTTGGGCCTGCGGTCCTTAAATACCGCCTGTCTCTTGGACCGTTATTCCCATTCCCTGTGGGATACGGTGGAGGACGTGCTGCCCCTGTGTCCGGAGGAGGTCCGGACGCGTCTTACCCAGGCTTTGGCCGATGGGAGGGATGCAGCACGGCACGCCATAAGATGTGGGCTTGACACCACGGACTCGCTAGGTCGGGCGATTTCCACCACGGTGGCGCTCCGCCGCCACGCCTGGATGCGGTCCACGTCATTTTCCGGGGATGTCCAGAACACCCTCATGGACATGCCCTTTGATGGCACTCGCCTGTTTGGTGAGAAGGCGGACAGTGCGCTGAACCGCTTTAAGGACTCCCGGGCTACGGCCAAGTCCTTGGGCCTCTCGGCTCCGCGGGCGCACACCTCCGCTTTTCGCCCCTTTCGTGGCCAAGGAAGGGGCGCCTCCTCACGTCCGCAAAGCCACCAGCCGCAGAACCAACCTGCGCGCGGTCGCGGACGTGGCTTCCGCCGTGGCGGAAATGGAGGCCGACGTGGTCAGCCCACATCCACCCCGGCAGCATCCGCCTCAAAGCCTTCCTAGTCCGAGCTTTCAGGCCCATACCACGCCAGTGGGCGGCAGAGTTCGCCATCACCTGCTCCACTGGCGGTCCATAACATCGGACAGGTGGGTGCTGCAAATCGTCCGAAGGGGCTACTCCCTCCCCTTCGAGACGACCCCTCCAGCCATGCCACCGCAGCACCACCGTATCTCGGGGGATCATTTGGATCTTCTCCGCGAGGAAGTTTCGGCTCTCTTGGCCAAGGGGGCCGTCGAGCGCGTTCCGAGTCCAGAAGTAGGTCGTGGTTGTTATTCCCACTACTTTCTGGTTCCCAAGAAGGGCAAGGGGGGCCTGCGCCCTATCTTGGACCTCCGGAACGTCAATGCCTTCCTCCGAAAGGAAAGGTTCAAGATGCTAACGTTGGCTCAGGTTTTAGCTGCCCTAGACCCTGGAGACTGGATGGTAGCGTTGGACTTGCAGGACGCATATTTCCATATCCCCGTCCTGCCGGCCCACCGGCGTTACCTGCGGTTCACGGTGGGCCAAGAGCACTTTCAGTTTACCGTGCTCCCCTTCGGCCTCACCAGTGCCCCTCGGGTGTTCACGAAAGTGATGGCGGTGGTCGCAGCTCATCTGCGCAGATCAGGGGTCCCAGTCTTCCCCTATCTCGACGACTGGTTGTTGAAGGCGGGCTCGCCCCAGGCAGTCGTCTCCCACCTCCAGACTACGGCGGATCTCCTGCATTTGCTGGGGTTTTCCATCAACGTGCCGAAGTCACACTTGAGTCCCTCTCAGAAGCTCCTCTTCATCGGAGCGGTTCTCGATTCGGCGCAGTTCCGGGTCCATCCACCGGCACAGCGGGTCCGGGATATACAGGCCCTGATTCCCATCTTTCGGCCTCTATCCCGGGTTTCGGTCAGGCTAGTGTTGCGGCTTCTGGGGCTGATGGCCTCCTGCATCCTACTAGTGCATCACGCCAGGCGGCGCATGCGGGCTCTGCAGTGGGACCTGAAGTTTCAGTGGGCCCAGCATCACGGCAACCTGTCCGACCATGTCTTGATCTCGGAGGGTACTGCACAGCAGTTGCAGTGGTGGCTCACGGACCGCGAGTGGGTCAAGGGCAAGAGCCTCTCCCTTCCCCAACCGGAGCATGTCGTAGTGACGGATGCGTCCCTCCTGGGATGGGGTGGCCATATGGGAGAGGCGGAGATCAGAGGCCTCTGGTCTCCGGCGGAGTCTCGTCTCCACATCAACCTGTTGGAGTTGAGAGCGATCCGGCTTGCACTGAAAGCCTTCCTTCCCTCTGTCAGGGGAAGTGTCGTGCAGGTGTTCACGGACAACACCACCGCCATGTGGTACTGCAACAAACAGGGCGGGGTGGGGTCGTGGACCCTTTGTCAGGAGGCTCTGCGCCTCTGGACATGGCTGGAACACCAGGGCGTCACCCTGGTGGTTCAACATCTGGCGGGCTCTCTGAACGCCAGAGCAGACGAACTCAGCCGCCGGTGCATGATGGATCACGAATGGCGTCTGAACTCCGAAGTGGTGCAAGGCCTCTTTCAGCAGTGGGGAGAGCCTTGGTTAGATCTATTCGCCACCGAAGAGAACGCGCAATGTCAGCAGTTCTGCGCGTTGGAATTTCCAAGGCGGCACTCGCTCGGCGACGCTTTTCGTCACGAGTGGAGTTGCGGTCTGTTGTACGCCTTTCCGCCTATACCACTTCTGCCCAGAGTGCTGAAGAAGATCAGGCGCGACCGGGCCCAAGTCATCTTGGTGGCTCCGGATTGGGCACGAAGATACTGGTATCCCGAGCTACTCAGTCTGTTGACCGATCCCCCGATACGTCTGCCCCTTCGGGAGGATCTTCTGTCGCAGCAGCAGGGGACGGTCCTCCACCCGAACCTGTCCAGCCTCCACCTCCATGCGTGGAGATTGAGCGGCGGCAGTTGATGCCATTTGACTTGCCTCCTGAAGTCTGTGATATCATTCTGGCAGCCAGGCGTCCCTCCACAAAGTCGGTATACGCCTGCCGGTGGAACAAATTTGTGGCATGGTGCACAGCAAAGGCTGTGGATCCCCTTTCCGCCCCTCTTTCTGAGGTTCTCCTCTTCCTTCTTTCTCTGGCCCGGCAGGGCTCTGCCCTGGGCACCCTGAAAGGTTATCTTGCTGCCATCTCCGCCTTCTTGCGGCTTCCTGATCAGCCTTCTCTTTTCAAGTCCCCTGTGGTTACACGCTTTCTCAAAGGCATTACACACACGTTCCCTCCTGTCCCTTTTGTAATGCCTCAGTGGGACTTGAATCTGGTTTTGACATTCCTGATGTGCGCTCCCTTCGAGCCTCTTCACAATTGCCCTCTTCGTCTTCTAACTCTAAAGACTGCTTTTCTGGTAGCCATCACCTCGGCTAGACGGGTGAGTGAGCTCCAGGCTTTATCTTCAAAGCCTCCTTTTCTATCTGTTCATCCGGACAAGGTTGTCCTTCGGCCTCGTCCCTCTTTTCTTCCTAAAGTGGTGACTCCATTTCACCTTGGGCAGTCTGTCACCTTGCCCACCTTCTTTCCGCCTCCGCATCCTTCCAAAGAGGAAGAGAGGCTCCACCGTCTGGACCCAAAACGTGCGCTCTCCTTTTATCTGGACCGCACAAAACAGTTCCGGGTGGACGACCAGCTTTTTGTTGGGTACGTGGGCGCTAAGAAGGGGAAAGCTGTGCACAAACGAACCATCTCTCGGTGGGTCGTTTTGTGTATAAAAATCTGCAATTCCTTGGCTAAAAAGGACCCTCCTGTTGAGCTGCGCGCCCATTCTACTCGGGCCACGGCGGCTACTACTGCCTTGGGACGGGGAGTCCCTTTGCAGGACATCTGTCAGGCGGCGACGTGGGCTTCGCTACACACGTTTGCCAGGCATTATTGCCTTGACAGCCAAGTCCGGAGGGATGGCTTCTTTGGCCGTTCTGTCCTCCAGGACTTTCTGGTGTGATCTTGGTTCGCAGACCCACCACCGGGGATGGTATTGCTTGGGTATCTATTCTAAGGTGAGGAATCTAACTAACGTGTTTCTTTCAGATGAACAAGTTACTAACCTTCGGTAACGATGTATCTGTAAGAAACATTAGTTAGTTAGATTCCTCACCGACCCTCCCATCCTCCCCGTTCTGCGAACTGACATCTAGGGTTAAGGTTGTCCTTTCAGGCCCCTAGATTTTATTTTTGGCACCAGTGTCGGTCTTTGCATGGCTCTGCGTTCCTGGCGCGGAAGGCTATGTACAAGAACTGACGTCAGCGCGCGAGGGCGGCGTCTAAGTGCTCCGACGACGTCATCCCGGCGCACGGCGCCGACGACGGACGCGGAGCCGCAGACGACGCCTAGCGACGCGCAAGGGGTATTGCTGACGAAAAATCTTCCGGATCCAGTCTGACGCCTGGGGATATTCTAAGGTGAGGAATCTAACTAACTAATGTTTCTTACAGATACATCGTTACCGAAAGTTAGTAACTTGTTCTACGTTACCAAAGGTAAGTATCTTTTAGTCCAAGGTCCATAGGCAATGCTGTATCAAACTCAAGCACACCTGTTCCTCGTGTGCTGACTCCAACTGTTACAACACCAGAGGGAGAACTGTTCCTTTTGGACTCTGGAGCTTATCCGCCGGAATGTTGATCAAAGACTCATCCAACTTGAACTCTTCCTTTGCCCCATTCTGATTCTGATACTCATCACTTGCCACATAGATTTTTTAACTTGGAGACACATGGCAATGTCAATGGCGAGGACAAATCATTAGGTTTACTACGAAAGAAATCTTGTTCTGGACATCCAAAAGGCCAGTGGCCTTGAACCTCTCTGGGTACTAGACACAGTTCACCACCTATTCCCTCTATGCAAGGATATGCCTCTTTTGCCATGGTAATTTGAAGAACACCATACGTTCTTGGCCTCCAATGTCCCTCACTGGAGGTTAAAACAAATGCACTTACTGAGATTCTGCAGCCAGGTCTGATCTCTTCAGACCCACTCCATTTATTTAATGAAGTCCATCTTGAGCACCTGGGCAAAGCCAGGGCCTTGCTCCCTTGTCAATAGACAAATATCCCTATGGCACAGGCCGCCTCCAAGTGACCCACCTTTCCTCCTGCAGCACCAGAGAGCTATGTGGATCAGGCTTCCACCAGTCGACTGAACCAGAGTATGTTTCCGACCACTCTACTGGAGAGTGGAAATATATGGAGGCACTTGGGAAACAGATGTTCTCCTCTGCCAGGCTTGCCCTTAGATTTGCCAGTTTGAGTTGCCTCCTGAGGGTGTTAATTGCACGTGTTATGGGACATGGTTACCAATATTTTGCCTGCTGTCCCAGACAACCTTTGTGCCCACATCCAACAAACAATTCAGGATGGCCAAGATGCTACACAGTATGTGATCATGTCAGATTTGGACACTCCTAACTGCATGGATAGGGACGTTGGTACTAGCGTGGTGCTTTGGCCCCACACATGGACAAGATCCACTTGCTTCTCCAGTGGACAAGCCATTTGATGGCACCCGTTTTGTTGGAGACAAGGCAGGCTCTGCATTAGAGCATTTAAGAGAAAGCAAATCAACAGCTCGTTCTCTTCGCCTTCCACAATACCTATGGAAGTTTCCCAAGCAATATCCGCCCTTTTGAGGTTTTGAAAGAGGGACACAACAAGGCCACAACAAACTTTGCAACTCTGAGTTTGGAAATTAAGCGGTTACTGGTAACTTCTTTTGACCTTCCTCCAGAGGTCAGGCAAGAAAGCAGCATTGATCTTTGCCTACTCATAGTCAGTCAGCTGACGCAACGCGGGACCTGGAGTGTTGTCGATCTCAGGGACAGCTCAGAGTCTCCGTACCTTTCCCGGTGCCAGTGTCCCCTGCCCAGCTTCGAGCTTTCTATCAAGCGCTTCAAAGCATCTTTGAGCAGCTCGAATTCGCCGGCACGCCTTCGGGCCTCGTGAACTTGGCTGGGGGCCCTGGGCCCTTGATGCCGGCGGACCCGGCCCCAGAGGCTCCCCGAGGATCCAGGCCTGGATCCAGATAGACGCTGGTCGACCTCGCGGTACCTTTCCTGGCACCGATCCAGGCGATGACACCCCCGGCACGTTCATGCCCCGGACCAGCGCTGACCCCAGCCTCACCCCTGACTTAGACCCGCCGCCCGACTGACGTCGAAACCGTTACCGGAATGCACGTTTGTGCCTCTGTTAATCCCTGGTGTTCCTTTCAGGCCTGAATGGCAACTAGAGGAGGGCGAGGAGGACTGGGAGGGGTCTGTGGACCCTTTGGCTGACCAGCCGAACTGGCGAGAGGACCTGGGTGACGCAGTCTGGATACCTCCCCAGATCTTGGCATGCTCTCCCCAATACCGTGGCTACGGAGGAGGGAGCCTCATACGCAGTTGTGTTGTGTAGGGTGGCAGAGGCCTTGGGGCTGAAGCTTCCTACTGTGGCAGACAGGACTAACCTCCTGACAGAGGTGCTTTAACCGGCGGTGGTCTCTTTGAAGCCCCTTCTGCCTTTCAATTAAGCCCTCACCGACGTCCTTCTGGGCACTTGGTCCAAGCCCACCATAGGGACTCCTGTGGACAGGATGATTGCCCGACGCCACCACCGGGCCCCGGGCGACCCATTTTTCTTCTCCCAACACCCGACCCCCGAGAGCTTGGTGGTCCAAGCCTCGTACTCAAGGGCGCATTCCCTACTGCTCCCCCAGATAGGGAATCCAATAAGCTGGGCCACCTTGGGCAGAAGGTGTTTTCTTCCGCCAGCTTAGCGCTGCGGTCGGTGAATACCGCATGCCTCTTGGGCCGTTGTATCCATACGGTGTGGTATACGGTTGCGCAAGGGCTGCCACAGTGCTCGGAGTAGGCCCAGGCCGTTCTCACCCGCGCAGTGGCAGAGGGTAGGGACGCAGCTAAATTCACAATCAGATGTGGGCTGGATACTGCTGATTCACTGAGCAGAACGGTTTCCTTGTCAGTAGCCTTGAGGCGCTACGCCTGGTTGAGGACGTCTGTTTTTTCTGGGGATGTCCAATCCACCTTACTGGACATGCCCTTTGATGGCCGTCGCCTTTACAGTGACAAGGCAGACTTGGCGCTCGAGCGGTTCCAGGATTCTAGGGCTACGGCCAGATCCTTGGGCCTTGCGGCGAACTCTCGCCCCCGCACAGTCTTCTTTTCGTCCCTTTCGTGGCTACGGAACCACCTTCGTCCCAGTCTAGCCACCGGTTCACGCAAGCTTCCCAGCCTGTGCATGCCTGCGGACGTGGGACCCAGCGATGCGGGTCTGGGGGCCAGCGGGTGGGCCATTCCACCCATAACCCCCCTGCAGCAGCCTCCAAACCCTATTTGTCCGACCTTTCAGGGCCAGCAGAGGCCACTGGGAGGCAGAATTCGCCATCACCTCCTGTACTGGCAAAACATCACGTCGGACAGGTGGGTTTTGCAGAAAGTCCGAAGAGGCTACTCCCTCCCCTTCAAGACTACCCCTCCATCCATCCCACCTTCCTTCCATTTCATGTCGGAGGATCACTTGGCCCTTCTCTGCCAGGAAGTCGCAGCTCTCTTGGCCAAGTGAGCTATTGAAGGGATCTCTGTGCCAGAATTAGGTCATGGTTGCTACTCCCACTACTTTCTGGTACCCAATGAGGACGAATTCCTGCGTCCTATATTAGACCTCAGGGCCCTAAACCGCTTTCCCCAGTGAAGTTCAAAATGCTCACGTTGGCTTAGGTCCTGTCTGCACTCAACCCCAGAGACTGGATGGTAGCATTGGACTTGCAGGACGCATATTTCCATATCCCTGTCCTGCCAGCCCACAGGCATTACCTACGGTTCATGGTAGGCCACGAGCAAAGTTTACCGTGCTCCCCTTTGGCCTTACTAGTGCCCCTCGGGTGTTCACGAAAGTGATGGCGATGGTCGCAGCTCATCTGCGCAGATCAGGGGTTCCAGTCTTCCCCTATCTAGACGACTGGCTGTTGAAGGCGTGCTCGCCACAGGCTGTCGTCTCCCACATTCAGAATACAGTGGACGTCCTGCACTCGGGGTTCACTACCAGCGTGCCGAATTCACACCTGACTCCCTCTCAGAAGCTCCTTTTCATTGGAGCAGTTCTGGATACAGCGAAGTTTCGGGCTTATCCTCCCGAGCAGCGAGTCCGGGATATTCGGGCTATGATACCGATGTTTCAGCCTATATCCTGGATACCGGTGCAATTGATTCTGAGGCTGCTGGGCCTCATGGTCTCCTGCATCCTGCTGGATCATGCCAGGTGGCATATGCGGGCTCTGCAGTGGGACCTGAAGTTCCAGTAGGAGCATCATCAGGGGAATCTTTCCGACGTCATTCAGATCTCGGAGGGGACTGCACATCAATTGCAGTTATGCCTCAAGAACCAGGATTGGGTCAGCGGCAGAACCCTCTCCAGAGTTTTCAGTAGTGACGGAAGCGTATCTCCTGGGATGGGGCGGTCACATGGGAGAGGTCCACTAAAACAGTATACGCCTGTAGATGGAACAAATTTATGGCATGGTGCACAGCAAAGGCTATGAATCCCCTCTCTGCCCCTCTTTCTGAGGTCCTCTTGTTCATCCTTTCTTTAGCCCAGCAGGGCTCTGCCTTGGGCACTCATAAAGGCTACTTCTCGGCCATATCTGCCTTTCTTCGCCTTCCTGATTAGCTTTCTGTTTTCAAGTCCCCTATTGTAAATAGATTGCCAAAGGGCATTACTCATCTCTTTCCTCCTTCTCCTTTTGTAATGCCCCAATGATACACTTCAATCTTGTCCTTACTTACCATGTGTGCAATCTTCGAGCCACTACATAACCGTCCTCTTAGACTTCTTACTGTGAAGACTGCCTTCCTGTTCGCCATCACCTCTGCTCGCAGGGTGAGTGAGCTTCAGGCTCTATTCTCAAAGCCTCCTTTTATTGCAGTCCATCTGGACAAAGTGGTCCTTCACACTAGGCCCTCTTTTCTACCCAAAGTGGTTACCTCTTTCCACGTTGGTCAGACCATTACTTTGCCCACCTTCTTCCCGCCTCCGCACCCTTCCAAAGAGGAGGAAAGATTCCACCGTCTGGACCCAAAATGTGCGCTGCCCTTTTACCTTGACCACACTAAAGATTTTCGGGTGGATGATCAACTCTTGGTTGGTTATGTGGGCACCAAGAAATGTCGGGCCGTACAAAAAAGCACAATTTCTCGATGGGTTGTCCTATGTATTAAAATCTGCTATTCATTGGCGAAAAAGGAACCTCCAGTGGGACTGCGCGCCCACTCTACCAGGGTGACAGCAGCCTCTACTGCTTTGGGACGTGGAGTTCCGCTCATTGACATCTGCCATGCAGCCACATGGGCATCCTTGCACAATTTTCACCCAACATTATTGTTTGGATAGCCAAGTCTGGAGAGACGATTTTGTTGGCCGTTCTGTTCTCCAGAAGTTTTTGGTGTGAACTTAGTTCGCAGACCCACCTCCAGGGTTGGCATTGCTGGGCTATCTATTCTAAGGTAAGGAATCTATAACTAATGGTCTCTTTCAGATGAACAAGTTACTTACCTTTGGTAACGATGTATTTGTAAGAGACATATATTAGTTATAGATTCCTTACCGCCAAACTCATCCTCTCCGTTTTGCGAACTGACTTCTAGGGATAGGGACTCCCTTCCAGGGCCCAAGTTATGTGCACCAGTGGTCAGTGTCTTACATGGCTCTGCGCTTCTGGCGTGGAACGTCATTTCAGAACTGAGGTCAGCGCGCAGGGGTGGCGTCTAAGTAAACATTGCAACGTCATCCCGGCAACTACGACGGAAGCGCAACCTACAGACGCGCACGGGTACTGCTAAGAGAAAAATTCTCCGGATCCAGTCTGACACGTGGGGTTAATTTTAAGTTAAGGAATTTATAACTAATATATGTCTCTTACAGATACATCGTTACCGAAGGTAAGTAAGTTGTTTGTTAATCAATGTACGGCATGTGAATCCAGAAAAGAGAAAAGCTGCAAAGTAAAATGTTTACTTTCTGGTAGGAGTAGTTTCGCGGCTTGAAGTATTTCCCCAATTCACATGCAATCCACTCACCTATTCCGAAGAAGGTGAATTTGCAAAGAAGCACAGGAAGGAAACAAGCAGAAGAAACAGACATATCAAAGTTGACAATGAAAGGGGAAATACAATTCTGAAGTTGGCAACTTGGAAGGGTTTCCGGGGTGTACGGCCGATGACATACATGGAGGGGCACTAAATGGTCAAAGGGTCAACAACGCCCTCACAAAAACAAACATTGACATAGGTCTCACTTTTGGAATCTTATTAGTGATTAGCGAGAGCTATTGGCTTTGTCCGTGTGTGTAAGCTATGTTGTAGATTAGTGTGACTGCAGTACAGCATGTTGCAAAGTTATAAGTTAATGTTATAAGCATTTTTGTTACCTTATATATAATTTAAAATATTTTATGTATAATTGAACGACCGTTTTAAAATAAACAATTAACAAAAAATGCCAAAACATATGCCTGCCGTGAAGACTAACCTCTTGGGATTTTTCCGTGGTATATGTGCTTGAGTCAGTGTTGGGGCACCTTGCTTTCCCTGTTTACACTGCATATGAGAAGGCTGGGGCACAAAAAAGCATAACTGCAAGGTACATTGGGCAATGTGTTTTAAACTCCACTGAGACCTGCTATGTTTGCTGCTTCGCTGCTCCTGTTTGAACCTCTTTTTTTGTCTAAAAGCATTAATTACAAAACATGCTGTGCATGGGCACAGACGTAGGCGATTGATGGCATGTGTGGGTGTGGGTGGGGGCTAGAAGCACCAAGGTGAGAGCGCGACATGGCGGGCACAAACGCTCACGGCTGAGAGAGCAAAATAAGCAAGGAAGGAATCCAGGAGAGGGGCAAACAGAAATGCAATTGAAACCCCCGCGCTAACAAATGAGAAGAAAGCAAATGCCAGTGAGGCTGCAGCCAAGCAATGGGTGGGCTTCAAGTCCCTTGTATGTAAACAACATGCATTCACACAGAACAACATACATACATGAACACAGACACATAAGCACCCTTGCAAATGGACCAACAAACATACATGTACAGAAGCTGTAGGTAATCATGCTCTGCAAGGGGTAGTGGGTGGTTTGTAGCAGGGCAGTGCAGGCTGGTGCACCACTCAAGAGCAGAGGACGGTGTGTATGTCACAGCACATGAATGTGTGTACAGGGAGTAATGTACACCCAGGGGACAGAGTGTGACGTACGACAGAGGGCACAGGGGACACAACATGTCAGAGTTTGTTCAAGTTGGCCCATTTAAATCCATCAAAATAAAAATTAACCCATACTTCCTCCTTTAAAAGACGTATTGGACTTTGAGCAGGTAGAAATGTGCGATAAAGCACTAAGTTATGACTAATTTTAGCTATTTAGTTTTTATCATTGTTAAGAATTCAACTTTTTATTACTGCTTTAAGGCCAACTGTCCCCGCGTCAACCATCTTGCAAATTATTTTCATTTGGCCCCACAACAGTGAAGGGTTGTATTTTCAACAATCCCAATGCATTTAGGGTTGTTGTCCTTTTTCAGGGGATGTGTTACTCTGTTGGTGAATGGAAAAGGCAAAATATTAGCTACATTTCAAGCATGTTGGTTTAATAAGATAGCCCACACAGTGTTGCATCCCGTGTCCCTGAGCTGCTGTCTGTGGTTACAAGAAGCCAGGAAATAGGGCAAACCAAAACTGTGTTGATGTTGGTCATCTCCGTTAGAAAGTGATATTTTGGGGTTATCCGAGATTGTGTAGGAAATTATAGATGAAGAAATTATATGGAGTGCACGTGCCTTGTAGCTTGTATTGGCAACATGACCTATTACATTCCGGTATAACGAGTGTATGCCCGTAATCCGGTGCCAGGGTGCGCAGTATTGAGGTGTGTTGATGCTGTGTGTTCAACTCTTTAAGATCCTTTCACATGATGTAAATCGGAGTTGCATTCACATAAACACTTGACTACCAGTGTCAATGTGCTCCGCATTTGTGTGTGTTAGTATTGTAAGCAACGGCTAACATAATGTTAATCAGAATCGCATTGAAGTAAACACTGGACTCCAGGTGCCAGTTTGCTCTGCATTCACGTTTGTTAGCATAGTGAGAAACGGTATATCTGTGTCTTAAAGTGAATGAAGGTATTATTGTGCAAAAAACATTTATCAGAATGTTAATAGTGACCAGCTCACGTAAGTGGTGGACCTTGACTTTAATGATCCATTTTTATCGGGCGTCTATTTCGATCGCCATGATGAAAAAGTTGCATGAGTGTGTTTAGTTCATAAGCCCATGTGTTTAATTAAGTACGAATGGTAAAAACAAAGGATTGACCAAAGTCCTACTGTCTGGCCAGTCATCGCCATAATTAAATAGTGTCTGTAGGAAATACGCCTCTAAAAGAGCCCTTACCTTGTGGCTACAACTATAAAGTATACGGATATTTTTGGCGAAAACATAAGGTGAAATTAATGTGAATGCTCAATGTAGAAAGTAAAATTCATTCTGACAGTACGTTCAGTAGCCCGTCTTGAGTCTGAAACAAAGATGGTGTAATCGTGATTATACAACATACTTTATAATGAGTACATGAAGTTTACTTGATGTAGATAGGAAAAAGTGAAAACAGTCCGGAGTGGCGCATGAGTGAAGCACCACCACATATGGAGTGGTGGTCTTTAATGTAAAAAAATAAAATGGGCTAAACAAAGCAGATGTAGTAAAGCACTCCATGAAAAATTAACCTTAGATGCTTGGTTTGAAAAACCAGCAAAGTGCGTGACCCACTGTGTCCCACCACAGCGGCCGCTGCTGCGTGCGACTGCTCTTTCCTGCGGCAATACTCTAGGAGAGTTAACTTTAGAGAAAAGGTGGGACATGCACCAACTATATGCCATTTAAAGGCTATAGTTTTTTAATGAAAGACAAAAGCTAATTCAAAGCGATGGAAGGAGTCTAACCCTACTAAATACATACAACAGATCATCCTGAAGCATAAGCTCTGTAGGCTCGACCTAACAATAAGAGAAGAGAGACTATAAAGGACAATTCCAAACCACAGCACTAGACGGTGTAATAATGTACAGCATGTGAATTCCCGAAAATTCTTTAAGCTGCAAAACTACTCCTATCGGTAAGTAATCATTTTGTTACTCTGCGTGCAGCAGCAAGTCTGGTCTCAAATGAATAGACATGAGAGCATATCTCTCTTCTCCTAAGAAACTCAACTAGTAATCAAGTAGCTTGTATAACATTTAAGACTCTTCCATCAAAACTAGCTACTTGCCTTAATTGACTATAGGAGGTGAAAGAATAACAAAGAATAAATCACACCTCCTACTATAAACTGCAAAAAAAAAATCAAGACCTTAAACCAGGCTTCCTCTTGCTTTGCTAGCTGATTGTATGACCAGATTCCCAAAAACATTAACCCCAAAACTCCCATCATTCCGAAAAGACTTCTATATTCAGGGGATTAAATGTGTTGACTTCCCTCCATTTTACTTCTGCTGTAAGGTACCTAAGTATTGCATTCTGCATCAACTTTCCATGTCTCAGTTATATGTAAAACGGTGTGTGACTAGGTTCGAAGTAGCTAAAATAAATTCTATTAAGTATAAACTCCCACCCGTATTGCATAAACCGTTGACATTTGGTGAAACAACGGGTAGGCAGTGAGGCCTGCTTTTGAAGTGGGGATGTTTGTTTTGGGTTCATATAGGAACAATGTAAAAGTAGCATTATTTGTTGGGGGGAAGAGGGGAGTTATGTTTCCTGTCTAGCCTGTACTACAGGTAGACAGTCCAGCCATTGAAGCTTTTAGTAATGTTAAGCTGGTGTCTGCATGCTCACTCTTCAGAAATGTAATCCAGTGCTTAGTCAGTGTGGCTCCAGTGCTGTACCTGTGTCAGCAGGGGTGTTCAGCTGTCTCAGCCCATCTGCTTGTGCTCTGTTAAAAGCAACAGCTAACTATGATAATGTCAGCAGCAGCGGCTGCCTTTTGCTCTGGTGTGTGATCTTCCCGTGATTTGTTTTTGTTCCCTGCCCACCATCAGCAAGGATCGCCAGCCCCCAACCTCCACTCCCTCTTTTTCATTAACAGCTCAGCATACATGCAGCATGCACAGTGGTAATTGTACCTGCTGCAACTAATGTATTGGCAGACCATGGATATGCTTCTCCCCTAAATATACTCCTCCCACACAACATTTTGTGGCTTTTAATGAATGTTCATAGACCTAGTGCTGCAACCAAAAAAAGAAGGCACTTTTATTGGTTGCAGGCCATAGTCAGCAGTTTGAGAGCAACATTTCAACTCTCGGCTGCCAATAGTAATTAGATCCAAGGATAGTCACAGATACTGCTATGATTGGGCGCATAGCTTGCAGCATATTAGAGCTGCACTGACGCAGGTGTTGCCTGGCAGCCATTTTAGATTCTCTGCTCTGTTCAGGTTTTAAGGGGGGAGGGGGGGAGGGAATGTCATAAGGTGAACCTTAAATTAAGCCTAAGCCTGCAATACCGCTCTGTCCGCTCAACTGGAACTGTACATTTTGTTATTTACATTTATTTGTGAATGGCAATAACAGCTATTTTTGTTTTTGTGTGTTGAAATTGGCAAACAAGTTCTTTGATAGATTTGTCAGTTACGCATAAGGTACTTTATTCTTTTCCTTCTAATGACTCTACTTTTTCTGTTTTTCATTTCAGTAACTCAGTTGTTGCAAAGCCTTATGAATCCACAGCCAGTTATTCTTCCTGGTCAACAACAGTCACGCAGCAGGCAATCCTCAGAATGTGTAAGTTGTTAAATCAAGGATAGCGTTCTGTGAAGTTATTTTGGTTTGGTACTTCATAACGTACTGAGAAATACTACAATTACTCTGTGGTACCTTTTTATGTACTTACTACATGTAGTTGTCCAGTATTCTCCTTTTCATCAGGGAACCCGATGACTATAGCATCAGTTTTCTAATCTCCCGTGGCTTGTCTTTGTGTTTAATCCATGCTTTTCATTGATTGGCACCATTCTCCCTCCAAATTCGTAAATGTACTGCACAATTCCTCAATCATAGTATACTCAAAGACACTTATAAAGTTGTCATGGCTTGTTGAAAGTAGCAACAACAGTTTGTTCTTGATGTCACTTTCCATGTTGTTCTGTGTCACATTTCATTTTGTAGTCTTCAATTCTAAGATTTTCCTGTACATTATTGACACATTTCAGTTCATGTTTTTCTCGTAGATTATCGGCATCTTTAATTTTTAAATTACATGATTTTATAAATAATTTTTTACGGTATCAATGGAGAATTACTCTTTTTCAAGTGACTAACTATCATGAACTAATACAAATACATTTTTTGTTTGGTATGCTAAAACTATTTTGGGGAAGAAAACAGTCTGGGAAATAATCTCCGCCCAGAATCTTTCATCACCCTTTAATTCCCTCTTGGCTTTTGCTGATTCGTCTTTACTTGCCTTCATGGATTAAAAACCACAAGTATTGAAGCAAATCAAATAGCAGTTCTCTATCTTCACATGTAGCATGGGTCATATTTAAGGTATGCACCTCTGCCTGGAACATCAGCGAGGTTGAGTAGGGTCCAGAAATGACAGCATTATGAGCTTTCAAGTTTTATTGGTACATAGAAGGAAAAGTTAAGCATGTACAAGAAAATGAACCATCAATTAGATTTGTTTCTTGTGGTTATACAGCAATGTAAAAAAATGAAGGGGGGAAATGTTGTTTCCTTCACACGTGGTACATTTTATGCAAATACTTTTACAAGCAGTGCATAATCAGTAGTACCTGTTATACAATTTGGTTGGTGGGTAGGTTACTTTTGTCTTTCAGTAAAGAATGGAAGTTATCTATCTTTAGCTAATACTGACAGCACGTGATACATGCCTTCATTGTTGGATTGTCATTGGAAGTCTATCTGATCATTTGGGTGTGTGAATGCAACCACTCGGGGCATTCTTTAGTGTCTCTTGACTTTAACACTTCTGGGGAGGCAGATATCTCTATGTTGGTGGATTCAAGGTGATCTAGAAAGAATTTCCCGGATCAGAATGTGTAATATTTAGACCTTTTGTCCATTGTAATCACCAGGAAAGCCCGTTCAGGAAGCCCATATTTGAGGAGCCCCAAAAATCTGCTTTCTTTTCAAGTTTGTCTTTTTAGAAAAATCAGCAGAGATAGATATTTTATGTTCGTGTAGTCAGAAAGAACCATTCTTTTCATGGCTGTGATCATCTGTCGTACGTGTCCATGTTGGAGGAAACGGGCAATAAAAGGTCTCAGGAGTTCCATTTTAACTGAATGACATGGCGTTATTCTGAGTGCCCACTGAAATTCGAGGCAGTTTTAGGAAGAGCTCTATCACAGTTTCAGTGATGTTTTAGTTTTCCATCTTTTCAGGGATACTGTAAAAATGGACTTTACCCCTGTGGGAGCTGTCTTCCTGTTCCACGGATCTGATAGATACATTTAGCCGCTGATTCCTTAACTTGTGAATTCTCCCAGGCGGTTTTGGTGTAGTTCCACGGGTCCTGACCCCAGTCTGTTGTGTTGTCCATCCTATTTTTTGTAGCTGCGATCTATTCAGCTGTATCCCGACAACAGCCAAAGATATTACGGTCTGCTCTCATTGAATTGAGTTCTGTTGCATTTCACTTATTTTATCTACAGAATGCCTCCATAAAAACTTAATATTAGCAGATGTAGGAGATGATGTAGCTGTTAGAATGAATGTCACCTTGATAGGTGTGTGGATGTTCAGGCTGTAAAGATCAGTCTTTTAATCTACTGCAAGGGACAGGTGTCAGGTTCACGTGAGGGCATACCATTTATAGCGTTGCAGTGAGATGCATTTGGTATGACAAGTGAGTACACCCTTATGGATAGGACAAAGGTACACTTTGATAATTGATAAGGCTTTGGTCTTGATTATGTATAAGATGCTGTGATTGGTATTTGCAAATAACCAGTTGCAAATGAATTTGCAGATTGCTCGGCAGGGCATACAGTGTTAGGGTGACTTTTGTTCCATAGACTACTGTTCCTTACTTAAGAAGGTGCACTTTTCCATGTTGTTCTTCTCTTTGATGCCAGGTACTCGATGACCAGTGAGGTAATTACATTTTAACATATAGCAGTATTAGGGTGAGTTACCTGATGTTGCTTTGATAACCCCACTACAAAACCTCATATCTGAAATAGGTAAAAGGCCAGCATGTGGGTTGTCAGCAGCACAGGCACATGACTATATAATCTGATTCATGGTTGTGAATGAGGTACCATTCCCAGTTTGAGGGGAGAGGCACATAGGACTTTGAATGTTCTTCCCTCAGTTTTATAATGAGCTTGTCTGAAAGAGACACGTCAGTGATAGATTCCTTACCTTAGAATATTCCCCACGGGTCAGTCTGGATCCGGAAAGTTTTCTGCTTAGCAATACCCCTGCGCGCCGCCGTGCAGCTCCGCACCCGTCACTGGAGTCGTGCGCGCTGGGATGACGTCACAGAGGCTACTTAGGCGCCACCCATGCGCGCTGACGTCAGTTCTTTCTTTTTCCGCGCTGAAAGCTCAGATCCAGATTGAGCACGTACCCCGGTCAATTTTTGACCACTTTTTTGAGACTTTTGTCTCCTTCTCTGGTCTCCTGGTGCACGTAGGGATGCTCGGCTTTAAGTCTTGTGGGTTGTGCCGCCGTAATATGTCGGTGGCGGACGCCCATGATGTCTGTCTCTACTGCCTGGAGACCGACCATGACTCCCGGGATTGTCGGGACTGCCGTGCCATGGCCCCGAAGGCCTTGTGGGAGCGGCGCCGGAAGTTGCTGGAGGTTCTGCACTCCTCTCACCGCCGCTCCGGGTCTAGGGGCCGTTCGCGGGACCACTCGCAGAGCCGTTGCTCCTCGGAATCTAAGTCTTCACCTTCAGATTCCGGTAAGCGACGCCATAAGAAGAAGCCGAAGAAGCGGGTTCGCTCTCCGACGTCCACCCGTCGCTCCCCGGAGGCGGACGAGCGGGACGGGCTCCGCCACTGCGGCTCCTCCGGAGCCTGGGAGTCCCGCAGCCTACCCGCTATTCCCAGGTCCGTCGGCGACGCCCGAACAAATGCAAGAGTTTCTTGCTGCCATGGACCGCCTGTTAGGCCTCGGGATCCCGCCTGCGGGCCCCGCGGTCCTGTGTCCAGATCCTGTTGATCCGGCGGCACCGCCGCCGGCCCCGGAGCCACTGGATCCAGCGCCCTTGGCACCGGCCCCGGCGCCACAAGGTGCAGCGCCGCTGGCTCCGGCGCTGCCCTTGGCTCCGGCCCCAGCGCCGCCCCTGGTTCCGCTACAGGCGCCGCCCTGGGTGCCCCGGTTCTCGGACCATTTCGTTCCGACCTGGGATCCTCATTGGGATGCGGTTCCGTTTCGGCCCCGACGGGCACCGCTCCTGGTGCCGCTCCCGGCGCCGCTGGCCCCCGCTCCGGTCCTGCTGCCGCGGCCGGCTCCTTCTACCCCGGAGCCGGATGAGGACTGGGACGGCTCTGAGTACCCCCTTTCGCGGCAGTGTGACTCCGAGCAGGTTTGGGTGGATGACCTTCAGGATGCGGGTGGACTTGATGTGTCTTCTGACCCGGGGTTTGCCTCCCCTCCGCCTACTATGGAGTTGGGCGCTTCCTACACTATGGTGCTGTGTTGAGCTGCGGAGGCTCTCCATCTCGACCTCCCTACGGTGGCCCTTAAGACCAACCTCCTTACGGAGGTGCTCCAGACGGCATCTACGTCGTCGGAACCGCTGCTCCCTTTCAATGAGGCCCTTACCGAAGTCCTCTTGGGCACTTGGTTGCGGCCGGCCTCGGGGGCACTGGTGGATAAGAACGTCGCTAGGCGTCATCGCCCGGCACCTGGTTACCCTGCCTTCTTGACCACTCACCCCACGCCTGAGAGCCTGGTCATTCAGGCCTCGACATCGCAGAGTGCCTTTCCCACGGCTCCACCGGATAAGGACTCGAAGAAGCTGGACCAATATGGCAAGAGGTTGTTCTCCTCGGTCATCTTGGGGTTGCGGTCGGTTAATACCGCCTGCTTGTTGGGCAGTTACTCCCACGGCGTGTGGGATACGGTAGCAGAGGTCCTGCCTCAGTGTTCTGAGGAGGTCCAGGCCGTCCTTTCCAAGCGATTGCGGAGGGCAAGGATGCGGCGAAGTTTGCCATCAGGTGTGGTCTGGACACGGCTGATTCCTTGGGCAGGGCGATTTCCACGACTTTGGCGTTGCGGCGTCATGCCTGGTAGCGTTCTACCGGGTTCTCGCTTGATGTCCAGAGCTCGCTCATGGACATGCCCTTTAATGGCTCTCGTCTCTTTGGCGACAAGGCGGACAGTGCCCTGGAGCACTTTAAGGTCTCACGGGCCACGGCTAAGTCTTTGGGTCTTTCCACTAAGAGCCCTGCCATGCCTGGGTTTCGTTCCTGTCGTGGCCACGGTTAAGGCGCCCAGACGTGCTCCTCCACAAAGCCTGTGCAGAACCTGCCTCAGCGTGGTCGCGGGCGTGGCTTCCGCAGGGGCGGGTCTGGTAACCAGCGGGCGGGGCAGTCCACCTCCGCACCCGCTGCTTCCACCTCCAAGCCTTCCTAATCCGAGCTTCAGGGGGCACCCCACGCCGGTAGGAGGCAGGGTCCGTCACCACCTCCACCACTGGCGCGATATCACTTCGGACAAGTGGGTGCAGCAGATAATCTGCCAAGGTTACTCGCTCCCCTTTCTGTCCTCCCCTCCAGCCATGCCACCTCGGTACCACCGCATGTCAGGGGATCATTTGGCTCTTTTCCGTCTGGAAGTCACTGCCCTCTGTGCCAAGGGGGCCATCGAGTACGTTCCCGATCAGGAAGTAGGGAGTGGTTGCTATTCCCACTACTTTCTGGTCCCCAAGAAGGACAAGGGGGGCCTGCGCCCCATCTTGGACCTCCAGGAGAAGTTCAAGATGTTGACTCTGGCTCAGGTCCTGTCTGCCCTGGACCCTGGAGACTGGATGGTAGCGTTGGATTTGCAGTACGCTTATTTTCACATTTCCATCCTGCCGGCCCACCGCGTTACCTGCAGTTCATTGCTCATCTGCGCAGGTCAGGGGTGTCAGTCTTCCCCTACCGCGACGACTGGCTGTTGAAGGCGGGTTAGCCCCAGGCAGTGGTCAACCACCTCCAGACTACGGCCGACCTCCTGCATCTGCTGGGGCTCTCCATCAATGCGCCGAAGTCGCACCTGAGACCCTCTCAGAAGCTCCCTTTCATCGGAGTGGTTCGGGATTCGACGCTGTTTCAGGTTTATCCTCCCGAACACCGAGTCCGGGATATTCAGGCTATGGTTCCGCTCTTTCAGCCTTTATCCCGGGTTTCGGTCAGGGTGGTCCTACGGCTGCAGGGTCTGATGGCCTCCTGCATCCTGCTGGTACATAACACCAGGTGCCGGATGCGGGCTCTGCAGTGGGACCTGAAGTTCCAGTGGGCTCAACATCAGGGCCACCTGTCCGACCACGTACCGTTCTCGGAGGGCACTGTAAGACAGTTGCAATGGTGGCTCACGCACCGCGATTGGGTCAGTGGTAGATCCCTTTCCCTACCCCAACTGGAGCAAGTGGTGGTGACGGATGCGTCGCTCCAGGGATGGGGGAGCCACATGGCAGAGGCGGAGATCAGAGGCATCTGGTCTCCGGCGGAGTCCCGACTTAATATCAACCTGTTGGAGCTACGGGTGATCCGGCTTGCACTGAATGCATTCCTTCCCTCTGTCTGGGGAAGTGTAGTGCAGGTGTTTACGGACAACACCACCGCCATGTGGTATTGCAACAAATAGGGCGGGGTGGGGTAGTGGACCCTTTGTCAGGAGGCTCTGCGCCTCTGGACATGGCTGGAACATCAGGGCATCACCCTGGTGATTCAACACCTGGCGGGCTCTCTGAATGCCAGGGCGGACGAACTCAGCCGCCGGTGCATGATGGATCACGAATGGCGTCTGAACACGGACGTGGCGCCAGGCCTCTTTCGGCAATGGGGAGAGCCTTGGTTAGATCTATTTGCCACCAAAGAGAACGTGCAATGTCATCAGTTCTGCGTGTTGGAGTTTCCAAGGTGGTGCTCGCTCGGAGACGCTTTTCGTCGCAAGTGGAGTTACGGTCTGTTATACGCCTTTTCGCCTATACCACTTCTGCCCCGAGTGCTGAAGAAGATCAGGCGCGACCGGGCCCAAGTCATCCTTGTGACTCCGGATTGGGCACGATGATACTGGTATCCCGAGCTACTCTGTAATGTTCCACTTCGACTCCTTAGGATCCGGGCGATGCACAAAGGGGTCCACCTCCTGACGTCCCCAACTCTGGACTAAGCCAAACACAGAGTAATAAGGCAATCAGGCGAGGGAAAGAAATTAGGGAGGGAGCAGCCGGGATGAGGATACCTGTAACAAAAGAATACAAGGTTACCATAAGTATAACAAGACTGCTACGCTCATAAGGTCTCACTACACCCGCCTATTACCTGTAGCCCTCTCTTAGAAAGCCGCTGTGTTCCTGTATGTCAACATAGAGATGCATCTCTCCATTAGTACCACTGCGTACCTAGTACAATAAAGCAAAAACAAATCAGACCTTCCAAACATTCAAGTACCAGACCAGGATAAGTCACACTCACGCATACATACCCTGATACTCTCTTCAGGCATAGCAGAAACGCAAAGGTTTTGAGAAAGCCAATGTTCCTCATAAGCGGCTTATACTTCAGCCTTAGCAGGAAGTGGCAAATGAAAGGCGGTCCAAAGGGTAAGTCTTTCCCCTCCCCTAAGAAATGAAATCATAAGAAATAATCCAAAAGGTTCCAGGAAGCACCGTTCCCCTTGAGTCTCTGAGTGCTGGACAGAAAAGGATAACACAGTGCCTGATCGGTAGTCCTTCCTGCACTGTTTTCTGCTCTCTCAGTACAACTACTCGAGCCTGAGTAGCGCTGAAGGCCAGGCTCCTTTGAAGTGCGAATGTCTAATCCTTCCCCCACTTTGGGACGCCTCCAGGAACAGACCTCCTCTTCTTCTCTCCCGCTGGCGCGGAACCCGAAAGCGGCAAAGTCTGGCAGCGCTTACGTCAGCGCCACCTTGAGTCAGGAAACAGTCTCCCTGAAGATCGCCAGGCCAAACCCGGTTGGCGAGAAGGAATCCTCCGCATTCCCGCAGACGTGCGGAACGAAGCAGGTCAAAGTTTGGCAGCGCTTACGTCAGCGCCCCATTGAGCATGGAGACCGCCTCCCTGAGGACGCCACACCAGACGCGGTCGACGCGAAGCTTCTACCCGGTAAGCCGAGAGTCCACACGGCTGCAAACAAACTAACAGAATTACGCGCACTGGCTTGGTCGCGTTGCTGTGATTTAATGCAGCGGCCCCACCCCTTCCAGCAGCCGGGTTTCTGGGGGATGTAGTTCTTGACCCTCCATGTTCCCGGTAGGCGCACATGCTCAGCACCTGACATACTCAGTCTGTCAATCGATCCCCCGATTCGACTGCCTCTTCAGGAGGACCTTCTGTCGCAGCAGCAGGGGACGGTCCTCCGCCCGAACCTGTCCAGCCTCCACCTCCATGCGTGGAGATTGAGCGGCGGCAGTTGATGCCATTTGACTTGCCTCCTGAAGTCTGTGATGTCATTCTGGCAGCCAGGCGTCCCTCCATTAAAACGGTATACGCCTGCAGGTGGAACAAATTTGTGGCATGGTGCACAGCAAAGGCTGTGGATCCCCTTTCCGCCACTCTTTCTGAAGTTCTCCTCTTTCTACTTTCCCTGGCCCAGCAGGGCTCTGCTCTGGGCACCCTCAAGGGATATCTTTCAGCTGTTTCTGCCTTCTTACGGCTTCCTGATCAGCCTTCTCTTTTCAAGTCCCCTGTTGTTGCTAGATTCTAAAAGGCATTACTCACATGTTTCCTCCTGCCCCTTTCGTAATGCCTCAGTGGGACTTGAATCTGGTGTTAACCTATCTGAAGTGCGCTCCTTTTGAGCCACTTCATAACTGTCCTGTTCGTCTTCTGACTCTCAAGACTGCTTTCCTGGTTGCCATCACCTCTGCCAGAAGAGTGAGTGAGCTCCAGGCTCTTTCTTCTAAACCTCCTTTCCTCTCTGTCCATCCGGACAAGGTTGTTCTAAGGACTTGTCCTTCCTTTCTTCCTAAGGTGGTTACTGCCTTTCACATCGGCCAGTCTGTTACATTGCCCACCTTCTTTCTGCCTCCGCATCCTTTGAAAGAGGAAGAGAGGCTCCACCGTCTGGACCCAAAATGTGCGCTCTCCTTCTATCTGGACCGCACCATACAGTTCCAGGTGGACGACCAACTCTTTGTTGGCTACGTTGGCGCCAAGAAGGGGCGGGCAGTGCACAAGAGGACCATCTCTCGGTGGGTCATTTTGTGCATTAAGGCCTGTTATTCCTTGGCTAAGAAGGATCCTCCTGTGGGGCTGAGGGCCTATTCCACTCGGTCCACAGCGGCTACTACTGCATCGGGACAGGAAGTCACTCTGCAGGACAGCATCAACGTGAGCCTCGCTGCACACGTTTGCCAAACATTACTGCCTGGACAGCCAATTCCGGAGAGACAGCTCCTTTGGCCGTTCTGTTCTCCAGGACTTCCTGGTGTGATCTTGGTTCGCAGACCCACCACCGGGGTTGGTATTGCTGGGGTATCTATTCTAAGGTAAGGAATCTAACTAACGTGTTTCTTTCAGATGAACAAGTTACTTACCTTGGGTAACGATATATCTGTAAGAAACATTAGTTAGTTAGATTCCTTACCGCCCCACCCATCCTTCCCGTTCTGCGAACTGATATCTAGGGTTAAGGTCATTCCTTTCAGGGCCCTAGTTTTTTGGCACCAGTGTCGGTTTCTTGCATGGCTCTGCGTTCCTGGCGCGGAAAGCTATGTACAAGAACTGACGTCTCGCGCGAGGGCGTCGTCTAAGTACTCCGATGACGTCATCCCGGCGATCACGACGACGACAGACGCGGAGTCGCAGACGACGCCTACCGACGCGCAAGGGTACTGCTGACGAAAAATCTTTCCGGATCCAGCCTGACGCCTGGGGATATTCTAAGGTAAGGAATCTAACTAACTAATGTTTCTTACAGATATATTGTCTCCAAAGGTAAGTAACTTGTTCATCTGGTAGAGACGATTCTAGCCGCAGATTCCTTCACGACCCGCCCTTCCTCCCCGTTCTGCGAGGACCCTCTGCTTGGGTTTCTGCAGTCGCCTCCCTCTGGGTGGCTTGTCTTCTGTGGGTGTCCTCTTCGTTTTCTTCCGGCCAGACATCCCCCCCAGCTGGTTTCTTTCCAGCGTGAGGGCCTCCATTTGCTTTTTTCCCCTCTGTTGTTGGAGTTTCTGTTCCCCACCCGGTCTTCTTCGTTGGGGGTTCTTTTACCTGTCCCTCCTACTCCTTTCAGGGGTTATAGCCCTCCTTGGCAGTGTAGTCTGCGGATGGATTGCCTGTCCTTTGACCTCCTACTCCTTTCAGGGGTTATGGCCCTCCTTTGCACTTTAGTCTGTGGATGGATTACCTGTTTGACCTCCTACTCATTTCAGGAGGTATGGCCATCCTTGGCAGTGTAGTCTGGGGGTGGATTGCTGTTGCTCCTCTGTTCCGGGCTTGTGGCCCTTCCCTTTGTGGTTGTGGTTGCGCTTTCACATGCTTGTGCCTCCAGGATGGCTCTCGCCTTGGCTTGCAAGGTGGTTCCACGGAGTGGTGCTTTGCACTTTTCTTGCTCTGGCTTCGCTGCTCTGGTTCTTTTGGTGCTTTACTGCCCCCTGGTGCCTTCGCCTTGGCTTGCACAGTTGTTCCTCAGAGTGCTGTTCTGCTCTTTTCCTGCTGTGGCCTGCTGTTGTCGCCTTCTGGTGCCTTGGTGCCACCTGGTGAGGTTTCTCACCTTTTGTTTCTCTCTATTTTGTCTCTCTGGTTTTTTCGCACACTGTTCCCATGCTCTCCTCAGTTTTGTTGTGATGGCTCCACGTTGTGGCGCGGAAAATTTCTCCGAAGCAAACTGACGTCAGCGCGCCGGGGTGGGGCTTATGTGACCTCGCTGACGTCACGCCCGCAGAGGATGTCAGGGCGGAGTCACATGGTACCGCCCCCTGGCGCGCAGATATGCTGAGCAAGAAAGTTTTCCGGGTCCAGTCTCACGCCTGGGGATAATTTTATGTTAACGAATTTGTGGCTAGAATCGTCTCTACCAGATACATTGTTACCGAAGGTAAGTAACTTGTACTTCTCTGGCCCGGCAGGGCTCTGCTCTGGGCACTATCAAGGGCTACCTTTCTGCAATCTCGGCCTTTCTCAGGCTCCCTGATCAGCCCTCTCTTTTCAAGTCTCCTGTTGTTAATAGATTTCTCAAAGGCATTACTCACCTTTTCCCTCCTATTCCGTTTGTGATGCCGCAGTGGGACTTGAATCTGGTTCTTACTTATTTGATGTGCACTCCCTTTGAGCCGCTTCACAACTGTCCTCTTCATTTACTATCTTTGAAGACTGCGTTCCTGGTGCGTGAGTGAGCTCCAGGCGCTCTACTGTAAGCCTCCTTTTCTGTCTGTCCATACGGACAAGGTTGTGCTTCGCACTCGTCCTTCCTTATTGCCAAAAGTTGTCACTGCCTTCCACATTGGGCAAACTATCACCTTGCCTGCTTTCTTTGCACATCCGCACCCTTCCAGAGAGGAAGAAAGCCTCCACCGTCTGGACCCAATTTTACTTAAATCGCACACAACAGTTCCGGGTGGATGACCAGCTCTTTGTTGGCTACATGGGCGCCAAGAAAGGCCGGGCTGTACACAAGAGGACTATCTCCCGCTGGGTCGTCTTGTGTATCAAAGCCTTTTATTCTCTGGCTAAAAAGGAAGCTCCGGTGGGGTTGTGCACCCATTCTACCAGGGCGACAGCAGCTACTACTGCAATGGGACGTGGTGTCCCCCTGCAAGACATCTGTCAGGCAGCCACGTGGGCCTCCCTGCACACTTTTACTAAGCATTATTGCCTTGACAGTCAAGTCCGGAGAGACGGCTTCTTTGGCCGTTCTGTTCTCCGTGACTTTCTGGCGTGATCTTTGTTCGCAGACCCACCACCGGGGTTGTTATTGCTGGGGTATCTATTCTAAGGTAAGGAATCTATCACTAACGTGTCTCTTTCAGATGCACAAGTTACTACTTGTGAAACGAATTATCTGTAAGAGACATTAGTTAGTGATAGATTCCTTACCCCCACCCATCCACCCAGTTCTGCGAACTGATTTCTATGGTTAAGGTCATCCCTTTCAGGGTCCTAGTTTCAGTGCAAAAGTGGTCAGTATCTTGCATGGCTCTGCGTTCCTGGCGCGGAAAGTCGTGTACAGAACTGACGTCAGCGTGCATGGACGCGTCTATGTAGCTCCGGCGACGTCATCTCGGCCACTACGACGCAGAGCCTTACGACGACGCCTACCGACGCGCAGGGATACTGCTGACGAAAAACTTTCTGGATCCAGTCTGACGCCTGGGGATATACTAAGGTAAGGAATCTATCACTAATTAATGTCTTTTACAGATATATCGTTACACAAGTAGTAACTTGTGCGACTAGTCCATCAGAGCCTCAACAAGGAGTGCCATCTTTTGAGCCACCTAGCCTAGTGTCTGTTGAAACAATTAAAGTACATTGAGCTAGTATTTAGTTCTCCCAAAAATTATGGACTTTAATTGTGATTTGCACAGTTACTTTGTGTAACTGCTGTGGCTCTGTTTCATGAGCTCAAATCAACACATTTTTGTTTTAATCTAGATTCACCAGCTTTGCAGATGAAATAGAATTGTGAATCATCTGCTAGCACCTGGACTATAAACGACTTTGCGGAGATGCCATGACTAATTCTATGCAGCTTCTCTCGTACCTAGCTAAAACACAAAGACATTAAATTACATCTGAAATTGTATCTCGGCCATTTGCAGTTTGGTGCACATTGTCTTATGGTGTTCTTTTGCATCCATATAAATTAGGCTTGTTGACTAATCTACTTTATTTCAACATGCCATTACTACAACTTTACTATAATCTTTACCTTGCCTGTGAAAGATACATTTTTAAAGATATGTTTTTCTATAAACAGGGAAGGAAATTAACCATAGTGTTTTTAAGATTTCAGCTCATTGTTACTAGAGTAGGGATGGTGATGCTGAGGCTTACTGCCAGGTGCATCATGAAGGTGAATTCTCCCTAGCCACAGATTCCTTACCGTATAATAAATCCCAGGAGTCAGACTGGATCCAGAAACTTTTTGAGGAGTACATCTTCGCTGGTAGGTGGCGTAGTTCGGCTCAATATCATCATTGCCAGAAGTGACGTGTGCATTGCTTATATATATCCACTTTTCTTTCTGTGCCTGTCAGCGCAGATCTGGAGAGAGCTACCTCCAGTCACTTTTTGACTGACTCTTTTTTTAAATGTTTTATCAAAGTATTTTTGGGGATTTTGTTTTCAGGTGTGCTCGGAATGTCCCCTAAGAAACCAGCAGGTTCCAAATCTTGTGGTGCCCGTCATAGGCATATATCTATGACTGACCCACACCTGGTTTGCTTATGGTGGTTGGAGCAGGACCACAACTCCAAAGCCAGTAAGGACTGCCGCACCATGCACCCAAAGGCATGTGGGAGCGCTCCCTGAAGCTCCTCACTTCCCAACGACCTCACGATGATCAAGATCCTGGTTGCGTGGAAGGTCCCGGAGCTGCTTTTAAAGGTCGCCATCTCAGTCAAAGTAGTGTGATAAGTCCCACAAAAAGAAAATGTCCAAGATGTCGAAGCACTCTTCAACTTCACCGTGCCAGTCCAAGTCTTTAGATGAGACGATGGAATGATGACACAAGTTGAGGCACTGCTCCCACGCAACCACTGTGCCTTGATCTGCTCTGCGCCTCACAGAGTTTCCCAGAACATCCTCTGCCGATCTGAGGGTTCCATGAGGCTATGCACCTCATATTTGGGCGGCCGACCCCTCTGAATGACAGGAGGTTAGCAGCATGCATAAACTTTTATTCACTTCCTTCTAAGCAGCAGTCATTAACAGTTCCGTCATCAGAACACAGCTACATCACAATGTAAAACAGAAGTCTCAAGTCCATATAAATGACCATGACTTCCATGTTCCTCCTCTTTTGTTTGCTGCTTCTGAGGAGACAAGTATTACTCATAGCCTTACGAATATATTATTACTATGACACTGTATTAAATATTAATGTTGTTGTTGGATTTTAGAGTTTATTAAGTAGTATTGTCTGCTATAAATACAGTTTATAGGACTGAAACACTGCCTGACCTTGCGCTTTACTACCGAACTGGACCGTGGGTGGGGGGTGGCTATTTCTTTTACCTTTTTCCTTCTCCTTTCAATCTTCGGGAGGGGGTGGGAGGGTATGTTAACCGTTTCTCTGGAGAGATATTTATCTTGCAGTATTTCCCAGCCGGGTCCTGCGCGACCCTTATTATGTGCATGTATTTGCTGCAGCTCTTAATAAAAAGAATTAAACCATAAATACAGTTTATGAGTTTGAGGGTTAGTTTTGTTTGAAATCCGATAGCGTTAAATAAACTTTTTACTTTTTCATGTAATGATTTAAATAAATGGGTTTTTCATATTATTGCTATTGTATGCATTGGGAAAAAGATTTGGCATCTGATTGATTTAAATCATTCAGAAAAGGCCTTACTTGGCTGTTGATCGTGTGTATCGGCACACCGAGCCGTCCTAGGCCTGCTGCAGATGCCCGTACGGTATGGGGAATACTAGAGTGATCAGCCTCGATGAATCGCCATGTTAGATGAACCCAACGCATTGCGTGGAAGGCATCATAAGCCATTGGCCGGCTTCAAGCAAGAGGCAGCGTGCAGCGATTCACGCTAGTTTTTCAAGCTGATTAGGGTTGTTTTGCTAATAGGCGCTTACGCGCTCAAGCAGGGCTCACGCTTCTACAGTCAGCTGTTGCGTCTTCAGACGGTTTGAGCCCGAAGCGAGTATGAATGAGTATGCATTACGTACACAATTGGTTTCTGTCAGTAGAATAAAGTACATTTTGTAAAAATATAAGAAAAATATTGTTAGAGCTATTTTTAGACAGAAAAAGACTTAAAATGGCAAAGTAGGAATCTGTGCAGATGACCCTGGAGGAAATAATAAGGAAAATTGTGCATCAGGAGCTGCAACAGGCAATTAGAAAAGTATTAGAAACCAGTAAATCTGGTGAGGGCCAGGAGGACGAGGAGTACTTCTCAATTTCTGATTAGGAAGTACAAAGCCACAAGGGCCCAGGTGGTAAATGTGTGAGTAAGAGAAAACACTTGCTGAGTGATTTAGAAATAGGAGCCCCTAGCGCCTCAAAAAGAGGGAACGTCCGATGTAACGAACATGATGGGCAGTCTAGTACTGCAATGGATGTAAGCAAACTATAAGAGATTGATCAAGTTGATTAGTGTCATGATTATGACAATATATACTGAATTTTGATCATAAAGATCTAGACAATGGTTTTAATGAGAACCAAAGGAGGAAAGAGAAGAGAAAAAACATGGTAATGGATCCCGTGGGCAAAAAGCTATTTGATCCTAGGGAGATAAAACACCCTAAGAGTAATGAATGGTGGCCCTTAGATCACATGGCTGACTACATTAAATTATGACTAAGAAGGTCATTAGAAAGGGAAGAGAGGAATGTCTTAAGAGCAGATGCTCATGACCCATAATTTATGAAAAGGTCACTGACTCCAAATATTGATCCAGAGATGGTCACATATTTATTCAAAAGGGGATCCTAGGAGAGGGTTAGAGAATTCTTGTCAAAACAAGGTTCTGGACGTCCTTGGTCCACTGTCAAGGATTTTCGATCAAGTGGAGGAAGCGTATATTAAAAGGGCAGAGGTGAATATCCACCTTTTGCGAGGATGGTGCCAAAGAGCAATATGCCTTTTAGGCAATGCCAGTGCTGAGCTGTTGGCTGAGAGGAGAAAAACCATCCTCATGCACATCAATCCTAAACTGGCAGATTTTAATGTACAGGAGTCCAGTGATGAGGTGAAGGGCCTCTTATTTGGGAATGACATGGTGAAGAATATTGCTAAGTATGTTAAAACCTTTACGAGCCTTGACATGGCACATTACTCCATGATAAGAGTGTTCTCAGGGAACAGTTTTTATGGTTGGGCAGGGAGGAAGGGTAACCTCTCAGCTGAGGGTTATTACAGGCAGTCCTCCGGTTTCTATCCTGAGAGAGAGGAAGAGGTACTAGACTTAGAGCATCAAGGGCCAGAGGTCAAGGACAGAGCTCCTAAACAGGAAAAGGTGAATATGAAGACCATTTTGATTCTACCCAAGAAAAGGTTGTGGGAAGATAAAAAGTGTTCGCAGAACAATGGGAGCAAATTGTGGATGATCCATTGGTCATTTCAGCGGTAAAAGGTTATTTGATAGATTTGGATACAGAACCGTATCAAGTGAAAGAACCGAGAGAGTTAAGTTTCCAAAAGGATTTAGAGGATATTGTAACACAGGAGGTGGTTCAGATGTTTGCAAAAAGCACAATAGTGGAAATAGAGGAGGACAGGATAGGTTATGTCAGTACACTTTTTCTAGTGGGAAAAAAGGAACTGGTGTGGAGACCCGTAATAAATTTGAGATGGTTAAACCAGTTTGTAACATACAGACACTTCAAGATGCAGGGTATCCATCTACTAAAGGAAATGTTGTTGAAGGAGACTGGATGGTCAGATTAAATCTCTAGGATGCATACATTACAATTTCAAACCATGTTAAAAGTCAAAAGTTGTTACAATTCAGATGGAAGGGTCAGTTGTACCGATTTCAGTGTCTACCTTTTGGCCTATCGTTGGCTCCTTGGTGTTTTATAAAGATACTGAGACCGGTTGTTGGTTATCTGACTGAGAGGGACGTGTGGATGATCGGTTATCTGGATGATATCTCGATAATAAATCCGAACATAGGAGAGTTGAAGGAACATCTTACCATGGTAAATGGTCTGTTGGAATTGTCAGGGTTCATAGTCAATATAGAGAAGTCTATTTTTACCCTGGGTCAGACATTAGAATTTTTAGGTTTTGTTGTGGACACATTGAAAAGTCAGTTGCAGCTTCCAATAAGGAAGATAAATAAGCAGGGGTGGCTTTTCCGCGAAGGCGGAAGAGTGTCTCCCCACTGCTCTCCGAGAAGATAAAGGAAAGACAAAATGATGACGACGCAACGTTATCATTGTATTTTTCCTACTGCAATGGCTCAGTTCGTTTCTTGCGGGTGGGGCTGGGGTCCATGACCCCAGTCCACTGCAGGCGGAGGAGTGGTGGCACTCTCCAAGTGCGCGTCACGGTTTGGCCAGCCGTCTTGGGCCGGCCAAATAGTCATGCTCAGACCAGTCACAACGCTGCATTGTAGCGTTGTGATTGGCTTTGGAGAGCCCTGGGAGCCCGGGTGCTTCCGGCTGCTGACTCCAGGAAGAAAACGAAGAGGACGGAGGATAGGTGGTGGTGGCTGGCCGTATTCAGGTAAGTGATTTTCTTGTCCTTTTCATTCCACCAGGAACTAAGAAAAAGATACAAGAGTGCATGAGGAATTTAGTTACATTGGTGCATGGCAAGGGATTTGGATCCCGTGGAGGCTGATAAAATAGAGGTAGCTAGTTTTTTTGTACACTTGTTTGACAAAGGAATGGCTTACAGAATAGTTATTTGCCATCGTTCAGCGGTAGAGGTAGGCCATTCCTTGATTCAAGGTATCTCAGTGGAAAGGAGTCCTTTAATTTGTAGAGTGATGAAAGTGATAAGGATGAGAAGGGGTCCTAAACCTTAGTATCAGCCTCTCTGCGATTTTAGATTTAGTACTGAAATTATTTCAGGACTGGCGTAGTAATACGTATCTAGGTATAAGAGAGTTGTCCTGGAAATTTGCGACTTTGCTGTATTTAATATCCTTTAGAGTGTCAGATCTGGGGGCCTTAGAAGTGACAAACGGATTTTATCAGCCAACAGGAGTACTGTTTAACATTTTTAAAAGAACTTAATTATGTGTAGTTAAATGCATTAAAGAGTAGGAATGTCAAATCCTGGAGAATAGACGTGCTGCTGTGGATCAGTTATTGGTCTCGTATGTTACACCTTTTCATGCGATTTTGAATGTAACAATTGCGAGAAGGGTGAGATCTGCTATGAAGGAATCATTGATATGTCTTAAGTTTGCAGCGCATTTGGTAAGGGGTGCCCTGGCAAGTAAAACATTTATGTCGGGTTGGATGAAATTATGCAGGCAGCGGATTGGTCTAACACAAATTCTACTTTAGACATATAGACCATGTTTCATGCTGTGCTTTAGAAAACGTTGAACATGCATAATGCTAGCCTCCTGTCTTGCCAAGATCTGCAATCTTCTGCGGAGCCCACTCTTGTGCCGCCATTCCCAGTGCCAACCCCATCTTCATACCTGACTCCAATACAGTGCCAGATAGATGCTGTCTGACGCCAACTCCAGCGTTGCCTGAAGCTATGCACACCGCGTCTGAGCCAGGGCCTTTTTTCCTTTGATAGACCTGAAGAGGGAGACTATTGGGAGGGGTCTCAGGACCCTTATGGCTACTTTAATCCCCCTGGATGAGCCCAAGGACAACTGATACGGGGAACTGGCGGAAGCCGGTGGCTTGGCCACCTCACCAGACACTGGATATCCACCGTGGCTACAGAGGTAAGGGCCTCTTTTTCAGTGGTGGTGCACATGGCAGTTGAGATCCTGGACTTTCAGCTACCCTTGGTGGCAGTAGAGACGAACATCTTGATAAAGGTGCGTCTGCTGGGAGTTTCCTCCTCTGACCCTCTCCTCCCATTTAATGAAGCCCTTAAGAATGTCCTGCTCGGGGCCTGGTTCAAGCCCTGCACAGGGGCCCCTATGCACAGGAGAATTGTCCTCTGCCATCGCCCCATTCCTAGGGATCCCAGTTTCCTCACCCAGCTTCCCACACCCAGAGAGCTTGGTGGGCCAAGCCTCCACCTAAAAAGTCAGCTCTCGCGCGTTCCCTAACACTCCTCCGGATATGGAATCCAAAAGGCAGGATACCTTTCTCAAGAGGATGTTCTCTTCTGTCAGCCTAGCGCTGCGGTGAGTGAACACCGATGCCTTTTGGTCCGATTCACCCATAAGGTTTGGAATTCGGTTGTGCACATGCTGCCCATGGTCTCGGTGGAGGCCCAAACTATACTGTCACAGGCAATTTCAGATGGCAGAGACTGGCAAAGTTCACTTTCCGCTGTGGACTGGACACAACCAACTTGCTAGGCAGAGTGATTGTGTCATCGTGGTGGTATTAAGACACCATGCCTAGTTGAGAACCACTGACTTGTCCGGGGATGTCCAAGCTCCCCTTATGGAGCTGCTGTTCGATAGCTCCCACAACTTTAGAAAAAGGCAGACTAAGTGATGGGGCCCTGTAAAGACAGCTGGGTTACTGCCAGGTGCTTGGGCCTCTCCATGTCCCCTTCTAGCCCCATTCTGCCTTTTGCCTCTTCTGTGATTACAGTTAGGGCTACCTCCACGTCCTTTCCCACCCAGCCACCAAGGCCAACAGGCTTCTCAGCTTCTTTGTGGCCATGGACGCGGTTCCCACATACAAAGTGGGACCACCAGTCAGATGTCGACCTACTCCAACACTCAGCCCCCTGGCAATCACAACAACATCCCCATCCCATTAGTTTGCCCTCATACCACCACAGGTTCCCGTGGGTGGCAGGATACGCCATTACCTGCCCCACTGGCAGTCTATAACCTCAGAAAAGTGCGTACTCTAGATCATCCAACGGGGTTACTATGAAGAAATAGAACAACCCACCTCCAAAAATACACTCAATGCAAAGAGTCGAAAATCAAATTCAGTAACACAGAAGCTTTTTTATATTGGAAATATCTGTTTCATTTCTTTAAAGTGTACAAACAATAATTTGCAAACCATGATTTAAGCATCAATAAATGCATTCATCTCACCCAGAGTTCTCAAAAAGATCAGTAATGAACGCACCCAAATCATACGTGTTGCTCTGGATTGGGAAAGGAGAGTATGGTACCCCAAATTCCTAACCATGAGCATCGTCGTCTGATCAGGTTGTCCCTTTGTCCCTTCAGGATATTCTTGTGTCACAGCAGGTCTCCCAGCAGCAGCATCCAAACCTGCGCACACTCTGCATTCAGGCTTGGAGATTGAGCAGCGGCAGGTAACATTTTATGACCTTCCTCCTGAAGTCTGCGATGTTATTCTGGCAGCCAGGTGTCCCTCAACCAAGACAGTATATGCCTGCCATTGGGGCAAATCTATGGCATGATGTGCCTCCAAAAATGTTGACCCCCTTTCTGAACTTTTGTTGTGCATACGTGGCTTAGAAAGACTTTGCTTTGGAAACTGTTAAAGGTTACTTGTCGGTCATTTCGACTTTCTTGCAGTTGCCAGAGCAACATTCTTTGATCAAGTCATCGATTGTGACTTGTTTTTTTTCTGAAGTGACTTCAACACCTGTTCCCTCCACGACCATTCATAATCAGTCTGGTATTGACCGTTGTGGCCATAACATAGGCCAGGAAGGTCAGTGAGTTGCACAGACTTTCCGTGCACCCTCCCTATGCAAGATTTTATCCAGACAAACTGTTTCTAAGAACCTGTGCCGCATTTCTCCCTAAAGTGGTGACATTTTTTCATGTGGACCAACATATCCCCTTGCCTGCCTTCTTTGCTTGCCTCACCTGTCCAAGGAGGAGGACAGACTTCACTGCTTGGACCAAAAAAAAACTTCATGATTCCAAATTTATCATACCAGAGTTCCATGTGGACGATCAATTCTTCATTGGGTACTTTAGGGCAAAGGAAGGCAAAGCTATGGAGAAACAGACTATCTCAGGATGGATAGTGCTCTGCATCTGCTACGCATTGGCCAAGAAGCAATCCCTTGAGGGCTTGCACTCTCATTCAACCAGAGCCAAGGCCTTGACCACTTGAGTTTGTTCACAGAGTCTGTCCTGTACTACTGTCGGGCTGCAACATAAGCATCTTCGCACATGTTCACTGAAAACTAATGTCTGGACAGTCAGGTCAGTCGTGACAGGACTCATTCTGTCCTCCAAGACTTCCTGATCTAAATCTGTTTGCAGGCCCATCTCCATAAAGGTATTGTTTGGGTATCTATTCTAAGGTAGGGAATCTGTGCTTAGAAGTCTCTATCAGATGAACATGATACTTAACTTCGGTAACGCCTTATCCGATAGGGTTTCTGTCTAATTGCAGATTCCTTACCGACCCTCTCATTCTTCCTGCTTTGCGAACGGATTTCTTCACACAGTGTACCCTTACGAGGTCCTTAGTGCTACTTACCAGTACATCAGCAACCTTCATGGCTCCATGCTTTTGGCATGGAAAGGTCGTGAATAGTAACTGATGTCAGCACGCTGGCTTGTCGCCTATATAGGAACTGCACACGTCACTTTTCACTTTCCAGATCCAATCTGACACCTGGGGATGATTCTAGGGTAGGGAATTTGTGGCTTGATGCAGTCTCTACCAGATAATACATTACCAAAGATAAGTAACTTGTTCTTGGTAGTACATTGTGATAAAGTACAGGAAAATATAAGTGTACATTACAACTTAGCTTACAAGAAAAAAAAAGATTGGCATAAGCCAAGTGAAAACTAAGCAGGCGAAGTAGTGAAATCTGGTTGACAGTCATTGCAGTGTACGTATTAGAAATACAAATTGAGGGTAGTGATGAGGTAAAAAACATCAAAGGCCATGTCCAACAAAATTGTGGGTAGCTCTTTGGGGGGTGTGTCCAAGGACATGGCCGAGTGAGACGCTGGTTTCCGCAGCTCCAGACCGGAGCCCTAATCCTTAACCATCCTGCCAGCTCTAAATGCCTAATTTTGATGCTGGCCATCCTGTAACACTCCCGTGATACGGAGCAGAAGACCTGTTTCCCAGAGGCTGGTGCGATGGTTGTTTTCTGGATGTGCCGTGCGCTCTCCGGCCGGAGGCCAAAAATGGTGGATGGACGCTCATGAAGCCCTGAAAGGCCGGGCGGACTGGAGGAACCGCCAAAAGACCTTGCTTGCCATCCGGTGAGCTGCTACGCTGTGACTGGAGGCTGAGGGCCTGGAGACCTGTGACCCATCGCCCGGTCGCCCCTAGGTGCTGATGCCTTGTCGGCGTACGAGGCCTCACTTGGCTCCCGAGGAGGGGGAAGGGCCTCGAAAGAGGAGAGATCCTGCCGTGCCTTGTGGGCGTTGGGGCACAGTCCGGTGTGTCGCCTTTGCCTTGCCGCCCCCACCGGGCGTGTAAATTCCCCATGTGACGACCCCGAAGGAAGCGGGACCCCCGGCGCACCGTGTGGAGCGGAGGCGTGTGTGCTGATCCTGCCCCTAGCACCTTGGCTGGGCGCAAGAATCTGGCGGTAGCTGGACCAGAGAGAGAGGAGCGAGTGTGGCCCGTCGGGGCCCTGTGCGCTTTGGTATCCTTGCCCTGGGACCTTGTCTACCGGCCCGGAGGGCACAATCTGATCCAGAACTGGGCCCGACGGACATCGCCGTGAGTGCTGCCCCCCTGGGGTGAGGTCTGGTGGGGAACGGAGCTACTGGGCTTCCCTGCGGCGGGGTGTGGAGTGTCTCTTGGACCTCGTGGGGCCTGTGCTCTGGATCGCCTGCCGCCTCAACGGGAAGGGGACCCTAATCTGTCGCCTGCCCTCCCTCCCCCTGCACCTCTGGATCGATGCCCCGGGACACTGTGTGATTGCTGCTTCTCCTCTCCCCCTTCTCGCATGGGTGCATGGTCTGAGGGATAGAGACGGAGCGCACTTTGTGGTTTGGCGAGTTCCTCACACAGCATTGGAGGTGCTGGGGTGCCTCCGTCTCTCACAATGACTAAAGACAAGGACCCAAAGGCCCCCAGACAGGGGAAAATGGACAAATATACTTGTCACCCCACACAAAGCTACGCAGCCCATATCGGCGGTGGCTACTATACTCCAGGCCATTCAGTCATCCAGGGAGGCACTTGAAAATAAAATCGGAGAGGTGCACTCTGAGGTTAAGTTGCTGATCTTCGAAACGTCTCTGAGAGAGTCACTGAAGCGGAGTCCCGGGTTTTGGAGGTCGAAGACGCGGTCAAGGACCTACAAAAGGCTGTGCCGCAGCTCCGTAGCACTAGTGGTGACCTGGACGACGCAGAAAACAGGGCTCGCAGAAATAATCTCTGCTTTGTGGGATTCTCCGAAGGCGTGGAGGGAACGGACCTGCCTGCTTGACCAAATGGCTAAAAACCTTTATCCTACCAGAACACTTCTCTACATGTTTCGATCTTGAACGGGCACATAGGGCACTGAATGCTAAACCTCCTTCTGGCGCTCCGCCAAGGCCCATCATTGCAAAAATCCTTAATTTCATGGACTGGGTCGTGCTCCTGTGAGAGGCATGAAGATTGGGGGAAAGAGAACTCTAAGATCATGATCTTCCTCGACTATAGCAGGGACCTGCAGAAGCAGAGAAAGACTTTTGATTCTGCTAAAGCTAAACTAAGGTCATTACAAATTCAATACATGCTGTTTTTCCCTGCAAAGCTGAAGGTTATATACAATGGCAGGGCGTAATTTTTCCAGTTGGGGGGAGAAAGGGATTGTTAATCTATTTGTTTATGCTGTTTGCACAGGACCTAGCAGTGACATTTATCTACCCTGGGAGACCCACAATCTGAGGAGGAGGCTCATGGTCCTCTGCTATCAGGACACCCATGTTCCCACACATAGAAGATCAAACTGTCTCGGTCCTAACCTGGAATGTTAATGGCCTGATAGACAATCAAACTTGTGTTGGTCACCCAATATATAAAGCGTCTTCGCCCAGACGTAGTCTTGTTACAAGAAACACATCTACTCGGTACACAATGCAAGTTCCTTGGGATGACTCAATACACGGTTTTGGCACATGCCAGCTTTACATCTGGGTCGAGGAGAGTCGCTATTTTTCTGTTAAAAAAATGTCCCCCCTTCGAAATCACACGTAAATGGATCGACCCAGTTGGTAGATTCGTTGGGGTAACGGGAACCTTGGGCAGACGCAACATAACTATCATCTGTGCATACTCACCGCCTCCACTGCAAGCCCCTGTACTCCTTAAAATCGCTGACATCCTCCTCGAGACTCCCATGTCCTTCCATGTCATAAGGGGGGACTTCAACAATGTCATTAATACGGGGATAGATCGGTCCAGTGGGTCAGAAGGAAACAGACACTACACCCCGTACCGTTTTACAGAACCCTTGGGGCTTACTGACGTATGGAGACTCCAACATCCTCATGCCCGACAATATTCGTACTTCTCTGGGGCCACGGAGTATACTCCAGACTGAACTATGTGTTGGTCCCCGGTGGGAGATCGGGGTGGTCGGCCAAGCTGAATACCAGGCATGGGGCTTGTCGAGCCATTCGCCATTGCTGGTTTTGCTGGGGCAACAGATCCGAACCTCTGGGCCCACCTGGAAGCTTAATGCATGGGACCTACAAAAGGAAATGATTCTAAAGGGGCTGTGGACTGACACTGAAATCTTTTTTCAAGAAAATCTGGGCACAATTGACTCAGGGGTCACACTTTTGGGTGGCATAAAATAGTGCTGTGGGACAGGGCACAAAACCGGATAGCATGGGTGAAAAAGAAAGAGCGGGAACACATAGAACAAATACAGGGTCAATTATTAACCCTAAAAAAGAAAGTCCTAGATAGGCCTGACCCACTGACTGCCTGACAATTAGAAGCCCTAAGGATCGAGTCCCATGAACTGGCTTAGGGAGAGTCTAGGAAACAGAGGTTAGCGACACTACAACGTTTATATGCGGTTGGTGACAAGGCTGGGAAGTTACTGGCCTGGCTTAGCAAAAAAGGAAAATGAAGCGAGAATGGGTTGACTCCATTATAGACGACAGGGGGACAACATACAACACAGACGAACAGATACTGTCCGCAGTTGCCCAACACTACGCAGACTTCCATGACCAGAAAACACTCAGTACTACTTAAGAGATTAATAACTACCTCACCACCCCTGGGCTAGAAGAAGATGATGTCCAGCTACTAGAGGAAGATATAACACTGACAGAGGTTGGAGACGCAATAAATAGGTTCCGATCTGGTTAAACCCCTGGACCAAATGGACTCCTTGCCGAATTTTTAAGAAAGAGCAAAGACCTCCTCGGCCCTCAACTTCTGGCTTTATATAGGGATGCATACACAGAGAGGATTCTCCTAGTCAATCTTCGCACCGCCACCATTGTGGCCATCCATAAGAAGGGAAAACCCAGGGACAAATGCGACTCATACCGCCCAATCGCCCTCCTGAATATGGAGGTTAAAATCCTTGCGACAGTTTTAACCATGTGGCTACTGAAAGTCGTTACGACCCTTATCCATTGCGAACAATCCGACTTTATTCCGGGCAGGGCGACCAGGTGGAATCTCCGAAGAGCCCACAACTGGGTGATGGATGTCAGGAACCGGACTACCCCACATGCCTTTCTGGTGCTAAATGCCGAGAAGCCCTTTGACGTTGTGCACAGGCCTTGCCTCACCAAATTCGGCGTTGGCCCGAAGTTTAGAAAATGGATGGCATTACTTGACACGGAACCACGGGCAAAAGTAAGGGTCAACGTTAGGCTTCCACCTGAGTTCCCAATCTCCTGCAGGACCAGACAGGGATGTCCCTTGTCCCCACTGCTATTCACATTGGTAATAGAACACTTAGCTTGCATGATCAGACTACACCCGCAAGTAACAGGTTTCCGGATCACATCAGATGACCGGGAAGAAAGAATTTCACTATGTGCGGGTAATATCCTTTTGTTCATCAGACATAGCTATCACAATCCCCAGTGTTCTCGATCCTTGAGGAATATGTTACAGGATTTCTAAAGCGCATGGCTGCCCGTGAGCGTCCCAGCGCTGAATGAGTACAGGTGGAGTCGTAAGGGGGTTTCACGGGAACAGCCAGGTTTTCAGAGTTTTTCGGAAGGCCAACAGATTAGGCTGTGCACGAATGTCAGGAGGGAGGGAGTTCCATAATTTGGAAGCGTTGTAGGAGAAACGCCGACCTCCTGATCGTGCTCTCTTGATCTTGGATGGCAGAGTTAAATGAGCATTAGAGGATCGGAGAGGTCTAGAAGTGGTGTAAGGAGTCACCAGGACTTTAAAGATAGGAGGGGCCTTGTCGTTGAGGATTTTGTGCGTAAGACAGAGCGCCTTAAATTGCACTCTTTCTACCACGGGTAGCCAGTGGAGTGCTTTGATAGCTGGCTTGGACGAGCACCGGCTCTTGGTGTTGGTGAGGATCCGTGCGGCCGCGTTCTGCACCACCTGCAATTTGGTAGTGACTTTCCGCGGGGCACCCAGAAACAGTGCGTTGCCATAATCCAGGCGTGACAGGATGAGGCCTTGGATAAGGAGTTTCCTTGATGGAAAAGGGAGTAATGGCAGAATTTTTCGGGCGGATCGCAGAAGCCCATAGCAGACCCCAGCAGTTTTCCTAGCTTGAGTGTGCATGGTGAGATTTTGGTCAACCCATAGTCCGAGGCTTTTGATCTCGGTTTTAGGGGTAGGAGGCTTGCCCATGCATGGGGGCCATAGAGATTCTGGACGGTTCTCAGGATATAAAATTAACTATTGCAAGTCTATAATATATAGCCCAATGCAAGATATGGAATGCCCACCGATACTCGGAGACCTATGTATAGCTACAGAGGGTTTTCAGTATCTTGGGATGTTTCTCACCCCCAACTCCATAACATTTCGTATGCATAACATATATCGGATGCTCTCTAACTTTAAGCAAGATATGGATAGATGGAGAGAACTGCCACTTACTATAATTGGCAGTACAGCAATGTACAAAATTATCTCACTACCCCAATTTTTATATGTGCTGCAGAACACATACCACCCCCTCCTTTGATCAATATTCAGGGAAGTCAATTCTGAACTCGGCGCACTCTTTTGGTTGAACGGCAACCCCAGAATTACATTAAAGTCTCTACAACGCAATCCATATAATGGGGTACCCGCGCTCCCAGACATCGAGGCTTACTATTGGACAGCCCACCTTTCTCCAATAAATGATTGGATACACACTTCCGGGGACCACTCGACTTATAGGCTGTAAAGGGAAACACTTACGCAAAAATGATTCACACACTATTTATATGGAAGAAAAGGGACCCACAGACTACTCCCAGCAACTAGAGCCACTATAATAATAATAATACGTTGGGCTGGGCACACAAAATAGCTAGGTCTACCCCTCTGTGGAAAGGAAATTGGTTTAAAGAACTGAATAAGCTCCAGGATTCGAGACTTGGGACCTGCTTGGGATCTCCACGGTGGTAGATATCACGGCCAAGGGCAACCTTAAACCCTTCCCAGCCCTCCAGGCAGGATTCCAACATCATGTCTCCCAAATTGTTAAATACGCCCAACTGCACCATGCTTGAGTGCAGAGGGAATAGAGGCTTCTGAACTCCCCGAGTTCGCACCACAGGAGGTAAGATTTCTCCAGGAAGAACTAAAAACAAAGGCAGTCTCTGCCACCTGCAAAACTATAAACAACAATATGCCCGACACCCTGGTTAAACTAAGGGGAGTATGGGAGGGAGATCTGTGGGAAATGGAGGACATTGACTGAGAGGCGGCCCTGATGCACCCCAGAGAGGTCGCAATCAAAGCAAGGCTTGGCCTCATTCAATTAAAAATTCCCCACGGGGCCTATTACGACAGAGACAAACTACACAAAATGGGACGCGCGGAGTCGTCTCAGTGTCTGCGTTGTTGGACTGTCACCGGCAATTTTCTCCATACGCTAGGGAGTGTCCACAAATAGGGATCTATTGGCAGACGATAATCGCTGAGTTGAGCGCAATTCAGGGAATCTCTCTACCACTGAACCCTAGGTTCATCCTGTTAGGGATCCCAGGTGACGTAGATGTTCCCCGAACCCAACTTCTTTTCTGCGCGTTAGGCCTGGTGGTGGCCAAGCGAGATATTGCTTGTCGTTGGGGTGCACAAGAGACCCCTACATAACTAGAATGGAAAGGGGGTATGGATTTACATATGGCAGCTGAGAGGGTTATATACAGAAGTAGAGGCTGCCCCAAAATGTTCAAGAAAATATGGGGGTGCTGGATGAGATACTATGGTCTGAGCCCAAGAGATGGGGATTCCCAATCTACTGCAACTGGGGTATCGGCCCAATGACACCATGCTGGACTCTGGAGGAGGGTGAGGGGGTGGGTTGTGGCCTTGCCGTGATGTGTACCAGGGTCGTATATGTAATTTTGTTTGTACCCTGATTTGTGTCCCTCTGACACTCACCGTTAGTGGGAAGTACCAGGTGGTTGATTGTGGTCTAAGTGCAATGTTGTTGCAAAATAAAATAAAAATATATATTTTTTAAAGTACAGTAGAAACTTGCTGAAAGATTGTAACTTTTCTATAAGCAACAAAGGAGTGTAATTTTGTTTTAAAAAACACGTTGCCATAAATCTAATTTCTTTTTGTCAATATACAGCAAGAAAAACAGCAGAGAAAGAAAAGCAGTGTTCCCTTTTTCGTTCTTTAATTGTGCTCTGTGACCTGACCTGCCTTTCCCCTTGGCTGCTTGCTCTGGCAACAGGCATTGTGACATCAGAACTCAACTGCAATAAGATATTAGAGTTGAGTTATGATGTAATTTCTTCATAACCGGTGACTGGTGGCATCACAAGTCGCTGATTATAAACAAATAAGAGATGGGTTTTTATACAGGATTTGTAGAATTGCATGTATTATACGTATAATATGGTGTTTGTATATATGTATCTGTGTGTGTGTGTGTGTGTGTGTGTGTGTGTGTGTGTGTGTGTGTGTGTGTGTGTGTGTGTGTGTGTGTATATATATAATATTCAAAAAAGAAGCAGAGAACTCTGGGTAGTTCTTAAGTTTAGGTGGAAAGCAGCCCCTGTTACAGCACTCTCAACACCAGGGACACTCACCTGCTCACCTCACATGTCTGCTTTTCTATCAAAGTCTTTAAGCATAGGATTAGCACAGTGATAGAAAGGGACAAAGTATTTTGCCATTTCTACAGCAAAGTCTTTAAGCATAGGACTAGCACAGTGCTGTCCATGCCGAACTGCAAAATGACAAAAGCCATTTACCACTCGAGGCACAGTACCATAGCTTTAACCCGTTAACCGCGGCGGAAAATCCACCGCAGTGCGGGCGTTTCCGGGCGCAGGCGGGGCCGTGTCGGGCAACGGACATGCGCAGCACTACGGAGGTAGTGCTTGTGACGGCCGTTGGCCGACGCACGCAGCGAAAGGGTTAAATTGGCAAAACACCAACCCAAGCCAACCTGAAATGAGTAAAAGCAACCCCTGACACAGTGTTTCGCTCCAATCAGATCTCTGAATCAGACACGAGGGAGCACCCAGTATAAGTCAAAACCACACCCTTTCAGGTTGGCTTGGGTTGGTGTTTTGCAAATTCAAAACTGTGGTACTGTGCCTGGAGTGGTAAATGGCTTTTGTCCATTAAATGTGACTTCATGGAGCCTTATAAGATGCCACCTTGTGTCTTATGTGGAGGGGTTTTGAGCCACAGATGTATAACCATATCTCTTAGGATTGTGCAAACAGGAAGAAATATAAAATGTTCTGTACTTGAGTTTATTTCCATACATAACCTTGATACACATTACTGCTGTTGAACTTTTGTCCTACCTGTGTGTTTTGTTTAACAAAAGAGAGAGAAATAAAGTAATGTGTTATCTATGAGTTGTAAAGGCAGCAACAATTCAGCAGGTGGGTTTTTTTTTAAGTTCTGAATTAGTGCACATATGTACATATTTAGTTAAAAAGTTATGACTCTGGCTTGCACTCATTAAACTGATTCGCTGCTCATGGTTAGCAACGGACCCAACATATGCCATAACATGCCTTTGGACGTGCACAGCGGCGGTTGGCTGCCCATCCCCCTACAGTGCGCGACCTTTAGCCATGAGCAGGTGGTGGGTAAGGGAGAGGTTGTGCCCAGCTCAACTTTGTTGTCCTTTTCTTGCTGTGCATGGCCTTCATCCTTGCCCAGCAAAACTTAGATGTAGGGCCTGCCTATGGCCATATGCTACACCAAACCTGCGGAGGCTGCTGATCTGCCACCCTTGGATTCAGAGGCTGGTCTTCCACAGTGGTGGCTCCTCCGCTAAGCTGGAGGCATGTCTCCGCACTGCTATTTCAGCAGTGTTAAAAATAAAAATAAAATGATAATAACAGGATGTTATTATCATTTTATTTTTCAATGCAGGACTTAGAGCCAGGTCGGGGTGGGGCTGGGCTTGTGACCAGAGCAGAGTTAGGAGTGGTCTGCACTTTCTAAGTGCGCATGACGGTTTGGGCGGCCCTCCTGGGCCTGCCAAACCGCCATACACACTTAGCATGTTCTCCAGGGGGCTGCGTTGCACAGCCCCATGGAGAGTACGGGGCCCTGAGTGCTTCCAGTGCTTTCCAGCAGATGAAGAGGACAGAGGAGAGGCAGCGAAGGTACCTTTTTTTATTTTTAAATTCATGCCCACCACCCCATTCTGAGAGGTAGCCGCCACTGGTCTTCCGTCAGTCTATGTGCCTCGCCTCCTCATTTCGAACAAAGTCAGATACTCATTTTAGTGTCTCATGTTACCGGTGCTTTTTCTTTTTTTTTTTTTTTTTCTGCATGAAATTCGGTGAGGCAGCTCTGATCGAGAGTCAGGAAAAAATAGTGGTCAAATCCGGCATTTAATATGACCATTGTTCCGCTTGCGAGTCGACTCCAATTCACGAATTTCACACCAGAAAAAGGCACTTTTTTTCTCAGGAGTGACTTAAATTCTCGATGTGTCTCCCCGCTGCCCTGGTGTCGGTCACATTTAAGGTTGTTCCCCCATGACTATGGCAATTACATTTTTTTGCTCAGACCAACTCTTGAGTCAGTGCTGACTCACAAGTTTCAAGTTGGATGGAAATTAAATTTCAACTCTAATCCTGCCAATCATATTGTGTATGAGATTCATAAAGGTGACTTACAGGATTGACTGCTGAATTTTAACGAATATTTACAAAAATCTTAACCGTTTAAATCCCATCCGGCATCTTTTTGAAATGTAAATATCCCAGAAATTACTGGATAGATTAACAATAAATTAAAAAAATAACTTTCTGATTAAAGTTCTACTTTCATGCTTTAACCCTCCCTGTTGACGAATTGTAACAAAAGTTGCCATGCCGAAAATTCACTGACTGAGTTGATGGATTGCCAAGTTTCTTGCAAATCTGCCCACGGCTTCAAAGTTATAAACAAATCAGTGTAAGCAAATAAAAAAAATGCCTTTTCAATGGAAAGTGTGGTTGACCTGTAACTACACTATGCCACCCACCACTGTTATAGATTCTATATATAAATATATATAATGGCATGTTAAATGACATCACTGATGATAGTTATCCAAGCTACTTGCACCTCAGATTGAAAGATGGAAAGAGTGTAGTACTGGAGACTGTAAGGAAATGCCTCTTTTTGTATGGTTACCCACAGGTTTTTTGACTAATACTGCTGGTTTGTCGACTCTGAGGGTGCACTGAGGCCTGCTAACCAGACCTCCGTGCTTAGGCCCTGAATGTGTATGTTGAGTTGGCTTTAACCAATTGGAAATGGTTAACTTACCTGTAAGTCACTAGAATATGGTACCCAGGGCTTATAAGTTAGAGGGTTACCCCAGGTCTTACATAACTGATTGTGCCACCCTTGAGGTCACCCAAGTAAAATAAGTCCCCCAGTCCGCCACTGCCGACTGGTAGCCCAGTCGTGAGCTGCTAGTCCAACTTCATCATTTAAAACAACGACAAAGCCATCCCTTTCCCTGGACATGTGCGTAAGTCACCCCTTTGGTAGACCTACCGAGCCCTAATGGCAGGGCGCAAAATATGACAAACAGAACATGTACTTTACATGTGCTGACAGTAAAACACGCAAAACTACAGTCTTTACTGTGGAAAGACTTAATCGCCCAGTTGGCGAGTACAGGGTTACATTCTGAACCCCTCAGCTGTGGCACTCCAAGGTATCAAACAACGTGTTACATGAAGCCTGACTTGTATCATAAGTCGAAATTAATGTAACTTTTGCAGTGTGCAGCTCTAGCAAAGCTACCACTTTGTTGCCTTTCAACATCTTGTGCCTTCCCAGGCACACATGGAGCCTGTTCCTTGAGACAGCTTTCTGCCCTCCTGGAGAGACGTGCTAACGACCCTTAGGAATGAGAACAATGAGAGATTGCATGCCAGGGAGGTCTCTTTTGCAGGAAGCCACATGGGTGTTCACCCCAAAAGACAGGTTTCAAAGGTGAAGCCACCTTTGAAGAGCAGATGTATAGCACCAGGGGGGAAGGATGCCCCATTGTGAGGTAGGTAGGCTGCCACAGGAGGCACAGAGGGGAAAGCAGTTTCCCAGCCGGTTTCCCATGGGTGTGCATCTCTGAGATAGCCACACCCCAGAGGTGTGATAAGGAGGTCTGTACACGAGGTGAGGGGTCTTACCATCTTTAATGTGGGCAGAATGGTGCATGCTGAGATAGCCAGACGCCATACTACACAGTACGTGGTCACTGGGTGGAAGGGAACCTGTGTAGGAGGCTGGCTTAGTATATGGCGCACACTTATTTAAGTGATGGTCCTTGCACTAATCCGGGCAACCCTTTTGGTGATTTTAGTGGTCTTTGATGACCATAGAAAGCTCTCAAAGTGGTAGCTGTGGAGAGCAGCTTTCAGGCTTAACTTGAAGGAGTGTTAAATAGCTTGTTTTACCACTTTAATCACACATTGTAGGTTAAACGAAAAAGAACTTCTATTTTTTACACAACAGTCACTAACACGCTGGCATACCTCATATCCGGAGATATTATTACAGTACACAAAAATACTTCAATTGCAATAAGGCAAGTAGCACAAAATGTATTGGTCTCTTGGGGAGAGACCAAACCATATATTAAGAAAGTGGAATGCGAACTGCAAAGGAGGAAGGGACCTGGACCAGAAAACCCAACGTAAGTACCCAGGAACCCCACGGAGGCTGTGTGCAGAGTCAGAACACAGTTTTGTGTCTAATGGAACTCAGTGGAGAAGTCCCAGAAGGACCCGAAGAATTCCCTTGGAGGACGGAAGGTTGGAGAGCACCCCACCCGTGGATACCCCGAGACCAGGTTACCTACCCCAGGGGAGCCAGGTGCATAGGGGTGAAGAGACGTCGGAAACCTACGTAGATGACAATGGAAGACTTGGAGAAAAGTGTCTCTGGAGAAGAAGGTGAAGAAGTTCAGTTGAATGCAAGGGTGGATTCTGGAAGTGAAGAACCTGCAAGTAGAGAGTCTATGCCACTCAGGAGTGACCAGGAGGCACGGAAAAGCAATGTCCACAGATATTGAACGGTTCAGACGAGTTGATGGTGACCTTGCTGCAGCGGTGATGAACAGGCGATGCTGAGGAAGACAAGGAGCCATGCATGAGCTGTCCCACATCGGATGTCGGTGGCTAGGTGGTCAGTGTCTGGCGAAAGTACCAACAAGCCTTAGTAGCTGCAACTGACATTGAGAATGAAAAAGGAGCAACGTTGGGACCAGCAAGGTCCAAGGGAATCACCAACAGGAGAGACAGAGCAGGGGCCAAACAAGCAAGGGAGCCCATTGAAGCAGGAGAAGACCCTCAGGAGTACACACAGACTGAAGTCTCAGGAGTCGCATGAGGACCTCTAGATGGTCACTAAGAAGGAAGGCCTACGGTGTAGAGGATGCAGTGAGGACGCTGTACTTGGCAGGAGGAGATGCTGGAGCTTCTTGTAGCCCAAAGATCTCTGGAGTGCAGAGCCAACAAGCCTTGCCAACGTCAAGTCAACGCAGTGCACTGGGGTACGGTCACAGCAGTTTTGACAAGGGATACTAGCCTCAAAATTGCAGAGAGGAAAGGTCAGTTCTCTAGAGAGTTGCAGAACCACCACCTGATTTGCTGAGCCTTTGATAGTCCGTGGGACATCAGGAGCAGCAGACGGGTCAGCTTCGTTGCAGATGTAGGGGAGAGTAAATGGTACCGAGGAGCAAAGAAGAGAACAGACGCAGTCTGAAGGTGGGACTTAAGGGCGCGGAGAAGGTCAAACCTCTACCAGGTCTCTGTCATCTGTCTCTAAAGGTCATGCCAGGAAGAAATTGATGCCGCGCCTACCTGTTCACCGTCAATCCGTGGTTTGCAGATCAGCTTTGAGGCAAGGGATGTCTACTTCAAGAACCCTTTCAACGTCCTCAAGTCCACGGGAGGCAAGAAAGAAGAGAAATTATTTCTATTCCTCTCCAGATTCGGAGTACTCAAGAACATACTCCCCTTATTCACTCCACCTCCGCCACAGCTTTTTCCACCAATAACAGTCGCACCCACACCAGGGCCCAGATCTCAGTCCAGATAGCACCATCATTCCAAGCACCACCGTCATAGACCAATGCACTCATCTCCATCTTTCAGGCGCTCCTGGCATTGTCGCCATTCACGACGTCTCGATCTAGATATACCACGGATACATCTTCCACTTCTACTGACAATACTTTCCAACCCATTTCAGACAATATCCCCCACCCTCCCCACATGCATATCACCGGTGGATGATATCACCACTTATCAATAATTCTTGGTGAGAGTAGCTGCAAAACTTAATATTGCTATTTCGACTCCAACATCAACGACATCAGTAATATTTGAGACTTCAGCGTAGGTCAACATTGAGACCTTTGCTGCCACTAGTGCCAGGCCTCTTAGAGACAGCTATGGATCTCTTATTAACACCAGCCTCCGTTAAGCCAGTTCCATCCAGGCTTCAGAAAAAATACCGCCCTCCGGAACAAGATCCTGCCTTTCTCTATAGTCACTCAACGTCAGACTGTTATTGTCGTAGCTGCAAAGAAACACCATGCCACTACTCCCACGTCGACAGTGCCTCCGGATAAAGAGAGTCGGAAGTTAGGCTTTGTGGGTCGTAAGGTTTGCAATACAGGAGCAACAACGATTAAAGTGGCTAGTGCAACCGCCCTTCTAGGCAGGTATGACAGAGCACTGTGGGAATCCATGCTGCATTTTGTGAAGGATTTCCGAAGAGATAGAAAGGAAGACTTTACGGAAATCCCAAATGAAGGTCTAATGGTGTACAATCAAATCATTAGGGCTGCAGCAAACTCTGCCCTATTAGCGGCACATAAGTACTGTCACAGCATCGCTCTCCAAAGGCACTCTTGAATCACAGCAGAGAATATTAAAACTTCCATTCTCCGGTACTACTCTATTCAGAAGCCACATCGATGATGAGATGGCACAAATGAAAGACTCTGGAGACTCTAAAGGCAATCAGCTTCGAGAGACCCAGAGAGAAAAGTCTCCCCACCAGCGCCATTTCTATCAACAGAGGGTTAAAACCCCTCAATGGTATCAAGGACGCCAACAAGGTAGTGGACACCTACAGCACAAACGACAGTATCAGACATTCCAAAAGAAGCAGACTAGGGGTAGATCCACTAAGCAGCCTGCTGTATAGTGGGCAAGCAACCATCCTGGTAAAAATCCTGAATTATTACTTCTTCCTATTCTGTTACCCACTCCGTAGAGGAAAGCATATCTCATTATATGGCAGAGTGCCAAAATAAAAGACACCAGAGTTCTGAATATTGTACAGAATTGATATTGTCTCAGATTCACCTTTCCTCCACCATCCAACTCCCGCTGTTATGGTCGGAAGTCAACATCCTCTTACAAAAACAGGCAATGGAACCTGTTCCTCACCAACAAGGGACATGCATTTATTTCAGGTACTTTGTGGTGAAGAAGAAAGACAAGAACGTATTCAGACCTATACTCGACCTTAAAACAGCCAAAAAGTGGATTCGGCTGGAGAAGTTCTGGATGATGGCATTACACTAAATATACCCTTAATTACACCAGGGGGATTGGCTCTGTTCCATCGACCTTCAAGACTCATACTTTCATATTCCAATCGCCAGAAAGCATTGAAAGTTATTGAGGTTCATAGTGTGGCAAGACCACTATCAGCACCAAGTACGTCCATTATGTCTCAAGTCAGCACCCAGAACATTCTCCAAGTACATGGCAGTGGTAGCGGCCCATCTCGGGAAGCACAAAATATTTGTCTACCCATACCTAGAAGATTGGTTAATCAAGGCATCAACATCTCGGGTAGCTCAGCTTCACTACAACTAGACTTGCAATCTCCTTCGAAGGTTAGGCCTTCATGTGAACCTCACAAAGTCACCGTCTGTCCTGGTTCAAACCTCACATTGTCTGGGAGCCTACATCGACACAATAAAAGCAAGGGTGTGTCCTTCAGAGGAGAGACACTTATCAGTCCTTAGGAAGTGTTGCTCTCTCGTGACAGCTTCCCATCCAGTGGTGAGAGCAGTATCTTCTCTCCTCAGCTCGACGGCCTCCTGTATCTTCCTCACACAGAATGCCCGTCTCCACATGCGACCTCTGCAGGAATGTCTAGTAGACCAGTGGGACCAGCTGACCGGCAAATGAGAAGACAGGCTAGAACTATCCTGTCTTACGAAAATGCCTTGAAATGGTGGTGCTCTCCAACTAAGCTGCTTCGAGGGATGTCTTTTCATCAGTAGGTCTCTCCTCAAACAATAGTAATGGATGCTTCACTGCTGGTATGGGAAGCCCACATGGATCACCTCCAAATTCAGGGCAAATGGTCACAGAGTGAGATGACATATCATATCAATCTCCTTGAGCTATACGCAGTCCATCTAGCACTGAAGGGGTTTCACCAGTCATTCAAATCCCATTTCCTCCTTGTTCAGACAGACAATACAACCACCATGTACTACCTCCAGCAGGGAGGAATGAGGTCCAGGCCTGTCACACGAGGTCCAAGCTACCTGGAAATGGCTCATAGCCAGGGACCTAACAATCACTGCAACTCACCTTCCGGGTGTGGAAAATGCTCAGGCAGACTCTCAGCAGGCTTTTACAAGGAAACCACAAGTGGGTTTTCTACAAAGATGTCGTACAAAACATCTCTCAACTATAGGGCACCCCAGCCATCAACTTGATTGCCACCGCAAAACGCCGAAGCTTCGCCACAAGGTACTTCCAACAAGGAACGCTGAGGAATGCCCTATGAATCAACTGGTCCCGCAGATTTCTTTATGTATTTCCGCTGATTCACATGATTGCATCACTCCTCCTCAGCTTTACCACTCCATGATCCTAATAGCTCCGGAATGATCACGTCAATGGTGGTTCACAGACCTCCTTCACCGGTCCGTTCATCCACATCTCAAGCTACCAAGTAGTCCAGACCTGCTAACGAACTTCGGAGTCCCAGTCTCTCCTCCTTGAATTTGGCGGCATACCTCCTGAATTAGTGAAGTACGGACACTTTAATCTGCCGCAGGACTGTATGGATGTCCTCAAAGAGGCTAGGCGGCCTTCCGCCCTTTCCGCATATGCCTTTAAGTGGAAGAGATTTTGTTTTTGCTGTTCCTCTAAGAACGTAGACCCTACATCTTGCCAGGAAGATGTAATTCTTCCATACTTATTCCATTTGGCAAAATCGGGCTTGCAATTCTCTTATATAAAGGTTCACCTGGCAGCCCTTACTGCCTGCAGAAAATGTCCTTAACAAACCTTTTCTTTTTAAAATCCCTGTAATAAAGGATTTTCTAGAAGGGTTGAAGGTTTTCTTGCCCACTAGCGTCCTTCAACTCCCTGGCAACTGAACATAGTACTCTCTCGTCCTATGCAGGATCCCTTGATCCTATTCACCAAGACTCCCTGCAACACCTTTCTTGGAAGACAGCTTTCCTTGTTGCAATAAAATAGATTGCACCGTTGGCGAAATACAAACATTTGGTTCTCACAAACCATATATAGTCTTCCATTCTAGCAAAGTGGTTATGAGAATTCACCCGATATTCCTCCCTAAGGTTATTTAATTTCCATGTTAATCAGACCATATCATTACCAGCATTCTTTCAGAATCCCTCTACAACAGCTGAAAGAACTCTTCATTCTCTGGATGTGAGCAGAGTTTTGAAATTGTGTCTCAATAAGACATGGGACATCCACAGATCAAGCCAATTGTTTATCAACTATTGTTCGGTCTTTCTGCGATGAGCCACTTCCAAGCAATCAATCTTCTGATGGATGGTTTCCTGTATCTTATTGTGCTATTAAAAAGCTAGCAAGACACTTTCAGCTTAAGCCCACTCCTCAAGAGGCAAAGCATCTATAGCGGCTTTATTGAGGAATACCCCTATAACAGATATTTCCAAAGCCGCCACATGGAGATCTGTCCATACATTTACCAAGAATTATGGCCCGGACTCTGATGCTAGAGCAGACGCTCGAGTAGGATAGGCCTCCCTCAGAAATCTATTTGCTTAAAGGACTACCTTAATTCACTCTCTGTCTTCTCCGCTACTTTAAGTAGGGGTGGGATTGCTACTCTATTCAGTGCTTATGACTATAAATGGAAATCTCCTACGAGAGAAGGAATCGTTTTTACCTGTAACTCCAATTCTCTTATAGGGGAATTTCTATTATAGTCATAAGCAACCCTGCCTCCTCCCCTGTGGAGTGCACAGAAGTAACCATCGGACCTTTATATCCTCACGCATTACCTCAAAAAGAATTGAAGCAACTGCCCCCTGCTCAGCATGATGCAATACTGCTGGCCTTGGGTTCTTAAGGGCAGAAGAGCCTCTCTTTTTAACTCATATGACAGCCTATGGGACTATACTGTCCTGCTTTCCGTCATGTCTATGCTCTATCAAAAAAGGGTTTGTGAAAGAGATTTATGCTGTTATATTAAAACATCATGAAATTATACATGTGTAATTCTCCTGGCTCATTTTTAAAATACAAGATGAAGGGTTGGGCCGTTGTAGCCCAGTCCTATAGGCTGCATAGTTTTTTTTATTTTTTAAGTGACTTTGCAGGCCTTCCTGGGGAAAGGTGAACATCTACACTTAAGAAGATGTATTGTAAAAAAGTGCTCCGGGATCCCTGCACGTGAGCGGGACTATTCAGTGCTTATGACTATAATGGAAATTCCCCTACAAGAGAACTGAAGTTACAGGTAAGAAACTATTCCTTACCTACCACTCTAGTTCTACATCATTAGTATTGTTGAATTCATAAGCAACCCACACTACTCCCTGTCTTAATGATATAACAAAATAACTGAGCACTAACTTCTGGTCCTTACACTACATGTTGGGATGGTGGAGGGCATACTTGGTAGTCGGAAAATAACAATGCAGTTTTTCTTTCTTTTTTTTGTTTTCTGTTAGATAGAAGTAAATATAAAGTGTATCCTATAGCTTTTCTTATTTACGCATTAATCTTCTAAAAAAATGCGGGTTGGTGACCATTATTATAGTTATTAAAAAATACTGTTACAAGTGTGTTTTGGGAATCTATTCTATGTGTAAGAATTCAAAGAAGATGTCCATGATGGAGAACTAAGTTTACAGGTAGGTAAATTCTCCTTATCCACAAAGTTACACAATTTCTGATGGATACATCTGCCAGTGGATTCCTCACCTTGTGAATATCCCCTGCGCCAGCAACATTCGGAAACTTTTGTAGCAGTCCACGGCGATGGGGTCGACGACGACGTCACAGAGACACGGCTCCGCTCGCGACTCCGCTGACATCACCAGCTCCATAAGAAGACCTCGTCGGCGTGATGACGTCAGTTCCCTTTTTTCCGCGCCGTCGAAGCCAACGGATTTCGGGAATCGCTGTTGTTAGCGTCGTTGATACTTTGTGTATTTTCGTTGTTTTTCCTGTCTTCTTTGAAGATGTCGACAAAGAAGTCTGGGTTTAAGCCTTGCCGGGAGTGTGGCAAGCATATGTCCATCACTGACCCACATGAGGACTGTGTGTGGTGTTTATCCTCGGACCACGATGTGGATGGCTGTACCAGCTGCCGAAAGATGAGCACGAAGGCTCTGAAGGAACGGGAGGTAAAGCTCTTTATTGCCAGAATGAAGAAGGACAAGAGAGGGAGAAGGAGATAGAGATCGAGGTCTCGATCGAAGTCGAGGTCGGCGTCGAAGTCGACTTCGGGGCATGCTTCTCGAGCTAAGAAGCACAAGAAAAAGAGAAGACACTCCTCTCGGCACCATTCAGATAAGAGCACGGCGCCGAAGCCGAAGTCACCTGCTCGGCGTCGAAGGGACTCTGTTTCTCCTTCTCCTGTGCCGGGTTCGCCTGCTGGTCCTTCATCTCCGGTGGTCTCTTTGTCTCCGGCTTCGCCAGTTCCAGCCCGGACTCCGACACCGGTTCCATCTCCGGTTCCGTCTCCGGCTCCATCTCCGGCCCCGGAAGATCTTCAAGCCCCGGGTGAGCCTGCGACGCCGTTGATTCCACCGTCGGCGCCGGTTGGCCCGAGTCCGGTGGGGCCTGGCCAGTATCCTGCTTTCCCTGGGCCAGGTCAGGACCCATCACATTACTTAAATGCAATGTATGGGGTATTTGCTCGTGCCATGTATGTCCCTGGTGCACCTGCGGGTCCGACGAGTCCTTTGGCATTTAACTTAGGGGTGCCGCAAGTATATCCTCAGGCCCCTTTCTATCCATTTTATCCAGCGACGCCGTCTTGGAATCCTCCGGCTCCGAGAACGTCGACGCCGCTTCCATCCTCGCCGGCTCCGGCTCGACCTCGTTCGACGCCGATGGCTCCGCCGGATCCCCGGTCGACGCCGGCACCGGTGCCGTCGGAGTTGATTACGGCGCCGCCGACGCCGAGGATTTCGAATTCGCTCCAGAAGGGAGACTCAAAGGATTATTGAGGAGCAGAGATACCTTCAGGAGGAAGCGGAGGATGGAGAATTGGTGGAGTCGGATGAGGTTTTTGACGAGCTTAAGGAAGCTAGTGGCTTGGACCTGTCTCCTGAGTGGGAGATTACTCCGCCATCAGATGAGCCATCCAAGGACGTTGCACCCTACCATGCAGTCATAAGGAGAGCTGCGGAATTACTTGATCTCCAACTTCCAACAGAGGAATTTAAGTCAAACATCTTGACTGAAGTCTTGCATTCTCCCACAGCGGTGTCAGAGCCTTTGCTTCCATTTAATGAGGCCATTGCAGAACCTGTGTTGGAGGTGTGGCGCAAACCTTTTTCTGCTCCTGCGGTGTCTAAGACTATCGCTAGGAGATACAGAGCGGCCCCAGGTGATCCAGAATTTTTGTCGTCTCATCCATCGCCTGAGAGCTTGGTGTGAGAAGTTGGCCTGATATATAGTGCTCACTATTCTAGTGATCACTGTGTATCATACCAAACGACCCTTATTGATGATTGGTTGTAAGTCAACCTTATAGACCAGCTATCCTAGTAGCATGGACAAGAGCAGTCTTTAAGCTAAACTCTAGAGGGCGTGTTAAGCCAGCTGTTTTACCATCACATTTACCCCTTGAACACCAAGTGAAAGGACACCACACAAGTTGTTATGAAAATAAAGGATATTTATTTATAACAAGACTACCCTGGCTCTTTATGAGTCAGGGAGCTAAGCACAATATAAAACTCTTAAGGAAATACTTCACGTTGCACAATTTACACAAATGCCCGAGGGGCACGAAAAACCATATACACTGAAAGTGGAATGCGAAATGCTAGCAGGTGAGTAACCAGATCCAGAGGCTTCAGGATCGCTAGGACTACACTACTGAACTCTAAGGTTAGGAGCAGGAGGCCTAGGGAGATCGGGTGCAGAGTGTGCACTCTCATGCGGGATGCGGGAAGAAGTCTATGGACGCTAGCGTTTCTAAAGTTACTGTTTCCGGACGAATCCGACCAGTTAGACTGAAAACGAAAAAGGATCTGGACACTTCGATAGTGAACCTACGTTGGAGCACCGAAATGCTCGGGTTACCTAGCCCAGGGGCTGCGGCTGCATAGGGTTCAAAAGACGTCGGGAATCCTCATTGAAGTCTCTGGAGCCTGAAAGAAGTAGTTGCTGGCAGGTGACCAGTGAAGATATTCGGAGGGATCCAAGCCTGGATCGATGCTGGAGATGACCTGAAAGCAGAGGGGACTCAGTCCTTAATCACTAGCCAGTGATTGTGTGGGCACCGGGATGGCGCCGGAGGAAGTCACCTCGACCAGGTGAGTGGGCGACGCTGGACTGTGCTGTCCCTCGGACCAGGAGGCGTTGTCGGCGACCAGGCTGGCGGGGCGAGCTGTCCCACGAAGGTGTCTGCTGTCGGCGATGCTGGGTCCAGGATTGGAGCAACAAGCCTTGGCAAAGGCAAGCCCACGCGGTGGAGTCAAGATGGCGTCTGGAGTGGACCAGGAGGGTCCGGGGTGCTCCTCTGTTGGAGGGGAGCCAGGGCCAGTCTGGAGCAACCAGACCAGCGGGGAAAACGTCGTGGTGCATCGTAAGGAGGGCCAGTTACATACATGTCGTGTCCCTCTAGAAGGGTGGAATGCTAACCCCGTCGCAAACCAATGAAGCAAAAAGCAAAAATCTGGGGTGATCATAGGATTGCAGACCCTGCTCTCCTACACTTGGTAATTCAGGCGGCTTGTTCTGGGAAGTCTAAAGGAGCCTTTCCACAGGTCTCTGGGGACAGAGAGGCAAAAAGACTGGACCAGTCGGCAAAGAAGGTGTTTTCATCAGCCAGCATGGCTTTGAAATCGACTAATGCCACATGTCTTTTGGGACGCTATGTACATGCGCTGATGGATTCGGCGAGGAAACTGGTGCCGAAGCTACCTGATGAGGATAGATCTGGTTTTAACGACATCTTGGCTGATGCTCAGGCGGCTGCGCGGCAAGTGATCCAAAGTGGGCTGGACACAGCAGATTCTGTTGCAAGGATCATGGGGTCGTCGGTTGCAACTAGAAGAAGTGCTTGGTTGAGAACTTCGGAGTTCTCTCAAGGTGTGCAACCAACCCTATTGGATCTACCGTTTGATGGGTCTGGCCTCTTTGGAAAAAAGGCAGATGCTGCTCTAGAAAGATTCAAAGAGAGCAAGGCAACTGCTAAATCTTTGGGACTCCAGTCTCAGTCGAGAGGGTCTTTTAAGAGGTACAGATGTTTTGGAAGGACATCTTTTCGAACCTATAGGCAGACTCCGCAGCAGCAACAGCAGCAGCAGCAAGGTTCCTCGTCGAGAGGTTACAGAGGAAGAATCAGGGGTCGCACACGTGGCCGTCAGCTCTCCTCCTCCTCTTCCTCTTCCTCAGCCCCTCCCACCACCGCAAAACAGCCCTAGATTCGCCATTCCGGATCAGGCTGGTCCTGTGGGGGGCCGGCTTACCCATTTTCTACAAGATTGGGAATCTATAACTACAGATCTCTGGGTTCTAGATCTTGTGGAAAATGGGTATGCCCTTCCCTTTCGGGAATTCCCTCCAAATTACCCTTCTTGCCAAGGGGCTTGCTCGGAGGACCACCGTCTTCTCCTGCAGGAGGAAGTCCTGAAGTTGTTTCAGAAAGGTGCGATAGAGGTGGTTCCAGAGCAGGAGAGGGGTCAGGGATGCTACTCCCGGTATTTCCTGATACCGAAAAAGGACGGCAGATTGCGTCCGATATTGGACCTCAGGATCTTGAATCTTTATCTAAAGCAAGAGAAGTTCAAGATGCTCACCCTTGCTCAGGTTCTTCAAGCGCTGAATCAGGAGGACTGGATGGTGTCCATCGACTTGCAGGATGCGTATTTTCACATCCCAATCCTGAAGTCGCACAGAAAGTATCTCCGTTTCACGGTAGGGTCGCAACATTATCAGTTTGCGGTCCTCCCGTTTGGTCTTACTTCTGCACCTCGGGTCTTCACGAAGGTGATGGCAGTGGTGGCAGCCCATCTCAGAAGATATGGGGTCTCTCTAGTTTTCCCCTATCTGGACGACTGGCTGATCAAGGCGGAGTCTCCAGAGAAGGTGCTGCATCATCTGCGGGATACAACTCAACTGTTGTACAACTTGGGTTTTTCGATAAATGTGCCCAAATCTCACCTGGTGCCCTCTCAGCGCAACCTGTTCATAGGTGCGGTACTGGACACTACTGTTTGTCGAGCATTCCCTCCTCCTCAAAGGATTCTTGACATACAGGAAATGATTCCTTTCTTTTACAACGGAGCGGTTGTTCCGGTCCTGAAGGTCCTTCGCCTGCTCGGTCTGTTTGCTTCTTGCATTCTGTTGGTCAACCATGCACGTTGGCACATGAGGGCGCTCCAGTGGTGCCTCCGCAAGCAGTGGTATCAGCACAAGGGAGATCTCAGGGAGTCTGTGAGGATCTCCAGAGAAGCTGCGGCGGATCTATCTTGGTGGGGCATGGAGGGCAATCTGTCTCAAGGAAAGCCTTTCCATCTTCCTCCATCAGTGGCCACAGTGATAACGGATGCATCCACCTTAGGGTGGGGTGCTCATCTGGGGGATCTGGAGATCAAGGGTCTTTGGTCTCCAGAGGAAAGGTTGCTTCACATCAACCTTCTGGAATTGCGGGCGATACGTTTGGTGCTCAAGGCCTTCCTCCCTTCCCTTCGCGGTCAGTCTGTTCAAGTCCTGACGGACAACACTACCGCGATCTGGTATATAAACAAACAGGGAGGAGTGGGGTCTCTTTGTCTCTGCAGAGAGGCCCTGCGTCTATGGTCCTGGGCTCAGGACCATCAGATTTGTCTGATGGCAAATCATCTGGCCGGGGTGTTGAATGTGCGTGCGGACTGTCTCAGTCGGCAGTTCTCCGCCGACCACGAGTGGAGGCTCCATCCGGAGGTGGTTCATCACGTCTTTCGGACGTGGGGAACTCCTCGGGTGGATCTATTTGCCACCCGCGAGAACACGCACTGTCCGTTATTCTGCAGTCTCCAGTATCCAATGCAGGGAGCGTTGGGGGACGCGTTTCAGTTGAGTTGGAGGTCTCGACTCCTTTACGCATTTCCTCCCATACCCTTGATTCCTCGGGTTCTGAGGAAGATTCGCCAAGACCGGGCCCAAGTTATATTGATCGCCCCGGATTGGCAAAGAAGGGTGTGGTACACCTCTCCTCGTGCCCTCCGCTCCGTCTCCCTCTGAGGGCAGACCTCCTCTCGCAGTCGGAGGGACAGGTTCTACACCCCCACCTCCAGAGCTTACACCTTCATGCCTGGAGATTGAATGGGGCAACCTGAATTCTTTCTCTCTCCCGCCGGATGTGGTGGTTGTTATTTTATCGGCCAGGCGACACTCCACCAAGTCCATTTACTCATATAGGTGGTCGAAATTTGTTCTCTGGTGTGGAGAGCGGTCCATTGATCCTTTGAAGGCTCGTCTGTCTAATATTATACAGTTTGCCCTTTCTCTTGCTCAGCAAGGCTTTGCTGTGGCTACGGTGAAAGGATATTTATCGGCTCTGTCGGCTTTCCTTTGTTTGCCGGATCAGCCGTCATTATTCAAATCACCTATTGTTCTTCGTTTTATAAAGGGCCTTACAAACAAGTTTCCTCCTACTCCCTTTATTGTGCCTCAATGGGACTTAAATCTTGTACTAACCTATCTTATGGGTTCTCTCTTCGAACCCTTACACAAGTGTCCCTTGAGGTTGTTGTCCTTTAAGACAGTTTTCCTCGTTACAATCACCTCGGCAAGGAGGGTAAGTGAGCTTCAAGCTCTAAGTTCAAAACCCCCATTCTTGACCATTCATGCTGAACGAATGGTACTCAGGACCAGGGCTGCATTTTTGCCTAAGGTGGTAACTTCCTTCCATTTGGGGCAGTCCATTACCCTTCCTTCTTTCTATCCTCCCCCTCACCCTTCCAAGGAGGAGGAGAGACTTCACCGCTTGGACCCTAAGAGGGCGGTGAGCTTCTACCTGGACAGGACAAGGGACTCCAGGATTGATGACCAGCTCTTTGTGGGCTTTGCTGGCTGCAGGAAGGGTCGAGCGGTGAACAAGCGCACCCTTTCCAGGTGGATTGTCTTGTGCATCAAGATATGCTACTCCCTAGCTGGTAAGGAGCCTCCGGAGGGTTTGAGGGCAAATTCTACCAGAGCAAAGTCTTTCACATCTGCCTTAGCTAGGGGTGTTCCGGTGGAGGACATTTGTAGGGCGGCAACTTGGGCCTCCCTCCACACCTTCGCAAGACATTATTGCTTAGACACCGAGGTGAGGAGGGACGGACATTTTGCGCGATCCGTCCTTCAGGATTTTCTGGTATAGAAGGTGGGGACTGCTGTGGAATCTATTCACAAGGTGAGGAATCCACTGGCAGATGTATCCATCAGAAGAACAACTTACTTACCTTCGGTAATGCTTTTTCTGGTGGATACAGTATCTGCCTGTGGATTCCTCACTGACCCACCCGCCTCCCCGTTGTCCGTCCTTCTATACCGGTATTTCTATGCCTGTAATTCTATTGATGGGTTTCAAATGTGTTTATCACTGTCAAAAGCATTATGTTATTTCTTGTGCTTTGTTATTTATTTTCCACACTGAGTGTGTTGATATGCATATTGTGTACTGTGTATATATATTGCTGTCAGTCCGTCCATGTGCCTCGAAGGCACGGAAAAAAGGGGCGGAACTGACGTCATCACGCCGACGAGGTCTTCTTATGGAGCCGGTGACGTCAGCGGAGTCGCGAGCGGAGCCGTGTCTCTGTGACGTCGTCGTCGACCCCATCGGCGTGGACTGCTACAAAAGTTTCCGAATGTTGCTGGCGCAGGGGATATTCACAAGGTGAGGAATCCACAGGCAGATACTGTATCCACCAGAAAAAGCGTTACCGAAGGTAAGTAACTTGTTCTTTACATCAGCAAAAATATAGATCTCATAGGTATTGTTCCATGACAGTGGTGTAAAGGCATAACTTGAGATTACTTAATAATATTTTGATCATCCTTCCAGATGTTTTATTGTTTTCTTAGAGAGATTTCTTAGAGAGACTTATTTAATTAACAACTACCTGATTTGCATTAATTTAAAAGAATTGCACACTTTGGAATTAAAAATGTACTTTAAAGAAGGAGAAAAAAACCAGCACTGAATATACCGAATCGCGGAATTGTTAGACTAGCAAGTGGAGACATAAATAAAACTTGATTCCAGGTGATGTGGTGTGTTTTACTTTGTTTTCTAAATGTTCTGTGTCTGATCATTGTAAATTGTGAGGAAGTTTAATATAGACAAAAATCAGAACTAATGATTAATATTACTTTTTTTTAACAGTCTGACACCCATCAACCATCGTATTCTCCACAGCCTCAACCACAGCCGTTTGCACAAAATTCTTCACCATCAGCCTCTGTTAACGTAACTCAGTCACAGCAAACCATATCCCATCAGAAACATGTTCAACAACAAGCGACTGTGCAACAATCCAACCAGGTTCAGCTGCCTGTATTCAACTTTCCTCACTCACCACCTAATCAGTATTCTGCTTTGCACAACCTGGGATTACTTCCAATGCACCACCCCCATCAAATTCAGCTTTCTAACACCTCGTGGCCTGCTCATGGGCCTGGGATTCACTCTTCACCAAGCACCCCTCCTCACTCTTCTGGTGTCCCTTTTTCTCTGAGATCGGGCAGCAGTATTTCTACAACTCACCAGAGCAATGTAAGCTTGAATGATCCTAGCATTATCTTTGCGCAACCTGCTGCTACTGCAATAAGAATACCTAATTCTTCTCGCGAGGGACACTGGCAAAACTCCATGATAACAAATGCACGGGTGAGCAATGGCACTGTGGGGAATTCAGGTAATTCTTATTTCTACTAAATATTTCACATAATGATGATTTTACTCAACGGGAAAAAACTCAAAGCATTTGTGTATGCTTGATTCTAGGGGTATAAGGTAATTCCATGCAATAATGTTAAAGAAATATGCATGTCCGCACAAGTATGTTTTTTCATTGCCATTTGTGCAGCACACAAATTGATTTCAGTGGTTGTTTTATCTGAAAGAGACACATTAGTGATAGATTCCTTACCTTAGAATATCCCCAGGCGTCAGACTGTATCCGGAAAGTTTTTCGTCAGCAGTACCCCTGCGCGTCGGCAGATGGCGTCGTGCTGCTCCGCGTCCGTCGCTGGCATCGTAAGCGCTTAGATGACATCACGGAGACTACTTAGACGCCACCCATGCGCACTGACGTCCGTTCTTTATTTTTCTGCGCCAGCAAGCGCAGATCCGATTAGAGCACGTACCCTAGTCATTTTTTTACTAACTTTTTGAGACTTTTGTCTCTACTTCTTTTGAGCCTTTGACTCCTGGTGCCGCGTAGGGATGCCTGGGTTCAAATCCTGTGGGGCCTGTCGCCATAAGATGTCGGTGGCCGACCCCCATGGCGTCTGTCTCTACTGCCTGGAGCGCGACCATGACTTCCGGTCATGTTCCGACTATCTGTACAAAAGGGGGTGGTGATGGACGGAGCATACGTGGTCAACGTCTGAGCATACCCTGCCAATTTATGGCGAACAAAGCGGTACAAAAGGGGGTGGTGATGGACGGAGTATCAGAACCAATCAAACACTCACACCCAGTCAACAGATCTGGGTTTGATCCATCACCGTTCTTTAGCCCACTCTGCCACCCCAGTTCAGATATGGCCATATGCAAATCAGTCTGACCCCGTGCCTCATGGGAACAGTCCAGCCCGAACTGCCAAGCCATGCCTTCACTGGACCGCAAACAAGCTTCCTAGGACCGGTTTCTGGCATTTCAGCCGTCTTCAGCCAGGCTTGCTTGAATCCAGTGGCAAAGTGAGCAAGGGACTCAACGTCTGAGCATACCCTGCCAGCTTATGGCGAACAAAGCGGTACAAAAGGGGGTGGTGATGGACGGAGCATCAGAACCAATCAAACACTCACACCCAGTCAACAGATCTGGGTTTGATCCATCACCGTTCTTTAGCCCACTCTGCCACCACAGTTCAGACATGGCCATATGCAAATCAGTCTGACCCTGTGCCTCATGGGAACAGTCCAGCCCGAACTGCCCAGCCATGCCTTCCCTGGACCGGAAACAAGCTTCCTAGGACCGGTTTCTGGCATTTCAGCCGTCTTCAGCCAGGCTTGCTTGAATCCAGTGGCAAAGTGAGCAAGGGACTCAACGTCTGAGCATACCCTGCCAACTTATGGCGAACAAAGCGGTACAAAAGGGGGTGGTGATGGACGGAGCATCAGAACCAATCAAACACTCACACCCAGTCAACAGATCTGGGTTTGATCCATCACCGTTCTTTAGCCCACTCTGCCACCCCAGTTCAGACATGGCCATATGCAAATCAGTCTGACCCTGTGCTTCATGGGAACAGTCCAGCCCGAACTGCCAAGCCATGCCTTCCCTGGACCGGAAACAAGCTTCCTAGGACCGGTTTCTGGCATTTCAGCCGTCTTCAGCCAGGCTTGCTTGAATCCAGTGGCAAAGTGAGCAAGGGACTCAACGTCTGAGCATACCCTGCCAACTTATGGTGAACAAAGCGGTACAAAAGGTCACACTGTCTGGCCATGGCTCCAAAGGCTTTGCGGGAGCGGTCCCGAAAGCGGCTGGAGGCCAGGCTGTCGTCTCTGCGCCGTTCGAGGTCCAGGGGTCGCTCGAGGGACAGACCGCGGAGCCATCATCATCGCTTCTCGGGGTCAAAGTCTTCACCCTCGGAATCGGGTAAGAGACGTCACAAGAAAAAGTCGAAGAAGCGTGTTCGCTCTCCGACGTCCCCCTGTCGGTCTCCAGACGCGGACGAGGGGGCCAGAGGTCCTTCCTCTGCGGCTCCGTTGGAGCGTAGGAGTCCCGCGGCCTACCCGCCTTATCCGGGTCCGTCGGCAACTCCGGCACAGCTGCAAGAGTATCTTGCCGCCATGAACCGCCTTTTCAGGCCTAGGGCTCCCGCCGGCGCGCCTTCAGGCCCGCGGTCCCTATTGAGGACCCTTGCTTGCCACCGGCTCCACCGTCTGCGGCGGCTCTTGCCCTGGCGCTGCAGGGTCCTCCGCCAGCGGCTCTGGCCCCAGCACCCCCTGCAGCTCCGTTCCTGGGGCCGCCATGGGTTCGGTTCGTCCCACCTCCGCCCTTGCCCGAGGTTTTGGGCAATTTTGCTCCGGCTTGGGACCCTAATTGGGACATGGAGACGGATCGGCGCAGACCGGCGCAGTTCCCGGCACCGTTGGAGCATTTGTTTTCCACTGTGCCTCCCCCGCCGCTGCCGCATGTGCCTCAGGCCGTGGAGGAGGGGGGATGACTGGGAGGGGTCGGAGGACCCTCTTGCACTTCAGTGCGAGTTTGAACATGAGTGGGCGGAGGGCTCGGAGGATTCAGGTGGCCTTGACCTCTCCTCTGAGCCTGGATTTATGTCTCCTCCCGCTATCATGGAGGAGGGCGCCACATATACTGTGGAGATCCGTAGAGCAGCTGAGGCCCTTGAACTTGATCTGCCTACTGTCACTCCAAAGACGAACCTCCTTACTGAAGTGCTTCAGCCGGCGGCAAGTTCTATGGAACCTCTGCTTCCGTTTAATGAGGCCTGACGGATGTTTTGTTGAGCACCTGGTCTAGGCCAGCCACAGAGGTTCCTGTGGATAAGAACGTGGCCAGGCGTCGTCGCCCGGCACCGGGTGACCCGGCCTTTTTGACAACTCATCCGACTCCGGAGAGCCTGGTCATTCAGGCCTCCACTTCCCAAAGTGCGTTCCTTACCGCCCCGCCGGATAAGGAATCGAAAAAGCTGGAGCAGTTTGGCAAGAAGTTATTTTCCTCTGCCAGCATGGGGCTGCGGTCAGTCAACACCGCATGCCTTTTGGGCGCAGACACTGCCCAAGTCCCCGGAAGAGGTTCGGGATATACTTTCCCAAGCTCTTGCAGAGGGGAAGGATACCGCGAAGTTCGCCATTCAGTGTGGGCTGCACACCGCAGATTCTTTAGGGAGAGCGATCTCCACAACAGTGGCCCTGTGTCGCCATGCCTGGCTGCGGTGCACTGGGTTTTCGGGGGATGTCCAGAGTTCCCTCATGGACATGCCTTTTGATGGTACTCGCCTGTTTGGCGATAAGGCAGACAGTGCGCTGGAGAGTTTCAAGGCAAAACCAAAGGGAATGATGGACGGATCAGCCGTCATCAGCCAGGCTAGCTTGAATCCCTTTGGTTTTGCTTTGTTCACCCTAAGTTGGCAGGGTATGCCCAGACGTGGGTCCTTTGCTCACTTTGCCACTGGATTCAAGCTAGCCTGGCTGATGACGGCTGATTAGCCAGAAACCGGTCCCAGGATGCTTGTTTCCGGTCCAGGGAAGATATGGCTTGGCAGTTCGGGCTGGACTGTTCCCATGAGGCGCAGGGTCAGACTGATTTGCATATGGCCATGTCTGAACTGGGGTGGCGGAGTTAGCTAAAGAATGATTTTTTTTTTTTAAATTATTTTTATTGCAGGAATCAGTAAATCGTTACATGATCGGCCAACATTATATCTCAAACCAAAGCATTGAAACACAGCCCTCCATCCCCCTCCGGATGTTGCTTACACAGCCATTCAGCCCACAACCCTGGGGTCGGGCGGCGAAATTCAATGGGGGCTCCGGAGGATGTGGAGGTTGGCCCGGAAGATCCATTGTCCTTCATCTGCTTTTCTAAACAAGCCTATAACTCCAAAAGAACCCCCCACCCTCAAAACACCCCAATCCCAGGAAAACCCCTCCCCCCTCCCCCGCCATCAGCGCGCGGCATCAACCGCAACCGGATCTTCTAGAGGACCCATAGGGAAAACCAATAAAGCTGAGAAGTGCAACCATCTAATGGGACTCGGGGCGCGCCGCTTCCTCACGTTCGGCGTCGCCGGGGGCGCAATAATCCCTAAGGGCCTGCACTAGCATCTCCCACTCCAGCGCTGTCTCCTCGGCCTTCTCGTTACGCTGCCTCCAAGCTAGCTGGTATCTAAGCGTGCTCTCCCCTGCTGCCCACTTCAAAAATTCGCTGTGCCACCGGCTCCCTGTCGGGCCGGCCCGTGCCTTCCAGTTCCTGGTCACCTCCCGTTTAGCAAGGAGCAGCCCCAAATCAATTAATTTACTAGATATTTTATTCTTGGGGGTATGAGGGAACCAGTGCAGGAGACCCACCGCCGCATCCAACGAAAGGGATCGCCCCGTCGTCTCCTCCAGGGTCTTCCCCTCTTCCTCCCAATAGGCCGACAGTCCCGGGCAGGCCCACAGCATGTGGAGAAGGTCCGCCTCCTGGGCCGGGCACCTGGGGCACTCCGCCGATGCCGTAGCAAAATATCGCCTGATTTTCACCGGGGTCAAATATGCTCTATGGAGCACATAATAATGGACTAATTGAAAGCGGGTGTGGCGTGTGCCCTTCCAGGCTCGCCGCACCAACTGAGCCCAGGTCGTCTCTGGGATCTCCCTGCCAATGTCCTCCTCCCATCGGTTTCTCAGGGTGGTGAGGGGAGCCAGCCCCTCGTTGAGCAGTCTACCGTAAAGGCAAGTGACCGCCCTTACCGTGCCCGCGGACATCATCACGTATTGGCACACCTGGGATAAAGGGGGTTCCGCCTGCCCGGACCGCCAGTGCGCCTGGATCGCTCGAACAAGGGCCGAGTGCAGCAAAAAGTCGCCGCGGGGAATCCCGAAGCGATCAATGAGCTCCTGGAATGGCAGGATCGTCCCGTCCTCATATAGATCACCGATGAGCTGCAGACCTGCGTCCTCCCAGGTCGCCAAGCGCGACCAATCACCCCCATGGGGCAAAGCCGTTAGCATCCCCAGCGGTATTTCGGGTGCATACGGTGTTCGCTGGTGGCCCCGGGCGTGAGCTCGGTTCCAGCACAGGCGAACGGTCCGCTCCTCCATTGACAAGTCCTGCAAGGCCAATCGTTGCCTCATCACTATGAAGGAGAGAACATGCCTGGCCATACCCGTACCCCTCCTATCCTCGGGGCCCCGGAACTCCCGAGCGATCTCCTGGGTGAAGGTCTGGAGCTGCGCCGCTAAGTAATACTTTTCGAAGTCCGGCACCGCGAGCCCACCCTCCTCCTTCGGCCTCATCAGGGTCTTGAGGGCCACCCGCCGGCGGCCCGAGCCCCAAAGGAATCCGACTATCAGTGACCGTAATAGTCGAAACGTGGTCGGTGGGATCCAGATCGGTAGTGTCCGGAAATAATATAACATCCGGGGGAGCGCCACCATTTTAAGCAGAGCAATCCGCCCTGCCACCGAGAGCGGCAGCGTGGCCCAAAAGCCCATACTGCCTCGAAGTGCCCGGATGCCCCGGGCAATGTTCCCCTCGAGGAGGCCAGAGGGTTCATGATAAACATACACCCCTAGATATTTGAAGCAGTCGGGTTCCCATCTAATCTCCCTACTTAAAGCAGGTGTAGGGGTGCCCCTGCGAATCGGGAAAAGACAAGTCTTAGTCCAATTCACTCGGAGGCCCGAGACCTCCCCAAACTCCGTGAGCGCCGTCGCAGCTCCCTGTAGAGCAGCAAGCGGGTCTTCTAGGAAGAGCAACAGGTCGTCTGCGTATAGTGAGACGTAGTGCGGGCCCGACAGGGTCCATAGGCCCGCGTAATGGGCCCCCGACCGGAGATGCAACGCAAGAGGCTCCACCGCCAGCGCAAAGAGCAGTGGGGACAGCGAGCAGCCCTGCCTCGTGCCCCGTTCCACCGGGTATCGTGAGGAAATCAGCGGTCCCGCCCGGACCCTGGCCGACGCCGAGGCGTACAGCACCCTGGTCCATCTGACGAAACCCTCCCCGAGGCCGAACCTCCGCAACACAGTGCAAAGGTAGTCCCATTCCAGGCTATCAAAAGCCTTCTCTAAGTCCACTGATAGGACAACCGGGCACGGGGCGTCTACAAGCGGTTCCCCAAGCAGGCGGCACAACCTGCGAATGTTCACGGTCGTGTTACGCCTGGGGATAAAGCCAGCCTGGTCCTCATGCACCAAGGAACTCATGTGCCCAAGCAGCCTCGTGGCCAAGATGCTGCTCAGTATTTTATAATCCACCGTCAGCATCGATAAGGGACGGTAGGATCCCGGATCGGATGAGTCCCTGCCGGGCTTGAGGAGCGGGACCACCAAGGCCTCACTCATCGAGCTTGGAAGACGCCCCAGCCTCCTCGCCTCTTTATATACCACCAACAGCCTAGGGGCTAGGAGGTCGGCATAGGCCGCGTAGAACTCTACAGGAAGCCCGTCCAGGCCCGGGGTCTTATTTCTCGCCATCTTTTTAATGGCGCTACGGATCTCTCCCAGTTCTATGTCGGCCCCCAAGGTTTTCGCCACCTCCTGCTCCATTGGTCGAATCTCTAGGGGCCGTAAATAATTATCTAGCAGGTCAGGGTCTCGGCCAGAGCGACTACGGTATAAGCACTCATAGTATTGCCGGTAGCAGCTCAGAATCGCAGGCTGAGTATACACCAGGGTTCCGTCCGCCCTACGCATGGACGTTGTCAGTGAAGTCTGCCGCGTAGGGTTGGCCAGCCAAGCCAACAGCGCGCTCGACCTATCCCCCTCTGCGATGGACCGAACCGTATAGGCTTTATAGTCAAAACAGCGGAGCCGTTCGACCTCCGCCGCCACCGCCTCTCTCGCCTCCGCCGTGCGTACCTGTAAGTCTGGGCGCCCTGGGCGGCGTAATTCCAACTCGCGGAGTTTCCGATCCGCTGTCTCCAGGTCTGCGAGGATAACTCGCCGCACCCCGACCTGTTTAGAAATGCAGTACCCCCTCACCACCACCTTAAAAGCGTCCCACTCTAACGCTCTCGTGCTCGCGGTGCCACCGTTGGACGCGAAGTACTCCGAGATCGTGTCACCCAGACCCGCCTTGAAGACACTGTCCTCAAGGGTCTCGGGACGCAATTTCCAGGTGGGCACCGCTGGTACCCCGGGAAACCAGCGAAGGTCCAACAAGAGGGGGTTATGATCAGAAATGGTTCTGGTCAAATATTCAGACCGGACCGCCGCCGAAACCAGTTCGGGCGAGCCAAGAAATCCGTCCAGTCGAACGTGCAATTCATGGAGGCTCGAGAAGTAGGAGTAGTCCCTAGTTGTGGGGTGTTGCGCCCTCCAAATGTCCGTTAGACCCCAGTGAGTCTGCCAGTCCCGACGGTCCCTAGCCAAACGACGAACCGGAGAGTCAGGGAGGGGTGGGTGCGAGCGGTCATTGTCTACATCCACTACAGAATTGAAGTCTCCACCCAGCAGGATGGGCCCGGAGAGGCAGTGGGCCAGCGAGCCCGATAACCTGGAAAGGAAGGCAGTCTGGTCGACATTAGGAGCATACACACAGCAAACGTTTAGGTCTCTCCCTCCCAAAGTCCCCGAAATGGCCACATAGCGCCCCTCTGGATCTATCACTGTGTTCGTGACTTGGAAGGGGACCCCAGCCCTAACCCAAATCAGCGCCCCTCTGGCATACGCGGAGTACGAGGTGCAAAAGACCTGCCCTCTCCATCTACGCTGTAGCGCCGCCCCTTCCGCCTTGTTCAGATGGGTTTCCTGTAGCAGCGCCATTTGTATCCCCCTACGCACTAAGTAAGCGTGGACCTTGTGACGCCTGGACATTGTATGAAGCCCCCGTACGTTCCAAGTAACACATTTCAGATTGGCAACCTCAGCCATTGTCCCATATCAGTCTCGCAAAGTCTCCCCAGCTGGGTCCCAACCATGCAAGGACATCTATCCTCACAGCACTGATGGCGGCCATTTTCCCCAACCAAAACTGAACAACCCAAAAATTAATCAACTCCCCATCCACCCTCCCCAGAACAGGACCCAAATAGCACCATCTAGTTCCCATCCAAACCATACTCGCTAACAACCCACTACACCCTACTAATCCTGCAGTCGCCACCACAGGAAGGCCTTAAGGGCCAGGTGCGGGCTGGACGGAGGCAATGGGCCCTCGTCGCCCAGGCCACCAGGACTAGAGCAAGCCCAAAACAATGTCACGAAAATAACCCCCCAGGGGGCCAGTCCAGGGCACCCCACCCATCCTACCCCGATAGACAGCAACTCTTACCGTCCCCCGCCATCCCCCCGCCGGGCCCCCACCCAAACTGAAGAAGCACACCCTGCTACCCCTGTCCATCTAGTATGTCCTCCACCGATTGTGGTGTGATCTCCGGCATATGACCACTGTCCGGCACAGATCCCTCGGAGTCCGTTGAACCCCCCTCGTCACCCGGGACCCCTTCCTCCACAGTGGCATCGTCCCGCGACCCAGACAGCGCCGTCAGCACCTCCAGCACTCCCCTCCGCTCCGTCGACGTCTCCACAGTTGAGGGACCCCCCGATCGGCCCCCACGACCTCGAGGCCTCCTGGATCTCCGCCTCTGTCCCGGCTCTGCCATCCGTCGAGGCGAGGAGCCGGGTCCACCTTTCCCCGCTCTATATAGTTCGAGCCAGTGACAAACGTCCTCTGGGGTGTCGAAGAACTGGGTCTTGTCATCGACAATTACGCGGAGCCTCGCCGGGTAGAAGAGCGAGTACTGGATGCCCTCGCTCCGGAGCTCGCGCTTGACCGCCAGGAAGGAGAACCGTCTGCGTTGAGTCTCATAGGTGTAATCCGGGAAGATGTTCACCTGGCTGTTCGCCACTTTGAATGGCCCGTTATGTCTGGCGGCATTGAGGATCAGGTCCCTATCCCTGAAGTGCAACAACCGCGCCACCACCGGCCGCGGGGCACGGCCCTGCTGCGGCGGCCTTGCCGGGACTCTATGGGCACGCTCCAGGGTGTAGAAGGAGGACAGACCCTCCGGGGCCACCGTGTCGCGGAGCCAGGCCTCCAGATACGCCACCATGTCGCCATCCTCGATCTTTTCCGGTAGGCCTACCACACGAATGTTGTTCCTCCTGTTACGGCCTTTCGCATCCTCCGCTCTCTGCTCGAGGACCGTGATCCGGGATAAGGCCTCTTTCACTTCCGCGGCCAGGGTGCGCTGTGCCGGCTCCAAGGTTTTCACCGAGCCCTCCACTTCCTTGACCCGGTCCGACAGTTTGCCGTGGTCCGCTCTAAGGAGACCCAGGCTCGTCGCCACCTGGGCAATGTCCTGCTGGAGGGCCGAGCGCGTGGTCGCTATTGCCTCCAAAACGCGGTCGAATTGCTGCTGCAGAGGTGCACCGCCGGCCTCCTCTGGGCCCCCACGTTCCTCCTTGTCCTGGGTCTCCAGGATAGCTAAAGAATGATGATGGATTAAACCCAGATCAGTTGACTGGGGGTGAGGGCTTGCAATGTTCAACACTCCGTCCATCATCCCCTTTGGTTTTGCCCTGGAGCGTTTCAAGGACTCATGGGCTACAGCCAAGTCCTTGGGTCTCTCCACCACACGCCCAGCCACGTCTACCTTTCGTTCCTTTCGTGGCCACTGAAGGGGCGCCCCTGCACGCTCGTTCAGCCAGAAGCCTGCGCAGAACCAATCTCAGCACGGCCGTGGGCGTGGAGGCCGCCGTAGCAGCACGGGGGCCAGCATGCTGGTCAGTCCACCTCCGCTCCCACCGCATCTGCCTCAAAGCCTTCCTAGTCCGAGCTTTGGGAGGCAGGATCCAACATCACCTACCCCACTGGCGTCCTGTCACTTCAGACAGGTCGGTGCTGCAAACCGTCTGGAGGGGTTCCTCCCTTCCCTTAAAGTCTACCCCCCCACCCATGCCACCTCAGTTCCACCGCATGTCGGTGGATCACTTTCGCTTCTCCAACAGGAAGTCACGGCCCTCCTGGCCAAGGGGGCCATCAAGAGCGTTCCTGGGCTAGAAGTAGGATGTGATTGTTATTCCCACTACTTTCTGATCCCCAAGAAGGGCAAAGGGGGCCTGCGCCCTGTCTTGGACCTCAGGAAGGAGAAGTTCAAGATCCTCACCTCGGGTGTTCACGAAAGTGATGGCGGGGGGTCGCAGCTCATCTGCGCAGATTAGGGGTTCCAGTCTTCCCCTATATCGACGACTGGTTGTTGAAGACGGGCTCGCCCCAGGCAGTCGGGGTTGTTACTCCCACTGCTTTCTGTTTCCCAAGAAGGGCACGGGGGGCCTACGCCCTATCTTGGACCTCGGGAGCGTAAACGCATTCCTCCAGAAGGAGAAGTTCAAGATGTTGACTCTGGCTCAGGTTTTGGCTGCCCTCGACCCTGGAGACTGGATGGGAGAGTTGGACTTGCAGGACGCATATTTTCACATTCTCGTCCTGCCGGCCCACCGGCGTTACCTGCGGTTCACGGTAGGCCAGGAGCATTTTCAGTTGCCGTGCTCCCCTTCGACCTTACCAACGCCCCTCGGTGTTCACGAAAGTGATGGCGGTGGTCGCAGCTCATCTGCGCTGGTCAGGGGTGTCAGTCTCCCCCTACCTTGACGACTGGTTGTTGAAGGCAGGCTCGCCCCAAACAGTCGTCACCCACCTTCAGACTACGGCTGACCTGCATTTGCTGGGGTTCTCCATCAATGTGCCGCAGTCACACCTGAGTCCCTCTCAGAAGCTCTCCTTCATCAACGCGCTTCTGGATTCGACACGGTTTCGGGTTTATCCTCCCGAGCAGCGAGTCCGGGATATTCAGGCTATGATTCCGATCTTTCAGTCTATCCCAAGTTTCAGTCAGGATGACACTCTGGCTCCTGGGCCTGATGGCCTCCTGCATCCTGCTAGTGCAACATGCCAGCTGGCATATGCGGGCTCTGCAGTGGGACCTGAAGTTCCAGTGGGCACAGTATCAGGGCAACCTGTCCGATAATGTCCAGATCTCAGAGGGCACTGCACGACAATTTCAGTGGTGGCTCACGAATCGCGATTGGGTCAATGGCAGATCCCTCTCCCTTCCCCAACCGGAGCAGACAGTGGTGACGGATGTGTCCCTCCTGGGATGGGGCGGCCACTTGGGAGAGGCGGAGATCAGAGGCCTCTGGTCTGCGGCGGAGTCCCGGCTCCAGATCAACCTTTTGGAGCTTCGGCGATCCGTCTTGCACTGAAGGCATTCCTTCCCTCTGTCCGAGGAAGTGTGGTGCAGGTGTTCACGGACAACATCACCGCCATGTGGTATTGCAACAAACAGGGCGGGGTGGGGTCGTGGACCCTATGTCAGGAGGCTCTGCACCTCTGGACATGGCTGGAACATCAAGGCATTACCTTGATGGTTCAACACCTGGCAGGTTCTCTGAACGCCAGGGCGGACGAACTCAGCCGTCGGTGCTTGATGGATCACGAATGGCGCCTGCACTCGGATGTGGCGCAAGGTGTCTTTCTGCAGTGGGGAGAGCCTTGGTTACATCTATTCGCCTCCGAAGACTACACGCAATGTCATCAGTTCTGCGTGTTGGAATTCCCAAGGCGGCACTCGCTCGGCGACTCTTTTCTACACAAGTGGAGCTGCGGTCTGTTGTACGCCTTTCCGCCTATACCACTTCTGCCCAGACTGCTGAAGAAGATTTGGCGCGACCGGGCCCAAGTCATCCTTATAGCTCCGGATTGGGCACGAAGATACTGGTATCTCGAGCTACTCAGCATGGCAATCAATCCCCCGATCCGACTGCCTCTTCGGGAGGATCTTCTGTCGCAGAAGCAGGGGACGGTCCTCCACCCGAACCTGTCCAGCCTCCACCTCCATGCGTGGAGATTGAGCGTCAATAGTTGACAGCTTTCAATCTTCCTCCCGAAGTCTGTGATGTCATTCTGGCAGCCAGGCGTCCCTCCACTAGGACAGTATACGCCTGCCGGTGGAACAAGTTTGTGGCATGGTGCACAGCAAAGTCTGTGGATCCCCTTTCTGCCCCTCTTTCTGAGGTCCTTATGTTCCTACTATCCTTGGCTCTGCTCTGGGCACTATCAAAAGTTATCTTTCGGCTATCTTCGCCTTTCTAAGGCTTCCAGATCAGCTTCTCTCTTTAAGTCCCCGGTTGTTAACTGTTTCCTGAAAGGCATTACACACACGTTTCCTCCCGTGCCTTTCATAATGCCTCAATGGGACTTAAATCTTGTCTTGAACTATCTGATGTGCGCTCCTTTTGAGCCCCTTCATAACTGTCCTTTACGTCTTCTCACTCTAAAGATGGCTTTACTGGTAGCTATCACTTCTGCCAGAAGAGTGAGTGAGCTGCAGGCTCTTTCTTCTAAACCTTCTTTCCTTTATGTTCATCCGGACAAGGTGGTTTTAAGGACCCGTCCTTCTTTCTTGCCAAAGATTGTCACACACTTCCACATCGGGCAGACCATCACTTTGCCCACTTTCTTTCCGCCTCCACATCCTTCAAAAGAGGAAGAGAGTCTCCACCGTCTGGACCCAAAACGTGCGCTCCCGTCCTATCTGAAGCGCACACAGCAGTTCCGGGTGGATGACCAGCTCTTTGTTGGCTACGTGGGCGCCAAAAAAAGGTCGGGCCGTGCACAAACGAACCATCTCACGGTGGGTCTTTCTGTGCATTAAAGCCTGTTACTCGTTTTCCAAGAAGGAGCCTCCTGTGGGGCTGCGTGGTCATTCTACCAGGGCAACGGCAGCCACTACTGCCTTGGGACGCGGCGTTCCCTTGCAGGATATTTGTCAGGCAGCTACATAAGCCTCGCTGCACACATTTACCAAGCATTACTGCCTTGACAGTCAAGTCCGGAGAGACGGCTTCTTTGACCGTTCTGTTCTCCTTGACTTTCTGGTGTAATCTATTCGCAGACCCACTACCGGGGTTGGTATTGCTGTAGTGTCTATTCTAAGGTAAGGAATCTATCGCTAACGGGTCTCTTTCAGATGCACAAGTTACTACTTGTGTAACGATATATCTGTAAGAGACATTAGTTAGTGATAGATCCCTTACCGCCTCACCCATCCTCCCCGTTCTGCGAACTGATTCTAGGGTTAGGGTCATCCCGTATTGTCAATAGCCCATTACTAGAAGGTAACCTTCTAGTAATGGGCTATTGACAATACTCCAAAACTTAGTGCTGCTGTTGATAGTGCCAGCTTCCATGAGCTTGCTCCAGGCATCCTCCTTCAAGGCTTCCTTATGGGTACGCAGGGCCACTTTATGTTCTAATTAAAACAATATTTCTAGGAGTGACATGCAGTGTGTTTTTAATTGTCCTGGCCACTAAAGAACTACTGGAGTCAAACCACCGCGGTCCCCTGTCATGTTGGCTTTTAGATGATGGGACCGATAATTGGTCTGCGATAACATGAGAGATGGATTCAAAAGCTTTAACGACTTTCTCGTCTGACTGAGACTGGGCCGTCAGGCAAATCTGAATCTCATTCAAGCAATTAGCTTGAAGAGACGCAAGAAAGGAGTCCGGAATGATTTGTGTCCATTTCAGTGTACATCCCCCATCAGTTGTCCACAGTGCGACACCACCCCCACTCCCCTTCTTCATGCTCAAAACAGGCCATCTGGCTTTAAGGCAAAGTGGGTTGTGGTTGCTAAAAATACTTTTTTCAATGCTAAAATCAGCTATCAGATAAAAAAGAGGGGTAGAATAAAAAATGTAATCAATAAAAGTATCTCCACCTTGCCCCTTAAACGTGGGAATGATGGGCCTCTGATCCGGATCCAATTTGCCCATAGCTGATTTGAGGTCAAAGTCACATGTTAGGTTCTTCAAAGTGTCCCCCTGACTGCTATGTTCAAGATGTACTGAGGGATAACTGGGACAACCTGAACCCCGTGCTTTGCGATATTAAGTCCTCGCATGGGTGAATATTTAAATCTCCCACCATAATGATGTTAGAAGTGCGGCGGGTGGAACTGTTGAATTTAGTCGAAAAGGTGCCCAGACACGTTATATCACACACTTCAGGTAGAGACGAGGTAGCATTATAAAAATTCAGGAGCAATAAACTTCAAGGTCCTAAAGAAATTAACAAGGCCTGCAGACACGGGTTGTTGATTTCCAATTCAACGACAACCCCTTTTAACCATAATGAGACAAACAGTAGGACACCCCCCCCCTTGGCTCTACCCACCCTGGAAGGGATTGCAGGTACTGTGCATGACTTGTACCCTTCCAGCGGAGGGGAATTATTGGTAACCCAGGTCTCTTGTAAACAAATAAGGTCAGATATTTTAACATAGCAACACCACTCTGTTACTGCCAACTTGCTAGCCAAGCCAGCTATGTTCCAGGATATAAGATTACAAAAGTTGGAGTCCCTGGGGTAAGGTCCATGAACAGTATGGTCCAACTGGTGCCGGGGGGCAAATTGCGGTGACAAAGCTATAGGGAACATAGTTATGGGTTCTGCAAGTCAATCACAGGTATCAAGATTCCCTAGGGGAGCTAAAGAGTTGAAAACTTGGACCGATGTGGGGGCCTGAAACCATTCCTGTGAGGCTGTACGTGAGGGTTTCATAGTGCACCATGGGGTTGGAGTTAAAGCCAGGGGCGGCGGTCTGTTAAAGAAGCCCATGGGGAGGGCCATGATGGAAGAAACGGGGCCCGTTGTGGAGCAGTCATTGGCAGAATGAAGAATTTTCTGTGCCAAGTGCAGTTGGTTGAAATTGATTATTACAGTCTCCACTGCAACTCCTTATTACCCTCCTATCCAGGCCACCCCCAGGGCCATGATGATGTTATTAACCACTCTGATTCCCAGACACGTGTTTTTGTTCAACCAGTGCAAAAAAAATTTTTTTTGTAGCTGCTAAAAATCTTCAGTGGTACCAGGCTTTAGCACTGGTACATTACCCAGGACCACGACGTACGGTGTTGCTTCTGGTGGCAAGTGAATCATAGTTGAGCCCTGGGACTGCACACTTAAATCCCTGATTTAGGAGGGGGTGGTCCCGCCTGCTTCACACTCTCCTATAGGGGAAGTTGCTACTTTGGCAACACTCTGTCCCAACAGCCGTCTTGGGGTGCGCCGCCGTATGGGGTCCTTCCTTTAGCGGCAATGGCCGTAACAGGGGAAAGTAGGTGAGATAATAGGCTCCTGCAATTGATGGAGAGTCAGATATACCCAAGGATCCAAATGGCTAGCGGGAGATCGCGACAACCTGGGAGTCACCAACTTGATCTCCTTATCTAGAACCCAACAGCTCCCTGCAAAAAGCAGTCCATGGTCGTGATGGCTGGTGCCACATGTACAACTGCTGCTGTTACCTTTCCCCATAGAGCTAAACAGGTTAGAAGAAGCCACTGTCCTTGTAACACAGACCCGTCAATTCCTCCAGACTAGCAGCTTGTCTCAAAAGATATAGGCGCCACCATTTACCCGCAAGTTGACTGGGTGGTCAGATACACATATACCCTGGCCCAGGTTAGAAAGAAAAAACACTTACCATCCCTGGGTATCCAAGGTCTCCCCCGTCTGTGGGATGACTGTACAGGAATGTGCTGAGGAGGTCATTGGGGGCATTTGTGACGCAAAACCAAGAGGGAGGGCCCAGCCCAGCCTCCTCCAGGCTCTGACGGGCGCAGGACGGGCCCAGGCTTCGCCTGGGCGTGTCCCGCACTGCGGGAGACTGCTGCTGGATTTGGGCGCTCCTGCGCCAGATCTGACATCACCGCGGCCCCTGCAAGACTGGTGCTGGCTGGGAGTTGTGGTCTCCCTTGCTGCTGCCACAGCAGCCACAAAACGCTGTCACATGCCGCGGGAGACTGCCTCTGGATTTGGGCGCTCCTACACCGGATCTGACGTCACTGCAGCCCCTGCGAGACCGGTGCTGGCTGGGAGTTGTGGTCTCCCCTACTGCTGCCAGCCACAAATCACTGTCACACGCCACTGCCACTGGATTTGGGCACTCCTGCACTGAATCTGACGTCACCGCAGCCCCTCCAAGACCGGTGCTGGCTGGGAGTCGTGGTCACCCCTGCGGCTACTGCCACAAATCGCTGTCCCTTCGGGCACTGTGGGTTTAGGAGGGTCCCCTATTGGGTACCCCAGGGATCCACAGATAGATCTGCATCGGAACCGGTCATGCCACCTTGACCTTGCCTGACTTCATTCCCGAGGCCAACGCTCCCGGTGCCACCATCCCCGACTGCAACACAGAGCCGGATGGGCGTCTTCCGGCGCCAACTGGAGCCATGCCTTCCCGGCTGGACTCTCAACCCTATTCTTATGGGCTAGGACTCGTGGGGGGGGGGGGGGTAATTAGGAGTGGCTGCTGGACCCTGAGGAATACTTGCCTTATAAAGACGAAGTGGACTGGTGTGAGGATCTGGGTGAAGTTAGTGGACTGGATACACCTCCAGATACTGCCATTCTTTCTCCCCCTACTGTGGCTACGGAGGACTGAGCTTCCTTCGCAGTGGTGGAGCGAAGGGCAGCTGAGGTCCTGGACCTTAGCTTGCTGTTGGTGGCAGTCAAGACTAATGTCTTCATGGAAGTGCTTCAGCCGGGAGTGTCCCCATCAGAACTGCTTCTCCCTTTCAGTGAGGCATTTTACTGAAATCCTATTTGGGACTTGGTCCAAGCCCAACCCAGGAGCTCCTGTGAACAGGACGATTTCTCCGCTGCCACTACCACACTCCAGGGGACCCACATTTCCTCACCCGAAACCTTACCCTGGAGAGCTTGGTGGTCCCATGTAAATGTGGGCGCATTCCCTACCGCACCCCCGGACACAGAATCCAAGAGCCTGATGAGTCTTAGTAAGAAGATGTTTTCTTCCACCAGCCTGGCACTGCAGTCTGTGAACACTGCTTGCCTTTTGGGACACTATTCCCATGCCCTGTGAGATACGGTTGCACAGGTGCTGCCAACCGGCCCGGAGAAGGCCCGGGCCGTGCTCTCCCAGCCTGTTGCTGATGGGAAGGATGCAGTTTAGTTCGCCATCTGCTGTGGACTACTCACCACCGACTCACTAGGCAGAGCGGTTTCGTTGACAGTGGCCCTAAGACTCCATACCTGGTTGAGGACGACTGGCTTTTCTGGCAGTGTCCAGTCCTCATTCATAGATATTCCCTTTGACGGCTCCCATCGCTTTTGGAGACCAGGCGGATTCGGCGCTGCAGTGCTTTAAGGACAGCAAGGCTATGGCCAGATCTTGGGCCTTTCTATGGCCCCTCATCACCCTCAAGCTGCCTTTCACTCCTTTCATGGCCACAGAAGGGGCATACAACCACGCCTTTACCCACCCATCTACTGCAGTGTGCCATCTTTCCAGCCTCTGCGTGGCCACCACCAACCCAGCCGCAGATTCAGCCTTCAAACCCTCCTAGTATGTCCGTTTACCATCATGGGCAGCCAGTGGAAAGCAGGATTCGCCATCACGTGTTCTACTGGCAGTCAGAAACATCGGACAAGTGGGTTTTCCAGATTGTCCGGAGGGGCTACTCCCTCCCCTTCGCTACTACCCCTCCCTTCATGCCACCTACTTATGATAGGCTGACGGAGTACCACCTATCTCTTCTCCTCCAGGAAGAGAGAATTTTTTGGACAAAGGATCCATCTATAGAAAGAGTGCAGAAGCCAGTGCCAGCGGGCTCAGCATCAGGTGAATCTCTCTGACATGGTACAGATCTTGGAGGGAACTGCAAATGACCTACAGTGGTGACTTAAGAACCGAAATTGGGTCAGCAGCAGACCCCTCTCTCTTCCCCAACCATATCTGACTACAGTGGCAGATGCGTCACTCCTGGGATGGGGCGGCCATCTGGGAGAGATGAAGATCAGAACACTCTTGTGTCCGTCGGAATCCAAACTCCAAATGAACCTGTTGGAGCTCCAAGTGACCACTTGGCATTGAAAGCCTTTCAACCCTCCATCTAGGGAAGGCTAATGCAAGTGTCCTCAGACAACACCACTGCCGTATGGTACTGCAGCAAGCAGGACGGGGTGGGGTCGTGTACCCTTTGTCAATAGGCCCTGCATCTCTGGGCATGGCTGGAACAGCAGGGCATATCCCTGGTGGTTCAAGATTTGGCAGGTTTACTGAACGCCAGAGCGGACAAACTCAACTGAAGATGCCTAGCGGATCACGAATGCCATCTCCATCCGGAGGTGGTGCAAGGTCTCTTTCAACAGTGGGGAGAGCTTTGGTTAGATCTGTTCGCCTCCGAGAACTTGCAATGTCAGAAGTTCTACACGCTGGAGTTTCCAAGGTGGCTCTCGCTCAGAGACGCTTTTCATCTCAAGTGGAGCTCAGGCCTCCTGTTCGCCTTTTCACCTATACCACTAATGCCGAGAGTTCTCAAGAAGATTAGGAATGACTGGGCCCTTGTTGGTCCGGATTGGGCATGGAGTGTCTGGTATCCCAAGCGTTTGAGCATATCTATCGGTCCTACGATCAGGGTGTCCATTCGGGAGGATCTTCTGTCACAACAACAGGGTAGGGTTCTCCAACCAAACCTATCCGCGCTCCATTGTCTTGCGTGGAGATTGAGCGATGACAGTTGATAGCTTTCGACCTTCCGCCTAAAGTCTATAGCTTTCTCTTTGCAACCAAGTGTCCCTTTACCAAGTCAGTGTATGCCTGCCATTGGGCAAAAGCATTGATCCCCTTTTTGCCCCCCTTTCTCAGGTTCTCCTGTTCGTTCTTTCCCTTGCCCAGCAGGGCTCTGCTCTGGGCACTGTGAAGGGATACGTTTCTGCTATTTCTGCTTTTCTTCGCTTGCCTCACCCAACCTTGTCTTTTCCAATACCCTATTGTACATAAGTTTGCTTTGAAAGGTTTTCAACATATATTTCCTTCCACTCCTTTCGCTATGCCCCAGTGGGACCTCAATCTCGTCCTCACTTTCCTTATGCGCACTCCCTTTGAGCCTCAGGCTCACACATCTGCCCAGAGGGTCAGTGAGCTTCAGGCCCTGTCATCTAAGCGTCCTTATCTGAACATCTACCCAGACAAACTGGTGCTTCATATGAGAGCTTCCTGTCTCCTGAAAGTGGTCACTCCATATCACGTGGGCCAAACCATCACTCTGCCTACTTTTTTTTTACACTCCGCCTCATCCCTCCAAGGAAGAGGAGTGACTTCACCATCTGGACCCAAAAAGAGTGTTGCCTTTCTACCTTAACCATACAAGAGAGTTCAGGGTGGACCAGCTCTTCGTGAGGTATATCGAAGCAAAGGAAGGACGGGCAGTGCCGAAGAGGACCATATCACGATGGATCATACTCTGCATTAAAATCTGCTGCACATAAGCTAAGCGGCAACCCCACGAGGGTTTGTGTGCTCATTCCACCAGAGATAAAGCTGCAACAACTGCTTGCAAAGTTCCAGTCCTAGACATCTGCCAGGCAGCAACTTGGATTTCGCTGCACTCGTTTACCAAACACTACTGACTTGACAGTCAGGTCCGAAGGGATGGGCACTTTGCCCATTCAGTCCTGCAGGACCTCCTCCTGTGAAACTGATCCGCTGACCATTACTTGGGTATATATTTGAAGGTAGGTAATCTGCGGCTAGAAGTCTCTATCAGATTAACAAGTTACCTTCGGTAGCGCGCCTTGTCTGGTAGAGACTCTATCTAGCTGCAGATTCCTTACCGACTCACCCATCCTTCCCGCTCTGCTAACAGATTTCTAGGGACAGGGCTTTCCCCTTTCAGGTCCCTAGTTTTCCACACCATTGGTCAGTGTTCTTCATAGCTCTGTGCTTCTGGCATGGAAAGTTGCCAAAAGTAATGGACATCAGCGCACCTATGTGGTGCCTATATAGGGACAGCGAGCATCATTTCCGGCGGGTACGATGTCATGCGAAGCGGACCAATGCCACCTACCAGCGTGCAGTGATACTTCTTACGAAAAATTTCCAGATCGAGTCTGACTCCTGGGGATAATCGAAAGGTAAGGAATCTGCTGCTAGGTAGTCTCTACCAGATAAGGCATTACCGAAGGTAAGTATTTATTCTATACCCTGCTGACCTTGCCTATAGAGCGTCAAAAAGCAACAACTATTCTGTCAAAACTAGAGATGTTATCTGACTTTTCTACAATTAGCAGAAGATTTGGTCATTCTGTGTTGCACACTTATTGGCATACAATTAGCTCTGTCAGCATTAGTGAAATATAATTAAAAGAGGAAACTAGTGGTAAACACCAAATAGACCAAGATACTTGCATTTAGGAGACTTCATTCCAAACTTGGCAGATGGTAGCATGGTGATCTAGAACTTAAACACATCAGTACCATGAAGTAAAGAAGCTTCCCTTTATTTTGCATTAAAGTACATATATGGTAAATGAGTCTTTCGACAGAACTTTTTCTTGTGTTTTTTAAAGCCAAATTAATGCTTGCCTTGACTTACGGGCTTGCAGCTAAAGCAGGGAAGTAGACCAATATATATGTAATATAATCAATGCGACTATCAAACGGTTCAAAGTACATCTTGTTAAAGTTGGTGGATGTCTTGTAAGATAACTCTTAATTTGTTTTACTGATGCTGCAAAAAAGACCCCAGCAGTTTTTAAAGTTCAGAACAGATGGTATCAAAGTTGAGCAGGCACTCCCTTCAAAACCAAGTCATTCCTGCGTCAGAGTGACAAAGTCAGAAATATTGTGATTGGAACCCATTGATATGCAGCATCCCCCTGGAGGCAGAATAGTAAGATTAAAATAATCAAAAATACATGTTTATTGAAGGTTCCTTCCCTCTGAGCAAAGTGTGCGCCTTTCAAGTGACCTGTGGAAATGCCACAACAGGCCCGAGTTGAGATGCCTATACAGGTTTCAGTGAGGTTCACTTCATGCAGAACATTTGTAAGGTTGAGAGTTGGTGATGTTTCTGAGGGCTGGAAGCGAATTGGAAGTCATTGGAGAAACTGTCAGGCTGTGACACCCACAAAAGGACTGATATTAAATTAAAATAAAATATTTCAGTTTTAGAAAGTTATCATAGTGCGAGAGGACACTACCTTTATCGGTCAGGTGGCGTGTGGCTACTCCAGCAGTCAGAATCCAAGCAGAGGCCCACAGTAATAAGCTAAATGTGAATGTTCACAATTTAATTTCAGAATTTAATTTCTATGCACGCGTTCACTAAACCTGACGAGCATAATTGCTGCAGGTTCCAGGTTCTGCTTACCAATAAATAAGAGTTCAAATTGCATTCTTCAGTTTCAACCATCAAGTAAATAAGAGGTAAGCATTGACCCCCAACCTCCATGTTCATAGCCAGAGGAAGACCTCAATCCAGACTGAATTAGGTGCAAAATAAGTGTACCTCATGCTGTTCAGTGGAGGCAGAACTCTGTAGAGTAACAAATGCTCTCTCTAGAGCTCTGCTCAGGCCAGCCCAGTGCCATCTAGCTATTGTTCTAGAAGTTCCCCTTTAATTACATCTTTCACATTGCAGGTTTCTACTGTGGTTCCCTCTGACAAAGGCAAATTAAAATGGTAGCATCCCTCTTGAACATGCTTTTTGCCGATTTTAAATTCAAGTACTTTGTTCTTTTTCGTTCACCTGTTTAAGACAGGCTGCCGATGGTGTCAGATTTTTCCTACTCTTCTTTCTGTACTAGTTAGAAATCACATATAGCTATTACATGCGTTAAAAACCCTAAAGTAATGATTTCATCATAAGTCAGGGGATTCATAAAATTAAAGCCTGGGGGTCCAGCTGTCCCTTTGTAGTTGTTTTATTAGCTTTCTTTGCATCCTGTTTCCTGTAACCATATGCAAGGATAGACTGTAAATACTCCACGATTTGTATGATATGCATAGTACAGACAGGTAAGGGTGCTGCATCAGATGACATCTTGTTATGTTAAAATTAGCACTTCTCTTGAGTCCCGGGAGTATACACTTACCATTACTCACTGTGAAGGAGCTAGCACTCCTCACTCCCAGAACAAAAAAAGCTTAGTTAGTAGAATTTTTGTATTCCTGTGTAATCTCTAAAGTGTAATTTGCCTGTCACCCTTCACTGTCTGAGACCACATTCCAATGTGCTTTTTGTTTTCAATTAAAAAATAGATCCAACTTTCCAGGGACAATTTGGCAAAATGAAACCCCCCTCTGTTCCTTGGGAACATGGACCACATGGACATTATCCTCTTCTCCCAGCATCGTGGCCTTACAACTTGACTCAGAACTACATGCAGCAGGGCAGTGCTGGCTATCGATCCAACAAGCCATTGTATTCTCAAGGTACTGAAAAAATAATTGTAGAAGATAATTCAATACAAATACATGTTGTAGTTGTCATATTTTTTCAGCAGTTCATCTTTACTTATTTAAATCAAGATTTGAGCATGATAGTTCAGCCTGACACAATCAAATAATGTTTGTTTTCAAAAATCACCGTTGTATAGTGTTGCAAATAAAGCATAGTGACATACAATCAATCATTATATTGAGCTATATATAACTATTTATTTTTGTGGCATGTGAAGCTGTAGATACACATGCTGGGCATTCTTCTGCCATCTAGTGTTGGGCTCAGATATGTACAACTTGTATTTCTTTGAATGGAGTATTTTCGAGTCACAGACCTAGTGACTCCGCCTATTAGTAGTATTGTGCATGGGCATCGGCTTCATTGTTACATTGTTTTTTCTCCGCAGTTTGCTTCAGACGTGTTGTTGTGAGCTCCAGTTCGACGCCATGCGGTGTTCTCGCCGAGCCCTCTGATCCTTCCCCTCATCGGTTCTACAAAACAATACTGCTTCCGCTGGTTTTCAACCATCTTGTTTTGTTTTACTCTGTGTTGGCTACATACCTCTAGAGCCCCACCGCCCAAGTCAGGAATGTCTTTGTTATGGAAAGAACTCCATTTTGAATCTTTCATACTTGCCAAGCCAAGTACCTGAGATTCGACCTTCATGTAGTTTGCAATCTCGGTTTGTCTTCCAACCACCAAGAAGACTCCTTTTCAGCATGTCTTGTGTTCCATAACACACAGACTCTATGGAAACGACGTGCTCACCGCCTCGGCCTCCATGGCACACAGACGAGAAGCGAAAGATACTCCAGACATCTTCTGAGAGCGTGAGGAGTCCGATATAGAAAAATTAGGTGCTTTGGGCATCAAAATAGAACCAGCCTTCTCACCGGAAGGTGCTGACTCCAAGGCGGGTATTAAGGCAGAACAACCTCCACCTAGTCAGCAGCACCAGAAGATTGCAGTGAGTACTGATGCCCCCCCTAATCACCACCAAGAGGCGTCAGCCTCGAGCTCGCATGCCTGAGGTATCTTCTGGTCATGGCCAACGCCAGCATTCTGAGACAGACCCAACACCTGTTCCTCATTCGGGACTAAAGTCCACCTTGGCGCCAGATCTGAAGGCGCATCATCAACCACCCTCCGAGCCGAAAGGGGTGTAGCCAAAGATTTTGGTGCTGAGACATCTTGCACCGAAACATTGGGTGCGGACGTGGGGGTCGGAGCTGAAGTAGAGTTTGGCGCCGAAGCCTGCTGACCCGTAGCATTCGGCACCGAGATTGGCACACACCGGTGGGTGACCATCGATCCCATCGAGGCCCTCTTCCACTGCTTCCTCTTCTGCAGCTTCCGAGGACTTTGGGCAGTCGATCCTTCAACGGCTTCAAGAACATCTGGATGCTCGACAACAGACGAAACATATTCAACTGGGCACTGGAGGATTTTGTCAAAGCCTCCACAGGTGCCGAAGATCCCTATTCCTCATAAGGGAAAGTTGGCTTTTGAACAGGCCATCAACCCACTGACGCCTATCCCTCCCAAGAGGCATAAAAAGTATGACAGGGCTACTTCTCCTCTGCTTCCTGCAAATCCTTCATCTTCCCTTCCACCTCCTCCTTTTCCTGTACCTCCTGTGTTGCCTGTGGAGTTACCTACTCACAATACTCACCTAGGGGTTTTTCACACTCTGGGCCAGGGACAGTCCAAAACTCCATTATGATTCATATGACCCAATTCATGACCCACAGCGCTCAGACCCTTGGGATGATAACGATATTGAACCCCCGGCAGACACAGATTTGTATCCTGCTAAGCCTTCCCCACTGCATATCATGACGTATTAAACAGGCTGCCATGTTTCACAATGTTGTGCTTCACATGCAGCAAGAAAAGGATGATTTCCTTGTGGAAGCCCTCTCCAGATCTTCCAATATCTCCTGATGCTAACAGAAGTCCTTAAACCAGCCACCAAGATTTTTAAGGAGCGAGTCACGGCAAGAATTATCATGCCTAGGGTAGATAGGAAATATAAAGCCTTCAGTAGTGATCCACCATATAGATTTGTGGCCATTTACCTTCTGACTCCCTGGTACATACTGCCAGAGAGCGCGCTAACACCCAGAGCCCTGGTGATGCATCCCCTATCCCCTCCCGATCAGGTGAGCTAGAAAATAGATGGTGGCGGCGCAGTCCGCTACTCATTGTCATATAGCTAACTCCATCGGATTGCTCTTCCGATATGACCACGCCCAGTAGGACCAAATGGTAGATTTGGTAGAACATCTCCCAGACCAGTACCCCAGAAAGTTCAGCAATTAGTGGCAGAGCGAAACGTTATCTCGAATGCTAATATTCGATGTGCTTTAGACACAGCATAGACATCCGCATGCAGCACTGGACCTCTTTAAACAACAACACCCCCGGTCCCTATTTTTGAATAATAGATTTTGCGCGGGTACTCCCGTGGGACATTATCGAGGCTACCAGCGGACTAGCAATTTCTAGCCAGTCTGGACCACAACCTTGTCAACTTTTGACTCTTCTCTCCCTTCCCTTCCCTCTCTATGGATAACCAAGGCCTCAGCTTCGGGGACGAAGCAGTTTCTGACATACTTGATAGAACACCATCACTTCTGGGACATGATGGCAACTCTGCATCAGGTTCTCAGTCAGATGATTGGAACTCACTGACATTGTTGAAAAGGGAGTGGTTAAAAATCACATTACACGGCGCCCTTATGACAGAATATTTACGTGCTAATATCGCACCGACAGGATTGATTGTCAACAACTTTCCTAGACTATTCCTAGACGATGCTACCTTTAACAAGGAATGGTCCCTTATTGCATGGAAGTGCACCAGGGACCTTCTGGTACTCATCATTAATACAGCGAAACGCCTAGCAGATGCTCTCCTTGTTAGGATACAAATCGCGGAAGGAGCACTAAAAACCACCATTCAAATTACAGCATATAAGAACAAACTCGCTGAGATTAATGCGGAGATTTCTGAGAATAAGGAATACCTAATGAAACAAAAAATAGCCAAATTACAGAAAGATATCCAAAAATTTGACAAAGAAAAGGTATATCCTTACTTGAAGGCAGACTATACATCGGTCAAGAATAGTTATTCCTCCGATGATAACTCCGACAGAAGAAGCTGTGCCGACAGCAACTCTAGCACGGGGAGCTGGGGCAGCAACAATGGTCGCCGTAATCAACGCACTAACTATCATTATAATGTCCCTACCTTTCAGGGACCCCCTCTGTTTCCAGGACCCCCTCTGTTTCCAGGACCCCCACCACCACCCCCTTATTTGCAATACCAGCCATTTCAACAAGGACCTCCTCAGTTCTTTAACAACGGCCCCCCTTTTTTAGACAGAGGCTGGGGCAGAGGAAGAGGTCGCAACAGAAGAGGCGCACAGAAACAGGTTCATTGGCAGGACCTCCCCACTGGAGGGATGGACACAAGGAGCAAAACACTGAACAAGAGAAACTAGTAGTCAATTTATCACAACGCGACCTCACTGACTCTGAGATATCAATATTACAGAAGGGGTTAGGTTTCGTACCTACACCTAAAGTTGACAAGTTTAGGGATGTCTGTGACGTCCAAAAACTTTTCCGTAAGATAAGACTACGATCATACTTCATGGATAAACCATGCATTCAAGAGGATGACTCAGGACTTAGCAATCCATCCACTTTTACTCCTCATAATGGGATGATCCCGGTCGAGATTCTTACCTTTGAGAAGGCGGTTCTGAAAGATCTAGCCTTGTTACCTTCTCCTACTCCTTTCCACAATTTGTCCAAGTCTGAGACAGAAACAGCGAATGCACTCGCAAGAGATGAATCCATAATCATCAAACAAGCCGATAAGGGTGGGGCGACTGTGATTCAGTCCATAGATGATTATGATGAAGAATGCAAACGACAACTTAACAATGATGAATACTACTCTCCAATCACTATTGACCCTACTCCTCGCCTCTCCAACACTATCTCTATACTAGTAAATGAGGCACTAACCAATGGGTGGATAAACAAGAAAGAAGCAGCCTTTCTAATCGCTACAGAGCCTAGGACCCCCTACTTTTATACCTTACCCAAGATACACAAAGGTATAACCCCGGTCCCTGGACGTCCAATAGTTTCAGGCATTGGCTCAGTACTAGAGCCGCTATCCAAATTTGTGGATCACTTCCTGCAACCTTTGGTGAGGGATATACTATCTTTCATTAGAGATACGACTGACGTCCTCAGAATAATTGATTCAACAGAGGACCCTTCCCTCATTGATCTTCTCATCACCCTTGACGTAGAGGCCTTATACACTAATATTCCCCAAGGAGACACCCTGACAGTAGTAGAAGCGGCCCTGAAGTCGTTGGAGTGGATTTCACCTACTCCAGTTACATTCATAATGGATTGTGCGTCCATAGCACTAACTGAAAACTTCTTCGAATACAAAGGGCAGCTATACCATCAGTGCCAGGGTACATCGATGGGGAGTACCTTTGCCCCTAGCCTGGCCTGTTTATATATGGCGACCTTTGAAAAAGAAATCATCAACACTGGACATAACCCGTTTCAACAACATCTAATCCTCTGGAAACGGTTTATTGATGATATTTTGATTTTTTGGCATGGCCCTGTTGACACCTGTAACACCTTTGTTCAATGGATCAATCAGCAGAACCCATTTTTGAAATTTTCTCATACAATTTCAGACACGACAATTGCATTCCTTGATTTGAACATCAAGTTATCGGGGGGACAGCTCTCGACATGCTTGTATAAAAAACACACAGATCGCAATAGCCTTCTTCTATACCAGAGCCATCACCCTAAAGCTCTTAAAGATAACCTTCCTGTGGGACAATTCCTACGTATCAGACGCAACTGTACATCTACCAACGACTACAAATCAGAAGCCTCTGCTCTAGCCAAAAACCTCAAGACTAGGGGCTACCCATCCAAGGTGATTAAGGACTCCATGAAGAGAGCCTTAAACAATCCTAGAGAGTCCCTATTAGAAGTACATCATAAACAACCCGAGGACGTTATCACATGTGTTACCTCATTTACACCCAACTCTGCCCCTACCAAGAAGATCATCCTAAAACACTGGGGTATTCTCAACACAGGCGATCTACGGATACCTATACCTAGGTTTGCCTATACAAGAACCTGTAGCCTGAGAGATATTCTGATCCACACAAGACCTAAAAAACATATCAACCCATCACAAACCACTCTTTGGGGTTTACCACCCGTCAGAGGACACTTCCCCTGTGGCATGTGTACTGTTTGTAAATTCACCACAGCCACTAAAGAAGTCAGGTTACGATCCAATTTCAGGTGGAATATTCAAAAACACACCAACTGTAACACCAAACAGTGCATCTACCTGATCACTTGCCTTTGTGATTTACAGTACATAGGTATGACCATGCGTTCAGTCAAAATCCGCATAACTGAACACAGGAGCAACATACGCTGCCAACGCACGACAACGAGACTACAGACATTTCATGGAGGCTCAACATTCCCCTGATTCACTACACTGGGTCATACTAGAATCCCATGTTCAGATCTCCAAATCTTCTCTATTCAGGCTTGAACAGAGATGGGTACATAGATTGTCGTGTCATACCGAGGGTCTCAATGACGACATCCCCTGGAGTACTCTGTCCTAAACTGGGAATTCGAGTCTAACCCTCTGGTCTATGTCAATTTGACTCCTATACCTATTCTGATCATTGTTATATACATTGGCCTTGGTAGGGCACGATTTTCATTTCATTCTCCTTTTTATCAGATCCTCTTTGTGCTAAGCCCAGAACAGCAGTACATTCATTAGGATCCTTTCCTTCACACTGTACTCAGATATCGATGTGCTAGCTAACACACTACATGACTAGTGATACAACACATCCTTATACATCTCAGCGCAGAGGAACTAAGAGGGTACAACCACTATACATATGGCTTATTGACCTTAGAGAGACAGGTTTTGAAAGGACCAATACCCCTCTTCTCTACCCAGACGGCTTTGTGATAAACACAACGCGACATCTGCAGCTCTATCGTATAACCCTTTATTACCATTCCCCATTATTTGAGATAGCTAATACACTCAATAGGGACACACGAATGATATGGGCTTCACATATGTTATAAACAGTGTTATAAACAGCATTAGGTCATTACACGCCATTCGGGAGTGGTTTCATTATACTCTATACGTTAAACCATGCGGCTTGGTATTGTGAGTATCATCGCTATTTACCATTGACTGCCGTCCTGTTGGGATAATTATTCCTCCTGATGTAACACCTATTTACATTCCTTTGTTCAGTAATTACACATGTCGCTACCTAACGACGCATCACGGTGCTTTGCCCCACAGTTTACATTTCGTTGCCTAGTAATGAGACACGTCATTTCTCTACGACTTATCACGTGACTTTACCTAGCAACGAGAGACGTCATGACGTTTCATGACACACTCCGTGATTTACCCGGAAACAGAGTATATCTTCCCGTATCTCCCTCTACTTCTCACCACCCCGGTTCCTGGCGGTCTGGGTAGGTCGTCTGACTTAGCGTGAATCCACGTTGGTGAGTACTTAAGCTAGTTGCTTGTTCCCCGTCCGTTGAGCTGCATGTGCCTGCTGGCTATCGGAGCCCCCCTGATTGATCATGTCGGATACCACGCACCGAGGCCAAGACACTCTTGCCCGGGCTCTAGATCCGTTATGTTTTAATCTGCCTGGGCTGTGGTTTGCTATGGCTGTTTCCGGCTTCCCAATATTCTTTTTGCCACGGTTATCACCACCTTCAAGTATGGCAACTTTTCTTTCGTTTTTAACATAACTGTAGGTCCAATTAATGATTGTATTTCTGGTACCTTTTCATGTTTCTACAGGACCCAATCGGTGTCCCTTTTAGCCGCCAGTACCGTTGCTAACAATAGTAGCAACCTTATTAGGTGAGTGTCCTTGTGTTCCTCCATAGAACCATTGCCAACCTATTAGTGGTTTTTATCTCTCCCCACCCTCCACTCCCAAATGGCTTGTTAAGGTACTGCACTATAATTAGATTGTTTTTTGCACGCCTCCAGCACGGTGAATCTTCCGACACAACTGTTCAAAAATTATGTATAGTATGAAGAGATTGTTTTTAGAATCGTTATAACTTTTCTCATCTTCAACAGGTAACAGACCTTAGGACGTGGTATGTAGATGTCACCTTACCACTTAATGTAGACAGCCTTTCTTGATCCTGATGAATTGCCTAGATCCTCCTGACACAAACGGCAAGAAACATGTTGATCCAATAGAGTAGAGCTACATGTCTAGATACCTGACTCCTAGCACCTAGCCACTCTACACCATTTTTAATAGGGCAGTTTACCTTTGGAATAAAATGTTAATTAGGACTAACTGACCCCTTTTTACTTCACCTTCTGCTACATCTCCTTACACTAGGCCCCTCACCCCCAAGCACCCATCGGCAGGAACAAAAGATCCCTGATAAAGAGCCCCGATTTCGGGAGCCCGTCAAGGATTGCAGCGCCGACTTGACCAGGGGCAGTGCTCATATGATGAAGCATGACACCTAGCTTGCTGGGTGTGTGAGAGCTCTAGTTCCACCAAGGGAATTCCCCTGTGTCTTCCCTTGATTACTTTCTTATCACCATTGGTTGGTTGAGACACCTTCCTCACCACCTTCAGTTGCCTTCCTCTTCGCTACTGTACACGAGGAACTTTGTACCCTTTTTGGTGCTAGCCCATTTCTAATCTTGCCCTATGTACAGGGAAATAACTGACTGACAATGGAGCCGATGCCCATGCACAATACCACTTATAGGTGGAGTCACTAGATCCCATGACTCGAAAATACTTTATTAGAAGAAAAGCTAGTTTTGTACACGTCCGATCCCAACACGAGATAGTGGAAGAATGCACAGCATGTGAATCTACAGCAGTACATGCCTCTCGGACGGATGCTTACATGGTAAGTAATGTTTTCTATATATATAAATATATTGCTGCAGTATTGGATCTTTCATAGATTCACATGCTTGAATCATTCCCCATTGTTGTAGTCCCAAGGTACTATGATGAAGCAATGTGTATTACTATCATAGACAAAATGGCAATGAGCCCTATGTTTTATAGCCTATCTATGTCCTTTAAAAAAAAGGATCAAACTATAAAATGTTGCCAATCGGGTGATAGCACCCTCTAGAACACTTCCAGGAGAGGCTGAATCCCTCAGATTTTCGATCACATGTCGTGCGATGGGAGTTTTGAGCTTTGCTCAAATACTTTTTCTCTCAGTTTTTTCAAAGGAATTTACTTACAAAAAGCATCACTTCTTCGACTGCCTGCATATCCTGAGTGGACACCATGTCCCAACTCTCTAAAAAAAAAAAAAAAAAAAAAAGGTTATTTCAGATCCTGTAACTCTTCTGGAAAGGAGAGGCTCCGTTCAGATGACCCACATAAAGAATAAAGAATCAATCAATCAATCAAGGCATTTGTAGAGCGCACTACTCACCCGTGAGGGTGTCAAGGCACTAAAGGGCGGGAGCAGCTATTGGTCGAACAGCCAGGTGTTGAGACATCTCCTGAAGGTCAGCAGGTCGTGGGTCTGCCGCAGATGGGCGGGGAGGGTGTTCCATGTCTTTGCAGCGAGGTGGGAGAAGGATCTGCCGCGGTGGTCATTCGGCGAATGCATGGGACGGTGGCGAGGTCGAGGTCGGCGGAGCAGAGCTCGCGGTTCGGGATGTAGAAGGACAGTCGTTCGTTGAGGTATGCTGGTCCGGCGTTGTGGAGTGGTTTGTGAGCGTGGGTAAGGAGTTTGAAGGTGATCCTCTTGTCGATCGGGAGCCAATGCAGATCTCTTAGGTGGGTGGTGATGTGGCTGTGGCGGGGGAGTCAGAGGATGAGGCATGCAGAGGCTTTCTGTATGCGTTGGAGTCTTTTCTGGAGTGTGGTCGTGGTTCCTGCGTAGAGGGCGTTGCCGTAATCCAGCCTGCTGCTGACGAGTGCTGGGGTGACTGTTCTCCTGGTTTCGGTGGGGATCCATCTGCAGACTTTGCGGAGCATTTGGAGGGTGTTGAAGCAGGAGGAGGAGACAGCGTTGACTTGCTAGTTCATAGAGAGCGTTGAGTCCAGAATGAACCCTAGATTGCGTGTGTGGTTCGTGGGTGTCGTGGCAGCTCCCAGCGAGGTAGGCCACCAGGAGTCGTCCCATGCGGAGGGGGTGGCGCCGAGGATGAGGACCTCCGTCTTGTCTGAGTTCAGTTTTAGTCGACTGGTCTTCATCCAGTCTGTGACGGCCTTCATTCCCTCGTGGATGTTGGATTTGATGACGGCCGGGTCTTTGGTGAGGGAGAGGATCAGCTGTGTGTCGTCGGCGTTTGAGATGATGTTGAGGTGGTGCGGTCTGACGTTGTTGGCGAACGGTGCCATGTAGATATTGAAAAGGGTCGGGCTGAGGAATGAACCTTGGGGTATGCCGCAGGTGATCGTGGTTGCTTCGGATCGGAACAGGGGGAGGTGGACTCTCTGGGTTCTGCCAGTGAGGAAGGAGGTGATCCAGTCCAGGGTTTTTCTACGAATCCCTGCGTCGTGGAGGCGTGTGCGCACGTTGCGGTGGCAAACGTATCGAAGGCGGCCGAGAGGGCCAGCAGGATGAGTGCCACGGTTTTGCCCTTGTCCAGTATGGTCCTGATGTCGTCAATGGCGGCTATGAGGGCAGTCTCGGTGCTGTGGTTGCTGCAGAAGCCGGATTGGGAGGAGTCCAGGACGTTGTTCTCCTCCAGAAAGAGGGTCAGTTGTCTGTTGGCGGTCTTCTCGATGACTTTGGCCGGGAACGGGAGCAGGGAGATGGATCGGAAGTTCTTGAGGTCCTTTGGGTCCGCCTTGGGTTTCTTGAGGAGGGCGTTGATATGGGCGTGTTTCCAGTTCTCTGGGAAGGTGGTGGTCTGGAAGGAGCTGTTGATGATTTTTTGGAGTTGGGGTGCGATGATGGAGTTTGCCTTGTTTAAGATGTGGTGGGGGCAGGGGTCGGAAGGTGAGCCGAAGTGGATGGTGTTCATGATTTTGATGGTGTCTCCGTTGTTGACGTTGTTCCAGGAGAGCAGAAGGTTGGGGAGTTTCGTGGGAGTATAGTCGGGGGTGTCGTCGTTGTCTGTCTTCGCCTCCTGAGTGTCGAAGCTGTTGTGGATGTCTGTGACCTTGCAGTGGAAGAAGGTAGCCAGGAAGTCGCAGAGTTCTTGTGACGATGGGACGTCATTGGAGCTGGGGGTGGCAAGTTCTTTCACGATGTTGAAGAGCTCTTTGCTGTTGTGGGCGTTGTTGTTGATGCGTTCCTTGGAGGAGTTTTTTTTGGCAGATCGGATGAGTTGTTGGTGTTTGCGTCTGGCGTTCGTGAGGGCTGCGTGGTTGTCCGGTGTCTGGTCCTTGTGCCATTGCTTCTCGAGTGTTCTGCAGGTGTGCTTGGAGTTCTGGAGGTCGGCGTTGAACCAGGTGGCTCTCGAGTCGGTGCGCCTGTTGGAGGGTTTCTTGATCGGGGCGAGGGTGTTGGCGCAGTCGTTGATCCATTGTCTGAAGTTGTGGGCTGCTGCGTCCGTCTCGGAGGGTTCGGGAGGAGGGGCTCGGGCGAGAGTGGCGATGAGCTAATCTTCAGTGACTTTCTTCCAGTTGCGGTGTGGGATGCATTGCGGTTGGTTGTGTGCGGTGGGTTTTTCGAAGGAGAAGTGGATGCAGTGGTGGTCGGTCCAGTGGAGTTCGGTGGTGTGGCTGGAGGTGACGTGGACGCTGACGGAGAAGATGGGGTCGAGCATGTGTCCAGCGGAGTGGGTGGGTGTCGAGACGAGTTGTTTGAGTCCGAGTTTGAGTCCGAGGTTGGCGAGGTCGTCAATCAGTGGTGTGGAGTTGTTGTCGTTCTCGAGGTGGAAATTCAGGTCTCCGAGGGGGATGTTGTCTGTGGAGGCGATGGCGTGCGTGCTGATGTGGTCGGCGATGAATTCCCTGTGGATGATGACGATTCCTCCTCCTGGCTTGTTGTTCCGGTCTCTGCGTGTGATCTTGTAGCCGTCCGGGATGGCTATGGCTATGTCCGGTGCCGAGGAGGTGTTCATCCAGGTCTCCGTCAGGAAGGCGACCTTTCGGAGTGTAGGAGTCTAGCAGGTCCCAGAGTTGCTTGTGGACTGAGCGGGTGTTGAGCAGCATGCAGCTGAGATGGGTGTGGCCTGCAGTGTTGGGGTGTTCAGGACATGGTGTGCGCTGGACGAGCTGGTGTGCGCTGGCTGGTGTAGCTGCAGTTTCGGCAGGTGAAGGGTCCGTGGGTGAGCTTCGGGGTGGCCTGGAAGCAGGTGGAGTGTCGGCCGGCATTGAGTTGCGTGGAGGGCGTTGGCGTCGTAGCGGCGTCTGGTCCTGTGGAGGTTGCGGGGGTCTGGCGCTGGGCGCGGTCCAGGCACGGACGGGTGCAGACAGGCTTGCCTTAGATGCGCCTGCTGCGCGTGTCCGCTGTGTGACCGTGCAGCGGTCGGCATTTGAAGGGGAGGGGGAGGTGGGAGCAGCTGGGAGGCGGGGCGGGAGGGGAGGGGTCCGAGGATAGTGGCGGGAAACAGCGGGAAAAGAATACGAGGGGGAGCAGAAGCAAAACAAAAGTACAGTGGCAGTTAAGGAATTAAATAACAGAAGGCAGTACCAGGCAAGAAAACAGCAAAATAACGAGGGCAGCACCAGGCAAAAAGCAGTTATCAACACTCAGGGAGAGGAGACCAGGGCAGGCTCGAACCCTGCACAGGAGGGCTGGCGAGAGACTGCAAAATCTGTTGCACCTTTTCTCAGAAGACTATTAAATACCGGGAAGGTAGACTTACCGGGAAGGTAGACTTTTGCTGTAGCTACAAGGGCTAAAAAAGGCCCAATATTCGAGGAGGATAGTGATTAGTCTTCACAGACTTCACCTTCCCTGAAAAAGATTTATATCTAAGGAAAAAATCGCCTCCGAACCACCTTCAAAGGCCATCAAAAATCCAAACATACTACTTCTGGGCACGAAAAGAGGCATCAGGCTATTCCTTCCTCCTCCAAGAAGGGAAAAATTGCCTCAGAAAAGGTTTGCTCTCGGTCTACCACTCTATCCCTGAAAGAAGCACTTCTTAAATATGCTTCATAGTCTGTGCCGCTGACAAAACAATCCTTGAAAAAATCTTTGAACTCTGCAGCAACATTCTCGTCGACGACGGCTACCTCGTCAAAGACCTCATCTACAGTGATGACAGCGACATAAATGTCGACCTTTACCACATCATCATGCCCTATTATCATGACCTCATCAGTGCTGCCATTGATGCGATTATAGCAACGAGAATACTAAAACTTCAGTCCATGAAGGTTCCTTCAACTGCGTTCCTCCTCAACTTTTTTTTTCTATTTATTTTATTGGCATTTATGGGTAACCAGATTACATTTGCATACATAAGCATCATTTGTTTCATTTACCATTTACAGACCACGTAGTTCCCCACATAATCTTTTGCCAATTTAACTTGTAGAACAAAATCCAACAGAAACTTCCCTAGCCCCCCACCCTTCCTCCCTTCCCGGTCAGTTCTAATCTAATCATATGATCACCTGCGCTTTTCTTTCATATCTGTTATTGGAATGCTAAACCTTCCGGGACCATGTCTTATTATGTCTTGTTCTTTGAGGGGATTCCCCTTCCTGGGGGCGCTTGGGATACCGAATCCTGTCTCCTCTGTAGGTCTGTCAACATCGAGGTCCATGCCAGCATGTCCTCCTCAACCTTTTCATCTCTGCTCACAAATCTCATTTGTACCGCTAGTTACCAACATGTTTCTATCCTCAATAATTAGCCTATCTGGTCTTGGGCATTCGTCAGGGCTCAAGGATCCTTACAAAAATCGTCACTAGGCTCAGTTTATCCTTCCTGGTAATACAGGTGCATCACCAAACAACATGATCACCCAAGTGAGTCCTACCTGGGTTTTTTCAAATGATTCTCGTGGAAAACCTATTGGGAGAAGACATTTAGAGAGAAAAATAAAGAAATATGTGTAAGAGGGACGCAGCATAATTTCTCTTACACACTAGCTATATAGCAAGAATAGATATCTTAAATGGCTTCCCAAAACTCACCTATGGTGAGCAACACCCACCACACACGTGCAAAAACAGCACAAACGTGCCATTACACATTGCTTCATGTCACTAGATGTGCAAGGTGATAGGAGACTCTATCTCCACATACGAAATATGAGTGTCGTAATTATTGACCCCTCTGTTACTTAAACCCACTAGGTCAGTTTGTGACTATTTTCCTTTAATCATTTAACAATATTATGTGTAACAAATTCAAAATACTTTAAAAAAAAAAAAAGAAACTACATCTTACCCTAGGAGACCGGTAGGCTGGTCACACTCTGACTGTGAAATTAAAAATGAGGGAGGAACGCAGTTTTTAAAGGAGAACATTTTTGTAAGGGCTTACACAGGCTAGTTGTAGTCAATAAATACTTCTGCAAAGGTGGGTACAGCCCTTTCGGCTTGTACACTCAATCTTACTTCTGTGTCTCTAAGCACGTTCAAGCGTTTGTTAAAAGGGTGTCTCATTTGTAACATATGTTGTGTTCATACCAAAGTAAGGGGCCGTCCCCCACATGAGTGGCAGTTCTCAGCATATTGCATCTATTGAGTCAGACAGGTCATTCCCGCCAAGGGAACTTCAAAGGAGTGTAAAGAAAAGCTATATGTTCTACTGGTACGAAGAGCTATACTGTTAATATAGTATCCCAAACCTGCACAATGTTTTTGAAAACAGTCAGGTATTCTTTTGTTTTCGTGAAGGACTGAAGTTATTAGCGTTTTCTGTGGAGTCATGTGTCCTCATTATTTAACAAAAGCCTTGATTTTTCCAAATGTTCCCATACATACAAAGTATTCGGAAAAAGAACAACCTCAGAAGGGCTGCGATTAACATGCCGACATACATCCGAGCACTATCACTGGTGCTCCACACTCATGCAAACATACATTGCTCACAGGCAAAATGGGAAGTGATTCCCCCTCCAGGCCTCAACCACTCCTCCTTACTGCTTCAAAAGGTTCACCACTCCAATTAAACATAAACGTTTCTGCTCCGTGCTGCTGGTATGCTGAGCTGGGAACACGAGCTCGTTTTCAACTTTTCCAAGGTGACCGGACATTTCTGCAGATGTGCGTGATGTTAGTCGCAGTCCGGACGTAAGCGATCACCAGATGTGTGACTTCAGCATGCGCATGTGTGGTGATGAGAAATGTAGTCCCCTCCTGCATGTCTATGTATTAGAAGGGAAGTCCCTGATTATTTCGTGATTTTTAAGGGAAATCCCTAGTTATTCTGTGACATGCTCCTCTCTCCCCGTGGTGAGCCCTGTATTACGGTCATTTAACTCATTTAGGGGACACATGAGGAGAGAATGAATATGACAATAGCAGAGCCCACGTGTCCTTTGTTCTAAACATTTTTAGGTCTTGCCTAGCATCACAGCGCATGCGCTGCTCGCTCTGTCGTCGGGGTGCTTTTGGAAGTGGGGTTGGTGACCGCCCTGTCTCCCTTATGCCCCGCCCACCCGGACTGGACTCGTCATCTGTTGCTCGTCATGCGCGCTGCGTCTCTTCACTTCTCCCTTCTCACGAGGCGGTGGGCATGTTGGCACTTGAGGTTGGCACGTTGTGTCCTTGCCTCACACTCGAGCCCCCCTTCTCTGAGAGGCTTCCGTCGTGTCCAACCACCGCTAACACTAGGGGTCAGTTTGGCACAGACCAGTCCTTGTTTCTATCCCCGCGGGATTCAAGCAGTACCAGTCCTTATTAGATCTGGAGTGAGTCAGTGGCTGAGAACACGACCGGAAGTAGACATGGCAAATGCCGCACTGGTTTATGGCAGAGGTTCAAGTGCACTTCTGGGCTGTCTGCGCACGCTGAAACCGACGCTCCCGTGATTCCACAATCATTTCACCCTCTCTCACGCGTGCACACTCATACACATGCATTCCTCCCTTCTTTCGCTTCCTCTATCCTCCTTTCTCATCTCTTGTTGTTATTTCTACTTCCTTTTCTCTCCCATTTCATCATTCTCTTTCATCTCCTCTCTCCCTCTCCTTTCTCGTAGATCTTTCCTTCCTTCTCTACCTCACTCGCTGATAGACGCGTACGTTTCTTTCTTTCTCCTCCCTTTTTCATTGCCTTATTTCTCGTACTTCTTTATTTAGCGCTCCCTCTTCCTATCGTTTCGTCTACTTTGTTTCGCTTTCACTTGATTTCTCTCTCTGTCTCCCTCTCTCTCTCTCTCTCTCCCCCCTCTCTCCCCCCCCTCTCCCCCCCTCTCTCCCTCTCTCTCCCCCTCTCTCTCCCCTCTCTCTCTCTCTCTCTCTCTCTCTCTCTCTCTCTCTCTCTCCCCCCCTCCCTCCAATTTTTCTCTTTGTTTTCACTTTTGGTCTTTCTTCTCTTCCAGGCTGTCTCACACAACACCCATGTGAACACAGGTCAAGCAGAGAAACGCTTTCACGTGGTTTCACACGCACTTCGCAGAGTAACGAGACCCAATGCTTTCTCGTATGTTGTGCAGACTCACAAACATACCTACATACAAACAAACACACACACACAACAAAAACTTTGGTAAAAAAAAAAGTATGCAATCTGGATAAAACGTGTTTTTTTTTAATCAACGTTTTTATTCAATTATTTTATCCAACTACCAGACATGAATGAATACATACATTTATGGTATAAAACATACGAAAATCTTGAGCACAATAATAAATACCATGCTTTAATATTTTTTAAATTTTTATTTTATTCATTTAAAATATTTTAATACAATAAAGGCATTTATTCAACTACCCGGCATGCTTTTGTTCATTTGACTCTGTTGCCAACCAAGCACTATATATATATGTAAATAAACAACCATAAGGTTCTATATAAACATATATTAATTTTGTAATATTACATGTTCACATAAACTCACAAAACACGGGAGTCGGAGCTCTCTGCCACCCCAGTTTCCGCGTAGAAAGCACACTAGTGCCTAGACTTGAACTGTGCGCGCCTCTCAACTGCTGCTTGTAGAGTAGACATGAATTTAAGAATCCTCTCCGCCACATGCCGGTGTAAGTTGGTGAAGAGATGGGCGGGGCCATGTGCTGCGAGCCCTGCCCTACTCTCATGCACTGAAGTTTTCCCCATTAATGGTATCAATTCACCCAAGTGCCAGGGGTAGTGTGGGAATAAAGCACGTGCAGGGGGTAGCTAAAGGCATGTCTCGGGTAGCAGTGGCTACCCCCCAATTCCCGACCAAACCTTGCACTCAGGCGCTAGCACCAGAGAAGACGCCAGTGCGAGGGTTACTTTCCACACTGTGAGCAGCTCCTCCTTCCATCCTTTGAAAATTACCAATGGAGCCCTGGAAACATTTGTTGTAACCGACGTGCAATGTACACAAACTGCGCTATCTGTCACTAGACCATAACGCGCACCTCCAGTCACGACCTCATAAGCAGTGAATGGTGAAATCCCACCAGATACGCAGGGTATTAGCAGCTCTCTATCATTTCATGGGTGGAAAGAATCTGAAAACCAAGCCCTCAGGTGGGAGGGGACTTCCGGTTGGGCATGGACAAGGAAACGTGTCATTATTGTGACACTGTCAGTCCTGCCTCAGGCTGTAACAAGCATTTGCAATGCAATAGGTCTCGCAATTGTGAGAGTTTGAGCTATTGGCATTGTAAATGACAATGCCTTTTATTTATGCGTTTGAAAACCTGCAAGCTGTTCGTAAACATGCACTTTGTACTTATAGTCCTTGCTTATGAGAAGCAAGGCTGCCAGTCTCTTTTACTGCAAGCCTTGCTTCTCGTAAGCAAGGACTATACGTACAAAGTGAGTGTTTATGCACCGCATGAAGGTTTTCAAAACAAATGAATAAAAGGCATTGTCATTTACAATGTCAATAGCTCCAACTCTCACAAATGCTAAACCTATTGCAAATGCTTGTTTATTTTGTTTACACATGTGAAAACAGGGACCTTATAAGGACATCTCCTATTACGTCCTTGTACAGCTTTCTTACTATAGTGCCGTATTTATGAGGGTGGACTGGATGTGGAGTCCAAGATTAATCATGAGCATCTTTTCATTATAGTTGCCTATTCAAGTAGACCGACTCTTCCACGGTATATTGTTGTTCAACCCCAAGCGGTCTGTATGCAATCTATGTACCCATCTTTGTTAAAAAATGAATAAGGCTTTTGTCATATCTTGATGGCGTTGTTTAAGTTTTCCAAAACTAACCTCTTTGTTTCGTCTGCACTGTGGCCTTTCTCAACATAATGGGCAGTGAGTTTGGTGGCATCTCTTTTGCATCTAATGGTGCTGCGGTGCTCAGAAATCGGAACACGCGCTTTTCTATTCATGCCAATCTAAAGCCATCCACACTGGCACTTTATTAGGTACATAATGTTTGCAGTATTACATTTAGTATATTCTTGTAATTTCCATGCAACTCCAGATCAGGTTCCTTTACTCTCCTGGTGTAGGGGCACATGCTGCAACTGCTGCAAGGAGCATGTCCCACTGAGGGTGGCAGATTCCACAATGTAGGTTGATCGTTTACGGCTCCCCTCTGTATAGGTCTGGTGTGAACTAACAAGTCTTTTATGTTCCTTGACCTCCTAAATGAGTGCATGGGCTTGGCCAAATCTAGACCCCCAGACAGGAGAATCCCCTAGTTCTTATTGATCATTTTTAGGAACTTGTTATACAAAGTACCGTAAGTAGAAACGCAAATCAGTGTATCGCAAGTCTTTTTTTCTTTGGGCAGCTCTTCTACTTGAATTGTTTCTTGAGACCGTGTGACCTGTTCCCACCAGCAGAAAAACAGCAGTGATATTTGTTAGTGTAGCAGGACCAACTGGTATACAGATCCTAAGTGATCCCTTGAAGCCTGACACATTCATGAGCTGACTTTTACAAATGTCTTGTATTTCAAACTCCCTTAGTGTTCTATTAGGGAGTCAAAATTAATGTAAAGAATTTCTTTTTCATGCGCTAAAATTGTTCTATCTCTTCGAACACATAACTTTAACCTGTCCGATCTGTGCAAACTCAAGTTGACTATGATGACTATCATGACTTCCAGGGTGTGGGTTCTGTGTGTTTGCATTCTTTTTTGCTACTCCAGTATCGACAGCCTTTAGATGTTTATAGATAGTGTGTTGGACACATTTTTACGCTCACACTCGTCTGAGCGTCGATGCATCTAGAATCCTCCTCTTTTGTGACCTATTTACAAGCCATAAATTGAACATGCGTCTTGTCCTCTTTTTTTATTGTAAAGTATCTTGAATGCCCCTCCTCCCCCTTTAGAAGGGACATACAGCGCGTACTGTTTTCCTGATAGTGCTGCACTGTGAATAACAATAAATCAGTTGTTGAAAATGTGGAATGTGTAGGAACAGTTGTTTTTCCAATGGATGCACCACTTGCACTTCAACAGGAGGACCGGTCAGAGAGCTCCATGTCCAAGGGATAACAGCTGTGTTTATTTCATGACATTGCAGAGCACTATACAACCCTTGTATCAAAGTACTAGCTTGCAAAAGGAGTAAACTAAAAGTACACTAAACAAGAGGACAATGCAAAGTCATTGCTTCTTTCAAAGTATTACATTCAGATGGAGCCTACGTCATATCACTTCTATTTGTAAATAGGGCCATACTCTCAGTACATTACAGTACCGGTCCATCGAAAGCACTTGATGGTAAATATATCTGTTTTTTCTACTTAAAACCATGTATATTGTAGTAAGAATTTCATGTTGTATTTCTATTTGAATATTGACCATGAGGTGATTAAACAGTTTCGCAAAACTATCATATTGCAGTCTAGTTTAATTCATTTAAGTGTCAATTGTTTTTGTTTCAGCTGGTCAACTGATGCAAAATAATCAGAGATTCACGCTATTGTCTCCAGGACCGCCTCACTTGAACATGAACTTTGTTCAACATAAGAAGTAATACTTGAAGGAAAAAATCATGTTCAGGTCTTTCTTTCACGCTGATGAGCTACATGTTTAGATACTAGATTATTTAAGACTGTTTTTAATCTGTACCATTTGTACATAGGTGATCGCTGGTTTTTACTAGTATCACAGGTCTAAGTGATACCTATTTCATCTATTTTATTATCCCACTTTTAATGGGACCTTGTGTTTTTCTTGATAAACTGTAAAGAGAGAAAATGGTAAAATATAAGTTCTTTATTTTATATTTGCTGTGTTCATGCTTTTGTTGCTTACAACTTTTTATATATAAATATATATATATATATTGTTCTAAACAAAATCTAATTGAAAAGGGACTTCATTTTAGACATAATTTTTATTATTTTACATCTATACAGTGCCAAAAATTGTAAACTAAAAATCTGAATGCATGTACAAATCTAAATTTGTTTATTTTTTTAATTGCATTTAATGACAATATTTAAATTTTAGGAGAAATAGTTGCTCCAATTTTAAGTACACAAATGATTATTTAAGAAAATGCATTAAATACAAATAGTGATTGCTTTGTCCTGTAATTTGTAAAAACTAATTCAACGTGTGTAGTTCTCAACAATTGTATTGAGGAGTTTCCCAACACCACAGCAAATTTGTAATTGCTGGCCTTCCTTTTTTAAGATTTATGTTACATGTCTGGTCATTTTGTATCTTATCAATTTGTAAACTGGCACTGTGTACCACTGTTAATACTTCCAATTGAATATAATCTGTAAATTAACTCCTACAGTCCCCTTTTGTGTATGCTCTATCAAAGTTTACAGTTTAATGTATTACCAAGAAAATACTTGTGTTTTGAATGAAGGAGCATTATAAAATTTGTGAGATGTCTGGAGAGAAAATAATCATTATGTGCATAAAATGTGATAATGACACAAATATATAAATTGATTTATGGCCTTGCAAAGGCATACAAGTAGAAACCCTGGTATTCTGGAGATTGGACATATCTTGAGTTTTGCAGTAAACATAAAATAGATTTAAATCCTGTTTATAAGAGATACTTATCCTGTTCTACTAAATAAGGCAAGTTATGACTTTGTACAAGAAATTACTATAAAGCTAAACGTGCCCAGAGAAGAGGCCTCGCTGGAAAGTGTGAGAGTATGGGATACAGTCAACATACAAGGATGGTAACCCTGCTCAAGAGAAAGGCAAAGGAATGGACTGACTACCCTCCGCGGCTTGAGTGTAGAGGTCACTACAGCTTTAAAGTATTCAAGTAGAAGAAGGTAATTATTGCCCTGTTCCATGCTCCTCTACCTGATGCAGAGCATCTCATTCTGCAGCATACTCCTAAAATAGTGCTCCTGAACTGAGTCATACTTGGCGGTTGTTTATGTTGTTCACTTGTGACTGCTGGAAAAAAACCTCTGCAAAACTGTAATCCACTCAAATTCCTTTGTTTGACCAAATGCGTTTATACTCGCTGTGTTTTTAAAACGACATGGTGCAGTAAGTCAGCAATAACGTTAAACATGGTGCATTTTACGATACAGTGTACTGCAAGGCATCATCCAAGTGATTGAACGAAGACTCCAATTCAGTTAAAATCTTACTACTTTTGCGATAATAAACGGCTGCCCTGTCGCAATCATTTGCAGGTCAACCGAGCCACTCAACCCAAAATAATATAAACTGCACATTTGTTCAACTCTTTTCTGGTCTAGTGCTTTGAGAGGCTTAAACCCTACAAAGCTGTAATGTTTCTTTAAATATTTTAAAATATCCCTTTTATTTATTCAGTCAGTTTGTTCAGCATCCACCTGGTGAAGCCATTGTGCTCCTAATGTCCAAAGAAAAGAACTCCATTTTTTTTTAACTTTGATTAGTTTGGTTCTGGTCCTTCCTGTTTCAAGTTGAAATTCTGCCATGCAACTTTGTAGAATAATTAGCAAGTTTGACCTTTCTTTCTTTATTCATTTGAGTGCAAAGTGTCTGCGATGTTGAAGAACATTTCATAAGATAGAGACGTAGCAGTCTGGTCAGTCAACATGATTCGTTTTTTTGTTGAAACATCTTTTTTTTTTTTAACATTTCAACCATGCTAATGTTGCGGAGAGCACTTGCACTTTTCCAAAAAATGATTGTTTCGCTTTTTAATTGCCCTTCCGTTTAGCTTCTCAGTCAGTTGCATGCAACTTATTTTCCTAAACAGATCTTTCCTCCGTTTTCCCTTTCTTCCTGATAACTCAGTGCTGATGTGCCTTTAAACTATTATCATTAACAATACTTCTGGAATTAAAAAAGGCTGTTGTTGCCACTGCTCCCCTGGCGCTTCTCCACCTACCTTAATTTAAAAAAAAATCCCCTGTCTACGCTTTCTCTGTGGGAGAACTTTGCAGGACAGACTAGCACAGCATTTTGCAAACTTGGGGCCCGATTTAAGTTTTGGCAGTTGGGTTGTAGTGCTAGACCTGACCGCCAGATATATAAATGTCCACCAAGCCAAGTTACCGCAGGTCCTATCAAAACATGTTTCTTGCAGGGCTCTGTCAACATGACTAAGCCTCGCACCAATAGGAATAAGAAAATAAAGATAATGCCCACCTACCCCATGGGAGTCATCTCTAATGGCATGGTTAAGGGGGCATTATTTCTTTTTTTTACTGTCCCTCATCACCAAGATTTGCTTGGTGGTGAAGGACAAAAAAACAATGGCTATATGACCGCCCATCCTAATTGGGCGGATGGACATATAGCAAAATCTCCTACAGCCCTTACTCTGTCAGGCCATAGGCGAAATTTGACTACATCAGTGGAGGAGTAGTCACCGCCGTAGCCAAACGCAAGGCCCACCCGCATTTTAATCGAGCGGGCTGGCCACTATGTTGGTGGGCAGGGAACAACGTTGTTGTTGCTACATAGTTCTCTCCGCCAACATAGAAAATCAGGCCCTTAAAAAGGAACAGAGCTACAAAGTCAAGGGGTCACCCAAATTGTTTTTAAAACACATGCTGCCTACTATGTCCTATGTACAATCTCTAGGCTTTCTTAGAGGGCGTTTTTTTCAATCTATTTATTTTATTTATGTTTTGTGTACATTTTTATCGTATTACACTGTACTCAACTATGTGAACTGCCTTCATTTCTTGGAGCAGGAAGTGACATCTGAGAGCAGTAAATGCAATGGTGATCTTTTAGAGCAACAAATGTGTCAAGCTAAATATTGCATTTTTTTAATTGGTGGAAAATATCTTTGTTGCTATACTAGATATGCGCATTGCACTTTCTTTCCTATGACTTAAACTACTTTTTTTAGAATTTGAAACTAATTTGTGAACAGATTGAGGATATCATAAGAAAACTTTTAATGAGTCATGTCTGATAAATATCAATTGACTTTTCAATGAGTAATGCTTACTAGGCAATATTTGCTAAAAATAAAATGAGTATTCCATTCAAATGAAATGTATGTGAGCTTAACAGTCCCTCTTCTGTCTAAAAATGATGCTCATTTGTAAATGATGTATGAGAAATCTGGCTACATCGTCAGTAAGATGAAAACATGGGTGCGTTTTATTTGTTTTCATAGCGTAATGCCACTAGCTTTTGGAAATGGTGTGCTTTTTAGAACAAGAAAAAAATTAAAACCAACTCTGAGAAAAAATCTAGCATTACTCTGATAAATGTCATTGTGCAGTCAAGGTGATCACTAAATACTGTATAGCAAGTTGATTTTATTCATCCTTCCAATGTAACGTCTGTTTCTTCATACCTTGTAAAGCTTGAGTAAACTATTGGACAAAGTGTACAAATGTAACATTTTATTTAAAAAAATAACCTTGAGTGATGGTGTCACTTATTTCCTCCTCGTTATTGATACGTTGTGTTTATAGGCATTGGGGTGGAGGTTGGTAAAGATCTTCAAACTTGAACAGTATAAAAGCTTACGACCAAAACCACTGTCTTTTTATACTTTACTTTTATTATCATTCTCACATAAAGCACATACACAAAAGTTTTTGTTCTTCCAAATTAAACTGATGTGGTCAAGGCAATAACTCAAACTGAATAACAGCATATGAATTGCTTAATTCCATCGTTTTTATTTTGAGGTGCCCTCAGTGTGCTGCGTTTTGGTTATTGTGTTTGCATTTGTATCAAGAAAATGAATTATTAAAGAAAACGTTTCTAGTCCCTGCACTGAGCTAGCAGGAAGTGGGACAAACTTTTTTCCCAAAGACCTGGAGATCCATCTGATTGCTCAGATGTTAATTGGAGTGAGTTTTAATGTAAAGTTGGGGGATGAATGTTGTACGCCCCTCCCCCCTCATATCTCAGTGTAGGGCCCGTGGTGTACCCTCCTATATTGATAGGACTAAGGAGTAACATGTTGATTATCAGCTTGTTATTGTGTTCACCAATGCGGAAAAAAAACAAAGGCGGTCTAGAAACTGACCTTGTCATGATGAAGTGTCAAACTTTATAAAGCCTTGGTCAGAAGGATTCTCCTGAGACCCCTTAGGACGTACTGCATCAGGGCCAAACATGCACCTGCAGCCTTATTTATTTATTTTAGAGGTTTTATATAGTGCTGGCTAGACACAGGGGTATCAGAGCGCTTTACATGAGTAAGAAGATGGTAATGGTATAAAACCATAATTCAACAGCATGGAACACCAACAAGTTAACAAAATAGAAACAGCTTGAATTTACACATATCATATAAACAGATAGCGCAAGGTCTATATACATGTATAACATGGAAATGGGAGATCAGATTTTGTTTAATGGTAAGGGATGGAGGAAGGCATGAAGGGCAGCAGGTAGTAGGAAGTTAGACGTGAAAAAGTGGGTGGGAAGCAGAGGGGGAAATTTGGTAGGAGAGGGGGGAGTGGGAGGGGATGGGAAGGAATATAAGAAGGAGTGGATGAGAGCAGTGGGGAAGGGAGAAAGGTGAGCCAGTAGGATGTAGAGGGAAGGGAGAGGGGAGGAGGGAGGTAGTAGGAAAGTAAGGGGGACCAGAAAAGTGGAAGGGGTGAGGGCGAATTCAGGGCGCTGGTTAAGACCCCCAATATTTATTGAGGAGGTGCATTTTGAGGTCTTTTTTCAAGCTGATGTAGGAAGGGTTGCATCGCAGGTCTTTGGGGAGGGCATTCCAGATGTTTGGGACATTACTGGAGAAGGAGCGGGATTGTGAGGAATTCTTTTTTAGCGGGTGGGACTAGGAGGAAAGCGTTGGTGCTTCTCATAAGTCGTGTGCTGCCTGCTTTGCAGAGTTTATGGCGAGGTATGGCGGTGTATTTTGATGGAGAACTTTGTGTGTAATGCAAGCAGTTTTGTAGGCGGATCTACCTTCGATGGAGAGCCATTTAAGGGTTTTGAGGGCTGGGGGGATGTGGTCGAAGCATTTGCAGTCGGTGATGAGCCTGACTGCAAGGTTGAGCACAGATTTGAGTGGAGCAAGGTGGACCTTGGGGATTCCGGTGAGGATGGCGTTGCCATAATCGATACGCTAAAGGACCAGAGATTGGACTACTAATTTAAAGTCATCAGTAAGAATAAAGGGCTTAATTTTCTTGAGATGACGGAGAGTGAAGAGGGCTCCTTTAGCCGAGTTTTTGATGTGCACATTGAGAGTTAGGCTATTATCGATGGAGATACCAAGAGATTTTACTGAGTTGAATAAGGAGAGTGAGTAGTTGAGGGCATTAAGGTCGGAGATCCATTTTTGAATGGGGAGAGGGTTTTTTTTAGGGTTGAAGAGAATGATTTCAGTTTTTTTAGCATTGAGTTTGAGATGATTTAATTGGAACCAGGATTGAATCTTAGTGAGGGTGTTGTTATGGTGTAGGATATCCGCGTGGGTTTTGATCTTATAGTAGAGTTGGATATCATCGGCATAGAGGTGGTAGTTGATTCCAGCTTGTTTAAGAATGAGGGAGAGGGGCTCCATAAAGAGGTTAAAGAGAGAGGTAGAGAGAATAGATCCTTGGGAGACTCCCAGGGAGACCGGAGTGGGGTTTGATAAGCAGTCTTGAATTTTGATTTGCTGTGTTCGTTGTTGGAGATAGGAGACAAACCATTTATGGGCAGTACCATTGAGGCCGAAGCGATCTCTGAGAACATTAAGTAGGGCTGAGTGGTTAACTGTATCGAACGCTGCGGAGAGATCAAAGAGGATAAGTAGGCAGGTCTCACCATTGTCGAGGGAGTGGTGGATGTCATCCACAATGTTAAGCATGGAAGTTTCAGTGCTGCTACCTTTCCTGAAGCCTGACTGTAGGGGGTCCAGTAAGTTGAAATTTTCAATGTATTTATCTAATTGGAGCAGGACACATTTTTGGAGGGATTTGGAAAGAAGGCGGAGATTGTTTAGGTCATTGGAGTTGTCCATAGGGTTTTTAAGAATGGGAGGGATTTGTTCAAGTTGAAGGGAAATAGGGACACAACCCGTGGCAAGGGAGGTGTTGATGATAGAGGTCCAAGATCGGGCAATGATGTGCTTTAGGTCTTGGACAAGGTTAGAAGGGAAGGGGGTCTTTAGTATGGGAGGACGGTTTTAGTTTAGCAATGATGTTAAAAACTTCGCGCTCAGTTACAGGATGGAAATTATGCCAGAGGCATTGTTTTTTTACTTGTGAGTTAGGGAGATTGGTTTCAAGAGGTGTGGTTGTGGGTAAGTGTAGGGAGTGGTTTAGGGGAGGTATCGAAGTGGGTGTGTGTGAGGAGTAGTTAAGTTGAGGTGAAGTAGTAGGCAAGTTTGAGGTGGGGTCAAGGGGCGTGGGGAATGCGATATAAGTTTTAGAGGTGATGTCAGGAGAATGTTGAGAGGGGGTTGGGATCAGAGTTGAAAGCAAGGATTGCTCTATCTTTGCAATTTTTCTCTGAGAAGAAGTGAGCAATTTCTTCACATCTAGCAGTCGAGGCCAATGGAATTGGAGGTGCGGAGGATGTTTGGTTACGACCGATGTTGAACAGTTCTCTGGGTTTATTTTTGGCCCGATCGAGTTGTGTACGGAAGAAGGATGCCTTTTCGTTAAAAATGTTTTTCTTGTATGTCGATCTTGTTAATCTGAGGAGTGCCAGATGTGAGGGAGAGGGGTGCTGTCGCCATGTACTTTGGATCAGTCTGAGTGTGCGTCTTTCTTTGTTGAGCTCTGAGTTAAACCATGATTTGGATGGGATATTTCTTAGATTTTTTAGTTTAGGCGGGGCCATTTGGTCTAAGGTATCGGTGACCGCTTTATTAAAGTGTTCAGTAAGCTCATTGGCGTTTTGTGAGGGAGGGATGAGGAGAAGTTGCGCATGAAGTTTAGACTCAAGTTCAGCAGGGGGGATAATATTCAGATTTCTGGTCCATTTCCTAGGTTTAATGTTTTTAGTGGGGGGATGGCTGGTGCTGTGGTAGCAATGGTGAACAGTATGAGGTGGTGGTCGGACCAGTCGATGGGGACGATATTGGACAGGAAGGCCAGATCCTTATCGGTAATAATAGCGTCCAGGATGGCTCCTTTGGTGTGGGTTGAGGACTGACATAGTTGTTTGAGGTCATTAATCTCAAGAAGATTGGTGAGGAGGGTGATTGTGGGATTATCAGTATCGTTCCAATGGAGGTTGAGATCTCCAAGGAAGAGATTTTTAGAGTTGGATATTGAGGATTGTGTCAGAAGGTCGGATAATTCATCTACGAAGGGATGAGGATCTCCAGGAGGGTGGTAGATATTATGTTGACGAATTGGGTGGGAACCTTGTACTTTTAGTTCAGCTTCAAAGTATTCGAAGGTAGAGTGTTCGGAATTGTTTGCAAGGGAGAGCTGAAATTAGTTTTTGAAGATTATGGCTAAACCACCACCTATTCTGTCGGGTCTGTCTTTTCTAAGTATAGAATATCCTGGGGGGGGGGGGAGAATAGGTCAAGTATGCTCGTAAAGTGGTCATTGAGCCAGGTTTTCCGTGAGGAACGCAATGTCAATGTATTCACTAAGGATAGTTTCGGAAATTTTAGTGGCATGTCGGACAGCAGATCGACAGTTCACAAGCATGCAGGCGAGTGGTTTGGGGTTGCTTTTGGGGGGTGGGCAGGAGTGGATGGTGGTGAGTTGAGGAGGGGGTCTGGGGGAGACGGGAGAGGAGGGGATTCTGTTAGTCCCCAGAAGAACGGGGTGTTAGAGTAGGGTAGTGGAGGATTATTAGTTGATGAACTAGAATGGTAAGAGTTGCATAGGTCAGTATGGTCGGACGGAGAGAGATGGCAAGAGGTGCGAAGAGGTCTATGCATACGGCAGCGGAGAGTAGTAATTCTCCAAAGATTATAGTGAGTGGGGTTTTTTTGGCCAGCATAGGGGGAATTTGCCTGGTTGAGGAGGGTTCTGGAGCTGTGGGAATTCAAATCTTCTCTAAGTCGAGTGAGATCTCTCGTCAATGTGGAGAGATCTTGTTCTATGTTGCATAGAGTCTGGGTTATTAGAGTGAGGGGGGGACGTTGTTGGGGATGGGGATAGGGAGTGATCTGTGTTTGCTGCGGAAGGAGGTCTGGTATGTGGAGGGAGTGAGAGGAGTGCTAAGGCTCTTGGGTGTGAGGGGATGCATGATGGGGGACAGGAGATTCGAGTCCTCAGGGGATGAGGTATGAGATGTTAGAAGGGCGTGAAGAGTGTGGAGAAAGACAGCATCAGGGTTAGTGGGTGGTGTGTAATTCTGGGAGTGAGATAATGGTTTCGGAGAGGAAGATGATGGGGCTGGAGGGGGCACGAAAGGAGATTTAGGGTGGAGAGGTAGGGATTCAGGTTGGGGGGGAAAGGTGGGAAGGATAGGGGATAGAAATAAAAGTGTTAGGGGTTGGAGGGGACAGGTCGTTACAGTGCGTGTGTGATAGGGAGAGGGGGTGTGTAGTAGGGATGTTAGGAAGAGGAAGGGTTGTTGGGGGGAGCAAATATTTGGATGATGGTAATTGGGGGATGGCATTAGCTGTACAGATGTCAGGGGAGGGGGAGAATTATGTCGTTGATTGGGGGATGGTATTGTCTGTAGGGATGACGGGAGGGGGAGAATGGGGTTGGCTGTAAGGGAGAGATCGGAAGGGCGTTGTGTGGTTGGGAAGACAGAAGGTTAGGAGAGGATTTGTATTGTTGGAAGGTCAAGGTGCTGAAGTGGTGTTCAAAGGTGGTGAGGTGGGATTCAGCTGCTTGTATGAGGATGTTACCCGATTTGAAAATGGAGATGACAATTTCGCCTGGAAAAGCTGGGAAGGGAGTGGTAGATAGTTTAAAGCCATAGGGAATTTTAATTGTGTTAGTGACTGGGAGATATTGTAGGAAAATGCTTTTCCATTTAGAGGGGCGTTTGCAATAGAAGATGTAGTTGGTTTTAATGGGGGAAGTGAGGCTGATGTAGTTATCAACAATAAGTGTTTCAGGGTTTCGGATGAGAAGTTTGTGTTTAAAATTTTTCTTTGCGTTTTTTGAGAGCTTGGGGATGGACCATGAGTTGGGGCCATGTTTGGAGAGAGTAGAGTCATGAGGGATGTGGGCGTGGTTGAGGGGAGCATGTTGGGTCAGTGATGTTATGGAAAGAGTTGAAAGAGAGCAATGTGGGTAGTTAGGGGGTAGGAGGGCGAGAGCGAGGTCGGTGCTAGAGGGGCGACAGGTGGGAGAGTCAGGTAGGGGACAGGGCAGGAGTTTGCAGTGACTGAGCACAGGAAGAGAGCGGGGTCAGTGCTAGGAGGACGAGAGTGAGGTCAGTGCTAGAGGGGCGACAGATGGAAGAGTCAGGTAGGGAACGGGGCAGGAGTTTACAGTGACAGTGGGCACAGGAAGAGAGGGGGGTCAGTGCTAGAGGGGAGAGAGATGGGACAGGTCGGTGAGTTCGTTAGGAGACGTAGAAAAATTTAACGATCGTCATGGGCCTTATAAAAGGAGGGGGGTCGGTACGAGGGGAGGGGGGTTCGGTGCTAGGGGAGGAGAGAGGGGGCAGTGGTAAAGGGGCGGGTGTATATTAAGAAAGGGAGCACTATGTGTGAGTATAGGGAATCCTTAGCTCAGGATGTTCTTGTTTTGTACATCTGACAAGCTGCTATGTGGGCATTTGTCCATACCTTCTCTGGACATTAAATTGATTCTAAAATCTGCAGTGAGGCCCATTTTGCCTGCTCTGTTCTGCAGAAGATCCTGGAGTAAATTCTGCTTTTCAATGCCCCCCCTCCTTGAGGCACAGTGCTGTAGTATATAATCGCAAGGTGAGGAATCTGCAGTTAGAAATATCCATGAGAAGAATAAGTTACTTAGCTTCTGTAACGCTTTTTCTAGGTGTGGATACTTTGTCTTACCACTGAGTATTAATCTCCTGCCCACTCCCATACCCATTCTGTAGAATGGACTTTCAATAATTAATAATGTCCATTGCCACCCAGGCACATGGACGTCAGTTCTTTTCTTTCCAAGCCAGTTAATCTCTGAAACAGAAAAGAGCTACCCTTCCGTCTATTTTTTGACAGCCCTTTATCGAGATTTTGTCGAGAGAAATGTTCTTGTGTGTCGAGGATGTTATCTAGACGTACAGGATTTAAACCATGTGGGGCATGTCACAGCGCCATGTCTGTAGCCGACCCCCAACCTCATCTGCTTGTGCTGCCTCGAGCGTGACCACCATACAATGTCGTTCTCGGTTTGCCAGGCGATGGCTCCGTAGGCCTTGCAGGAGCGATCTTTGAAGCTCATTGCAGACCGGCAGTCGACACTGTCGAGCACGACTCCTCAGAAATGCCTGTCCCCTTTGAGGAAGATGAGGTCGCAGGACCGCTCCAGGAGCCCCACATCCTCTGCTTCTCACTGCAGGTCCTCGGAACACTTGGGGAAGACGCACAAAAAGAAGAAGTCCAAACTGACTTCGACTTCACCTCGTCTGTCGTCCGTCAACGAGACAGGTAAGGAGCATCGACACTCTAGGCACGGTTCTGCAGAGCTAGAGCCAGGTTTGACTCTGCGCCTCCTCCCTTTTCTGCGAGCCGGAGCACCCCCCCCCCTCAAATTAAGGAATTTTATGAGGCCCTGTGCCACGTATTTGAGTGGGCCGACTCCTCTGGTGTGCCTTCGGGGTCGGAGGAGGCCCCACCAAGCTCTATGCTATAGGTTCCAGCCACAGCGCCGGTGGGATCTCATAGATCCGATTTCAGCTCTGGGTCGATGCCGGTCGTGCCAATGCAGCATTCCTTGGCATCGGACCCGAACTTGATGCCTCCGATCCCCACCGGTGGCATCAGTCCCATCCTGATACCCGATGATTTGCATCAACATCACTCAATGTAGACTCCAGAGCCCAGAGGTTCTATGTCGTTGCCTGTGCATTTTGAGGAAGATTCAGGCATGGGTAAGGATTGGTAGGGGTGTATTGATCCTTTTAACAACAACTAGATGTTCTGGTGTGAGGATCTTGGGAACTGGACACATCCCCAGATACTGGTATGCTCTCCCCACTTAGTGTGGCTATGGAGGAGGGGGCATCTTATGCCATGGTGGTGAGGAGGGCAGCAGAAGTCCTTTGCTTGGAGCTGCTCTCTGTGCAGGTCAGGACTAACCTTCTAACCGAGGTGCTTTAGCCTGGGGCTTCCATGTCAGAACACCTATTGACCTTTAATGAATCACTAACAGCTGTCCTTCTAGGCACATGGCCCAAGCCTAGCACAGGGGCTCCTGTGAACAGGACAGTTGCATGCCTCCATCGCTCTGCACTGGGCAATCCAAGGTTTCTCCTCCAACTCCCCACCCCTGGGCCCTGGAAGCTTAGTAGTTTAGGCTTCGATGTCCCTTGGCGCATTCCCTTCCACTCCTCCAGATAGGTTATTCAAGAGGCTGGACGCACTTGGGAAGAAGATGTTTTCTTCTACCAGCCTGGCATTGCAGTTGGTGAATACCGCATGCTTATTGGGCCATTTCTCACACATCCTTTGGGAAACGGTTGCCCAAGTGCTGCCGCAGGTCCCGGAGACGGCCCGGGCCGTGCTCTCCCATGCAGTGAAGGATGGCAGAGATGCAGCAAAATTTAACATTAGGTGTGTCTTAGATAGAACTAACTCACTGGGCAGAGCGGTTTCCTTTACAATGGCCTTATGGCGCCACACCTGGCTGAGCATATCTGGCTTCTCGGGTGATGTCCAGACTAATCTCATGGACATGCCTTTTGACAGGATTGTCTATTTGGAGAGAAAACAGATTCGGCCTTGGAATGCTTCATGTGGTCTTGTGCTATGGCCAGATCCTTGGGCCCCGGTTGCACCTCGTGGGTAATCTGGCTTTCACCCCTTTCGTGGCACTGGAAGGGGTTTTCAACTGCTTCAGCCATATCCCAGCCAGCATCCTGCTCAGACTCCACAAGTTGTGCGATGAAGTGGACGCAGTTAATTGCAACCTCGGAATGGTAGCCAGAAGTCATCTGCCACCCAGTCCTTCCTAGTTTGGTTTCTGCAAGGCCATGTTACTTCAGTCGGAGGGCGAATTCAACACCATCTACTCCGTTGAAGGTCCATAACATCAGACAAATGGGTCTCGTAGATCATTCAGGAAAGCTATTCTCTACCTTTTTTTTTCTTTTCCTCCACCTTTACTGCCAACTCAGGAAAGGCTAGCGGAGGATCATCTAGCTTTACTCCAAGAGGAAGTTACAGCTCTACCTGCCAAAGGAGCTATAGCAAGGGATCCGATTTCAGAAGTAGGCAGTGGATGCTACCTCCGCTACTTTCTAATACCAAAAAAAAACAAAGGGTTACTGCCTGTTTTGGACCTTCGGACCATCAATCTCTTCCTCATAAAGGAGAAATTCAAGATGCTCATGTTGGCCCTGGTCTTGTCTGCCCTAGATCAAGGAGACTGGCTGGTAGTGTTGGACTTGCAGGATGCGTATTTTCACATCCCCATCCTGCCTACCCACAGGCGTTACCTGCGGTTCAAGGTAGGCTACAAGCACTTTCAGTTGACTATGCTTCCATTTTGTCTTATCAGCGCCCCTCTGGTGTTCACCAAGTTGATGGTGGTTGCAACTCATCTGCACAGGTTGGGGGTTTTAGTATTCCCCCTATCTCGACAACTGGCTCTTGAAGGTGCCTTCGCCCCAGGCTGTCGTCTCCCACCTCCAGACTACGGCGAACCTCCTGCAATCGCTGGGGTTCTCTATAAACGTGCTGAAGTCACACCAGACTCCTTCTCAGACGCTCCCTTTCACTGGAGCTCTTCTGGATACAGTGCAGTTTCGGGCTTTTCCACCCGAGCAGCCAGTCCAAGATATTCAGGCAATTATACAGATATTTCAGCCTTCTGTCCTAGATTCCGGTGAGAATGACTGAGCCTTCTGGTACTCAAGGCTTCCTGCATCCTGTTGGTAAATCACATCAGAAGACGTATGCGGGCTCTGCCGTGGGACCTGAAGTTCCAGTGGGCGCAGCATCAGGGGAATCTCTCCGACATGGTCCAGATCTCGGAAGGAATTGCAAAGGACCTGCAGTGGTGGTTGACGAACCACAGAGGGTTCAGAGGCAGACTCTTCTCCCTTCCCCAACCAGATCTCACAGTTCTGAGAGATGCGTCACTCCTGGGACAACCTTCTGGGAGAGGTGGGGATCAGGGAACACTGGTCTCCAGTGGAGTCGAGGCTCCACATCAGTTTGTTGTAGCTTCGATCGATTCGCTTGCCATTGAACGCTTTTCCTCCCACTGTCCAGGGGAAGTTAGTGCAAGTATTCACGAACACCACCACCGCCATGTGGCACTGCAAAAAGCAGGGCGGGGTGGGGTCGTGGGCTCTTTGTCAAGGGGCCATGCATCTCTGGATATGGCTGGAAGAACAGGGCATAAGCGTGGTAGTTCAACACCTGACAGGTTCACTGAACGCCAGGGTGGACAAACTCGGCCGTCGCGCCTAGCGGATCACGAATTGCAGCAGTGAGGAAGAGCTTTGGTTAGAGCTGTTCACATTCAAAGAGAACATGCGATGTCAGCAGTTTTGTGCACTGGAGTTTCCAATGAATGAATGAATATTAGCCTTATAAAGCACAAACTTTGCCCAGAGGCGTCAAGACGCTGCGGAAAGGGGCCAACAGACGATAATGTGTAAGGCTCACGGTGATGAATGGGTGAAAAGCCAAGTCTTCAGGGCCTTAGGGAAGAGACAGTGAGACTCCAGTCCAGATATTGAGGAGGGAAGGGAATTCCAGAGTTTGGCCGCAGCAGAAGAAAAGGCTGTACCCCCCCCCCCCCCATCTTACTTTCTTAAACCACAGAACTACCAGCAGATTCTTACTGGCAGATCTTAACTGCTTGGTAGTAACATATCTTTGAAAGAGCCTTTAAATGCCTTCCGACCCAGTATTATAGAAAGCCTTTTGAGTGAGGCAAAGGGCTTTAAACAAGATTCTCTGGCCAAGAGGGAGCCAGTGCAGCTTACTGATAGTAGCTGAAAACAAATGGTATTTGGGAAGGCCCATCACCAGCCTGGCAGCAGCGTTCTGCACCAGCTGTAGTCGATGGACGAGTCCCTTGTTGATACCCAGGAGGAGAGCATTACAATAGTCCAATCTGGACAACACGAGGGCAACAACTGCCTGCTTTTGGGATGAAAAGGAAAGAAATTGAGAAATCTTCCTGAGAGTCCTAATAATCCCAAAGCAGGTGGACACCGTTCTACTCATCTGGGGGCCCAGGGAAAGGGAGTTGTTAACTATGATGCCAAGGGTTTTTGCAATGGACTCAGGGCAAGGCCTCTGACCAGATGTCCTGTTGGGTTCCAAAGAGTAAAACCTCTGTTTTGTCCCCATTGAGTCTGAGATAGTCCAAGGCGACTATCGCTCAATGACGCTTTTCAGTGCTAGTGGAGCTCAGGCCTCCTGTACACCATTCCGCCCATACCTTTTCTGCCCAGAGTTCTCAAGATGAAGAAGAACGACCGGACCTTAGTCATCCTTGTGGCTCCAGACTGGGCACGGAGAGTCTGGTATTCAGAGCTTCTCCGAATGAGCATTGATCCTCCGATCAGGCTGGCCCTCCAGGATGATTTTCTGTCACAGCAGCAGGGGAGGGTCTTCCACCCGAACCGGTCAACTCTCCGCCTCCATGCATAGAGATTGAACGGTGACAGTTGATAGCTTTCGACCTTCATCCCGAAGTATATAATATTATTTTGGCAGCCAGGTGGCTCTCCACTAAGAAAGTATAAGCCTGGTGTTGGCAAAACTGTGTCAAATATTGTTCAAAAAGGTCTATTGACCCTCTTTCTGCTTCTCTGTCTAATGTTCTTCTCTTTATTCTTACCCTTGCCCAGCAGGGTTCTGCTTTGGGTACTCATAAGGGTTATCTTTCTGCTCTGTCCACTTTCTTGCGGCTGCCGGACCAACCTTCTTTATTCAAGTCCCCTATTGTAAATAGATTCTTAAAAGGGCTTGTACATATGTTTCCACCTATCCCTTTGTCATGCCACAGAGGGACCTTAATTTGGTCCTCACATTTCTCAAGTGTGCTCGCTTTGAACCGTTGCATAATTGTCCCCTCCGGCTGCTTATATTGCTTTTTCACCTCCTCATATTGGAAAATTATCTTCAAGAGTGGAATTTTAAGATGGATAGTTAAATGCATCCAAACATGTTATGCTAAACCAAAAAAACCTTTACATGTAACCCCGGAAGCTCACTGTACCTGCAAAATGGGGCTTCTATGGCATTTTTAGGTATTATTGCTCTTGCTGACATTTGCAAAGCAGCAACATGGTCCACACCACACACCTTCACAAAACATTAGTGTGTTGATGTGCTAGCACATCAATAAGCCAATGTTGGCCAAGCAGTACTACAAACTTTTTTTCGAACTGCTGCTACTCCCACCGGATAACCACCGCTTTGGGAAAGGGACTACTTGCTTGGCCGTCAATGCACAGCACGCGTATATACAGCACACATGCCTCGAACGGATTATGTACCCTATAAGCATCCGTTCTTGGCATGTAGTGCTGTAGATTCACACGTGCCCTCCCTCTTCCCTGGAAACCTGTGTGGGTTGAGGTTTTTGTACACTAATCCACATTAGTTGCATGGACATCACATTACTAGTACTTACTACAACTCCATTCTCACCCACCTGTGACAAAACAATCTAACAATGGAGTTGATGCCCATGTGCAGTATCACCAAAGGCAGGAGTCCCACAATCGTATGATTCGAACTTCTTCGAAGAAAAACAACTTGGAATCATCCGAGCCCAATACTAGATGGCGGACTTATACACAGCATGTGAATCTACAGCACTACATGCCAAGAACAGATGCTTACAGAGTAACATAACACGTACGGCCACTGGATGACCTTCAGTCTCAAGTTTCTGGAAATGAATTCCTCTTTATCTAATAATGTTTATTCCAATGTATATATGCTGCACATTGTTGTACACATTTCAAAATAAACAGTAATGAAGCCCCTCTAACATTTCACCTGCTTGTATTCTATGAAATATTGCTAGTTGTTTACAAACAATTGAGAAATCAAAATACACATTTCTATGAAGCCATGTTCATTGTTTAAAAACAATAGCTAAAAAAGGCATTCGAGCCACACTAATATAAATCATGTATATTTTCTAGCTAGCTTGGTTATCACTTTGCTATGAAATAAATATATCAATGACATAGGCAATTTTACATTTAAGAGAGGTACCTACATGAATAAATATGTATGATTTAAAAAGGGAATATCTAAAATAGAAAATAAAGATTATAAAAGAGCTTCCTAATGAAGTCTGATGCAAGTCTTCAGTCACAAGCCAATTTTAAAGTCCAGCTTCCCAGTCAATGCTAACCAGGAGTATTTGTACATGCTACCTGTGACTGAAAGGAGGGGAGCATCAATTGGCCAAGAGAATGGGCATTAAGTCACAGGTCAGGCATCCCCACACAGGACCAAGATTGTGTTGGACAGTTCACTGCCTAACTCAACTCTTGCAACCAAACCTGTTTTAGCCAGCCACTGTTGCAGGGCAGCTCTCTGGACCCAATGTTGATTTCTGTTCATAAACCTGGCATTGGTGAAACCACTATGTACTGAGCCTGGCCCAGGATAGGGAAGGTGCACGGATGTTAATCCAAATTCAGGAATCTTCATTTTGTGCTGGAATGGGAAGACCTATTTGCTCAGCACATACTCTCCATTTATATGTTCCATAAAACAGCATTTAGTCTGGGGGTCGTGAAGCTCTCCAACTAAGGAATCCCAGCAGGATTTTAGTAAGGGATCACTAAACTTCTGTCCCTTGGATAGAGACATGTACTTGGCTGATGGAGCAAATAAAACAAATTACAAGACCACCAGTGAGTTTGAAGATTTCAAGACCCTGAAACCGAAACCTCTTTTCACCTACTTGCGGCCCTCGCATTATTGTGGTCTACTTCTTACTGAAAAGACTAAGTGCCCCTCCTCCTTTTGAAGCATCATTTTCTGTCCATCTAAAGCAGGGAATGTACTTTCCGTTCTGTTGCCTCTGCTTAGTTTGGGCTCATGATCATCTTGGATGTTACTCCAGCAGTTGTGAATCAAAGTATTGACATGCTTAATAGATGGGTTTCAACAAACCACCTTGCTGTAAGCATTAGAAAAGCATGAAGTTAGACGTTTGGACAATGTTTTGGCCGGGGAGGTTTGTAATTGGACCCTGACCAGCTCAAGGATGTTTGTGTCTTTTAGTACATTGGAGTGCTTAACTGGATGAAGGCCCTCTTGATGCCCTGTGCTAAAAAGTGGTCTGTTACCTGTACCATGCATGTTGTAAAGTGTTTATAGAGGACATGAGGTAGATACTCCTTACTTGGACTAAAATCAGCTTACTATGCTAAAGTTACTCTGGGACTTGTTTGAAGTATTGCTGAATTGATTTCACATTGATTTTTAAATTGAATTGAGGGCATGTTTTGAGTTTAAGAGACTATTCCATATGGATCTGTCAATTTGGAGTTGTTTCAGACATCTGAGCTCTGTAGCTCTAGCTGCCTTTATTTTGTGGTGGTCTGAACTGGAACATGCAGCAAAATCGCTTCCCCCAACAACGGTTCTAGTACTAATAAAGTAGCAGTATCTGTTTCCATGTTGTGACAATAATGGCATCAGAAATGGGTTTTCTAGAACAGTTGGCCAGTTGGGCATTAGCCATTTTTATGTGACTTTTGCAGCTTCTCTACAGCTGAAAGATCAGGCAGGAGCTTGTATTTCTGAATGCCATAGTGTCTCCGACATACATTCAATTCCTTGAGTAACAAACAGCCATTCATGATCTATGTCCAGATCTTTAGCCATAGGGTGACACATCCCTTTTTAAGTTAAGAACCTAATTCAAGAATCACATGGTGCTGTATGCTAATTTGCATTAGGAAGTGGAGGGATCATTGCTAGAGAAGCCTGATGCAGGCATTCATCACCAGGTGATTTTAGAAATCCTTTGCATATTGTGCTGTCAAGGAATGGCATGATATAAATATTGCTCTACTGTTGGTAATAGAATCGGATAGAGACATCTAGCCGCAGATTCCTTAACTTAGAATATCCCCAGGCCTCAGACTGAATCCGGAAATTTTTTGCAGCAGCACCTCTGCGTGCCAGGGTACGGCGCCGCATGGCTCCGCCCGACATCCGTGGACATGACGTCAGCGAAGCCATATAATATCCCTCCTGGCACACTGACGTCAGTTTCCTTCTTTTCCGCGTCCCGACGCGGATCCAGGAGTAAGCGGTTCCTCTGGCCTGTTTCTCAGACCTTCGGGCGCCTTCAGGTGTCTGGGAACAGTGTGTGATGTCTTCGGCCCAGATGGAAGCCTATTTCAAGGCTCTACACTCCATCCTGGGGCACCTCCTCTCCCTGGCGTGCCTTCGGGCCCCACAGTGGAGGTAGGGACTCAGGTCGGATCTTCGCCGGCGGGTTCGCCCTCGGCGCCGGCCGAGTCCCTCGACTCCGGTTCCGGAGTCGGTGCGACGTCGGGACACGGCCCGGAGGGGCATCCCAGTCAGACGTTGAGCCCTTGTCTCCGCATAGCCCTTTGCGGCCTCCTGCGCCGACGTCGGCGACGGCTGCACCACGGGGTATCGACTCCTTGTCGACATCCTTCCTCTCCAGAGGTCTCAGTGGAGGGTGAGTCGACGCCGGTCCGAGACCCCACAAGTCGCCTTTGCTTATTGTCGATGCCGTCTCGATGCTGGGGCTGGCGCTGGTCCCTATAGTTCCTCTGTTTGAGGAGGACGCGGACCCGGAACACCCAGGGGTGTCTCCATGCCCTCTTGCTCCACTGCCCCTTGGCCAGTGGCTCCCTGCTCATCCGACTGTGGCGTCTCTTTCCCGGTGGACGAGTTAGCCTCCAACCGTCCCCTACAGATGATCTGTTATCACCTCCTAGAATGGCTAGTGCTGCCTTTGCAAGGGCTGATCGCGGGGCTGCAACTCTTTTACACTTGCAGCCCCCCTCGGTCTCCTTGCCTTCAGATCCATTGTCGAATCTCCTCCACCAGGGTACGGTGAGCCTATCGCACAGCGCAGTCAGGTTGTGGAACTGTTAGACCTGTCAGCCCTTTGGGTGGTCCCTCCTCATCATTATTTATTTTGTCCCACTTTTGCCTCAAACCCTGTTTGAATTTTTCCTTTTTGGGAACCACCAGACTTTTTAGTGTTGCTGCAGATTCAGGGAGCCATTTTACCTACCCCTGAAACTTCTGTCTGAGGGCCTGAAGCACAAAATGGTGGCCACCTGTGACATCACCAGCATCCACTGGAACCTACTAGCACCTTCCAGAACATTCCAGAACCCTGTGACCGTTGGAGGCGGTTTAGAATGTTGGGAAGCTAAGAGAGAGAGTTGGCAGTTGGAGTTGGCAGTTGGCACCTGACTGGTGAAGAGTGAGCAGCACAAACTTGAAGGAGGAAGGAGTGAAGCAGCAGGGGTGGAAACTTGTGCCTGGAGTGGGGTCCATAAACCCACCCTTGATACTAGTCCCTACTGACGGAGCCCAGCCTAGAGCCCTGTGGGGGAAGAAGTCAGAAAAACCATCCTGAGGACCTGGACAGCAGGAACAGGCCTTAGAAACAAGAGAACAGCAAGATCCTGACCTGGAAGCTGGTTTCCCTGAAGTCCGACGTCGAGTAGCCTAAGACCTGGAGCCCGAGGTGGAGAAGCGGCGCTGACTGGAAAAGCAGACATCGTACCCGGAGCCGCCAGAGGTCGAGAGAGGGCGCCGTCAGAGGTCGTGAGGAATACCAGAGGTCGAGGAGGAAGTCACCCGAGGTCGAGTGAGCGACGTCATCGGAGGAGTGAAGTCCGCCCTCCGGAGTCGTCGGAGACCGAGGTGAAGGGTAACGGAGGTCGGGAGTGAGGATCGCACTCCGGAGTCGCCGGAACCTGTGAGAATCGTGCCGGAGGTCGGGAGTGGAGGTCGCACTCCGGAGTCGCCGGAAACCTAAGGAGAGGGACACCGGAGGACGGGAGTGAGGATCGCACTTCGGAGCCGCCGGAAGTCGACATCGAGGCAAGGCCGGCCGACGTCATCGAATCCGAGGTCGCCATCGGACCGGAGCCGCCCGAAGTCGACATCGAGTAAAGACTGCCCGACGCCATCGAATCGGAGGTCGAGATCGAACCGAGGCCGCTGACATCGAGACCGGAACCGCCTGCCGGCGTCGTCAAAGAACTGACATTGTGCCGAGGCCGCCGACATCGAACTGGAACCGCCTCACGGCATCGACCCGACTCCAGCGGCGTCGGAGCATCAGAAAAAGGGCAGTAAGTGGAGTAGAGGGCGCCTAAGGCCCTGTGGAGACCTGAGAGACTGCTCTAAGGGGCTAGGGAGGTGCTGGAACCAACCTGACTGTGCCAGGGGTGAACTGGGACTAATCTAGAGAAGTTGTGTGGAGAGAGAGAGCCAGGTCTCTGGTATTTTCCCCCTTTATCTACCTCAGTTTAGGCCTCAGCCTTGACCAAGCCAGGGAGTAGACACCCTCAAGCCTTCCACACCCCCACAAGCTGTGCCTGGGCCAAATCAGCCCTTAGGAATCAAAAGTGATCTGATTCCATGAATGTCACTGTCAGCTTTTAAGTATTTATTAGGGGCACTGTATTTATTGTATTTAACATATTTATTGTTCCACTGTAATTATTGGTCCACAGTATTTATTGATGCACAATATTTATTGGTTACAGTATTTATTGCCTCAGAATATTTAATTGCCTGTCTGTATTGCACTTTTATTTATGCCTTCAGTATTTATGATCACCCCTATTTATTGAATCATTAAGCCAGTATTTATTTGACCTGCACTTTCTAAAAAAAGTTTGTATATTGTGATTGTTATTTATTTTCTCCAATCAGCAACTAAGAGAAAAAGAAGATAAAGAAAGTTATTTTCATAATTTTTTACGGTGTAGAGTCGTTTTTGGAACGGATGCACGCATGGTTATTGTTTGGGTATGTTGTATGCTTAGCACGGAGCCTGATTCCTGACCACTCGAGCCAAGCTACCACAGTGTGTCCGGAAGACCACCACCACCCCTTCTAGTGTGGGAGTGGTTTTCCAACATAAATTGGTGTTCAGTGGTGGGATAGAGCTGTGCCTACGCATACTCAACAATAACTGTGGGTAGTCCATAGGCCTACACCGGGAGTTTTCTCAAGAGCGGCCTTCCTAATTGTGGGTTTTTGTTTTTTCCAAATTTACTCTGGTGGTGGGAGGAGGTATTATTAAAGGTACCCCCCCTGCATAGTTACTGCACAAAAACCTGTCCTCTAACCTGAGTGGGCAAGATGGAGTTTGTACTAGAAAATCTAGAAACGTACACTGCGGCCCAACTCAGGGAGTTTTGCCAGCGGGAGGGGGTGTACTGTCCCCCAGGAGCAAAGAAGGGTGCACTCCAAACCAGCTTAAGGGCTTGGGGGGAGGCACGCCGAGAAAGCAAGGCTGAGGAGGAAGACAGGGATGGAGAGCCTGACCCTGAGGGGGCTGAGATGTACCAACCTGAGGTGGGGAACCTGTCAGCAGGGCCCAGAACCATTTCTAGGAAGGGCAGCAGTGCCTCTAGCGGTGGCTTGTCTGAAGTGGAGCTAACAGACCGGAGGGAGAAAAGACAGCTCACATGGGACTTAGCAAGGCTGGAAAAGGAGAAGGAGGAGCAGAGGATGGCCCATGAATTACGACTGAAAGAAATAGATCTTCAGATCTTGAGAATCGGGGCACAACCTGTTCCTAATGGTGGCAGCCAAACCCAAGAGATCACCAGGGAACCTAAACCATACCTGCCAAAGGACATAGTAGCTAGCTATGGAGTGGGCGACGATATCGCCAAGTGGCTAGCGGCCTATGAGGTCTCGTTGAGGGCCCAAGGGGTTCCAGAGAAGTACTGGGGAGGGGGATTGTACAAGTACATGCCTCCAGCTGGTAGGGATGCTTTATTGGCCCTCGAAGAGGATGAGCAGACCCACTACCCCACCATGAAGCTGGCGCTCATCAGAAAGTTTGGACTAACACCTGAAAAGTACAGACAGAAGTTCAGGGGTAGTCACAAACTGGGCACGCAGAATTGGGTGGACTTCCTGGACTATGCAAAGAAGGCACTGGAAGGTTGGATTCAGGGCAGTGAAGTGAGGAACTACGAGGGGTTGTTTGACCTGGTACTGAAGGAACACCTGCTCGAGAAATGTTTCCCTGAACTGCGGCAACACCTGGTGGATAGCAAGCTGACCAGTCCCCGGAAGCTTGCTGAGGAGGCGGACATTTGGGCTAGTACCCGGGTGTCCACAAGGGGGACTGGAGGGGATACTCAAAAGGCCGGACAGGGCGCCCCCCAGAAGAAAGAGGGAGGGGAAAAGAAAAAGGAGTTCTCCAAAGGCCCCCAAAATAACTTCCAAGGGAAGGGAACAGGATTCACCCCTAAGGCTAACCCGCCCAGAAACCCTAATCCTGGCCAGAGTCAGCAGCCAAGGGTTGTCCATTGCTATGAGTGCGGTGGCGTTGGACACTCTAAAGGAGATCCGAAGTGCTTGAAACGACCACCCCCTCCCACTGGAGGAAAGACCCCCGGAGTAGCTAGTGTAGTGCTCGGGGAGGAGATGCCCTTAACTAAGGGAAGGGAGTGGGCGGGTGTCACTTTAGTGTCCCTGGGAGAACGGGAGATGGTTCCTAAGATCCAGGTGCCCGCAAATACCGCAAAGTATGGGCAATGGGTCACCATCAACGGCCAAAGAGGGGAGGCTCTGAGAGACACAGGAGCCAGTATGACTATGGTGCGTAGCCAACTGGTGTCTCCAGAGCAGGTAATTCCCGATGTACTCCACCCAGCCGCGATGGCTGACGGCAGAACAGGCCACTATCCAGTGGCCGAGGTTCCCTTTGAATGGGGGGGGGTTGCAGGTTCACTTCGAGTTGCCGTAAGCCCTGCCGTGCCAGTCGATTGTCTGCTGGGGAAATGACATGGAGCACAACGCTTGGAAGGAGGTGGAATACCGGACTCACACCGAGATGCTGGGTACACCTGACTGGGCCTGTGTTAGCACAAGGTCCACGACTACCCGAAGAGGGAGTTCATTTCGGCTGGAGCCTGGAACAAAGGCCCAGCCAGCTGCCAGTCAAGGGAAGAACCGAGGACAGGAGGAGCCTGCCTCGGCGTCCCCACCCCGTAGGACGGATAGGCCACCGGAGGTGGTGGACCAGGAGTCTGCGGTGGGGGACGTTACCAACCTGGAGGACCTACCCATCCCGGCCGAGTGGCACGTGGAGGGAGGCCCGTCCAGGGAGGAATTCTGCCAGGGCCAGAGGGAGTGCCCTACCCTTGAGGGGCTGAGGCGACAGGCCGAAGCCCAGGCAGCAGGGAACGTTGAAGGGAACTACAGTGTTTACTGGGAGGATGGCCTCCTCTACAGTGAACCCAAGGCACCCCTACACGGATCGTCACGAGCCTTGGTAGTTCCTCAACGTTATCGAGCCTTCCTTCTGGAGTTGGCTCACGAGATACCATTGGCAGGACACTTGGGGCAAGACAAGACCTTCGCCCGTCTTGTCCCACACTTTTATTGGCCTCAGATGAAAGTGTCGTCCGATACCTACTGCCGGACATGTGTGTCTTGCCAAGCCAGTGGGAAAACAGGGGTGAAGCTGAAAGCACCCCTGGAACCACTTCCTGTCGTTAGCACCCCCTTTGAAAGGGTGGGCATCGACATTGTGGGTCCCTTAGATCCGCCGACTACAGCTGGTCACAGGTTTATCCTGGTTCTGGTGGATCATGCCACACGGTACCCAGAGGCAATACCTCTGAGGACCATAACAGCACCTGTTGTGGCTAGGGCCCTGATGGGAATCTTTACCCGAGTGGGTTTTCGCAAGGAAGTTGTGTCCGACAGGGGGACCAACTTCATGTCAGCGTATATGCGGGCGATGTGGAAGGAGTGTGGAGTGACATACCGGTTCACCACTCCTTACCACCCCCAGACCAATGGTCTGGTGGAGAGGTTTAACAAAACCTTGAAGGGCATGATCAGAAGTCTGCCTGAAAGCCTGCGGAGGAAATGGGACGTCCTCCTACCCTGTTTACTTTTTTCCTACAGGGAAGTGCCACAGAAGGGAGTGGGCTTCAGCCCCTTCGAGCTTCTGTATGGGCACCCTGTACGTGGACCTCTCAACCTGGTGAGAGACGGATGGGAAAGAACTCCCAGAAAGCTTCCCCAGGATGTGGTGAGCTACATGCTGGCCTTCCGGAGCCAAATGGCTAAGTTGTGGAAGCAAGCTTCTGACAACTTGGAAGCCAGCCAAGCAGTGATGAAGGCGTGGTATGACCACAATGCTCACCCGGTGGAGTTGGAGCCTGGCCAGAAGGTGTGGGTGATCGAACCAGGAGAGCTTAGCGCCCTCCAGGATCGCTGGTCAGGACCCTTTGAGGTGTTGGAGAAGAAGGGTAAGGCTACCTACTTGGTGGACCTGAAGACCCCTCGTCAGCCCCTGCGGGTGCTGCATGCCAACCGCCTCAAACCCCACCACGAGAGGCCCGAAGTCATCTTGATGATGGTGACTGACGGAGGAGAGGACGTGGAAAGCGAGCCTCTCCCTGATCTGTTTGCGTCTCAAGAGAAGGATGGGTCGGTGGAGGGAGTGATTCTCTCCCCATCTCTAACTCCTGAACAGCAGGAGGACTGTCGCCAGGTCCTGGGGCAGTACTCTTCGTTGTTCTCCCTTGTCCCGGGTAGGACTCACCTGTGCGTCCATGACGTGGACACAGGAGACAGCCCACCTGTGAAGTCCAAGATCTACCGGATGTCAGACAAGGTGAAGGCCAGCATTCATAGTGAAGTCACTAAGATGCTGGAGCTAGGAGTGATCGAACCTTCTAGCAGCCCCTGGTCCAGTCCGGTGGTGTTAGTACCAAAAGCTGCACCACCGGGTGCCCAACCAGAACTGAGGTTCTGTGTGGACTATCGGGGACTGAATTCAGTGACCAAAACTGATGCTCATCCGATCCCTAGGGCGGATGAATTGATTGACCGGCTGGGAGCTGCCCAATATCTAAGTACCTTTGACCTTACTTCAGGGTACTGGCAGATCTCTTTGACTGATGGAGCAAGGGAAAGGTCAGCCTTCTCCACGCCCAATGGCCACTACCAGTTCTGTGTGATGCCCTTTGGGCTCAAGAACGCACCTGCCACGTTTCAGCGCCTGGTAAACCAGATCCTCACCGGAATGGAAAGTTTCTCTGCTGCTTATCTGGATGACATAGCCGTCTTCAGTAACAGCTGGGAGGATCACTTGCATCACCTGCAAGCTGTTCTCCAGGCCCTGAGACAAGCTGGATTGACGATCAAGGCCAGCAAGTGCCAGATCGGGCAGGGGTCGGTAGTGTACCTTGGACACTTGGTGGGTAGGGGAGCGGTGCAACCCCTCCAGGCGAAGATCGAGGCCATCATGGCCTGGGAACCCCCCAAGACACAGACTGAGGTCCGAGCATTTTTGGGCCTCACGGGATACTACCGCCGCTTCGTGAAGGGGTACGGTACCATCGTAGCCCCCCCTCACGGAGCTCACGTCCAAGAAACAACCTCGACGGGTAGTCTGGACGGAGGCTTGTCAGCAAGCCTTTGAGAGATTGAAGAAAGCCATGTGCGAGGCCCCGGTCTTAAGGGCCCCAGACTTTTCCAAGGAGTTCATTGTCCAGACAGATGCATCAGAGCATGGCATTGGGGCAGTGTTATCGCAACTCAACGAAGAGGGTCTGGATCAACCCGTGGTCTTCCTATCCCGGAGACTACTTCCCAGGGAACAGAAGTGGAGTGCAATAGAGCGTGAAGCCTTTGCAGTGGTATGGGCTCTGAAGAAGTTGCGGCCATACTTGTTTGGCTCGCACTTCCTAGTTCAGACCGACCACAGACCCCTACGTTGGCTGATGCAAATGAAGGGGGAGAATCCCAAGTTGTTGAGGTGGTCTATTTCCCTACAGGGGATGGACTTTCAGGTGGAACATCGGCCTGGAGTGGACCACGCCAATGCAGACGGTCTCTCAAGGTATTTCCGCCTTAGTGATGAGAACTCCCAAGGGGTTGGGTAGCTCTCCCCACTTTCAGCTGGGGGGGACGCGTGTTAGACCTGTCAGCCCTTTGGGTGGTCCCTCCTCATCATTATTTATTTTGTCCCACTTTTGCCTCAAACCCTGTTTGAATTTTTCCTTTTTGGGAACCACCAGACTTTTTAGTGTTGCTGCAGATTCAGGGAGCCATTTTACCTACCCCTGAAACTTCTGTCTGAGGGCCTGAAGCACAAAATGGTGGCCACCTGTGACATCACCAGCATCCACTGGAACCTACTAGCACCTTCCAGAACATTCCAGAACCCTGTGACCGTTGGAGGCGGTTTAGAATGTTGGGAAGCTAAGAGAGAGAGTTGGCAGTTGGAGTTGGCAGTTGGCACCTGACTGGTGAAGAGTGAGCAGCACAAACTTGAAGGAGGAAGGAGTGAAGCAGCAGGGGTGGAAACTTGTGCCTGGAGTGGGGTCCATAAACCCACCCTTGATACTAGTCCCTACTGACGGAGCCCAGCCTAGAGCCCTGTGGGGGAAGAAGTCAGAAAAACCATCCTGAGGACCTGGACAGCAGGAACAGGCCTTAGAAACAAGAGAACAGCAAGATCCTGACCTGGAAGCTGGTTTGCCTGAAGTCCGACGTCGAGTAGCCTAAGACCTGGAGCCCGAGGTGGAGAAGCGGCGCTGACTGGAAAAGCAGACGTCGTACCCGGAGCCGCCAGAGGTCGAGAGAGGGCGCCGTCAGAGGTCGTGAGGAATACCAGAGGTCGAGGAGGAAGTCACCCGAGGTCGAGTGAGCGACGTCATCGGAGGAGTGAAGTCCGCCCTCCGGAGTCGTCGGAGACCGAGGTGAAGGGTAACGGAGGTCGGGAGTGAGGATCGCACTCCGGAGTCGCCGGAACCTGTGAGAATCGTGCCGGAGGTCGGGAGTGGAGGTCGCACTCCGGAGTCGCCGGAAACCTAAGGAGAGGGACACCGGAGGACGGGAGTGAGGATCGCACTTCGGAGCCGCCGGAAGTCGACATCGAGGCAAGGCCGGCCGACGTCATCGAATCCGAGGTCGCCATCGGACCGGAGCCGCCCGAAGTCGACATCGAGTAAAGACTGCCCGACGCCATCGAATCGGAGGTCGAGATCGAACCGAGGCCGCTGACATCGAGACCGGAACCGCCTGCCGGCGTCGTCAAAGAACTGACATTGTGCCGAGGCCGCCGACATCGAACTGGAACCGCCTCACGGCATCGACCCGACTCCAGCGGCGTCGGAGCATCAGAAAAAGGGCAGTAAGTGGAGTAGAGGGCGCCTAAGGCCCTGTGGAGACCTGAGAGACTGCTCTAAGGGGCTAGGGAGGTGCTGGAACCAACCTGACTGTGCCAGGGGTGAACTGGGACTAATCTAGAGAAGTTGTGTGGAGAGAGAGAGCCAGGTCTCTGGTATTTTCCCCCTTTATCTACCTCAGTTTAGGCCTCAGCCTTGACCAAGCCAGGGAGTAGACACCCTCAAGCCTTCCACACCCCCACAAGCTGTGCCTGGGCCAAATCAGCCCTTAGGAATCAAAAGTGATCTGATTCCATGAGTGTCACTGTCAGCTTTTAAGTATTTATTAGGGGCACTGTATTTATTGTATTTAACCTATTTATTGTTCCACTGTAATTATTGGTCCACAGTATTTATTGATGCACAATATTTATTGGTTACAGTATTTATTGCCTCAGAATATTTAATTGCCTGTCTGTATTGCACTTTTATTTATGCCTTCAGTATTTATGATCACCCCTATTTATTGAATCATTAAGCCAGTATTTATTTGACCTGCACTTTCTAAAAAAAGTTTGTATATTGTGATTGTTATTTATTTTCTCCAATCAGCAACTAAGAGAAAAAGAAGATAAAGAAAGTTATTTTCATAATTTTTTACGGTGTAGAGTCGTTTTTGGAACGGATGCACGCATGGTTATTGTTTGGGTATGTTGTATGCTTAGCACGGAGCCTGATTCCTGACCACTCGAGCCAAGCTACCACAGTGTGTCCGGAAGACCACCACCACCCCTTCTAGTGTGGGAGTGGTTTTCCAACAGGAACCAACTGCCTATTACACTCAGACTCCAACCAAACATGACAGTTTTCAGGAAGCAAATAAAAAGGGTTATTTCCCGGGGTATCTCAGATCATTCCCCACTCCTGTTGCACTTTGATGTCTTCCCGAGGGGGGAGGGCAGGGTAGCTCCAATCAATGCCTGGTACCTGCGCGACCCCACTATTCGTGCTGACTTGATTAAATCCTTGCAACGGTATTTTGAGGAGAATGTGGGGTCTGTCCCGTCTGCCATTTCCCTGTGGGAGGCTTTCAAGACTGTGCTTAGAGGGGAGGCCCTCTACCTTATTTCCCATGCCCGGAGGCGCGCACAGGAGGAGGTGACCCGGGTGGAGGCCGAAATCACTGAACTGGAGGGTGGTCTGGGGAGTGGGGTGACTGACGCTGCGCTGCACGTTCTACACCTTAAGCGGGCGGCCTATAGGTCCCTCGTCACGGAGGCGGCCAGGGGCCTCAGCAGAGAGCAACAGGGGCGATTGTATGATGTGGGTGATAAGGCTGGTAAGTTGATTGCGTGGTTGGATAAGAAGGAGAGAGCTAGTCGTGTGGTCCCGCTGATTGAAAGAATGGATGGTGTACGTGTCACTGAGCCGGAAGGCATTGTCTCTTGCTTCGCGGATTATTTCCGCGAGGTATATTCCCCGGTTTCTCCCTGCCCGGAGGAGGATTCCCATGCCCTGCTGCGTGACATCGCGCTGCCCTCCCTCTCAATGGAGGACAGGGAGTTGATGGATGCCGCCCCCACCTCGGACGAAATTGCCCTCGCCATCCGCTCGGTCGCTTCTGGCAAGGCCATGGGCCCGAACGGCATTCCTATCGAGTTGTATAAATTGCGACCGGACGTGCTGGCACCCCACCTCCGCGCTATGTTCCTTGCGGCTCACTCGCGGGGCTCCCTCCCGCCGGACCAGCGTCTGGCTACCATCGTGGTTATCCACAAGGAGGGCAGACCGCGGGACCGGGTTACATCCTACCGGCCTATCTCGCTCTTAAACGCGGAGCCTAAAATCCTCGCCAAGGTGCTCGCTAACCGGCTGGTCGGCGTGGTGGGCGATTTGGTCCACCAAGACCAGTCCGGCTTCATTCCCCATCGCAATACGGCCCTTAATCTGCGGCGCTTGCACGGGGTGCTCGCGCGTGTTCCGTTCGTGCGGGAGCCGGCCATCTTGGCGTCCCTGGACGCCACCATGGCGTTCGACACGCTCGAATGGCCCTACATCTGGGCGATGTTGGCGAAATTTGGATTTGGCCCGGGATTCATCAGTTGGGTCAAATTGTTGTACTCGGACCCATTGGCACAGGTGGTGGTGAATGGTTGAGTCTCGGCCCCATTCGTGCTGGGACGGGGCACGCGACAGGGTTGTCCCCTGTCGCCGCTCCTTTTTGCATTGGCCCTGGAACCCCTGGCGGAGTGGCTGCGGTGGCACCCTTCTATCCGAGGTCTCCGTTGGACCCCCGAGTATGAGGACCGCGTGTCCCTCTACGCTGACGATATCCTTTTGTACCTAGCCTCCCCGCGCAAATCACTGGTTGTCCTGGTCGATGTTCTGCGCTCCTTTGGCCGTAATTCAGGCCTTGTCATCAACTGGGCTAAATCCTGTGTCTATGTGCTTTCCGGGGAGGCTCCTGTCCTCCCTCGGGGCTGTCCGATCCAGATTGCCTCGCAGGGATTTCGATACCTGGGGGTCTATATTACGCTGGACCCGGTGGCCCGCTACGAGCGAAACTTGCTTCCCCCCCTCCAGCGCTTGAAGGAGGACGTCGCGCGCTGGCGGCGCTTGCCGCTTTCGCCGCTCGGCCGGGCGGCATTGTTCAAGATGATGTCATTGCCGCGCTTTTTGTACGCTCTCCAGAACACTATGGACTTGGTCCCGGCGCGCTACTTCCGTGAGGTGGAAAGCTTACAGCGCCGTCTGTTTTGGGACGGGAGGCCGCGTATAGCCCTGGCAAAATTGACGCTCCCGTGGTACGACGGAGGGATTGCCCTCCCGGATATTAAGCGGTATTACTGGGCCTCCCAGTTAGCTGCAATTAATCACGGCTTCTATGGGCCCGCCCTAAACCCGGCATTTGAAATGGACAAAATGCTCCTGCCTGGTGGCGACTACAATCGAGCGCTCTACACTAGCGTGCCCGATTCCCGCTTGACGGGACCCACGCGTGTCATGGTGCGAGTATGGCACGCGGCTAATGCAGCTATGGGATGGAAGGACCGTTTGACCCGGGCGTCACCGTTGTATGCGTCGGAGAGGCTTGGCTCTTTGTGGACCTCGAAGGGCTTCGAGAGGTGGGACATGATAGGCATCAGTACAGTGGGAGATCTCTGGACGAGGGGAGGATTCAAGACATTCGAGACGCTGCAGGCGGAGTTCCAGCTGCAGGGCAGTGAATACTTTCGCTACCTGCAGGTCCGTCACGCACTGGGTTCCGTCTTCCCAGACGTGGCCTCCATCCCGGAGTCCTCCCCCCTGGAGGATAGAGTGCTAGATGGCCACGTTCCGGACAGCACGATCTCCCTCATTTATAAGAAATTGATAAATGACCGCTCGGGCTTACTGACTGGCCTCCGCGAGGCTTGGGTTGCCGATGGGCTGGAGTTGGACAACGAGGACTGGATTTCCGCGGTGGCCTCTCCGAAGGAGGTGGCCATCCCGGCTCGCCTTCGCTTCGTCCAGCTTAAGATACTCCACCGGGTGTATATGACGGGGCCAAGGCTTCAGCGTATGGGCTATGCCGAGGATGGATTGTGTAAGCGTGGGTGTGGCGCTTTGGCGACTTTTTTACACATTCTGTGGGAATGTCCGAGGGTGGAGCGATTCTGGCGTGGTGTGCATGAGGTCCTGCGAGCGGTTACACATGTCGCGCTGTTGCCTGAAGCGAGGAGATGCCTGCTGAATGTGTGGGAACCGACTGATTACTCGGTTCCGCAGACGCGATGGGTGACTCTGGGATATATGATAGCTAAACGTGACATTGCTCAGCTGTGGGGATCTCAGAGACCCCCGGCGGTGTCGGCTTGGAAAGAACATATGGATTGGTGCATGTTCCGAGAAAAGGTGGTATATGTGGCGCGGGGTAAGCCTGGGGCATGGGTGAAGATATGGGGCCCCTGGAACGCTTACCGCGGGGGTATTTGCGAGCTGCCGTTGTTGCCTCCCGCTTCACCAGCTCCATCCCCATAGTTGACCCCCTCCCTCAGCCCTGGGCACATTGTTCTCCCAGTCCTGGATCAGTTTCCCTCCCCCCTCTGGATTTCTTTAGATGGTTGGGGTTCCCCACTTGAGGAGCACATGTCGTCATTTTTGATCGCGGGTTGCCTTGCGGGTGTGGTTTTATGTTGTTGTGTTGTAGAAAACGAAACCGTATTGTGGGTTCAGAGTTATGTGGCCCACGTTGTTGATACCTCCTGCTTTATCGTCTATGCAAAGCCAGGTGCCTTATCGTATGTATGTCATTTGCTTTTGTCACTTTAGCGGCCGGCCGGAAGGTTGTAGGCCCATACTTGTATATATTTGAGATTGCAATAAACGGTTTCAAAAAAAAAAAAAAAAAAAAAAAAGGGTTATTTCCGGTGTCATAATTGATCAGTTGCGGGACTGTCAGTTCTCTTCTTTCTCACATCAGTGCCAAGACGCCTCGGCATTCGAGCGCTCTATAAATTGAAATCCTATCCTATCAGGGGAGGGCATTGCCTTCGCTTTTGCGGGGCTGCTTCTCCGAGTGCTGTTCGGCTCTTTCTCTTCGATTGCTCCAGTGTACATTGCTTGTCACTGTCCCCTATGGTGCTGTTTCTCACCATTCGATTCTTTTTGTTTCACTGACTTTCATCATTTTTTCCCACACTGTTCCCATACGCTCACAGTTTTTGGTGGCGGCTCCGCGTTGTGGTGCGGAAGGGTTTCTCCGAAGAAAACTGACGTCAGCGCTCCGGGAGGGACTTATATGGCTTTGCTGACGTCATGTCCACGGAAGACGTCGGGGCGGAGCCATGCGGCGCTGTCCCCCGGCGGGCAGAGGTGCTGCTGCAAAATTTTTCCAGATCCAGTCTTCGTCAGCAGTACCCCTGCGCGTCGGAAGGTGGTGTCGTGCGGCTCGGCGTCTGTCACTGGGGTCGTAAGCGACGAGATGACGTCACGGAGACTACTTAGGCGCCACCCATGCGCGCTGATGTCAGTTCTTTCTTTTTCCGCACCAGCAAGCGCAGATCCGGTTAGAGCACGTACCCTAGTCACATTTTGATTAAACTTTTGAGACTTTTTTCTTCCATTTTGGAGTCTTTGCCTCCTGGTGCCACGTAGTGATGCCTGGATTTTAATTCGGCGGGGCCTGTCGCCCCATGGCGTCTGTCTCTGCTGTCTGGAGCGCGACCATGACTCCCGGTCATATTCCGACTGTCTGGCCATGGCTCCGAAGCCCTTGCGGGGGCGGTCCCGTAAGCTACTGAAGGCCCGGCAGTCGTCTCCATGCCGTTCCAGGTCCAGGGGTCGCTCGAGAAATCGCTCGCGGAGCCATCATCGCTCCCCGGGATTGACGTCTTCCCACTCTGATTCGGGTAAGAGACGTCATAAGAAAAAGTCGAAGAAGCGTTTCCTCTCTCCGACATATCCTCGTCGGTCTCCGGACACAGACGAGTGGGGGCGGGGGTACCACCCCCGTGGATCCTTTGGAGCCTGTGAGTCCGTGACCTACCCACCTTATCCGGGTCCGTCGGCGACACCTGTCCGGTGCAAGATTTTCTTGCAGCCATGGACCCCCTCGTCAGGCCTCAGGTCCCGCAATCCCAGTTGAGGGCCCTCCCTTGCGTCGGGCTCCCTCCGGCGCGCCTTCGGGGCCCGCGGTCCCCGTTAAGGGCCCTCCCTTGCCTCTGGCTCCGCTACCGGCGGCTCCAGACCCGGCGCAGCAGGGACCTCCGCCAGCGGCATCGGCCCGGCACCGCAGGGACCTCCGCCGGCGGCTCCGGCCCGGCGCTGCAGGGACCTCCACCCGTGGCTCCCGCCCCGGCGCCGCCCACGGCTCGTACCCCGGCACCGTCCGCGGCTCCCACCCCGGCGCCGCCCGCAGCTCCGATCCCGGCGCTGCAGTGGGTTCCGTTCGTTCCACCTCCACCCTTGCCCGGGTTCTCGGACAATTTTGCTCCTGGTTGGGACCCTAATTGGGACACGGAGCCGGCGCTGTTCGGCCATTTGTATTCCCCTGTCCCCCGCCGCCCCACCACCACCACCACCACTGCAGCCTGTTCCATGGGCATTGGAAGAAGGTGATGACTGGGAGGGGTCTGGACCCTCTCGCACGGCAGTGCGGGTCAGAACAGAAAAGGACGGAAGAGCTAGAGGATTCCGGTGGCCTTGACCTCTCCTCTGACCCTGGTTTTCTTTCTCCTCCTGCTGTGGCTATGGAGGAGGGCGCCACATACACTATGGTGCTCCATAGAGCAGCTGAGGCCCTTCACCTTGACCTGCCTACAGTGACCCTCAAGACTAGCCTCCTCGCTGAAGTACTTCAGCTGCCGCCACGCTCTTTGGAGCCCCTGCTTCTGTTCAAAGGGGCATTACCTGACGTCTTGATGGGCACCTGGTCTAGACCGGCCACGGGGGTTCCCGTGGATAAGTATGTGACCCGGCGCCATCGCCCGGCCCTGGGTGACCCTGCTTTTCTGTCCTCCCACCCAACCCTGCAGAGACTGGTCCTCTAGGCCTCCACTTCGCCAAGTTGCATTCCCTGCCGCTACGCCGGAAAGGAATCCAAAAAGCTGGTACACATCGTCAAGAAACTGTTTTCATCTGCCAGCTTAGGGCTGCGGTTGGTGAACACCGCATGCCTCTTGGGCCGCTATTCCCATGCTGTGTGGAACACGGTTGCGCAGGTGCTGCCTCAGTGTCCGGAGGGGGCTCGGACAATGCTTTTCCAAGCTGTTGCTGAGGTGTGGACTAGCCACCGCGGACTCACTGGGTAGGGCGATTTCCACAAACATGGCCCTCCGTCGTAAGGCCTGGTTGCGGTCCACTGGTTTTTCAGGGGATGTACAAAGTTCCCGTATAGGCATGCCCTTTGATGGTACTCGCCTGTTTGATGATAAGGCGGATAGTGCGCTGGGGCGTTTTAAGGACTCACGGCATGTCGCCCAAAGGGGCTACTCCCTCCCCTTCAAGACTGCCTCTCCAGCCATGCCACCTCAGTTATTTTTGCGCTTCTCCAGCAAGGAGTCACTGCCGTCCTGGCCAAGGAGGTTATCGAGGTGTTCCTGGGCCAGAAGTGGGACGTGGTGGTTGTTCCCACTACTTTCTGGTCCCCAAGAAGGAAACAGGGGGCCTGCATCCCATCTTGGACCACAAAAACATCACTTGCTTCCTCCGGAGGGAGCAGTTCAAGATGTTGACTCTGGCTCAGGTCTTGGCTGCCCTCGACCCTGGAGACTGGATCGTAGCATTGCATTTGCTGGATGCATATTTTCATATCCCCGTCCTGCCGGCCTACCGGCGTTACCTACGGTTCACGTGAGGCCTAGAGCACTTTCAGTTTGCCGTGCTCCCCTTTGGCCTTACCAGTGCCCCTCGGGTGTTCACAAAAGGGATAGCGGTGGTCGCAGCTCATCTGCACAGCTCAGGGGTTCCGGTCTTCCCCTATCTCGACAACTGGTTGTTGAAGGCGGGTTGGCCTCAGGCAGTTGTCTCCCACCTCCAGGCTACGGCCGATCTCCTGCATTTGCTGGGGTTCTCCATCATCCTGCCGAAGTCGCTCCTGAGTTCCTCTCAGATGCTCCCCTTCATCGGAGCGGTTCTGGATTCGACGCAGTTTCGGGTTTATCCTCCCGCGCAGCGAGTTCAGGATATTCAGGCTATGATTCCAATCTTTCGGCCTCTATCCCGGGTTTCATCAAGATGACCCTCCGGCCCCTGGGCCTAATGGCCTCCTGTATCCTGCTTGTACACCATGTCATGCATACCATGCATATGCGGGCTCTGCAGTGGGACCTGAAGTTCCAGTGGGCACAGCATCGGGGCAACCTGGCCGATCAAGTCCAGATCTTTGAGGGCGCTGCACAACAATTGCAATGGTGGCTCACGCATCGCGATTGGGTCAATGGCCCTTCCCTCTGTCCGGGGAAGTGTAGTGCAGGTGTTCACAGACAACACCACCACCATGTGGTATTGCAACAAACTGGGCGGGGTGGGGACGTGGATCCTATATCCGGAGGCTCTCCGCCTCTGGACATGGCTGGAACATCAAGGCATTCCCTTGGTGGTTCACCACCTGGCAGGTTCTCTGAACGCCAGAGCGGACAAACTCAGCCGCCGGTGCATAATGGTTCACGAATAGCGTCTTCACTCGGAGGTGGTGCACGGTCTCTTTCTGCAGTGGGGAGAGCCTTGCTTAGATCTCTTCGCCACCGAAGAGAACGCGCAATGTCATCAATTCTGCGTGTTGGAATTTCTGAGGAGGCACTCGCTCGGCCACGCTTTTCATCACGAGTGGAGCTGTGGTCTTTTGTACGCCTTATTTCCTATACCACTTCTGCCCAAAGTGCTGAAGAAGATTCGGCGCGACCAGGCCCAAGACATCCTTGTGTCTCCCGATTGGGCACGAAGATACTGATATCCAGTGTGACTCAGCATGGCGATCGCTCCCCCGAATCGACTGCCTCTTTGGGAGGATCTTCTGTTGTGGCAACAGGGGACGGTCCTCCACCTGAACCTGTCCAGCCTCCACCTCCATGTGTGGTGGCTGAATGGCGACAGTTGACAGCTTTCGACCTTCCTTCCAAGGTCTGTGACGCTATTCTGGCAGCCAGACTTCCTTCCACTGAGACGGTATACACCTGCAGGAGGGGAAAAATGTTATGACATGGTGCACAGCAAAGGCTGTGGATCCCCTTGCTGCCCCTCTTTCCGAGGTCCTTCTGTTACTTCTCTCTTTGACCCAACAGGGCTCTGCTTTGGGCACTATCAAAGGTTATCTCTCGGCCATTTCCGCCTTTCTACGGCGTCCAGATCAGCCTTCTCTTTTTAAGTCCCCAATTGTTAATCACTTCCTGAAAGGCATTACACACACGTTTCCTCCCGTGCCCTTACTAATGCCGCAATGGGACTTAAATCTTGTCTTGACTTATCTGAAGTGTGATCCATTTGAACCACTTTATAACTGTCCTTTCCGTCTTCTCACTATGAAGACGGCTTTCCTGATAGATATCACATCTGCCAGAAGAGTGAGTATGCTCCTGGCTCTTTCTTCAAAACCTCCTTTTCTCTCCGTTCATCCGGACAGAGTGGTTTTAAGGACTCGTCCGTCTTTCTTGCCAAGGTTGTCACGCCCTTCCACATCGGGCAGACCATCACTTTGCCCACCTTCTTTCCGCATCTTTTAAAGAAGAAGAGAGGCTCTATCGTCTGGACCCAAAACGTGCGCTCTAGTTCTATTTGAAGCACACACAATGGTTCCGGGTGTTTGACCAACTTTTGGTTGGCTACGTGGGCACCCAATAAGGTAGGGCCGTGCACAAATGGACCATCTCTCGGTGGGTCGTTCTCTGCATCAAAGCCTGTTACTCGTTGGCTAGAAGGAGCCTCCTGTGGGTCTGCGTGCCTATTCTACCAGGGCAACGGCAGCCACTACTGCTTTGGGACGCGGCGTTACCTTGCAGAACATCTGTCAGGCAGCTACGTGGGCCTCGCTGCACACTTTTACCAAGCACTGCTGCCTCGACACCCGAGTCCGGAGAGACGGCTTCTTTGGTCGTTCGGTTCTCCGGGACTTTCTGGTGTGATTTTGGTTCGCAGACCCACATCCGGGATAGGCATTGCTGGGGTATCTATTGTAAGGTAAGGAATCTATCACTAACGTGTTTCTTTCAGATGCACAAGTTACTACTTGTGTAACGATATCTCTGTAAGAGACATTAGTTAGTGATAGATTGCTTACCGCTCCACCCATCCTCCCCGTTCTGCGAACTGATTTCTAGGGTTAAGGTCATCCCTTTCAGGGTCCTAGTTTTTGGCACCAGTGGTCAGTGTCTTGCATGGCTCTGCGTTCCTGGTGCGGAAAGTCGTGTACAGAACTGACGTCAGTGCCCATGGGTGGCGCCTAAGTGGTCTCCGTGATGTCATCTCGGCGTTTACGACGCCAGCGACGAATGCGGAGCCGCACGACGTCACCTTCTGACGCGCAGGGGTACTGCTGACGAAATCTTTCCGGATCCAGTCTGACGCTTGGGTATATTCTAAGGTAAGGAATCTATCACTAACTAATGTGTCTTACAGATATATCGTTACACAAGTAGTAACTTGTGCATTACAATGTACCTCTGTTTGTGGTCTATGTGAATGTGGGGTTAGTCTTACAGGTGCAGTACCCAAAACACCTTGCTGATTTGTAGCAACAATGGCTGTTCAGTGTCTTACTCTGTTCCCTAGATGTGTAAAATATGAATCTGCATTTTGGAACTGCAGCAACGTGATACCATGTGCGTTAGGAAGCAGTTGAAATTGTGATTCTTTTCCGTGTATGGAGAAATAACAATTGTAGGACCTCACCTCTATCTGATGCCACTTAGCAGATAAATTTCAAAGTCTGCACCACAAGCAGAGGCATATGGCCCTTCACCTCTGGGGATCAGTGCTGCTAGGAAGGAGTCACTGATGTAGTGATGAGAAGCTGAGGCTCTCTGCCTTTCACATCTGGGTCAGCACTCTTTTTTTTCTTTTCTTTTCAAGTGAGTCAGATATGCCACTGTGGGGCAAAGTCACATAGGCTGTAAAGCTTGGACTCGTCGGTGCTTGGGAGTTTCACTTGCAGTAATGCATAAGGCCTCATGTCATGAATCAGTCTTTCTCAGAGGACATTTAAGTCCACAACGAGACAGAGGCACAATGGCACTCATGCCAGGGATCAGTTTCTCAGGAGGAGGATTGTAAGTTGAGTTCGGATCTGTTGTGTGCCTAGGGTCTCAGGAGTCTTTACCCAGGCAGATTTCTAATGCCAGAGTACCGTTTAGCTGAACAGTGGATCCTGGGATAAATATGGCAGTTTCTCCACACTCAGGGCAATATACCTCCTTGTCATTCGCAGCATAATCTTTTCCTCAGTCCCTGCTAATGGTCCTTACCCCTGTAGTGGAGAAAGCCAAGAATTCTACCTCTGGTCCCAGCCTCCTCTTGCACATGTCTAGAACTCTTTGAAGTAAAGAGGTGTACACTGAATAAACCACAGAAGGTAGATAGACTCACGCCTGAGATAAAAGCTGGACCCAAATTTCAGGAGAGCCAGTCTAGTCCAAATGCATATTCTGATAGGTCAACTTCCTGCAGATTCCTCGTCATATGACTATCCTCCAGGTACCAGGCTATATCTGGACATGCTTTTTCTCTCAGCAAAACCTACTCAGTGTCTCTAGAAAGCAACCTAAGCCCGACACCACCTCTAGATAAGCCAACTAGAGTATATTAGGTGCAGCGCATCAATGTCCGTTCCTGTTTTTGTGCCTTGTCAATGTGATTACAAGGCGCTCTCTCTCTGACATTATCCAGTATTGGGGTATCTTTCATAGATTCACATGCTTGAATCATTCCCTGTTGTCGAAGTGGGAGTCCCACAGTGATATACATAAAGCAGTAATTAAAGAACTTTCTAGGCTACCATGGGGGCATCCATGCATTTGATAGCCTATCTACCTTATTTTTGTTAAAAAAAAGGACCAAACTTAACAACCAATCAGATCCTAGCACCCTCTAGAACCTTCTCCAAGAGAGGCTGAGTCCCTCAAATGTAGAGTAATACTGGAATGTAAGGAGAGCCTCTCCGGGGAGAAGAGTGGGTTGCGTGTGAATATATGAAAGATACCAATACTGGATAGCTGCAGTTACAGGTAAGTAACTTATTTCTTATCCAGTATTGGGGGATCTTTCATAGATTCACATGCTTGAATCAGAATAGCAAGCAATAGTGTATGACAAATAAGCACTACTAGTGGATGGGGGTAGTGCCAATAATATTTCAAAATATATACCCAAAAGTATAATCCTTCGAAAGTGCTGGTGTAACAGCAGATGCATATAAAGGTATTGACATGCGAAATAAAACATCTTAGTCAAAATTAAAAGTATAGTGTGGGAGAGTAGGGTCTGCTTTCTATGTTCACCCCCATTTTTTGCTTTTGCTTCACAGGTTTTCGACTTCGATGTGGCTGTGGGCCTGCTAATCAGACCCACAGCCCAGCTGTTCTCTCTCTAAATTCACACTATGTACTTTAGGTACATAACCCAATTGGTAAGGATCACCTTCTAGTGCCCTGTACAGTGTACCTTAGGTATCCAGGGCATAGGTGTATCTTAGGCCTACCAGGGGCTGCAGCATGTATTATGCCACCCCTGGCTGGCCTTCCATTATGACACAACTGGCTGATCACTAAGCTGGGGCAAGGTCGTGTAATCACCCCTTGCTTAGGTGTAGTATTCCTATACCTACCTTATATATAGACACATGGGTAACCTATCAGTCACTCCTATGGCAGGCCTTAACAATCCTAAAGGCAGAGTGCTTGGTAACATGTGAGATGGTGCTCTAGCATGAGCTGAGCCTGTCTGCAGCTTTCGGAACCATGTCCTTATAGCTGTGCTATGATATCGCCTACCATATACTCTTAAAGTGCCTTTTAATCCTCGCGGTTATGGTAACTATGGTTTGGCTTTATTAAAACATGTCGTGTAAGGTGTCTAACACTTTGGAATACTACCCCCACACCATTTCTGGCGATGAGGATAATATTCCTCCCTTCTAGAGGGAGAAGACATGTTGAAGACCTACTACCCGGTTAAAGTTAACCAGAGCCCCAGCATCACAAAATGGATGCTGCTGCCACAGACACAAATCTGACCTCCTGCTGCTGGGAGTCCTTCCAGCGAGGGAGGCTTGGACAATAGGTTTCCTGCCTTGGGAGGTGCTAGCACCACCCTAGACAGGCCTTAGTGTATTGGGGCAGGGAGGGATGAATGAAACGAGACACTGCCTGGGGCACACAAGGTGTCCATGCCTAGTCCGGTTCAAACCGGTGCTGGGGCACTCCAGCCCCAGTCCTGGCGCGAAACTGGACAAAGGGAAGGGGGTGTAACCACCCCCCTCCCTGGTCCCACCCATAGGAGAGACCTAGCAGGTAACCCAGCCCCCCAGATTAGTATAAGAGTGGGAGCTGAGTCCCTAGGATTTTGGATTATCCTGATAACTGAAACTTGAACAGAAACTCTGGACCTTCGACATTCGACTACGGAAGAAGACGGAAGAATCTCCCTTGTGGCCAAGGAGTGGCCACCCTGTGCAAACAGGCACCATCAAGCGACCTGCCGTTTGCTTTGCCCGAAGTTCTACGAGGAACCGACTGCAGAGCCCGACCAGTGCCTTGACTTCCAGACTTCTCCGACCCTGATCCACATCCACAGCAAAGCTGAGATCCGTGGAGGCGACGAGACACGTGGGACCGGCTACCTGGGAAAAGTGGCTACTTGCTTCCAGCGCAGCTTCTGAGGCATCCTCGAAGTTGTGCCCTGGGGATTGAGAAGCCCCAACCCCGAGCACCATCTGCACCGAAGATCAGCCCTCCACACTCCACGAGTTCTGCGTGGGGCCCTTCTGCATTTTCCTGCTCGACGCGTCTGTCCGGTTGCTTGCCCGTTGGCTAGTAACCTCTGTGACGACGAACCCTTGACTTTCCACCGCTGGTTTGGCTCCTCCAGACCGGCCCTTGCTTCCCTGTGAAAGAGAAGCACCTCAGGCCTTCCTAGTCTGCAACAGAAGCGAATCCTTCATTCTGCGTGGGTTGCGCTTGCCAAGGCTTGTTGTGTCCAAACTCGACATGGATGCCGCCAACAGCAAGAGCCCTCGTGGGACTGCTCGCCTCCTGGTTCTGGTCGTCCTCGACGTCTCCTGGTACCCGTGGCCGCTGCGACAAGCTTCACCTCTGCACCTGCATCTTCATGACATCGCCTGGATCCTTCCTGGTTCCTTCCCGGCTCCTGGCTGGTGACCTAGACTCTGTCCCCTCTGCTTGCAGGTATCCTCCTTCTTGATTCCAGCCTTGGAATCCACCGGACACTCTTCACTGACTGCCTGTCAGCATGTTTTCTTCAGGCATCCATAGGAGTCTGTAATGACAAACCTTAGATCTCCCCTGGACAAAGGAATGTACCGTCACTTTCCCAGGGAGAGAATATCAGTTCCAAACTTATGGAATATAACATATACACAGCACTTCCTAAGGTGGGCAAACTTTCAACACTCCCCCAAAGGCAAGGCAAGAAAACAATAATTTGCGCATCACTTGTGAGGAGTAGCACCAACTTCCTATAACACAATTACCTGCTAGAAGGGAATTCACCCATCCTTCTACAACAGAATACTTGGCCAAGAAGAGTCCACACCTCCTGCTACAAGGAAAAGACGAATTGGTATATCTGTGATGTATTTATTAGTAAATAGCACCACACAGTAAGCCAAATGCACCTAACATAGCAGACTCTAACATATCAATATTATGATTGAAACTCAATCAAGACAAATATATATTTAGAAATATATATATATATTTAAGAATCAGAAAATAAGAAGGAAAGGAAAGAATTCAGAAAAGAATCAAGAGACATTAGCAGAGACACCTCACCTCATCATTTCACCCCACTTTGCTCAAGGGGAGTCCATTGCTTGAACCGAGTGAAAGCTCAGAGGTGACCCCACTTTCCGTGACAACACGTCTGCTTCACGGATGAACTTCCACCGAGCCAGTGTAGACTCCCCTTTTTAATACACATTCAGAACACAGCGAAGCTTCTAGCAAGCCACGCCCCCTAGTTCTCATGAGAGCCAGTACCAGCCTGCTTCAAGGTCAGACCAAGGGTTGATCAGGCCCCTGTTATGACTAAAAGTCAAACCATGTACATTCCTCTGATAAGAACCAGTTCTCTCTAGTCAGTAAAATGCGAAAAACAGCAGGAAAGCAAAACATGCCCTCTTCTTCACAGAAAATGGCTTCAGAGTTAGTTAAGCCATGCACACAAAGGCCCAAAGCAAGATGGAATCAAAAAAGCAAGGAGCACCTATAATTCTCATCCACACAACTTACAAGCACCACTGTGCACACAGAAAAGTTTGAAGCAAGGTAAAGTCAGAAGGCAGAATGACATTAGACCACGTCAAAGCCAATAGGTCAAAGTCATAATTCACCTAACCCAAATAACATTATACACTAAATCCCTCAGTATGCAACATTGAGCACATGTGTGCACCACCACCCACAAGACTGCACCTCAACATCCCATACCTTCTATTCTTGGAAAGACTATTCCACTAAAAGGCAGAACACACTTAAGTCAGTACAGAATGGTGGTGGTTGAGGGTCATCATAGGGTGTCAGACCACAAAAGTGGCTGATTCACTACAGAGTCGACGACGAAACCCGACGCAAGTTCACACCTATGCACCCGCAGCCCGTGGGCTAGGTAACTTGAGTACTCCGGTGCTCACAAGGGTATTGACTATCCTAGTGTCTAGTTTCCAAGTCTCTAACTCCTAGTTCCTTCCGAAGTGTCCTAAAACTCTTAATTTCTAAATATCACTATTTCTATCGACTTTAACGCATTACGGGTGAGTGTTTCCACTCTGCACCTGACTCCCGTGGGCCTCCCACTGCCTAGCAACTGATAGGATAGTGTAGCTCCAGCGATTCCCTAGGCCTAGGCCTAGGCCTAACCTGTGTTCGTGACAGTGGTTCTTTTACCACTTGCTTAGTATATGGTTTGCATGGGCCCTAGGGCCTAACTGTATTACTTACCAGTGTGACTTATGTATGCTTAAATAAGACTGTGTTGTACTTACCTCAAATCTCAAAGAGTGGTGAGGGTATTTTGACTAGAATAAATACATTTTATTTTTATAATATATCTGTTGTGGTGTCCTTTCATTTGGTATTCTAGGGGTTGCAAATGGTATAACAGCTGGCTTCACATGCCATGCAGAGTTTAGCCTAAGACTGCTCTTGTCCATGCTACCACTAGGATAGCTGGTCTATAAGGTTGACTTTACAACCAATCACCATAAGGGTTGTTTGGACTGATACAAGGTGTACACTAGAACTAGTGACATCATATATCAGGCCAACTTCTCACATTGGTGAGCAGCGGTTGGGATCTGAGCTTGCTGTTGTGATACCATTGCAATCTTGAGATATCAAATTGAAAGATCACAAGGATATTTGTAAGGTACATATAACATAGCTTATAAATACTTAAGTTCTACTGAACTTAGTTGTTGTAGGTTGAAGGGCCTAGCACACCCTGACTACAACTACTAGAGAGGTTTTTAGTAGATACAACTAGTGTAGGTAGGTGCACACACCACACCCTCACTAGATCATGTCTCTGAGAGGAGATAAAGTTGATTCTCTCTCAGGAGGGGGATATCCTAGAAAGATACCCTCTAGATATGATACCCTAACTTTTCAGGAGATGAGACAATTGTGTACCTCCAGAAAGTTAAAACAGGGTTCAAACCCTACCCTCATTTATCTAGTGGAGATCTTAGAAGAGTATGATGCTCAGAGAGCCTCCCAGGATGGTGCCTTAGGTACCAATGAGGCTCTACCCTCCACATAAGACTCCCCTCACAATACTGATCTAGAAGAGTCAGCAGGGACTTCAGAAGATGATGGAGATAGCCAGGTCCAAGTTAGGAGACTTAGCCAGGCTAACTTAAGCCTACATGGGAATCAGAATAGGGTCCCCCCATTCAGACCCTCAGGTGGACTTAACCAGAGAAGCAGGAGAGGAAGATCCCCTTCAAGGGAATCTATCCACTCCCATGTCTCTAATAGCTCCAATGCCTCTTCTCACAGGGGAATGACTTCTCCACAGAGAAAAGAGCATCAGGCCAGAATGAGGGAAGTCAATCTTAGGATTGAAAGGGAAGAACTTGCCCTTGCCAAAGAGAGACTTGCTCTGGCCAGAGAGCAAAAGTTAAGTGGGTTAGGACACACTGGTGGCAGCACTATCCCTAAAGATAGAGACAGGTCCTATGACAATAGAAACCTGAGCAAGATTGTCCCTCCCTACAAGTGTGGGGATGACATCCACAAATGGATAACTGCTTTGGAGAGGGCTTGCAAAGTACAGCAGGTACCCCAAAGTCAGTGGCCAGCTATCTTGTGGCTCTCCTTCTCTGAGAAAGGTAGAGACAAGCTCCTCACAGTTAGTGATGAGGTTGCTGACAATTACACTGTCCTGAAGAGTGCTCTGATTGATGGGTTTGGCCTAACCACTGAACAATACAGGTTGTTGTTCAGGGATACCCAGAAGACACAGACTCAGGACTGGACTGACTTTGTAGATTGTGCCACTAAGGCTTTGGAAGGCTGGTTATTGGGTCGTAAGGTTAAGGACTATACAGGATTGTATAATTTGATCATGAGAGAACAAATCCTTAACAACTGTCAAAACCAGTTACTGCATCAACACTTGATTGACTCTGACATAACTTCGCCCCAGGAATTGGGAAAGAAGGCAGATAGGTGGGTCAGGACTAGAGTTACGCAGAAAAACCAGAACCAGGGCGGTGATCAGAAAAAGGCAGACCAGAAGGGTAATGAGCAGAAATCAAAAGACCAGAAGTCTTCACCAGGCCCCCAAAAGGCTCAGGGGGAGGGTGGTCCCAAAAAGGATAAAAAGAAAGATGGCCAAAAGAAACCTTGATGTAACTATTGTAAGTCCAATTCCCATTGGTTTAGTGAATGCACCAAAAAGGACAAGCCCCCAACCACCATTGCCCCTAAGGCAACTGTACCCCCTAGTCCAGCTGTAAGTGGTGGTTCCCATCAAAAGGGTGTAATAGGGTTAACCCTGGGAACTGAAGTGGATTCTGGCCTAGTCCGAATACCCACTCAGGCTGTTCTGATCTGTGATGGGGACATAGCTTTGTCCTCTACTGTGGGTCCCAGTAACCTGGGCAAGTACAGACAGACTCCTTGGATCAACCAGAGAATGGCTCAGGCCTACAGGGACACAGGTGCTAGTGTCACAATGGTGACACCTGTCTTTGTGGACCCTGGACAGATCATGCTAGGTGAGAATTACCTAGTGACCAACGCTAGCAATGCCACTACCTCCCATAGTGTGGCGATTGTTAACTTCTCCTGGGGAGGGGTAACTGGCCTCAAGAAAGTTGTGGTGAGTTCAGACCTTCCTGTAGAGTGTCTGTTGGGAAATGACCTTGAAACTTCAGTGTGGGCTGAAGTGGAGTATAGGACCCATGCAGAAATGCTGGGAATAGATGCACATGTCCTTGCTGTGACTAGGTCACAGGCCAAAAAGTGCAACACTGAACAAGTGCTGGATCCTGGGACAATGGACCAGACACAACCCAAGAGAAAGAGCAGTAGGGTTAAGGCTGTGCCTTCCCCCCTTCCTCAGGTAGAGAGTCAGTCCTCACAGGAGGATGATTCTGAGAGCCCTGAAGGAACTGTCCTAGAAGAACTGGAACCTGACCAGGTTGAGTTTCTTGGGACAGGGGGACCTTCAAGGGCAGATCTGAGGAAGGCACAATTAGACTGTCCTTCTCTTGAACCCCTCAGACAGCAGGCTGCTGCTGAGGCTGCAGGGAATGCTCAAGGTACCCATAGAGTGTTTTGGGATGAAGGGCTGCTGTACTCAGAGGCTAGAGACCCCAAGCCTGGTGCGTCCAGGAGGTTGGCCATACCATTGAGTTTCAGAGGCTTCCTTCTTACCTTGGCCCATGATATTCCCCTTGCAGGACACTTAGGCCAGAATAAGACCTGGGACAGACTTGTCCCTCACTTTCACTGGCATCACATGTCAGAAGATACCAAGGAGTTTTGTCGCTCCTGTGTCACCTGCCAAGCCAGTGGCAAATCAGGTGGCACCACAAAGGCCCCCCTCATACCACTACCTGTGGTGGGGGTTCCCTTTGAGAGAGTGGGGATAGACATTGTTGGACCAATGGACCCCCAAACAGCATCTGGGCACAGATTCATACTGGTGATAGTGGACCATGCCACCAGGTATCCAGAAGCTATACCCCTAAGGACCACAACAGCTCCTGTTGTGGCAAGGGCCCTACTTGGAGTGTGCTCCAGAGTGGGTTTTCCAAAGGAGGTTGTCTCTGACAGAGGTGCCAACTTCATGTCAGGCTATTTAACTGCAATGTGAAAGGAGTGTGGTGTAAACTACAAATCCACTACACCCTATCACCCACAATGCAATGGGCTTGTGGAAAGATTCAACAAGACCCTAAAAGGGATGATAAAAGGTTTACCAGACAAGCTTAGGCGAAGATGGGACATCCTTTTACCCTGCCTTCTGTTTGCTTACAGAGAGGTCCCACAAAAGGGGGTTGGCTACATCCCTTTGAGATTTTGTTCGGGCATCCTGTAAGGGGACCCCTGCATCTAGTAAGGGAAGGATGGGAGAGACCTCTCAGACAACCCAAACTGGATATAGTGGATTATGTACTTTGCCTCCGCTCCAGGATGGCAGAGTATATGAAGAAGGCTTCTAAAAACCTTGAGGCAAGCCAAGAACTCCAAAAAGCTTGGCATGACCAAAAGGCTGTGCTGACTGTGTACCAGCCAGGACAGAAAGTGTGGGTGTTGGAGCCTGTGGCCCCAGCAGCACTCCAGGACAAATGGTCTGGACCCCACACTATTGTTGAACAGAAGGGAGAAGTCACCTACTTGGTGGACCTTGGGACTCCCAGAAGCCCCCACAGGGTGCTTCATGTCAACAGGTTAAAGGCATATGTTAACAGGGCAGACATGGGCTTACTCGTGGCTACAGATGAGGGGCAGGAGGAAGAGAGTGACCCTCTCCCAGACCTGCTGACTCAGAACCCTGATGATGGTTCAGTTGATGGTGTGGTCTTTTCTGACAGCCTCACTAACCATCAGCAACAGGACTGCAGACAAGTTCTACAGGCCTACAGACATATGTTCTCTCTGACCCCAAGTCAGACAAACTGGTGCACCCATGAGGTGGACACTGGTGACAGTCTGCCTGTGAAGAGTAAAATCTACAGGCAACCTGACCATGTCAGGGACTGCATAAAGATTGAGGTACAAAAGATGTTGGAGCTGGGAGTCATTGAACCTTCAGAGAGCCCTTGGGCTAGTCCTGTAGTTCTTGTGCCAAAACCTCACACCCAAGATGGTAAGAGAGAGATGAGATTTTGCGTGGATTACAGAGGTCTCAATGCGGTCACTAGGACAGATGCCCACCCAATACCTAGGGCAGATGAGATCATTGACAGATTGGCAGCTGCCAAGTTTTTGAGTACATTTGACCTGACAGCAGGCTACTGGCAAATCAGACTAGCTGAGAATGCAAAGGCCAAAACTGCTTTCTCAACCCCAGGAGGACATTATCAATTTGTGGTATTGCCCTTTGGCTTGAAGAATGCACCTGCCACTTTCCAAAGGTTGGTGAATCAAGTCCTTACAGGCCTGGATGACTACTGTGCAGCTTATCTTGATGATATTGCTGTCTTTAGCTCCACCTGGGAGGATCACCTGGTCCACCTGAGGAATGTTTTAGAGGCCCTGCAAAAGGCAGGCCTCACTATCAAGGCCACTAAGTGCCAGATAGGGCAGAGCAAGGTTGTGTACCTGGGCCACCTCGTAGGTGGGGGTCAGGATCAACCACTGGAGAGCAAGATCCAGACCATAAAGAACTGGACTCCTCCAATTACCCAGACACAGGTCAGAGCTTTCTTGGGCCTGACTGGGTACTACAGAAAGTTTGTTAAGAACTATGGGTCCATTGTGACACCACTTAATGACTTGACCTCTAAGAAGATGCCAAAGAAAGTTCAGTGGACAGTAAGCTGTCAAAAGGGATTTGATGACCTGAAGCATGCCATGTGCACTGCACCTATTCTGAAAAGTCCAGACTACTCCAAAGAGTTCATTGTCCAGACAGATGCTTCTGAGTTGGGTGTGGGAGCTGTTCTTTCACAACTGAATATAGATGGTCAAGACCAGCCCATTGCTTTTATTAGTAGAAGGCTGACCCCTAGAGAGAAACGTTGGTCAGCTATTGAGAGGGAGGCCTTTGCTGTGGTTTGGGCCCTGAAGAAGCTGAGGCCATACCTGTTTGGCACTCACTTCAAGGTTCAGACAGACCATAAGCCCCTCTTGTGGCTAAATCAGATGAAGGGTGAAAATCCCAAACTTCTTAGGTGGTCCATTTCCCTACAGGGGATGGACTTCACAGTGGAACATAGACCTGGGACTGACCATGCCAATGCAGACGGACTCTCCAGATATTTCCACTTAGAACATGAAGACTCAACTGGTCAAGGTTAGTTTAATGTCCCTAAGTTTGGGGGGGGGGGGGGTTGTGTAGGAGAGTAGGGTCTGCTTTCTATGTTCACCCCCACTTTTTGCTTTTGCTTCACTGGTTTTCGACTTAGATGTGGCTGTGGGCCTGCTAATCAGTCCCACAGCCCAGCTGTTCTCTCTCTAAATTCACACTATATACTTTAGGTACATAACCCAATTGGTAAGGATCACCTTCTAGGGCCCTGTACAGTGTACCTTAGGTACCCAGGGCATAGGTGTACCCTAGGCCTACCAGGGTCTGCAGCATGTATTATGCCACCCCTGGCTGGCCTTCCATTATGACACAACTGGCTGATCACTCAGCTGGGGCAAGGTCGTGTAATCACCCCTTGCTTTGGTGTAGTATTCCTATACCTACCTTATATATAGACACATGGGTAACCTATCAGTCACTCCCATGGCAGGCCTTAACAATCCTGAAGGCAGAGTGCTTGGTAACATGTGAGATGGTGCTCTAGCATGAGCTGAGCCTGTCTGCAGCTTTCGAAACCATGTCCTTATAGCTGTTCTATGATATCGCCTACCATATACTCTTAAAGTGCCTTATAATCCTCACGGTTATGGTAACTATGGTTTGGCTTTATCAAAACATGTTGTGTAAGGTGTCTAACACTTTGGAATACTACCCTCACACCATTTCTGGCGATGAGGATAGTATTCCTCCCTTCTAGAGGGAGAAGACATGTTGAAGACCTACTACCCGGTTAAAGTTAACCAGAGCCCCAGCATCACAAAATGGATGCTGCTGCCACAGACCCAAGTCTGACCTCCTGCTGCTGGGAGTCCTTCCAGCGAGGGAGGCTTGGACAATAGGTTTCCTGCCTTGGGAGGTGCTAGCACCACCCTAGACAGGCCTTAGTGTATTGGGGCAGGGAGGGATGAATGAAACGAGACACTGCCTGGGGCACACAAGGTGTCCCATGCATAGTCCGGTTCAAACCGGTGCTGGGGCACTCCAGCCCCAGTCCTGGCGTGAAACTGGACAAAGGGAAGGGGGTGTAACCACACCCCTCCCTGGTCCCACCCATAGGAGAGACCTAGCAGGTAACCCAGCCCCCCAGATTAGTATAAGAGTGGGAGCTGAGTCCCTAGGACTTTGGATTATCCTGATAACTGAAACTTGAACAGAAACTCTGGCCCTTCGAAATTCGACTACGGAAGAAGACGGAAGAATCTCCCTTGTGGCCAAGGAGTGGCCACCCTGTGCAAACAGGCACCATCAAGCGACCTGCTGTTTGCTTTGCCCGAAGTTCTACGAGGAACCGACTGCAGAGCCCGACCAGCGTCTTGACTTCCCGACTTCTCCGACCCTGATCCACATCCACAGCAAAGCTGAGATCCGTGGAGGCGACGAGAGACGTGGGACCGGCTACCTGGGAAAATTGGCTACTTGCTTCCAGCGCAGCTTCTGAGGCATCCTCGAAGTTGTGCTCTGGGGATTGAGAAGCCCCAACCCCGAGCACCATCTGCACCGAAGATCAGCCCTCCACACTCCACGAGTTCTGCGTGGGGCCCTTCTGCATTTTCCAGCTCGACGCGTCTGTCTGGTTGCTTGCCCGTTGGCTAGTAACCTCTGTGACGACGAACCCTTGACTTTCCACCGCTGGTTTGGCTCCTCCAGACTGGCCCTTGCTTCCCTGTGAAAGAGAAGCACCTCAGGCCTTCCTGGTCTGCAACAGAAGCGAATCCATCATTCTGCGTGGGTTGCGCTTGCCAAGGCTTGTTGTGTCCAAACTCGACATTGACGCCGCCAACAGCAAGAGCCCTTGTGGGACAGCTCGCCTCCTGGTTCTGGTCGTCCTTGACGTCTCCTAGTACCCGTGGCCTCTGCGACACGCTTCACCTCTTCACCTGCATCTTCACGACATCGCCTGTTTCCTTCCCGGCTCCTGGCCGGTGACCTAGACTCTGTCCCCTCTGCTTGCAGGTATCCTCCTTCTTGATTCCATCCTTGGAATCCACCGGACACTCTTTACTGACTGCCTGTCAGCATCTTTTCTTCAGGCATCCATAGGAGTCGACGACGAAACCCGACGCAAGTTCACACCTATGCACCCGCAGCCCGTGGGCTAGGTAACTTGAGAACTCCGGTGCTCACAAGGGTATTGACTATCCTAGTGTCTAGTTTCCAAGTCTCTAACTCCTAGTTCCTTCCGAAGTGTCCTAAAACTCTTAATTTCTAAACATTACTATTTCTATTGACTTTAACGCATTACACGTGAGTGTTTCCACTCTGCACCTGAATCCCGTGGGCCTCCCACTGCCTAGCAACTGATAGGATAGTGTGGCCCCAGCGATGGCCTAGGCCTAACCTGTGTTCGTGACAGTGGTTCTTATACCACTTACTTAGTATATGGTTTGCGTGGCCCCTAGGGCCTAACTGTATTACTTACCTGTGTGACTTATGTATGCTTAAATAAGACTATGTTGTACTTACCTCGAATCTCATAAAGAGTGCTGAGGGTATTTTGACTAGAATAAATACATTCTATTTTTATAATATATCTGTTGTGGTGTCCTTTCATTTGGTATTCAAGGGGTTGCAAATGGTATAACAGCTGGCTTCACATGCCATGCAGAGTTTAGCCTAAGACTGCTCTTATCCATGCTACCACTAGGATAGCTGGTCTATAAGGTTGACTTTACAACCAATCACCATAAGGGTTGTTTGGACTGATACAAGGTGTACACTAGAACTAGTGACATCATATATCAGGCCAACTTCTCACATATACTAACTGTTATAACTAATAAGGATATATATAGTTTGTAAAATAAATCAATACTGATAATAGAAAATAAAAAAATCCTCTAAATAAAAAGGCTCACCTTACTGAAATAAATGACGTAGAACCGCTTGTCCCACTGCTACAATAGCAAGTTGAGCCGATTCCAGGCAGTAGTGCTTTGTGAACGTATGCGTTGTTTTCCACGTTGCAGCTTTGCAAATTTTTTCAAGTAGAATTCCAGCGAACAAGTTAGCCGATCTAGAGACTGCCCTTGTGGAGTGAGCTTTTATTGTCCTTGACTGACAAAGGCTTGCCTGCCTTAACATGGCAAAATTTCATTATAGCTGCTAACCATCTTGCAATGGTAGTTTTAGACACTGCAGTTCCCTGAAGACCTTGTCCATATGCTGCAAACAATTAATCAGTCTTTTACAAATAGAATTTAAGGCATCTTTTGATGTCTAGAGTTTGCAGTGCTGTTTCCTCAGGTGTAGAAGGGTCCAGGAAGAAAGTCCTGAGAATGACAGGTTTGTTTAAATGAAACTATGATGGAACCTTAGGGATTTGTCCTGAGGATAACCATTTAATCTGTAAAATTAAGGAAAAGCTGTTTTATGGTGAGGGCTTGTATTTCGCTCACCCTTCTAGTTGATGTTAGGGCGAGCAAGGGAGCTACTTTCCACGTCAGATACTTGATATCCACTTTATGGATGGGCTCAAAAAGTTGCTTCATCAATTGGGATAGGACTATGTTCAAGTGCCACTCAGGGGGCGGGGCTTGAATAGGTGGATGAGTACAAAATACGCCTTTCATGAATTGTTGTACAACTCTGGTAGAGCAAAGAGATAGACGTTTTGGGGAGCATCTATATCAGGAGATAGCTGCCAGGTGAACTATGATTGGAGAATATACCAGCCCAGTTTTAGCCAAAGACAGTAAGTACGGTAGTATTTGTTCTGGTACAGATGCACCTTGCTTTGGAGACACCAAATCAGAATCATTTCCATTTTAATCTGTATGTTTTGTTTGTGCTCTCCGCACGAGATCTGGCAATGTCTTTGCACTCTTGCACAATTGTCAAATCCTTAAATTCAAAGAATTCAGGAGCCATGCATACAAGCAAAGAGATGCTGGATCCAGGTGACACATTTGACCCTGGTTCCTGGTTAACAGGGTTGTGTCTGTAATAGATGTATGCGCTGGGCTTCCGAGAGGAGGAGAAGCTCCGTGGACCAGTGATGTCTGGGCCATCTGGGGGCTATCAGAAGAAGCCGGCAGTGTTCCAATTTCATATTTGTCAGGACGTTGGGTATCAGTGGAATGGGAGGAAAGGCGTAAGCATAAATTCCTGACCAATGCTTTGAAAGGGCATTCCCCCGAAAGCAGAGGGAGTGAATCTGCTTGCAAAGAACCGGCATTTGGAGTTTGTGTGAGTCGCAAACAGGTCCAGCACTGTTTCCCCAATGAGGGAAGATCCTGTCCAGTTGGTCTTGTTTGAGCTCCTACTCGTGGCAGTTGCCTTTGGTCCTCCTTAGGGTGTCTGCAAGAGTATTCCGAAGCCCTGGCACATGTTATTCTGTGAAGTGCTAGCCAGCTCCAAAGCTGGTGAGCGTCCTGAGAAAGAGTCAGAGATTTTGTCCCTCCTTGTTTGTTGATATAAAACATGCTTGTGGTGTTGTCTGTCCGAACTAACACTGATGAACCTTCTATCTGAGGAAGAAAAGCTTGCAGGGAAAGAAAAATGGCCTTCAACTCTAGCCTGTTGATATGCATCTGATGCTGTGAAGAGGACCGTTTTACCTGAATGTGAAGGTCTTGGAGGTGACCTCCCCATGGACGCATCGTTGGTGATTGTGAATTCTGCGATCTGAAAGAGACACATTAGTGAAAGATTCCTTACCTTAGAATATCCCCAGGCGTCAGACTGGATCCGGAAAGTTTCGCTTAGCAGTACCCCTGCGCGTCTGTAGGTGGTGTCATGCGGCTCCACGTCCGTCACTGGCGTCGTAAGCGCCGAGATGACGCCACGGAGAGTACTTAGGTGCCACCCATACGTGCTGACGGCAGTTCTTTCTTTTTCCGCGCCAGCAAGCGCAGATCTGGATTGAGCACGTACCTTAGTCACTTTTTGACTACTATTTTGAGACTTTTTGTCTCCTCTCTTTTCTCCTGGTGCACGTAGGGATGCCCGGCTTTAAGTCCTGTGGGGCCTGCCGCCAGAATATGTCGGTGGCGGCCCCCCATGATATTTGCCTCTACTGCCTGGAGACTGCCCACGACTCCCGGGACTGCCGAGATTGTCGAGCCATGGCCCCCAAGGCCTTGCGGGAGTGGCGTAGGAAGTTGCTGGAGGTCCGGCATTCACATCGCCGCCACTCCGGGTCCAGGAGCCGTTCCCGGGACCGGAGCCGTCGCTCCTCAGGCTCTAAGTCTTCGCCTTCGGATTCCGGTAAGCGATGCCATAAAAAGAAGTCGAAGAAGCGTTTTCGCTCTCCGGCGTCCCCCCGTCGCTCCCCGGAGGTGGACGCGGGGGAAGGGGCTTCGCCCCGGCGGCTCCCCTGGAGCCTGGGAGTCCTGCGGCCTACCCGCCATACCCGGGTGCGTCGGCGACTTCCGAACAGGTGCAAGAATTCCTTGCTACCATGGACTGCCTTTTTAGGCCTCGGGCTCCCGCCGGCGCGCCTTCGGGCCCCGCGTCCAGATCCTGTTCGCCCGGCAGCTCCGCCACCGGCGCCAACCCTTGCGCCACAGGATCCTGCGCCAGTGGCTCCAGCCCCGGCACCATGAGGTGCGGCGTTGCCGGCTCCGGCTCCAGCTCCAGCGCCGTCCGCGGCTCCACCCTCTGCGCCACACTGGGTGTCATTTGTGCCTCCCTTGCCCCAGTTCCTGGGCCTGGGATCCGCATTGGGACACGGCGCCAGTCCGACCCTGGCCGGCGCCGTTCCCGATTCCGTTCGTCCCTTCTCCGGCTTTGCCGCCGGGACCGGCTCCCTCTACGCCAGTGGCGGAGGAAGACTGGGAAGGGCCCGAGGACCCTTTTGCCCGGCAATGTGGCTCCAAGCAGGATTGGGTGGACGACTTGGAGGAGGAAGGCGACCTCGATGTCTCCTCTGACCCGGGGTTCGCCTCCCCCCGCCTACGATGGAGGAAGGTGCCTCCTACACGATGGGCCTCCGTCAGGTGGCTGAGGCCCTCAATCTTGACCTCGTCACAGTGGCCCTCAAGACTAACCTCCTCACGAGGTGCTCCTGACGGCGTCTACTTCGTCTGAGCCGTTGCTTCCCTTCAATGACGCCCTTACCGACGTCCTCTTGGGCACTTGGTTGAGGCCGGCCACGGGGGTGTCCCGGTGGATAAAAACGCCGCCAGGCGCCACAGACCGCCGCCCGGTAACCCCGCCTTTTTGACTACTCACCCTACCCCTGAGAGCCTGGTCATTCAGGCCTCGACGTCACGGAGTGCTTTTCCTACGGCCCCGCCAGATAAGGACTCTAAACGGCTGGACCAGTTTGGGAAGCGGTTGTTCTCTTTTGCCAGCTTAGGGCTGCGGTCGGTGAACACCGCCTGCTTGTTGGGCCGCTACTCCCACGCGGTGTGCAATGCCGTTGCTCAGGTGTTGCCTCAGTGTCCTGAGGAGGTGCAGGCTGTCCTTTCTCAGGCAATTGTTGAGGATAACGATGCAGCTAAGTTCGCCATTCGGTGTGGGTTGGACACCGCTGACTCATTGGGCAGGGCGATTTCTACAACTGTGGCGTTGCGACGTCATGCCTGGTTGCGTTCGACTGGGTTCTCGCCTGATGTCCAAAGCTCACTCATGGACATGCCCTTTGATGGCACCCGCCTGTTTGGCGACAAGGCTGACAGTGCCCTGGAGCACTTTAAGGATTCGCGGGCTACAGCCAAGTCCTTGGGCCTTTCTACTAAGAGCTCGGCCTCTCTTGGTTTTCGTTCCTTTCGTGGCCAAGGTATAGAGGAAGAGGCAGTCAGGTGCGCCCGTCCCCTAAGCCTGTGCAGAACCAGCCCCAGCGCGGCCGGGGTCGCGGTTTCCACTGGGGCGGGTCGGGGAACCAGCGTGCGGGTCCGTCCACCCCCGCTGCTTCCGCATCCAAACCTTCCTAATCTGAGCTTCGGGGAGCACCCCACGCCGGTGGGTGGCAGGATCCGCCACCATCTCCCTCACTGGCGTGAGATTACATCAGACAAATGGGTGCTGCAGATTATCTGCCACGGTTACTCCCATCCCTTTCAGTCCTCTCCTCCTGCCATGCCACCTCGGTGCCACCGCATGTCGGGGATCACTTGGCTCCTCTCCGACAGGAAGTCATGGCCCTCTTGGCCAAGGGGGCCATCGTGTGCGTTCCTGGACCGGAAGTAGGGAGTGGTTGTTATTCCCACTACTTTCTGGTCCCCAAGAAGGACAAAGGGGGTCTGCGTCCTAGCTTGGACCTCCGGGACGTCAATCGCTTCCTCCGGAAGGAGGAGTTCAAGATGCTGACTCTGGGTCAGGTCTTAGCTGCCCTCGACCCTGGAGACTGGATGGTAGCCTGCGGTTCATGGTAGGCCAGGAGCATTTTCAGTTTGCCGTGCTCCCCTTCGGCCTTACCAGCGCCCCTCGGGTGTTCACGATCAATGTGCTGAAGTCAAGCCTGACTTCCTCTCCGAAGTTACCTTTAATCAGGGCTGTTCTGTACACAGTGCAGTTTCAGGCATATCCTTCTGAATGGTGGGTCCAGGATATTCAGGCTATGATACTGATGTTTCAACCTCTATCCTGGATCTCAGTGCGACTGACTCTGAGGCTGCAGGAACTAATGGCCTCCTGCACCCTGCTTGTGACACATGCCCACAGGCATATGCAGGCTCTGCAGTGGGAACTGAAGTTCCAGTGGGCTCAGCATCAGAGAAACTCTCTGAAATGGTCCAGATTTCAGAGGGAACTGTGAAAAATCTGCAGTGGTGGTTAATGAACCATGATTGAGTCAGCCGCAGACCCCTTTCCCAAACCGATATCACAGTAGTGATGGATGTGTCATTCCTGGGATGGGGTGGCCATATGGGAGAGGTGGAGATCAGAGAACTCTGGCTTCCGGCAGAATCTGGACTCCACACCAACATGTTGGAGCTCCGAGCGATCCAATTGGCATTAAAAGCCTTTTTACCCTCCATCCAGGTAATTCTGGTGCAGGTGATCACAGATAACACTTTTGCCATGTGGTACTGCAACAAATCGGGTGCTGTGGACCCTTTGTCAAGAGACACTATGTCTCTGGACATGGTTGGAACAGCAGGGCATATTCCTGGTCGTTCAACATTTGGCGGGTTCGCTGTACACCACAGCCGACAAACTCAGCCGAAGTTGGCTACCAGATGACAAATGGAGTCTCCATCCAGAGGTGGTGCAAGTTCTCTTTCAGCAGTAGGCAGAACCTTGGTTAGATCTGTTTCCCACAGATGAGAATGCGCAATGTCAGCAGTTCTGTGTTCTGGAGTTTCCATGGCGGCTGTCGCTCGCAGATGCTTTTCATCACAAGTGGAGCTCAGGCCTCCTGTCTGCCTTTTCACCCATACCACTCCTTCCCAGAGTTGTCAAAAAGATCAGGAGCAACTGGGCCCAAGTCATTATTGTGGCTGGGCACAGAGAGTCTGGTATCCCCAGCTGTTGAACATGGCCGTCGGTCCTCCGATCAGGGTGATCCTTCAGGTTGCAGCAGCAGGGGAGGGTTCTCCACCTGAACCTGCCAATGCTTTGTCTCCTTTCAGCTTTCGACCTTCCGCCCGAAGTCTGTGATGTTATCTTGGCAGCCAGGCAACCCTCCACCAAGTTGGTTCATGTGTGCCATTGGGCAAAATTTGAGGCATGGTGCACAGAAAGGCAAATTGATTGCCTTTCTGTCCCCCTCTCATGTTTTCCTGTTCATCCTTTCCCTTGCCTAGCAGGGCTGTGCTTTGGGCATTCTAAAGAGCTATCTCTCTGCCATTACTGCGACTGCCTGTTCAGCCATCCCTCTTCAAATCCCCTATTGTACATAGGTTTCAGAAAGGTTTACAATATTTGTTTCTACCTTCTCTATTTGTGTTGCCCCAGTTAGACCTCAATCTTGTCCTCACTTTCCTTATGTGCTCTTCCTTTTAGCATCTGTACAACTGTCCCCTCAGGCCCCTTACCATCAAGACCGCCTTCCTGGTTGCGATAACATATGCCCAGAGAGTCGGTGGGCTTCAGGGCTTGTCATCAAAGGCTCCTTACCTCACCATTTATCCAGACAAACTGGTGCTTTGCACCAGAACCTCCCTTCTTCCAAAAGTGATCACCCCATTTCATGTAGGCCAATCCATCAGCTTGCCTACTGTTTACGCTTCTCTGCATTCCTCCAAAGGAGAGTGATTTGAGATTTTTTCTGAATCCAAGAATTTGATGTCACCAGGGGATTTGTGTACAGTGACAATAGAGAGGCTCAGAGGACAGAGTCTTAAAAAAACAAAATGCTTTTGTTAAATAAGGGCATAGAAACTGTCTTGTTGGAGCCTCACCAGGTGAAAACCAGAAGAGAACCATTGTATCAATTAGGGGTGTACAGCTATAGTTGAGGATGATTGTATAAACAGCCATGTCATATGTTAGACTACGTCTATTGAGGTAAATGAGGACAAGTTGTTGTGGTGTGCCTGAGAAGATGACGTTAAGGACATGGATGTGTGCCATCTCGTTTCATGAGTGTAATTAGTCAAGACATCTGTGTTCAGTCTAATTCTACAGTATCTGAAAGAGTGCAGTTTTTTTGTCATGAATATCTTCATCCCATAACACCTTTGGAAGAGAACTCATTTTTATTATAACAATAAGAACACATTTCATTGCGCATGTTTCCGAACCAGTTTCGTTCTATTTTTCTTTTATTTTTGTAAAGAGTCTAAATAAAGAGGCTGCAAGAAAAGCTTTAATATTATCCCACTGCGAAAAGAACAACAAGCATTTGCAATACAGTAGGTCTCGCAATTGCGAGACTTTGAGGTATTGGAATTGTAAATGACAATGCCTTTTTATTTGTATGTTTTGAAAACCTGCAAGCGGCGTGTACCTCAAACTCTCGCAAATGCGAGACCTTTGTGGTACTCACGCTTTAGAAATAGAATAAATATATTTTTTCTGCTTCTTGAATTTTTAAGCAATTGCGGCACCTGCGCTTTAGTTTGCGATGTTTACAGCTAAAGCACGAGTGCCACGATTGTAACAAAAGTAAGCGAATAGAAATAGAAATGCCAGACGCATGCTTTTTTTTCTATTTGTTTACTTTTGTTACAGTGGCGGCACCCATGCTTCGGCTTTGAACATCTTAAGCTAAAGCGTAGGTGACAGAATTGCTTCAAAAGTAAAGAAATAGAAAAAAATATATATATATATTTTTTCTATTCCTTTACTTTTGAAGTAATCGCGGCACCCGTATTTTAGCATAAGCTGTTTGAAGCTAAAGGGTGGGTGATGATATTGTAAATATATTTTAAAAAAGGCATGCGGGAGAGCATGTCCTGCCTGAAGCAGGCAGGAGAAAGACCATTAACAAAAGAGTGCTCGAAGGCTGTAATTGAAAGCTACTCACTAACAATACATGTAACAGGGGGTGTCCTGATGGGAGGTAACAGTAGAGAAGGAAGTATTAAGGAGGGACTAATAAGCTTATTATCTGAAAGAGACTTATTAGTTATAGTTTCCTTAACTTAGATTTACCCCCAGGCGTCAGACTGGATCCGGAGAAATTCTTTGGTAGCAGAACCCCTGCGCGTCGGTAGGTGGTCGTCGGTCGACTGCTCGTTCGTCGTCGGCGTCGTGATTGCCGGGATGACATCGCGGTATCTACTAAGACACCGCCCTCGTGCGCTGGCGTCAGTTCTTTCTTTTTTCGCGCCAGCCAGCACAGTTCCAGAGAGAGCGGTACCCTTAGTCACTTTTTGAATAACAATTTTTCGACTTTTTTCGACTTCTTTTCGAGTCGTATTGTCTCCTGGTGCACATAGGGATGTCACGTCGGACCCGCTTCAAGTCTTGTGACGCCTGTCACAAATTGATGTTGGTTACGGACCCTCACCTCGTGTGCCTCTGGTGTCTGGAGCGCGACCACAACCAGAAGTCGTGCTCCAACTGTCGGACCATGAACCCGAAGTCTTCTGGAGGCCCAGCAGTCTGTTCCGTACCACTCGAGGTCCCGGTCGAGAGGGAGGTTGCGGGACCAGCCGCAGAGTCATCACGACCTCTCATCTTCGAAGTCTTCCTCTTCGGGTAAGTCAAAGCACAAAAAGAAGGCAAAGAAGCACTGTCGCTCTTCGCGTTATCCCAGTCTGTCGGCTGACACGGGATGCGGATGGTGGTCGTCCTGTGGTTCAGCCTGCGGAGCCTCATAGGTCGGCTCCGAGCCTCCCTCTTTTTCCGGGAGCCAGAGCGACCCCTGCCCAACTTCGTAGTTTTTAGAAGCCCTTTATTCCATCTTTGGGCTGCCCAACGCCACTGGCGTGCCTTCGGGCCTTGCCGACTCGGCTGGGGGTTCTAGGCTTTCGAAGCCGGCACCACAGGGCACCCAGGGTTCCAAGCCTGGGTCCAGAACGGCGCTGGTTGATCTCACGACACCTACTCTATCTCACAACATCTACTCTGGCGCCAAATCCACTTACGACACCTCTGCCCCCTCCGACGCCGATTGTGTCCCCAGGTAGCGTCGACCCCAGCCTCCACCTTGACCTGAACACAGAGCCAACACAGACCGGTACTTTTGTACCACTGTTCTATCTTGGCGTTCCCTATCGCCCTGAGTGGCAGCAAAAAGAGGGTGGGAGGGGTCTGTTGACCCTCTAGCAGACCCATTGAGTGTACCGGACTGGAGAGAGGAGTTGGGTGATGCCAGTGGTCTGGACACCTACCAGACCTCCGTGGCTACGGAGGAGGGAGCCTCATACACAGTGGTGTTGCGTAGGGCTGCTGAGGCCTTGGGCCTTGAGCTTCCTATGGTAGTGGTCAGGACCAACCTCCTGACCAAGGTGCTTTAACCGGCATCGGCCTCTTCAGAGCCCCTGCTGCTGTTCAATGAGGCCCTCACTGACATCCTTCTGGGCACCTGGTCCAAGCCTAGCACAGGGGCTCCTGTGGATAGGATGATTGCCCGACGCCACCGCCCGGCTCCGGGCGACCCAATTTTCCTCTCCTAACACCCTACCCCTGAGAGCTTGGTGGTCCAGGCCTCTACTTCTATGGGTGCAATCCCTACTGCTCCCTCAGATACGAATCCAAGAAGCTGGATCATCTTGGGAATAAGATGTTTTCTTCCACCAGCTTATGGACAGCAGTCGGTGAACACCGCATGTCTTTTGGGCCGTTACAGCCACTCTGTGTGGGACACAGTTGTGCAGGTGCTGCCACAGTGTCCGGTGGAGGCCTGGGCCATTCTCTCCTGTGTAGTCGCTGAGGGCAGAGATATGGGAAAGTAAGCCATAAGGTTTGGGCTGGACACCGCCGACTCGCTAGGCAGAACGATTTCAACACCGGTAGCCTTAAGACTCTACGCCTGGCTGAGGTCTACTGGCCTTTCGGGCGATGTCCAATCAACTCTTTTTTACATGCCCTTTTCAAGCATTTTCAGTTTACCGTGCTCCCCTTTGGCCTTACCAGCGCCCCTCGGGTGTTCACAAAAGTGATGGCGGTGGTTAGAGCTCATCTGCGCAGATCAGGGATTCCAGTCTTCTCCTATCTCGACAACTGGCTGTTGAAGGCCGGCTCGCCCCAGGCTGTCGTCTCCCACATCCAGACTACGGCAGACCACCGGCATTTGCTGGGGTTCACTATCAACGTGCCAAAGTCACACCCGATTCCCTTTCAGAAGCTCCTTTTCATCTGAGCGGTTCTGGATACAACGCAGTTTCGGGCTTATCCTCCCGAACAGCAAGTCTTGGATATTCGGGCTATGATTCCAATCTTTCAGCCTCTATCCCGGGTTTCAGTCAGAATGACCCGTAGGCTGCTGGGCCTCATGGCCTCCTGCATCCTGCTGATGGATCATGCCAGGTGGCATATGTGGACTCTGCAGTGGGAGCTGAGGTTCCAGTGGACACAGCATCAGGGGAATCTTTTCGATTGCGTCTAGATCTCAGAGGGCACTGCACACCAATTGCAGTGGTGGCTAACGAACAAGGATTGGGTCAATGGCAGATGCCTCTCCCTTCCTCAACCAGAGTTCACAGTGGTGACAGATGCATCACTTCTTGGGTGGGGCGGCCACTTGGGAGAAGTGGAGATCAGAGGCTTCTGGGTCCGTCGGAGTCCAGGCTCCACATCAACCTTCTGGAGCTTTGGGTGATTTGTCTTGCACTGAAGGCATTCCTTCCCTCTGTCGGAGGAAGAGTAGTGCAGGTGCAGTGGCTCCGGATTGGGCACGAAGAGTCTGGTATCCCAAAATCTTGCACATGGCCATCGATCCTCCAATCAGACTGCCTCTTCAGGACGATCTTCTGTTGCAGCAACAGGGGAAAGGGCCTCCACCCCAACCCGTCCAGCCTCCACCTCTTTGCATGGAGATTGAGCGGCGACAGTTGACAGCTTTTGACCTTCCTCCCGAAGTCTATAATGTAATCTTGGCAGCCAGGCGTCTCTCCACCAAAACGGTATACGCCTGTAGATGGAACAAATTTGTGGCATGGTGCACAGCAAAGGCTGTGGATCCCCTCTCTGCTCCTCTTTCTGAGGTTCTTTTGTTCCTCCTTTCCTTGGCCCAGAAGGGTTCTGCTCTGGGCACCTTTGAGGGCTATCTATCTGCCATTTCAGACTTCGGTTTCCTGATCAGCCATCTCTTTTCAAGTCCCCTATTGTGAATAGATTTCTTAAGGGCATTATTCACCTCTTTCCTCCTATTTTTTTCATAATGCCCCAGTGGGACTTAAATCTGGTCTTGGATTACCTTATGTGCGCTCCTTTTGAGCCACTTCATAATTGTCTTCTCAGACTCTTGACCTTAAAAACTGCTTTTCTGGCTGCCGTCACCTCTGCTCGCAGGATGAGTGAGCTTCAGGCTCTATCTTCTAAGCCTCCTTTCCTTGCTGTTCATCAAGACAAGGTTGTCCTTCGAACTCAACCTTCTTTTCTCCCCAAAGTGGTTACGTCTTTCCACATTGGACAGACCATCACTTTGCCCTCCTTCTTCCTGCCCGCATCCTTCAAAGAAGGAAGAGAGACTCCACCACCTGGATCCAATACGTCCGCTATTTTTCTATCTGTATCGCACAAAACAATTCCGGGTGGATGACCAGCTCTTTGTTGGCTATGTGGGCACCAAGAAAGGTCGGGCCTTGCAAATACGGACCATCTCTCGGTGGGTCATTCTTTGCATCAAAATATTTTATTCCGTGGAAAAGAAGGAACTTCTGGTAGGACGGCGCACCCATTCCACCAGGGCACGGCAGCCACTACTGCTATGGGATGTGGTGTCCCCCTTGGTGACATCTGTCAGGCATCCACGCGGTCATCCCTGCACATGTTTACACAACACTACTGCCTGGACAGCCAAGTCCGAAGAGATGGCTTCTTCGACTGCTCAGTTCTCCAGGACGTTCTGGTGTGAACTTGGTTCGCAGACCCACCTCCGGGGTTGGTATTGCTGGGGTATCTATTCTAAGGTAAGAAATCTATAACTAATAGTCACTTTCAGATAAGCAAGTTACTTACCTTCGGTAACGATACATCTGTAAGAGACATATATTAGTTATAGATTCTTTACCGCCCCACCCACCCTCCCCGTTCTGCGAACTGACTTCTAGGGTAAGGGACTCCCTTTTAGGGTCCTAGTTTTGTGCACCAGAGGTCAGAGTCTTGCATGGCTCTGCGCTTCTGGCGTGGAATGTTGTGTAAAGAACTGACGTCTGCGTGCGAGGGCGTCGTCTAAGTAGATACCGCGATGTCATCCCGGCGATCACGACGCCGACGATAAACGTGGAGTCGACCAACGCGCAGGGATACAAAAGCTTACAGTCAATACCTGAATACAGCATGTCTCGAAGAGACAGCGCAAGCGCTGCCTAGGCGAGACCTAAAAATTGGGCAGATGGCAGTACCTTTCTACGAAGGAATTTAAAAACCTGCACTATTAAGGATAGCTTTAACCATCCCACAGTGCAGGGACAGTTTGAGCTCTGTTCTTATCTGAAAGTGACTGTAGTTATAGATTCCTTACCTTAGAATTGTCATGTCTTTGGTGCCTGGAGCGACCACGATCTGAAGTCGTGCTCCGACTGCCGGGCCATGAACCCAAAGTCTTTGCGAGAGCGGTCCCGAAAGTTTTTAGAGGCCCGGGAGTCCGATCTGCGTCATTCAAGGTCTCGGTCGAGAGGAAGGTTGGGGACCGGTCGCGGAGTCATCACCATTCATCCTTGAAGTCTTCTCACTCCTTCGGTAAGTCGAAGCACAAGAAGAAGGCGAAGAAGCGTCGTCGCTCTTCTCCATTGCCATGTCTGTCGGCAGACGTGACGCGGGACCCAGACCGTCTTTGCTCTCCGGCTCTGCCTTTCAAGCCCGCTGGGATGGCTCCGAGCTTCCCACCCTTTTCCAGAGCATCCCCTGCCCAACTTCGTGCATTTTATGAAGCACTCCATAGCATTTTTGGGCAGGCGTGCCTTTGGGCCACACGGACTCGACAGGAGGCCCTGGGCCTTTGATGCCGGTGGCTCCAGCCCTGGCGCCGGAGGGCCCCCATGGATCCAGGCCTGAGTTCGGATCGGTGCCAGTCAACCTTAAGGTACCTTCTCTGGTGCCAATTCCAGTGGCGACGCCCCCGACGTCGGTTGCGCCTCCAACCGGCGTCGACCCCAGCCTCACCCACGACTTGGACCCGGTGTCGGACCGATGTCGTTCAACCTCAGTACAGGCGCCGGAGGGTACTTTTGTACCATTGTTTATCCCTGGTGTTCCCTATCACCCTGAGTGGCAGCCAGAGGAGGACTGGGAGGTGTCTGTTGTCCCTCTAGCATACCAACTTGAGGAGCCGTACTGGTGAAATGAGTTGGGTGATGCTAGTGGTCTGGATACCTCCCCAGACTTTGGTGTGCTTTCTCCCCCTACCATGGCTATGGAGGTGTTGCATAGGGCAGCTGAGGCCTTGGGCCTCCTACAGTGGCTGTCAGGACTAACCTCCTGACTGAGGTGCTTCAGCCAGAAGCAGCCTTTTCAGAGCCCCTGCAGCCTTTTAATGAGGCCCTCACTGACATCTTTCTGGGCACTTGGACCAAGTCCAGCACAGGGGCTCCTGTGGACAGGATGATTGCCCAACGCCACCCCCGCGCGACCCTCTTTTCCTCTCCCAACACCCTAGCTCTGAGAGCTTGGTGGTCCAAGCCTCATCCTCAAAAGGTGCATTCCCTACTGCTCCCCCAGATAGGGAATCCAAGAAGCTGCACCATCTGGGAAGATGTTTTCTTCCCCCAGCTTAGGACTGCGGTCGGTAAATACCACATGTCTCTTGGGTTGTCATACACACACAGTGTGGGATACGGTCGTGCAAGTGCTGCCATAGTGCCCGGAGGAGGCCCGGACCGTACTCACCCACGCGGTTGCTGAGGGTCGAGACGTAGCTAAGTTCACCATTTGGTGTGGGCTGGGTACTGCTATCTCGCTGCTTAGGACAGTTTCCACGTCAGTAGCCCTAAGTCGCTACGCCTGGCTGAGAACGTCTGGCTTCTCAGGGGATGTCCAATCCACACTTTTGGACATGCCCTTTGATGTCCGTCACCTAATAAGGCGGACAACGCGCTCAAGTGCTTCAAGGACTCTAGGGCCACGGCCAGATCCTTGGGCCTAGCAGCAACTTCTCACCCCATGCAGTCTGCCTTGCACCCTTTCATGGCTACGGAAGGTGTACCCCACCACGTTCCACCCAGAGTTACAGGGCTGCGCAAGCTACCCAGCCTACGCGTGGCCGGGGACGTGGGATTCAGCGTCGTGGGTCTGGGGGCCAGCAGGTGGGCCAGTCCACCAATGCCCCTCTGCAGCAGCCTCCAAACATTCCTAGTCTGACTTTTCAGGGCCACCAGGATCTGCCATCACCTCTCCCACTGGCATAACATCACATCAGACAGGTGGGTTTTGCAGCTAGTCTGAAGGGGCTACTCCCTCCCCTTCAAGACTACGCCTCCCTCATGCCACTAACTCTCCATTGCATGTAGGAGGATCATTTGGCCCTTCTCCGCCAGGAAGTTGTGGCTCTCTTGGTCAAGGGAGTTACCGAACAAGTCCCTGGGCCAGAAGAAGGTCGTGGTTGCTACTCCCACTACTTCCTGGTGCCCAAGAAGGACAAAGGCCTGCGTCTTATCTTAGACCTCAGGGACGTCAACTGCTTCCTCCGGAAGGAGAAGTTCAAAATGTTAACTTTGGTTCAGGTCTTGTCTGCCCTCAACCCTGGAGACTGGATGGTAGAGTTGGACTTGCAAGACGCTTACTTTCACATCCCTGTCTTGCCTGCCCACAGGTGTTACCTACGGTACACGGTAGGCCACGAGCATTTTCAGTTTACTGTGTTGCCCTTTGGCCCTACCAGTGCCCCTCGGGTGTTCATGAAAGTGATGGCTGTGGTCGCAGCTCGTCTGCGCAGATCAGGGGTTCGAGTCTTCCCCTATCTTGACAACTGGCTGTTGAAGGCGGGCTCGTCCCAGGCTGTCGTCTCCCACCTCCAGACGGTAGTCTCCCACCTCCAGACTATGGCGGACATCCTGCATTTGCTGGGGTTCACTATCAACGTGCCGAATTCACACCCTCTCAGAAGCTTCTTTTCATCGGAGCAGTTCTGGATACAGCGCAGTTTTGGGCTTATCCTCCCGAGCAGCGAGTCTGGCATATTCGGGCTATGATACCGATGTTTCAGTCTCTATCCCGGATTTCGGTGAGATTGACTCTGAGGCTACTGTGCCTCATGGCCTCCTGCATCATGCTGGTAGATCATGCCAGATGGCATATGCGGACTCTGCAGTGGGACCTGAAGTTCCAGTGGGCGCAGCATCAGGGAAATCTTTCCGATGGCATCCAGATCTCGGAGTCTCGTAGGGGACTGCAAGTCAGTTGCAGTGGTCGCTCATGAACCGGGATTGGGTCAACAGCAGATCCCTCTCTGTTCCCCAATCAGAGTTCATCATGGTGACAGATGCGTCACTCCTGGGATAGGGGGGCCTCATGGGAGAGGCGGAGATCAGAGGCTTCTGGCCTCCGGCGGAGTCCGGGTTCCACATCAACCTTCTGGAGCTCCGGGCGATTCGTCTTGCACTGAAGGCATTCTTTCTTTCTGTCAAACTAAGAGTAGTGCAGGTGTTCATGGACAACACCACCACCATGTGGTACTGCAACAAACAGGGCGGGTGGGGTCGTGGACCCTATGTCAAGAGGCGCTCCATCTTTGGACATGGCTGGAACATCAGGGCATATCTCTGGTGGTTCACTGAACGCCAGGGCGAACAAGCTTAGCCGCAGGTGTATGATGAATCATGAATGGCGTCTTCACTCGGAGGTGGTGCAAGGTCTCTTTCAGCAGTGGGGAGAGCCTTGGTTAGATCTATTTCCTACCGAAGAGAACGCGCAATGTCAGCAGTTCTGCGCGTTGGAATTTCCAAGGCGGCACTCGCTTGGCAACGCTTTTTGTCGCGAGTGAAGTTGCGATCTTCTATACGCCTTTCGCCCTATACCACTTCTGCCCAGAGTGCTGAAGAAGATCAAGCGCGACCGGGCCCAAGTCATTCTTGTGTCTCCGGATTGGGCACTAATAGTCTGGTATCTAAAGCTCTTGCACATGGCCATCAATCCTCCGATCAGACTGACTCTTCAGGAGGATCTTCTGTTGCACACGAACCTGCCCAGCCTTCACCTCCTTGAGTGGAGATTGAGCGGTGACAGTTGACAACTTTCAACCTTCCTCCCAAAGTCTGTAAGATCATCTTGGCTGCCAGGCGTCCCTCCACTAAAACGGTATACGCCTGTAGATGGAACAAATTTGTGGCATGGTGCACAGCAAAGGCTGTCGACCCCCTTTCTGCCCCTCTTTCAGGGGTTCTCCTCTTCATTCTTTCCTTGGCACAGCAGGGCTCTACTCTGGGCACTCTTAAGGGCTATCTTTCGGCCATTTCGGCCTTTCATCCCCTTCCTGATCAGCTTTCTCTTTTCACGTCCCCGATTGTTAACAGATTTCTGAAGGGCATTACTCATCTCTTTCCTCCTTCTCCTTTCGTAATGCCCCAGTGGGACTTGAAATCTTGTCCTCACCTATCTTATGTGTGCTCCCTTTGAGCCACTACATAATTGTCCTCTTCGTCTCCTTACTTTGAAGACTGCTTTCTTACTTGCCATCACCTCTGCTCGCAGGGTGAGTGAACTTCAGGCTTTATCTTCCAAGCCTCCTTTTCTTGCTATCCATCCGGACAAAGTGGTTCTTCGTACTAGGCCTTCTTTTCTGCCCAAAGTGGTTACTTCTTTCCATATAAGTCAGACCATCACATTGCCCACCTTCTTCCTACCTCTGCACCCTTCCAAAGAGGAGGAGAGACTCCACCGTCTGGACCCAAAACGTGCGCTGTCCTTTTACCTTACCGCACTAGAGACTTCTGGTTGGATTATCAACTCTTCGTGGGTTATGTGGGTGCCAAGAAAGGTCAGGCAGTGCACAAACATACCATCTCTCAATGGGTTGTTGTAGAGATGTACAAACGCAGGTCTGATGGATTAAAGTATTTATTGTATAGTCAACAAGACAGAGAAACGATCCGTCTTCTAGATAATCTTCCTCCAACTGCCCAAGAACCCCGGAACCACAAAGTTCCTTCCATTCTCTCGACGTACCATAATTCCAGACTTTCAGAGAATGAAAGGAGAACCCAACACATCTTTCCCCTTAACAATGAAAAAACCCAACTTGAACATAAATAACAAATATGTACGAAGAATAAAGACAAAATTAACATAGTGAATAGACCATAAAAATCATTACAAAATATAACCATGAATCTTGGAAAGCAACTTGATGAGCCAGGAAGACGGGGAACGGAAAGTGGAATTAGTGTCATTATTAACATCCGCAAGAAGACTTTGTTTGAACACCCAAACGGGTTTTAGACACAGCAGACTTTCCCGTGTTCCACCACCTACCATAATCCAATTCGACAGCGCCTTTGTTAACCCCTTCAGTGCCCATGACGAGCTGGACTCGTCATGGGCCGCGGTGGCGCTGTGCCCATGACGAGTCCAGCTCGTCATAGACCCCGCCCGCTAATGCAACGGCCGGCACTGGGCGGGGAAAGGGGCGGGCACTGAAGGGGTTAATCTTTACGACCTGCTTAGGAACAGAAAATTTGGATTCCACTTTGGGTAAAATCCTAGAACACTTTACTCTCACCATGTCCCCCACACAAACATTCAATTGCTTGGAAACAGATTTGGACTGTGTCCATTTTGTGCCTCAACACGCTTCCTTCCAACATCATCAATCTTATCCTTGGGTAAAACAAATCCTTTGTCTCCCATCCATCTTCTCAAAAGTTTAGAGGAAGGAATGCGACCTCTTAATAGGACAATGGAGACCCACTAGTATCAGAATTGGCAGTGGTGCAAACAGCCCAAAGAAGTTTTTCAATTTCTGCCTTGCAATTTAAACCACAAGCTTTTGCTAACTGCACATTCTGTTTAATGACCCTGTTAAAACGTTCCACAAGGCCATTGCTTCTTGGATGATAAAGAGAGGTTTTAACATGCTTAATGCCAATAGAACGCAGAAAATTCTCAAATTGAATTGAAACAAATTGGGGTCCGTTATCGGTGAGGAGTTCCTCTGGAACACCTTCTCTAGCAAAAAGTGATTTTAGAAATGCAAAGACAGAGGTAGAATCAGTGGTTCTTACCCACTTGATTTCAGGCCAGTGACTATAAAAATCCAAAAGAACAATAACATACTCAGGTAAATTGGTAGACAAATACAAAGCAACAATAATGTCCATCGCAAGTTTAAACCAGGGTTTGTCGGGAACTTCAATGGCTTCAACAGGAGAACGACAGGTGACTTGCCACTGATGGCACACTCCATGCAATCCCTAACAAAATGCTCCACCTGTTTGTCCAAAGCCGGCCACCAAACATTTTCTCTTATCCTTCTTTTCATTGCATGCATACCTATGTGGCCTTCATGAGCTAACGTAAGAACTTTGTTTCTCATGGCTTCAGGAACAACTAATAGTGATGATCTGTACAACAGACCATTCACCGTGGATAACTCCTCAAACACATGCTTGTACTTGTAGGCAAAATTGTGTTAATTAATGTTGAGACCAAACTTGAGATAACATTTTTAAAATGTCCTTAAATTCCTGATCACATTCAGAAGCTTCTCTCCACTCTCTCTCTCTGAAATAACATCCTTAGATTGACCAAAGAGACAACACACCAACTCAATATCATCATGAGCATCTTTCGCTTCAACAAACTTGTTGTTGTGTGAAGGCAACGTAGATAAACAATCAGCAAGGAGATTCCTTTTGCCTGGTGCTGAAGTTGTGTTCCATGAGTCTGAATTGTCATCTCCCAATTCTGGCAGTTCTGGGGGTTGCTTTCCCTCCCCCTTTAGTAGTGAACAGGTCGATAAGAGGTTTATGGTCAACACGTACAACACATTTTGAACCATACATGCTTAAAATGAGTGATACCCCACCAATATGCAAGAGCTTCGCGCTCAATCACAGAGTAAGAAGGTTCAGCTCCATGCAAACTCCTCGAGGCAAACGCAATTACCTCATATTTGCCTTCTCTATTTGGCAAAAGGATGGCAGCTAAACCCTTTAGACTGGCATCAGTCATGATTATGGTTTTGTCACAAGGATCAAATGCTTTAAGGGGAATGGCATGAGCTACTTCATGTTTGATTAAATTAAATTCCTTAGTGCATGTATCATTCCAAGTAAAACGGACGTTCTTCTTGAGAAGCAATCTAATGTTGTAAGTTTTGGAAGCACAATTGGGAATGAAACGGGAATAAAATTCAATAAGGCCCATAAAGGACCTTATTTGATCCTTGTCACTAGGGATTCCGAAATCTTCAATGGCTTTGACAAGGCTGTGTTTGGGTTGTACACCATCAGCAGATAACATATAGCCTAAGTAGTCCACAGTAGTGCAATTAAATTTACATTTGTAAATGCCAAGGGTAACTCCCTTTGATTTTAACAAAGATAAGACTTGGCACAGTCTGTTATTATGTTAACTTTGATCCTCACCAAAACATCATCCTGAAAAGCCATGACTCCAGGCATACCTTTAAACATACTCTCAACCACCCTCTGAAAGACAGCTGACGCAGAGGCCAGACCAAAGGGCATGCGCTTAGATCGGAAAAGGCCCTCAGGAGTGATGAAAGCAGTGAGATGCCTTGATTCAATGTGTAATTCAATTTGATGATATGCAGATGACATATCTAATAAACTGAAGAATTTAGCACCTTTGGGGGTAGATGTCATGTGCGTGATGTTAGGGAGAGGATGCTGATCAATCCATATATTCTTGTTTATATCGCATAAATCTCCATGCATGCGTGGATTGCCATTAGCTTTTTTAGCTAGAACTACAGGAGACTCCCAATCAGAAGATTCAATATTTTTTTTTATTTTTGTAATTTATTTATTGATTTTCAAGCAAAACATATGATCAGAAGCACAACAGAGCGGAAAACAATCGGGGCATATGCACCCCGGTAACCCTCCACCCCCCCCCCACACCCCCTTTTCAGGCAGAACAGCAATAACATATAGACTGCACCCTCCGGACAGAACCACCCAACATCCTGCATGCCAAGTTCAAGTATGTAAGCAGAGGCATTAAACCAAAGAAGCAACCTGCATAAATGAAGCACAAATGCAAATCATGAGCATGGCTTCCTCTGGGGGAGGAGAAACACAGATATAGTAGGCAGAGCAGTCACAATATATCAGGGTGAGACATCAAATAAGCTGTAATGGGGGCCCAAAAATAGGGCGGGAGGACTCCGGTAACTCCTCCCCATACACCTGCAGTTGTTCCCTACAATAAACCAAATCGCGAAGCCATTCTTTAATAGTGGGCGCAGACTTCGCACCCCAGCGCTGCGCCACCGCCCTTTTGGCAAAGAGGGTGGAGATTGCAACGATGCGTCTGCTGGACGGCTTCAAGCGCTTAACATATCCCAATAAACACAGTTCAGGAGTGCAGCCCACCGGCTCCTGCACAATGTCCGTTAAGATGTTAACCACGGCAGTCCAGAAAGCTAACACACTTCCCCACAGCCAGGCAACGTGAAGAAAATCTGCATTCGCAGCTCCACATCTCACACAATCCGCAGTCTCCCTCAGGCCATACTTATATTACTTGAGGCGGGAGTAGTATATCTGATGTAGATATTTAAAATGGATGATTCTAAGATTACAATTGGCAGTGAGACAGCCCGTGAGTTGACAACACGCCGTCAAAGTCTCCGGCTCAAGGGAATGACCCAACGCGGTTTAGTAATGAGCCCTTTGCGGCTCCTCCCCGCTAACAACGCCTGCAACGCACGCAGCGTGGTGGGTTCCGCAGGATAGTTAGGGTAGATCGCACGAACGGCCTGACGAACCCGGACATACGTGAAATTAAACATAAAACTGCGGTCCACGCCATTCTGTGCCTCACGCAGAGTTTTGAAGCGACCCTCATATAAATCGCCCAATCTAGTGATGCCCGCAGTTGCTAACTCTTTCAGGGCGGAGGCCTCCCGTGCCGCGGAGATAACGGGATGAGAGGCTAGGGGCAACAATGGAGCATATAAATACGACAGCTGAGCCCTTGACGCCAGCGTACGCCATGCACATGAAGTGCACCGTGTGGGATTTATCTCAGACCACGAGCCACCCGAACCCCCCCGAGAGGGCAACCGCCTGTAATGGGACAGGAAGAACTGCATCGGCTACGATAGCCATGTGGGGTTGAAAAGGTGGTGGAAAATGCCAATAATGCGCAAATTGCGCTTGTACGCACAGATAATAAAGGCGCAGATCTGGAGTCTCAAAACCCCCTCGAGCAAAAGGCTGTACCAGTAGTTCCCATCTGCAGCGGGGCTTCTTCCCTCCCCACGCAAAAGTCAACAGGGCAGACTGGAGAGTACGGAACAGTACAACATTCAATTTTATAAGTATGTTGATAAATAAATATAGCAGTTTGGGCAAAAAGACAATTTTTACAACTGCTATCCTATCTGCCAATGAAAGGGGCAGGTGTGACCACCTCGCGGCTTGTTCAGAAATGTGCATAATCGTACAACCGTAATTCTCAACGAGTACGACAGCAGGATCTCTGTGGATCCACACACCCAGGTTTTTCACTGGATCTGATGTCCAAGACAATGGAAAGTCAAGCGTCACTTCTTTAGTCAACTAAGTAAGAGGGAAGACCACTGATTTGGACCAGTTGATTCCAAGACCCGAAAACCTCTCAAACTGGACATACTCCCGGAGTAGCGGAGAAAGATGCACAGAAGGCTCACGGACATATAGCAACATGTCATCCGCATATAGGGAGACAATCAGTGGGCGCTGCTGGAACCGCAAGGCAGCATCCGAGTGTCTCTGGCGCAGCTTACATGCCAAAGGCTTCAGGGCCAGAGAGAAAAGCATGGGCGATAGGGGGCAACCCTGCCACGGGCCTCTCTCGATAGGGAACAAGGATGACACCCAACCGTTAACTCGAACACGAGCAACCGGCGCACTGTAGAGAACTTAAGCCATTGCACAAAAAAAGGGGGAAAACCCATCCTACTGAGTACAGTAAACATATAAGACCAGTGCAGAGAGTCAAAATCTTTTGCTGCATCTAGCAGCACAGCAACGGCTTGAAAGTCAGGTTCAAAATAGTGCAACGTGGAGAACAGCGTTCGTTAGGTATGAGATATAGAGCGTTCCGCAACAAACCCCGATTGATCCGGCAGTACCAAGAGGGGTACCAAAGGCTGCAGCCGAATGGCGATCATTTTCGCTAAGATCTTCGTATCAATGTTAATCATCGAGAGGGGACGGTACGACCCGCACTGATTAGGAGGTTTATCTGGTTTTAGTAATGTGACAAGAAGGGCCTCCCGGAGTGAAGGTGGAAGAGTTCCTGTTTCATAGGCCTCTGCATATACCGCCAGTAGCCGAGGAGCCAAATCCGGTCCATATGCTTTATAAAATTCGCTCGGTAAGCCATCTGGCCCGCCGCCTTGCAAGTTGGCAGAGACATAATAGCCTCCTTAACATCCTCCTCATCAAACGGCTGCACCAGATACTCCTGATGAGCAGCCGACAGCCACCCCAGAGCAATGTTGTCTAAATAGTCATGCGTCTCTTTAGTGGATGGGGATTCTCTAGAAGCATACAAGTCTGTGTAAAACTGTAAAACAATTGCGCAAAGTTCCTCGGACGAGTGATGAGGCTCGCCATTACTATCTAGAAGTTCAGTGATGGCATCCTGACTACGTGGCTCAGCGAGTTTTTGAGCAAGAGAACGGATAGGCCGACCGCCCTCGCCATAGTATCTAGAAGTTCGGCGCCGGAAGCAATGCATCAATTCTTGGTCAACAGTCGCATTATGCTCCATAACCAATTCTCGCAGTTCAGCTAATTTGGCGGTGCTAGGAGCCAACACAATATCCCGTTCCAATTTGGAGATGTCGGATGCCAATTTCTTAATCCTACGCCGGATATCCTTCAGAACCCCAGACTGTGCCCCAATGCAAGCACCCCTTACGGTAACTTTAAATGCTTCCCAGAGCTCTCCCGCACTGTCCACCGTTCCTTAGTTTTCCCTAAAATTATTCCTACACTATAGATTCCTTGAATACCGGATCTTTCAGCTCCGAGGGTTGAAGCCGCCACGCAAAAGGCAGCGATTGATACGCAGGGAGCCGTAACGCAAGGAGCACCGGGGAGTGATCGGACAAGGTGCGAGCCTCATGCGACACCTGCACCGTCCAAGTACAGACCCCCTCTGAGACAAGCCAGAAATCTATACGAGACCAAGAGCCATGCACCGAGGAGGCAAAGGTGCTCTCCCGATCAGAGGGGTGACGTGGGCGCCATACATCATGCAAGAGGCCCGCATCTAGTAATCCTAATAACATGTCCGTAGCACGCTTTGGGCCGGGTCTCACTACTGCCATGCCTATCCATAGTGGCGTCTAAACACAGATTGAAATCCCCTCCCCAAATGCTTGCCGATTGTGGAAACAATGATATTCTGCACCATACTTCGGAGTAAAATGAGGGGTCATCCACATTAGGCCCGTAAGTGTTCACAAGCAACACACTCTCGCCACACAGACAGCCATGAATGATCACAATCCGGCCACCGTCATCTGATTCAGTACTAATTACCGTGAATGGCACGCCCTTCTTCACTAGGAGTAACACCCCCCTAGCATAGGATGAATAAGAGGACAACACCTTCACACTCGCCCAGCACGTACCGATTCTGGTAGCAGAATCTTTGGTCAAGTGAGTCTCCTGCAGAAGGGCACCACTCGATCCAGATATGCAAACATCATCCTAATCTTTTTAGGCGAGTTGAGGCCTCGAACATTCCAAGTTAGAAATTTAAGAATGTGACTCATTGCTGAAGGGCAGAATAACTAGAGACCTAAAAAAAAAAGTTGAATCTGAATAAGATCATGCAGGAGATGATAGCATGCTTACATGCTGCATGTCTGGAGGGGCACCAAGAACAGCCAGCCTTACCCACCCCAAACACACCCACCCCCCCACCCACTTCAGCAACCCAATCATGCCAAAGCCATCCCAATACCCGACCCAACTTCCCCAACCACCCCAAAACAACAAAACAGAGTTGGGGCACACCCATTTGCGGGGAGTGCAGAGACGCAAGCCCCCTACAGAGTAGGAGTCAACCGAGCCCAAATAACATAAAAGCAATGCATACAATATACAACATTCAAACACCATGCCGGAGCTGCACTCGTAGTGGCCCAAGTAATGCCAGTAATAATGGGCACGGCAGTATAAAGGAACCTAGAGAGTCATCTAGAAGGGGTAGAGCCAATAGAAGGGGTCCGCATGGTCAACAAACCGCGTTAGCTGGCAGAGCTAGACAGGTGAAGGCAATCTTGGTGAGAATAACAGTGCACCAGAGAACCACATAAATGTAGGCAGATAATAAGCATCTAATCAAGTTGACAAGAAGAGTAGAGCAGTGCCAAACAATGAGCAAAAGGCCCAGAGTGCAAGGGAACTCCCATCAGTGAACAGAACGCCGACCCTACTCATCATCCTCCTGGACAGCGGGAGAGTCTCGCTTCTTCCATTTTAGGCGTTTTGTGTGGTCCATGGCAGCCTTCGGGGAGGAAAAAATCTTGCCGTCGGCAGCGGCACCTATACGAAGCCGGGCCGGATACAATATGGCGTAAGGAACCCCTTCATTTAGCAAAAACTGTTTCACAGTGGCCAACTCACGCCTAGCCGCCTGAACAGCAACTGTGAAATCAGGGAAGAAGGCCAGCGTGTTGCCCTGATGAACAATAGATCCTTTCTCTCTAGCCAGTCGCAATATAGTGTCCCAATCCCTGTAGTTTAATACTCTAGCTATGACAGGGCGGGGAGGGGCCCCCGGGATTGGACAAGCAGCTAATGAGCGGTGAGCACGCTCCACTACGAACAGTTGCTCTGTACCAAAGATGTCCGAGATTAGGCGCTCTACATAAGTCTCCATCCTGCCCACATTGGTCGACCCAGTAATACAGAGGTTATTGCGCCGGGTCTGCGCTTCTAAGTCCTCATTCTTTGCTTGAATAAGAGCTAAAACTTTCTCCATATTTAGTGTTTTGTCAGTAACAGTACCCAGGCCATCTTCAGCTGCCGAAACCCTACGCTCCACCTCCCCCACGCGAGCACCTTGAGTCTCAAGTTGAGAGGACATGTGGTCTAGGCGTTGGTTCACAGCTGCCATCGTACCCTCAATAGACTGCAAAGTGCGCTGCATAGCCATCAACGTGGATTCGAGCGTGGGGGGGCCTTCCACGTGAGCATCAGCCTCAGAATCAGAAACGTCTTTTTGTGGGGTCTTAGGAGCTTTGCGCGGTTCAAATGTAAGGCGCTGCTGAGATTTGTCATTTCGCCCCATAGTTCGTGAGTAACACCACTGAGATGGTATAAAATAGGCAATGAGAGCAAAGCCAAGGGCGTGCGTGATGTACAGGCAGATCCAACAGTCCCACTGCAGCACAAGCTATTAGTGCTAGGCGACCTAGTAGACCTCAGGGCGAGTAGATACCAGGCGACAGGCAGAAAAAAGAGGCTTCCCGCCAGTTGTAGCCTCAGGCTCACATAGGGGTACCAGCCAAAAACAGTCTATGCAGGCCAGGAAGCATGTGAGACAAAGCAGAAGGGCGGTAGCAGACCCCGAACTATACAGGCATTGTGACCGATCGCTGCTCAGGAGGCCATACATCCATTGGCCCCCACGCACAGGCCGGCGCTCACCTAATCCAGGCTGGGGATTCACAGCCTAGAACCTGTGATGCGTCTACAAGGTGTGGGGCCGCAGTGCATGCGCAACCCCTACAGACGCTCCACTCTCGTCGCGAGGATCTGATGGCAGCGGAGCCCGGGCGGCCTTCCCTCAGCAAGCGCCTCAATGAAGGGTTCTCCGGTCGACCCTCTGCAGTAAGACCAGCGCCAGCCGCGGCTTGCAGGGCGCGACCCAGCGCAAGGCCCAGCCCCGCCTCTGCCGGCCAGGCCTCCGCCGAGCCCCTGCCCCACTTATCGCCACCAGCACCAACGGGCACACAGGGATTCCAGCGGGTTTTCCAGCACCTACCAGGAGGAGCACCACAGCTGCCAGAGTCCGCCGCCGGGCCTTCCCCCGGGCACCACAGCCTGCCGCCTCACTCCGCCAGGCCCGCACTCCACCGCCAGCCAGCTCTCCAGCACGCGACCAGGGCAGTTTGTGCAACCGCAAACACAGTGGTCCCCGCAGATCTCGGTCTCCTGTATGGGCAGTGAGAGCAGTACAGTAAACGGCGTGGGATGGCCTCACACGGCAGAGAGGCCTACCGCAGTCCGGCGGCCGCCCTTTTCCACAGTTCAGGGGCGAATCGCGCTCCGATCATGCAGCCAGTCAGAGAAATCCTTCAGTGCCACAAATAACAGGTACAGGCTCAGCAAGCAAAAATATGTCCCCTCGACCGCCAGCAGGTGTGAGGATCTATGGATGCAGCAGATATTAGACGGATAGTGACTCGGTCAGGCAGTGCCTCACAGCAGTGCGGCCATCTTGCCGTGCGCCCTCTAGCGCCCCCCCCCCCCAGATTCAATAGGTTTGATTACATCACTTGAACACAATCTATCCTATTCTTTCTTTAAGTCAGCTTGTAAAGCTAGTGGCACCCTCCTGACTTTGTGCACCACAGGTTAAGCACCATTTGTTAATTTAATCATGTGAAACCCTTGAAAAGACCCAACTCTTCTTTGAACACTTCTGGATACAATACCTCCCAAGAGCTTGGTTGGACATTTTGGACCTGGAAGAAATCCTTCTTCAACATCACCTGTTGAACATTATTGGGATCAAGAATGATACCAAGATTGCCTTGGTCTCCCCCTCTGAACAATAGTCTAAGAAATCTCTATGAAACAGACACCTACCATTAATTTTGTCAGCAACAATAAAAAAATTCAATAGGTCTCGCCTTTTATTAAGTTAAAGCCATTTACTTTGATATACAATAACATTAGCAAAGCAAATGGCTTTAACTTAATCAAAGGCGAGACCTGTTGCATTTTCAATGCTTGTTATTGAATTGTAAGCACCATGGTCAGTGCAGGTGCTTGGTGGCCTGTCAAGGGTCGCTCTTCGTGCTTGCCGTCATCGCAACTTACACGTCCTGATCCTAAAAGTGTCGTCCAGATAGGCTACTGTCACTTTAACTTTCGCACACGAACAAATAACAAATTCCGGTTTAGAAATTGTATTTACTTGCTTTGGTGGCAAACATCAGGGCAGCAGGAAGTTAGGGAAGAGGCGGGCATTGCTAGGCAGCAGGCAGAGCAGGCCAATGACATTCAGGTCACCTTCTCACGGAGCAAAAATGGCGCGCAAGTGACATTGCCACAGCCGAGAGTGGTTTAAGGGACGGGGGAAATGCGCAGCCTTGGCAGTAATTAGAGGATTTGAGAAGCATCAAAGGGGGCGCATAAAGGAGCGGGGGCGGACTCCTTAAGCAGGCCCCTAAATAGGAGTTTAGGAAGGCTGGGGCAGAGAAACTCAAAGATGAAGGCTGCGCTAATAACATGTCCGGGAGATGGCTCCTGGCAAATTTAGAGTCTAAAAAAAAAAAAAATTATGTGTTTACTACAATACCTCACGTGAGCACGAGGTCCATACAGCGCCTCACTAGAAAGTGTTGATAGCACAGCCTGAACTGAAGATGTTGCGCGCCGGCTTCCTTCAACTCTGTGTCCGTCCCGCACGTGCACTGTTTAAAGTGAAAGCACGCCGCCATGCGCGCTCGCGTGCACATCTCTTGACGGAGACAGAGTTGAAGGAAGCCGGCGTGTTGAACAAGATGGCGGGGGACTGTCCACTGTCCCATGGACACGCGCATGCTGTGTGCTTTGGACAGATGGCAAGAGCAGCCATCTTTGTCCAAGCAGACGCGTGCATGAGCCCACGGGGAGGATCGATTCCAAAAGGTCCTCTCTGGCGAGAGCAGCGCATGCGCTGCTTTCGCCAGACGAGACCTAACAATTGAGAACTCAACGCAGCGAACACTCACCCCTGGTTACAAATGGGGGTATTTGGAGGGCGTGGCTAAAAGCATGGCCGAGATAGGCGTGCTTTCCTTGAGCTCCCGGCTGGAGCTGTAATCCTACTTTAATCCCGCAATCGATGCACACTTCCAAAACTCCACCTAGAAGAGGTACAGATCACCTAAACCCCTCTGCAGATGGCGCGGCTGCAGAATCCGAGGTCCGGGCCCGAGCTGTGGGTTGAAGGAGAAAATGGCAGACGTACAGCCCTGGTGACTTTCAGGATCGGACGGACTACGAGGAGTAAGGGATCGCCCTGTGCTACTTGCATGCCCAGAGCGGAGGCTCACTTGAATCTACCCCCCTTCCTCCTATAGACGGAGACACAAGGGATGAAAGACCCGGAGACTGGATCCCACCGGGGGGCCGTAGCATTGTCCTTCCGCGATGGAGCTCCCTGGATGAACGGACTCTCTCCCCGGCATCGGAGGACCTCCAGGGGACGCGGACTCAATGTAGCGCCTTGGTGAGTGAGGGTGCTGATCTGTGTGCCGTGCTTGGGCCTCCAGCCTCCCCCCCCCCCATTGCTCCTGCTGGCTGTGCCTCGGTGAGGCCTGGACCTGGTCATCGACTGGGTCGGGTGAACCCGGAGGAGCGGGCGACCGTTCTGCGCTCCCCGTGAGCACGAGACAGGGGGGCGCTGCCCTCCTCCTCCCCCCTCCCTCCCATAAACAGAGACATTAGCCACTGAAGACCGGTAGATCGAATCCCACTGAGGCGCAGTTGCGCCACCCCTCCTAGATGAAGCTTTTGCATCTGAGCGGGCCCCCGTACTGGTATGGGGGCTCTGGAGGGCGCATACTCGCCTTGATGGCCAAACGGTTGAGAGTCCTGAATAGTGTGCCTTCCCTGCTGGTCACGCCTCTGTTGGGCCCGGATCAGAGCTGTCAGGAGACTGGCTGCGGCCTGGTGGGGCCCGTAGCCTCGAAATGAGGTTTTCTGTGCGCAGTGGGGGAGTGGCCCACCTGCCAGGTGCATCCTTCGGCGACTGCGATTCATCACCAGTGTGTGGACCCCGGCCTCCGTGGGACTGCTGCCTCCGGGAGTCGCACCTGGTGTTGAGCACCATGCCAGCATTGTCCTGTGTGTTGTCCCTGCCCCCTCTCACACTTCAATGGGGTTTGAATTGGAGCAGAGCGGGAACCTGGCATGGGCGTCCGCAGGGAGGGGCAAGGAGGGGCGCTTGCCCCCCCCTGGATCACCTGGCCCACGCTGTAAAGAACCGCGCATAAGGTCAAGGACAGCCCCCCACAGTGGTGTCTGTCTGCAGCAGGCCCTGTTTGATGAGCAGGAAAACTGCTGCTGATCGGCAAGATCAAGAGAGAAGGTCCGGGCCTGCCTGCACCCCCAGCTTGAAGTAAGTCATAACCTCTCCTGTTTTCTGTCTCTTTCTAGCTCCTCACTTGCTGAAAACTGTGACTCGTCTGCAACAACTGCCTCTTACCCTCTCTTTCCTCTCATTTGCTTCATTCGCTCCCCTGTGAAATCGATCTAAAAAGGAAGCAATGTTTTTTTTTGGGACTGTCTTTTTCTGACATTTTCTAATCCAAAGTGCAGCCTCGGAATGGATGTTAGCACGATCTATGTGCACCCACTACAGCAGGCACTTCTTATTTATAAAAATACCTGCCCGCTGGACACCTATACAGGGATCCCGCTTTGAGAAGGTACTCTCAGAGCAGAGGTGTGCTATGTATGTGGCAGTCACACCTGCTTCATAGAATACTCTCTACAGCACTCTCTCCCGTACACCATACGATATGTAAATATTTTGCTTTAATGGCACTTAGGTGAATCTTTTTGATCTATGTGGGTGTTTTAACCGGAGTCCTTGGAACAAGCAGCGCTTGCATTGTAAAAGGACGGAGTCCGGCTCTGAATGTGCCTCGGTCCCACACAGAGCAGCACCACAGTGGCCAGGTGCACTTGGGGATGTGAAGGCTTCGGAGCCAATACTCCTAGACATCCCCATGGTCACGGGAGGCTGGAGACCTAGCACCCTGGCTTTCACCCTTACCCCCTGGTGGTCGGGGCTACAGTAATGCGTATTTTAAGCCGTGGCACGGACGGGCCTTTGAGGCTGGGGCGTGGTGCACTGAGGGGGTGGGCACCTGACCTTGGCTCTCGTCCGTTGGGGCTGTGTGTGAGGGCCAGATCCGAGAGAGGGAAGGAGCGCCCAGGAAGGGGCCTACTCAGAGCTCCTGCCAGCTAATGCCCTGGTACTGAGAGGGGACAGACACCTGTGTGAGGAACGCTTCCACCTCAGGGGGTAGGAGGCCTGGAAAGTGTGTGCTCTGAGCTCCTACCACAGTCCTGAACCAGAGGGTCTGGAGGGGGTTGGGGTTGAGTAAGGGGAGACACAAGCCCGTGGCACCCCCTGTAGATGGTGCAGTATGTGTGACAGGCATTCCAACCTCAGAGGACAGGAGGCCAGGATGAGGCCTGCTCAGAGCAGCTTCAGCAACAAACAAACCTGGACACGAGGGGGTGACGGGGATAGGGGGCACCTGCCCCTAGCACCCTTAGGAGATGTTGCGTGTGAGACCTGGACCAACTTGAGAACAGGAAAAGCAAGGAAAGGGCCAACCAAAAGTACTAACTATAGCGCTGTGCACAAACAGGGCCTTGCAACCAAAGGTGTGTGGGAGAAAAGTTCACCCCGTAGTATGGAGCAGTCGCCGGCCACTTAAGGGCACAGGGCCAGCCCCTGCTCCACCTGACTCCAACAGCGTCCTGTGGAGGGAAAAAATATATACCACACTGTCTGGGGAAGTTTGAACGCATTTGAGTATGTCAGGACATTATACTTGATAGGCAGCCACCACTATCACGTCCTGGTAGGGTCCATCCATGCCACCTGCCTGCCTCCCTCTAAGCTCCCATCCACCTGTCTGCCTCTACCCTCCCATCCACCTGCCTCCTCTAAGCTCCCATCCACCTGCCTCTGTAACCTACTATCCACCTGCCTTTCTCCCATCCACCTACCTGCGTCTAAGCTCCCATCCTGCTGCCTCCTCTAAGCTCCCACCACCTGCCTCTAACCTGCTATCCACCTACCTGTCTCCCATTCACCTGCCTCTTCTAACCTCCCACCCACTTGCCTGCCTTTAACCTACTATCCACCTGCCTGCAAACTCCCATCCACCTGCCTTTCTCCCATCCACCCTTTTACTATTTCCACACCACTCTCGACTCTGATGACCAACCCGCTGTTATTTTGTTTTTATTTATTTTTTTATTTAAATGTGCGCTGCATACACACGACTGTGCATGGACTGTTTGTTAGGTGCGATGCTCTATTGCCTCAGCCTCTTTGTATAAGTTTATTGTTATTTTAAAGGGAATTTATTGAGCGCACGTACACCCAAGGTCTCTTGGCGCCGAATTGGAAACTACCCAGAAGCAGTCTCTGTGGCTCTTTGCACACACCCGGATAGACATGAATGCACATGGTGTACATATTACACAGAATATCTATAGATGAAGAATACTTGTGGAGCTCGGCACTGCCATCGAGGTGGCCTGTCTGTCACGTGGACAGGAATGACCTAGGAAGTGCAGCGAGCTTGGAAAATAGCAAGGGGGCATTCACAGCGACATGGCTACACCTGCGCCCCAGTGTTTCTTGTGCCCCACCTGGCACACATCATGTCGGAGGATGGTGATGACTTTAACATTTTGCCCCCCCCTGGAAAAATTTCTGCGGACGCCCATGGAACCTGGTGCTGTCTGGCTGGGCCTGGAGCCCCCACCATTGTTTAGACCCTACGGTTGCCGCGGATCGGGCTGTTTTGCATCCCTGTGGTGGGTGTGCGGACCCTGGGACTGTTGGGTCTATGGGCACTTCCTGGCATTGTCTCTACCCCCCACCCCCACTCGGACTAGGGTGCTACCACCGGACAGTATCCTGGGGATGGCTCGGCTGACAATAGAGGAGTGTCCGTGGTGGGGCTTGGCATTGGGGCTCCCCACCTCCGCTCAGGATGACCAAAGATAAGGACCTGAAACCCCCCGGCAGGGGAAGATGGATAAGTACACTAAAGTAGTCATCCCACAGGACCCCTACCGGATGCGGATACCATACTTCAAGCCATACAATCATCCAAAGAAGCTCTGGAAAATAGGATTGGAGAGGTACGATCCGAGGTTTCATTGCTGAGGCGGGATCTCCAGAACGTCTCTGTGTGAGTCATGGAGACAGAGAGCCTAGTCTCCGAAGTAGAGGACTCTGTCAAAGATCTACAAAAGGAAATAATGGAACTCGAGGGGCTTGACCTCCCCGCCTTCCTCACTACTTGGCTGAGAAACATTATTTCACCTTAATACTTCTACCTGCTTCGTGCTCGAGTGGGCACACAGAGCCCTGAATGCAAGGCCTCCGCTCAGTGCCCTCCCCCCTCCCCGAGGCCCATCATAGTAAAAATCCTCAACTTTTTAGATCGGGACATGATCTTACGTGAGGCACGCAGGCTGGGAGAGATCAGACATGAGAACGCCAAGATTATGATTTTCCCGGATTATAGAAGCGATGTGCAGAGGAGGACTTTTGACTCTGTCCAAGCAAAACTAAGGACTATGCAACTACAATAAATGTTATTATTCCCGGCCAAATTGAAGGTTTTATATAAAGGCAAGGCACACTTCTTTCAAACTCCAGAAGACGCATGGGCGTGGATCGAAAAGCGGCCAATCCTCCATGCCCCGGTAGGACAGACTGGAGAAGGCGGGCGACCTCGAGACGCAGGGGCCAGACTGGCAGATAGGCAGCGCAGGATCAAATGAACAAAATCCAGCTCGGGGAGAGTGGGTTAGGCGATGCCGTATGCACTCAGGGGGTCCAGCAAAAAAAACGAAGAACCCGTCAAGAAGTCGGCACGCACAGAGAACATAGACGACGTGGAAACGGATGAGTCCAGCCAGCGTGATGGACTCGGAGGATTTTAGAGACTCCTCTGGAGGTGAGAGTACTCCCCCTTTGGTCGCAGAAATAACGGCCCTGGAGGGTGGTGCAGAGGGTGCCAATCTCTACCAATGGGGGATAAGTAACTGTTCAGATTTCACTCTCCTGAATACTAAACCTGGCATCTTTTAACCTGCCGGGGACTGGCAAGCTCAAACGTTAAGCACCATAACATGCTGCCTGCTTCCATATTTTTCTGCAGCACTACTAAGAATAGAATTGAAGTGAGACCTCCCACTGACCTGTTCCTCGATACTCCTTTAAAGTTGTACGTAGTGGGAGACTGTAGGGTATTGCTGTTCTAATCTTTTTGGGGGCCGGGTGACAGACCTCTCTGTCTTTTTCTACTCAAGGCTGTTTTATCAATATTAGTTGAGTGTAGAGGAAAGGGCAAGGAGGTGGTGTGGGGGGGAATGGATTGTTCTTGCATTAATTTATGTTGACTGCACTGGACCGACAAACACTACACGCTCAATTTGGTGGACCTGTCTACAGATAGGGGCGGGACTCGACAAGACTACCCCATGAACACTGCACTATCCATGTCACCCCCCCATAGTGGACCCGACCCTTTCGGTGCTCACCTGGAATGTTAACAGCATAAGGGACAGGATTAAACGGGGGCTGGTAGCCCAATACATAAAGCGTCTCCGCCCAGACATAGTATTACTCCAAGAAACGCATTTACTGGGCACTCAATGCCATTTCCTTGGGAGGGCAATGTATACGGTTTTGGCACATGCCGTCTTAACCTCTGGCTCAAGAGGAGTTGCTATCATGATTAAGAATTCGCCTCGCTTTGAAATAACCCGCAAATGGACAAACCTGGATGGTAGGTTTGTGGAGTATGGGAATATGGGGCAGACGTAACATTACCATTGTGTGCGCATACTCACCTCCTCAACTGCAATCCCTTGTGCTCCTTAAGGTAGCAGGTATTTTCTTGGAAACCCCCATGTCCTTCAACATCTTAGGGGGAGACTTCAATGACGTCCTCAACACCAAGATGGACCAGTTGGGAAGACTAGATAGAAACACGGACACCACATCCCTGGCAAGCTTTACAGACACTCTTGGGCTTATTGATGTATGGAGGTACTAACATCTGAATAGCTAACTGTTTTTCGGGGGCTCACAGGGTATACTCCAGGCTGGACTATGTTTTTGTCCCCAGGGGAGAACTGGGGATGGTTGGCTGAACGGATTACCTCGCCAGGGGCCTGTCAGATCACTCACCACTACTGGTCTCACTAGGGCCTAGGACCCATGATTCTCGTCCCACCTGGAAACTAAATGCATAGGACCTACACAAAGACGTAATTCTCAAAGGTCTCCGGACTGACACCAAGATTTTCTTTCAGGACAATATGGGCACTGTAGACTCTGGAACCACACTATGGGAGGCCTACAAAACTGTTTTGTGGGACAGGGCTCAGATATCATGAGAAAAGAAGAAGGAACGGGAACGAATAGAGCAGATGGAATGCCAACTACTTACCCTAGATAGGAATGCTATAAATAAGCCAGACCCATTGACCTCCCGACAGCTAGAAGCCCTAAGGACAGAATATCAGGAAATGGCTCAGGAAGAGGCAAAGAAGTAGAAGGCGAGTAACACTACATCGCTTATAAGAAGTGGGGGACAAGGCCGGGAAGCTACTAGCCTGGCTCAGCAAAAAGGAAACTTATGCCAGATGGATTGATTCCATCATGGACAGTCGGGAGAGACTCTTGCCAGGGATGCACAGATACTATCAGCATTTGCCCAACACTACGCAGACTTCTATGACAGGAAGACGACTAGCACTACTGACAAAATTAATGAATACCTTATAGATATCCATATCCCTCAAATAGATCAGGATGATGTGAAGATACTAGAGGAAGATCCGACGCTAGAAGAGGTTGGGGATGCTGTGAACAGGCTAAGATCTGGCAGAACTCAGGGCGCAAATGGTCTCCCGACCGAATTAAAAAAAATGTAATGATCTCCTCAGACCTCACCTATTGGGTCTCTACCAATATGCCTATGAGGATGGAATTCTTCCGGCCAACCTACAAACTGCTACAATAGTGGTCATTCACAAGAAGGGCAAGCCTAGGGATAGGTGTGACTCATATCGCCCAATTTCCCTGCTAAATACGGAGGTCAAAATCCTTGCGACCATCTTGGCCACGCGCCTCCTTAAGGTTGTCACGACCCTCATTCACCATAACCAATCTCGTTATATGCCAGGTCGGGCGACTAGATGGAATCTCCGGAGAGCACACAATTGGGTGATGGCCGCTAAAAACCGCACCACTCCGCATGCCTTTCTGGCATTTGATGCAGAAAAGGCCTTTGATGCAGTACACTGGCCCTTCCTAGACGCCGTCCTTGTTAAATTTGGCATTGGCCCGAAATTCAGGAAGTGGGTCACCCTCTTATATACAGAACCGAGAGCAACGGTACGAGTTAAATGCTACAGTCTTGATTTTCCGTGGGACCAGGCAGGGATGTCCCCTCTCCCCAATGGTGTTCACTTTAGTGATAGAACCCCTAGCATACATAATTAGACAACACTCTGGGTACAGGGCTTTCTGATTACAGACAATGACCATGGGGAGGAAAAGATGTCACTTTACACGGGTGATATCTGCTTATTTATCACGAACATAGCTGCAACGATTCCATATCCTAGAGGAATATAGCCAGCTCTCTGGGTATAAGGTTAATACCATAAATCCATTTTGTATAGCCCAATGCAAAACATGGACTGGCCACCATTACCTGGAGACTTGCATATTGTCACAGAGGGATTCCAATATCTTGGGATCTTTATTACCCCCAATCCCACAAGCTGTCGCGGACATAACATACAGCAAGTATTATCACATTTTAAACAGGACGCTGACAGAGGGGGAGGCCTACCACTTACCATAATGGGGTGCACAACCATGTTTAAAATGATTTCTCTACCTCAATTCCTTTATGTATTACAAAACACATATCATCCCCTCCCCAGATCGATGTTTAGGGAAATTGACTCTGAGCTCCGTGCACTCCTCTGGTTAAAAGGATACTCAAGAATTGCTTTAAAGACCCTACAATGTAACCCATATAATGGGGGACTTGCTCTTCCAGACATTGAGGAATAGTATTGGGTAGCTCACCTTTTACCCATAAATGACTGGATATATGCACCAGGAGATCACCCACCTATAGACTGGAATGGGAGACATTAACACCAAACACATTCCTGCATTATCTGTATGAGGGTTAAGGGACCCACAGACTGCTTCCTGCAACAAGAGTCACCATAGAGTTATGGGATAGAACCACCAGGGTACTGGGTTGGGCACGCAAAATAACCAGGACTTCCCCCTCTGTGGAGGGGTACCTGGTTCAAAGAACTGAACAAGCTTTGGGGATTCAAAACATGGGATCTGCTTGCGATTTCCACAATGGTAGATATTATAGCTGAAGGTGCATTCAAACCCTTTTCAACCCTTCGGACAGAGTTTCAACTCCACACCTCCCAATTTCTTAAATATGTCCAGCTGCGATCTGCATGGGGGGCAGACAGCATGGAAGACACCGAACTCCTTGAGTGTTCACCACTTGAAGAGAGAATACTCCAGGAAGAGTTAACCACCAAGGCAGTCTCTGTCACCTATAAAACAATAAATAATAATATGCCTGATTCTCTGGGCAAACTGAGGGGGACATGGGAAGGAGACTTGGGGGCGATGGAAGTCATAGACTGAAAGGCTGCTTTGATGCACCCTAGAGAGGTTGCTAAACGGGCCAGGTTCCATCTCATCCAATTCAAAATCCTTCATCGGGTCTATTACAACAGAGAAAAATTGCACAAAATGGGACGTGCTGAGTCTCCCCAGTGTCTGAGCTGCCGGGTTGCTTCAGGTAATTTCCTCCTCATGGTGTGGGCCTGTCCACATATAGGCGCATACTGGCAGGCAATAACTGTCGAATTGAATTTAATCCTGAGTACCTCTATTCCACTAGACCCTAAATTCAGCCTTTTGGGTATCCCATGCGATGTCGATATCCCTCAACCTGAATTACTTTTTAGTGCACTGGGGTTGGTGGTGGCCAAGCGAGACATCGCACGACATAGGGGCATGCAGGAAACCCCCTCACTACCAGAATGGAAGCGGGGCATGGATCTTTACATGGCAGCTGAAAGGGTGAAATATGAAAAGCAGAGGGTGTCCCAGAAAATTCATAAACATTTGAGCAGCTGGATGAGATATTATGGTCTTCCCAAGGGGCTGGATATTCACAATATGCTTGATTTACGACACTTGACTAAAATACATCTCTCGAACCCAGGAGCCTTAGGAGGGGAGTGAAATGGGGATTGCAGTGTTATCTTAATGTATACTGGGGTTGTGGAGGTAACTCTGCTCTGGCTATGCACCACGTTGATCGGATGGCTACCAGATATAAGCAAATCATGCAAATATGTACGGTCTAAGTGCAACATGTTGTTATGGTTATGTGAATGTGTGATGTTTTTGCACCTAATGAAAAAGAAAAATATATTTAATTTTTTTTTTTAAATGTAGGTATTTATCAGATGCTTCTTTCTGATTATACGGAAATTGGTAGTCTATCCCACTCACAACTCCTGAGGTCTAATGGTGTTGAGCTCCCAAGGCACACAGGAGCAGGGGACAATCAAATGGTTAACTCCGCCCGCTTGGCCCACTGCATCATGGGAACCTTGGTATCTTTCTTCTTGCACTGTGGACATCTTGAAATAGACCTTCTTGCAACTAAAATTCATTAATGTTCCCTGTCCTCACATTCATTTAAGATCTAGTCCCATTATTCATTTTAGAATACAAATAGGAAGAAACTTACTTCCAAAAAAAAGAGTGTGTTCATAAAAAATTACTAAAAACTACCACAAGGTCTAACAACTTAACAAAGACGTTGCTTCCCAAAATACCAAGCATCATCAGCATGCTGGGGCAGCCATCTTTTAATGGTGACTTCTAGATCTGCCTATTGTGTACAGGGCTTCTCCTTATTATCTATGTAAGTGTACGTTCAATTCTCACAGGCAATCAAATATATAATGGTTTGCTACTTATCTTGTTAAATCAAATATATACCTAGGGGGCGCGGTCTGCAGGCCAAGATGGTGGTCGCTTACATCCGATTAATTATCCGACTCTTCCTACCTTGTCGGAAAGTGATTTGGGCGCAGATGAAATACCCAGACTGGCGGGCTGCCTTGATGGTGCTTTGTAGACGCCTGTGACCCCCCAGAGTGGTCTTGTGGGCGGCGGAGATTCCCGGCCTTACTGCGGCCCGCTGGGAGTGTGGAGCCGCGGACTGTCCTGTGGGCTGGCGGGGCTGTGGACGCCTGATCCTGGCTGCAGTGTCCACTCGAGACCCCGGCTCTGGGCCTCCGATCCTTCCTTGCCGCCGATTCCTTTGGTCGGAATCCTGCCCGGGCTTGCTGGGGAGCTCCGGGTTCCCGGCGCGCTAGTGCTGCTGTACCTGCTGCGGGAGGAGCTCCCCTGGAAAGGCCCCAGTCGATTGCGGGACCTTATCGCGCCACGGTCTCTAGCTGCGCCCGCATCGCTATACTGGCCAGGGGTGGCTAGGAGAGCTGGATTGATACCCCCCGCATCCGTGATGAGATCTAGGTGAGCACTGCTGCTGGGTGCTGTGGCAGCGGTTCCTTGGCCCTCCCCCTGCGCCGGGCGGCGTCTGGAACTTCCCCCCCCCCCCGGACTGCTGGTTGGACTGGAGGGGTGCAAGCCGCCGGGGTTGGTTGGTGTGCCCCCCTTCTTGTCTCCTACACTGGAGGTTGCGGCGAGACGATTCCTGCATATCTGTGGGGCCTGATCCTACCACGTGGCCACGGCGGAATCTTGACTAGGCCGGTGTCGCCCAGTGCTGGATTGGGGTTGGAGGCGAGTTGGGATTGTGGTGAGTGGCCCGCCTTGGCGTGCTGGCTGAGGGAGCACCGGGCTGCGCAGTGGACTGACTGGACTGCTTGGCCTTCACACCCCGGGAGCAGCATGAAACCTTATTGACGCCATTTCTTCTGATCCCCTTCCAGTGTGCTGGAGGGGCTCACTGTTGTACGGGATATTGGCTGCCATGCCCCGCCTGGGTACCCTGGGATGCCCTTGTGATTGAGTTGTGTGACTTACCAGACACTGACTTGTATTGCTGGCTGGGGGTAGCTGCTTGTTCTCTGGCGAGGCTCTCCACCGTCTGAGGCGTAGACTCTGATATCCAATTACTGCTGCTGGGGGTTCACGGCCTGGCCCCCCCACCTCGCCGGCTATGGGCAAGGGAAAGCCCAGGGCGTCCACGAGGTCTGGGAGAGCGGGATATCTCTCTCCGGCTTTGGGCCATTCTTCTGCCCTGTCCCCACAAACGGAAGAAGCCGTGGAGACCACCACTTTGGAGGTCAAGATGGACATGATCTTACGGGAGATCCGTGATTCTCGTTCTGTGTTGGAGGCGCAGTTGGGCGTGATCTTGGTAGATCTCAATCTATTGAAGGATGATCATAAGAAACTTGTTGAGAGGGTTAAAACAGTTGAGCAGACGGTGGACACCGTGGTACCCCAGGTACAGGCCTATGAAGAGCAATTAAATCATATGCGCCAGCAGATCGACTCCCTCCAGGCACGGGCTGAAGATGCGGAAGGCCGGGCACGCCGGAACAACCTCTGAATCGTGGGTCTGCCGGAGGGAACGGAAGGCTCTACGCCTACGGAATATATTGAGAACTGGTTGAAGTCTGCTGTGGCCCCGACCGGACTGTCCGCACACTTCACGGTCGAGCGGGCGAATCGGGTCCCCACACGCCATCCAATTCCAGGCGCCAACCTGCGTCCCATCTTGGCCAGGATTTTAAATTACAGGGATCGAGATCACCTACTGCAGGCGGCGAGAGATAATGGCCCACTACAGATTGATAATGCAAAGATCTCAATATTTCCAGATTACACCATGGCAGTGCAGCGCAGAAGGTTTTAATTTATGGAGGTGAAGGCACGTGCTCAGGCAGCGGGCCTGTTGTTTGCCTCATTATTCCCGGCAAAACTGAAAATCCTCTATAACCAGCGCTCCCTGTTTTTTTGATACCCCTGACGGCGCATGGGAATGGCTGGACAAGACGTTCCCCGATGTCCAACCTATGAGACGTATGGACTTCTCACTGCCCACATCGCAGCGCCCCCCTCGGAGGTGTAAGAGGGGGCTTCTCACTCAAAGTTCAGTCTCCAGTTCCATGGTTCGTCAACAAGTGCTGGAGGGAAGGTGAAGGGCATTACACACTGCTTCAACTTTTCACATCACTGACTCCGATGGTAGCGTTGCACTGTTTCCTTCTGCGACCTAACGTCTTAGTCAGGATCCTCTAGCATCAGTGGAGTCAAAATTCTTTGTCTTATAACATTGTGGGGTATGCTTAGCCTATTGTTGTATTACTGTCCTGTTTGAAATGCTGTTGTTCATCATAGGCGCCTTTGCCCGACTGGTAGAACATCATGAGACTTGTATGCCGATACGACAGGTGGAAACGGATGAGCAAGATCCCTGTCTCGGCCCGCGTTCTGGGCGCTTTAATGTGTTACTTACTGCTTTTGTGTGGCTGTTGATAGTGTTGGCGACCTTCCCCCAAAGGCGCTAACACTGGTTGAATGTGAAGCATGTTCACTTTGTTTTCACGGTTTGGTCGAACGATGTTTGGGCGTTGGACCCAGTATTGGGATATTGTTGAGTTCGTTGTAACTATGCCGCATGGTCTGGGGTTGTGGGGGGGTGGGTGGGGGTGGGTGGGTGGGAGTGGGATCCGCGGGGATTTCTCATTCCTTTTTGATGATGCCTGCTGTTAATTATTATAGATTTGTCTCGTGGAACGTACGAGGGATGGGTTCTATGGCTAAACGTCATAGAATAGCTGCCCAATTACATTGCTGTAAGGCACACATAATTTGCTTTCAAGAGACACATTTGATCCCCACTGAGACTATGAAACTACAAAGGAGATGGCGGGGTCAATTTTATGCAACGGCGTATTCGGCCTTTTCTAGAGGGGCTGCCATTTGGATCCGGGCGGGCATCCCTGTCTCCCCTAATGAGAGCAAAATAGACGATCAGGGCTGGTTTGTCCTTCTGCTGGGAATGTTGGATGGTAGACAGGTAGTGCTGGGGTCCCTCTATGCACCAAATACGGATCAAGAGGCATTCTTTACACGGGTCTCCCGGGCACTTGCTGGCTAGTCCCATTTTCCGTGGCTTTTGGGTGGTGACTTAAATGCGGTGTTTGACATTAGTCTGTATCGTTCCCATCCCCCTTTATTTAACAATGCAGCGAGGGCGCAGGCCGTGACCATGACACGTTGGGCACAAGGATGGAATTTATTAGACGTCTGGAGGGCGTTACATGTGAACATGCGGGAATAATTATTTTACTCTTACCCCCATAAGCTGCACACACGTCTGGATTACTTTCTTTGCTCTCCAGATTTATCCTCTTCTATCAAACATTGTGAGTATCTGGGCAAGACTATATCTGACCATAATCCCATAGAATTACTGTTGAGTTGGGGCCGTTCCGCTGCTCCAATTCCAATGTGGCGAATGCAGCCTGTACAATTGAACGACCAGGTATAACGGGCCGCACTGACTACAGCTATTGACACATATTTTGTGGAGAATGAGGGTACTGCCTCATCCAGATCTATCGAGTGCGAGGCCTTCAAAGTAACTGTACGTGGGGTTGCCATGGGGACTTTGGCAGGATCGCAGAGGGAAACGATCAGGGACATCACTGACCTAGAAGGGGAATTGCAGGCCCTGGCGGTAGCGACTCAGAGGAGTGTAGATGACGCAGAGCCACTACAGTCCGCCAGGATTAAGTATGCAGAGTTTTTGAAGCGCTTACGTCTGATAGATGTTAATGCCTACACACTGCGTACACACTCCGAGGCGGATAGGGCGGGTACACTCTTGGCAAGACTAATCCAACCCACGGTGAGTCCTACCCCCATTTTAGCTGTGAATACAATTAATACCGTATTAGTTACATCTCAGAGTGAGATCAATGCTGCGTTTCAGGAGTATTATGCTCGTTTGTATACCGCCCCATGTTTAGATGTCTCGGCTCCCACACTTTCCTTCTTTTCCGAGGTCCAGCTTCTCACAGTTTCTGACTCAATTGCCAAAGACTTGGCTGCTCTGATTACTGCCACAGAGATCCGGTTGGCGATAAAGACGTTGACCCGTAACAAGACGCCGGGCTCCGACGGCCTCCCTGGGGAGTTTTATTCCATTTTTGCTGAGGTTGTTGCAACTTTATACTACTTCCTTGGAGGACGGGGTCCTGCCTCCTACTACCAGGGAGGCGATAGTCACGTCCTTATTAAAACCGAATAAGGCACCAACTGATCTTCTATCTTATCGGCCGCTTTCTATTCTGAACACAGAATATAAGATACTCAGTAAGTTCTTGGCGTCGCGGCTCCTTCCTCGCTTGATCCATACGGATCAATGTGGATTTATACCCCAACGCAGTACTTCTCTGAATATCCGCCGGCTCTATGCCCTAATACACGCAGCATCCGCCACGTCCCCGCTTGCTGGTTGCTTAACTTTAGACGTGCGCCAGGCTTTTGATACTCTGAGCTGGCCGTATATGTTAGCGGTGTTGTCTAATTTTGGTCTGCCCCAGTCCTATTGTGCGTGGATTAAATTGTTGTATACTTGTCCAACGGCGTACGCTAGGACGGGTAGGACCATCTCTCCCTCTTATACAATATCCTGGGGTAAGCGCAAGGGCTGCCCCTAATCCCCCATGCTTTTTGTACTGGCCCTCGAACTTCTTGCGCAGTTCCTGTGTCAGATTATGCTCCCTTACAGCATCCCCTTGCGAGGGGTGATACATTCAGCATCATTATACGCAGATGACATGCTGTTATATTTTCGAGATTTTGATGCTGATAAATGCATGATAGCTGCTGCCTTTTCTAGATTCGGGGAGATTTCTGGCCTGTGTCTTAACGCCTCTAAATCGGTCGCTTTTGCCTTCTATAATACCTGTGATTCTCCCACTCTACAATTTGGCCTGATGCACTTCCGAGTTGAGCCTGTCACTTTTAAGTTTTTGGGGACTAATGTCTATAGAACATATGCCGATACTATAGATGGTAATGTAGTTCGAACCATTGGTTCGCTGTGCTCCCAGATTGCCTTTTGGACTTCGTTGCCATTGACAGTGGTGGGCCGCGTAGCTGTGTCAAAAATGGTTATGCTACCCCGCCTCCTTCATTACTTTGTGAACTTGCCGGTGGTCCTTCCGGCCTGGATTTTTAAACTTCTTGATACACTGTTGTCATCGTTGATATGGGGGACGGGCAGGCAACAGTTGGCACTGTCTAAACTGCAGCTACCTAGTGCAGCGGGGGGCATGGGGGCACCTGATTTTAAAATGTATTGTGTAGTGGGACAGTTACAGTGGATGGCATATTGGTTGGCGGGTAAGAATTTATTTGAAATAGGGTACTCCCTGGAATTTTTGAAACGTGGAATTCTTCAATCACAGCTCTGCACGTTGCATTACATTATTGGTAGCAGGCGAAAAGACTGGCTAGGATGCCATTTCCATACGCCCCGAATATCCCCCTATGTGGACTGCCTACTAGGCGTGGGATACTTTCGCTGAATCAAATACATGGGTGGACACGAGACGGGGTACAGACAGTCGGGGATTTATTTTTAGAGGGCCAATTGATGCTGCATGCTGAGTTTGTACATACTTACTCAGTGCCTGAAACCTTGTTTCTAACGCATGCTGCAGTAGTGCGCTTCACTCGCACTTATTGGCATGCAGATCAAACAGAACCCCCAACTTTCCAATTGCTGAAATCGCTACACATGATGGGTCACGGCCGACACTTGGTGCGCTGGCTCTATCGTGGCTTGAGGGAACATTTACATGCTCCATTATTGCATCTTAGGCAGAAGTGGGACTTGATATTATGGCGGAAATTAGAAGATGGAGAGTGGGCTCAAATGCTAGAACATCCCCGGCGAGTCTCTCGGAATTGTCGTCTCAAAACGATTCAATTATTTATATTACATAAAGCCTACCTTGCCCCGGCAACGATACGAAAGATGTTTCCTACTGCGTCCTCGGCATGTCCACGGTGTAAGATGCCGGACGCTGATTTCCTTCATATGATGTGGTATTGTCCGGTGCTGCGGGGGTTTTGGTCAGAGGTTGTCCGGGGGTTGGCGGTATTAACGGAGCGAACGCCATGGGACACAATTGAAGCCTGCCTTCTGGGACTTTTCCCTCTCCCTAAGAAGGCAAAATTGCTGCGCAGATTTGCAGTTTGGCTTTGATGTTAGCTAAACGCATGATAACTCAGTGCTGGAAGTCCACTCTAGCGCCTCGTGCAGGCACTTGGCGCGAAGAGGTGGGAAGATGGGCGGTTGCTGAGAGGGAGGCTTTGTAGCGCAAAGAGTACAGGGGACTGCGGAAGCAGATGATTTCTTTGGACTGGGCACACCTGGTGGAACAATTTAAGGCTGTCGAGGGTGATGAGCTTGTAGAATCACAGAGTGGTGTGCGGGAAAATGGTACAGTTGTCTGACTGCTAACGATATAATGCCTGTACACGCTCTGCCCGGGCGCCTCCCGTTCCTTTCCCTTATCTCCGGCTCTGCTCCTTTTATTCCCCCCCGTTTCTCTTCTCTCCCCTTCGGGGGGCCTCACCCTGGTTTCCCCTCCACCCCCACCCCCCTCCACCCCCACCCTTGCACACCCTTCCCTGAGGACCTCAGGCCTGATGCGCACTGGACGCATACACATCAGCGTGGTGTATTGTCTCTGTGGCGGCGGTTAAGTTACTTGTTTAAGTTTGGGTATGGTTTGGGGTGGGATGTTTTGGGTGGGGGTGGTAAGGGGTACTGCAACTGATCGCACATATTGTTTTTTTTTCTTTTTTTTTATTGTCCTCATTTTGCCCTTGGAGAGTCGCATAGAAACTCTAGGAGAGAAAAAAAGATACAATACACTGTCACAGATAAACTGGTAGTGCTCTCACATACTAGGATAGCACTCAGTGTTGTTCATAAACTCTCCAGAGTAAACACCGTGAAATGTTAATCCATATAGGGGCAATGTTGCTGCTGTTAAATAGCCATATCTGGGTATATCCATATATAGGAGGGAGAGCAGACCAAGCAGCGTTAATCATCGGACAATGTGGGGGGGAAAAAAAAAAAACCCCAAGCACATACTTAGGCCCAATTCAGGAGGTGCCAAAAGTCTCGTTTTTCGAGATTACCCGATCTTACTAGGTCTATTTTTGATGTACGTAATACTGATAAGCGCCAGTCCAGCAAGGTGGGAGGCAGTGGATCCTTCCATTTCCTACATATCTCTCTTCTGGCAAGTAGGATACAATAAAACAAAAGCTTTTTAACCGAACCTTGAACTTCCAGTGATGTTCCAAAAATTACGAACAGTGCATTAATTGAAATTTGATGTCCCACAGATGTTGTCAACAGTGTGCTAATAGCATCCCAAAAAGGTAACACCAGTGGGCATTCATAAAACATATGTAGATCCGAGGGTGCTAACAATCCGCATTTAGGGCATGCCACAGTGGATTCATTAGAAAATTTAGATAGCCGCTGTGGGGAGTAATAAGCCCTGTGTAAAGTAAAAAGGTGGTTCCTACATAACCATGATGGCTTCACCGTATCCCATAAGATTTTACAAGAGGAATACCAGATGTTCTCAAGGTCTTCCCCTGGGAAAGAGGAACTCCATAATGTCTCAGGTAAGGCAAACTCCCCGTCGACTTCATCTAGTAACAAGTTGTACCAAAACGAAATCTCTTTAGGTACAGGGGGTCTATCCATCAACAAGGTCACTATACTACTCTCACCACCTATTTCGAACCTACCTCTGACAGAGCTCTGCATACGGGCCCAACTTGCTATCTGTAGATATTTAAATTTAGAGAGACCTAACCCCACTCTAGCTAGTATGTGGTCCCAAGATAGCAAAACTCCATCAAAAAAAAGATCTCCCGAAATTTCCAGACCCGCCTCTCTCAGAGGTACTGCCAAGCTGTCAAGAAGCCACACCGGGGAACCAGGAGAGTTCCATAATGGTGACCTACCTGAGAAATAACCCACCTTTATTGCACCTCTTATTTTGACCCATGTTCTTATGAAACCCAACAAAATCTTCAACTTAATCTTTTTAAAAAACTTGGGATCCCCAAATTTAAACAAAAAACCATTCTGGTCTACTCCCCCTCCTCTCAATAATGCAGCAAACATGCTTCCTATACCCACATTTGTTGGCATCTTAAGCAGCATCCTGGCATGGGAAAGTTGGAAAGCCCAAGCATATAGCTGTAAATCAGGTGCTGCTAATCCCCCCTTTTCTCTGCGGCGTCTAATCTTTTTCCATGCTATCCGAGGTGTATGCTCGTTCCAAATAAACAAACTAATATAACCTTGCAGTTTTTGTAAAATAGAAGGTTCAAAGTACAATGGAATACTGTTGAACAGAAAAGAAATTTTAGGTAAAATAAACATCTTTACCAAATTAGCTCTACCCAAGATGGAAAGGGAGAGCGAAGACCACGACCTCATAAGCTTTCTACAATCTCTTGTCACTATGTCTAGATTCAGCGGTACAATTTTGTCTATATCTCTAACGATGGTAAGTCCGAGATACCGCATGGAACAGTTGGGCTGGACCCCTACCACTGGCTCAGCCTCATTCCATATCATCATCTCTGTTTTGGATGCATTAATCTGGTATCCTGACATCTCACCATAATCATTGGCCTGTGCAATGATCGCGGGTAATGCTGTACTCAAGTCAGAAGAAAAAATGAGAATGTCATCCGCATACAGGGCTACCTTCCTCTCCCATCCCCTATAGATAAAGGGCTTGATATTAACATCATCCCTCAATCGTTGGGCAAAGGGCTTGATGTATAAATCAAATAGGAGAGGGGAGAGTGGGCAGCCCTGCCTGGTACCCCGAGTGATATTAAAGGGATCTGACAATTCACCATTGACTAATACAGAAGCTGTTGGATTCCGATACAGCAAACCGACCGCTCCACGGAAACCCTCGCCAATATTGAACTTCGCCAAGACCCCCGACAGGAATGTCCAATTCACCCTGTCGAAGGCCTTGGCGGCATCCAACGTGATAACAGCTAAGGGCAAGGAGTCCGTAGTCGCCATGTCGATAGCACCCATCAGATCATAGGTCAACTCAAACAGCTGGCGACCCTTCACAAAGCCCCGCTGATCCTGATGTAAAATACAGGGTGCCACCTCTCCCAACCTTTTAGCTAGGACAGATGAAAAAAGCTTGTAATCTGAATTTAGAATAGAAATTGGTCTATATGACCCACAGCTGTCAGCCTGTTTACCAGGTTTTAATATCAAAGTAATAGAGGCTTCGTTCCAAGATTCAGGAGGATACACCCCCTCCAAAAAGATCTGATTAAACAGCTGAGTTAAGAAGGGAAGTATTGTTGGTAATAAAACCTGATAAACCTCCGAAGGGAGGCCATCCGGACCTGATGCCTTGCCCTTCTTACTACCTAAGATAGCTCCAGTTATCTCTTCTTTTGTGATAGGTCTATCCAAGGCAACTTTCTGAACAGGAGAAAGAGAGGGAAGAGATACTCCACTCAGCCAGTCCTCAACTTGTCGTGCATCGATGCTCTTATCCTCATGATATATGTTCTTAAAATAATCACGGACGGCATTTCTGATTTCATTATCCGCTGAGTGGACCGTACCTTCTGCCGAAATTTGATCAATATTATTTCTAATACGATCCGTTTTTGCTTTCCAAGCCAAAAGCTTTCCAGCACTTTCCCCGTATTCAAAGTGGGCCATCTTACTGGCCTCCCATCTCTGAAGAACTCGTAAGTTCAGTATGGAACCCAGTTCCCCCTTTAATGTAAGTATTTTATTTTGCCATTCTTCTAATATTTCTGGAGGAGCGACAGGATGTAACAAGATATTATCCTGAACCATAGCTAAATCTGCTTCCAACGAGATGACCGTGTCTCTATAAGTTTTCCTTTTATATGAGAACTTGTTGGTAATTAGGCCACGCAAAAAAGCCTTAAATGCGTCCCATACAGAGCCGGACGAAGCTGAGCCAGTGTTGTTTTAAAAAAATACTGCGTTTCAGTTCTTAAAAAAGAAATATCATCTGGAACATTAAGGAACGAACGGTCAAACGACCATGTTCTGGCAGTGGCAGTGGTTTCCGACAGCCCAACCAGCTCAAGGCATAAAGCAGCATGGTCAGAGAGATGAAAGGGGAGATAGTAGACCTTTTGCACCAGTTTAACTAATTCCTGACTGACCAATGCTAAATCTATCCTCGACTGGTGTTGATATTTGTAGTTCCGAAATGAGACGCCCTGTCTTAGACCAGACTTAAGCCTCCATACGTCCACATATCCGAACTCTTTCATTTTTTCAAGTAAAAGAGACCTAGTTTTAGATGAAGATATAGGTCTATTAGATGAAGATTTATCAAGGAGAGGGTCTAAGACCACATTAAAGTCTCCAGCCAGGATGATCGGTTCTGGATAAAGAAGAAGATGGGAGAAGACGGTACTTAGAACTGATGGGTCATCCTGGTTAGGCCCATAATAGCCTACTATGGTAACTCGGGCCCCAGCTATAATTACAGAAACAATAATCCACCTCCCACTTGAATCAACAAGTTTTTCAACTAACCTGGCTTTTAATGATTTTTTAAAGATAATCACGACCCCTCTAGTATTAGAGTTTTGTGTAGTAGATACACAAAAATCGACCCATCTATTTTTTTTAACTAAAGAAAGCATTTCTTTTTCCGTAAGATGCGTCTCTTGTAATATCAATACTTGAGCATCAAAATCTCGGAGATACTGCATAATCTTCCATTTTCTTGGGCTAGAGCGAAGGCCATTAATGTTCCATGAAAGAACTCTAAGCTTATCCATAGAGACAAGTTCTACCCCCCAACCAGGTATTCACCCCATAGCTACAAAAAGAAAAACCTATGCTAGCGATACTAATAATACTAACTTTCTCTTGCAGTATCATGATTCTCCATACCCAAAGAATGTAACAACGGGCAAAAAAAGAGGACTTTTTAGAAATTTTTACTTGCACCACCCCCCCGTGCCCACCCAGACCTCCCCCCTCCCCATGGGAAACCCTTACTTTATCTATCTGGAAATTCCAGTAGATAGCACTCCTACTGAGCTCCTGTCCTGTTTTAATCTATCTTTACTGTCTTTACTATCTTTACTGTCTTTACTGTTACATTTACAAATACGCCCACAAGATATGAGAGAGGAGAGAAAGAAATGGTAAAAAGAAAAGTAGGAAAAGCAGTGTATTATAGATCCTTCCATGCCCCCAAAACCCCCTTTTTTTTCCTTTTCGCTTTTTTTTTTTCTCCTTCTTCCTTCCTTCTCTACTCTTTTATGTAAAAAAAAAAAAAACAGTACTCTACATCACTCTCAACTGCACCTAATTAGAGCCCCCGTTATCCTTATTCTTCTCTCTACTCTTCCCCAGAGAAGCTAGGAGTTCATCAGCCGCCTGCACTGATCGAATGTTGTGCATAGTATTATTATGCATAACCTTCAGGGTGGCTGGAAATGCTAGCTGAGCCACCGCACCAAGACTCCTAAATGCCTCCAACCTCCTCCCGAACTCCCACTGCTTATCCAATGTGGCCCTTGAGAGGTCTGATCTAACCTGGAAGTTAAACCCCTTCCCGCTCAATGACTTCTGCTTTAGGGCCAAACCCAAGATAGATTCCTTCAAAGTATAAGTACGGAAGTTCACTAATATTTTTCTTGGTTTTTCCCTTTGAGGGTTTCTCCTGAAGGGGTCTCTGTGAATGCGCTGGATGTCAACAGATAGATCCTCAACCGACTGATCTAATCTCAAAGAGTCTTTTAGCAACTGAGTGATATATTGCTTAATATCTGACCCCTCACTACCTTCCGGAATGTTAAGAATACGAAGGTTATTGCGGCGTGCATTATTCTCCAAAGACTCCATCCTCTCAGCCAGCATCAGATCTTGCCTTTTGAGCTTATTGATATCCAGTTTGGTTTCGTCCAAATGCAAAGACATAACAGTCATGTTATCCTCCAATCTTTCTGTTCTTGTCGCGAGGTTAACTAGTTTACTATCTAGAGATTCGCAGTAGTTCCGAATTTCAGACTGGATAGCTGACGAGGCCTCGAAGCCTTTTTTGATGTCTGCTGATAGGGATGAAAACATCGACTGGAGATAAGAGGCCAAAGATGGATCAACCCCACCAGCTGAGCATGTATCTGGGGCAGAGGTTATATCCCTTTGACCATCCTCTTGTGGTAAGTTGCTACTATGAGATGACCCTGTTAATGAAAACCCAAAATTGGAAACCGTTGATAAGGGCTTTATAGCCAGATGTTTTGGGGATAACAAGAGGGTCGGAGACTCTATGGAGCATGGGCGATCCATTTGGCCTTGTAATAAAGAATCCGATTGACCCGGAGCACTAGGACTCTTAACAGGGGGGGTGGAACCTTGGGTGGGAAGGACTGAGAGACTACCGATGTTATCCGTAGCCTCAACATCTTCCTCTGCATTTGTATCAATACTCTCAACCTGGAGCAACAACGCGTTTGTTTTAGCCGGAACTGGCCCCGGTACTGACCCCGAAGAAATAACCGGGTCTGTACCTGTAGCTAAAGAAGACTCAAAATAGCTCTGTGACGCCATCGTGGAAGAGGTACTTTCAAATAGTTGCTGATCGGGAAGGCGCAGAACCTGCGGGATAGCCTTAAAATAAGACCGCAAGGACGGCGTTATCCTAGACTCTATATTCTTGGCTGTATTCTTAACTGCCTTGATGTTTCTGGCAGCCTTAGGATTTTTTGCTGCTTTATTAGTAAAAGCGCGTTTCGCCTTAACCTCACCCGAAAGATAAGAGGAGACTCTTGTCTTTAAGAAGGACCCTTGAGTGGCCTGAGCAGTCTGATATGGCTTCGATAACCCTTCAGAAGATGACAGTATCTGATCTCCCTCAGTTGATTCAACAGTTGATTCAACAGTTATATTAGTTTCAACAGTATCGTGCACGGGGGGCAGCCCGGAAACAGGGCTATTGAGAGAGACGTCCAAACAAACAGGCACAGGTCCCTCTGGGTCTCTTATCCTGCCAGAACACCCTTGTAACGGTTCTGCTACCTCAGAGAACTCCGCCTGAGCCCTCTCACCTCTCCATAAATCTTTTGTGGGTTTGCCCCCCCCCCACTCTCCCCCTACCCCTCCTACCGAACTCAGATGAAATGTGGAATTCCTCCCTGCGAGGCCCCTGGAGAAGGCTACGAGCCTTCCTTCCTCGACGGAGCTCCAGCGCAGCCAGATGCCACAGTTGCAAGCCGAGAACGGCCTGCCTCGGAACTCGGCAATCAACCAAGATCCCTGCCCTCTCGTCCGCCGTAGCCGAGCCAAGCCTGGAGGGAGGAGCAAATCCAGCAGTCAGAGCGGCAGCAACTTCGCGGGAATCAACCCGCGGACTGATGTCTCCAACTACGGCAATGGCAATGGCGATGTCTCGACACCTCCCGTCTCCACACATCTGATATCCAGGTATTATCGCAGAGCGGCGTATCTACAGGTCCGCCATACCGCGTAAGTGACTTCGCATATTCTGCTGTTAGCGCACGAACAGGGAACTCAGTATGGAGTGCTGCGACAGCTACCTAGCTGCCGCCATATTTGCACATCGCACATATTAAGGTCGATATTCGATTTATGACTATATAGTTTGTACACTTATGATGCAAATATTGTTGTACTTCATGTAGAGTGTCTCCACTCCACGTAGGCCTTGCCTAAGTATGCAGACAAGATTTATGCCGACTTGTTATTTTGAAATGTACTCCAATGCTTATCATCGATTGTGTGCACCTGTATGTTACTTGCAGTACTCAATAAAAATATTATATATATATATATTACCTACTGGCGGTCGCCAGTAGGTAGTTATAGTTAGGACCGTGTTTCCATAGGAAATCTCAAAATTCTATTTTGAATAACTTTGGCGCCGGTTGACGAATCCTCGCAAAATTTTCAAAACTAATGGGGCGCTCCGCTCAGCTCCTACCCTGAAAGCGGGGGCTGAGAAAAAAGGGGGGTCCCAAAACGCGTTTTCCCCATGCATTTTTCCATAGGGACTTTAGTCTCAGCTACAGCCCGAACGGCTGAACAGAATTATGAGAAATTTGGCAGAGAGGTAGCCATAAGGTCCATGAAGTGCCTTTTGCAGGTTTGGTGTAAATCTGTTCAGTATTTCCTGAGAAATTAGCATTTAAATCAATATATATATCTGTACGCGCGTACCGTGCGCGCACTGAGCAAGTCCTGTGCGCGCACCTTGCCGTGCGCGAGCGCACTTCTGATTGGTTCTTAGATGTCAGTAAACATTCGAATCGGTGGAAATCAGGAAGCGGCGGCTGCCATTTTGTCTCTCGCATAAAGAGGGGGTGATAAACAAAGGGGGAGAACTTGAAAAGGGGGCAGAGTGGGGAGATATTGACCCACTAGGCATTGTAAGGGGGTCACAGTAGGACCTTGTAGGGCAAAAAAAAAGATTTATATTTTTTTTAAAAATATCGCCGAGTGCGCGCACCCAGCGCGCACCCGAAAAAAACCTTTTAAAAATAAATTTTAAAAAATCGCATTTAAGTGTTTAGATATAAGGTGGCTCTAAAAAGAGCCCTTGTGTTTATTGTGTGTTTTTCGGTACCTATAAGTAAGTACCGATGCAGAGTCTAAAGTTCAAGAGGAAGACTCTGTTGCCTTCATCAGTGAAGTGTACACCATCTCCTCTATAAATGTCTTGCATGTTGTAACGCAAGTTGTTGTGGTATATAGAACCCATACCATAGTCTCTGAGGAAAGCAGAAATAGATTTGTTGACGTGCTTCCTTGCTTTGTCAATCTGCGGACAAAATTGGTTGGACCAGTTCCACTTTTGCCTTTGGCATATGTTAGAATATACGAAGGCAGATTGAGGAAAAAGCGACATCAATTGCACAAAGGTGTCCTTAATAAGCATTTCCAGACCTACCCCAGTTAAAGTGCCTAGGTCATTTCCACCACAGTGCACAATAATAAGGTTAGGCAGTGGGAGATGTAGAAAGGTTTTCACCAAAGGCATTAATTGGTGCCACTTTAACCCTCTCTGACCAATCCATTTAATGTCTACATTTGGCAAAGCAAGGTCTCTCACCATACCTCTTTTTTCTGCATACTTTTCACTCCAGAAGACATAGCTGTGACCTACAATCCACACTGTGAACATCTTCCAAGGAGATCTGGATGCACTCAGGGGGTGTCTTTCAGTAGAAAGGCAATATGAAATGAAAGACAGTTGAAAAATGGAGGCACACATACTTTTTTTTATAAAAAGAACTCATTGGCTGTTTCAAACCATTCTACACTAAAAACTAGGCTGTATGTTTAAATTTTAAAAAGCATGTTTTGTATTGGTTGAGAAAAATGTGTGAACAAAGAACATTAGTTTGGATTTGCTGTTAGGTTTGAAAAGTCAAGCAGTCTTGCTCTTTGAAAATGAAACATTGTCTGCTGAACTTCTGACCTCTCTGCTCACACCAGTGTTCCATGAGCTGTTGCTATGGTAGCAGGCAGAAGTCAAGTTGGGGGAAGGGTACATTTGGAAAGGGGTTGAAGTTTTCAACCAACAGAAATGTGTGATTTCATTTGAAAAAATGTGGGAAGCACAGAGATTTGAAATTAACATGTATATGTGTGAAAAAAGAGAGGGAAACTGTGCCATTAACTGGTTCTGCTGAGAGGAGAGAGGTGTTCAGCTCAGAGATTCTGGTCTGATAAACTGCTGTGTGACTGCCACATTTCTTTCACAACTAACTAATTTTAAAGGTGAGTTATGAGTTTGAGAGGGGGTGTTTGTGGTTAATTTAGATATAAAAAAAAGAATTGTGATTATTTGTTTAAAGTTGTGATTTACATTTTCTGTTTTGGGAGATATTTAACTGTTTTGAATATGTAAAATATTATGGAGTATGTTTTCACCATAAGTTAATTTGTACTGGTAACAATGAGGAATACTGTTTTGTGCCTACCATCAAACCATGAGTCTGTGTGCAGAGAAGAATTGTTGACAGAGATTTAATTTGTGTTGCTGTTGAAAAGTAAGACTTGCAGTTGAAAGAAAAGGACAGCTTCTTTTTAATTGTGATGGTTAGCATTTAGCAGAAATCACTTTGATAGAAAAGAGAGGAAAATGGCAGCACATTTGAAAAAAGCATTAGTTCTGTAAGAATTGATAACTCAGGAAAGGGGCAGCCTGTGTTTTGTGCCTACCAACACAGCATGAGTCTGTGAGTATATAGGAATTGTTGTCTGAGATTTAATTTGTGAAGTTGTTGTTCAGTAAGAAATGCAGTCCTAGGAAAGGGGCAGTCTGTGTTATGTGCTTAAAATGATGGCATGAGTCTGTGTGCACACAGGAAATGTGGGCAGAGATTTAATTTATGAAGTTGTTGTTCAGTAAGAAATGCAGTCCCAGGAAAGGGGCAGCCTGTGTTATGTGCGTAAAATGATAGCATGAGTCTGTGTGCGCACAGGAATTGTGGGCAGAGATTTAATTTGTGAAGATGTTGTTCAGTAAGAATTGCAGTCCCAAGAAAGGGGCAGCCTGTTGTGTTTACTCAAATTATCCCTTAGCACACATGCACTGTTACATACATCCCTGCAGTCTTCATGCAGTTCTGGAAGTCTCTTTGCTCATCTGTCTTGCACCAGACAATACACAGTGTTTAGAAACACACTCTTGGCACACACGCAGCAGCTTCTCCAACACTCTCATGTGTAGTACTCAGCTCTGTGTGCTGTTTCAGATAGCACTGTGTAATGCAAACACATTCAACGTCACCAAGGCCTCATTTAAATTGATCTAGTCTAATCACTCACCCTGTAACACATGGTCATGGTCTTAAGGAGCTGTTAGGACATGTGCTGTTTTCTGCTTCTGTAAATGATAAGGGAAATGTATCAGGCTGTAACAGTAATTTGGTACTATTCAGGGACACTGTTTTGTTCCAAAAAACATAGCATGAGTCTGTGTGCGCACAGGAATTGTGGGCAGAGATTTAATTTGTGAAGATGTTGTTCAGTAAGAAATGCAGTCCCAGGAAAGGGGCAGCCTGTGTTATGTGCGTAAAAAGATGGCATGAGTCTGTGTGCACACAGGAATTGTGGGCAGAGATTTAATTTATGAATTTGTTGTTCAGTAAGAAATGCAATCCCAGGAAAGGGGCAGCCTGTTGTGTTTACTCAAATTATCCCTTAGCACACATGCACTGTTACATACATCCCTGCAGTCTTCATGCAGTTCTGGAAGTCTCTTTGCTCATCTGTCTTGCACCAGACAATACACAGTGTTCAGAAACACACTCTTGGCACACACGCAGCAGCTTCTCCAACACTCTCATGTGTAGTACTCAGCTCTGTGTGCTGTTTCAGATAGCACTGTGTAATGCAAACACATTCAACGTCACCAATGCCTCATTTAAATTGATCTAGTCTAATCACTCACCCTGTAACACATGGTCATGGTCTTAAGGAGCTGTTAGGACATGTGCTGTTTTCTGCTTCTGTAAATGATAAGGGAAATGTATCAGGCTGTAACAGTAATTTGGTACTATTCAGGGACACTGTTTTGTTCCAAAAAACATAGCATGAGTCTGTGTGCGCACAGGAATTGTGGGCAGAGATTTAATTTGTGAAGATGTTGTTCAGTAAGAAATGCAGTCCCAGGAAAGGGGCAGCCTGTGTTATGTGTGTAAAATGATGGCATGAGTCTGTGTGTGCACAGGAATTGTGGGCAGAGATTTAATTTGTGAAGTTGTTGTTCAGTAAGAATTGCAGTCCCAGGAAAGGGGCAGCCTGTTGTGTTTACACAAATTATCCCTTAGCACACATGCACTGTTACATACATACCTGCAGTCTTCATGCAGTTCTGGAAGTCTCTTTGCTCATCTGTCTTGCAGCTGACAATACATAGTCTGCAGAAACACACTCTTAGAAAAATTAGTGAATGCAATGAAGTCACAAAGCAAAAGGAAAAGAGAAGTGAAAAAAAGTAACTTTTGTAAAGTGTTCTTGGGAGAATGGAAACACAGTTCAAGTACTGAACCATTTTTTAATGAAGAGAGTTATCTTCAAAGTGATAGTTTGTTGCATGCAGTTGACACCAATGGTAGAGCATATGAAGTTAAGGATGGTTGTGTGATGCAAAAAGAGAAAATGGTCCCAAGAAATGAGGAAGAAGTAATGGCTGCTGAGGCTATGGGGAGACGTCCAAAAGCCCCAGTGTACACTTGGAACTGTAGTAGTATTTGTACTGTGCGTCAGGAATCTATTGATAAATTACGTGACTTTCTAAGAGAATATAGTAAAAAGAGTGTAAAACAGAAGATGAAGGTGCTTCAAACACTAGATCCATGCAGAGTGAGAGAAAATACTGGTTTGCAGGGACATTCTCTGGCTTGTCTATCTAGAAAAGTGTGTAAAAGTGTTTTTCATCATTTTAGGATGCTGGCTGTTCATCATACTGAAATGAGAAAGTTTGTGAGAACATTGTATTTTGCTAAAAGTCCAGCAGTAAAGTTGAATGAGTTGAATAATGCTCTGTTCCGTGGATCTGTATCAGATGTAGTGAAGGTTACTGATGAGATTCAGTTTTGTTACTTTGGTCCAGAACAAGAAAGTGCAGAAAAGGACACAGTAAATGAGGAAAATGAGGAACAGAATGTAGAACTCATTATTACTAAAAATTTTGAGGATGAAATGACAAAATTTACTATCACCTCTAATGAAAGACCAAATATTACTTGTATTTGTTGCCGCAGAAGTCATTATAAAATTCAAACAAGGAGTGTTGATCTGTATAAAAAAAGTGAAAATGAAGATAATTATAAGTGGAAGGATTTTGCAACATATATATTTCTTGAAAATTGTTTTGAATTGGGTGAAGATCAGCGTATTTGTAAATACTGTTATAATAAGTTAGAAGAAAATAGAATGCCGACCAGAGCTGTACATAATTTAGAATTGGATGCTATTCCTGCCGAACTTTCTGAATTAAATACATATGAGTCTATACTCATTCAATGTGTTCATCCGTTCCAGACCATAGTACGTATGGAGCCCAAAACTGGTAAATTACCTCCTTCTGATTTACTGAGAGGTTTAAAAGGAAGAGTGGTGTATTTGCCCTTGGATTTGAAAAAAAATATGGAAACTATTGATGCAGATACTTTGGAAACTGAACCATTAGTAATTCTGGTTAATGGTGTACCTACAAAGAATAAGAAGATTTGGCAAGAGCTGGTGGATGTACGAAAAGTACAAAGAGCAAATTTGTATTTGAAAAAAAATAATAAATGGTATGAATCAATTTCAATCAATCAACAAAGCTTTATTTCGACACGTGATGTCATAAAAGCACAAAACACATAAAAACAATTACAAATTCATTATTTTTAAAACATGTCGTAAAAAATCCAAATTGAAATATGCAATAAATATCTAAAAAATGTATTAAATTTCACAGCTTTGGGGATTAAAAACAGTATTTTAAAAGATTTAATTAAAACTGATAGATTTTTGCCTGATTAGCCATGCCCAACCTAGAAATTTGGCCACTCCACAAACTAAGGTGGTGTTGGTGGTGGTTTTAAGGATACGCATAGCGACAATGTGATCCCTTATTCCTAAGAGTAAACAGGCGGGTCTAAGCCATTTCATCCTAGGTAATAGATAGGCTGGGCATGCAAAGAAGAAATGGGAGACGCTTTCAGTGGCACCAGGACAGAATGGACAGTCAGGGAGGGTCTTGTGGGGGGGTTTCCACTTACTAGTATGGTTACGTAATGGGAGCGTCCCGAACCTAAACTGAATAAAAAGCGACCTGTCCCTGGGCTTAGTGATGAAGTCAAGGTATGGTTCTAAGAGGATAGTTGATTTGTGTTGATAAAAAACCTCTGTCAGCCTTCCAATATTGGGATCTCTTTGTTCCGAAGCATCCACCCAAGCCCAAAAGGCTCGCTTAACTTCGATCTTCGATAATGGTGCCCCCGCTGGCCAAACAGTTGTAAGGCCGGTTGTGATCAGAAGTTTTTTTGTGTTTGCGAGCCACTCAATTTTATGGGCACCTTGCATGTTCATAACCTCCCTGAGCCCTTCAGCATAGTTAGAGAGCTCAGGGGTTCGCCACAGCCGCGCCCAATATAGCAGAGGGCGAAGGGTGGCTAGATCCCTAATTGAGCGCCTACCAAAATCGCTAAGGAGTGGTTTAGTCGGGGTGCCCCTGGGGAGTGATACAAGTTCCCTAAAGAACTTGTTTTCGCTAGTCACCAGTGAGTCAACACAGCTGTAGCCCCATAGTTCGGCGCCATAGAGTGCGCTACCCACCGCCTTTGCAGCATAGATGTTTAGTACTGGGGTAATAGGTTTAGAGGTAGAGGCCCGAAATTCCTTTCCCAAGGCACCAGTTACTCTTTTAAGATTAAGTGCCATTTTATCTATATGAGGCTGCCATCTGAGCCTGTCGGAGATTCTGATTCCCAGATAATCAAACTCTCCGACACGCTCAAGTGGTTTCCCTTCTAGGGTCAGAATAGAACCAGACGATTTTGAGGGATTAAAATAGAGGAGTTTAGTCTTGGCGGTATTGATGACGAGGCCTCTTCGCTCACAGAACAGAGAGAAGCGCTGTAACAACTTCTGTAAACCAGACGGAGTTTTTGATATTAACAAAGTGTCGTCTGCGAAAAGAAGTGCTGGAACTTTATCACCCGCCAGAGCGGGAACGTCCGCTTCGACTTCAAGCAGAAAAGAGACCACGCCATTCACGAATAGCGTAAAAAGTGTTGGCGCCACGACACACCCTTGTCGAACCCCTCTATTCACTGGAATTTTTTTAGTTTTCTGGCCCTGTGTCCCCCATCTAATGCAGGCAAAATTCTCTTCGTGCATTCGGATGAGGAGTTTCAGAATGTAGGAAGGGATGCCCAACTCCTCCAAAATCGACCACAGACGATCGCGGGGGACCAGATCGAAGGCGGTTTTAAGGTCAATGAACGCAAGGTATAAAGCACCCTTGCCGATGGTAACCGTCTTCCAGTAAAGAAGCATTAACCTGAATGCTTGGTCAATGGTGCTGGTGCAGGCCCTAAAACCCGCCTGGAACTTGGTTAGAATCCCTTCCTCGTCCACCCAGGAATGTATCCTCTCCAGAAGTACCCTGCCGACCAACTTCTGACCAGAATCGATTAAGCTAATTGGGCGATAATTCGCCGGGTCTCCTCTTAAGCCCTTCTTGAAGATGGGGATTACTTCTGCACCCTTCCATGACTCCGGCACCGGGGATCCGCTCAATAGACTGTTGATATAAATAGTAAAGAACGCAGCCCAGCCTATTGGATTCGCTTTAAAAAGGTCTCCCGGAATGCCGTCAGGACCTGGTGCCTTGGCAGATACAATCTTATCAATTGCAGTTTGAACCTCCTTCTCCTCAACACTTGGGAACAAGACATGATCATGGAATCTTACTACAGACCCTGGGCTGGTGGGCTGGTCTACCACAACCTCAGGACCTGCGTACAAGTTCTTGAAGTGGTTAAACCATTCCCCATCCGTGATGTGGTTAGGGATTTGCGCCTGGGCACAGCTGGATGATCTTCTCATGATGGACCAAAAAAGCTCGCCATTTTTTGCATGGCTCGCTAATTTCAGTGAAACCCAGCGCTGTTCTTCCCAGACTTTTTTGGCAGATGCGAGGGCTTGCCTATAAAGCAACCTCGCTTGCCTAACCTCAGCGGGATTATTGGATTTGATTGCAGAAATTAGGCGATTTTTCTTAGTTCTGCAGTCTTTATTGAACCAATCATTCTCTCTTTCAACTCTGGGGTTAGGTTTTTTCCTGCGGTCAATGAACAATGCCCCAATTGCATTCATAGAATCCACATAGACTTTAGTATAGCTAGAGTTGTCCTCGGATAATGAGGAAAGCCTGGTGGTGTAATCAGCGAGGATGTTCTCCAACGCAAGAAGTTTAGTATCACTAAGGGCAATTTTGGACCATTTAAGGGATCTACCACAGTTAGAAGGCTCAAGCTTCTTGGTCAACAGCTGTGTACCTGGTAGAGGGGAAATAGCCTGTCTATGCCAGACTTCACGCATGGTGAGAGACAGGGGGTTATGGTCACTGGACGTTGATGGTATTACAACCATATCAACGACAAATTTCCATCCCCTCCTGTCAATTAGGATGTAATCTATTCTACTTTGACTGCCTACTCTGTTGAAAGTGTTAGCGCCCACTAGATCAGAAGGGGTGCGCCCATTGACAGCTCTTAAACCGAATTCCAACGCTATGGCATTCATTTGGATTACAGCAGGGGTCCATCTTTTAACGGGGTTCAAGGAGAGTAAAGGGATATTCCATCTAGTGTCCTCGTCATGTGCGCCCAATAAATCTTCTGCGGCAAGTGGTTCAAAAGAACAATTGAAATCACCGGCGACAAGAAGATAAGAATTCGAGGTGCATGCAGAGAGTATCTCTGAAAGTGCTGTAATGGTAAGCGACTTAGCACCCCCTTGAGTGCCACGAGAATAAACATTAAGAAGTTCCCAGGGTGGACTGTTCTGAGTGTCTTTGATAGTGAGTCTCATTATATCAGGCGTGGAGCGACCGTCAATGGTGACCATCAGGTTGAGATCCGCCTTGATCCAAACCATGAGGCCCCCGGAAGGGCGCCCACGGCCTGACGAGATAGCTGGTATAAAAAAGCAACAGAACCCCGATTTATATATTGGATCGACACTCCAGGTTTCCTGGAAGATACATATATCGTGTTCTTCTATGAATGCGTTCCAGTCAGGGAGATCTAGCTTGTTGCGTAAACCAGCTATGTTCCAAGAGACAATCTTGAGAAGACTAGGTGTAAACACCCCGGGAGTTGAAGCACTTGGAGGATAAATTTGAGGGGGGTCAGGACTAATAATGGACCTCGTCGGGCTCGTTAACATGATGGATAAATTCGACCCCAAATGTTCAGTCACTGAGGTGGGCTCTAGGGGACAACTTACTGAGAGAAGCGGAGGAGAGGCTGGGGTAACTTTACTATCCTCCAGTCAATCGACAGCTTCAAGACTGCTAAAACGATTTACTGTAGGAATAAAGTTTAAGGGTGGCAGATGTATAGGCCGACTCCCCAGTGGAGGGCCTCTCCCTTTTCCATGTACAACTGTCCAGGGTTCTGTGAAATGACCAGGGGGATAAAAATAGGATAAGGGGAGAGTTGAAATACATGATCCTATGGTGGTCGACCTCCAGTTGCAAATATACTCAACTGTTCTGGTGTCCTTGAAGTTGATTAGGATGCAATCCCCCTTTATGTTTTTAGCTAAGTGGCCTACCCATGGAACCCGTCGCACCATAAGAATTTTGGCGCTAATGTGCGGAGGTAATGGTCTATTTATGTTGAGCCAATACACAACCCTGTTCCTTAGGGTTGCGGGTGACTCAGGTACATTACTCTCCAATTCAGGCACTCCTGCCAAGATTACAACATATGGAGCTGTTTCAGGAGGCAAGTTGGGAGTATTAGCCATGGTTATAGACTCTGGTGTTAAAGGCCTAGCAACCTCTTTTAAATTTATTTTACTGGACAAGATGGGTTTCCTTGAGTTGCCTGCTCTGATGGAGATGTTTGGTGTAATTAAGGGTTGGCTTTCGGTTTGAGCTGGTGGTAAAGGTTTAGGGGCCAACGGGACTTTCTTAGCTCTAGGGTTGGCAGATGGGTTTGGGGCCTCTGGACTAAGAGTGGTGCTTGGTGCAATGGACAGACCCCCTAGGATGCATTCGATCCTGGCTAGATGTTCTTCGATTTTGAGTAATCTGTCCTGCACGGGACAAAGAGAGGACCTAATTAAATCCCGTATGTCGTGCAAGCGCAATGGGTCAGGGGTCCCTCCCTTGGCCGCTACGCTTTGCCCATCTCCCTCCTCCTGGCTCATTAACCTTATTGATGTAAAAATAGATTGGGGGACAGGGTCATCCAGTGGGGCCCCCTGTGAGGGTTGCTCGGTGATGTCAGGGGTTTTATTCATTTTTCCCATTTGATTTGGCACCTTATGTTTGCTTTTAGATTGTTTGCCCTTTCTGCCAATATTGGGCGGGCGCCCTTGTTTTGTTTTGGGAATAGCCCCCAAGTTACGCTCCCGAAGCTGCCTGGTGCTACACTCCGGGGCTGTGCGAGGGGCAGACGGCAGTGGGCAAGGAGACAATAACAAAGAGTCGAGGACCAAAGACTGGTCCTCCACTAAAGTATCAGCAACCGTTCCGCTAGCTGGCAGCTCCTGGGCTGATGGATCTGTGTCAGATCTAGCTGAGCTTGTGGGAGATAAAGTTTGACGTACTGGAGACCGAGCATTAACAAGGTATCCCAGGGAGGACCTTCTGGCGGCTGCCAGATCCTGGGAGACGCGGCGCTCCAGAAGCATTATTTCTTGATCAATGACACAATTAACTTTAGTCACAAATTGGTCCATTGTCCCCGTGAAATGAGCATTTGCCGCCCTGGCTTTGCTGTCCTTTGGTGGCATAATAATGGCCAATAGAACAAGCTGCAAGGTGGGCTGGTAGAACAGGAGCAAAAACAATAATTAATAAATGTTCAATTTCACATGACACTGTTGTGCGCAAGGCGCCTGTGGAAAAAGATGAGGCAACAGTACCTTAGATGAAGTGGTGTGCGGGAAACGTTAGAGGGGTTGCCCAGCCCAGTCCGTTCCAGGCAGTGACGGGCAAGGACGGGCCCGCCCTTGGCCCGGGCTTCGCCCGGGCACGGCCCGCGCGCGTCCCGTGCTGCGTGAGGTCCCTGTCGGTTTTAAAGACCTCCGGCGCTCCTGGATGATGCAAGTGGATGGCGCCTCGCTGGGAACTCTGGGGGATGTAGTCCCTTCAGTCCCCTGCGCCGTTTCCCGCGCAACTGGAGCGAGAGACCCTGCTGCTGAAGTCCGTTCCCCTCACGGTGGTGTCATCTGGTGAGGTAGGGTAGCGGTGGCAAAAGAGAGAGTGATATTGCTGCATTCAAGCGTCCCGCGCTGCGTGAGGTCCCTGTCGGTTTTAAAGACCTCCGGCGCTCCTGGATGATGCAAGTGGATGGCGCCTCGCTGGGAACTCTGGGGGATGTAGTCCCTTCAGTCCCCTGCGCCGTTTCCCGCGCAACTGGAGCGAGAGACCCTGCTGCTGAAGTCCGTTCCCCTCACGGTGGTGTCATCTGGTGAGGTAGGGTAGCGGTGGCAAAAGAGAGAGTGATATTGCTGCATTCAAGCGTCCCGCGCTGCGTGAGGTCCCTGTCGGTTTTAAAGACCTCCGGCGCTCCTGGATGATGCAAGTGGATGGCGCCTCGCTGGGAACTCTGGGGGATGTAGTCCCTTCAGTCCCCTGCGCCGTTTCCCGCGCAACTGGAGCGAGAGACCCTGCTGCTGAAGTCCGTTCCCCTCACGGTGGTGTCATCTGGTGAGGTAGGGTAGTGGTGGCAAAAGAGAGAGTGATATTGCTGCATTCAAGCGTCCCGCGCTGCGTGAGGTCCCTGTCGGTTTTAAAGACCTCCGGCGCTCCTGGATGATGCAAGTGGATGGCGCCTCGCTGGGAACTCTGGGGGATGTAGTCCCTTCAGTCCCCTGCGCCGTTTCCCGCGCAACTGGAGCGAGAGACCCTGCTGCTGAAGTCCGTTCCCCTCACGGTGGTGTCATCTGGTGAGGTAGGGTAGCGGTGGTAAAAGAGAGAGTGATATTGCTGCATTCAAGCGTCCCGCGCTGCGTGAGGTCCCTGTCGGTTTTAAATCAATTTATATAGAAGAGGAAGAAGAAGATTTACAAGAAGACACAGAAACACCAACTGGTCAAATTGAAAAAGTGGACAAGTCAAAGGAAGAAGAAATTTATGAACATTTTAGCATACATCCTCTTCATTCAAAAGAAGTTATGGGAGACACTATTGATCTGTTTCAGATGAAGAAAGCAAAAGGAACTCCCGTGAGTGTATGGGAGGAGAGCTTAGAAGCTCGATGTTTTCCCCAGCTGTTTCCTACAGGAAAAGGAGGACGATACGATGAACGTCCAGAACAGATTCCAGCTTCTGAGTATCGGACTACAAGACTATATGCAGAAGATCCAAGATTTCGTCAAAGTATTCCTTATTTGTTCCATCTTTTATTTGAAAGCGACTTGTCTGCATTATCTTATGCAGTAAATCACATTTTAAAAAGTGGAGTACATTTACAAAATGTGTCTGCTAAGGATTTTATGGAGAAAGTGCAGCACCGAGATGATCATTTGGAAACACAACTGATCAATCTGATGGCTTGTCAGCGTGGGACAAATGAATATTGGTACCGACGCCATGGTGAATTAAAATGCATGTTACGGAATTTAGGAACTCCTACATTGTTTCTAACCCTAAGCTGTGCCGAGTACGCTTGGGATGATTTACTGGATTTTCTAAGAGAGGCAAATTCAAACATTAAAAACATTGAATACAAGACAGCTGGAGAACTGTGCTCATTGGATCCAGTTAATGTTTGCAGATATTTCAATCATAGATTTGAGGCTATGATGTTCTTCATCTGCAATAAAAAAATCCACCTCTTGGAGAAGTAGTGGATTTCTTTTGGAGAAAAGAGTACCAGGCAAGAGGTGCTCCTCATATTCATATGCTGTTGTGGATCAAGGATGCCCCAAAGTTTGGAACAGATACTGATGAAGCAGTGTTATCTTTCATTGAAGAATATGCAACATGTGCTATACCTACAAGCACAGAAGAGAAAAAGTTCAAAGAGCAAGTTTTACGTTTCCAAAGTCATCGGTGTGGAAAATACTGTCGACGGAAGTACAAGACGAAAGATAAATTCTACACAAAGTGTCGATTTGGATTTCCTAGACCTGTTCTTTCAAAAGGAAGAGTCAACAGTTTTATGTCAGCTGTGCGACATACTATAACCAGAAAATCTCCCAAAAATACCTACAACCTAAAAAGAAATGAAGAGTCAAAATTTATAAATGACTTCAACCCAGTAATTTTATCCATGTGGAATGCTAACATGGATATTCAGTATGTGGCAGACAATTCTATTGCTGTTGCTCGGTATGTGACATCTTACATCACTAAATCTGAGAAAACAGAATTGAAGGAAATGTGGGAAGAGATTTCTCACGAGAAGACTGTCAGTAAGAAGCTGTACAGTTTCAGTTTAAAGATGTTATCGCATCGAGAAATTGGATCCTACGAATGCTCAGATAGGTTATCATCTGCAAGTCTTTACTCGAAATCCAGAAGAATAATTTAGGTAAGCTTAGGCCTTGCAGGAATGAGAAATCAGGTACTGAAATCTGTTGGAGAAATTGAATATTTGGCCGAGAATGACCCAGAAAGTACAGATATTTTGAAATCAAACATGTTGGACACATATTACCCACAGAGAAGTCATCATCTTGAGAACATGTGTCTCTATGAAGTGCTGCAGAACTACATTTATTCACGGAAAGCCACAGAAGACATCAACAATGGAAAATATAAAGTCATTGGTGAGGAAGGATGTTTGGTGAAGCAAACAAAAGGAAGTTTGATAAATCACAGGAAGCTCAGTTGCGAAACTACTGACAAAAAGGAATTTTACTACTTGGCTCTTTTACAGCTGTTTAAACCATGGCGTTCAGAGGACGAACTACTGGGAGAATTTCAAAGCTATGAAGATTCTTTTAATGCTAGCAAAGACAGTATAAATGCAGTACTTTCTCAACATATGTCCAAATGTTAAATGAAGAAAATGAACAGGAAGCAAAAATTGCAGCTGAAGTAGCTAGAGACAGTTCTCAAGACAGCCAAAGTTCAGTAACACTTAGTCAAGATCCCCTAGGACAACCAATCATAGAAAATGAAGCTGCAGTAGCCATGACTGAAGTAGAAACGGCTATGAATCAAGCACAGGAAGATTCAATCGACTTACTAAATCTGGAACAACAACTGAATGAAGAACAAAAAGAAATTTATGAAGAAGTCATCAAAAAAATTGATCATGGATTACTACATGAAAAGAAAGAGTGCTCATGCACATTATTTGAACCAATCAGGATGTATGTGAGTGGACAAGCTGGAACTGGTAAAAGTTTCTTAATAAAAGTCATCAGAAGCTACCTACAGCAAAAAACAGCTTCAAATTTGTCTTGTGTGGTAACTGCTCCAACTGGGTTAGCAGCCTATAACATAAAAGGAATTACCTTACATCGCTTGCTAATGTTACCAGTGGAGCATGAGAACAAAATAGAATACCACAAGCTAACTGGAGAAGCATGCCTCGAAGTTTCAAGAGTGTTGAAGAAGATGCAAGTTCTCATTATTGATGAGGTGAGCATGGTTTCAAATTTAATGCTTGCCTTTGTGCATTTAAGAATGCAACAAATTCTTAAGAGAGACTATGACGTGTTATTTGGAGGAAAACACGTCATAGTTTTTGGGGATCTTCTACAGCTCACTCCAGTTAAAGGACAACCAGTGTTTAATACTGTGACACATGAAGACACGAAGAAGTCATTAGGAAGCATTGGTAATGCGAATATTTGGTCGTTCTTTGAGTACAAAGAACTCACTACCAATATGAGACAAGCAAACGACGAAGATTATGCAAGTATTCTGAAAGATATCAGAATTGGACTACTCACAGAAGTTGGCAAAAAAGCATTACAGAGTCGGTTGCTACATAACTTATTTCCAAATGAAGAAATAGTTGCAGAGAAAATATACCAGAACATTGCAGAAAAAAATACTGTAATCTGCTTAATGCCAACACTACGTGAGTGCTCAATATTCAATGAGGAACTTTTGAAATTGGAAAAGGAAGAGATTAAGAAAATGGAAGCAGAGGACAAAATTCAGCATGAAAGAATTACTTTTAAATTAACAGGCAAACTGAAAAATAAATTGGATTCACTAGAGAAGAATATTTCCAAAACAGCTGGATTAGAAAAAAATCTATATGTTTGCATGAATTGTCGAGTGATTTTAAGGAGAAATTTGGATGTAGAAAAAGGTTTAGTGAATGGAGCTATGGGAAGAGTTGTAGGTTTTATTAATTACCAGAAAAAAGATGGAATTGAATGTTTAAAAATAAAATTTGATCAGATAGAAGAAGTTAAAGACATTTGTCGTTGTTCAGTTCGTTTCATGCTTGTGAAAGACTTATATGTACGTAGGAAGCAGTTTCCGTTTTCTCTAGCATATGCTGTAACTATTCACAAGTCTCAAGGATTAACTGTAGAAAGTGCTTTTGTAAACATTGGTTCTACTGTGTTCAAAGAAGGTATGGCATATGTTGCTTTGTCACGAGTGAAAACATTATCTGGTTTATTTATGATAGACTTTGATGACTCAAAAGTTAGTGCTGATGCAAACTGTGTTAAGGAGTATAATAGATTAAGAAGAACCTATGCTCCTCATTTAGGTCAGTATCCTGTGATTGAAAAACATGTTGTTTCTCGGAAAAGGAGATTTGAAAATATCTGTAATGTGGATGAACAGAACAAAAAAAAAAAAGGACAGTGATGTGATAGCAAGGAAAAAGAAAAAGAACAGTGTTGAAGAGGTTGTTGGTTGCCATTTTGAAAATAGCTCTGGTGTCAACTGCGATGCAAATGTAGTGCTGAATGTTGTATTTTATCTTGAAAAGTTGCTAGAACAGATAATAGTAAATCATGGAAAAAGATTGTGTTCTCTGCTGAGTCTCCTTTATGAGAAGCTGAGTACTGATAAAACTGAAATAGAAAGTGCTACTGATGTTAGAAATCTTTTAGATGTATGTTGTGGTTCTACACAGTTTAAAGAAAATGTCCAGCAAGATGCACAGGAATTCTTAATATATATTTTGAGTGTACTAGAAGATGAAGGAGTAGAAGTAGAAAACGTATTTGGTGTCTCTTACAAATGGGAACATTGCTGTGAAAACTGTATGAACACATGCAGTAGTAATGTTGATTCAGAAAGGTTCATATTTTTACCATTACCACAAAGTAAATCAGTGACTTTTAGTAAATTGTTTAAAGATGCCAATCACAACATGGAATATTCTGAATGTAAATCCGACATGTTTTCCACGTTATTTTTACAGAAATATGGTCAGTATGTAATTTTAATGATGCAACGTTGTAGAGCTGATGGTTCAAAATTGGACACTTTAATAAAGAAGTTTATAGGACAGCAATTATCAATTTCTGGAAAAACTTTTGTTACAGTTGCAATAATTTTTCATGAAGGACCTACTGTAACTTCTGGACATTACACAGTTTATCTTAAATGTGAAAAAGGCTGGACACTGTGTAATGATTCCCAATTGATTTTCAAGCAACGTTTGCCTTATGATTTACCCAATTCTTACTTAATTTTTCTGAAACCTAAATTTTGAAAACTAAAAACTGCATCTGAAGAAAGCATTTTTTGTAATTTTAAAGGATTATAATTGAAGATATCACTTAAAAAGGATTTTGAAATTACTATTTGGCCTATAGGAAAAGTAATAAAAACAATTGTGGACTCCTTTGACAGAAATTATTTTGGCATGTGTGCTTTTGTGACAAGGTTTAAAAACGGTTTGTCTAGAAAAATTTTATTCATGTAGAGAAGTACTTGTGATATATATGTAATATTTCTAACAAGGTATATTTTAGTGAGGAAAGTTTTAGGGCTTTTTTTAAGCAATCTTTCAGATTGTTTTTTTTTTGCCCGCTGTTAAATGATGAATACAATTGTTTTCACTATTTTAAGTGAAAAATAAAAAATTCTGAAAACAGCAAAAAAAGGGCAAAAAATTGCTTAGTAAAATATGTAAAAACATGTAATGCTTTTTGTAATGTATGATTGAATATTAATACTTTTTTTCTTTTTTTGCAGAACTGGAACGAAAAAATTAAAAAAAAAATTCTGTCCCCTTGCAAAATACTTTTTAAAAAATTTTTTAGAATTTTTTTTTTTTTTTAAATAAGTGAAAAATATTAGTATTACTCACTTCGCCCTTTTCATGCTTCCATTTCTTCACCTCTTTATGAACATTACATTTAAAAAAAAAAGAAAAAAAAAAATGTTTTTAAAAACCCTTGGGTTTTTGGGGTTTAGTTTATAAGTGGCTCTTAAAAGAGCCCTTGAGTTAATGGAGGGAAACAGGAAGAGAAAAACGAAAAACTAAAAAAAAGAAAAAACATCTATGGCCTACTTGCACTCATGGGCATCAAATTTTCTCTGAATGAGATCAAGACTGGTCTCACCCACAGAAATAAGTTTACCGCAATCAGTGCAGCGTGTGGACAACCTAGCCAAACAAGGTGGTCCAAAAAGAGGTGTGGAAGAAGGCAAAGGCACCACTGCAGAAGAAGTGCTCGGCTGAGCTGCCGTAGATGTGCTCGGCTGAGCTGCTGCAGATGTCCTCGGCTGAGCTGCTGCAGATGTCCTCGGTATAGCAGGTGGAGGGTTTGCTCCAGAAGCTCGACGAAAAGTCACTGGATGCATTTTGTCAACATGCCTCAACATAGTGTGAATGCTAAAAGAATATTTCTTGTTAGGATTCCCACGTGACAAGACTTTTTGACAAAGTGCACATGTAACTTTAGGTGCATTTACCTTTTTTGTCCCTCTGGAAAAGTGAAAAACTGCCATATAAAGCTGTCTTTCTGCTTCCTGATCCTCTGCCTCTCAAGAGTGTCCTGGTCACTGTCTGAAGATGGTTGCTGTTCAGCCATTGTCTCTCAACAATAGAATAGCTCCTTCTCCAAAGGAATCAGAACTAATAATGAGGGGAGTAGGTGTGGTTTGGGAAGAATCTGGAACTGAAAGTACTTCAAACCAATCAAAAGTGATGATTCTTGATCACATGACTTGCCATGAGGGGATTGGGTGTGGTGTTGAAACAATTAGAAACTGAAAGTAATGATAACCAATAAGAAGTGCTGTTTTATTATGCATAAACCCGAGGTGCGCGCACTGCGCAAGCTCCGAGCGCGCACCTCGTGATTACGTATGCGCGAACGCGTAGGAGCGCATGTGCATACGTCATATGCGCGTACGTAGCGCGCATACGTTGAACACGCGTATACGCGACCGTTATTGCGCGTAATTTTAGCGTATGCGGAAGTAAACCACGTGGAGCGCGTAGGACGCACGCACGCATACGTACGTACGTAAGCATACGTAGTGGGTGCGCGCTCCCAGCGCGCACTAGAACGTATATTTGCGTACGTAATTAACGTACGGCGGTATTCATTAAAAACTTACGAAATTGTACTAGGCGCGCGCTCAGAGCGCGCACTCCAAGAATTTATATAAAAAAAAAAAAAGTGGAGAAAATTAATTGCAAAAATTAAAAAAACTGTTCAACTTTATCCTAATTGAAATTTTTTTAAAAAAGCAAAAAAAAAAAAAAAGATACAGATAATATATAAATGAATACATAGGAATTTTATTTTTAATCTAACATTTTTTTTTTAAAATTAAATAATACAAAAATTAGCATTTAAAAAACCGTACAAATTCACTGAAAAAAACCAAAGGTTTCACACACGTTATAGTTAGGAATTAGCATTTTAAAAACCTTGCAAATTCACTGAAAAAACCATAGGTTTCACACATGTTATAGTTAGCTGGACATTTCACTCGTGAAAAACCAATGAAATTCCCCCGTTATAGTTAGTTCAGCTAACTATAACTCGCGCCCCCGCAATGCACTGCTGATGACGTCACATATTACATCACTCATGACATGGTCAGTGACATCACTCATGACATCACTGATGACATCTCAAATGACATCACTGATGACATCATCCTTGTGACAGAGTGGCAGACCTCCTCTCACCCTAATATAACCTTTGATACACACATTCAAAAATAGAGACTAAAATTTTCAAGACAATGGACATACCAATTACAGTTACAACAACCTCTTGAGTAATTCTAAGATCCACATACACATCCACTCATTCACCAACAGTCCTATACAGTCACTCATACATGTACTCACTCATCATATGTAATCATACACCTATACATCCTGTTACACAACGCCACTCATCTACAGAGTTACTGACACACATAGTCACTCATGAAAATAAAGAAAGAAACATACATTTACTTGCATATACATTTATACACACACCACCACACTTACTTCTACGGGAACTTACACATACTTAGTCTTTTAAACAATCACTTATAGAAACATATACTTATTGATACAGGAACTCTTTCAATCTCTCACTCTCACATATACTCAGTTATATACACCAATAGTCACATATACTAGTTTAAAACATATGTAGTTACTCATAGAGACACTATTGAGACAGTCATTCACTCACTAACACACCCATGCACACACTCATCCACCCATACAGTCCTGCAGACATACTGTCTTCAACACATACAAACAGTGAGTCACTCATTCATGTACCTATGCAGTACGTAATACCCCACCGAACCATAAACACACTCACACTAATACTAAAAAAAACAACTAATAACATATATAAACACCCATGTAGCTACTCACCAACCCATCCAGCCACTTATACACAAATTGAGAGACTGATAAAGATATTTACATATTTAAACATTACTCAGTAAGCCATGTATTCACTAAGATACACTTAATCAGTCAGTTATACAATCAATTTTTCAAAAAGAAATCATCCATTTAGACACTTATATACCCATTTATTCTTCCATCGTCCGTGAGATATACATGTATAAAACATATTTAATTTTCAGAAAACACACATTCACTGGATGATGTCATCAGTGATGTCATGAGTGATGTCACTGACCATGTCATGAGGGATGTAATATGTGACGTCATCAGCAGTGCATTGCGGGGGCGCGAGTTATAGTTAGCTGAACTAACTATAACGGGGGAATTTCATTGGTTTTTCACGAGTGAAATGTCCAGCTAACTATAACATGTGTGAAACCTATGGTTTTTTCAGTGAATATATATATATATATATATATATATATATATATATATATATATATATATACCTGTATGGTACAGTGATTCAAAAATAAGAAAGCAAAATGTTTTAATTTACAATGGTACTCACTGGCTACATGTTATTGATCACCATATATGTGGAAGATCAAATGGTACATTATAAAAATTCAACCATGTACCGCCTTTAAACCCATGCATCTATATATAACGTAGAGCATCAAACAATAGGGTCTTATGTACTTAATGCCCACATTTTATCAGATTCATGTATCCTTTTCAGTGCAGTATGAAAGTTCTTGATCATTCTTGCCTCTGGTCTGTTCAGAATAGTCCAAATTGACTCTCCCCCTTTGCCACAAAAATCACAGGTCATACTAGATCACTTTCTGTTTGATTCTTGGTCATGTAATGCTGTATGAGGGGTGCCCCTTGAGTTGGACATCTAATCCTTAAGCGATGCTGTAAAATGTGTGATTTCACTGGCTGTGTTGTCTGTCCTATGTAGGTATTTTTGCATGGGTAAGTCATGCAATAAACAAAGTTTTTAGTGTTGTAATTCGAAAATATGGATTGCCAAACACTAATACCATTCAGTGGCAAACTTTTTTAATCAGTGGTGAGCCTAGCAGGGCATACATTGCTGACATCTAAAATGACCTGTAACAGCATGCCCCACATTTGTGGAAGATTGCCCATTGTTCTATTCTATTATCTTTTAACAGCCAGTCCTTTAAATTGTTTCCGCTCTTAAAAGAGAACAATCTTTGAGGAAGTCCAAAATGTGACAGTATCTTACAATTGCGTAGAATAAAGTTCTTCATCTTTTTGATTTTAAGATTAAATGTTAACACACATATTAAGGGACTAACATCAGTTTTCTGTTTAGGTGCGAGAAGCCTCTCACATGGAGTAAACCACAACGTTTTAATGGCTGCTCTGACAAAGGGCTTGGGAGAGCCTTTGTCGGACAACTTCCTGCACAAAATATTTGTGTTCTCAAAATAATCCTCCTTAGATATACAATTTCTCCTAATATGAAACGATTGACTGCCTGGAAGGTTTTCCTGGATGACCACTTGAAAAATGAAGCAGGGTGTTGCAATCTGTAGGTTTTGTGTACAAATTAACAGAGATCCTGCCTACACAGACTACAACTTTCACAGCCAAAAAAGTTATCTTTTCCTTATCTTGTTTTATGGTAAACTTAAGATCTTCTGCACAATTATTTAGCCATTGATGAAAATCCTGTAATTGACCTAATAGTTCTTGTCACACCAAAAATATATTTTTGCATCTGTAGGTTTTGTGTATAAATTAACAGATATTATGCATTCACAGACTACAACTTTCCAGCCAAAAAATGAATTAGTTCCTTATCATGTGATGGTAAACGTAAGATAATCTACACGATTATTTAGCCATTGATGGAAATCCTGTAAATGACCTAATAGTTCTTGCCACACCAAAAATACATTGTCTATGTATTCGTCCCCCTTACAATAGCTTGAATAAAAGAATTTGCATCTCCAAATATCCACAGATCCTCAGAAAAGGCCATTAAGAAATTCACCACCTCTAGTGCGAAGCTACATCCCATTGCAACGCGCGAAAATAATATGATCCTGGTGGGTCTTCAAGTAAAAAATGTTCCTGTCATTTTTATCACAAATAAACTTTGTCTACACCAAATTAGTGGTGCAGGGACTAAATGTTCTAGAGATTGGCTGGCTTTATCATTGAAAAACACCCTTAGGATTAGTGAGCTGGAAATTATAGAAATTGAAGCCCTTAAGAGAGAAGTAGGTGTATATCAGACAGCAGAAAATGGTTAGATGAAGTAGCGAAGGTCATCCAAAGAATCAGACATTTTTGGTGAGATTCAACAAGCGAGAGGGGTAATGAGGCAGAGGAAGAGCCCAGGGTACCGGAGAGATAAGAACCGGAAGACGTGTATAAAGATGGTAGAGTCTGTAAGCAGTGACATTACAGAGAAGGTCCCTATTTACAATTTATCAAACTATCAATTATCCATTTTAGTGACACAGGTATTGAGCAAAGTGCTGTCATTCGTACCTTTAGCTATCCAGGGCCTCATTGACACTATAAAAGAAGTGCAACTAAGATCCAACTAAAGATTTTCTTGGCCGACTCTAGAAATCAAGTACAGCATAACATAACAGGGCTAAAAAAAATAAGTCCTCGTTTTGCCTTCCTACACAATGTATGCCTCCTCAATTGATTTCCTTTGAAAACTTAGTTCTGAATGAAGTAGACGTTTTAAATACTAAAAAGATCTTTTTCAATTGCAATATGTCAAAGGATGAAAAAGAATGTTTGAAGAAACTGTCAACTGACCCTAATTTTGTCGAATAAGGGTGCAGGGATCATTATTTTGGACAGTGAAAAATATGGTCAGAAAGTACTTCGCTAATTAAATTATACAAGGCATTACCCGCCAGATATCTTCTACCCATTCTAAAGGTCCTTGTTCATAAAATAGGTCAGATAACTACACTAGCTCTAGAGGAAGGATAGATTTGTGCTAAAGAATTTAAATTTTTTTATCAGAAGGATCCTCACATGCCTGAGATCTAAATTCTTCCAAAGGTACATAAAAGTTTTGACAACCCTCCAGGCAGACCGATTATTTCTGCATGTGGGTCTCTGATGGAACCTTTGTCTCAATATGTTGATTGCTTCCTTAAACCATTTGTACTTTTGACTTGTGTCTATTTAAGGGACTCCCTGGGTTTTATTAACAAAATCGAAGGCAAGGAATTCAGTGTAAAAACAGATTCTTGTCACATTTGACATTGTCTCTTCACACTAACATCCCTCAGAATGAAGCTTTTTTGGTTATAATGGAGGTTCTAAATTCTGGGACCTGCAGACACCAGGTTCCTACCAAGTTCCTGGTCAAGTTGGAAGCTATGTGTCTTAAAACTATTTATTTACCTTCAAAGATGAGTTATTTTTACAAATCAAGAACGTTGCCATGGGATGTAGTTTTGCCCCAGAAGTGGTGAATCTCTTCATGGCCTTTTCTGAGGATTAATGGATATTTGAAGATACAACCCCTTTTATTCAAGTTGTAGTAAGGTGGTACAGATGCATAGATGATGTCTTTATGGTGTGGCAAGGACCATTAGGCCTATTACAGGATTTCCATCAATGGTTAAATAACCGTGTAGAATATCTTTCGTTTACCATCACACGATAAGGAACCAATTCATGTTTTGGCTGTGAAAGTTGTAGTCTGTGACTGCATAATATTTGTTAATTAATACACAAAACCTACAGATGCAACACCATTTTTTGCATTTTTCAACTGGTCATTCAAGGTCACTCAAGGAAAACCTTCCATAAGGCCAATTTCTCAGTCTTAGGAGAATCTTTACATTTATGGAAGATATTTTTAGAATGCAAATATTTTGTGCAAGAAGTTGTCTGACAGAGGCTATCCCAAGCCTCTTGGCACAGCAGCCATGAAAAGGACGTGGTTTACTCCACATGAGAAGCTTCTCGCACCTAAACAAAAAACTGATGTTTGGCCCTTAATGTGTGAGTTTACATTTAACCCTAAGGCCAAGAAGGCGAATAGCATTATTCTACGTAATTGGAGGATACTGTCACAATTTTGTCTTCCTCAACCATTATTCTCTTTTAAGAGAGTACAAAATTTCAAAGACTGGCTTATAAAAGAAAATAGAACAGAACAGCGCAAAAATGATCTTCCCCAAATGTTGGGCATACCACCTGTTACAGGCCATTTTTGATGTCAGCAATGTATGGGATATGGTAGGTGCACCACTAATTCAAATAGTTTGACGCTGAATGGTATTAATGATCGTCAATCCATATTTTTGAATTGCAACACTAAAAATGTTGTTTATTGCATTACTGGCCCATGCAAAAAGACATATGTAGGCCAGACAACCGGGCCAGTGGAATCATGCAATTTGCAGCATTGCTCAAGGAGTAGCTGTTGAACTCAAGGGGCACCCCTCGTACAGCTTTACATGACCGTTCATCATTCAGAGAATGATCTAGTATGGTCTACGATTTTTGTGGCAAAGGAAGGCAAAAGGGGCGAATCAACTTCAACTACTCTGAACAGACAAGAGGCAAGAATGTTTGAGAAGTTTCATACTGCACTGACAGAGCTAAACAAATCTGATGAAATGTGAGCATTAATTACATAAGACCCTATTGTTTGATGATCTAAATTATATATAGATGCATGGGTTTAAAGGTGGTACATGGTTGGATTTGTATAATGTATGTTTTTATCCTCCACATATATGGTTATCTAGAACATGTTGCTAGGGAGTACATTGTAAATGAAAAAATATTTGGTGTTCTTATTGTTAAATTACTGTCCCCTAGAGGTATATATTTAACGGGATAAGTAACAAACCATTATATATTTGTATTTGATTGCCTGTGAGAATTAAACATTCATTTACATAGATAATGAGGATATGCCCTGTATACAATGGACCAATCTATGTGTGATTGTTAAAAAATGGCCGCACCAGCATTCTGAAGATGCTCAGTAGTTCGGGAAGAAACGCCCTTGTAACATTCTTAGTATGTGTGGCGGTTTTTAGTAATTTTTTTATGAGCACTCTAGATTTGGAAGAATTTTTTTTCCTATTTATATTCCGATATGATATGATTAATGGGGCTAGATCTTAAATGAACGTGAGGAAAGGAATATTATCAATCAAGTGGTATTTATAGAGAGCAGCTTATCACCCGGGAGGGTATCCAGGCACTTGCTGCAGATGTCAGTCGAAGAGCAATGTCTCGAGTCCCTTCCTGAAGTGGCTCACCGAGGGTGTGATGCAGAGGGGGAGGGTGTTCCAGGCTTTGGTGGCGAGATGGGAGAAGGAGCGTCCTCTGGAGCGGCAGCGACTTATGCGAGGTGTCTGTGCGAGGATGAAGTGTGGAGCAGAGGTTCATGGGATGTCAGTGGAAATGCAGGCAATGGTTCATGTAGGTGGGTCCTTGGTCATGGAGGACTTTGTAGGAGTGGGTCAGGAGCTTGAAAATGCATCTCTTTTGGAACGGGAGCCAGTGGAGGTCCTTCAGGTGCTGGGTGATGTGGGTTCTTTTGGGCAGGTTGAGGATCAATCTGGCAACTGCGTTCAGGATCATCTGGAGTCTTTTCATGAGTTCGGTGGTGGTGCCTGCATAGAGTGCATTGCCATTGTCTAGCCGGCTGGTAATGAGGGCCTGCATCACAGTCTTCCTGGTGCTGACAGGAAGCCACTTGAAAACTTTGCGGAGCATGTGGTAGCAAGCTGAGGAGATGGCGTTGACCTGACGTTTTATGGAGAGTTTGTTGTCGAGGATGATGCTGAGGTTCCAGGCGTGGTCTTTCGGTGTGGGGGTGGGTCTGAGCTCCGATGAACACCAGTAGTCGTTCCAGAGGGTGGTGTGTCTGCTGAAGATCAGAACTTCCCATTTGTCCGTGTTGAGCTTCAGGCAGTTGTCCTTCACCCAGGCTGAGACTCTCTTCATACAGTTGTGGCAGTTGGTCCTCATTGAGGTAGGGTCCTTTGAGAGCAAAAGGACGAGCTGAGTATCATCGGCATAAGAGATGATGTCGATGTCATGTGATCTGATGATAACTGCTAGTGGTGTCATGTAGATGTCGAAGAGCATAGGACTTAAGGATGTGCCTTGGGGGACGCCGCAGATGGTGTGCTTGGATTCTCATGTTAAGGGAGGGAGGAGACCTCTTTGGATGCGACCCTTGAGAAAGGATGCCATCCATCTGAGCACATCATCTGTGATTCCAATCTGGTGAAGTCGATCGATGAGTGTGTGGTGGGAGACTGTGACGAATGCTGCAGAGAGGTCATGCAGGATCAGTGTGGCTGATCCTCCTCTGTCGAGTAGGGTGCAATTTGTCATTTGTTGCGGCGATCAGAACTGTCTCGATGCAGTGGTTGTCTCTGAAGCCTGATTGGGAGGGGTCCAGTAGGCTGTTTCTCTCCAGGTGTTAGGTGAGTTGGAGGTTGATGGCCTTCTCTTGGACTTTGTCTAGGAACAGGAGAAAAGAGATCGGGCGGTAGTCCTGCAGCTTACTGGGTTCTGCAGAGGGTTTCTTGAGGAGGGGTTTGACCCTCGCATGTTTCCAGGCCTCGGGAAAGGTCACTGTGGTTATAAAGGCATTGAGGATGGTGGTGAACTGGTGGCTGATCTCGGTTCTTACGAGGTTGAACAGCCACTGGGGACAGGAGTCAATGGATGCTCCTTGGTGGATAGAATTCATCGTAGTGGTTGTGTTTGATGTGCTGAGTTGTTTCAATGTGTTAAGCGGGCGGTGGATGGTGGGATGCTGAAGAGGCCGCTGGATTAGGGGGCGAAGTTTCTGTGGATAGTTGCTATCTTCTTGTGGAAGTTGTCGGGAAGCGTCGCAGAGTTCCTGTGAGGAAGGGATTGAATTTTCGGTGGCTGACGGGCATGTGAAGTTTCAGACGATGGTGAAGAGTTCCTTGTTATGATTGGCACTGGTCTCGATCCAGTGTGTCAGGGCCTCTTTTTTTGCAGCTTTGATATGGCGGTGGTAGTTGTTCCGGGCTGATTTGAAAGTGGCTCAGTCGTTGTGGTTCTTGCTGATGTGCCATCTTCTTTTCAGTTGTTTGCAACTGCGTTTTGACGTGCTGAGTTCTGGGGTGCACCAGATGGCTTGTTTGGAGAGTCTGTGCATTTTGGTGAATTGGCAGGAGCAACTTGGTTGGTGGCACTTGTGATTCAGTAACTGAAGTTCTGTACTGCCTGTTCCAAGTTGTTGGTATTGTTGGGCTGTGTGGTGCTGAGGGTGTCGGTCCATTGTTGTCGAGTGACCTTGGTCCAGCTGTGGAAGGGGGTTTGGAAAAGGATAACGTTTATGATGGAGTGGTCCGACAAGGGTATTTCCGAGGTGTGGTTGTATTAATGAATTTTAGTCGCAATCAGTCCATTTCAAGAAGTCCACAGTTTAAGGAGAAAGATACCAAGGTTCTCATGATGCAGTAGGACAAGCGGGCGGAGTTAGTCGTCTGCATTTGATTTTTACCTCCTCCTGTGTGCCTTGGGCACGCAACACTGTTAGACCCCAGAAGTTGTGAGCATGCTAGAATACCAATTTCTGCATTATCATAAAGACGCATCTGATAACAAATAGCCCAATTTGTAATCACGAGTGAGTGTTTGCCATGTTGCGTTCCAAACAGTTTTTTATAATAAAACAAAGTTTTTTTGTTCACACAATTAATGGTAGGTTTCTGTTTCATAGAGATTTCTTAAAGACTATTGTTCAGAGGATCCACGTGAGGGTGAAACTTTGGTAAGAGTGTGGTGTCATCCTTTCATAGGTTTCAAGATACCACTTGCTACATAATCATTTACATGGTTCATACGTGTTTTGGAGGGTTTGCCTCAGCTTGCAAAGCATTTGAGCGACCAGAAATAAAACAACATCTACCCTTTTCACGTCTTTCATTGGCTGGAATATTAAATAGGGTTAGAGCCTGTATGACAGTGTTTTTAAGAGCATGAGAAGAGTGGGGGGGCGTGGCTTGCCGAGCTGCGGAATGGCCGCCTTCTAAGCGAGCTCCGCTGGCCGGACTCCGATCCTGTAATTAATCCTGCACATTTGGGCGTGCTGTGACCGCCGAGACCTGCGGAGGCGACAGCGCATGCAGCGCGGCGCACGAAGGTGGAATTTTGGCGTCCGGGGAGCTCTAGCGGCGGAGATACGACCCTGCGACAGCCGCAGCGACGAGGGAGGCTGCCGCTGCCGTGACCTGGAGGCGGCGCCGCATAAATTGAGGCCGGGGCGCCCGCGTGGCTGAGGGCCCGGCATCTCCGACTGGCAACCCGCTGGGAGCCTGACATTCGATGCGGCGAGGGACAGGCAGCTGCTGGCGCCGTGGATAACTGGCCGGACTGTGGTGCCGATTGAGGGCAGTTCTGAGGCAGCTGATCGGCGCTCGGTAAGGTGAGCGCCTCGAGTGGAGGAGGTGCAAGAGAGTCTACGTTGGGACGAGGCCCTGAGGAGGTGGAGACCGTGTGTACTACTCCCCTGGTGTTCTGGGGAATCTCGCAGAGGAGCTGCCATCCGTATGTGCACAGCGGGGAGACCCGGGTATTGACGGGCTGGCGCGGTGAGCGACCGCAGCTACTGAGAAGCGGTATTTGGGGCAGACGAACACTGGCGGATGGGCTGAGAGACCTGTTGACGTGTGGAGGCGGCGAGACCATGTGCTGCTAGGCCGTGAGCCTACAACGGCGTGCTCGTGGCACTGTGTGGAGGTAAGGTGTGACCCGCGGGTGTGGGGGGTGCCAAGTGACCGGGGGCAGCGTGGAGGAGTCTGCCAACATACGAAGCCTGTGAGAGACAGTGGTTGGCGAGCTGCTTGCACTGGGGAACTTTCACCAAGCTGCAGGGAGAGGAGCGCTGGAGCGGGGGGCGGCCCGAGGACTGCCGGCATATGCGAGGAAGCTGATGCTCCGACCCCGGGGCACGACCGGACGGCAGTCCCACCCACCTTGGTCCTGAAATTGACTGACACATACTCGTGATTCTGTAGCTGGGAGCGTGAGGCCTTGTTCTTTGGCTGGAAGGGCCGCCCTCCGGCTGGTGATTCGAGAACGGACTCCGCGGCGGCTGCCATGGGGAAGCACGATGTCAAGAATTCCTGTCATACAAGGGAAACACGCCCTTATGTAAACAGGAGAGCTGTTACATAACTCAAGGGAAACACGCCCTTATGTAAACAGGAGAGCTGTTACATAACTCAAGGGAAACACGCCCTTATGTAAACAGGAGAGCTGTTACATAACTCAAGGGAAACACGCCCTTATGTAAACAGGAGAGCTGTTACATAACTCAAGGAAAACACGCCCTATAAAGGGAGGAACCGGGAGGTACAAGGCTGTCGGATATTGTGTTTACACCGACGTACCTGCTTCGTGAAGAGCAGTGTTCAGGAGTGGTGCTCCAGTAAGGCAAGAACGGAGGTAGGTCGAGTCGTTACTCCCTGGGCCGTGTCTTGCCCCATCGTCACCTGTGAAGGACCCGGAAGCTCTACCGGTCAACCATTGAGCTTCGCTTTTTGACTCGGCTGAGTCCAAGCGCAGTGGCGCTTTTGCTGGTTGGAGTCGTAACTCCCAGCCCGACCAGAGACACAGGGACTGCCAGCTGTAACGCACACCAGGAGGTGTTTGCCGCGTTACAGACTCGGAAGTCCACAGGATCGATCGAGCGGCTGCTCTCGGTTCAGTCTTCTTGCTTGTGATTGGGGTATCGGTGACGCATCACCAGGAGGTGACTCCGCGTCCCGGTGCAGTCTGAGGAAGAGGTTGAGCGGCTGCTCCCTTCAGGTAGAGACCCCGGCTGGGTGTTTCCCTGACTCCTCGATTCTCCCCAACACTCTTCGTGCCCCTCACAGCCTACCGATTGGCATTGTCGGCCATTTCATTTCTGCCCTCTGTTGGCATACGCCGGGATCGGCGTATATGCAGAGGACGGTTAGGACCATCCGTGCTGTGGGCTGGTAACGTACTTAGCCTGGAGGATTCCAGTGACTATAACTTTTGTTTGTTCTTTGTATTTTATTTGCCTTCATTAAAAGAACTTACCCTTCACAAGTGGTTGCGTCCTCATTGTCGTGTCTGTTAAACGATCCTGAGACGTTCAGGGCGTTACAAAATATCCGACCTTAATAACACTAACTGTCTCCCGGTCGATAACAGACATGGCAACACTTGATGATGTGCTGGCTGCTTTAGCGGCCATGCAAGTTGAAGTGGCTGCCTCTAGGCAAGAAACAGCCGATGTAAAAGCCAGACTGGATGCTATCCAATTGGACCCGCTCACGCCCAGCACCTCCCTCACGAACCAGACCCCTGCGGTAGTAGTGGAAATGCCGGTAGCCATCCCCTTGGCAACACCAGAGAGGTACAGTGGGGATCCTAACACAGTGCAGGTATTCCTCACACAAGTGGCGCTACATTTATCGTGCAAACCAAAGGCGTTCCCCACGAGTCAGGCTCGTGTGGCTTTCCTTATATCCTATTTGGCTGGAAACGCGGCACAATGGGCCGTACCTCTGGTGAGCAGGGACGACCCCCTCTTATGTGATTGGGGTGCTTTTCGCGAGGAATTCCTGAAGGTATTCGACAGAAGGGCTGACTCGTACACGGCGGACCGTGAAATGCTTGAGTTGAGACAGGGATCCAACGACCTGGTGCAGTATCTCAACGCGTTCCGAAGGCTGGTTGCGGAAACCAAGTGGCCTGTTGCTAAACAAACGGCACTCTTCCATCAAGGGCTGTGCGATGAGCTCAAGGACGCCGTGGCTCATATTGACCCTCAACCCAAGACATGTGAGGGCCTTATCAACCTGGTATTACGACTGGAACATAGGCTAAATGAAAGAAAGGGGGATCATGGGAGAAAAGGAAAATCCCTTCCATCCTATGTGACGGTGGGAAGTCCTGAAACTTCCACCGCATCCAAGGGAGAACCCATGGACATCAGCGCAATACGAGCGAGCCTCACAGCCACGGAGAAAGAGTCACGCCGTAAACAAGGATTGTGCCTATATTGTGGCAAAAAAGGCCACTACGTACGTGAATGCCCTGCCAAACCGAAGACGTCACGTTATCGGGCCAACCGGTCGGTAACAGCCGTGGTGGACATACCGGCGGAAAACTAGAGGACTCCAAGACCAGAGAAGGGGCATCTCGGAGTCACTCATCCATCCCTTCACTTTCCAACTCGGTCACTAAGGGACAACGACACCTGTTTATCACGGTGCACGTGGGAGTGCATGACCAGTGGATACCCGTTGTGGCCATGGTGGATTCAGGGGCCACTGGCATGTTTATGGACCACAACGAGGCATGCAGGCTAGGGCTAGTGCTTCTTCCCAAAGCAGCACCCGAAGACGTCTATGCGGTAGACGGAAGGCGATTGGTGACGGGGCCCATCGGACAGCACACGGGGGTCCTTCCGATGAGATATGGGAGGAACCATTTGGAACAAATCGATTTTAACATCATCCGAGCGCCCCAATATGGCGTCATATTGGGATTGCCGTGGCTACAGAAACACAACCCCTTTGTGGATTGGCCAACACATCGCATCGAAATGACGTCACCGTATTGCATCCTGCATTGTGGAATAAGAACGGAATCCCTTGACGCAGATGAGAGCGGGAGTCAGACGGTGGCTACAGCGGCAGAAAAAGATGTGGCTCTCCCCCAGGCTTATCACAGTTTTGAGGATGTATTTGATGAGGTGAAGGCGGAAGTGCTACCACCACATAGACAGTTTGACTGCCAGATCGACCTGGTGCCAGGGGCCAGCGTTCCCAGCGGCAGGCTGTATGCCCTGACGGAGCCTGAAAACGTGCATCTCCGGGGGTACCTGGATAAACTCCTCAGGCTAGGATTCATCCGCCCGTCCAAGTCTCCGGCCGCCTCGCCACTCTTCTTCATCCCGAAGGCTAATGGGGAGCTGAGAGCCTGTGTGGACTTTAGGGCATTGAATGCGATAACCATAAAAAATCGGTACCCCTTGCCTCTCATCAGTGTACTTCTGGAACAGGTCAAGAAAGCTCGTATCTACACCAAGTTGGATTTGAAAGGGGCATACCATCTGGTGCGCATGAGGGACGGAGACGAGTGGAAGACCGCCTTTAAGACCAGGTTCGGCCTTTTTGAGTACCTCGTCATGCCGTTCGGTCTGTGCAACGCCCCGGCAGCCTTTCAGTACTTTTTGAATGAGGTATTCAGAGAGGAGTTGGATATCTACGTGGTCGTATATATCGACGACATCCTCATCTATTCGTCCAGTGTGGAGGAGCACGTACACCACGTCAAAGCTGTGCTCCAAAAGCTGAGGGAAAACATGCTGTTTTGTAAACTCAGCAAGTGTGACTTCCACGTCACATCCGTGGAATTCCTCGGAGTGATGCTGAGTCCAGAGGGACAGGAGATGGCAGAACGAAAGATCAAGGCGGTGAAAGAATGGCCGGTGCCCCAAAGCGTGAAGGACGTCCAAAGTTTCATTGGCTTCGCCAACTTTTACAGGCGGTTTATAGATGGATTTTCAGGAGTGGTGGCCCCAATCACACAGCTACTGAGGAAGTCCAAGGAGTTTGTCTGGTCCCCTGAAGCGAACAAAGCCTTTGAGGCCCTGAAAAGCGCCTTTGGTAAGGCGCCGGTGTTGGCTCACCCCGATCCGGATCTCCCCTACGTGGTGGAAGCGGACACGTCGGATGTGGCGCTGGGGGCTATCTTGTCCCAACGCAACCACGACACAGGGGTGCTTCATCCCGTTGCGTACATGTCCCGCAAACTCAACGACGCCGAACGCAACTACCATATTGCGGAGAAGGAGCTTCTCGCAATCAAGGACGCCTTCACCGAATGGAGGCATTGGTTGATGGGGGCAAGACATGTGGTATCGGTGTACACGGACCATCGGAACCTACAGTTCATGACGGCCACTAGACACCTTTCTCCCAGGCAGCTGCGGTGGATGATCTTCTTTGCGGGGTTCAACTTCCGCATCACATATCGGCCGGGGACGGAAAACCGGAAGGCGGACGCCCTGTCCCGTCAATCTGCAGTTAAGGAACCATTGCCTGCAACCGAGCGTTCCATCATTTCCCCGAGGATGGTATTGGGGGTTATCCAACCGGATACTTTCCTGAGGGGAATAAAGAGAGGGATCAGGTCATTCGCATGGCGGAGGTGGCTCCTCAGTCACAGAGAATGGCAGCTGAAGGACGGGATACCCCTGAAGGGCAGGTGCCTATTGATACCCACGCCTAGGCTAAGGAAACAAGCATTCATCTGGTGCCATGACTCTCCATGCGCAGGTCATTTGGGCTTTGAAAAAACGGTGGCTAGCATGGGACGGCATTTCTGGTGGCCAACCATGAGAGTGGATGTCAGGAGGTGGGGACAGGAGTGTCCTACGTGTGCTACCATGAAGGCCGACCATGGCCGAACCCAAGGGCTCTTACATCCACTTCCGACCCCGGATAGACCATGGGATAGCATATCACTGGACTTCGTGGTGGGCCTACCGGTAGACCAGGGGATGACGGCAATACTGGTGGTGGTGGATTACTTGACGAAAATGGGGCACTTCATCCCCTGCAAGAGAGTCCCTACGGCCGGGGAATTGGCGTCACTACTCCTAAAGAATGTGGTACGACTGCATGGATTACCTGGGGTGATCGTGTCGGACCGGGGGTCGCAGTTTACTGCGCAATTCTGGAAGACTTGGTGCACTGCGCTGCATGTTAAGACCGCCCTGTCCACCAGCTACCACCCTCAAACGGACGGCCAAACCGAGCGCCTGAACCAAACGCTCAAACAGTATCTGCGATGTTTTGTGGACCAGGGCAGGGAAGAATGGGTCGACTTGCTATGGGTTGCAGAGATAGCCTATAACAACGCCACTCACAGCTCCACACAGTCATCTCCGTTCTATAGCAACTATGGCCAACATCCCAGGTTCTTGCCATTTCTACATCCGTTCAGAGAGGACAGGATTCCCGCCACAGCGGACAGGGTGGCACACATAAAAGACACGTTGATGCGCTCAAGGGCTGTCCTAATAGAGGCCAAGAGAAGATACAAGGCTGCTGCAGATAGGAAGAGAAGGCCCGGGCCACTGTACCGCACTGGAGACTACGTCTGGATATCCACAAGAAACATGAGGTTTCGAAAGAACAGTGTGTTCCATCCCAAGTACATGGGCCCCTATCGAATTACCAAGTGTATGGGTCCCGTGAACGTGAAGGTGTGCTTGCCCCAGTCATTGCGGATACACCCTGTCTTTCATGTATCATTGCTCAAACCAGCACCCTCCAAGCCGTCTGGGACACCTAGGCCGGTATGCGTGGAGTCGGAGGTGGAGTATGAAGTGTCGGGCATACGGGCGTCCAAATGGCGCAGGGGGAAGCTGTGGTACCTGGTTGCATGGAAAGGCTATGGCCCGGAGGAGCATTCATGGGAACCGGCTGAAGGGGTTCATGCTCCGCGCTTGGTCTCCTTGTTCCATCGGCGTTTTCCTGCCAGCGCTGGACCCGTGGGGAGCCGCTGAGAGGGAGGATGTACTGTCAAGAATTCCTGTCATACAAGGGAAACACGCCCTTATGTAAACAGGAGAGCTGTTACATAACTCAAGGGAAACACGCCCTTATGTAAACAGGAGAGCTGTTACATAACTCAAGGGAAACACGCCCTTATGTAAACAGGAGAGCTGTTACATAACTCAAGGGAAACACGCCCTTATGTAAACAGGAGAGCTGTTACATAACTCAAGGAAAACACGCCCTATAAAGGGAGGAACCGGGAGGTACAAGGCTGTCGGATATTGTGTTTACACCGACGTACCTGCTTCGTGAAGAGCAGTGTTCAGGAGTGGTGCTCCAGTAAGGCAAGAACGGAGGTAGGTCGAGTCGTTACTCCCTGGGCCGTGTCTTGCCCCATCGTCACCTGTGAAGGACCCGGAAGCTCTACCGGTCAACCATTGAGCTTCGCTTTTTGACTCGGCTGAGTCCAAGCGCAGTGGCGCTTTTGCTGGTTGGAGTCGTAACTCCCAGCCCGACCAGAGACACAGGGACTGCCAGCTGTAACGCACACCAGGAGGTGTTTGCCGCGTTACAGACTCGGAAGTCCACAGGATCGATCGAGCGGCTGCTCTCGGTTCAGTCTTCTTGCTTGTGATTGGGGTATCGGTGACGCATCACCAGGAGGTGACTCCGCGTCCCGGTGCAGTCTGAGGAAGAGGTTGAGCGGCTGCTCCCTTCAGGTAGAGACCCCGGCTGGGTGTTTCCCTGACTCCTCGATTCTCCCCAACACTCTTCGTGCCCCTCACAGCCTACCGATTGGCATTGTCGGCCATTTCATTTCTGCCCTCTGTTGGCATACGCCGGGATCGGCGTATATGCAGAGGACGGTTAGGACCATCCGTGCTGTGGGCTGGTAACGTACTTAGCCTGGAGGATTCCAGTGACTATAACTTTTGTTTGTTCTTTGTATTTTATTTGCCTTCATTAAAAGAACTAACCCTTCACAAGTGGTTGCGTCCTCATTGTCGTGTCTGTTAAACGATCCTGAGACGTTCAGGGCGTTACACACGACGCCAAGCAGTCGAAGATTACCTTTGACAGTAAGCGGGCGACGCGGCAGGTGGACACAGGAACAGATGGGCAGGCGGAGGGCAGGCATGACCAGGTGGTGGAAGATCAAGGGGAGGATTTGAGGACCCTAATGCTTGAGATGAGGTCCAGCCTCCGTAACATCGATACTAAGCTGGACACCCTCACATCACAGCTCGAGTCGGTCAAGGCGCAGGTTACCACACACGAAACGCGTCTGGACTCACTGGACGGCCGTGCTGCGGACTTCCACGAGTTTCAGGTCGAAACTAAGGAACAGCTCTTACACATGGACAGGCTGCTAAGCGTCATCAGGGCGAAGAATGATGATTTAGAGGCTCGGTCGCAACGAAGTAACCTCCGCGTCACGGGGATACCGGAGACGACCCCCATCTCCAAAATGGAGACGTACATCACCGACCTACTGCACGAGCTGTTTGACCCGCACCTGTCCGCAGTATTTGTAGTGGAGAGGGCACATAGGTAGCTGGGCCAAAGGCCGCCGGTTGGGGCACCTCCGAGGCCCATTATTGCTAAGCTCCTTAACTATCAGGATAGAGACGTTATCCTTAGACTTGCGAGAGAGAGAGGAAAGATCATGCACCAGGGAAATGCAATTTCCTTCTATCCGGATTTTACTCCAGCTGTGCAAGCGGCGCGGCGCGGCGGGAGTTCACACCGGCCAAGAGACTTCTCCTTCAGGCGCAGATCCCGTATTCGTTGCTCTACCCAGCGAAGCTCAAGGTGACATTTGAAGGCACCACACACTTCTTCGCGGATGCCAAGGCGGCGGTGAAATTTGCCAAACATGTGGGCGGAAAGAAGCACAAACGGCAGACGGGGGGAGCGGAGATGGCAGCTGGAAACCTGAGTGACAATGACTGATGTGGGTATCGTATTAATGGGAAGTACTTTAACTGCCCCTGCTGCTTGCTAACATTTGTGCAAATGGTTTGTGGGCGACTGCTTTCGTTCCTATAATTTCTTGCCGTGCTGCCATACTCCTTTTCCTTGTAACTGTGGTCTCGAGCGGGCCAGATTGCCTGCAGATTTTCTGGCCACCCTGTTCTAACCGGGGTAAGAAGCTGGCTTCGGCACGTCCCCATGGGAAGGTTCCCAACTCTGTTGGATGTTCTTGATTCTAGGGTGGGCAATACACGACCTGTTTGGGGGGTTGGAGTGGGCGGGGGTTGGAAGGTGGGATGTTTCTGTTTGATAATTGGTTCCAGCTTACATGTAATCGGCTATGTGGTCGCTATCGTGCATAGGAAACGTGGATGATAATGGGTGTATCGTTTTGCTATAGACATGACCCAAAAGTTACCTAATGTCTTAAGTTGTGTGACATGGAATGTGCGGGGTCTGAATGACTGTAGAAAGGCCAGGCTAGTGCATGCCTATTTAGCCCGTCACAATGTAGACATATGCCTCCTCCAGGAGACACATCTGGGTTCCTCCCCAGCTCCGCCATGCCCGCTGGGGCCATGTGTACTCTGCCACGTACTCAACTTACGCCCGAGGGGTGGCCATTTTAGTTAGACGTGGGTTGGACTGGCGGGAAGAGCTGTCGCACTGTGACCCTGAAGGCCGATATGTCTTAGTCCGGGGATTGTTATGTGGCCTCCTGGTGACAATTGTGGCTGTATACGGCCCGAATGTGGAGTCCCCTGGGTTCTTTCAGGACGTCTGGGCAAGGGTGCGGGTGGCTGGATGCAACACTGTTCTCTGGGGAGGGGATTTTAATGCAGTGTTAGATGACGCTCTGGATAGACAGGGTGCAGTCCGCAGCCTCCACCCTGCGGCAGGTGCTGCTTTGGGGGCGATTGTTGAGGAGGAGGGCCTGGTTGATGTGTGGAGGGCTCAGCACGGGGGGCTGAGGGAGGGTACCTGCATCACTGATCACCGCTGTGCCTGGTCCCGTTTGGACTATTGGCTGCTCTCTAGGGACGCGGCTTTGTGGACGGTAGAGGCCGAGCACATGCCGCGCTCGCTCTCGGACCATGCGCCCTGCCTCTTGAGACTGTCGCTGCCAGGTCTGCCTCCGCGCGGCTTCTCATGGCGCCTGCCGAGACATGCACTGCTAGATGAGGTGTTTAAGGAGGAGATAAGGGCGGACATTATTGACTATTTTGAGCTAAACACAGGCTCGGTGGACACGGAGGCATCCCTGTGGGAGGCCTTTAAAGTGGTGATTCGTGGAAAGTGTATTGCGCGACAGGCCGGGGTGCTGAAAGCTATCAGAGGTACGCTTGCATCGCTGGAAACGGACATTAAGGACCTGGAGAGCCGCTTTTATGCCACAAACACTTCGGACATCCTGGGCTTACTAAAGACTAAGCTATTAGAGTATGATGCAGAGGCACAGCGGGAAGTTAAGTTTCTGGGTAAACACGCAGAGGCCAGGAGATATGGGGAGGGAGACAGGCTGGGGCGCACCCTGGCGAATCTGATAAGGCCGTCCAGGTCTGCGACGTTTGTCCATGAACTGCGCTTGAAAACCGGGGTCACGCTTAGGGGACAAGAGGACATCCTGAATGCCTTCTTGGGCTTCTATTCTGATTTGTACACTGCCACTCAGGGGGAAGGCCCGGAGGGGCTGGACTCCTTCCTAGAATCCATAGCACTGGTCTGGTTCAATAATAAACATAGAGAATATATGGACCTCCCGATAACGGCCGCAGATGTGGCCCAGGTAATCAAAAGTTTACCCCTTGACAAGGCCCCTGGCCCGGACGGCCTGACCACGGCCTTCTACAAGACATACGCGGAGGAACTGGCTCCCCGGCTGTTGGCGGTGTTTGAGGAGGCGTTGCAGGTGGGAATGCTTCCCAAAACGATGCGTGAAGCGTCGATTATTACCCTGTTAAAACCGGACAAACCAAAAGAGGAGATGGACTCTTACAGGCCTCTCTCCCTAATCAATGTGGATGTGAAGATATTGGCCAAGCTACTTGCTAATAGAATACAACCAATGCTGCCCCTGATAGCCCTACCGGACCAGTCTGGATTTATCCCAGGGCGGTCAACGTCCCATAATCTCCGTACGATCTTTTCCATACTGCATTACTTACATCCGGATGTACACGCGGCGGTGGTCTTCTTAGATGCCACCAAAGCTTTTGATACTTTGGAATGGCCATATCTATTTGCAATACTGAATCGTTTTGGTTTTAGCCAGCTCTTGATCAACAAAATCCGCCTGCTTTATACTATGCCTTGTGCCAGAGTTCGAGTGAACGGTATGATCTCGGACCCGTTTCCGATCTCGCGGGGTACGCGTCAGGGATGCCCGCTGTCCCCGCTCCTATTTGCAATTGCGATGGAGCCGCTGGCGGCTCGTATTCGTCAGCATCACACGGCGCGCGGCTTTGGCCTTAGCGCACGCAGTCTGCTGATATCGCTCTATGCAGACGATGTAACACTCTATCTCACTAAGCCTGAAGAGAACCTAGACATAGTGCTGCGAGAATTCATTCGCTTTGAGGGGCTGGCCGGTATAGCGATCAATTGGTCTAAATCGGTGGTCTTCCCATTGACGGAGAGTACCCCGAGGATGCTGTCGGAATACCCCTTAAGGTGGGAATTGGACTCTGTTAAATACCTCGGCATCTGGGTGAGTCGAATGCCTCAGGACATTTGGACTCTCAATTTTGGGAGAGCAGTCGCGTGGCTGGAGGAAAGGATAAAGATATGGGGGCGGCTGCCCCTGTCACTAACAGGCAGGATAGCACTGGTCAAAATGGTGGTTTTGCCTAAATTTTTATATCTATTTGCAAATATACCCATCCCTTTGACGTCGCAGTTTTTCGCCACACTACGATCACATTTGATCGCGCTGGTGTGGGCTGGTGGCCAAGCGCGCGCATCCTGGGACGTGCTGACTTTGCCGCTCACGCAGGGTGGGCTAGGAGCGCCAGACATGCGCTTATATGCCCTGTGCGCACAGGCCCAATTTTTGCACTTTTGGGTGCATCCGACACCTTTCCAGCCGCATGTGGCTGTGGAGCAGGACACTGTAGCGCCGGTCCCGCTCAGAGTGGCCAGGGGAGATGTGGACACTGCGGAGATGCTACGCTGGGTGTGGGTGGAACTTAGACACAAGGCGGGAGTGCCACTCCTGTACGCCCCGTCTTTGTCCCTGGAGCGCAACCCGCTATTGCCTTGTATCGGAGACGGAATTAGCCCGCCCCTGCTGCGTAAGATGCACCTGCATACGTTCGCGGATCTCTTTCCGGATAATACCTTCATGCAGCCGCCGGTGGCAGTGGAGGGGCAGGCGGTGCACTTTTCTGAATTGTTTTTATATCACAGGCTGCGGGAGACGTGCCGGACGTTGAGTGAGGACTTTCCGGCGGCCCCCCCAGTGTTCCAGGCGCTGGAGGGCGTGGTAGGTTCCCCATCTCCTCGGAGATTAGTCACTAGACTCTATAAATCCATGCAGAATGAAGCGCCGGTGGTGCGACCTCAGTCCCTCCAGCACTGGAATGAAGAACTTGGCTCTCCCCTGTCGGAGGAGCAGTGGACCTTCTGCTGTGGACAGCTAGCTGAGCTCTCCCCAAACTATAAACTGAGGCTTATACATTTCAAGTATTTGCATAGATTCTATAGAACACCAATTGCTTTAAATAGAATGGGCTTGAGGGAGGATGTCGGCTGTTGGAGGTGCGGGGGTGAACCTGCCTCTTTCTTGCATATGGCGTGGTCCTGCCCCAAACTTACGGAATTTTGGACCCAGGTGTTCGCGATAGTCAATCAGATGCTGGGTCGCACAGATGCTCCTTCCCCTGAGGTGGGGATACTGGGATATGTCAAGAACACGCCACCTAAAGAACGTAAACTACATGCCATGCTTCTTCTGTTTGCTAAACGACAGGTGGCAATACACTGGGGTAGAAGCCGGGTGCCCTCGGTGAAGGGATGTCCGGCAGACGTAACTTATGGTCATGAGAAGCTGAGTGTATTCTGGGACTTGATGCCATCCACCTCTCGTCCGGGGGACATTTGGGAACCATTTGTGCGGTGGGCTCGGGAGCGCCGGGAGATAGAGGCTGCACTGGATGAGTGAGTGTGGGGGGTTCGGTGTGTGCCCCGTGGGGCGTGGGGAGGGGGAGGGTGGTTCGCCTGGGAATGAGGGGAGAGACTCTGGGCGATTACTTCGATTAGCCGTCACCCAATTGGTAATGGAGAGGCCCGGGCCCGCTGATGTGTATTACTAGGTGGGGGCATTGACAGGTCTGGACTGGCCCTGCGCGGATGGGTTCTTTAAGGGAAGGTCGACCACGATGACAGGAACACCCAAGGTTATGGATATATATAAGCGACTGCATTGGCATGTACCACAGATGTAATGAGGATGTACTATTGCTGGCTTGTGTTGTTGGTTACTGTTTGTACTGTTATGTCGATTTCAATAAAGTCTTAAAAAACATTTTTTTTTTAAAAAGAGCATGAGAAGAGTCCGTTGGCATGATTTTTTTTCTTTAGGTTGTAATGTAAAATGAGGGATACTACTAATTTCATTGGGGTCCACGGTTCCTTGATGTTCAGTGCTCAACGGTGCAGCATATGGTTGCACAAAAATGGACAGGGGATACCAAGTCCTTTCCAGACTTTATTTACTTGTTAATGTAGGAGATATTGGGTGACCATGGGTGTTATTTTTATGTGGCATTCATTGTATGTAGGTGATACTGGCATCTTTCTGACAGCTACTAAAGAGGCATTTTTTGTCCACCGTTAAAAAGAATGTGATAATAATGCCAATTTGATAATATATTTTTTTATTTCTAGTATAAGGTCACTTGTCTGCCATTGGTCCTGAAGAGACCTGGAAAGGTGAAAGGTCCAAAAATGCCAACCCGTTTTGTACTGTGGAGGAGCTAATATAAGACGAACTTTGATATAAAGATTTTAGCGGAAAGATCTAAATCATTTTAATGGACTGTTTTCTACATTTCACTTTACCTTCGCTAACTCATGGTGGATTATGGACTCGAAACATATTGTATATACCATTGTGCAACTGAGGAAACAATTACAATGAGTAAGTTAGATGATGCCCTTACTAAATACTCAGACAGCACTCCGTCTATAGTTGCAGGTGATTTCAACTGCACCTTTGAACCCTTCATTTCCACCCCTGTGATCTCACTGAGGATTGGGATTGTTTATGGTCTATTCCCCCTTTAGATTTACCAACAGTAAGGTGGTCAAAGAGAGGGGCCCAGGTGCTTGCGTTAACTTTACAACATGAGCTTAGAGCCACAAATGGTAGGACAAAATCTGACCCAAAAGGGGAACATACTTTTAATAGACCAGGTAAAACTAGTAGAATTGATTATTGTCTAATTACCCCAAACTTATGGCCTCAATTATCTGATATGATGGTGGTGAAAAGGATAGAAAGTGACCATCATGCTCTAGCCCTTACTCTGTTAATAGAGGGCCCTTTGCAGTTAACCCACAGGGTAAATCCTGATGTGGGTATACTTACTGCTGCAAATAACCATAAAGCTCTAAAATGGACATGGGTCGAGAAACTTCCAGAAGCCCTGGAAGTAGTAAAGACTAAAGCAAGGCAGTTGATCAAGGACTTGAGCGGTCTTTGTCCTAAAGATGCCATTGCGACTTTATGGCCCACCCACGACCTTTTTTTCAGCGAGATAAGAAGCTCTGTACAAAGAAGATAAAATGTTGTGGGGCCTATATATAAATTTAATTACCAACTTGATACTGGCTGGTGCCCCCATTCCTCCCTCTTGGCAGATAGCTGAAATAGTGCCCATTTTCAAAAAAGTGGACAGATCACCCCATTGAATTACAGGCCCATCAGCCTTAATGATTCCCTTCAAAACAAATTTTTGCAAGCAGGTTTTAGGAAGGGTCCAAAATTGGATACGGGAAGCACAGATTCTAAGTGACTTCCAGGCAGGCTTTCGTCCCAAAATCAGTATGCTGGACCAGGTGTTTCGACTGATCTGTATTTATTGGAAGGAAGTGGTTGTAAAAGGAGGAAAGCTCTATGTGGCATTTGTGGATCTGCTTACAGCTTTTGATCTAGTCCCACAAAAGAAATTATGGGGGGTGCTATTGGAGATGGGCGTCCCAAATAATATTTTAAACATTTTAATTCGGTTGCACTCAGATAATTCTGCACAGGTTAGATGGGGTGTTAATAGTCAAGTAACTGAAACGTTTCCAGTTAAGTGAGGAGTGAGACAAGGATGTGTGCTGGCTCCAACTCTTTTTACTAATGGAGTGGTTGAGTTTTTAGATAAAGATGGCTGTGATGCCTCAAAAATAGGGTCAGGTAGAGTACTGTCACTGTTGTTTGCCGACGATACCCTTATAATTTCAAAATCCCCTCAAGGACTGCAGCAACTGGAGCCCACAGCTGGAAAAATCAAAACTCCAACTAATTGACCAATGTGCACACATAAGTAAGATACATAAGATGACAGTATCGAGGCAAATAGCCCCCGCTCTCCAAATTTATAATACTAAGGTTTTGGGCGGGGTGCTTTATGGGGTGGAACTTTGGGGTGTCAGTTCCCTGGTTTCTTTGACTACAGTTGAAAATTGGTTTCTCAGATCACTTGTAGACCTTCCTGCTAGTTCTCCTCTGATTCCCTTTTATTTTGGTATTGCTCACAAACAACTAAAGCACAAAGTAAACTACAAAATGTTATCATTTTGGTTTAGATTGTGGACGACAGATGAGTTGGATCCCTATCGGGATGCCCTAAGGGATCTTTTAAGATTCCCTCAGGCTGCATCAAAAAGGTGGTTTTCATGCTTGCGTGATTTACTAAGTAAACTGGGGATGGAAAGTTTCTGGTTTAGTCCAGGAACCATGAGCAGTATTTCGAGAGACAAGCTGAAAAAGATGTACTGGGGAAAAATATCCCAACTGGAATTGACAGAACATCTTTCAGGCTTAACTAAATATTTTTTAACTTACAAAAATGTTCCACGTTTTGAAATGGCAATAGATGAAATTACTCCTCCGTTGGCCCGCAAGCTTTTCTTGCAGTTTAGATACAAGACCCTACCAACTAATCTTTTCTGCTCAAGATAGTGCATCTGTCCACCCGTAGCTGAGTTATGCCCTGCGTGTAAAGCCTCGACAGAATCTATTGTTCACTTACTTTTTTCTGTCCCTACTATGCGCTATTGAGAAAGAAATGGATAACACCATTATGTAGAGCTGTTGGTCCGGGTCATTATCTTGAAATCTGGAGGCTGCTGGCTACGGATACCCGTAGATAGATAGTCTTTGGTATCTCTCATTTTCTGTATGCTTTGTGGATCAGGCGGAGAAAGTTAATGCTCTGAATTCCTCTTTTTTATGTATGTATGATTCTGTATTAATAGGGTAATGAATTGCTGTATCTTGTGTGCTGAAAATATTTCTTATATTGATTCTATTTTATGGTTTTATTCTCTTTTTATGGAACCTGTGCTGTGATGTACTTTTTTTAATCTCTGAGATTGTAATAAAGTTTAAATGATGATGATGGTATATACCACCTGCTGGATATAAAATTGATGTTTGGATAGACAAGAAATGACAAACAAATGAAAGAAAATGTATATACAATAAGAGGTGTATTTTTGATGTGATGATGATTTTTGATGTGTTGATATGTATTTATGTACATGTTTATGTGTATTTATGTACATGCATTTTTCTTGTGAACTATGTTGATGATGAAATGTCTATATGGAATGTAAAGCAATAAACTTTCTATTGTATAATAACTCAGAAATACACACAAGTGTCTAAAAAAAGAAGTGGGATGTTTAGATATTTTAGCTGAAGCTTTGAAAATTCACATTCAAATTCACATTCGTTTTGCCTTGCGATAAAGGAATTCTCTTGATTCATCCTCGCACGTCATATTTCATTTTGTTATCATATAGAGGAACAAGGCGGAAGTTCCTTTATAAAGTTATGAGAACCCCGAGGTCCGATGTCCTTATGCATGGCAGGTGGCACTTTATTCCTTATAATACAGTCATACCATCACCTTTGCCACGAACCACTTAAATCCTTGGAGTGTTGCTCTTTCATCTGAATGAGAAAACATGTTGTAGAATAAAAATAGAATCTCTAGTGCAAAACTAAACACATCAAAAAAGCTGTTAGATATATGTTGCAAAAAGATATTAGAAGCAGTTTAATATAAAAGTTAGTTTTTTAAAAAGGTGCAGTAGAAACTTGCTGAAAGATTGTAACTTTTCTATAATCACCCAAGGACTGAAAAAAGTAAACATGTTGCTATAAATATCTCATTTATTTTCGCCAATGCACAGCAAGAAAAATGGAACGGAGAAAGAAAAGCAGTGTTTCCTTTTACCTTCTTTAATTGTGCCCTGTGCCTGACCTGCCTTTCCCACTTGGCTGCTGCCTCTGGCAGTAGACACTATAATGTCAGAACTCAACGACAATAAGATATTACAGCTGAGTTCTGATGTCATTTCTTTATATGGTACAAAAATTGTGTGTCACAGTGGTGAACATTAGCACAACATAACAGATTGGAATTAATCTTGATTATTTAATCCAAATACGACATCACCATATGTCCATTCAAAGGATGATTGTGATTTTATTTAATCACAAAATTCACAAAAGAGGAAAAGATAGAGTCAAAAACACAATAAGTCACGTTTAAACGTTTAAAATTGGTGCACAGAAGGTGGGGTGACAAATGCATAGTAAGGATGTGTGATAGTGATGTGGGAAGGGAAGGCGCTGATGTATAAAATGTACACCACCTTCCCTTCCCACATGTTCACCACTGACACACAATTTTTGTACCATATTGCCCCCCGGTCCAGTGGTCCTTCGGGTTACCCCATTGTTATATAAATTTTACATCATTTCTTTATAATCAGCGACTGGGGGCATCATAAGTCACCAATTATAAAGAAATAGGAGATTTTATTTATGCAGGGATTGTAGAGTCACATGAATTATAGGTTTAATATGGTGTTTGTATTTATGTATCCATGCATATATATATTTATTATGTGTGTGTGTGCCTGTTTAGATTAAGATTGTGCAATGACTATCACCCCTAAAGAGAAGGCTGTCTACTGCAAGAACAGTTTATTTGCTTTTTTTCCACCAGCCAACAGTTGATTTGATGAATCACATATGGTAAAGTGACAGACACTTAAGAAGATAACACTGGAGTTTTTACTATTCCAATCTAAAAAACTTGTAATAGCCCTCCAGTGCCATCAGGTGGTGTTACATAACTCTAGCCCTTGGTCTGCAACCTCCATTAGATATGGCTTTATGGGACGATGTAAGACCCCCCCCCCCCCCCCCCTTGTCTTTTTGAGCTTTTGCTAGGGAAATGTCCCTTGACCAACCCATGGGTTGTAAGCCTTGCGGGAATGTCACAGACAGACATCTGTGTCTGATCCCTAATTGATCTGTCTCTGGTGCCTGGGGTCAGGCCATGCCCACAAGGCATACGCCAAATGCAAGTCAATGCACCCCAAGGCAATTCGCAAGTGGATGATAAAGCAGCTGGTGACACAGCAAAAGAAGTCTCCACATTGGTCAGGAGGAAGATCTCTGGCCGCTCTCTGAGCTGTTCTCGCTGACGCTCATTTTCCTGCCCCAAAACTTATTCCACTAAGTTGGATAAGTCTAAGAAGAAAAAGTCCAAGCTCTCTTCGGCTTCCCCATTCAAACACCATGCTTTGAGGGCCCGCTTCTGCACTCCATCTGCGGAGCCAGTCTCCAGAGTCCCTGGAGCAACTCCTGGATTTTACAACGCCATGGATGCCTTCTTTCAGCTACCAACTCTCTGTGGGCCCCATGGAACTGCAAGATTCTCAGCTGGGGTACTGTAACAAGTTTGCCCATGATGCCAGCTGGGTCTTATGGATCAGCCTCTGGATCTGGTCTGACACCACCATGGGTGCCAGTGCCCGCCCTGACCCCAGTCCCTCTAGCACCTGCCCCCGACACCACCAGCGCTGTTGAATAACCAGCGCTTCCTGATCTCTGACTCTGAGCCGGCGCCACTCGGCACCGGCGTTGTCCAGACCATATCAATCCCTGGACTTTTTGGCTTTGGACATGCTCTTCCTACCTGAAGGGGGAGATGTAGAAAAAGGGTATAAGCCCCTTTGAGGATGACCCTGATCAGGGAGAAAACTGGTACGAGGAGCTGAATGATGGCAGCAGCCTGGACAAGTCTCCAGACTCTGGCATGCTTTCTCCTCTTGGCCCCATTTCTGAGAAAAGTGCATCTTTTGTGATCATGATGCATGGGGCAGTGGAGGTCCTTTAACTACATCTGCCATTGGTCCAAGACAGTACTGATTTCCTTATGGAGGCGCTTCACCCAGGAGCGAGGTCTGCTGAGCCTCTGCTCCCCTTTAATGAGGGCCTCACCTACGTTCTTCTGGGGGCCTTGGCATTACTTTGTACGGAGACTATTGTGCACGTCGTGAGTGCCCGTCGCCATCGTCCCACTCCAGGAGACCCAGCCTTCTTCCCCCTCAGAGCCTGGTGGGGCAGGCCTCAACAGTTAAGGTCAACCCAAGCGCATTTCTTTCCACCCCACTGGATAGGGAATCCAAGAAGCTGGATACTTTTGGGAAGCACATTTTCTATTCCACTACCTCAGCTTCGCTGTCTGTGAACACCGCATATTTATTTGCCAATATTCCCATACTTTATGGGACTTAATTGTGCAGCTGCTATACATGATCCCTGAAGAGTGCCATGCCATCCTGAACCAAGCGTTTGTGGAGGGCCGCAACTTATCAAAATTCACCATCAGATGTGGTCTGGACACCACAGACTCTCTAGGCATAGCCGTGGACTCTACGGTAATGCTCTATTGCCATGCCTGGTTGCACTCCACTGATTTTTCAAGGGTTGTCCTATGATCCCTAATTGGCTGTTTCATGTATTCCGCTTGTTTTGTGACAATGTCAATATGGTGCTTCAGCGTTATCAAGAATGTCAAGCCACTGTCGGATCCCTGGGCCTCACTCTGGCTTCCTAATCACAGCAACAGTCCATCCTTTCATCCCTTCTGCAGCCATGGTCAGAGCATCTGCAATGCCAGCTTTACCCCTCAGCCAGCATGCTGCCCAGCCTTTTTGTGGCTGGGGTCGTAGAACCCAAAGAGGACACAGGTGTCATACCCAGCATGCTGTCCAGTCCCCAGCCCTTCTGGCTGCAGCTGCTTGCAAGCTTTGTTTGAGAGCCCTCCACCAGTTGACGAGAGAATCTGACACCATCTGCCCCAATAGAGCAACATAACATGTGGGTGCTCCAAATAGTACAGAAGGGTTATATGTTCCACAAGTTCACAAAGTTCTACTGCTTGTACAGTCAGGCCCACTGAGATGGGCATTTCACCCATTTGGTCCTCTGAGACTATTTGGTTTAAGCTAGTTCTCAGACTCACCTTCTGCGGTATTGCTTGGGTATCAATTCTAAAGTGAGGAATCTGTGGTTAAGAGCCTCTATCAGAAGGACAAGTTCCTTACCTTCAGTAATATTTTTTTCTTGTAGATACTCTATCCCCGGATTCCTCACCAAACTGGATACTGCAAACTGGTCAAACGTGTTTTTACATGGTTCCATGTTTTGATATGGAAATAGTCCCAAAAGAAAGTGATGTCAGCACCTTGGGGTGGCACATAAATAGGCACCTAGTTGTAATTTCCAATGTGGATGACGTTGACACAGAGCCGCCCGACTCCACATAACATTGTGCAGAGGTACTACTCAAGATTTTCAAGATCCAGTCTAACACTTTGGAAATATTTTAAGGTGAGGCACCTGTAGTTGGATAGATTCTCTACCAGAAAAAACATCACCAAAGGTAACTTGTTTGGCATTTCCTTTCTTTCCTTACCTTCCGATGCAAATACACTCCCAATTTCCTCTGCCTTCCATCAACTCCTAAAACAAATTTGAATGTGCTAAGAAGCGATGTCCCTTCCTAATACTATAGGTTTCAAACCATGCTGCATCTGTAGGAACCAGATGTTGATCATGAATCTGCACGAAGTGTGTCTCTGGTGTTTGGGCCCGGGGCATTACTTGAAGTCATGCAAAAAGTACACCCTCATGCACCCCGGGATCGAGAAGTGCTGCTATACAATGGTGAAAACAAAAATTAGTTGTGGCCCTAGTGTAAGCTCCATTTGAAGTCGTGGGCATGGATTCGCTCCTCTCATTGCTTTTCACAAGTGGTCAGCTTTGCTGTCAGAGTCCTTCAGTAAGTCAAAGTCGAAGTCCAAATGAAAACATAAGAAAGCGGACACAACATTATCTTGTCACTCTCTATCTAGAGAGAATGTGCAAGGGTGTTATAGTGTCAGCTGGTCTTCCCCGTATCCCAGGTTGCGAAACTATTCCTCAGTTAGTCCGTGGGACACCCTGCATTTATTGGGCTATCGGCGACACCGCAGCAGATCAAAGTCTTTAAGGAGGCCAAGTTGATATTTGGCACTCTTCCGGTTCCATTCAGTGTGCCTTCAGGCCCAAATGATCCACATGGACCCTCAGTTGGGTCACCATGGGCATATTCGTCCTTGGCACCGTCTGACCCCCTTGGGCCTATCAAAGACTCTGTACCGGCTCCAGTACATACCTTCACCACAGTTTCACAATATGCTTCAATGCCTGTATCTGTCACACCAGAGGCGAATCTGGTGCTGGTTCCAATATCTGATACCAAACCAACTTCATCACAATCCAGATCGATGCCGCACGAAGAAATTACTAAAGCTCAACTGATCCCCATACAGGCTGATTCCAATCCCATTCCCCTACTAAAGCAGATGCACAATCAGAGGCTCTGTTACCTTTTTGGCTCTGAATCTAACCAAAGCTTGCCACTACCCAGACATGATTATTTATCCCCTCATTATGATTAGAACAATTTTTACACTGCCTTATAAGAGGCCGTTGGGCTTGTTATTTCCTATGATACAGGATTCCAATGGAGAAGAGTGCTTCATTTGCAGTGGTAAATCAGCATGCATCTGAGGTCTTGGACCTACAGCTATCCTCTATTGAGGGTAATACATATCTTAGCCCTTGCTTCAGTTCAATGACGCCCTCACTGACACCTTAATGGGAACCTGGTCAAAGCCCTGTTCCTGTCCACCCGTGAATAGGCAGGTTGCCAGACATCAAAGACCGGCACCTGGTGACCCTGGTTTCCTCACTAAACATCCTACTCCTAAAAGTCTGGTTATTCAGGCTTTAACCAGCAAGGTCAACCCCAACTCTTTTCTCATGACTCCCCCCTGGTAGGGAGTCTTAATGGGACTGAGGCATTCAAAAACCAAATGTTCTTAGTTGGCCTGCATTGAGGTTAGTCAATGGACTTTGTTTGTTGGGCAGATATACACACATCTTTTGGGTCACGGCCAGTGAGATCTTGCCCGCAGTCCCGAAGACGTTAGACCCTCACTGGCTCAAACCATTCAGGATAGTCAATATGCAGAAAATATGTGGTTTGTGTTGGTCTTGACCCTACTGATTGTCTGAGAAGGGCAGATTACACTAGTGTGGTGATCTTCAGCCACGCCTGGATCTGCTCCACATGATTCTCTAGAGATGTACAGGCACCTCGCATCAATATGCTTTTCGATGGCTCACAGCTGTTCTTCTAAAAGGCTAATTCTGCTTTGAAATATGTCAATGCTAGTAGTGCCACAGCACGTTCTCTTGGTCTTTTGACCCCCCCAAAATTTTCTTCACCAGTTTCAGAAACTATGAGGCTACTTTAGGGAGTCTCCCCAGTCTGCAGCAATCAGGCTAGTTCTTTTGAGGCCGGGACGTGGATTTGACAGGCAACGTGCAGGGCATCAAGTGCACAATTCCTAGCGTTCTCCTTTTCCTGTGGCAGCAACCAACAAGCTGCTGTGGCTTGTCATTAGTGGTACAAAACCACCTTGTGGGAGGCAGGATCAAGCACTTTCTCCTGGGGATGACAATCCATTACATCCAAAATATGGGTCCTTTAAATCATTCAGAGTGGGTATGCCATTCCCTTTCTTTCCCCACATCAGAGCAAATCTCAGAGGAACCCCTGTCCCTTCAATTGCAAGAGGTGCAAATGTTACTCCCCAAAGGAGCCATAGAGATGGCACCAAAGAGAGCGGCCACACCCGAGTGAGGCTCCTCCGGATGAGGAGGAAGATCGGCATGAACCAATTGAAAGAATGCCCTTCATGCTCTGAAATGGATAGTGACAGCATCCATTTCACTAGCTGTGGATGAAGATACTCGCAGCTCAGACCTAGGAGGCCACAGGAGGAGGAGGAATCTCAGGTTGCCAGGCTCCGCATCAAGGCTGCAGTGAGGAGATACAAGTGGAGGACATCTGTGTGGCTTCGTGGCGGTACCTGGAACATCATTAAGAACATGAAGAGCTGTGAGGGGGCTCCCACTGCAGGTAGACACATGCGACCTGAAGGGGTGGCGTGGACAGCCCTTGCCCAGGTGCTCTGGGGTCCCGTAAAAGTACTCGATGGTCGGGCCGCACCCAGTAAGATGGGTCTCATAACAGACAGTGAAACGCACTGCCAGTGGCCTAGGTTGATGCACCACCGGGGCCTGTGGACTGCATCCAGGCTACCTACAATGTCCAAACATCCGTTAAATGGGGAGGCTCGCCCTAGTCCTCATTAGGTGCACACCACTGAGATACTTTGCTTGCTGTTTAAAGGTAAGACAGAATATATGGGCAGGGCTGGTCTATGCAGGAAGGCCAAAGAGCAGTAATTGCTGGAGCAGGGCCAATAAGTTGCAATATGGACTAGGAACAACACATGATGAATCTGTGTTCCGCCCACTCCTTTAAGGTGGAAACAATCCTATAGGGACTCTGAAGCAGGTCTGCTCTTGCCCCAGTACCCCCTAACTATTCTTGTTCAATGTCTATAGTAGGCTAGTGGAGTGAGGTGAGACCACAGACAACTGAAGGATCCAACTGAACACCACCCTCTGTGGTGGTGAATGGGCAATGTACTTGGGCTGATGATCTACTCATGTAAATGGCAACAATTGTGAAGTTAAGACTAGCACTCTCTGATCCTTAGACACTCACATTCTCCTGCTCTGGGCTACAAGAGCCCTTGGCGGTATACTGGTAATACAGACCTGTGATTGATGAAGACTGTGGCTCACAGTTAATCCTTCATGTGGAAGTGGCGCCCCCAGCTGGCAATAATGTGGGTGAACAAAACAACACCAGACTCACTGGCAATTAGTCCTCACTGCATACTCCTGTTGAGAGTACACTGTGCCGCCCGCAGTGGATAGCGATAAAGACCTTCACTTGCACGTGGTAGATACGAAACATAACTTAGAAAAAATTGACTCAAAAGTAAACAATTTAACAGACAGCCTTAACCTTATACAATAAAGAGTAGATAGATGCAATGACCGCGTTGAACATCTCAAGCAATGCACCTTTGATGTGAAAGATACTGCAAAAGGACACCGTAAGAAGCTTGTATGGATGGAGTACGTATTGAAAATGATCAAAACCAAAAACGAACACCTTGAAGTGAGATCGTGCCACAACCACCTGCAGATTTTTTAGTCAGCTGCTATTAGCAGAATGGGAGACTGTTGAGAATATGTTCAAAAGCCTCTTTGTAGAAGCTGATTTAACCCACTTGGTTACCACTGAGAGAGCACATACAGCCTTGAGTCCCCATATTTCCCAGAGGGCTCTAGACCCCCAGTTATTGCACACCAAGATCAAGCGGGATTTATACCTACCCAGAACACGGCCACTAATGTGCGCCGTTTACTCCGTATATTGGGAGAGGACCGATTTGAGACTACATCTGCGGCCATCCTATCGGTAGATATCGAGAAGGCGTTTGATAGCCTTGAATGACCATACCTGTTTCAGGTTATGCGGACGTTTGGTCTTGGGGTGGCTTCCGTGGGTTGGACCGAAATTCTCTATAGATGGGCGACGGCTAGGGTTTGGACGGGGATCATGGTTTCCCCCTCCTGTCCGGTAGGGCGGGGAACGCGGCAGGGGTGTCCACTTTCTCCTTTATTGTTTGCTTTGGCTATTGAGCCACTGGCAGCACATGCTATATTGGAACGGACCTACCAGGGACTGGGCCTGCGTGGGGTTATGCAATACATCTCACTCTATGCTGATGATTTGCTTATGTTCTTGGCTAAAACAGAGGAGGCTTTAGAGGGAGCGACGGCGCTGCTTCGCGAATTTGGCAGGGTGTCAGGGCTTGGGGTGAATTGGGCAAAGACATGTTTGTTCCCGGTGATTTGGTTAGGTGCTGGCACTACCCAGGTCAGAGGTATTCGGTGGGAGCCTCGGTATTTGCCTTATCTCGGAATTAACGTTTACCGTGCGCCTGAGGATCAGTTAGAAGGGAACATAGGCAGGGCGGTGCGTGGACTTAGGGGTAGCTTAAATTTTTGGAGTACTTTGGCTGGGCGGGTAGCCCTGTTAAAAATGGTGGCACTCCCCCGGTTGTTGTATTTTTTTAGGACACTGCCGATATGGATACCTGGATCCTTTTTCAGGCAGCTTCGCTCACTCATCGGGGGGTTTCTGTGGGGGAATGGTAGACGGCGGGTGGCACTGAACACCATGATGTGACCGAGGGCTGAGGGGGTTCTAGCCGTTCCGGATTTTGAGCTCTATTATTTGGCAGCCCAGCTTCAGTGGCTTACCCAAGCCAAGGCAATGGAGTTTAGGGGCCTGGATAGCCTGGAGGGAAAATGGACACCGCGCCATGTGTTGTCCTTCATAGTGCTTCAGCAGCGATTGCGACTCAGGACGCTCTCTAACGAGGAGCGGACATTGCGACTATGCTGGAACCGGAGCCAGCTCAGGGCCGGAGTCGATCGGCCCTATGCGAGTACTAGGAACGCTGTATTTCCGCTGGTTCATTTTTTTATATTGCACAGAGCTTATTTTACTCCGGCAAAGATAAATACGTTTTTTAAAATAGATACTCCTCAGTGCCCGTGGTGTCATCTAAAGGGGGCGGAGTTTAGTCATATGATGTGGGGCTGTCCACAACTGGGTACGTATTGGGAGGAAGTGATGGAATTGCTCTGCGAAATCACGGATAGACGGATTGAGCCTGACATGGGTACCTGTTTATTGCATTGGCTTCCCCCAAACTGAAGATCACGAGTAAGATTCTGGATTTGGGATTTCTGTTAGCTAAACGGGGTATAACAGCACATTGGAAATCATGGGGTGGACCTAGTGTTGTGGAAAGCAGAGCTACTTAAATGGGCGTCGAGTGAAAGTACAGTTAGACTTCAGCATGCCAAGCGGAGTAATAACGATAAGGCGCTGGAGTCTGCAAGGGCATGGGAGGCCCTAGTTGTGGCACTGCAAGCCCCAGAGGTGGATTCAGATGTGGACTCAGCCTTGGATATGCAGACGGGGCACTCTTGAATTGTGAGGGCGGTGGGAATACCCCTGGACAGGCATGTTGTGCAGTCACTGCAATGGAGTGATTAGAAGCGATGACGTATTGAACCGCTGTCAACATGCAAAGTACTGCCAAGGGAATGGTTGTTTTTGGATTGTACAGATTGGGGGATGGACACACCGGTGGAGGAGGGTGGAGCGGGAGGGGGTTGTGAGGGGGGTTAGCTTATTCTCAGTTATACTACCCAGCACTATTAGAAAGGGCACGCCTTCATGAACAACGTGGGATGAGCTTCTGTCCGATTGTAGAACGCCGTATGTGGGAGGAGTAGCAGAGGCTTGGTTGAGGATTGTTGGATACGAATCTCAGAACATGAAGAAAGTGGGCGGTGAATCTCCTGACAAGAGGAGTTGTTGCTGGGAGGGGTATTGGTCATGAGTAAAATAGGAATGATGGTTTGTTGTTGTGTAAGGAAAACTAATAAAAACAGTTTAAAAAATAAAAAAATCAATGGCTGGTAAACTGGCCTTTGCAAAAATGGAACATCCCTCTCAGCAAAGCTTTCTTCATAAGATTGAGATCGAACTTTGGGGGTCTTTAGGACTTGAGTCCGCCCGCCATCCTAGCGGTAACGGGACTGCCCGCCTTTCATGCGACAGTCTCGCACCCCTAATCATGATGCGACCGCCACCGCGGCGGTCGCATCTGGCAATTTAACATTGCGGCAGGTGGCTGCTGGCTGCATCACCCGCCGCAATGTTAAATTGCCATGTTGAGCATTTCCCTGCACAACGTGGCAGGTACCACGCGGTGCCTGCCACCTTGTGCATCGAAGTGGAGGGGGGTACCATGGGTACCCCCACAGAGCACAACTGCCACCCCACACAGCGGGTCCCGTAGCAAGCCCCCCAAAGCCAGCCTCCGCCAACCATGGAAAGGCTGGCTGACGCCAGCATTGTGATCAGGCGGGCGGTGCCTTCGCGGTCTTATCTGCTCCGCCAGGCAATCGTTACGATTGCCTGTGGCGGTAACGTGGCGGGCGGGCCACGCTTGTGGAACGATTCACCCCGCCATTCTGATCTGGTGGGGGGAAATGGGCATACAGATGGCGGAGGGACCGCCACCGCCAGCCCGGCAGTAGCAGTCCCTCTGCCATCGTAATGACCCCCTTGATTCGCCCGGGCAGGCAAACAGCCGTGGTTGAAGGGGGAAATATCCGGCTTCCATAATAACAGAGAGGAATGACGGTGCGAGGTCTATGCATTCACTGCACTGCATCTCTTCTTGGTGTCCCCCATGTTAGTTCAGCTGCATGGTACAGTAGACTCAGATAGCGTAAGGGCCCTGCGCCCCACCAGTCATCTGCTCCCCTGTGTGCCGTCCTAGAGATGAAATAGACACTGCAAGATGCACGGTATGGACTTGGGGCAGGCTCAGACTTCGAGCAAAGTTTGGTAAAATATGGGCCCCTGGTATACCTCTTGCTTTGAATCCCTGGCAACGTGTGATCACAAAGCCAGTAAACAGCTAACGTCATTGAAACGAGTGTCTGGGGGGTCGTGATCTGTATCCCAATGGTGGCTTGATACCTCCCAACACAATACGGGAACGAGCTGGTCACACGGCGCTAGGAAAGTTGTTTATCCTGCAGGCTTGGAGAAACAAGCCGACTCACAAACACCAGGCTCCACACTCTCCCCCTCAAACGTTTCACTCGTTCTCGCAGTTCCATCTCCCGAAAAACCTGCATTTTTAACATACATTTTAATGCAGAGGCTCCGTTATGCTCCCCCCGATTCAAAAAGGAAATGGGGGCTGAACTTTATCCGCATCTCTCTGACAAGCAATGGTTCTTCTGCTGTACCAGATGGGGCACCCGGTCAGTCGGCCAATTACAAGCTTAGGTTAAGGCACTTTTAATTTCTGCACAAGCTGTATTATAGCCCTGAGTCCTTGAATAAACTGGGACTACGATCAGATACTAAATGCATAAAATATAGAATAATGCATGCTGAGTTTAGACATTTAGCATGGTACTGCCCAGGCATACAAAGCTACTAGTCGGGAACAAAGGTACTTTACAACATGCCTGTCACATTGAGTTCTCTCCTTTGTTCACTGTCCTGAGCCAAGTGAGAGATTTCCCTCCTTCCCATAGGAAGCTCATGGCACTGTCTGTTCTACTGGTGGATACTCTGAGCCGGGCCTCCTTCCCCCAGTGGACAATATTCGGATGTGAAATGATGTTACACAAAGGAATATTACTGCACTCTGCTGTAATGCTGTGGGGCAGGGGTGTTAGGTTTCCAGTTATACTGTCATAAAATTCTATTTAAATAAAAGAGCCATTGGAAGGCTTCTGGACGCGGTAATAGGGGAGGCTTGCAACTTCCACTATTTCCTCAAGCTAAAGAAGGATGGGGTCTTTGGTGGATCTTAGGTCTTCGTTCTCTGAAAGCCTTCCTGCTGAAGGACAAATTCAAAATGCTCATGCTAGTCCAGAGTCTGGACCCTAACATCAGGATGGTGCCCTTAGACCTGCAGGATGTTCATTTTCATAACCCCGCCCTGCAGTCACACAGGTAATACCTGTGGCTCAAGGTAGGCCAGGAGCATTTACAGTTTGCTCTGCTCCCCTCCAGCCTCACCAGCGCCTTTCAGTGATTAAAAAAGTGATGGCAGTTGTGCCCACCGCTTTACCCTAACTCCACGACTGGCTATTGAAGGGTAGCTTCCCACAGTCAGTGGTAGGCTACCTCCAGTCAACAGCGACCCTTCTGACATCTTTGGGGTTCAAAATCAACAAACCATAGTCACAATTGACTCCTTTTCAAAGGCTTCCTTTCATTAGAGCTGTTCTGTATATGGTCTTGTGAAGGCCTTTCCTTGTTTGGAACAAGTCCAGGACATTTGAGATATGGTCCCGATGTTTCACCCCAGGTGCTGGACCTTGGTGAGAGAAGCTCTGAGGCTTCTTGGCTTTTATCCTCCTGAGCCCTCCTTTTCAAATGCCCCAGGTGGCATATGCAGCTTCTGCAAAGGTTAATCTGATGCTCCAATGGGTCCAGCACCAAGGAGATGTTTTTTGCAATTCAGATTTTGGAAGAGACTGCACACAATCTGCAGTAGTGGCTGGTCGACTAAATTTGGACCAGCAGCAGGCCCCTCTCCTTCCCCACCCAGAGCTGATGGTGGTGACGAATGAATCTCTGCTGGGTTAGGGAGGGAGGTCATTTAGGGATGGTGGATATCAGGTGACCTGTGGATATCAGGTGACCATGGTCACCTGAGAAAACCTGACTCCATATAAATCTGTTGGAGTTGCGGGCCATTTGTTTGGTGTTGAAGGCCTTCCTATCGTCTGTCAAGGGGAGACTGGTGCAGGTTATCATGGAAAACCCCACCGCCATGTGCTGCTGCAACAAGCATAGCATAGTGGGGTCTGGTGCCAAGAGGCTGTGCTCTTGTGGAGTTGGCTGGAGTGTCAGGGCATTTTCCTCATTGTGAACCACCTGGCGGAATCCTTGAATGTGAGTGCAGATGAGCTGAGTCACCAGCACTGTCAGGCCACAAGTTCCATCTGTATCCTGAGATGGTGCAGGGCATGTTGCAGTAGTGGAGAGAACCCAGGCTAGATCTTTTCATGCCCGTTGAGAACGTGCAAAGATGTTGTACGTTGGGGTTTCTGCAAGAAAGCTCATTCAGAGCTACATTCTGACTGGAATGGATCACAGGACTTAACACCTTCCCGCTTCTACCTCTGCAGCCCAGAGTTCTGAAATTCATGGACAATCAGACACAAATGATCCTAATGGGTCTGGATTGGCGAGGAGAGTGTGGAACCAGGATCCCTGGGGCATGAGCATCTGTCCTCAGTTCAGGCTGCTACTTCACGAGGACCTCCTGTCTCAGCAACAGGACAGGGTTCTCCACCCAAATCTGTGCAATCTTCACGCACAGGTGTAGATATTGCTCTGCTGCCTGAAGTGGTGGATGTCATCATTGCCACCAGGTACGCTTCCAAAAACTCCATGTATTCCCAGCACTGAGGCAAATGTGTGGTCTTTGCAAGATTGACTCCTTTACATACAAAGCTAAAGAATGTTCCCTTTGTTTTATCTTCGAATTAACACTGTGGCCTTTAGGGCATTAGAGCTGCGAGGCAGCACCCCAAAACAGCTTGTGCTGCAAAGAGCAGGAAGAGTGGTGCCATGGACGTCAGAACCAAAATGCCAGGAGTAGCGGAAGTGATATCACAGGCCCTTTGACCTCCACTTTCACTCACACACTCATACTTACACATACTCACAAATTCACACATATACACTCGCTCACACATAAACACACTCTCACCCGCAAGCACCCACACAACATACATTTAAAAGCATGTTTTACTTACCTCAGCTGCCATTGAAGGGTATATTCCAACTTATTGTACTCCATTTTAATAACCCTGTTAGTGAATATTATATTTTATGTATTCACTATTAGTGTAATAAAAATTGACAGCAAATAAAGAGAGTGGAGCCCCAGATTCCCCTGTGTTCCTGCCACTCAATTTGCCACCTCTGATGACAGTGGTCGCAAAGGCAGTGCTAGGGGTAGCAAAGGGCAAGCCAGAGGTTGCAGATGCGACCCCTAAGTGACATCCATGGGTGGTGTGTAAGAACGTGCACTTGGGCTGGCGGTCACTTGGACAGGGAGGCACTGTCAAGAGCCTTGGCCGGCAGATGCTTAGCATTCATCCTCCCAGCCTTTGAGATCTATTGCAGGAATGCAAGAAGGGGAATACATGGTATTCAGGTGGGTGATCTGGCCTCCCTTCATCAGGGAGACAAGCAGATTAAAGAGTAAACAAACCAGTTCAAGTCTTATAAATAGCCAAAAAATAATGCTGTGTTCGGCTGCCTAGCACCAACGCAGGGACCCTTGCACCATGATGCTAGGCTGCCTGTGTTGCAGGGAATGATTGTTTATGTGCTGGAAGGTGTCCCTTCCTGCACATAAACAATCACTAATGGTGATTTGTTACTTCTTTGTGTGCTGCAGAATGTAGCACACATTGAAAAAGCAAAATCGAGAAAAAATAAAAGTATTTCTCCTTGTTTTGCCATTCTAACACCTGCTCTTGCATGGCGTTCGTTTTACACGTCCTTATAAATCTGGGCAGCATCAAAAGCAATGGGTGTTGCGGTGGAACGCCCACAGCGACACCCATTGCACGCCCCTTTCACATAAACTGATGCGTGTGAAGGGGCCGTATTTACAAGGCAGTATTCAAGTGTTTTAACCCTGCTTTGTAAATATGGGGCTAGCGCCACCAGAACATCGCTAAAAGTGGCGTTCTGGTAGCGATATCCCCTTATAAATATGCCCCATAGTTTTCAGTTATGTTACTGTTAAGCTGAGGCCTTTTTTGTGCGCCCAAAATAAGACATTTGTTCCGATTTCATTTTTGCGCGCCTTTTCTCACAGAGGCGGAGCTGAGTAAAGCCCGAGGTGATCGCGGAGCGCAAACCTGAAGAGTTCTTTGCTTCTGACAACTTGAGTTGTACTTCACAGAGGAAGTTGCACTACAACAGCGCTGAAAGCCGAAGAAGCTTAAGAGCCTTTTCCGCTTAACATAATGAGCATAAAAGAGGGACGACAGTAGGACTGCCAAGGACTCGTTGCAAAAAAAAAAGTCTTTGGAGTCTCAGTTGCTCCTTAGCTGGTTTACATTGTACAAATACCCCCACTCAGTTACATACAGCAGTACTTCAGCTCAGAGGCTACAAGCATCAGGGCTCAAGGGAGCATCTGTAAACAATGTGAGGTGCTCTGGAAGAAGACTGAAGACACGAGCGTGCCCATCCTCTACTGGTAGCGCCTTGGGACCTCTTGAGAGCTTTGCATGTGACATCGGGTGGCAATGGGCAGCTGTAGGTTTGTCAGAGCTGGACAGAAATCACCTCAGGCCAGTTCACTTTCCAGATTGTGCAAGAGGGGTTTACCCCACCCTTTCTGACCAACCTTCCATGTCCCCTTGCATTTCCTGTCTCTCTTTGCAACAAGCTTGGAAGTTTCAAGTGCAACTTTGGAAAGACGCAGGTGATCCCAAAATCACAAAGAGGAAAAACACTTTTTTAAAGATATTTAACTATCCCCAAAAAGCAAGACCTATTCTCTATTTTCGTTCCCTCAATAAATGTTTGATGCAGGAAACGTTCAGAATGGTGACCCTCAAACAGCGAGTCCATGCTCCACAGGAGCAGGATTAGCTGGTACCGCCCCGGTACTGGGGGGGGGGGGTGCTAGTTCATCATGATTCTTATTGAGTTGATATCTGTCCTTGGTTGGAAGACTGCTTTGTGAAGGTGAAGTGCCCATCTCTGATCACACGGTACTTGGATAATGTTATGACTTCTTAACGACTTGGGTAATCAATCAATGAAAAGTTTTCCATGGCTCCATTTCAGGACAACAAGTTTTGTAGGAGCTATTCCTGCTTTGGGGAGAGTAGATAATATTCACTGCATGGTTTTGCAGTTTGCACAGAAGCGGATGTAGACAGATCACTGCTGTTCATTAGGTCTAATGACATGTTTGTGGTATTGCATGCTCATGTGATGATGCATTGTCTGCAGTGGGTTCTCAGATGAAACCGTGTGTGCTTCCCATAAGAACCTTCATCTGGGTTGCGTTTTGAGACCGCGGTGGTATGACACATCATTGGTTTAGAATGCTTCGCTGTTAGGATATGAAGCTCATCTTGAACACGTCAATATGAAGCCCAATTGCTCATTTCAGAACATGCAGCTTCATCTAACTCCTTTACAGGTAAGAGTGATGAATCTTGCTCAAGACTTTCCATTGAGATTTCTAGACCAACGTGTTCCGCAAGTGATGGGCATTATTACCCCGATGTTTTACAGTAACTATCAGCATGTACAGGTTCCATCCCCTCTTCAAGGAGTCAATAGACCTCTGTACGTTAACAAGTGACATAGGAAAAGGTCTGCCAGCATCCCATCTAGTGCGGCGCCTGTATTCCCACAGCGGACAGATAACAATGATTCTGATGGATATTTCCCCCGCTGATTCTTTGTTTTAACCTTAATTCCCAGACGCCAAACTGGATCCAGAGCTTTTTTTCAGCAGTACCCTTCCACCAGGGTCAGTTAGCACTGCTCGACATTGTTCTTGGAGCCACAAATGTGGGTAGTAATATTGCACTCTCTTTATGTGCAGCACCTAGGGTGGGTGCAATCAGATCCTTTCTTTCTTGCTAATAGACAGACGTGGGATCCAATGCCCCTTTAGTTTTTCCCTCTGTTATTTCTTTCTCAATAAAATCTTATATTTTTGGACAGGAATGTCATCTCCGAAATCTTTGGCCTTTAAGTACCGCAACTGATGCCTCAAGCATATTCACAAGGTCCGCTTACGATGCCTGGGATGCTCTTATGACTCAGAAATCCTATAAATTGTACGGTTTTCTCATGCACTTCAAACCGCCCAGGAGCACAAGGCTAAGCTGGTACTTGCCAAACTCAAGGGCCAGATCGAAGGCGCCTACCAGGTTTCAGTTGCCTTCTTGGGACCCCGCTAATGAACAATGCCACAGACTCCTCTTCCTCCTCATGCAAGTAGAAGAAACAAGGGAGATCCAGGGAGTTTCTGACCCCTTTGAGCTAATACCAGTACTGCAAACAATCTTCTCGCAAGATATGCTCATATTGTAGCTTCCCAGCAGCAAATGGAGGCCTTTAATTCTGTGTTTGACATATTGGTCCAGACCCCTTCCCCCCAACATACATGCACTGTCACCTTGAGTTTTACTGTGTCCTCATCCTTTGTCGACTCTGGTGCAGTGCCAGCTGCTCTGGCACCTCCACTTCCTATGCAGAGGGTTGACTCGGCCAGCTGCCACAGGTCCCCTGGCACTGGTTAATGTGGTGCCGGCTCCACCAGCAACACATTTTGAGCCTCTTCACTCCCTGTTGTAGCTTTGAAGCCTACGGCTTAAGCGTCATCTGCATCTTCTCGGTTGCCCACAACACTGATGATTGGTCTGATGTCATAGACAGTATGGCAGTGCTCCTACACATGACTACAAGTCTAAGCTACCAAAAGTGATCACACTGGAATCCTTTTAAATGTTTTACAATTTGTTTGGATCTGACTTGCGTGCACTCCATTTTTGGACCTAGGAATCTTGATGGTGATCTTAAGGTGGGTAACATTTAACCCCTTTTGGCCCTCTGGACTCTAATACAACCCCTTCATGGATCTGCAAAATAGAAGCAACCTGGAAATGCTCAAGAGTAAATTCCCCTCTGATGAGGAACCACTGTCAGTGGAACAGTTTAATTTCTTGGGTGTTGTTCTTGAGACCGCTGAGACACTGGAAATTCCCCTTTCGAAAGCATTTGTACCTCGGACAGGATTGTATAAGGCGGAAAAAACTATATTGTTATGTGCATGATATGGCAGCATATTTCAATTAACAGTAAAAAAAAAAAGCAATCGCTTGATAATAGGGAGCCACAATATTCAGACTGACTAAACTAGTTCGAACCTCAGATAGTCAACAATATCCCTATTTTTGCCTATACAGTAACATACACTTAGGTAGGGAACGTCAAGCGGCCGCTTTCTCCTCTACCACCTTCAATACTACAACACTGCTCTGAGCCCTTGCCACCTTGCAGCTTTCATTGGCTCAAAGTTATTTTGTTCCAGGGCTGTTACATGAACATCACCTTGCTTTCTGTCTTGGTGGAGAAGTGTGGCTCACTGGTTAGAGTAGGCAGACCTGGAAGCAGAAGTCAGCCCGGGACCAGGGTTCAATTCCCGGCTCAGCTGGGTCTTGAGTCCATAAATTGTCCATGGACTCGATAATTCTCGCTCCAGTGCATACTCGATTCATGGGTTCACACTCTGCGACTCTGGGCAATAGCTTGCTTAATCTCCACATTGGCCCCTCGCTGCGGGATGCCTGGCTTTCACCTTGTGGATGCCCTGCTGGGTTATCTCACAGGGGAATACCAGGACGGGTTCCCTAAGCAAGCGCTTAGAGACCGGTTGGTGATTTGCGCTATATAAATATCTGCACATTTACACACACACATTTACAACAAAATTAGACTACTATCAGCTTATTTGGTGGGAAGTCAGAATGTGATTGTGGATCCCTGGAGTTATATTAGGGCCTGCGTGTCAAACTTTTTGCCAGATGGAGATGACAGAGGTGACTCTGTTTGAGATGTCACCCAAAATGAACTGTTGCCTGTAATTCCCTGTGAAGAATCTCATCTCTAGTTGTCTGGGGGATGCCTTGAGTTTCTATTGTTCTTTAAATCTAGATATGATTTTCCTCTAATTCCTCTAAAATAGTGGGTTATTCAGAGTGTAGCACTGGTCCCATGCCCTTCTCATTTCCCTTGACTTGGCTTATTGCATCTTTTGCCCAGACCTCTTTCAGATGAGCTGCAGAACAACCTGCATCTCTCTGTTTTGATGACCTTCTGTCTTATCTGAAAGACAATATGTTACTCCCAAACATGAACTCACTGTAACTTACGGCATGGAACAGGAAAGGTTAGCTTTGGTGGCAAGTGGATTACCAGTGACACCCAACAAGGGATGTATAGTCTAGCAGGTGGGTGATCGTTCCTTGCTGGTGTGAAGAGCATCTCTATACAATCAGAGTTCATCCTGAACTTCCCTCTTTGTCGGGTATAGAAAGACTTGCATGTAGGGACTGTGAAGGGTTACCTAGTAATAAATCAGCACTTGTATTTTTTGTAGCCTGATCAAGACTCCCTCTTTAGGTTGCCATGTTTTAAAAGGCGTACAAAACAGGATTCCTCTGGGTTCTGTCAGGGTCCCTCAGTAGTACTTCATTGTGATTCTAACATTTCTCAAGGGAGCCCCGTTCGAGCCTTTACACCACTATCTGTTGAATTCCATGATGAGGAACCAAGTTTTTCTAGTGACGCTAACATCAGCTAGGCGAGATGTAGAGTTTCAGGTCCTTTCAATGTTGTACGTTGATGGACTTCTCCAAAGGCAAGGTGACTTTGGGGGTAATATCTTTATCAACTTTTACCTTCCATCATCCTCCCTCCATGGAGGTGAGAGGCTTCATCCTAGAACGGCCTATAGTCACTATATTAATAAAACCTCATATTTCTGTGTAGTTGACAATTTTTCCCTTACCCCCAGATTTGGTAAGGTAGTGTGTAACCAAACCATTTCTTGATGGATTTCTCTTCGGATTATACATTGTTATCAGCTAGGAGGCAAAGACTCCTGAGTGTTTCTGATCTTTTGAGGGCACCATGGTAATTTCTGTTTCCAGTCTGTCTTGCAGCTCCCTTACACTGCATCAGTGCCAGGACGAGAAGGACAGAATGTGACCCCAATGTGGTGTGGGTGTTCTTCCTGGTTTTCTGGTATGTCATGCCGGTATCCTCAACCCTTCTTCAAGAAAGCTTTGGGTAAGGTTCAAGCAAGGATAAAAATGTTGCTTTTCTTTGGGAACGTTGACTATGACAGGACCGATTATTTGTCATTCTCCTGCCTTTAATCTCAAGGATGATGGCTTGCGTTATTTATTGGCTCCCACCACTGCAATCTTAGCATCTGCAGAGTGGGGAATAACAGGGCGGAACTAACATCGCCAGCTTCATTTGTGCCAAATATAAGTCTGTGTTGTCACCTCTGCTTTTGGGACTCCAAGCACGTTGTCAAGCTGCGCTACATGGTGCCAGTGGAAGATACGGATGAAATAATTCTGCGTCCAGTCTGGCACCTCGTATTGAAGGTTCAGTCTTCGGGACCTGTCAGATCCATCACTTGAACTTCATCCTGAATGTTACTGAAGGTGAGTAACTTGAACTGCATCAGCTGGATCTCTTATGATCCTTCACATATGGCGTTTACTGCAGATGGATCAGTTTTCTCCTAAAACAGCAATAATTGTCTGGTTCATTGTTCGGTTGAGTTGCCATTGGAAAGGAGTCTCTGGGTGAATGTCCTCTAAAGAGTGACGACCTCTTTGGCCCCCTGGTGGGTTTCATGCCGAGAGAGGGGTGTTTTCAGAGGCTCACACAGGCAGTAAACCTGCGCAGTGAGGCGGAATATCGTAAGGGAGCAAGTAGAACTCCCCAGTATCTCCACCAAAAGCCGGGAGTTGTATGGTAGCACAATTTACAATGCAACCAAGGAAGCTTCCCCGGAGAAAGGGTACCACTCTTAGAGTCGATACATCTCTTGATCCAACTGGGGAGACCCAACAGCAGTCGCAGTTGCTGCGAGAGCCATTATCTTCATCAGGAGGTCAACAGTCGCAAGCACGGATCAGTGAGTTTTTTAGCAAGGTTTCACTCCAGTCTCAGACCCAGATCCAGACCTGCCCAGCTCCTTCTGTGACTTTACATCCTGGGCCTGAAGCACAGGATCGTGCCCAGCTTTCCACCCTCAGTGCCGGACTCAATGCCAGATTACTGTCTGCCGACTCTCGCTCCCGCTCTCGCTCACCCAAGTCCCAGGCATCTCCTGAAATTTCTCAGCAGTCAAGGCCACCTTACGGAGGGTCCATTAAGACCCAGACCACTGTTTCCGATTCCGATTCACCAAGAGCTCATCTCCCCAGTTTTGGAGATTTTATTGTTTTAGATTCTACAATGCTCACCTCAGCCAATGTACATGCTCAAGTCCATGACAGTAGTCCATCTGTCCTCGCCAATCTTCATGAAGACAGTAGTGATCCTGTAGCAGTGCCCATACCATCTGAGCTCATTCTGCTTTGTAACCCGGATTCTCACCGAATTGAGAATACTGATTCCCTGACACCAAAAAAGTGGCCAAATGTATGAAAGCCCCTTTGAACCCAAAAATCAATCTCACTGGTTCCTAGCCTCCCTGGAAGCTCGAATTGAGGCCTCACTTGCACAAACTCCGGGCCTCAGTTCTTATCATGATTCTATTAGCCCAGCGCAAGTAGATAACGACTCTCTTACGCTAACGGGACCCAAGAGTCCTTTTGCGATCTCATTGACGTCCTTACATGGAAAACAAGACTCTATTGCAATGGCCTTACTAAGGCAATCACAAAAAATGGACCTTCAGATCGACTTAATTCAAACTCTGGTCTCAACCCTGGCCGATTTGGACTCTAGGCTTAGTTCACTTGAAGGGTTTACTAGGCCTCCTGATGGCACTAATTTTTGTTCTTGTTCACCTCTAATTAACAAACTCTCGTCTCTCCCAGAAATGTTGGGCTCGCTCTTGGATAGGGTGAAATCCCACATGTTTGGCAGTGGCAAACCCAAACTTACTCAATCGAGTCAAACCGGGTCCGCCCTTAAACAGTCTTCGCGTGTTGTAACTAATGATACATCCTTTTCTCCCAGAGGTACAACCTCTCCTTCATTGTAACCAGCTCTCAAAAAGTCAACCTCCTCTGGTCTTCAGAAGACAGGAACAGGTATTAGTGTCCCCAAACCCGGCCCGGTGCTATCTAGCACTCTCAGCCCAACAGCCACTGTGACTTTATCAGCAACCTCTTAGCCTGGACACGCAGATCTAGCTCCTCTAAATGTCCCCCATCTACCCTCTTGTCTACCAATAAAACCTCCAGCCTCTAGAAGGGATAAAAAGAAACTAAAAAAACAAACTATAAAACAACGTCTCACAAATCGGAGATCCGGGCTTGTTGGGTCGGGGGTTTTCACCAAGCCAGACTCAGAAGTGAAGGGGATAACTCACTTTCCAATCTTTAATCAGGCATCAAAAACAATAACAAAAACAGAAACCCCCGACTCCAGAGTGGCTCTTACTGGCAATAATGTTTCCATCGACAACTCTTTGATAACTACCCAGGAAGTTCACAAGGTGAAATCTACTGCCTCCAGTGCCTCAGACTTGTATTCTACTAGTACTAAGTCCAGGATTTCGTCCATCCAAATCAAGGGGGCACCCCCACAAGTGCGAAGTTTGATTATATAAGGCAGCACCGTACAGTCTTCAATGGATGTCTCAAATATAGGAAGTGGTCCCAATAACTGTAAGGGACACCCGAGTAACAACACTGCTGTCTCAGATGTGCTACCAGCTAATTGCCTGATGGGCTCTTCTTTGAGACATCCAACTGGGGACTCTACCAAAACCTTTCGGGATCATCTACCTCAAATGCCATTGCCCAGTCAGCCTCAACTCTCACAGGCTTTGGTCGGCCAAAGACAATTAGAGGAGAATCATTTTCTACCTGTTACTACATCTCTTCACTTTAAGGCTCCTATACTCCCCTTTGACGACATTGGGGTACAGATTCATCAAGGTCCTGACAATCATGCAGAACTTGTTTTTATTCCGTACTATGTTCCTAAGGGCCCTCATGACATTCTCAATAGAAACAATCTTTTTCGCCTATTTAAGCATGTTCCGGCCCTCACGGGGATAACTTCCTTAGACCTCACAGCAGTAAAGTTTGCACCAATACTGGGCAAAGGGGTCTTGGAAGCAACTGTTACTACGTGGTCACGAGAAACCCTAAGGGACTCTATCTTTGGGGAAGCCAGGTCCTTTGAAGAGTGGGGCATAGAACTCTGGTTTCCCCCCCAACAAAAATACCCCCACGTTCTCCTCCAGGAAGATCCAGTGAGGTCTTATACAAGTGTCCTGAAAGAGTCGCGGGGGGCAACCCACGATTAGCTGCCAGGCACATCAAAAGCGCCCAACTCAATCAAAATCTCATACAACAACAATCAACGTTCAGTGAGATGTAACCCAAACCTTTCTGCCCCCCATAACATTCATAGCCACCATACGTTTCCTCACGAGAGCAGTCAGAATTCTGCTCCTAGCAGTACTCCTCCTTATGCCTCGTCTAGGTGGTTGGACTCCAAACTGACCATTTCCTCTTGGAATGTGGCTGGGCTCAAGACATCACTGTTATCTAAATCAGCAGTGGACTATCTGAGCAAAAGTGGTATCATCTGATTGCATGAGACTTGGTCGTCATCCCCAACAGCTCTCTATAGCTATTATGAATTTTTTCAACCAGCATCTCGGCCTAACTCTTTTGGCCGACCCCAGGGGGATTTTCCATCTTCATCAAACACTCTTGTAAAATCACAGCTACACCTCTCTACCGGAATTGCTCTGCTGAACAAATTTTACTAATCTCAGGTCTTTCGACCCAAACAAGGGCCTTCCCTCTTCTTTTAATCAATTGTTATCATAACATATCCAAAACATCTAAGTCATCTGCAACAGCTCTTCTGATTAAGCATTTGGAAGAGCTCTTACTTGAGTTTGCCTCTGCTGAAGTTTTGTTACTAGGCGACTTTAACATCAGGGACTTGGGACTCGATGATCTCCTTGCCACCAAAATTTAAGAGCAAGAAGCCATGAATACTTTTTTATCCAACAATAATTTATGCTCCGCTAAGCAAATCACATTGGCACAAGATCCCAGAGCCCATCTATCTGCAACATTTAAGAATATTTCGACCATCGATTATATTTTTTATCAACATCTCTGGCAACTCAACTAGTTAAACTGGAGTTCCCCCAGAGAGTGATCATAATCCCTTGACTGCAATAATAGATCTACAAGTCCCTGTTGCTGCCAAAGTCACTGAAGTGGGGCACTCAATGCAGATCAAACTCCATACTCTAGTTAGAAGAATTAAATGGGATTCTCTAGGTGCCGATAAGGTGGGCCTCTGACTCATGGAAATAATTCTAAGCTTTACTCCAAGCTTTTCTACTGAGTATCATCATAGGTGGGATACTGCAATCACCAAACTAAGAGACCTCCTAACGGGACCCGAAGTTCATGACAGATATCCTAGGCGCCCCTTGCGGCGGTCCCTCAACTTGGCTATAGTCAACGAAAGAAGAGCCCTAAGGAGGGCTGTGCGCTTGCATAAACTCAATGGTACAGTGCTCACTGTCAAAAACATGGCCTCATTACGTAAAGCCTACAAAAAATCATCATGGGAAGCTAAGAAACAAAAAGAATAGATAGAGAGGCTAAAAATACATGGCCTGTTAAAAGAAAAAAAACTGACATTTCTGGAATTATATAAATAAACTTCGCTCCTCCAACAAGAGCAGGGGGAACGCAGTGAAGAAGCCTGGTCATGATACGTCATCCAACAATATTGCTGTGAAAGTCCAGATGTCGCCCAACAGTGAGGCTTATGATAACATATCAATGGACATCCGTGGGTTGACCACTTCGGCCCAGGTCTGTAGATTTCTGAAATCCATGAAAAATTACGGTGCCCCAGGGCCTAATGGCCTTCCATCCGCCGTATTTAAATGCGTGGCGGATGAATGGGCCAAGCTGTTATCCCCCCTGTATAACTATGCATTCACTACATTCCAGATTCATTGAAAGGTTTGATTTTATGCCCAATTTTAAAAAAAGGAGATCCCTTCCTCCCAGCTAATTACCGACTCATAGCCCTACTTGATCTCGAAGCTAAGATCTATGCCCTGTGTGTTCTTAAGGCATTAGAAGAATGGGTTGCAGAAAACGATATACTACCATACTTTCAAACTAGGTTCCGATCTTCTGCCTCCACAATTGACATCATCACAGCCCTAGCTATCCTGAGTCATCAAGCAGCTCAAAGAAGTCAGCTTCCCCTCTTTTGCTGCTTTATAGACTATAGTGCCGCCTTCGACAAAGTGTCTCGTAATACTCTTTGCAGGAAATTAGACAAGTGGGGGATCCCAGGGAGTCTGCTCGGAGCCCTAATTTCCTTGCATAAGAACACATGGGCGCGTGTTAGAACAGGCCCCACGTCTGACCCTGCAAAAATCTCTACATCAGATGGTCTAAAGCAAGGATGCGTCCTCGCACCCCTCTTGTTCAACCTTTACACTGCCGATCTCGGGAGATACCTGGAGCATGAGCATAGCAATCTGATTCCGCCACAATTGGGTCATTTAAAATCGAATCTGCACATTTTACAATATGCTGACGACATCGTCATAATGGACCGGGCCAAATCTGACCTTCAACAAGCCCTGTGTAAGCTTGATAAATACAACAAAGCTAATGCCTTTAAAATCAATCAGGACAAGACTAAGGTCCTGATTTTTGGCCACTGCAAAAAAAGGAAAACCCTAACATGGAACATCGGGTCCGCAAAGATTAAATCTACATAAAAGTACAACTATTTGGGGGTATGGTTTAGTGAGTCTTCCAGACCATCCGTCCACTTAGCTGCCCTGAAAAAGAGAGCCGGGCCATAACATACAGCCTGACCTGACTCAATCAGTCCCTGAGCAGTCCCTCAGCAGATCCTAAATTTAAGGTGATTAAAGCCACCCTGCTCCCCGCCCTAAGCTATGGGCATCAGCCCTTTCCCGATGCATGTACGGCCAGTCTTGACCACGCCCAGATTAATATTAACAAAAAAATCTTTCGACTTCCGAAATATATACATAGGCCAAGACTACGACTGGAGTTGGGCCTTATAAGACAATCTCTCTCCTGTGAGGCAGACACCCTGAAGTATTACAATAGGGTATTAAAAGCCGCAGATAACACTCTTAGAGCCCGTCTAAAAGAAACCTTTGCTAGTTCTGGGAACCTATAGAACTGACAAAATGTAAAGGTCATAAGATCCCTACAAATTGAGGAATCATCACTAACAGCAGACTCTGTTCCCTACACAGTCTGGAAAAGGGTTATAAATAAGTAGGCAAGACAAATCTCATTCCAGATGGACCGCCGGGCCTTAAAATCGTCTACTATTCTGCTCCCTTTGAACGATTCGTACCTCCCGGGGCTTCCGCAACCATATCTCTCTGACAGTTTAAACGCATCGGCCTGCAGAAACATTATGTTTATGCGTCTTCTAGGCCTGCGATCCACTGCTTTTAACCGTTGGGCCCCATTTGGTGAGGAGGGGGATTGCAGATTGTGCAATTACAGGTCCGAATCATGGCTACATCTTCTGTGATGCTGTCCTGCCTTGGATGCCCCTAGAAGAGTCCTCCTAAAGTCATTATATGTAAAAAGGGGCATTAACACATGCTTGGAGGCGTCTGCTCTCTGTTTTACATGAACAGATAGTCAAATGCGTGCAAGGTCAGGAAATATGTGAGAACTCTGGAAAATCTATTCTCTCCTTCCATTGCCTCTTCTCTCTTGGTCTCCGTTTCTCAAAAACTTATCACAGACTATTTTGCACCACGTCTCAGTGTTTCTCCACTTCACTGAGTCAGAACGTTATTTTATCTTCGATTTTGATGTTTTTATTTGGGACTGTGGCTAATGTATGAGATTGCCTTGTCTGCATAATGTGTTTTAAATGTGATGGTCTGCTCTGCCTGCCTTTGATGATGTAAAGATGTATCGGGGGCATTTCCATTGCAATGGTTTTCATTGACTGCGCAAAATTACTAAATCTCTACTCTAAATTCAGTGGAATTTCAGTCTTCATTACGTATTCCTGCTAGTTCCCTTGATGCAAAGGAGGATCCAAAATATATCCATGGAGAGCGAACATCATTCTAATTGAACCAGATCATATCAGGCTTTCCAAATATTCAGATCTTCTGGAGCTCAATGGTGTTGCTCTGTGGTCTCTTCTAAGTTTGGAAAACCTGTTAAGACAGCAAGAAAACCAGGTGCTTCCTCTCACATCTGTTTCCTCTAAAACTTCATCTTTCAAACTTGAAAGATTAGTGCTTTCTCACTTCTTGATGATCGTCTACAGAACTGTTTCTTGAAGGAGCTAGTGTGCTTTTCTAAATGGTGAATTCTGGACCAGGTGGGCCTTTGAAAACTAGATTGATATTATTCTTTGGTTCGGAGGACAGCTTCCTTTATTGTTGGGGTGTTTTGCTGAGGCTTCCTTGAGAAACCCCACTAAAGCTGTTCAAAATCCATTACTAGAAGGAACCAGCTAGCCCTTGAGCACGTCTGGTGGGACTTTGTGTGCTGGAGCAAAGATTCACCCCTCAGAGCACTGTGTCCTGTGAAATACACAGTAAAGCGGTGCGATTGAGAGCTTTTCCACTTCCAGCCTGCCCGTTAAGGAAGGTGCGTTGCACAAAGGGTCAGGCACTTTAGCCAGATGTGGGGGTGCCTTTGAGGCTGTAGCTTATTCTGCAGTGGAAAAGGGGCTGTAAAGTACCTCCAGTCAGAGAAGCAGCTTTGTTTAGTTGGCACTCTGCTTCGTTTGCTGCCAAGATCCCAGAGACGCCACACAGTGGGTCAGCTATGCCAGTGTTTATGATGAGGCCATTGGAGACCTGGGGCTGGGGCTGTCTTCAAGTGTACCTGAAAGCTGAAGAAGACAAGTGAAATCGGGAACTGGAGCAGTAGGAGCTTCTAGGACAAGCCCTGTGTGGGGAGAAGGTGAGAGGCGCGTGAACCGCTCTGACAAAGGTTCAGCAGCTGGGTTCACATCGTGACTTCAGAACTGACTGGTGGGAGAAACTGAGGTGGTGGGCACTGAAGGGACTTTGGGTGGCTGGTCTGCTATTCTGACAGGTAGACCTCCATGGGTGATGTAAGCCCCTGGTCTCTTTGGAGTAAGGTGCAGATGAGAACTGCACTGCAACTACCTGGCCTATAATCTCCTGCCACTGCACCTAATGAAAGATGAGGAGAGACACGGACAGTGTGACGGGGCACCTACGCATTGTGTCGCTGGATTGCGAGTTTGGCCTTGAGCACTGCCTTTAGGGCACAAGCACTGAAGTGAACTGTCGGTACTTTGGGTGCATGTGTGGCTCGTGGGCCCCTTGGCCTTCCCCCAAAAGATTGCTTTTGTAAATGTATAGGATGGAGGATGTGGCGAATTTTTTTTGCGTGGTTGATATTGGCTTGGGGAGGGGGAGGAGGCCTACACTAGGCCGCTCTCTTTTAACAGCCAATTGATTGAAGATGGGACCCTCTTCCAATAAGAAGAAGCTAGGTTAGAGTATATTAACAGGCTGAAGCAGGCTAAAGAGCTCACAGCAATCTTGGAAGTTTATCTGGTGGGGACTGGAAATCCTGCTGTGACCAAGACATTGCTCCATCCTGCATGGGGCACAGGAGCAGTAGGGAGCATCTGGAGCAGGCCCTGAGTGGGGAAAAAGGGGGGAGCTGGGGTATCAGCCAGGACAGATGCCTGGGGCTATGGACACATCTTGGCTTAATCCTGAGAGGAATGAAAAGGTGTGGAGTGATCCACACCTACATGACGCACAGCAGTCGCACTCTGGAGAGTTTTCAAAAGATAGTATACAATTTTAATCAACCAATATTTCAAAATAACATGATTGTTTGATATTCAGATACATAACATGAATCAAAAGCGTATTATTAAACATACGTTGTGAGTAAATGAAACATAATTCATGGTTGTAATACTTGACAAACAAAATGAATCTGCTGAACAATGTGATTCCTTAAACTTCAAAATACATCAGTATTTTCAACATTTATCCCAATGCATTTCGGGTTATTAACCCTTCTTCAGGGGATTCAGTTCATGTGCTTCGGAAAGCAGTTCCACGTTTACAACACTACAAAAAATGAAACAGTCGTACTTAGTTGACATCAGTAATACTAGGATTTGCACTCATGGCCAGAAGTGTGTGAGTGAGCAAAAAGTTGTATTAAGTAGCCCGGTATTATTCAGAAGCGAAGAGAAAGTATTTGTGGCCAAAGAAAAGTTTTAGTGAATATCGTGCAGGAAACGGGTGATAGGATCAATGCAACCTGTGTCCAAGGGAAAGTTCTAGTGAATATCGTGCAAGAAACGACCGAAAAAAAGGAGAGAACCAAAGTCGAATCGCACTAGTGTGAAAACCATGAAAGTTAGTGTATCGTACTCACATTCAGGGGTCCAAACAAGTATATAGGGACCGTAATCATGTGGCAGTATCCGGCTATTAAAAAGGTACGAGAATCCTATTAGTGCGCGAACGACTTTATGAAAAAAGTGACTATCAAGAGAAAGCAGAAAAATCTTACCCTTCAGTGTTCTAAATGTAGTCCTTTTCAAGTGTTGGACATGTCTATGAGGATAAAATGAGCTTCGTTGAGTTCGGTGTATGGCCGGCACAGAACCAATAGGTTAACGAAAGTTCAAAAGGTAGCGAAAGTTCAAAAGGTAGCGTAGCTTACCCGTCAACAGATCCGAGAAACGCGAGACATGGGAATCCTGATGCGTTCGTAACAGCGACGCGTCATCATTGTGAGTCGTGAAAAAAGCTGTTTTTATAGGCAGCCTGAGTTGTTATGGAAAACTTTATTGAGCCCTCGGTTGAAACTCGGGTTGCTGTGAACAATCCTATGTGGTTAATGAGTGTCGTGTAAACGTGTACCATCATACTAACCACGGAAGAGAAAATGGAAAAGAGAGAAGAAATAATAAAATCGTAAATTAAATAGTTGGGTGGTATGGTCTCAGGACCTACTTAAAGCGATTGGTCACTCCAGTAAGTTGTGGGAACCAAAAGAATTAAAGTCGAAAATATAAGCGCGTAAGTGTCAATGAGGAGAAAGAAAGTAGTGAATTTAATTAGTTAATAAGATGGTGTGTACTCAAGCCCTGCTAAAAACCGTGGGTCACTCCAGTGAATAGTAAGAACCAGAGATTAGAATATATGAGACGAGTGCAAATCCTTCACAGAGCTGTTATCCTGCGGGGCGAGCGTGAATCTACCGTTCAGAAATGGGGAGCATTTATAAACATGAATCATAAGAAACAAGAGAATTCAATATGATCATTGAGCCCCCCCGGAATTAAAGTACCCAATTTTTTTATCCAGAACGTTTCTTTTCTTGCTAGCATGTTGTGAGGGTCATTGCAAGATGTGGTACTGATTTTCTTTAAAATGGTGAAACGTAGCTGGGGTATTGTGTGTGCTGTTTTTATCCAATGTGTGGCCAAACAGGATTTAAAATTCTTATTACGAATTGTACTCTTGTGTTCTATTATCCTTGTTTTTATCTTTCTAGAGGTTCTGCCTACATACACGAGTCCGCATGGACATTGTATCGCATATATAACAGCTTCTGTGTTGCAGTCTGATGAATGTCGCAAGGGAATTTTTTCTCCTGTATGAGGGTGGTTGAAAGTCTGTCCCACCATTACATTACCACATTGGCCACAGCTGTGGCATTTTTGCATGCCTTTGTGCTTGAGTTGTTTGTTTGAAGGTTTGAATTTTAGGATTTCTCTTAGATTATTAGACCTAGTATGTGCAAATATCGGTGGACCTTGAAAAAGATCTATGAAATCAGTTTCTGACGTGAGAAGTTCCCAATGTTTATTGATTATTTTCTTGATGTCTTGATGTCAGAGCTAAAAGCAAATTTATGGCTCCTACTTCACATAAGACATTGGATAACTTTGAATTACTAGTGAAAAAAGAACTTACTCGGATCAAATACAGAAGATCACAATACACTAACCTCACGTTGAGAGAATCACGAATACTCAATGCTTTGCAACAAGATGAGACTATCACTTGTCAACCAGCAGACAAAGGTGGAGCCTTAGTCATCTTGGATTCTGGATTTTACACACAGAGTGTGGATTTACATGTAAAGGATGAACACACCTATATTCACTTACAAGGGAACCCCATCAAAGTTTTTCAGGAAACATTGAGTTCCTTGCTACAGAAAGCTTTTGACAATGCTGTCATTTCAGAAAACACCAGAAGATTCTTATCAGTTTCCACTCCAAAGACACCGCATATTCATATGCTCCCTAAAATCCATAAGAACTTGAAGAATCCACCTTTCCGACCAATTGTAGCAGGGTGTGGATCTATCCATGAACCGATTGGACAATTTTTGGATTACTATCTACAACCACTGGTACAATCATGGGTAACCTATGTAAAAGACACCACCGATTGCCTCTTAAAATTGAGAACATTAAATCATCTTTTGAACGAAGACTTTCTACTGTGCACAATAGATGTGGTAGCACTTTACACTTCGATACCTCACAATGAGGGACTTGAAGCAATTGAATGGCGACTTTTAGACTCTCCCCTAGAGCGGGATTTGAGCGTGTTTCTACTTGAACTCCTACATTTTTCGCTGTATCACAGCTACTTTCTTTGGCAAGATGAATATTATCTACAAAAGACAGGAACATCAATGGGATTTCCCGGAGCACCCGCATACGCCAACACCTTCATGGCGTACTTTGAATATCATCATATCCTCCAAAATCCTTTATGGCAACAACATACGATACTGTTTCTTCGATATATCGATGACATTTTGTGCCTTTGGAGGGGTCCACAAGAAGTTCTTGAAACCTGCATCCAACAGCTAAATCTCTGTAACCCCAGAATACAATTCACATATGACATACAATCGGAAAAAATAAATTTTTTGGACATAGAACTTCGTAAGACCCAGGAAGGTATACAAACCTCAGTTTACAGAAAAACAACTGATGTTAATAATGCATTACACTTCTCCAGCGGACATCCATTCTCCTTGAAAAAACACTTACCGATCTCACAATTCATCAGAATAAAGAGGATCACGTCAAATGATCTAGAAAGTTCACAACTCATCAATGAACAAAAGAAACGGTATAAAGAAAGAGGATACCCAGATGACATTCTAAATGAAGCAGAGAGAAAAATTTCCAATAAAAACAGAGAAGATCTATTACTTCCAGCAGGCAAAACCACATCACATCGTGAAGTATGTGTCTTGAAATATTCCACTCGGGCATCTCACATCAAGAAAATAATCAATAAACATTGGGAACTTGTCACGTCAGAAACTGATTTCATAGATCTTTTTCAAGGTCCACCGATATTTGCACATACTAGGTCTAATAATCTAAGAGAAATCCTAAAATTCAAACCTTCAAACAAACAACTCAAGCACAAAGGCATGTAAAAATGCCACAACTGTGTCCAATGTGGTAATGTAATGGTGGGACAGACTTTCAACCACCCTCATACAGGAGAAAAAATTCCCTTGCGACATTCATCAGACTGCAACACAGAAGCTGTTATATATGCGATACAATGTCCATGCGGACTCGTGTATGTAGGCAGAACCTCTAGAAAGATAAAAACAAGGATAATAGAACACAAGAGTACAATTCGTAATAAGAATTTTAAATCCTGTTTGGCCACACATTGGATAAAAACAGCACACACAATACCCCAGCTACGTTTCACCATTTTAGAGAAAATCAGTACCACATCTTGCAATGACCCTCACAACATGCTAGCAAGAAAAGAAACGTTCTGGATAAAAAAATTGGGTACTTTAATTCCGGGGGGGCTCAATGATCATATTGAATTCTCTTGTTTCTTATGATTCATGTTTATAAATGCTCCCCATTTCTGAACGGTAGATTCACGCTCGCCCCGCAGGATAACAGCTCTGTGAAGGATTTGCACTCGTCTCATATATTCTAATCTCTGGTTCTTACTATTCACTGGAGTGACCCACGGTTTTTAGCAGGGCTTGAGTACACACCACCTTATTAACTAATTAAATTCACTACTTTCTTTCTCCTCATTGACACTTACGCGCTTATATTTTCGACTTTAATTCTTTTGGTTCCCACAACTTACTGGAGTGACCATTCGCTTTAAGTAGGTCCTGAGACCATACCACCCAACTATTTAATTTACGATTTTATTATTTCTTCTTTCTTTTCCATTTTCTCTTCCGTGGTTAGTATGATGGTACACGTTTACACGACACTCATTAACCACATAGGATTGTTCACAGCAACCCGAGTTTCAACCGAGGGCTCAATAAAGTTTTCCATAACAACTCAGGCTGCCTATAAAACAGCTTTTTTCGAATGCATCAGGATTCCCACGTCTCGCGTTTCTCGGATCTGTTGACGGGTAAGCTACGCTACCTTTTGAACTTTCGCTACCTTTTGAACTTTCGTTAACCTATTGGTTCTGTGCCGGCCATACACCGAACTCAACGAAGCTCATTTTATCCTCATAGACATGTCCAACACTTGAAAAGGACTACATTTAGAACACTGAAGGGTAAGATTTTTCTGCTTTCTCTTGATAGTCACTTTTTTCATAAAGTCGTTCGCGCACTAATAGGATTCTCGTACCTTTTTAATAGCCGGATACTGCCACATGATTACGGTCCCTATATACTTGTTTGGACCCCTGAATGTGAGTACGATACACTAACTTTCATGGTTTTCACACTAGTGCGATTCGACTTTGGTTCTCTCCTTTTTTTCGGTCGTTTCTTGCACGATATTCACTAGAACTTTCCCTTGGACACAGGTTGCGTTGATCTTATCACCCGTTTCCTGCACGATATTCACTAAAACTTTTCTTTGGCCACGAATACTTTCTCTTCGCTTCTGAATAATACCGGGCTACTTAATACAACTTTTTGCTCACTCACACACTTCTGGCCATGAGTGCAAATCCTAGTATTACTGATGTCAACTAAGTACGACTGTTTCATTTTTTGTAGTGTTGTAAACGTGGAACTGCTTTCCGAAGCACATGAACTGAATCCCCTGAAAAGAAGGGTTAATAACCCGAAATGCATTGGGATAAATGTTGAAAATACTGATGTATTTTGAAGTTTAAGGAATCACATTGTTCAGCAGATTCATTTTGTTTGTCAAGTATTACAACCATGAATTATGTTTCATTTACTCACAACGTATGTTTAATAATACGCTTTTGATTCATGTTATGTATCTGAATATCAAACAATCATGTTATTTTGAAATATTGGTTGATTAAAATTGTATACTATCTTTTGAAAACTCTCCAGAGTGCGACTGCTGTGCGTCATGTAGGTGTGGATCACTCCACACCTTTTCATTTCTAAATAGTTACAGATAGGGTCAGGGCTGAAACCCTAATACATGACAGCACGCTGATATCAGTTATAACAAAGCCTACTTGTTCTTATATCACTGATTCTTACTCAATAATAGGTGTGCAGGTACAACACATCTTTACCGTTAATCCTGAGAGGGTCATGAGGAGGGGCACAATGTCATCTCCCAGGGACCTAGCCAATGGACAGATTTTTTTCCAGGTGTTGTGCATAGGAAGCTCAACAGATCACAGATGAGCACCTTGCAGCATGCAATCATTTGTTTCCAGAGAATCCATATTGCAAAGAATAAGGAAGGTCTGCCTCCTCATGATGAGAAGCTTGATAAATGCCTAGAACCAAACGACACGCCATCCATCAGTTAACAGCTGGACCTCGTGTTAGGAATAGACCTGGCACCTCTGTTTCATACTAGAAGGGTATAGTATAAGCTCCAGGGTAGAGGCGCTTCGAGGCAAAAAATCATAAAGTGGGAGGAGCTGTGGCACTGTGGAATTAAGATCTACATAATGTGGTGGACAGGGACAGTGGAAAGGGTCTCTGAGCTAGAGAACACCATCAGACTCGGATATTGAAGTTGGCGGGCACCACAAAGACTTTAGAAGAAGTGATGGAAGATGCTGATGGATGCTTGAGAAGAAACAACCTTCACATCTTGGGATTCCCCAAAGGACCAAAAGGAGCTCACCCAGAACAATTATCAGAACAGTTATTGTGGTCCCTTATTGCAGGGGAAGAGACTGCGGTGTGTTCTGTGGTAGAGGGTGCACATAGAGCACAACCACATTGTCTGTCCCCAGCATGCCACCACAAACCACTCTAGCCAAACTTCTCAACTACTGGGACAGAGATGTGGTACTGAGGATGATGTGCCAGCTGGGTTGTGAAAAGTATGAGGCATAGACTACCAAAAACAAGGCAAATGCTTTGATGAGTTGAAGCTGAAAGCTGGGTAGCTGGAATGCGTGCTCCTTTGTCACACCAAGTTGAAACTCAAACCATTGTTTTTCACAATTCCTGAGAAAGCCTGGCGCTGGAAGGCAGACTGTGCAGACCTCACAGAGAAGGGAAGGCATGTGTGCAGCCAAGTAGATGGCATGGGTGACTTGGGGGTCAAGGCTGAAGCAGAGTCAATGAAAGGTGAGAAAGTGACAGTAACTTGGTGGTGAGTTCCAGAGAGGCCGCAGGGGAATAGAGAAATGGATCTGGACACCCAATTGTCAGATAATCCTCAATTACATTGTGGCTGGTGAGGAAGGTGTCCTGCATGGGGATGTGGGTTTGGTGGTTGTTAGGCTGGGTAACATGAGGAGGGGTGGCCTTCTTTTTTTTCCCCAATAGTTTCGAATGGCTACTCCTCACAACATTTCCAAGATGGTGCACGCTTAGAAGGCTTCTCACAAATCTTCATTCAACTCTCATACTAGGTGATTTTAATGTTTGACCAGTCCCCCAAATGAAGCAACGGGTTTGGTATGAAATGCACTGGGGGTTTTGGTGCATACATATTCCAATAAACACGTGTTTTTTCATGAGATGGAAGTCTCCACCATGCCCTACTGATGGCAGGAATGGAGCAGTGTATGGGAAGTAAAGGCCTAGTGAGGTTACTGAAATGGAACATTAATGGATAGAAAGATAGGCTCAAGCAGGTTGAGTTATCAACCTGACCTGGTGCTCTTTCAAAAAGCTCATGTGATGGGGATGGATTACACAGAGATAGGGAGAGGATACACACAATGCTGGCCCACATTGGATTCACCTGTTGATCATGTGGAACGGTCATTCTAGCTAAAGGGTCCTTTCCAAGATCTGCAAAGACTCAAACGGAACCTATGTTGGAGTCACTGGTGGATAGTGCAGATAGGACTATCCCGTTTTCCTGCTACATATCAGGAGGGTGAGGGTGGAGGGGCATTGGAACACTCGACTTCATAGGCCTACTGAAGCCGGAGACATGAATGTTAGCTCATAAACTGGGTGGAAGTCACGAACACGGAAAGTGACTGACCAGCAGGCTAGAGAGACATGACAATATTGTACACACTATCTCTTCATCCATTGATGGAGATCTCCAGATTTTTTCAGTGGAGAATGTGGCTACGGATATCTCGGACCACTAACCTCATCACAAACCAAACTAAATTATGAGAAACAAACATAATTTGGAAACTGGACATGAGGCAACTCCCTATTTCCAAGAAAACATAGGCTCAGTGCAGTTTGTTAGGGTGGGAGTTAAAACAGTACTCGAGGAAGGCTTAGACAAGGATACACATCAAAAGGAGAATACAAAGAGGATCTGAGGACAGGAGGACACTTGACAAAGGTGGGAGTGTGGGATGGTTAATTCACTGTAGCTTATATAGGTAGCAGAGTACCATAGTGTAGCCCATGGAGATGCTAAAGTGCATTACATAAGCACTCTGGGCAAGTTGTATGTAGTGGGAAAGAGAGTGGGCAGCTGTTGTGGTGGTTGAATAGGAGGGATGTTTGGAGTGCTTGAGTAGAAAGTAGAAGATGGTTTGAACTAATTGTTGGGATGACCGTAAGTGAGGTCTCTAATGACATGGTTATCACAAGGGCATTTGCTGAGTATTCTGAAGGCCTCTACTGGTCAGCACAGGAGAGAACTCAGTGGAAAGGTGGAGTTTCTAAGCAACTTGAAGACTCCACGATTCCTGAAGAGCCCTACAGCCAAATTTAAATGACGTTTTAACTGTGGGGGGAGTTAGCGTAAGCAGTTGGTCATTGTCACAGTGAAAAGATGCTCAGACACCTGGAATTCCCATCAAAGTTGTTAAAGGATTTATCCACTACTGAACAATTTTCCAGTGTTTTGAAGAATCCATAATGTGATGTTAGGAAACGGACAGCAACGCTGTATGCTTCTAAAACCCATCAGAAACCATGCATACATAGCATATCAAATTAAAGGCACCTATCCGACCTTGCAGAAGGTGGCGTCATTTTGGGAGTTGACATTTTGTGGAAATAGGGCTAGTAATAAAGCGCAAACCTCAGCACATGGGCTGCGGAGTGCTTTACATATAACCACAGCATCCTGTAACTTTGAATACCTAAAGAGCACAGTAAGTGGAATGGAGTTCATCAGTCTTTGGAATTCAAGTGAAGGGAAGGCCAGCAAGTTTGAATTGAGACGGAGTTCTTCATAAAGGCTGTAGGAAAGTGTGCCTTTTTGACATGGTCACTCTCACTTTTTACCTGGCATCTGATGCAATTTTGACCGAAAGTGCACTGGGTTTCGGCTATCCATGCTAGCGGAATAGTCATTTCAGTTTACCTAGTAAGAATGGTTGGTTTGAAGCTGTTTTAGCCAGTTTTGATATGTGGGGGAAATACCAAGAGAAAAAAGTTGTAAGAGAAAGCTTTGCCTAAGAAGAGGTTCTTTGCAATAAAGAAGAAACTCTTGTTTTGCTGAGTTTATTTTTATACTGAAAGAATTCATCCAGTTTGTACATTTGTTCAAGACGTCTTTCATAGTTGTGTCTGATGGGTTAGATATCCTCAGATAAACTTGAGCCTAACCCACTGCATAGGCAGGCCAAAGCAAACTGAAAGGCAGACTGATCCCGCAGACCATCTCCTCCTCATCCTCCCTCCACACCCTTGGTAAAGCCACTTTAGTTGTCCAGGAAGGGAAAAACCACATGCTGTTGGAGGGAGGGTATCTTCCTTTCTGTAGGCATGGTAGGCCATTACAAAAGACAAGTGGGTCGTACAGATCATAGAAAGAGAATATACACTTCCATCCCAACAGGCTCTTCCCCAGATACCTACTTCTCAGTCTCTTATTTCAGATGACCACACTCAGATTCTCCAACAGGAGGTGGCGGCTCTTTTACAGAAAGGAGCAGTGAAGTTAGTCCCAGATCAGGAAATTAGGTAGGACTTTATTTCTGGTACTTTGTTGTTTCAAAGAAGAATAGCAGTCTGTGTCTGATCTTGGACCTTCAAGTTCTTGAACTTTTACCTGCACATTGAGAAGTTTAAGCTGCTCGCTTAGGTACTTTGGGCACTGGAAGCGAAAGAATGACTTGTGTCCTACGACTTGTTTGATCTGTATCACTTATTGATCCCACAGTCCCACTTGGACAAACACAGGGCCACAGTTTGCACCAAGGTGATGGCGATAGTTGCAGAACATCTACGCAGGTCAGGGATCTGTTTTTTTCCTAGGTGGATGATTGGCGATTAAAGATGGGCTCGCAACAAGTGGTATTGGAACACCTTAATGCCAAAGCATACCTGCTGTTCAACCTGGGATATTCCATCAGTCTGTCCAAGTTGTACCTACAGCCCTCTCAGCGCCTCAGATTCATAGATGCAGTACTGGACACAACACCTTTACAGACTTTCCCTGCTCCCCACAGAATCCGAGACATTCGTAATAGGATTCAGATGCTTCAGGAGGGAGGTCAAATTCCAGTCCTGACGGTTATTTGCCTGCTACGTCTCAGGCTTCCTGCATTCTATTGGGCACACATATTTATGCTGGCATATTAAGGCTCTGCAGCGGTGCCTCAGTATACAGTGGTTTCAACATGGGGCCAACCTGAGGACATTGCCATAATTTCCCAAGACCCTGCAACGGATCTGCCCTAATGGTAGAGAAATACCTTGCTCAAGGGAAGCCCTCTCCTTGTAGCAGGGCCTACAGAAGTGACATATCCCTCCAACTTAGGGTAGGGAGCACATCTGGCAGAGTTGGAAATCAGAGGCCTCTGGTCTCACAGAGAGCGAGGTTTAGACATAACTTTGCTCAAAATGCAGGCAATTTGCTTGGTCCTGAAAGCTTTACTGCCTTCCCTTTGTGGACATTCTGTCTAGATTCTGACAAACTGCACGGACATGATGTAATATATCAGAATGCCAGAAGGAGTGGGGTCTCATTTCCTCTACCAGGAAGCTTTGAAACTGTGGGTAAGTGCATGGAATCTGGTTGGTCGGCAACCATCTGATGTGCTCCTTGAACACAAGAGCCTCCTGCAACATCACCCCATTGCATGACCTTTGCAACAAGCTCTCGGACTCCTTCAGTAACAAAATCACCTCCATATATGGCAACATTAGCTATGATGTGTACCATGTTCCTTCTGCTCATCATCCTTTCCAAATGTATAATGTAAGTGTAAATGTGACTGCATTACCGCTGCACTGACAACATGTAATGTATTGTGATTTCCCTTTTTCAATAAAGGTTTTTGGAGAAAAAAAAAATATATATATATATATATGGTAACATCAACCGAACCCCGTCACCATTGCAACTCAACCTCCCATCATGGCTGAAGATCGAACCTTGACCTTGTGGCCTGCTGTCACCATCATCAAAACCATTGCTACCATGAAGACCATACACTTGGGTGCCCCATCTGACCCTTGGCACCAGCACGCCTTCACCAGAGGAATTCAAAATATAAGTGAAGCGCTAACATCCATCCTCAATGCCTCCACGACTCAGCCACATTTCCGGACACATGGAAACCTTCCACCATCATGCCCCTGCTCAAGAAAGCAAACACTCACTTAGTCACACTTTCCAGATAAAGACCCATCTCCATCCTACCATACCCTGCAAAGGTCATAGAGAAACTAACCAACTGACTCCTCACTGACCACCTCAGCAACCAACTGCTCCTCAATGCCACACTCAACGACAGTTTAGAAACAGCACTCATCACTGCCACAGAAGACCTCTGCATGATCCTTGACAGAGGAGATAGGGCAGCACTCATTCTCCTGGACATCTCAGCAACATTTGACAACGTCTCACACCCTATCCGCATTAGGCGCCTGCACAAGATTATCACCAAAGGACCCGCTCTCTGCTGGATCTGCTCCTTCTTAACAGATTGAACACAACCTGTCAATCTAGCACCTTACTCAAGAGCCCACAAACTCATCAGCGAAGCGCCTCAAGGTTCATCGCTCATCCCCACCCTCTTCAACGCATACATAATGCCTCTGTCCAACATCATCTGCCACACCACATCAACATAATCTCCTGCGACAAAAACACACAACTCGTACTCGCCCACTTGGACACGACCCCCAACTCAAGAGACATGTTCAGCCTCTACATGACCAAAGTCGCTAACTGCATGAAAGCCACTGTCTAAAGCTCAACACTGACAACACAGACACAGTGATCTTCACCTCGTTCTCAACCTTCCATATAGAACTAACATCACACCACATCTAAGAGAGTTTGACTGGCACTCTATACACAAACGTGCTCATTTCAAACTCCTCACAAACACAGACCTTAGGCCCTACCCACCTGCTTCGGCCCTACCTACCTGAACAGTTGCATCTCCTTTCAACTACCTGACACCTCCACTCAGCAGGACTCCCACTCGTACACATTCCATGCATACACATAACCAGATCAGGAGGATGGGCATTCTCTTACATTGCTTCTAAAAGTGTGGAATGACCTCCCACCCCTAACTTTTCGATTAACCAACCTACCATAGGCATGGCTAGGCAAAAAATATACCTGCTCAGCGCCAAGATTCCTTTGTGGTTGACAAACGGACAGAACAAATACACCTAGCCTAATATAATACAACAATGTATCTCTGTTACTGAATCAATAGTACAAGGTTAGCAGTTTCTGACAATAAGGTGGTGAACAGGGTTTATGTTGCATTATGTCAAATGTGGCTGACAACTTAGAGCAAGACTAAAAGCCAAGTATTGCTGTCATATAGATTAAATGATATTGTCTCATACGTGGAAGATCACAGTTTCAGTGCTACCTTTATCACAATCCGCAATGAAAGTAATGTGACAACTTGTTGCTGGATTTGTGTTAGAGGAGTTTTAATGAGAAAGCTCTAATTGTACCCAGAAGGGGCAGTGTTGAAACTGGCCCAGGTTTGTGGACATTTGGGCGTCAGTGGTTGTTTTTTTTAATGAGATTTGTGACCTATGCAGATTTAGTGGAAGGTATGAATTTTCTTTCTTCTAGGGAAGAATTGACGATTTTATCGATTAGTGGAGCAAATCTTGAGCACAAGATTTTATCATATGCCCTGAGATTTGATCACCTGCGAGGCATGATGGTTGTGAGGCTGCTGTGATTTGCAGGAGAGATTTGAGATCTAAACTATTAAAATATGCCTCTGTGGTTGCTGCTTTTGACAGTATTATTGGGTAGGTTGCTTGCGGATCTTTCTTTAAATCATTGGGAAGTTTTAAAATATTCAGGAACATGACAATATTAGTGGCAATAGATTTAGAGCATTAATGTTCGATTGCTGGACCGTTTGATAATTTAGAAGAGTGCTTTGAGGTGTTGTGAAGACATATTTGTTTTTTTAACAAATTCAGTAAGACGTGTTTGGTCTTTGCGAATTTTACTCTTACGTTTGAGTGTCCATAGTGGGTCATCCGTTTATAGTTTTCTCCATTTTTCCTGGTTGTCCTTTTGCTTGCATTCACTTCAATGGTGTACCATAGAGTGGGCTGGAGGACCCTCGAATGTTTTTTGTTTAAAGGGTGCCAGTATGTTTTGTTTATGTGCTTAAGGTGGCTGAGACGTAGAAGTTCTGTAGATTGATGGTGAAATGAGGAGTGTCATTACCGAGCAAATTGTGGAAGTGGCACAGAATAACATTTGTGATACAAATGTAGGTCTAGACTGTGTAAAGTAATGTGATCTGTTAAATTGTTGCCCGTGCACAAACACCTGCTTGCGCAGGGATCGCAATTATATGTGGTGCAATATCTAATACCCCGGTCATTACCACGTTCTCCACCGCTATAGTTAACACTCTGGACAGGGACAGTAATCCACTATCAGCTATGACGGCGCACTTGATGCACCCCTTCAGGACTCAGGACAGGACATGGAGCTCACACAGACAGGGACAGGGCCTTGGCCCCTGTGCCCACACTAGACTGGCGTGACGCCAAGGCCAAAATAAAAGTCAGGACGCCAAGTTCACATGCAGTCAGGCACTCAGAGAAGGTGTAGACGCCCATATACCATGCAGAGGACATCCCCGTCTCAATAGCCACAGTACATTTGCTACATAGCCATGTTTCCTTTGTCATACATATGGCAGATTAAACACGGAGAATAGAATGTGCAGCTCAAAATCACATTGCACTTGCACACAGAGCAATATATATATATATTAAAACTGAACTGTAAAAAAAAGTGCACTTTTAAATAGGCATTTCTGTTTTATTTTGCTGCGTCTAAGAATTTGTGGTTTCCCATAACCGAAGTAGGTTTAGACAATACACACTTGTATTATCAGTGGGCAATTTCTCAAATGCTATAAAAAGAATTAGCATTTTGCCAGCGGTTGAAAGGCTGCCCTCTCTCCTCGTGACTGTAACTTCACACATGCACCACCCTGCTACACAAACTCGTGTGAACCCTGCGACACAAATTCATGGGAACCCTGCTACATAAACGCATGGGAACCCTGCCACTCAAACTCATGGGAACCCTGCCACTCAAACTCATGGGAACCCTGCTACTCAAACTCATCGGAAGCCTGCGACACAAACTAATGTGAGGCCTGACACACAAACTCATGGGAAGCTTGCCACACAAACTCGTGGGAACCCTGCCACACAAACTAATGTGAGGCCTGCCACACAAACTCATGGCAACCCTGCCACACAAACTCATGTAAACCCTGCCACACAAATTTATGGGAACCCTGCCACACAAACTCATGGGAACCCTGCCACACAAACTAATGTGAGGCCTGCCACACAAACTCATGGGAACCCTGCCACACAAACTCATGTAAACCCTGCCACACAAATTCATGGGAACCCTGCCACACAAACTCATGGGAACCCTGCCACACAAACTAATATGAGGCCTGCCACACAAACTCATGGGAAGCCTGCCACACAAACTCATGGGAACCCTGCCACACAAACTCATGTGAAGCCTGCCACACAAACTCATGGGAAACCTGCCACACAAACTCATGTAATCCCTGCCACACAAACTCATGGGAACCCTGCCACACAAACTCATGGGAACCCTGCCACACAAACTAATGTGAGGCCTGCCACACAAACTCATGGGAACCCTGCCACACAAACTCATGTAAACCCTGCCACACAAACTCATGGGAACCCTGCCACACAAACTCATGGGAACCCTGCCACACAAACTAATATGAGGCCTGCCACACAAACTCATGGGAAGCCTGCCACACAAACTCATGGGAACCCTGCCACACAAACTCATGTGAAGCCTGCCACACAAACTCATGGGAAACCTGCCACACAAACTCATGTAATCCCTGCCACACAAACTCATGGGAACCCTGCCACACAAACTCATGGGAACCCTGCCACACAAACTAATGTGAGGCCTGCCACACAAACTCATGGGAAACCTGCCACACAAACTCATGGGAACCCTGCCACACAAACTCATGTGAAGCCTGCCACACAAACTCATGGGAACCCTTCCACACAAACTCATGGGAAGCCTGCCACACAAACTCATGGGAAGCCTGCCACACAAACTCATGGGAACCCTGCCACACAAACTCATGGGAACCCTGCCACACAAACTCATGGGAACCCTGCCACTCAACCTCATGGGAACCCTGCCACTCAAACTCATGGGAACCCTTCCACACAAACTCATGGGAACCCTGCCACACAAACTCATGGTAACCCTCATGAATGCAACTATCACTCAGTATAAAGGTACTATATCAACCACAAAACAATACAAGCATTGGCAAAGCCAATATGTGTTGCCTATGAGAGTTATCGGCTTTGTCAATTTGGTTTCATCCATATTGTATAGAACCAAAGCTGCTGCGCAACAGGTCGAAAAACTATTTACTAAAAGTACTTGGACGCCATCAATGCTCCGCGTCACAGCGTTTTTTTTTGTGTTTTTTTAGATTTCAGCATTGTTGCACTGCAGCTGCTGTACAACATAGCTGAAAGTTATATATAAACAAGCATTTACAATGCAATGGTCTCGGCAATATTATAGGTGGAGCTATTGGTATTGCTCATTATTTTTTTATCATTTTTGCATGCTCCAGCCCCATCAGATCAGATCTTTTCACAAAGCCATAAAATGGGCATTTGCCTTGCTAAAACCAGGTGCTACGATTATCCAACTTGACGCTACTCAGTCGTGGCTGCGATATAACCGAACTTCCGAACACTAAAAGAGCGTGCCATAAAGTGGGTTGAGATACATTACACACAAAAAACAGTGCAACTTATATGCCATGTACACAAGCAGGGCGTGGTGTCAGGGTGAGTTTATGCGTCACCCTTACATTTCTGGGGAAAGCATGGTTTATGTGACTGTAGAAGCTGCATGCCGTAGCCACCTTTCAAATGTTGTATCCACAACATTTTAAAAGATGCAGTGTTTGCATAAGAAACAGTGCAAAAAAGGTACAATACTACATATATTGTAAAAAACCAAAACGCTCGATTTCAAATTGCTGTTGTATCAGCTGCTTTACTGTTATTGTTGATATCATCTTAAGAATCGGCTAATAAACGACTAACGACCAAGTAAAACGGTCGAAAGGAAAACATTGAACAACAAATGTAAAAAAAAAAGAAGAAAAAAAAAAGACAGTAATACACAGTCACCTACCAATAGAAAAGGTCCTGTTAAATGAAGTGACAGAGGCTGAGGGATGGCATGAAATGGCCCGGAAATATTGGCAGCTTGACTACCTTCGAAAACGAAATAAATAAGACAAGCCTAATGTAATTGTTGGTTTTAACGGGAGAAAAATTGTTACGAAAATCAAATAAGATAAAAGAATTAGTGAAATCCGGTTTGTTCTACAAAAATAAAAACAAAGGTGTGTTGTATTCTGTCTATTGCATATTTCTATGTCTGCCTTTACCCACTCAATGCCCTGCTAGTGGAATGCTTCTGCACTGTGATGTACTACGGAATGTTGGGTGCTGGTTGAACATAAGCCACAGTTATGATGGGGCTGAGCTGCCTGCTGGCTGCTCCTGGTGGGGCTTATTCCAGGATACTTAACATCTTACATTAAATCCTCTTGAAATACCTCAACCTGTCTGGACTACATTACTACATCTTTTTGGCGACGAGTTGATCTTACCTACGTGCTCAACCAAAGAAGTCAAGTTTCAAAAAGGCAACTAAAGATGCTGTTTCAAGAAGGTAACTAAATAGTCAAGTTTCAAGAAGGCAAGTTATTTTAAATCTACTTCAATTTATCTACACGTCAATTCAAGAACTCTATATTTCAAGAAAGCAAGAAATTTCAAACCTCATCAAACATCAAGCCAAGACTCTGGCTTCAGAGCCCCACCAGTGACCATCACACCGGTCGCCCTTACCTGTTCAAGCCAGATTCTTCCTCAATTTCATCGACTCCTGTGTTTTTTCAACACCTTCAACGAGAATCTACTATATTTCAATCTCAAGTAATTGGTTCCCAGCGCAAAACGAAATATCAATATACAAATGCTGCGTTTCTCCAACTTAAATATTTGCCATCCAAGAAACTTTTCAAGAAAATCTAAGGGGCATGCTATAAACATGTAACTCACCGCCCAGCGGATGCCCAGATACTACAGCTGCCTACATAGTAACGCGGTAAAATATTCAAGACAGAAGAAACATTGATATTAAGCAAGCTGCTGACACGAACTAATGAAAATCAAAGTAATCATAGTCTCCCCAGCTGTTGCCATTCAGTGTTCCTGTTTTGCTGTTATAAAGAAAATCGGCAATGTCAGCTGTGGTACTCGAATTCATCCAATCTAATCGTGAGTCAATTGCTGATGTGTCTTTTTCATGTGTGCTCCTATCAAGGTTGCTACAGCGTTTTGAGAATACAGCTTCAACTATTGGAGTGTGCCATCACGTTGTGGTATTGCAACTGTTTTCATGCTGAGGAACAAGACTGTGAATGTGGATGCAATTGCGCATTTTCATTTTGAACCGATACTGTTTGTTTTTAAAATACATGCGCAGCGCGTGCATCCTTACCTGCATTCAGCGCTTATACGATTTCTTCATTGCTCAATTTGTGACGTCTCTCTCTTCAGCGAAGTCGTCTATGCTCCTGCTCATTGACGTGCAGCTGCCTCAGCGTGCCGGAAGCCACCCGGCACGGCATTTAAAACGTGCCATCATCTTAGGTTCACTATCTTTCCAGCTACAGTCTGTGATGTATTCTACGGTTTGCTCTGTGTTTCTAATCTCGATTTTTTTCTCTCACAACCACGTTCAACTATGAGCAACAACGGGATTTTCGAAAAGGAAGAATTTTTTGCTTCCAGCATTTCACCCGATTATATGCAAGGTACATTTATTTCCATGTCAATATAGACGATATGCAGCATTTGATGTTTTTTTTCAATCTCCAGCTTAAGTCTGACAGATCTATGGTTGTGAAGTTTGCCGGAGTGTTAGCCTCGTTTAACACCATGTGTTGTGTCTGATTTTCCTACGTTCTGGCACAAAGCATGTTTATTGTTTTCTCGAGTGCAACGTGGGATTTTTCTACATTTTTGTTTTTTGGCGTCATTCTTCTTTTCATTCACTGATATTTATCTTTGAGCACAGAGACCTCACGAAAACAGGATCAACACGAAAACAGAAATAAGCATAAACTAGTTCGAGTTAGGTCTTTCAATTATTTCACAAGAGTGCCATCTTGGGTTGTTGTTGTATTTTTTTTATGTCATTATTTTTGGAGTTGTCCGAGATCGTCACTGTTTGATCATCCAGTGCATCACGAAGTTACAAGTTTTGTAATTATCAATCTATGTACATGTTCACTGTGTTTTAAATGCGCAGTTTTACATCTCTCTGTTTTACAGGTTGCATGTTTTCAAAAATTCAATTTTTTCCTCATTTACATGCGTGCAACATTCCCTGTAGGGATTGCACATATCGATTTGTTTTCTTGATTTATCAATGTACATGCATCCGTGCAGTGTTCCTTGCTAGGGAATGTGTACCTCAATTCATTTATCAAGTTGCGTGTATTCTAGTTGTATTTCCTAGTTGGAATTACACTTGTGTTGTACTTACTACTGTACTCACTGTTTCGAATGGTCACTCAATAGCTCAATTTTTCAATGTTTTTCGATTTGTGACCTTTGTGAGGTGGTAAATTTGTGTTGCTACTTCTCAACTATTCAATGTTTTTCAATGTTTATCTTCCGGGTTGTCTAGTTGGGGTTTAACCCTCTCAATGTTTCAATGAAATTTCTATCGAGCCGCATTTCTCTATTTTTCAATGTGTAGCCTTTTACGAGGTTGCCTCTATTTGGGTTTTTATCCCTCTCAAATGTTCAAATTTTCAATTTTAATCTTTTTAGGTTGTTGATATGGGGGTTTATCTCTCTCTATTCTTCAATGTCTTCATTGGGGTTTATTCCTCTCAATTTTTCAATCTAACTTATTAATGCTGTTTTACAGGGCGGTCTGAAGGATTGTTGTTTTTTTTCCTCTGCCTCTCTGTTTGATATCTTTCTATTCTCTTTCTCGTGGTTCAATTAAGAAGGGAAAAAGAGTACTTTTGTGTTCGTAACTTTCGGTGGTTTTCTCTCAGTCTTTCTATCTTCCTGTTTCTTGTATGTATTCGTTGGAGAAGGGAAGAAGAAGACCTATCCTCCTAGTATAACTACTTTCTTGTTTCTTTTATGTGTTGGTTGGAGGAGGGAATAATGGTGCCCACTTATGTGTTTGTACCTTTCGGTTTTACTTCTCAAGTCTTATTGTTTTATTTTCTGCATTTTGTATTGCATTGTGTTCTCAGAGAAGGAATTTGTCTTGTTTTCTTTGATGATTCCTTTTCTGTATTTTCTGCATGCTGTGCATTGCCTTCTGTCGCATCTGTCTGGCCAGTGGGTGTGATAGAGGGTAATGATTGGTGCGCTTTCTTCTTCAGGTGTTTCTATGCTTCTATGTTTAGTTTTCTGTTGTGGAAGAAAAGGAGGTATGTTGTATTCTGTCTATTGCATATTTCTATGTCTGCCTTTACCCACTCAATGCCCTGCTAGTGGAATGCTTCTGCACTGTGATGTACTACGGAATGTTGGGTGCTGGTTGAACATAAGCCACAGTTATGATGGGGCTGAGCTGCCTGCTGGCTGCTCCTGGTGGGGCTTATTCCAGGATACTTAACATCTTACATTAAATCCTCTTGAAATACCTCAACCTGTCTGGACTACATTACTACAAGGTGTAATTAAATTACACCGGGTTAGCCTCTAATACTCTGTTGTTCAGGTTGGAAAACGTCTCCAGTGTTTTTAAAATAACGTATTACCTCCGTATTCTGAAACAAAAAAGTAAAACGGTATGAAAATGTACACTTTTCTGAAAACAGAAATGGAAAAGGGGCGTGCTGCCCCCTCCCAGAGGGGTTATAAAGACAGATTAGTGATGCGCTCTGGGTGGGAGGGGACTGGCCTTGCCACTGCCCACTACAGAGCGACGAGACATTGTCATGCAAAGAGACCACCGCCTCGCATTCTCTCTCCCCTGCCTCTCACGTATATTTGAAGCATCTCATACAAGCCGGGAGGCGCATTCGCAGCCAGAGGGGTTCAGGCAGTAAGAGAGAGAGAGAGAGCGTGGACAGGGAGGGTTACTGCACTGCGAGAGAGCACCACGCACCGCAGAGACTCCTGGAAACACTACACGTAGAGAAACTCCAGCACGACATCCCAAACCCGAGGGGTTGTTCGGAGACAGAAGACCCTTGCCACCTAGGAGAGGATAAAAAGCTGGACTTTCCGACAGAAGGAAAAAGATACAACCACCGCGCTGGAGGATGCAAACTGGAAGTCAAGTCCAACTCCCGTAGTCCTCGAGGACAAGAAGATTGAGAGCGCTGTACAGCGAGAGCGAGAGGTTTCGTTTTACGGTTGAGGAGAAAAATAAAAACAAGCACACCACTGCCTAGCACACCACTGCCTTTCTCCGAGGCGAAGCAGAAATGCCTCGGAGAAACGCAGTGGCGTTTTCGGATTCGGGGGCGTGTTTCTTTTTCTCTCCTCTTGCCATTGGCTGGAGGAGAGGAAAACACGCCTAAAAAGGGCGTGGCTAAAAAGTGGAAAGAACAGCACGGAACACGCCCCCGAATTTGAAAAAGACGGAGCCTATTTGGAGGGACGGCTCTCTCCTCCAATGGCTTGCCTCCGTTTAGGAAGCCAGCCAATGGAGGAGAGGCAAAAAGAGAGGCGGGCTAAATAGCCACTCTAAGAAACATAAGATCTCCGGACTTCCGGTTCTGCCTTCAGCAGACCGGACGGTCCCTCGACCTAAAAAAGCACCATGACACGGCCAGCACTGACCGCGTCGTAGCTCTTTTCTTTACTTTCAGCCATGTTACACAATCGATCTCATATAGGCAAGACCAATTGGCTTTGCCAATGCATTTTTGTTTTTTTACTTTCAGCACTGCTGAATACCCGTGCTAAAAAAACAAGGCCAATAGAGCTTGCATAGGCAAAACCTATTGGCTTTGCCAATGCTTGTTTCTCAAGAGTCCATGATGTTGCATATAGGTAAGGATGAGCTGTTGCCTCAGTACAAATGAAAATCCCTAAAAGGAAGTTTGGAATTGTTCGTAAGGTCTTGTGGTAAACCATTTCAGTACAGGGGCATCAGCCAGCCCTCGTCGCCATGTTTCACAAGGAGCACATCCTCATAGAAAGAAGTTCTCCTCAGAGCCAAGGAATACCGTGACAATAGCAGAGCTGCAGTTTAAACACTTTTCGAACAAATGAATTGTTTTTACAATGAAAAGCGAGTAGCACAAAGGAGATAGTTACATCAATTTGTTTTGCACATGCTATGGCTCATTACAGGAAAGGTGGTACCTCTGCAGACATCACACATTCTGAGCTGCAGACATTTCTATCTGATTTACATAAACGGATTCTATGATTGTTTTTGAAACACATTTCTGTTTTGGGTGTGTTTCATTTTGCACTACGGACTCTGATTTTATCCTTCATGTCCGCAACCAGACTACCAGCGCCCAACACAAGCCCACTCAGACGCCGGAGCACCTTCCACGCACGCTACCGGCAACCCAGGGCCTGCAGCTCGAGGGGCGCAGGCCTTAGGAGGGAGGGAATCCATTGGAAAATGTGATATCAAAGAATTAAAGATCGAAATGCCAAAATGAGAAGCAACTTCGTAAGATGCACTGAACTAAGAAAGCTACACCCGGTATTAATAAACCTTGGTATAGAATGGCACGTACCCCGATATCCTAGCCTGCTTATTGAATGCAGCCCCTCACCCCCGCCCCTCCTTTCCTGTAACTGTGGCTGATCAAATCAGCAAACAGCTTGAAACATTTGTTGGGAGATGTGCAATAAAAATGTCATATTCGCAGAATTTGGTGAGGTAAACACCCCACTTTTCACCTGCAAACTTAAGACAGGACAACCACCCAGGGCGTCGGTCTGAAGGTGGGTGTGTAAGTACCACACCAGCTCTCCGGAGTTTTATAGGATTCATGATCAGGGCCTAATAATTCATGCGTCAGATATACGTGTAGTCTGAGCCCATCTCGAAAAAAGGGACAAAGGGAAATAGATAACAAGAGAGGGAATATGGCTTCCAGATGTGTTAAAATCAGAGAATTCACTGCCACAGGCCAAGAAAAAACAATGAGGCCTGCGCCGATGAGAGAGACCGACTGAGCCCGAGTAACTGCAGGGTCGGACTGGGACAGAGGATAGGCCTGGGCACCACAATTAATTTGGCCCCCGTTAGTGAATTAGCAAACTAAATAACCTACCTGAGCCAGCAGACAAGCTTACGTCTTCGGCTTCCGGGCGCCCCTGGAGCTGCGGTGTTTCTCGAGCTAGCGCCGCGGTGGGGCCCAGCCTGGACGCAGGCACACACCGGTACAGCGCAGACGAAACCCCGGGCTGCGCTCACAATATCCTTGGTGCAACAATATCAACTGCTGCATGGCTAAACACTTATAAGGTCCCAAAGGCTGACCTATTGGCTATGCCAATGCTTATTTTAATTAGTCTTACATTTTATTTCTATGTGCCTTTTTCCATCGCACCTTCATAAACATGCATCTACAAAGGAGTGCTGCAGTGTCTAAACTTACCAACAGAGGCACTGCTATTCAGCATCACTTCGGCAAAACAACAACTGAGCATCGCCGCTCACTCCACCACACCTAAGCACCAATACAGCACCACCACCTCAGTATCACTAAGCATGATAGCTTAAAAACATTGCCAAAGCCAATAGCTCTGGCTAAACACTTATAAGGTCAGAAAGGCAAGACTATTAGCTATGCCAATGCTTGTTTATTTTTTACCTGCCCGGTTCGGGTGTCATTTTAAGGTTCGGCAATTTATTAAAAAGATCTTCAAAGGTGTTGAGTCTGTTATTTGCTGTTTGTGGCGTTGGGTGATGTTTTCTCCCATTCTGCTCGATGTCGTCCCTGGGCACTCTGTGCCACCATGGGACAATTCTATTACATACAGTATGTGTTTAGGCGGTCATGTACTGTGGCATGTTTTTGAGGCCTGTGCTACAGATTTGGAATTGCTTTTACCTGCTCCTCTTCGTGGATTATTCCTGTATTAGCTACAAGGCACAATGGTTAGGTGCTAGGCTGGGCTGATGATTCCTGACTTACACTTTATTGGTTATGGAATATGCCCTCCGTGTCCACATAGGTGCACTCCTCTCTGGGTAAGTATAACTCAGGTGAACAGGAATATATAATCAGCATTGGTAAAACCAATCAGTCTGGTTATGTTAAAGGACAAAGTGCTTGTCCATTGATTGGTGAGTTTGTGTGTCTATTGTGTGTTTGCGTGATTGGGTGAATATGAGAATAAGTCAGTGGTTGGGGCATGAGTGAGTGAGTGGATGGATGAATGAGTAAGTGACATGGCTATGTAACTGCATGCATGAATGTTTGAGTAATGATAGCAAAGATGGATGGGAGACTAGATGAAAGGGTGAGTACATGACTGGACGCAAAGAAGTTACAGCGATCTTGGAGGCTGAAGCTTCGTAAAGCAGCACTTTTAAATCAAGCAAATATTCACCTTGATCCTTTTTGTTGGGATTCAACTGCAAGACAAAGCGTGGAGAGTGCTCTGAATTGGTAATGGATGGGTCTGTCTAGGAATTCGGAGAAAGGGGTGCGAACGTGTACAAACAGATCAATGAAAAATGTATTTTAGAAAATGTAAGGGACGTAACTGTGTTTATTCTAGTAACTCTGTCAATCTGCAGGGACTCTCCCTTCCTTCCAACTTTGTACCGCCAGCACCCTGTCAAGTTTGTCCTTCTTCACTGTTTCTGACGACATTCACTGTTTCTGAGGACAGCATATGCTACAGGAATCCATTTTCTGACTGTGACATTGCATGCAGTCATTGAAGCCTAAGTAGACATGGCGCGAACTACCTTTGACCCTTATGAGGAGGCCTTTACGTATTTATTTTATTTATTTATTTATTTTTTTGCATTTGTAATGCGCACAGATACCCACAAAGGGTTTCCCGGCGCCAGGGCTAAGAGGTCAAAACATAGAGGCAGTAACTGTCAAGGACCACAATTATTTATTAAAAAGCCAAGTTTTAACGTTTTTCTTAAAACTGGCAAAATTCTCCTCCTTCCGTAAGGCTAAGGGGAGGGAATTCCAAAGAACTGGTCCCAGATGGGAGAAAGATTTCCCCCCCATTCGGGCCAGTTTGAACCTGGGAACCACGAAATTTGCTCCATTTAAAGAACGGAGATTGCGTGTAGGAACATGGGGCCTAACCAATTTTTGCAGGTATTTTGGTGCAGTTCCTGCCCTGATCTTGAACATGTATGTCAAGGCTTTGAACCGAACTCGGTTCTCTACCCTCAACCAATGCAGGTTCCTCAGATGCTTCGAGATCCTTGCTGTCCTAGGAATCTTGCACAGCAACCTGGCTGCGGAGTTCTGGACCAGCTGCAATCTCCTGATCACGGCTAGATTGGAACCCAGGTATAAGATGTTACCGTAGTCAAGCCTAGATGTAATTAATGCATTGACTACGGTCTTCTGGGTATCCACAGGCAGCATCCAGATAATCTTCCGCAGCCATTTAAGGATCGTGAAGCAGACACCAGCCACTTTGTTGGCCTGCTGTTTCATTGATAATGAATCATCAATGCACACCCCCAAATTTCTAGCTTGGGTAGCCGGGGTGGGGAAGGCGCCCAAAGATGGTGGCCAATGGGTATCCTGCCACAGATCTTTATTTTTCCCCAGGAGAAGAATCTCTGTCTTCTCCCCATTGAGCTTTAGCTGGTTCGTAGACATCCAGCTGAAAATTTCCTGAAGGCCTAGTTTCAGCACAGAGGGGGATGAAGATTCTGAGTTAGTAAGGGAAAAAATAATCTGCGAATCGTCCGCATAGGTCATAAGTTCTAGACCTACCCGCTCTGCCAAATCGGCGAGGGGGCGGAGATACAGATTGAAAAATAGCGGGCTCAAAATTGAGCCCTGAGGCACACCGTGGGGTGACAGAAAAATGTCCGACTGGGCCTGTGAGGACGAGATCTGAAACGTCCTGTTGCTCAAGTAAGATCTAATCCAGTCCAGCGCTGCCCCTCCGACACCATCCTCACTCAGCCTGACAAGCAGTCTGTTGTGTGAGATGGTGTCGAAGGCTGCGCTTAAATCAAGCAGAACAAGAGCAACCGTTTGCCCGTCGTCCAAAAGTCCCCTGATCTTCTCCGTGACTCCCAGGAGGGCAGATTCGGTGGAGTGGCCTGCCCTAAAACCCGATTGGGAAAAATGGAGTAGGTTGTTATTCTCTGTGTAAGTTGAAAGTACACCATGGATGTGCTTCTCCCGTATTTTTGAGAATGCTGGCAGCAGGGAAATCGGACGATAGTTGGCCAGTACCTCTGGATCAGCTGACGGCTTTTTCAGCAGAGGGCTGACCATGGCGCGCTTCCAGGACGCTGGGACGGTTGCCAGATGAATGGAGGCGTTTAATGTCTCGGCAATAATCCCCAAAGCACTGTCGTCCAGTTGGCTCAGAATATTAATTGGGAGAGGGTCACATGGAGAGCCCGACTTGATAGAGGTGGCTAAGGATTTCAAGGTGTCCAGGGAGATGGATGGCCAGGAGACAAGCCGATTTCCTGGTAGGCTTTCTAAGGGAGGAACTTTCCTGTCATCCCTCCCCGGAACATTAATGTTGGCAAGAATAGTCTCGATCTTTTCCACAAAATATGTGGCAAGGTCTTGACATTTTTGAGGGGTCAGGGGACGTGCAACTGCCATAGAATTAGCTCCGGCTAATTCTTTAACTGTGTTAAAAAGGGTCCGTGCTTTATTGGCAGCAGTATTAATGGTCTCTGTTACATAGGATGCTTTAGCTCTAGCACAGGCCGTGTGATAGAGGTTTCTGGCCTTACGATATGCTTAGCGCGTGGACAGAAAACCTTGAACTCATCCACATAATCTTAGAAAGTGCTGACAAATTATGCAAAGTTGTTACACTCATTTTCTATGCAATATTTTTTAGTTGATGACCGAAGATTAAAAGTTTATAGACTTCTTATTTTACATTACCCAACTGAGTACTATTGCAAACCAGGCAGACATTCGCCTCTCAAAAAATATATCACAATAAATGCCTAATAGGTTATTTTCTCACATTCAACATTGATTTATGCGCCGTGGCCCATAAATCTTTACCTACATCCGTGGGCCTACTTGCTTTGGAAATACATGGAATATTCCAACAGAAAGTTATGATTCTTTATGAAGTGGAAAGGTTTCCTGGATATTGTTATTTAGAACTGAGCCAGGGTTTTGATTGAAATACAGTCCATGGGGCTCTGAAGACAAAACTCTAATGCTCACTGTCTTCCAAGGGTATGCATCAGCGCCAGCGCGGTGTGCTAAGTAGCATTCTGATTGCTGGCTTTGACTGACTACAGTATGATTGTTCGGAATGCCTTGTAAGAATTTGCTTTTATTAATCGTTGTCCAAGTTATCGTCTTTGTACCTCATTGTGTTTGTCTGCTTGGAAATGCCTTCCACCGAGTTAACATATTGAAACAAGCAAAAGTGACGCGGCCGCCCGTGAAAGCGAAACTGATCGCGATCATGTAAAAGAGATGGGGGGGGGGGGTTAGGAATAGGGAGGCAGAAGCAAAATCGAGTTGAAAGAGGGTGGGGGCGGAGAAGGAAGAGAAAGCCAGGGAGGTGGAGAGCGAGGGCTCTCTGTAAACATACTAAGGGAACCACACGTGTGTGTGGCCGTGAAAGTAATTAGGCCAGCGATGCGGAGGAAGAGAAAAGAAAGGCAGATGGCGGCGTGCACGCGAACCTGCACGCAAGCTTTATGCCAGGAAAATCTTGTGGGGTAGCACACGGAAAAGCCCATTACTAAAAGTCGAGCAGCAGCGCATGCGCTGCTCTAGGCTCGACCTAAAACATGAAGAAAGCTTGCAAATGTAGTAGTGAAAAGAGATCGTGAGGCAAAATCGAGGTACTTACTCTGTTCCGCATATGCATTGCTGGCTGTCTCTGCACGATATTAACAATATTGCACACAAAAAACTCTTCTGACTAAGAGCCAAGATTCTATATAACCTGTAAGGGACATATATGAGCTCCAAAATCTGCTAAGCAAAGAAATTAGTTCACATGGAAAAAAAACGTCATATGCCCAAGATCACACCTTTTAATAGAGTTGAGAAGTCCTGACCAGAAACCACACTTCTGCTCGTTTCGTGCAGCGTAACCACCGCCTCATATCTCCTTTTTTTTACAGAATATCCTCAGCTCACCTTTAATATGTGGCAGCCCATTTGAAAAAAAACTCCTTTGGGCTATTTGTACAGGCAAAATCACATATCTTTAAGTGCCGCTGACTCCAGGCACTATGAGGAACACATAGCCAGACCCCCGGAATTATGCGGCGGGGGGAACCAAATTATGCAGTAGGGTTGAGTAGATTGTGCAGCAAGAAAAGGCAAATTATGCGGCGTAATGCGCCACATTCGGTGATAGTATAATTCATTATTTTGTCGTTTTTACACTTATTAACAGTGTATTGGCATTGGTGGCATCTCATTAGTACCAAATTACTCCCAAATATAGCAATAAGCAACAGAAAGATAGCCCGTCAACCTTTGCAAAGGGCCTTCCATAGGGCAGGAACAAGTGCACTGCGTCCTTAGTAATTTTTTAACCGTTTGAGCTAGAAATAATTTTTGTTAAAATCTGCAGATTATGCAGCAGATGATGGATTATACGGCAAAAGTGGCAAATCTACAACAATGCGAAAAATGCCATGGCCCCACAATCGCATAATTCCAGCGTCCACGAACATAGCATATTTAATCTGCAAACTGTGTGCCTTGAGTGATTTCAGAGGAATCTGGGATTGGGGTGGGGGTGGGGAGGAAGCTGACAAGGAACCAGGGTTGGATTGGGATTACAAATGAGCTCTGGCACCCTAAAAAAACTGGAGGCCCACATTTTCAGATTGCACTTTTTCACAACACACTGCTTCAGTGTTTTAAGTATTATGAAGGGGGGAGGGCGTTCAGTAATAGAGGCATATTTTCTTCACTTCACTTTGATTAAAAAAAAATGCAAATGTTGCCAGGACTCTTTATGCACGGATTAGTTCACTGTGCGAACCACACCTGGATATAAGGGAGGACACTTCTGCTCAACCCCCTCCCCTTCTCGATTTGCATACATTAATGGGCCAGCCCAGCGAGAGACTGGGAACGACACCTGCGCCTCGTTGGTAAAAGGGAGGTAATAGAGGCCCATCTGCCTCGGCGCTAAAATGCCCTCGAGGGCATTTGAGCGCTTTATCACTTATTTTCATTTCATTCGGAAAGGCCGTTCAGGCCCCCACTTGGCATCTAGCGACCCCTGAACAGCACAGACACAGCCCAAATCGGCCAGCATGCTGAGCAAAAAAGCAGTCCATGCTACAACTCCGATACCTGCAAAAACAACAGTTGATGGACAGAATGCAGAACAATGTCATACATTCACCCCAGTACAGAGATCTGGGCCTAAATCCATCGTTGTTTTGCTCACCATGCCATTCCAGTTTGAACCCAGCCATATGCAAATCAGTCTTGACCCTGTGCCTCATGGGAACAGTCCAGCCCGAACTGCCAAGCCAGGTCCTCCCTGTACTGGAACCAAGCATCCTAGGGCCGTTTTCGGGGTTTCACCCCTTTTCAGCCAGGATAGCTTGATTCCAGTGGCATGAAGAGCACGGGGACTCACGTCTGAGCATACCCGTCCCACTCGGGGTGACAAATGCAAAAACAACAGTTGATGGACAGAATGCAGATCAATTTCATACATTCACCCCAGTACAGAGATCTGGGCCTAAATCCATTGTTTTTTTGCTCACCATGCCATTCCAGTTTGAACCCAGCCATATGCAAATCAGTCTTGACCCTGTGCCTCATGGGAACAGTCCAGCCCGAACTGCCAAGCCAGGTCCCCCCTGGACTGGAACCAAGCATCCTAGGACCAGTTTCGGGGTTTCACCCCTCTTCAGCCAGGATAGCTTGATTCCAGTGGCATGGAGAGCACGGGACTCACGTCTGAGGCCCATCTGCCTCGGCGCTAAAATGCCCTCGAGGGCATTCAAGCGCTTTATCACTTATTTTCATTTCATTCGGAAAGGCCGTTCAGGCTCCCACTTGGCCTCTAGCAATCCCTGAACAGCACAGAAACAGCCCAAATCGTCCAGCACGCTGGGCAAAAAAGCAGCCCACGCTGCAACTCAGATACCGGCCCATCGCCGAGTGCCCGCCTTACCAATTCGACCCTGCATGGAACGTCTGCGCTTCACGGATATATGTATCTTCTACACTTCAACGTAAATGCACAGAGAAATTTGACTGTTGCTCAGAGTTTATACTCGGCTAAATGAAAGGTCAGCTGCCTCTTTTGCTGTAAAAAAAAATCTAAGTTTTAAAATAAATCTTCAAAGTGCGGAGTCACATTGAAAGCATTTGCTGGTTGCGTCTCTCTTAGACAGTTATAAGCACCTGTAAAATAAAAACAGAACATTTGTATGTGGATGAAAGTTTGTGGGACTGTCCCTCCCAGAAAAAAACTCAATCTAAAACTGGTATTGACCTTAATGGAACATCCAGATGAACTACAAATGGTACTGGACAGAGTTACTGCATGTGTTTTTGGACCCCACTGCACTGCACAGAGGTAAATTGACTGATTCTTGGCGCCATTTTTCACTGTTACTTGGTCTCTCTGGTTTTCATTTAATATTTTAATTTAGCCAGCAGAAACAGCGTGTTTGCCCACAGACGTGTTCAGTTTGTGAAAAGTGCGCATGGGACACCAGGGTATGCGGCAGAAACCATTTGCAACTGGTAAATTGTAATTTCCACGCTCAAACACGCGGCACAAAGCTTTTGTTTTCCTCTACAATACAGACAGGGCTCTTCCAGGTTCTTATGTGAACAAGTAAAAAACAAGAATTTGCAATGCAATAGATCTCGCAACATTAAAGTTTGAGCTATTGGCATTGCTAAATAATGCAACACCAATGGGAAACATCCTTAACCACGAAGGCTTTTCTACGCGTTACGTTTACAACGGTACACTTACCACGTAAATGTCTTTACCACGTGTATGACTTCCACGACCGTCTTTACCACGCAAGCTGCACTGGAACGTCGTCATCTTCGTCCGGTTCAGTCCTTTTTTTAATGTCGGCGAAGACGTGTGTTAAAGGGTAAAATAAAAAAAGGGTCTTGGGGGGGTCTCCCCCCCCCAAAAAAGAAAGAACCTGTTGAAACGTAGGGAAGTGGTGACAATCTGCGTCGTTTTAGAGGAAACTGAATGACGCTTTCTCTTTACGACGTAGGACGTCACCAAGGAAGATCGAGGAGAGAATGTGAAGAGGTAAGGGGAATAAAAGTTTTATAAAAAAAAAAATATATATATATATATATAGATTGAGGGTAACGGGCAGGGGTAATTATAATAAGGATTGGGGGGTCACGTAAGGGTACAGTACAAAGAGTATGCCATTACCATGCAAGTATGCGTGGTAAAGGAATATTTGTGATAAAGTTTGTCTGTGGAACTTGCATTCCGTTGTAACGCATGCGTGGTAAAGGCATGCGTTGCAACGGAAGGCGTTGTATCGACATACAACCACACCAATAGCTCAAACTTTAATAATGCGAGACCTATTGCATTATTTTGGGAACACAGCAGTGCAGGAGAAGCTTATTTATGGGAAGAATGTGAGGTGCAGGTGTTCAGTCCAGTTAGTGGTGTTGCATGTGGTGGCTGTGCAGACGCTAGGGTATTTTCGTCCAAGGAATGATTTTGTTTGTGACTTCCAGTGAGTTGCCAATTTTCATTGATGTTCTGTTCGGGGGTTGCTGTGTGGAGCTGCTTGTGGTGGGCTTCAGTCCCGGGAGTACTATTGGCTGGAGGTCGGTGAGTTGTAGAGATGAGGGTTTGAGGAGGGAATGGTGCAGTCAGTCCGTACAGGGAATGTTGTTTCCTGGAAAGATGTGGGGTTGCAGTTCAGCCCGGATATGGCTGGTGTTGCTGTGGAGCCGTCGAGGTGCCCTATGTTCATGCGCGCACCAGCCTGCACCCAACCAGGGCTGAATGAAAGATGCAGGGAGCGCAGTTACATCAGCGCAGCATCGCCGGTCCTGGAGGAAGCACGGAAGCTGCAGGGAAAACAGCGCTCGAGCCCGCAGCCGCAGCCGCATCTGCGTGCTCTATCAGAGAAGTCAGCCAAAGCGAAACTGCAAATACAGCTCTGAATGACTGACACAAGCTTAACAGAGCACGGACATGTACTGAGTGAAGCCCGTGCATTAAACCTTAATAACACACACCGCCACAAGCGTACGTATCTTTCACTCAAAAGTACACACATACACATTCACACAACCACAAATATCCATGCACTTGTTTTTCACAAAAACGGCACACAAAAAACTTGCAGTCACACGCACGTATTTCTCTTTTTTTTTGCCCAAACACACGTACAACGTTTTCACACACTCGCATATTTTCCACATAAAGTGACACACCAAGCGCGTGCAGGCGCATCGACACACACAGAGCAAAAATACATATATTTCAAACACAAATGCACGCCCTTGTGACACTAGACATCTGCATATTCGCGCAGAGCCTTGCGCCAGCAGATCCCACTCCTTCCCATGGGCGTCCGCAGGGAGGGGCAAGGAGGGGCGCTTGCCCCCCCCTGGATCACCTGGCCCACGCTGTAAAGAACCGCGCATAAGGTCAAGGACAGCCCCCCACAGTGGTGTCTGTCTGCAGCAGGCCCTGTTTGATGAGCAGGAAAACTGCTGCTGATCGGCAAGATCAAGAGAGAAGGTCCGGGCCTGCCTGCACCCCCAGCTTGAAGTAAGTCATAACCTCTCCTGTTTTCTGTCTCTTTCTAGCTCCTCACTTGCTGAAAACTGTGACTCGTCTGCAACAACTGCCTCTTACCCTCTCTTTCCTCTCATTTGCTTCATTCGCTCCCCTGTGAAATCGATCTAAAAAGGAAGCAATGTTTTTTTTTGGGACTGTCTTTTTCTGACATTTTCTAATCCAAAGTGCAGCCTCGGAATGGATGTTAGCACGATCTATGTGCACCCACTACAGCAGGCACTTCTTATTTATAAAAATACCTGCCCGCTGGACACCTATACAGGGATCCCGCTTTGAGAAGGTACTCTCAGAGCAGAGGTGTGCTATGTATGTGGCAGTCACACCTGCTTCATAGAATACTCTCTACAGCACTCTCTCCCGTACACCATACGATATGTAAATATTTTGCTTTAATGGCACTTAGGTGAATCTTTTTGATCTATGTGGGTGTTTTAACCGGAGTCCTTGGAACAAGCAGCGCTTGCATTGTAAAAGGACGGAGTCCGGCTCTGAATGTGCCTCGGTCCCACACAGAGCAGCACCACAGTGGCCAGGTGCACTTGGGGATGTGAAGGCTTCGGAGCCAATACTCCTAGACATCCCCATGGTCACGGGAGGCTGGAGACCTAGCACCCTGGCTTTCACCCTTACCCCCTGGTGGTCGGGGCTACAGTAATGCGTATTTTAAGCCGTGGCACGGACGGGCCTTTGAGGCCGGGGCGTGGTGCACTGAGGGGGTGGGCACCTGACCTTGGCTCTCGTCCGTTGGGGCTGTGTGTGAGGGCCAGATCCGAGAGAGGGAAGGAGCGCCCAGGAAGGGGCCTACTCAGAGCTCCTGCCAGCTAATGCCCTGGTACTGAGAGGGGACAGACACCTGTGTGAGGAACGCTTCCACCTCAGGGGGTAGGAGGCCTGGAAAGTGTGTGCTCTGAGCTCCTACCACAGTCCTGAACCAGAGGGTCTGGAGGGGGTTGGGGTTGAGTAAGGGGAGACACAAGCCCGTGGCACCCCCTGTAGATGGTGCAGTATGTGTGACAGGCATTCCAACCTCAGAGGACAGGAGGCCAGGATGAGGCCTGCTCAGAGCAGCTTCAGCAACAAACAAACCTGGACACGAGGGGGTGACGGGGATAGGGGGCACCTGCCCCTAGCACCCTTAGGAGATGTTGCGTGTGAGACCTGGACCAACTTGAGAACAGGAAAAGCAAGGAAAGGGCCAACCAAAAGTACTAACTATAGCGCTGTGCACAAACAGGGCCTTGCAACCAAAGGTGTGTGGGAGAAAAGTTCACCCCGTAGTATGGAGCAGTCGCCGGCCACTTAAGGGCACAGGGCCAGCCCCTGCTCCACCTGACTCCAACAGCGTCCTGTGGAGGGAAAAAATATATACCACACTGTCTGGGGAAGTTTGAACGCATTTGAGTATGTCAGGACATTATACTTGATAGGCAGCCACCACTATCACGTCCTGGTAGGGTCCATCCATGCCACCTGCCTGCCTCCCTCTAAGCTCCCATCCACCTGTCTGCCTCTACCCTCCCATCCACCTGCCTCCTCTAAGCTCCCATCCACCTGCCTCTGTAACCTACTATCCACCTGCCTTTCTCCCATCCACCTACCTGCGTCTAAGCTCCCATCCTGCTGCCTCCTCTAAGCTCCCACCACCTGCCTCTAACCTGCTATCCACCTACCTGTCTCCCATTCACCTGCCTCTTCTAACCTCCCACCCACTTGCCTGCCTTTAACCTACTATCCACCTGCCTGCAAACTCCCATCCACCTGCCTTTCTCCCATCCACCCTTTTACTATTTCCACACCACTCTCGACTCTGATGACCAACCCGCTGTTATTTTGTTTTTATTTATTTTTTTATTTAAATGTGCGCTGCATACACACGACTGTGCATGGACTGTTTGTTAGGTGCGATGCTCTATTGCCTCAGCCTCTTTGTATAAGTTTATTGTTATTTTAAAGGGAATTTATTGAGCGCACGTACACCCAAGGTCTCTTGGCGCCGAATTGGAAACTACCCAGAAGCAGTCTCTGTGGCTCTTTGCACACACCCGGATAGACATGAATGCACATGGTGTACATATTACACAGAATATCTATAGATGAAGAATACTTGTGGAGCTCGGCACTGCCATCGAGGTGGCCTGTCTGTCACGTGGACAGGAATGACCTAGGAAGTGCAGCGAGCTTGGAAAATAGCAAGGGGGCATTCACAGCGACATGGCTACACCTGCGCCCCAGTGTTTCTTGTGCCCCACCTGGCACACATCATGTCGGAGGATGGTGATGACTTTAACATTTTGCCCCCCCCTGGAAAAATTTCTGCGGACGCCCATGCTCCTTCCTTCAACTTCTTCCCGCCCTGAAATGAGTCACTGCGCAGGACAAGTCAGCGGCAACCATCAAAGCAACAGACCCGAAGCTCTTCTGGACAACGGATCGTAGGTGGGGTCACAGGTTGCCTCTGGGCGCCTGGCGCTGACCACATCACATGCATCCGATCATATTTTCTGACATGTGGGTTGGCTGATCATAAAGGCCATCTGATGCATACACATGGCCGACTCAAATCAAGAGGGATGAAATAGTAAAGAAACAGGAATATGTTTATTAGTATTAAAGGCGATAAACACATTTCAATACTTTATATTTACTAAGGAGGTCATTTTAGAACTGGACAAAAACTAAGGAGGAGACAAAGGTTTATTGCAACCGGTTTTAATTTGCTTCCCACGAGGGTTTATGGGTTGTAATTCAATTCATGGTACCAGGTAAGTTTCACCATCAGTGTGGCTGCTTGTAGACAGTACAACAGGCGGCAGTGAACGCGATCGCTATTGTAAAATAAGCAATTGCTAAGGTGTTCATAGGTTGGCGCTCCACCGGTGTGACACAAAACGTGCACTAATATCTATCTACACGTGGGTTTGAGAAATGCAGCAAGAGTAAAGAAAAGTAGCTGAATCCATTGGATCCTGCGGCCTGAGTGTTTCTTTCCTTTAGTCCCTGCTTTGATTGCTTGACCGTATCGCCCTCCAGCCCAATGTCCTCATGTGGCTGTCAGTGTTTGTTTACCTCGTCGCCATCACAAGATCTCAGCAATGCAAAAGAAGTGAGAAGGTGAAGAATCTGGAAGGCGTTTCTTGGAGATATAAAGCATGGTTATTTTTGCTTCAGGGCCCTCGCGCCGTCTGTGCAGGAACCATCGCGTGCACCTGTGTCCAGCAGCGCAGCCCCCACGAGGCCAGCTCCAGCCCTCGAGACAGGTCGTAAACGTGCCATCCAGATCATAAAACACTCCAGAGGTGTGCGGAGATTAGGGCCTCCGGGCTACGGGCACAGGTCCAGGTGTGGCATTATCTCTATTGATCCATTCCACTGATCCGACCCCTGGGGGCTCCTGGCACAAGCCCAGGTGTGGCATTAGCTCTATTGATCCATTCCACTGATCCGACCCCTGGGGCTCCTGGCACAAGCCCAGGTGTGGCATTAGTTCTATTGTTCCATTCCACTGATCCGACCACTGGGGGCTCCTGGCACAAGCCCAGGTGTGGCATTAGCTGCCCCCGGGCTGCCGCACATACCTGTCGGACCAGAATACACCTCTGTCCTCACAAGGGCCGCATGAATACTCTGATGTAGGCATTTATTTATTGATATTTTTGCATATTTTACAAACTATTTGAATGTGTGCACCGAGTTGTCGTCAGTGTGGTTGGTGCAACAGCTATCAGGCACATTTGCGCTACCTCTGTTGGCATTAGGTGGGGTGGGGGTCCACAGCGGGGGGGGGGGGGGGGGAGCAGGGAGGGCTTCGTTATTACATGCTTGGGTGTCTGTGGCCCACGTTGCTAGTTACCTTTTGTCCCTTTGCGCAGTCTTGATTATGCGAGGGATATCTGGCTTGTCTAATACCCGCTCTAAGTCCCTGACTCAGCGAGTGGTTTGGGTTGCTGCCTGCAGGGAGCCCTCTTGACGAAATCTAGACTAATCCGTCCACAGAGAAGTCGCGCAGCAGTAGCTCGCGCCCTTCCAACGCCAAGGGGCGAGGGGGAGGGGTGGGAGCTGCTGCTTGTTCTCTCCTAACGCCATAGTGCTCAGAGTTGTTGACTATTGAGTATCAGACCACCGAATGCCCTTATTTACCGACTCAGCCGACAACCGAAGCCTGTGTGCAGTTTCCCAGTAGCGAAGTGCCCCGCTTAGGGTGGCCAGATCTTGAAACCACAAGACCTATTCAACAAGCGGCAGTGAAAGCGATCGCTATTGTAAGAAAGAAAGAAAAAACACGCCCGTGAGTGGTACACGTGCGCACCACAGCAAAAATGTGGTTTCAATTATCACACTCGTGTCTGGGCACGATGATTGAAACCACATGGCCTTTGGTGCGCGTAATAGACACCAATAGGCCATGGGCGAAGTAATGCACCTGCCTTTGGCCAATTGCGTGCTGTCTTTAATAAAAAAGACGCACGCAAAGGCCAATAGCGGGCCACAAAAGGAAAAGCACACGCACAAGCGTGTGCGATTCCTAGCTCGATTTCTGAACCCCGTACAAGAGGTCTCTCGCTGTGCACTGCAACGCAGGTGCGAGACCTAAATAAGCATTGGCATAGCCAATAGGTCTCGCATTTGGAACCTTATAAGTATTTAGTTATTCAGTACAATAGCCTTGGTGCAACAACATCAACTGTTGCATGGTTAAACACTTATAAGGTCCCAAAGGCGAGACCTATTGGCTATGTCAATGCTTGTTTAATTTAGAACATTCTACCCTTAGTGGGTCAGTGAAAGGGAGGATGGACAGATGGATTGAAAGTGTGAGTGAAAGGATGGATGAGTGAAAGGGTGGATGAAGAGAAGAATGATTGAAAGGATGGACGGCTGGATAGATGGACGGATAGGTTTGGAGATGGATGCATAGGGGTGAATATGGATGGGCAGAAGGACGGAATGGTGAAAGACTGAATTATAGTGGAGCGCAGGGACCATCTGTTGGTAATTAACGTGGCCGTGCTTGTTGTCTGTTTGCAGTCTCAGAAGAGGTAGTGAGGGATTTCGCCCACAGCTTCTCTCATTTCCCCAATGGGCTCTTAACATTGCCACTAAACAGCAATGTCATGATTTCGCTCTTTGTAACAGCCCTTGCCAATGCAATATTATCTACTGCTTTGACTATGCTACTATACCTGGAGCAGGTCCCCTTTCACTTTACAGTATTAAAAGTATATTTTCAGCCACAAGGTTTCCCAAACTACCACGACATTAAACAGCTATTCATTGTACTGTTCAATGTTTTGCATTTTCATAATCCTGCTCAAACTATTCAGCGAGATGTTCTTGTACTGTACTTGAGCTCTAGCTACTGATCATTGTCTGCAAGGTATTGGCAAAATGTTTAACTTTTAGACTCTGCCGTGTTACAAATATCTGTGAATAAATAAACTTGCGAACATCGTCCCCTACAAATGTTGAGCCACAATGACATTATTGAAGATAGGTCCGGTGTGTGGTGTTCAATTTCCTGCTTTTTACTTTCATACCAATAGTGATGTTTAGACAACCTATGTTTATAATTTGTTGCACAGATACATCATAATTATTAAATAAATAAATAAAAAATCAGTTTAGGGGCTATTTATTTATAAATTCATATTTATGGGGGACAAGCACTACTTCGGAAATGTTTTTTTGCCAGCTGCCCTAGTTATAATGGAGCCTCTAGTCTTGCAATAGAATTGACATTTGAACAGTGCCAGATTTTACAGTTCGGCTGCCAGAAGTTAAGCAGAAATACTTGATTAAATGCGATTTTCAGAATGTGGTATCTGTCGTCTGCAAAAATGAATGTCTGTTACTATTGGAGGATTTGTCGATATACATCTAGCGTATAGTGTCTCAAAAGAGGTTGTGGGAAGGCTTTAGCACTGTGTACAGTTAAGGAAAGCATCAGGCCTCAATGTGAAGTAAATGCCAGAAGATGGAATCGGCATCTGCAGCCATTGTGCATGGACGTAGCAATCGTATGCGATTGATCAGCCATATATTTTAGATTGGGGTACACGAGGGTCATGATACTAAACAGCCAGCGAAGTATCACTGGCTTCTTTTTCTGTTTTTTGGTTGCATGATAAACAAAAACAAAAAAGATAGCCCGCTGCTTCTACAGGACCCCAGACATAGAAGTGTATCCATCCATTTCAATAAGAGCACAGACTGGTAGCTGAGAATTTGGAATATTAAAACGCAGCAAGGGGAGGCGGGTACCTAACCCAGACTGTAGTGTAAAATGGAAGGAGGGATTGGTTTAGCTGAGGGGTTGGGGCACAGGAAGGAGTCACTAAAATAAAGTCGATGGGTGGCAACGGGGTTGCAGGGAGAATAATCTTTCACATGTTTATGAACGCACATTTGGCAAGCCAATGGATGAAGCGCTTAAAATCTTCTGCCCGCTTTTAGATAAACCATCAATCTGAACGAACAAGGATTATTTGAAGTGTGCGTGGCTTTGTAAAACGTAGCAAAAGGCAATTGTGAATAAAACGTGGCAAAAGGTAAATGTCCAGTATCTGATAAATGGTGACGGACGCCATTGCTGTTGTCTGGCGCTTTAGGCTTCGTGGCAGAGCAGAGGCAATATGTGTATATCACTGGTAAGAGAACAAATTGCTGCCACAGGGGGAAATCGTCAGCAAGACGTTCATCTGTAAAAGACATTGGGAAGCACGTGTTCACCGGCACAAACTATCAGTTGGACACGTTTCAACTGGCAGTGATAAACGAAATAAAAAAACAAGCGCGCGCGAAAAGCATTGGCCGAGAAGGGAGAAAACTGTCAAATAAAAACCGGTCTAGGACTGTAACAGAATTCTAAAATAAACAAGCGCGCACAAAAAGCATTGGCCGCGCGGGAGCCGAAAGTTAAAGTGATCGCGATGCACTTAATTACCCGTGACGGAGAAAAGACAGATGGCGCGTGCACACGCGCGTTACCGCCAGCTTGAGGCCAGCAAAAGCCTTTGGTAGAACTTTGAAAACCCCCTCACTAAAAGTCGAGCAAGCAGCGCATGCGCTGCTCTAGGCTCGACCTAAAAACGCTATGTAGAGAGCAGCAAGAACAGAGAGTGAAAGAGGAAGGGATAGTATACCTCAATCACATCCGGAGAAGCAGAGGAGCACTGATTAAGATGAATTCATCAGTACTTAGTCCATGCTCCACAAAAACAATTGGGTTCATCCAGCACCGGTCAATTAAGCAGGCTGCAAAGAAGAGGGACAGGGCAGCCATCAATTGGTAAGCAATGGGTGGGCTTCAAGCCCTTTTTTGCAGGAACAGTTTCTCCATTTGTGCTGTGAGGTTGCACCCCTCTGAAATTCACATATGTAAATGTAAATGTATAGGTATTTATATAGCGCCGATCACCACTACGGGTATCTCAGCGCTGTACTCATACCACTGAAGGAACCCTTCCTGACTTTCCATGTGAGGTGTCCACTCCTGGGCACCCCCATGGTGAGGCCAAGCATCCCAGCGCTGTTGGGGCCGTTGTGGAGATTAAGCAAGCTATTGCCCAGAGTTGCAGCGTGGGACCCATGATTAGAATAGGCACTGAGGCGAGAATATCCGGTCCGCAGAATTTATAGCCCAAGACCCTGCCGCGACGGGAATCGAACCCTGGTCCCGGACCAGTGCTCTGCATCGAGGTCTGCCGCTCTAACCATTGAGCCACACTTCTCCATTCCTGTACAAATATTAAATAGATCAATTGATTTAGAGATACGATCATATCGCTACATCAATGTATTTAAGCCTGGGCTGTCTGTCTCTGGCTGCTGTGCCCCAAATTACTCTGAGCAGGAGACGGACGCCAGGCAGTAAATCAATCAACTTTCTGAACTGCGACCCATGACGCAGAGCTTATGTTCTAAAGCCCTTCATTGCAATTGTAGTCTATGACAGCGTCAGTCATGGTTTTGGGCATCTCTGTTCCTGCGTGAGAGCAGCCGCCTGTCATTCACAGGCCTAGATCCCCCCACCCCCCTTTCGTCACATGTAGGAGTGGATGGAAGCACATGTGTTTTGGTGCCTTGTTCTGGTAATGGTAAATCTTCTGTTTTACATAATATGCTGAGACCCCTCACCATACTAACCTCCCCCACTGACACCACAGGCTCTGGCTGCAGTTGCTGGCCCCTTTAGAAGTGAAGCTGCTGTAATAGCGCCCCGCGAAATTGATCCAAAAGACGAGCAGGCCAGGATTCTTGTTCCCTTGTGAAATTGATCCAAATTTCCGAGTCAATCCAAAGAGAGATATGTGCTTACAGTAGATAGTTATCTGCTGTATGACATTAAAACTGGCCCTATCTTCATGCACTTAACAACATCAATGTCAAAAAATATGGCTTGATTTACAAACAAACGAGTGTTAAAAACGTTTAGGCAATGCATGTCGGCGATTTAGTTCCTCTTTCATTTCATGTTTTACTTAATCTTGCTTTCCTCAAGAGTTAGCTATTTAATCAGGTTGTGTTTCTGTATTTTTTTTCTGTGCCTAGTTTGAGCCATGCTATGTGTTTATGAGGGGCTTTGATTGACAGCTCTGATGCCAAAGCAAAGTGCCTGTCAGTGGGTTGGCCTCGCTGCAGAGCACATATAATTTGGTCATATATTCCAGTTGTAATTCCAATTCTGTGAAAATGTGTGTTATGTGGGTGCGCAGACGGCAAAATATTAACAGAGCACAAGGAAAAGGAAATAAATTGCTTAAAAGTGAGTGAGTGCAGTTTATGTTTGGAAGTGGTGACGTGAGGGAGATGCAAGGAAGTGCATTTAGGAAAAAGAGGATGTGGAAGAGGAAAGAAAGGTGGTTGAGATGTGCAGATAGACGAGATGTGTAGAGAATAGGGGCATAAATATCGAACATAAAGCGCACATAACTAAAGGCCAAAACCACTTCCATAGGCCTCAATACTATTTAAATTTCGCAATTGAAACATTTTAAAGGTTAATTTAAAACAAATCCCTGTTGTTACTCATTAATCTTAAACAGCTAAAAACCAACAACAAAGTCAATCATACTGACAGGTTTTAGGTGTAGGTCAGTTGTTGTGTTCTATATCTGGATGCAATTACATCTCTGAGAGAAACCAAAATACCGGACGGGTAGCACACTATGAGAATCACAGAAATGTATTTTAAATGTTCCATTCAAGAGAGCCCAGGAAGGGGCCTACTCAGAGCTCCTGCCAGCTAATGCCCTGGTACTGAGAGGGGACAGACACCTGTGTGAGGAACGCTTCCACCTCAGGGGGTAGGAGGCCTGGAAAGTGTGTGCTCTGAGCTCCTACCACAGTCCTGAACCAGAGGGTCTGGAGGGGGTTGGGGTTGAGTAAGGGGAGACACAAGCCCGTGGCACCCCCTGTAGATGGTGCAGTATGTGTGACAGGCATTCCAACCTCAGAGGACAGGAGGCCAGGATGAGGCCTGCTCAGAGCAGCTTCAGCAACAAACAAACCTGGACACGAGGGGGTGACGGGGATAGGGGGCACCTGCCCCTAGCACCCTTAGGAGATGTTGCGTGTGAGACCTGGACCAACTTGAGAACAGGAAAAGCAAGGAAAGGGCCAACCAAAAGTACTAACTATAGCGCTGTGCACAAACAGGGCCTTGCAACCAAAGGTGTGTGGGAGAAAAGTTCACCCCGTAGTATGGAGCAGTCGCCGGCCACTTAAGGGCACAGGGCCAGCCCCTGCTCCACCTGACTCCAACAGCGTCCTGTGGAGGGAAAAAATATATACCACACTGTCTGGGGAAGTTTGAACGCATTTGAGTATGTCAGGACATTATACTTGATAGGCAGCCACCACTATCACGTCCTGGTAGGGTCCATCCATGCCACCTGCCTGCCTCCCTCTAAGCTCCCATCCACCTGTCTGCCTCTACCCTCCCATCCACCTGCCTCCTCTAAGCTCCCATCCACCTGCCTCTGTAACCTACTATCCACCTGCCTTTCTCCCATCCACCTACCTGCGTCTAAGCTCCCATCCTGCTGCCTCCTCTAAGCTCCCACCACCTGCCTCTAACCTGCTATCCACCTACCTGTCTCCCATTCACCTGCCTCTTCTAACCTCCCACCCACTTGCCTGCCTTTAACCTACTATCCACCTGCCTGCAAACTCCCATCCACCTGCCTTTCTCCCATCCACCCTTTTACTATTTCCACACCACTCTCGACTCTGATGACCAACCCGCTGTTATTTTGTTTTTATTTATTTTTTTATTTAAATGTGCGCTGCATACACACGACTGTGCATGGACTGTTTGTTAGGTGCGATGCTCTATTGCCTCAGCCTCTTTGTATAAGTTTATTGTTATTTTAAAGGGAATTTATTGAGCGCACGTACACCCAAGGTCTCTTGGCGCCGAATTGGAAACTACCCAGAAGCAGTCTCTGTGGCTCTTTGCACACACCCGGATAGACATGAATGCACATGGTGTACATATTACACAGAATATCTATAGATGAAGAATACTTGTGGAGCTCGGCACTGCCATCGAGGTGGCCTGTCTGTCACGTGGACAGGAATGACCTAGGAAGTGCAGCGAGCTTGGAAAATAGCAAGGGGGCATTCACAGCGACATGGCTACACCTGCGCCCCAGTGTTTCTTGTGCCCCACCTGGCACACATCATGTCGGAGGATGGTGATGACTTTAACATTTTGCCCCCCCCTGGAAAAATTTCTGCGGACGCCCATGCTCCTTCCTTCAACTTCTTCCCGCCCTGAAATGAGTCACTGCGCAGGACAAGTCAGCGGCAACCATCAAAGCAACAGACCCGAAGCTCTTCTGGACAACGGATCGTAGGTGGGGTCACAGGTTGCCTCTGGGCGCCTGGCGCTGACCACATCACATGCATCCGATCATATTTTCTGACATGTGGGTTGGCTGATCATAAAGGCCATCTGATGCATACACATGGCCGACTCAAATCAAGAGGGATGAAATAGTAAAGAAACAGGAATATGTTTATTAGTATTAAAGGCGATAAACACATTTCAATACTTTATATTTACTAAGGAGGTCATTTTAGAACTGGACAAAAACTAAGGAGGAGACAAAGGTTTATTGCAACCGGTTTTAATTTGCTTCCCACGAGGGTTTATGGGTTGTAATTCAATTCATGGTACCAGGTAAGTTTCACCATCAGTGTGGCTGCTTGTAGACAGTACAACAGGCGGCAGTGAACGCGATCGCTATTGTAAAATAAGCAATTGCTAAGGTGTTCATAGGTTGGCGCTCCACCGGTGTGACACAAAACGTGCACTAATATCTATCTACACGTGGGTTTGAGAAATGCAGCAAGAGTAAAGAAAAGTAGCTGAATCCATTGGATCCTGCGGCCTGAGTGTTTCTTTCCTTTAGTCCCTGCTTTGATTGCTTGACCGTATCGCCCTCCAGCCCAATGTCCTCATGTGGCTGTCAGTGTTTGTTTACCTCGTCGCCATCACAAGATCTCAGCAATGCAAAAGAAGTGAGAAGGTGAAGAATCTGGAAGGCGTTTCTTGGAGATATAAAGCATGGTTATTTTTGCTTCAGGGCCCTCGCGCCGTCTGTGCAGGAACCATCGCGTGCACCTGTGTCCAGCAGCGCAGCCCCCACGAGGCCAGCTCCAGCCCTCGAGACAGGTCGTAAACGTGCCATCCAGATCATAAAACACTCCAGAGGTGTGCGGAGATTAGGGCCTCCGGGCTACGGGCACAGGTCCAGGTGTGGCATTATCTCTATTGATCCATTCCACTGATCCGACCCCTGGGGGCTCCTGGCACAAGCCCAGGTGTGGCATTAGCTCTATTGATCCATTCCACTGATCCGACCCCTGGGGCTCCTGGCACAAGCCCAGGTGTGGCATTAGTTCTATTGTTCCATTCCACTGATCCGACCACTGGGGGCTCCTGGCACAAGCCCAGGTGTGGCATTAGCTGCCCCCGGGCTGCCGCACATACCTGTCGGACCAGAATACACCTCTGTCCTCACAAGGGCCGCATGAATACTCTGATGTAGGCATTTATTTATTGATATTTTTGCATATTTTACAAACTATTTGAATGTGTGCACCGAGTTGTCGTCAGTGTGGTTGGTGCAACAGCTATCAGGCACATTTGCGCTACCTCTGTTGGCATTAGGTGGGGTGGGGGTCCACAGCGGGGGGGGGGGGGGGGGAGCAGGGAGGGCTTCGTTATTACATGCTTGGGTGTCTGTGGCCCACGTTGCTAGTTACCTTTTGTCCCTTTGCGCAGTCTTGATTATGCGAGGGATATCTGGCTTGTCTAATACCCGCTCTAAGTCCCTGACTCAGCGAGTGGTTTGGGTTGCTGCCTGCAGGGAGCCCTCTTGACGAAATCTAGACTAATCCGTCCACAGAGAAGTCGCGCAGCAGTAGCTCGCGCCCTTCCAACGCCAAGGGGCGAGGGGGAGGGGTGGGAGCTGCTGCTTGTTCTCTCCTAACGCCATAGTGCTCAGAGTTGTTGACTATTGAGTATCAGACCACCGAATGCCCTTATTTACCGACTCAGCCGACAACCGAAGCCTGTGTGCAGTTTCCCAGTAGCGAAGTGCCCCGCTTAGGGTGGCCAGATCTTGAAACCACAAGACCTATTCAACAAGCGGCAGTGAAAGCGATCGCTATTGTAAGAAAGAAAGAAAAAACACGCCCGTGAGTGGTACACGTGCGCACCACAGCAAAAATGTGGTTTCAATTATCACACTCGTGTCTGGGCACGATGATTGAAACCACATGGCCTTTGGTGCGCGTAATAGACACCAATAGGCCATGGGCGAAGTAATGCACCTGCCTTTGGCCAATTGCGTGCTGTCTTTAATAAAAAAGACGCACGCAAAGGCCAATAGCGGGCCACAAAAGGAAAAGCACACGCACAAGCGTGTGCGATTCCTAGCTCGATTTCTGAACCCCGTACAAGAGGTCTCTCGCTGTGCACTGCAACGCAGGTGCGAGACCTAAATAAGCATTGGCATAGCCAATAGGTCTCGCATTTGGAACCTTATAAGTATTTAGTTATTCAGTACAATAGCCTTGGTGCAACAACATCAACTGTTGCATGGTTAAACACTTATAAGGTCCCAAAGGCGAGACCTATTGGCTATGTCAATGCTTGTTTAATTTAGAACATTCTACCCTTAGTGGGTCAGTGAAAGGGAGGATGGACAGATGGATTGAAAGTGTGAGTGAAAGGATGGATGAGTGAAAGGGTGGATGAAGAGAAGAATGATTGAAAGGATGGACGGCTGGATAGATGGACGGATAGGTTTGGAGATGGATGCATAGGGGTGAATATGGATGGGCAGAAGGACGGAATGGTGAAAGACTGAATTATAGTGGAGCGCAGGGACCATCTGTTGGTAATTAACGTGGCCGTGCTTGTTGTCTGTTTGCAGTCTCAGAAGAGGTAGTGAGGGATTTCGCCCACAGCTTCTCTCATTTCCCCAATGGGCTCTTAACATTGCCACTAAACAGCAATGTCATGATTTCGCTCTTTGTAACAGCCCTTGCCAATGCAATATTATCTACTGCTTTGACTATGCTACTATACCTGGAGCAGGTCCCCTTTCACTTTACAGTATTAAAAGTATATTTTCAGCCACAAGGTTTCCCAAACTACCACGACATTAAACAGCTATTCATTGTACTGTTCAATGTTTTGCATTTTCATAATCCTGCTCAAACTATTCAGCGAGATGTTCTTGTACTGTACTTGAGCTCTAGCTACTGGTCATTGTCTGCAAGGTATTGGCAAAATGTTTAACTTTTAGACTCTGCCGTGTTACAAATATCTGTGAATAAATAAACTTGCGAACATCGTCCCCTACAAATGTTGAGCCACAATGACATTATTGAAGATAGGTCCGGTGTGTGGTGTTCAATTTCCTGCTTTTTACTTTCATACCAATAGTGATGTTTAGACAACCTATGTTTATAATTTGTTGCACAGATACATCATAATTATTAAATAAATAAATAAAAAATCAGTTTAGGGGCTATTTATTTATAAATTCATATTTATGGGGGACAAGCACTACTTCGGAAATGTTTTTTTGCCAGCTGCCCTAGTTATAATGGAGCCTCTAGTCTTGCAATAGAATTGACATTTGAACAGTGCCAGATTTTACAGTTCGGCTGCCAGAAGTTAAGCAGAAATACTTGATTAAATGCGATTTTCAGAATGTGGTATCTGTCGTCTGCAAAAATGAATGTCTGTTACTATTGGAGGATTTGTCGATATACATCTAGCGTATAGTGTCTCAAAAGAGGTTGTGGGAAGGCTTTAGCACTGTGTACAGTTAAGGAAAGCATCAGGCCTCAATGTGAAGTAAATGCCAGAAGATGGAATCGGCATCTGCAGCCATTGTGCATGGACGTAGCAATCGTATGCGATTGATCAGCCATATATTTTAGATTGGGGTACACGAGGGTCATGATACTAAACAGCCAGCGAAGTATCACTGGCTTCTTTTTCTGTTTTTTGGTTGCATGATAAACAAAAACAAAAAAGATAGCCCGCTGCTTCTACAGGACCCCAGACATAGAAGTGTATCCATCCATTTCAATAAGAGCACAGACTGGTAGCTGAGAATTTGGAATATTAAAACGCAGCAAGGGGAGGCGGGTACCTAACCCAGACTGTAGTGTAAAATGGAAGGAGGGATTGGTTTAGCTGAGGGGTTGGGGCACAGGAAGGAGTCACTAAAATAAAGTCGATGGGTGGCAACGGGGTTGCAGGGAGAATAATCTTTCACATGTTTATGAACGCACATTTGGCAAGCCAATGGATGAAGCGCTTAAAATCTTCTGCCCGCTTTTAGATAAACCATCAATCTGAACGAACAAGGATTATTTGAAGTGTGCGTGGCTTTGTAAAACGTAGCAAAAGGCAATTGTGAATAAAACGTGGCAAAAGGTAAATGTCCAGTATCTGATAAATGGTGACGGACGCCATTGCTGTTGTCTGGCGCTTTAGGCTTCGTGGCAGAGCAGAGGCAATATGTGTATATCACTGGTAAGAGAACAAATTGCTGCCACAGGGGGAAATCGTCAGCAAGACGTTCATCTGTAAAAGACATTGGGAAGCACGTGTTCACCGGCACAAACTATCAGTTGGACACGTTTCAACTGGCAGTGATAAACGAAATAAAAAAACAAGCGCGCGCGAAAAGCATTGGCCGAGAAGGGAGAAAACTGTCAAATAAAAACCGGTCTAGGACTGTAACAGAATTCTAAAATAAACAAGCGCGCACAAAAAGCATTGGCCGCGCGGGAGCCGAAAGTTAAAGTGATCGCGATGCACTTAATTACCCGTGACGGAGAAAAGACAGATGGCGCGTGCACACGCGCGTTACCGCCAGCTTGAGGCCAGCAAAAGCCTTTGGTAGCACTTTGAAAACCCCCTCACTAAAAGTCGAGCAAGCAGCGCATGCGCTGCTCTAGGCTCGACCTAAAAACGCTATGTAGAGAGCAGCAAGAACAGAGAGTGAAAGAGGAAGGGATAGTATACCTCAATCACATCCGGAGAAGCAGAGGAGCACTGATTAAGATGAATTCATCAGTACTTAGTCCATGCTCCACAAAAACAATTGGGTTCATCCAGCACCGGTCAATTAAGCAGGCTGCAAAGAAGAGGGACAGGGCAGCCATCAATTGGTAAGCAATGGGTGGGCTTCAAGCCCTTTTTTGCAGGAACAGTTTCTCCATTTGTGCTGTGAGGTTGCACCCCTCTGAAATTCACATATGTAAATGTAAATGTATAGGTATTTATATAGCGCCGATCACCACTACGGGTATCTCAGCGCTGTACTCATACCACTGAAGGAACCCTTCCTGACTTTCCATGTGAGGTGTCCACTCCTGGGCACCCCCATGGTGAGGCCAAGCATCCCAGCGCTGTTGGGGCCGTTGTGGAGATTAAGCAAGCTATTGCCCAGAGTTGCAGCGTGGGACCCATGATTAGAATAGGCACTGAGGCGAGAATATCCGGTCCGCAGAATTTATAGCCCAAGACCCTGCCGCGACGGGAATCGAACCCTGGTCCCGGACCAGTGCTCTGCATCGAGGTCTGCCGCTCTAACCATTGAGCCACACTTCTCCATTCCTGTACAAATATTAAATAGATCAATTGATTTAGAGATACGATCATATCGCTACATCAATGTATTTAAGCCTGGGCTGTCTGTCTCTGGCTGCTGTGCCCCAAATTACTCTGAGCAGGAGACGGACGCCAGGCAGTAAATCAATCAACTTTCTGAACTGCGACCCATGACGCAGAGCTTATGTTCTAAAGCCCTTCATTGCAATTGTAGTCTATGACAGCGTCAGTCATGGTTTTGGGCATCTCTGTTCCTGCGTGAGAGCAGCCGCCTGTCATTCACAGGCCTAGATCCCCCCACCCCCCTTTCGTCACATGTAGGAGTGGATGGAAGCACATGTGTTTTGGTGCCTTGTTCTGGTAATGGTAAATCTTCTGTTTTACATAATATGCTGAGACCCCTCACCATACTAACCTCCCCCACTGACACCACAGGCTCTGGCTGCAGTTGCTGGCCCCTTTAGAAGTGAAGCTGCTGTAATAGCGCCCCGCGAAATTGATCCAAAAGACGAGCAGGCCAGGATTCTTGTTCCCTTGTGAAATTGATCCAAATTTCCGAGTCAATCCAAAGAGAGATATGTGCTTACAGTAGATAGTTATCTGCTGTATGACATTAAAACTGGCCCTATCTTCATGCACTTAACAACATCAATGTCAAAAAATATGGCTTGATTTACAAACAAACGAGTGTTAAAAACGTTTAGGCAATGCATGTCGGCGATTTAGTTCCTCTTTCATTTCATGTTTTACTTAATCTTGCTTTCCTCAAGAGTTAGCTATTTAATCAGGTTGTGTTTCTGTATTTTTTTTCTGTGCCTAGTTTGAGCCATGCTATGTGTTTATGAGGGGCTTTGATTGACAGCTCTGATGCCAAAGCAAAGTGCCTGTCAGTGGGTTGGCCTCGCTGCAGAGCACATATAATTTGGTCATATATTCCAGTTGTAATTCCAATTCTGTGAAAATGTGTGTTATGTGGGTGCGCAGACGGCAAAATATTAACAGAGCACAAGGAAAAGGAAATAAATTGCTTAAAAGTGAGTGAGTGCAGTTTATGTTTGGAAGTGGTGACGTGAGGGAGATGCAAGGAAGTGCATTTAGGAAAAAGAGGATGTGGAAGAGGAAAGAAAGGTGGTTGAGATGTGCAGATAGACGAGATGTGTAGAGAATAGGGGCATAAATATCGAACATAAAGCGCACATAACTAAAGGCCAAAACCACTTCCATAGGCCTCAATACTATTTAAATTTCGCAATTGAAACATTTTAAAGGTTAATTTAAAACAAATCCCTGTTGTTACTCATTAATCTTAAACAGCTAAAAACCAACAACAAAGTCAATCATACTGACAGGTTTTAGGTGTAGGTCAGTTGTTGTGTTCTATATCTGGATGCAATTACATCTCTGAGAGAAACCAAAATACCGGACGGGTAGCACACTATGAGAATCACAGAAATGTATTTTAAATGTTCCATTCAAGAGAGCCCCCAAATTTTTCTTCCCAGTTAAACACCTGTCCTCACATATTTCTATATGACTGATTGCAGTCAGCCGCTATGGGTCTTTCCCGAAGCCTGGTTAGAAAGTTTTCTTCCAAAGTTGATACAGCATGCAGTGCACAACACCGGGCAACCACACACTTTAAAAAGCTGAAGTTCTCGGATTGTACAATTAGCATACTACAGTAACTGTTGAACATATGAATGCAACAAGATATAGGGCAGCTTTTAATGTGTTTACTAGATGAAGACTATATGTTCCACAGCGGTAGTTGTCTCATGCTGGAGAGAGGCCAATTGGGCCCTAGGTTGGCATAACAAACTGACCAGCAGAACACCATTGTGGTCTAATGCAGGATTGACGGAGGTGGCCTCGCTACAAGGGTTTACAACATGGAAGACCATTGGAATAGAGAGACTTGGAGACGTGTGGAGGGAACGGAGCCCCACTTCCGTTTGAGGACCTACAGCAGGAGTTTGAGCTGGCTGAGCCTCAGAGGTTTCATTATTTGAGGCTCAGACATGCCCTGCTGACTAGTTAAAAGGAGATACTCTCCTTCCTGACAATTCGCCCCTGGAGGACAGATTACTAATTGCCCCTATCCCCGAGAAAGCGATTTCAACAATACACCGGAAACTCATGAATAACCTGCCCGACCCACTGGCAGCATTGCGAGACGCCTGGACTGATGACCTGTGCAATTTAGAGGACGAGGAGTGGCAGGAGGCGCTCCAGGGCCTGAGGGAAAGAGCAATACGGGTACGTTTTAGACTGATCAAGCTCCGGATTTTACATCGCTCCTACTATCCTTTGACACTTCTGCACAAGCTTGGCAGGGCACCATCACCACAGTGCATCCAAGGGTGCCACGTTGAGGGCACTTTTCTCCACATCCTGTGGGAATGTCCCAAAATTGTGCAGTACTGGTGCAGAGTCAAAACAATTATGACCAGGGTGGTGGGTACCGACATGCCGCTAGATGCAAAGTGGCATCAACTGATAATTAAGGGAGAGACAGCTTGGCCCAAGTATATCACTATATGGCTGGTCTTAGCAGCGGGGTTCGCAAAGCGCAATATTGCTAAGGGATGGGGGGTGTCCGTTTCCCCTTCAGTGACAGACTGGGAAAAGGATGTAGATTGGTGCCAGAGGGCCGAGGAAACAGTCTACAAAAGCAGAGGGTGCATAAAAAAAATGGGAGAAGGTGTGGGCTTCATGGCGAACTTACAGGAGAGCGATGATAGGCCCTGTAGAAGCCGAAGAGACCTCAGCGGATTGAAAAGTGGTGCTCTGGTGATGTGGATTCCCCTTGTCTGTATGTTGTATTCTGTCCCACCCCGATATCTGTCTTCTTAACCAATGTAAATGTATCCCTGAAGTGCTTGCATTCACATATGCTATTGTACTGTCTTTTGAGCTTTCAATAAAAAATTTTTTTTAAAAAGACTATACGTTCACACTGTTTTAGAAGCCTTGCTTTAACTCGAAATTAATTTGCCTTAAAATGCATCATTTGCCAATCTTTTTTCAATCTTTTCTCTGGAGGAGGACCCCAGCCTGGACCCCACGTTTGTCCATGAAACTTCCTTTCATCCCTCACTACATAAAATTCATACCAAACTTTTACGCACCATCACTTTCAAATTTCACCTGCCGCCACTGCCTTTTTGAAGAAAAGAAAATAGTGCCTCGCTAGCATATGCTCTCTTAGGCTTGACCATAAAAAGGCAAAGATGTTGCTATTCAGTGCCTTGAGGTAGGACTACCTTATGTTGGTGAGGTATCTGCCACTCTCTCTTCCGCTACCCTATTCTCTGTCCTATCCCCTTTTATCTGCCTGTGTCTCCTATCTCGCCTCATATCTTACACTCCCTTCACCTTCTTTTAGAGTATAGGCAAACACAGATAGTGCCACTGCCAGGAGCACTGAACTTCAGTGAGAAGGAGTGAAGCTGGAGATCCTGCTGGGTCTGTGCTATGAGAAGGCTAGAAATGGGTTCACTGGTTGACTCTGAGACGTAGGAGTGGAATAAGGTCAGGGTAAAGCTAGAGACACCTTTTTGTCAGTGAGTAAATGTTGCGTAGTGATTGGCATAAATTGACTGGACAGGATTAGCATACTTCATCTGCTGTGATCTTGTAATAGAGCTCAGTATGATAGCTGATCAATCAGTACTCAGAATGGGAGGCCATTACTTGTGGTGTTGGAAACCTCAAAAACCCTACGTCTTCTTTATCATAGAATGCTGGCAAGAACACAATACTTCAACATCCCAATCAAAGTAGCTTTTTTAAAGCACCATGTTGAAGTGGAATTAAAAAAATGCAAGATATACCCAATTTTCTTCTAAGGCGTCCAATATTATATCATACAAATATAAAGAAATCTATTAAAAGAAGCGTGCATCCGATAGTGCGACGCCACTAACGTATACAAATGATCACCTTATTATTTCAAGACTCTTTCGGCAAGTCCCAAACTCTTTATACAATATTTCTGTTTTAAATACTCGAAAAAGTAAAAGCCGTGCAAAATTGTGCGTCTAAAACATTCATTTTATCTAACAATCAGGGCTACTTCAATATAGGAAAGCAACTTTTGGTTCCATTTTAACAAACAATTAAAAAGGATTTTAAATTCAACAACCCAATTCCGAATGCTTTCTTCCAGCGAGACGTCCCAGAATGCAGTAGGTTGTTAAATAAAAGCCAAGGGTGGAATCATGGCAGCTTATCTTCTCAGCAAGGAGTTTGGAAAACATGTTCCACCTTTCGCTCTCATACCGGCTGATTTCTACCACAGACTAAAGAAACTCGTGAATGGTCTTAACGGTAGGTATGTAAAATACATCCAGAATTAGACAGGCCTCTTATTCCGCCGGGCATTTCCTTGGTGGGCAGGAGCCCTTCGAGTCCGGTTTTGAAAGCCAGGTGCCTCTGACACTTTCCCCAGCTCTGCTAGGTTAAGTGCTGCAGGCGCAGGGAGGCTGCATGAGAGATAGAAAGGGAAGGAGGGGCAAGAGAGAGAGAGAGAAAGCGATCAGAGAGGGAGAAGAAAGTTAGAGAGGAGGATGCTTGGAAAGAGATTGTGGCCCGTATTTATCAAGGTTTTGCTTAGCCCTTGCACCACGCAAGGGGGCCCAATGGTGACGAACAACCCAAATGAGATTTATCAAGCCACACAAGGCCACCTTGTGTGGCTCTGCGTGGCCTGATAAATCTAGAGTAACACAAGCAGTGCTTAATTTAAGCCTGTTTTTTACAGGTGCTTGGCACTTATTACAGTCTGCCACATGGTGGCGCTGTTTAAGCAATTTAAAGATGAGCAGAACAACAGTTGTTTATTAATTCAATATCCAATAAAACAACTCAATCCTGCCGCCCAAGATATTCTTATCACTTTGGGGGTCTGAATTGTCACACTTGTAGGAGTGTGATGGTTAGTGGTTGTGTAGGTACTGTAATTGGCAGCACTGGCAGGGGCAAAGGGTGATGCATGCTGCAGTGGCTTCCTGATGAGGGTCCTGGCACTCACTATTTTACAAATTAAGCAGATCGCTGCCTTCCGTTACTTTGTGTCAGGGAGGCGTGCCATGGGCAGAGCGTGGGTGTCCCCACACATCCACCCATGCATTCTGATACATTCCCAGATTTACCAACACTAGTAGACCTGGGAATGTGTCAGAATAGTATGCCTCCTCACCAGAGGAGCTACAAGGAGAAATCTTTCTTTCTCCTTGTTGTTTCCTCTTTCTAAGTGTGCTGCACTCTGCAGCACACTTAGAAAGGGATAAATGCCTCTTAGGATTGCAATGCAATGCAGCAAGCCACCAATACTTCCAAGCCCGTTAATACCTCACAAAGCAACTTGGAGGACGGTGACATACAGCCCTTCCTGGCGCACTTGACACTGCCGAGCATCTTGCTAGCTGAAAGAAAGAATTTGAGGCAATTGTAGACCTACAATCTGGGAAAATGCCTAGCCTCAGTAGCCTTCTCGTAGAATTTTACAAGAAAATGGTGAGTATGACAGCATCAATCCTTTTAAATATGTACATAGAAACCAAAATAGTTAGCTGTCTGCCATACAACCTTAGAATGGCCACGTTAGCCATTCACAAACTGGACAAAACATAAAATGACTGTGCTTCATACATGCTATTATCTCTCTTAAATGCTGAAACTAAGATATTGGCCAAAATGATGGTCAAACTCCTTGAGAGAGATTACCACTAAATGTATACACTACGACTAATCAATAGAGCACCTGACTTAACCTCAGGAAAATACTTGGCTGTATGGCAAATACTGTAGGAGGAGCAGAACCTGCAAAGGTCTCATTACTGGACCCTACTAAGGCGTTTGACTCCCTGGAATGGAATTATATGGGCAGAGGCGTTCAAAGGATGGGATCCAGCCCAAGCTATCTGAACTGGAATAAAATCCTCTACCATGATCCCCAGGCTAGAGTCCAAGCCTACATCACATCAATTTTACTTAAAAAGTGGTAACAGATAGGGATGCCTTTGTTGCGTATGGACACCGTGGTTGGGGGTTACCTTCTGTAGTGATAGGTGGCAGAAAGATTGAAGGGGGAGACTATGCAAGCCGCTGACATTAATAACGGGTCTAGCAACAGGCGTGCTGGTTGTGGTTCTTTAATTTGGGCTCTCTGTAACTGCCTCTAGCAGGCTGGCCATTATCTAGCTATGGATAATAATAGTCTATACTGCATTGCTGTTGCCATTTCTGAAAAATTATAATAAAATGTTTTAAACAAAGAAACATATATATATATATATATATATATATATATATATATATACACACACACACACACACACATATATATATATATATATATATATATATAGGGATGCCCATTTTCTTCCATGATCTGTGCATTGGTCCTGGTAGCCCTGACCTACTGGATATGGAAAGATCCCACAGTGGTGTACAACGGGGCCATTGCTCTCCCATACATCCAAACATATTACTGGCCTACCCAACTTTCTCCCTGCGAACTGAACCATCCGTTGGATTAGACAGACACATTACAGAACACCTGGATTACATGCATGTCCTATATAAGAAGGGTGTGAGAAATCTCCCAGCATACTTGCAATGGAGGTAAGGACCTGACACACCGTTAATTAACAATCAGGCTGGGAGAAAACCCTAACTAGAGAGACATGGTAAAGTGAATGGTTAAAGGAAGTATGGAGATTTCTGGATTTCAAGAAGTGGGACTAATAGGAATCAGTACGCTGGGAGTTGGGTGGGGAACAATCGGAATACCAGAAAGCAAGATCATTCGATACCTCCAGATAAAACAGAATCATGTTGCTGCCTCTATTTATGGGTGCTAGGCCCATATCTGCTCTTTATCTATCTAAAGCCAGGAGTCTATCCTCCAGGGCTATTCTACGAGCCATCCTCGCTAAAAGGATGTTCTCATCATGGAGGCTGTCCTAAACGCTGGTTGGGTTGCCTAATCCACCTGTGTGGGAGTTAGGTACCCTTTGCACTACTCTAGGAAAAATGGCTGCAGGGACCACATCTTTCCTCTCTAGGGGAGGAGGCTGGAAATTGTACCCCTCATCAAGATTTTCTCCTTCAGCGAGGAGGCCCTCCTCTTCAGAAGGGTGTTCCTTAGGTTATTCTGCCAGTCGCTCCTGGAGCTTGGTCTTGGTGGGATTGCAACCAATTTTAATTTTCTTCAGTCTACAGTGGGTCCTTCGCTCCTTCAGGCCAAGGTGGAGGTGAGCTGTATGGTGAGCTCCACAACCATATTCTCTGAATCCATTATTTCACTTAAGTTGGGGCCTTCTTAAAATCACTGGAAAAACGTCTAGGCACTTTTAACCCTAACTATAGTAGGTTTTAAAACTTTCAAAAATGCTAAAGGGATTTTACCAAGGCCCTACCAAGAACTTTTAAATTTTTTTTTTTTTTAGAAATTGTCAATTCAAAAATACAGTTGAATCTAAAGGCAATATTGGATTGTAGTGATGTGGTCACTTTTTGTCAAAGTGGTCCAGCAAATGCAAAGTCATAGGTCCCACCAATGTAGGAAGCTGGCTCTGTATATACCATACCAAAGTACGGTATAGTGTGCACAGAGTCCAGTGGATCCCCATAGGCTTTACAGAGGCTAAAGTAGATAATACTAATACTCTCTTTTGTGGTAGTGTGGGCGAGCAGTTAAAAGTATCAGAGGGTAGTGCTTAGCATTTGTTGTACACACACAGACAAGAAATGATTACACACACTCAATGGCTAAATCCAAGAAAAATAGTTTATACAAATAATACTTTTAGTATATTTATTTTATAGAACCAAAGATACTTTGTTGCAGTAAAATACGGTGTGAAATCTTACTGTTTTTCCAATGTAAAATGTGGATACACTGCATTTTTCAATCAATCCAATGTGATCCTATGGGAGGAATTACAATCAGCAATATGCAGGTAAGTAAACAATATACAGTATTGAGCTTTTGAATGAAGGATCAGTACCAGGCAAGGTTCACACTGCACCACCTGCAGCACGGTGGCGGAGGTCTAACACCGGATTTGGTGCCAATGTTATCCCATAGAAAAAGGGGCAAATCAAAGTGGTACTACTTACAGGTAAGTAGAACGGTTTGGTGACCCAGTTTCCGAGGGTTAAGGTAAGCGGGGGGGGGGGGGGGGGGGGGGGGCGCCACAAGGCAGCACCAAACTTACACCCTCAGAGGCACATGGGCCCGGTGCCAACACAGTGTCGGGCGGCAAAATGCAAACAGAGAATCTTGAAGTTAGAAAAAGGCTCAGGCCCAGAGGCTGGATGAAAAAAAACTACGGCTGCACAGGTAAGTTGGGGTGTGCTGAGGCGTTGGGACACCATTGGTAGATCTCCCCAAGGCCCAGAGACTATAGGTGCAGGGATTTCCTTTGGCGTTGGAAGTCAGCTCACCTGTGCAGGTCGTAGTTGGTGGGGCGTCGTCGTGCAGAGGTTGCAGGCTTCAATGTGGAGTATGGATGGGATCAATCCACGGTGGACTCTTGCTCTAAATCGCTGGGGAACCTTTGCTGGACCCGTGGACCAGTGGATCTCTGACTGTAGGCATCCGGTGCAGAGGTAGTCTGTTTTGTGGTTCAGCAGGCAGAGCACTGTGTCTTCAAGGTTGGGTTTCTTCTGCACAGGTCCGCAGTCCACTGGAGATTTGAAGTCTTTTTAGAAGGCAGGCAGCCCTCCTAGGGTTCTGGAGGTAACTGGGATGCTTGAACAAGTCACTCTTCTTCAGCAGGGTCTTTGAGGGAAAGTCAGTTGTGTCTTTAGCCTTCGCTGCTGCACAGCTCTTCTTTGTCCTCTTCTTCATAGGTCGTTGGTAACCTGAGGATTAAGGTTCAAGGGTGCCCATAAATACTTAATTTAGGGACTTCAGGGATTAGAAGGTAGTAGTCAATGAACTTACTTTTAGGGTGCCTACACCCTTTGTATGTCCACTCCCCCTAAGGAGGGGTCATACCCCTAATCATATTGTATAGAATCCTCTAAAGCAATATGGAGGATTTTGAAAGAAGGGGGTCACTTCAGTTCAGGGCTATTTAAGGATGGCCCTGGCTGAGAGGGGACACACTTCTTCTGCTTACTAATTTTCCCGCCTAGCTGGAGAGGCCTTGGTCAGCAGGAAAAAGGACGGCAAACCTTTGAGGCCCACTGTCTTTCAATGCATCCTGCTTGGTTGTAGGTGTGAAGAACCTCCACCCAAAACAGGCTTTGTTTCTGACCCACAAGATCAAAAGGTTCCTGCCTCATGTTTAGAGGCGACAGGCTGGTGCAGACCAGTCAGGCACACACTAGTGGGTTGGTAGGTTTTCAGGGGGCACATATGAGATGCCCTCGGAGTGCATTTATTAATGAATCCAACACTGACATCAGTGTGGGCTCGTTAATCTGAGATGTTTGGTACCAAACATCCTGAAATTCAGTGAAGGTATCATGGTGCTGTGAAACTCGCAGTGACAAGCTACCAGCCCATGTAGTCAGTATGGGTTCACTGTGCACCTAGAATGTCTAAGAATGGACTTAGACACTATAAGGGCATATCTGCTCATGCAGTTATTCCTCAACCACAAGTATTCACATATCGCGCTTATTGCTCCCATTTACATACATATGGCCCCACCAACAGGAGTATATATTGCCACAAGATCGTAAATCATATTAACAATGACTAGTGTAAAAATTAATACATCACAATAAAAATGTGCTTTCCACCTTAAAGAAGGGAGAAGAAGCGAGAGACAGTACACTTTGTTTACACAAATCAGCTGATGAATTTTATGACAATCAGTACAGCCACATGATTGACATCTCCTGTCTACTGTGCCTGTATATTCTTCAAATTTAGCTTTAAATATGCGTCCACGCGTTTCGGCGGTATTTAACCAATTCCAACTGCCTTCTTCAGGACAGTATTTTTTTACTCTCTCTAGTCAATATGAAATATTCATTGGCACCCTAAAGGGTGTCTTCTTACTTTATAACAGTTTATGCATGTTTAACATTCCTTTTATTCCAACTTGATTTGAGAGAAGTCTCAGTACTGGAATCAAAAGATCCTTGTGATCCAATTGGGGCGATTAATCCTTTTCACGTTTGTTCGCACTTGATATCGGGGGCAACACCCTCTCTCCTTATTGGGTGATTTGTGCACCGTGTCTTCCAACCGTACAAGAGGTATTGGCCCCTGACTATCGTCCAGCCAATAGTCTTTTTTTCCTAATGGCCTCCTGCTATCTAATTCACGGGGGTGCATCACTTGGTCAAGTCATTTTTAGGCCTCGGCTAGCAAAGGCTGCGCTTGCGCAGTCTCGCTTGAATGTTTTTAGGTCTCGGCTAGCGAAGGCTGCGCTTGCGCAGTCTCGCTTGCGAGATTTAACGTTTTCTAGTGTGGGGCTTGAACCCGCCCCTCTTCTCCATTGGCTGGCTTCCTAAACGGAGGCCAGCCATTAGAGGAGAGGGGCGTCTGTCCATTTATGCCCCGTCTTTTTCAGATTCGGGGGCATGTTTTTTAGTTTCTTTCTCTCCTCTGGAATGTAAACATTCCAGCCAATGGGAAGAGGAGAGAAAGAAAAATAAGCCCCCGAATCCGAAAATGACGCTGCGTTTCTGACCTCGGAGAAAGACGTCACTATCTCCCTTTCCTCCCCGCCATGTTACAGCCGCGAAGAGGCAAGATGGAGGCCTGTTTAAGGGCCCGCCGTACCCGGGCTACCCCTTCATCATGATCTCAGACCTGGGCAACCCCTACCTCCCCAACGGCTCCCTCTCTCCGACGGCCAGAACAGTGAGTGCCTCGCCGCCGCACTGCTCTCCGCAGCCCCCCGCTCTTGTTTTATGTTCATCTGCCTCGCAGGGGCCGAGCTAAACTTTCAGCTGAGCTGTGTGCGCGCTGCTGCTAAACTTTCCCCCGGCGCCGCTCTCTGGGACTGGGGATTTTTTACCCCCGCCATATTGTCCTGTACGCTACTTCCTGCTTTAGCCGGAAGCCTCGCTTTGCCCCGTATGTCCATCTTTTCCTGTTTCCTTTCTTCGCCGCTCTTTTTATTTTACCTCTCGCTTTCTTTCTCCCACCTTTCATTAGCACTCGTAGGTCTCAATGTGTGTCCTGCCCTTTTCCGCATGATTTCCTTTTTGCATGACAACTCCTTTTTATCTTTTTTCTTCTTAGTGTTTTTTTTTTCTAATTTCTTCTCTAGCTTTCATTTCCTTTATCCTTTTCCTCCTCCCAATTTTTCTTTGTTTCTTATTTTACTTCAGCCCACACATTCTCATCCCTCTATTGCTGATTCTTTCTCTTTTCCATTTCTGTTTCACTTTACACTAACATCTTTATCTTTTCACTCCATACTCTCATTATTACTATTTTCCTGCATGTTTCTTTTCTTATATGGGATCGTTCTTTGTACTTACCTCGTACCTCCCCTTTCTTAACCTTTCAACTTCACAATATTTCTCTTGCTTCCCCTTCTCTGTATCTAAATCAACAAATAATACTTAGCTTGTCTGCTGCTGCACTGATACCCTTAATATTTTTATTTCAATGGGAAGTTGCCATTCTTTTTAACAGAATATGCTCATTTTTGTATATTCTCCATATGTTAATATTTAATGCATTACTCCCGCTTTGACCTTAAGGTGCCCACTTCGCCATGTGCTCCTCGCCCCCCACCTCTCACTAGCCCCGTTCCAATACCACCCGGCAAATGTCAATGCTGCATCAAAAAATGACTCACGGCCTCGGCTCAGCCCGGCTCCTGGGTCCGGGTCCAGAGTTGCCCTGCCAAGGAACCCGAGTGCCCTAGCGAGAGGGGCGCCCCCCTCCCCTCAGAGAGCAGCGAGCCCCTGCAGAGCCGGATTGGAGAGAGCGTGCTTCCTGGTCCCTGGCTGGCTGGCTCTCCCTGCCTTGGCTTCCTCCCCCTCCCTTAAAGTGCATGGCAGAGCGGCAGCCGGGAGACTCTTGCAGCCGGGTAGGGTGTGAGCAGGGTGGCAGCCCTCCAGTTTCCAAGACCCGTCGGTGCCCCCGCACCCTCACCGAGGCCCTGCACAGCGCCAGATCCCGGGGCTCGGCCACATCGCTCTTTCTCCTTTTTTATTCTTTTTTTGGCTTCCAGTGCAAGAAGGAGGGTTCTGCTTTTCCATCCCAGGGAGAAACTTGAGGTTTTTTTTATTCTGAGGAGCGAGAGGAGAAGTGAAAGTCTGGTCTGCGGCAGAGCTGCGTGCACCACGCTGGTACATGCTGTGTGAGTCAATACTAGTCTGTTATCGATCCCTCTGCTCCTGTCAGTGCAGTGAGGGGTGGGGGCAGTTGTACCCTCTGAGCACTTAAAGAAGGCTGGGCGTGATACCACCTCCTCATGTGACCCCCAGTTACATTAGCGTGTTTGTGTTGTAAGCACCCTATGAGGGATCCACACGTTAACGTTTTAAACCCGAGCCCTCGTCCTGCAGAGAAGCACTGCACAGCCTCCTACCTGAAGCTTTGTGCCTTGTCATATGTCTGCTCCCACTTGTAACACCCCTACCTACCTCCGTGGTTTGCTTGCAAGCTCTATGCTCCTCCTCCACGGTGCTCCATCCTGTTTTCTGAACATATCTTCACATTCTTGTATTTTCAACAGAGCCCCCTCCTGCAAGATCTCCCTCATGAACCCCCTAAGGTGTCCCAACGCTTTACAATACAGCAAAGAGTGTTACATTTGAAATTCTGAGTAATAGGTGACAATACGTATAGCTACTACGGTACTCATGACAAGAGTTACATATTCATTACAGATTACATATTTAGAAAAGTTAAAGAGATTAAGGTTACACAAATACATATTAAATATTTACAGTCAATGTGTGTGTGGCTGTGTGTATGTGGCTGTGTGTATGTGGCTCTGTGTATGTGGGTGCGGCTCTGTGTGTGTGGCTCTGTGTGTGTGGCTGTGTGTGTGGCTCTGTGTGTGTGGCTCTGTGTGTGTGGCTGTGTGTGTGGCTGTGTGTGTGCGTGGGTGGCTGTGTGTGTGTGGCTGGCTCTGTGTGGCTGTGTGTGGCTTTTTTTGTAGGTGGCTCTATGCGTGGTGGCTCTGTCTGTGTGTGGGTAACTGTGTGTGTGTAGGTGGCTCTGTGGGTGGCTCTATTTGTGTGTGGGTTGCTCTATGTGAGTGGCTCTGTGTGGGTGGCTTTGTGTGTGTGGCTCTGTGTGTGGGTGCAAATGCAATAGGTCTCGCATTTGAGAGTGATTAAGCTATTGACATTGTAAATAACAATGCCATTTCTTTAAATGTTTTAAAAACAAAAATAATGTCATGAGCAATGCCAATAGCTCTAACTTTAACAATGCCGAGACCATTGCATTGTAAATGCTTGTTCAGTAGTGGGGCTTGAACCCACCCCTCTTCTCCATTGGCTGGCCTCTTAAATGCTGGTCAGCCATCGGAGAAGAGCTTTGTCTGTCGAAACAAGCCCCGTCTTTTTCGGATTCGGGGGCGTGTTTTTTCACTTCTTTCTCTTTTTGAAGCCCGTCCCTTTTACACTGGTGGGCGTGTTTGTATTTTTTTTTTTTACAGGGACGTTCTCGTGTTTATTAGGTCTCGGCTACCGAAGGCTGCGCTTGTTGATCCTTTGGGTCGAGTTCGCGCTATATAAATATGTTGATCGAGCCAAGCCCATTGTGTGCGCAGCGACGTTGCAGTTGCTGGAGCTGAGCCGCGCACCAGGGCTGAGCGGAGGGCGAAGCATGCACTGAGCCTCGGAGCGGGAGGCGCTGGGATTGCAGGGTTGCTGCTGACCTGCTGGCGTGGAGAGCGGGGCTGGGCTTCCCGGGCGCCGCTGCTAATGATGCTGTGCCTGGCTGCCGCCGCAGGGACAGCTGGAGCGGCAGTCCAGGCATGCGAACCAGAGTGTACCAGGGCGAGTAGTTAGGGGCGAGACTGTACTATGGAGCGAGACTCGATTGAACCCCCTTGAATCGTTTGGGGTTACGGGTGAGATGGCGGCATGCAGAGTGACGATGGGTGATACTGTAGTATGGAGTGAGCCTCCATTGCCGTCTCTTGCATGTTTCAGAGTGGTATATTATGGGCGAGACTCCATTCAAGTTACTCAGATGCTTCGGGTGGTTATGGGTGGAACTGTGCCTTCGTTGAAGTGAGACTGAGTTGATCTCGGAATTCTTCTGTGATTTTGGGGGGGGGGGGGGGGGGGGGGGGGGGAGTGGGCGCGAGAGTACCCTTCCGGCGAGTCCTGATAGTTAACATGCAGCGGGCTTCATGCGCTGTGTATAAAAACGGACTAAGTTCGAAAGTGCCTAAAGACAGTTCTTCGTGTGTATAAATGAAGTATTGCAGGGTCCAGAAGGGTTTCGTGAAGCCCCCCGCCGGCCGTGCCCAATGCTGGCGTTGCCGATCAACAGGCCGCTGCCTAGTGTTGATTCCACCTTGTACGACCTCACACTATGCCTCCTATTTCACAATTGTGGGTTATTTTTCACCCCTTCTATCTTCTTGTGTTACTGCTTTCCCGTCTTTCCCTTTTCTGCCTCTCTCTCTCTTGCTGTGGGTCAAAGTGGGGTGATGAACATGTCACAGGTCCACAGTGAGTGCCACCTAAGGGTTCATCCTGGTACTCGAGGCGGTGGGGTGCCTGGACCAGTTAGGAGTGGCTTTGCCTCCGAGTTGCAGATACCGACTTGCAGGCCTCCGACACGTCTGCATAGCCGCTTTATCCGTGGAGCTGCCCGTGTGATAGATGTGTTGGGATGTAGTATGTACGTTTGTGTAGCCTTGCCTCCCACCAGAGTCTCTGTGCGTGTTATATGTGTGGCCAGCACGGTGCCCCTGCCGTCCATCTGGCTGTGCATCTGATGTCTCTACCTGTCAAGTCTCTGGCCATCCAGTATGTATGTGTGCCAGTACCGCACTGCCCTCTTCTATACAGATCCCTGCACTGTGCAGGTCACGAGTCTGTGTACATTCTCCTCACGCGCTGCAACCGCCCGTGTCTGGATCCCCGCTGCTGGTTCCCGGGTCTCTGCGCCCACTCTGCTCGGTGTGCCCGTGCTAGTCTATCGCGCCCTCGTTGTCTGCATGTGAGATGTGTTTGTGTACGTTGCGTCGGGCTCCCTCTACCTGTGTACCTGTCCCTGTACGAGGTGCACCTATCTGAGGGTATCGGGGGATTCCATTCCCCGTTCCCTTCCAGATCTCTGGCACCCATCTAAGCGTGTGGGATGGGGGTGTGCACCGCATGTATAATGTGTGGGTTCATTTCTATGCACTGTACAGCCGTCATGCCAGCCTCTAGTACACATCACTGCCTCGCGCCCTTTACCATCAGCGATAGAACTATATCAGTTGCACCAAGTTTGTATTTTACCGGGGATTGCATTGCCTCGATGGCTGCCCGTGTACCGCCTATAGATGCCTGTAGACCTTCACACGTGTGTATAAAACACGCCCGATCTCCCCTAGCAGTGTTCGTGTAGGGCGCGCGCAGGACATTCTGTGGCGTTGCCTATTCGAGATGCGTGGGTCTCGAGATGTGTAATGTGTGTACACCTGCTTGTTTGGGAGACTGCGCGCAGGATGCTCTTGCACCAATTTGTGTCACACCCCCTCGGTGGTTCACTCCTGGCGCCTCCCATCTCCTGGGTCACCCCCGTCACCCTTCCCTGTCTGCTGCAGTTAGACCCGGGTAGCCCCAGGTGGGCGATGGCCGTACACAGCTGGCTCTCCTGACAGGGCTATGCCCGAGTTGTGTGTGGTTCTGTATGTGTGTGTGTGTGTGTGTGCGGCTGTGTGTGTATGTGGCCCTGTGTATGTATGTGTGGCTCTGTGGAAGTGTGGGTGGCTCTGTGTGTGTGTGTGGGAGGCTGTGTGTGTGTGTGTGTGTGTGTGTGTGTGTGTGTGTGTGTGTGTGCCTCTGTGTGTGTGGCTTTTTTTGTAGGTGGCTCTATGCGTGGGTGGCTCTGTGTGGGTAACTGTGTGTGTAGGTGGCTCTATGTGGGTGGCTCTATTTGTGCGTGGGTTGCTCTATGTGAATAGCTCTGTGTAGGTGGCTCTGTGTGTGTGGGTGGCTTTGTGTGGGTGGCTCTGTGTGGGTGGCTCTGTGTGTGGGTACAAATGCAATAGGTCTCGCATTTCAGAGAGATTAAGCTATTGACATTGTAAATAACAATGCAGTTTCTTTAAATGTTTTAAAAACAAAAACAAAAATAATGTCATGAGCAATGCCAATAGCTCTAACTTTAACAATGCCGAGACCATTGCATTGTAAATGCTTGTTATATATTATTTATGATTTCGTTGCAATATATACTCCTGTTGGTGGGGCCATATGTATGTATCTGTGTGCAAGTAGCGACATGTGAAGTGAGCATGATATGTGAATACTTGTGGTTAAGGAAAAACCGGTAGCCAAAGGGAATATTTGGAGATTTGAAAATCTAATACGGAGCCCTGTCCCTTTGGTCAATAGGCCCCTCTTATACTATTTTCACAGGGATGTGTGCCGGGTCGACTCTTCACTTTTATCTGCACCAAAACACGCAGGCTGCAGTGGCACTATGCTTGTGTTTGATGAGGAGTCTCTTAGGGTGGCATAATACATTCTGAAGCTCTCTGGTCACGAGGCCCTTGGTATCCCTGGTTATTTTACAAGTGACTCATATGTGAGCCAGAGGTGTGCCAATTGTGGAAACAAAGGTACAGTTTTAGGAAAGACACTGGGAACCTGATTAGCAGGAACCCAATGCACACTCATTCAAAGATGCATCACAGTGAGGCAAAAGGTGGGGGTAACCATGCCATAAGGGGTACTTTCTTACACTTATGGTTTACATAGATTTCAAATCAGTCAGGCCTTAACCCACTGATGGTTTTCATCTACACCTGAAGTCAGAAAAGTGAACATTTATATACTAAATTTAGATATAAATCACACTTTGTTGCCAAAAGGTTTGCTTTTATTAAAACAGATTTTGTCCTCAGGTGTGCAATAATACAAAACAATATTTTTCCAGACAGGGACAGGAAAACAAATAATGGTTATTATTATATTACACTTATTTGCCAAGAAAGCAAGCTTCCTTTTCAGCTCCTGATCATAAATAAATCCTAGAATCTGTTTGGATATTTTACACCAGGTCCCCACGATCAATAGTACTTGGTTATTCATTTCCTCTCCGACTCTTCTTATGGCTTTTCTTTGATCTGAAAAAGCAAAGCAGATTCTATTTAGACACTTTAACATTATCTTTGACGAAAGCTCTTATTAAAATGAAATTTCAGGTAAAAAAAATGTATTGGGGCTATAGATGCAGATAACATATTAGTGTATTTACATGTGTAATATTATTAAATCAACACTTTTGCTGAAAGTACTTAAATATTATCAGCCTTCGACTAGATCAGGGAGTTTCAAACCTTTAAAAAATATTACCTCCTTTTCCTTTAATTTCCTAGGTTTGGCATAAACCTCACAACCTTGATTTCCATCACTATTTTTTGCAGCTTTTTATTACATTTTTAACAATCAACTTGCAGCAGGTAAATACAAGTCTCAATTCAAAGCCACAGCTCATTACATTTCTGATAATTTATGGTGATCACATATTACACAGAACATGCAATCCATTATGCCACTGACTGTTTAGCCAGTGACCATATCTTTTCAGATATTTGGTTTCACAGCTATTCTTTATATTTGGTTTCACAGCTATTCTTTTTGAAGCAACAAGGTAAACCATGCCCCTATACCAGTTTCTCATTTTGGGGCAACTCTCGCTATGTAAACAACGTCCTTATCTGTTTTTGCAATCATGATGTCAACCCCAGCCAATGTTCTCTGTTTAGCGTACTCATCTAGCCGTCCATGACCTTCAAAAATTGCCACCCGGCATTGGGTCTTGGCAATAAGCCCAAGCATCCAGACAGAGATTCATATATATTCTGCCAATATCTCTGGGTAGGGGGGCATTCCCATATAACATGGTAGAAGGTCCCTACAGATTCCTTAGATCTAATGTAGAGCAAATTATTCCTTGTGCCCATCTTCCAAATCCTTTCTGGGCCGAGATAGGTTTTAGGACAATAATGAAACTGAATAATCTCCAAATTTGAAAGTATTCTAGATGCCATCTTGGCTCCCTGCCACTCATCATCTGCCAACTCACCCACGTCTCTCTCTCCAGGCTGTATGTGTTACCACTAGTGGGACCAGGGTATTCAATATTAAGGCTCTAAAATGTCTTGATATGCCCTTTCGACCCAATAGGTTCATCACCAACTACATCTCCAGTGGGTTATATTCCAGCACATCTCTCAACTCCTCTTTATATTCAGATAATGCATGTCTCAATTGGAAATATCTATAAAGCTGTGACTTTTGAAACTCAAAACCAGCACCAACAACCTAATATGATCTAGTTCCTAAACATCCCCAAGGGATGATATTCCTATGAGGGCCCCATGCTTAGAATCTTGGCAACTGCGCCACATGCTTTCAATTAGAACCAGTCCCGAGATGTTTGATTTGTGAGTTTATTTATGCAAGTTTATTTAACTACTGAGTATGTCTTAAGGCATCTTGCCAGCAGAGAACTGGGATTCTGGATCTGATGTCTAGATCCTATGGCTTGTCTAATTTAAATTAGAACTCAAGTTTGTGTTAGGCCCAGTTGTAAAATGGCAACCTTTTACTTTCTAGATTCTAAAATATGGTGGTTTTCATCTGCCTAGTGAAAGTAAATATGTCACATCTTTTTGATCTGTAAAGATGTTATATCCCTGCAGTAGTGACATACAAAAAATGTCATTCTCTTGGTAGTGACAAAAATAAAAGTTCCTTTTGTGACAGCAGTCTGAGACAGGTGCCTTTTCAAAGGTCAAAAACAGCTGTAACCCAAACAGTGTAGTCTGTATTGATGAATTTTTACCTTGTTAGTACATATATCTAATGTATATGATTATGTCAATACATTTCTTAAGAAAGAAAAGATTGGTCGATTTACTACAAAAAACCCTCTGAAATCATCCTGAAATCAAAGAGGTCTTTGCCCCAGATTATTGCACCTGATACTGCCTGAAACTTCTCCTGCCAGAACTATGTGCTGTCGCAGCTTCCAGTCACACGCTGAATGCTGATACCCCGCCGAGAGGAGAAGAGTTAAGCCCAGATGCTGTGTGTTTTCTTTCGAAAGAACACTCACTTCCAGCCCTCCGGATAATCACAGCACTTTTCGTTAAAACAAGCATGCAGTACATTGTCTCAGAAGAAACTCTAGATACAGGTTAATCTACTTTCATAGTTTAGTGCATAAAAGTAGGTTTTATGTTGATACATTTAATGTCTTTCTATGTTAGAAATGTTTATATTATTCTCATTATGGGCCATGTGCCTCAGTGCTGTATTAATCAGGTTCTGTGTGGTTACTTTTCATGTGCTTAGCAACAGAATTAGAATGTTGAAATTAACACTTTTCACCTTATAGTGATATTCTAAAGACTGAAAACAGGTTTTAATAACCACTGCTGCCCGAAACCTTTCAGGGACTGTTTGTAACACAGAAAATATTTGCACCACATCAACCAAAGAGTTGATTGGGGTTGAATGCAGCTAGAATAACCTGGACAAGACCCCCCCCCCCCCCCCCCCCCACCCACCCACCCACCCACCCCTTCGCTCACGCGGTGTCCACGGCTGTGTGCATGGGTGACCCGGTGGCCCACTTTACGTCAGACCATCTGTGAGAAGTTGGCCTGGCATATGCTAGTCACTAGTTATAGCGGCCACCTTGCACCAGTCCAATTCGACTCTTATGGTAGATAGGTTTAAGACAACCTTTTAAAGAAAGCTATCCTATTGGTAGCTGTGGAGAGCAGCCTTCAGGCTAAGACTCAGAGGAATGTAAAGCAGCTTGTTTTACCTTATAATCTCTTGAATTACCAAATGAAAGGACACCACAAAGGTATATATATCAAATATATATGTATTTATTTCTAGACACACTCTACTAATCTCTTCATGAGATTATAAGTCAGGAACACATTCAAATATCAACGTTTCACAATAAGTTGATCACAAATATGGCTGGGGTCCTAGGGGCGTACCAGACCATACACTAAAAAAAAGAGGTTTAGGAAAGTCGACTTGCAGAGGGACTAGGCCTAGGGTCTGTAGAATCGCTGGTGCTTCACTAATCCACCCAAGGGAGGTAAGTAGAAGACCCACAGGAGACGCGTGCAGTGTGAGAACACAGCCGCGGGTTCCCGGTTGATTTCAACGGAGCAAGTCGCGGTTGGATTTTTAAAGTTTTAGGGTATTTCGAGGAAGTCTACAAGCAAGCCACTTACAAGGTAAGTAATTCGAGGGCCAACACACACTAGGGCACCGGAGTGCACGAGTTACCTCACCCAGGGAAGCCGGGTGCATAGGTGTCTTTTGGTGTCGGGTCGCGTCGCTGTTTTCTATGGAAGCCAAAGAAGATTTGCTGCTTGCGAAGACTGAAGAAGTGTCCGGTGGAATCCAAGGCTGGATTCAAGATGAAGATGACCTGAAAGCAGAAGGGACAGTGTTCACAGTCACTTGCCAGTGACCCGGGGCCAGGAAGATGGATGCCCACGGAAGTCAGGTGATTTCAGGTGATCAAGGGTGTTTTGACTCTTCGCCCTCGAGGACCAGGAGGCATCGACGATGACCAGCAGCTGGATTCGGTGTCCCACGACGTCTGCAGCTTATTGAGGCGTCGACAACTGGATTGGAGCCAACAAGCCTTGGCAAAAGCAAGTCTCGTGGAAAGTGAATAAAGTCAATGGTGCAGACCAGCAAGGTCTGAGGAACTCACCCAGCGAGGGTAAGTGAGGGCAGGCCTGGATCAACCAGGGGAGCCCTTTGGTTCGATCAGAGTCTCTTCAGGGGACCCACAAGCCAACGGGCAAGGGATCGCGAAGACGCCTCGTGAGGAAATGCTTTACCGGAGCCCACGGTCACTCCGGACGGGGTAGGCCTCTGTTTTTCGGTGCACAACCTGCTGGAGGCTTGGGCCATAAATGGTCCAATGCACAAGTTCGTAGAACGTCGTAAAGGGGTTGCACTTGACAATAGTGCACGGTACCCGGGTATTGCTGTTCCTTGTCACTCGTGGGGTCCACTCGCCTCAGCTCTGCTGGGGACTCACAATGGCCGTCGAGAAGTCTGGAAATCCACTTCCGGGGCTGTAGGGACTTCGGACTCCGGCGGGAGCGGGAAAGTTTGCGACCATTGATTAGTGTTTTTGGTGCCTGCCAAGCAGGGGAGTCACTCCTTGACTCCAAGGGAGATTCTTCCGTCTTCCAAAGGTAGTGGAACGTCGAAGGACCAGGATTCTTCTTGTAAAGCGTCGTCCAGGGTTATCTAGTTTGCAATGGCAAGGGTTCCCTATCTTATACTACAAGAAAGGGAGGGACTAGCTTTATGACCAATCCTCTGGGAGGGTCAGGGTAGGGGGTGGTTACACCCACTTCCCTTTGTCCAGTTTCGCGCCAGAGCAGGGACAGGTAGCCCCTGAACTGGTTTGAGCTGACATATGCACAGAGGAGCCTACTGCTCCCCAGTGCAGGACTTCAAAGCACTCTAGGAGTGCACCTATCCAGCCCCAATACACTAAATCCTGTCTGGAAGGTGGTGACACCTCCCTGTGACAGGATGCCTATTGTTGGGCCTCCTCCACTGGGAGTTTCAGTCAGCGGCAGGAGGGCAGCCCAGTGTCTGTGCTGGTGGCATCCATTTTGTGATGCCAGGGCTCTTTCAGATTTCTACTGTGTTTCCACAGTGGGTACATGTCGTCCCCTCTAGAAGGGTGAGATCATACTCCCACACCAGTTACTGGTGTGGGGGTACGATTCCAAGTTGTTTGACACCAAACACGACATGTTTTGATGCAGTCATTCCAAAGTTAGCATTTACCGTTGGGTTATAATGCACTTAAGAGTATATGGTTTAACCGCATCCACAAACAGCCACAAACAATAGACTCTGCCAGCTGCAGAGGGGTTCTGCTCATGCAGAGGCACCTCCTCACATTGTAACCCAAGCACCCTGCCCTCAGGATTGATAGGGCCTGCCTTAGGGGTGACTGATAGGTTTATATGTGTGTGTATGGTGAGATATAGGAACCTATACCTCAGTGAGGAGTGCTAACACTACCTCACCCAGGCTGCAGTAGCAGGCCTGTGGTGTCAGATTTCTGCTTCCCAGGGGTGGCATAATACATACTTCAGCCCCTGGTAGGCCTGTGAAGTACCGATGCCCTTGGTACTTAGGGTACCATCTACTAGGGGCTCATAAGGTACCACAGTATCCAATCACTAGTGCATCTAATATGCACTCCAAGTTGTTTAGAGAGAACAGAGAGACTGGGGCCCTGATTAGCATGGACCCAGCCAGACTATAGCCAGAAACCAGTGTTAACATCAGAAAAAAAGTGGGGGCAACATAAGTGCAGATCCTACTCTCCTACACCATCTATTGGAGGTCCTCCACCAGGGCTCTGGTGGCAGGGAAATCTTACTTGCCTTTGAAGGTTCGCTCCTTTCTTCCTTGCTGGGGGCTTGGAGACGTCCTGCCTCAGGAGACCCGGTGCCTCAGCATCTTCTGCACCGGCACCTCCAGGCGCTGCGTGACACGGCGTGTCTTTCCCTTCACCCCTGAGCCACCAGCCCCCTTTTGCGGACTGCTTTTCCCTCCCTGCCGCCACTGTTGGCTCCGCCGTCCCTAGAGGCCTGCTGGCTGGACTCTTGGGGACGCAACTTGTTCGCCTAGCGCAGCCCTGCGGGCCCTTAACACCTTGTGTGTGCTGGCTAGGGCCTCCTCCTCCTGTTTGTGGGACTTGGCTGAGTCTCTGGGATCTGCAGCGTCCCAGGAGTCTGGTCAGGTGGACTTGCGGCATCATGCATTGGATGGCCAGGAGCTTGCGGCATTAATTCTCCGCTCCGCTCTGGACGTCTCAGAGGTGTTGGGCCGGGCCATGGCATCCTCAGTCGCTCTCCGTCGCCATGCTTGGCTTCGGGACGGCGTCTTCCCCGAAAATATTCAGGAGAGGCTCATTGATCTCCCATTTGATGGCAGCCTGTTGTTCCATGCCCCAATCAACTCCGCCATCCAGAGGCTCTTGGCAGGGCTTCGTCCTCCTCCTCCTCCTCCGTCCCCTCCTTAGTGACTTCTGAGTTGGGTTGCTTCTGGGCCTTATTAGGCCGGTTGTTCAGTGGAGTGAGTTTTCTGGCCGTTTACGTCCTTCCTTGCGACTTTGGCATTGTTGGCTGCTGGACGGCCCTTGTGTTGATTGTGGAGTTGTTGCGTAGGCTTGGCCCTGAGATTGGGCCTTCTGCTTTGCTTGGGCTGCTTGTCAAGCCTTCAGCGGGGGTGTTTTTCCCCCCGTGGCTCTTTTGTTTTTTCCTCTGCTGCGGAAGTTCTTTCAAATAGGGTTCCCATACCTTGGGACTTACCGTACCCTATGTGGGGTAGTGTTAGCTGTCATATAGATTGCACTCTGCTAGAGGGTTCCGGTCGCCTTCGGGTCCTGTTCTCCATGGCGTTTCGGTAGGTTGCTTTGCTTCCTGAGGCCGTGTGCGCGGCCACTCGTAATGGTGTGCCCGGGCATCGCCTCCTCTCCCTGCTCCTGTCCCGAGGTCTGGGATGATCCTGTGTTCTCCCTTGCCAGGCGTCGCCTATTTGGCCTTCCTGGGGCCTCGGGCTGTTCTTGCTTCTGGGGGCTTTGACTGCCGGCGCTGTTCTGGCTGGCAGGCTGCTCTCACTCTGGAGTGGGTTCACCTTCTTTCCCTCGTTTCCTTGGGTCCTCCAGGCTTCTTCTTCCATTTTTCCTGTCTTGGCATGGGCAGAAGCTATGTTGCCTTGTGGGGGAGTGGAATGCTTAGGTCTCTCCGTCCTTGCCCTTGGTTCCTCTGCTGTGAGTGAATGGGCCTCTTCAGACTTCTTTCCCTCCTACATCCCCTTGGGGTCGGTAGGGTTCTGCCTGGTCCACAGATCTGGTCCCCTGTGGGGCCCTCTGTTCTGCATTGGCTGGTGGAGTCTTTTCGCAGACCCTCCTTCCCAGGGGGTATTGCTAGGGTATCTATTATACGTGAAGGAATCTGCGGCTGGTAGTCTATCAGATGTACGAGGTACTTACCTTTCGGTAACGATGTATCTGGCAGAGACGATTCTAGCCGCAGATTACTTCACGGCTCGCCCTTCCACCCCTGTTCTGCGAGGACCCTTGGGTTGGTCTTCGGTACTAGCCTCCCGGTGGGGGGCTGTGTCTCCTGTGAGTGCCTTCCTTGTTCTTGACGGGTGGCTCCGTCTAGGGGCGGTTCATTCCTCCTTTGGTTCTTGAGAGGATGGGGTTCCGGTGCTCCGGTGCCCTGCTGCTCTGGCTACTCCAGGTTTGGGGGGGGGGGGGCGGGGAGGGTGGTGGGTGGGTGGGTTTACTGCATGTACCATGACTTTTATGCATGTTCTTTGCCACCGGGGCAGAGGGATGGGAGGCTGTCTCTGTGCTGGCAGGGTGACTGTGCAGGTTTCCGCTTGTTCTTTCTTCTTTCCCTGCCCTTGGGTTCTGTGGTGTTGGCACTCCTCTGGTGGTGGTGTTAGTCACCGTTTCTTTCCATCGTTTCTGCTCTTCACACACTGTTCCCTTGCTTCCACAGTTTTTTATCTGGTGGTTCCACGTTGTGGTGCGGAAAAGTTCTAAGAAGAAAACTGACGTAGGCGCGCAGGGCGGGTCTTATGTGACCTTGCTGACGTCACGTACGCGGACGACGCCTGGGCAGAGTCGCGTGATGTCGCCCCGGCGCGCAGGGATGCTGTGGCAAAAAAGTTTCCGAATCCAGTCTCGCGCCTGGGGATAATTCTACGTGAAGGAATCTGCGGCTAGAATCGTCTCTACCAGATACATCGTTACCGAAGGTAAGTAACTCGTACATTAAAGCAATTATTTATTTTGGATAAAAAATACATTTGATTTATAATATTTATTCTACACTAAACTAAAATAGCATTAAAGTCAACTATTTTAAACTACAATTCCTTTAACTCTAAGATCCTCTTACTACCCATTCCTGAACCTTAAAAACTACTTACTACCCACATGGGCTACCCTTTTCAGAACCGGAGAAAAACGTCTTAATACCTGTATGCACTGTCCATCCCTTACACTAAAGACCCTTTGCTATCCTATATAAACTTCAAACATTAATATAAACCCATATTTTGAAGCTAATTTTCTAAAATTACTACTGTATTGATTTAATTACTTTAAATAATTTTCAAATCAATTATTTACATTTAAGTTAGGTTAAATTACAATTATAGGTGACATAACATTAACTATAAAAACACACATACACATATATATATATATATATATATTCTTTCCTCAATGTGGTTCCAGTTGGAGCGCGCAGCAGTGGATGCAGGCTTGTGTTGTTGTTTCAGACGGCTTCCGATGAGGAAATGGCGTGCGGTTCTGTGTTTTTTTGATGAAGCCGATAGTGGTTTACCCTTTGTTGTCTAATACTGCCTTCTGCTCGGAACAGCATAAGCGATACTGCAGTAAGGTTTAAGCGCAGCGTGCTGTTATCCTACTTGCGTTTCTATGCTCTAATAAAGTTTGTATATCTTAGACAATATTCCCCCTTTGAGCGGTTTGAGAGCGGCACTTTGCTGTTGGGTTTTCAGCAATGCCGGTCTCCGTTTTCATCCGCCTTACAAGTCGCTTCGAGAGAGAGAGAGAGAGAGATTATAGTGCACGTAATATTTAGCCCGAGGGCAGTTTACTCACGATTAGGGAGACTGCTGTACAGCCGGGGCTCTCTGCACCGTCTTCCAGCGCTCAACCCCAGCTAGTGAGCCTTGCAATTACACGACATTCTCTCAATCGGTCGCTTCCAACGTCTATTTAATTTTCCTCAATGTGGTTCCAGTCGGAGCGCGCAGCAGCGGATGCAGGCGTTGGGCCGAACCAGTGGCCAATTTCAATTTGGAGCACAAAAGATGCCGCACTCTGGAATATTGCACTGTGATCTTTATTGTTGATACAGAGCCAGTCTGTCTAACCGACGCGTTTCGGCCAACCCGTCCTTTCTCACGGTAGGGGGCACTACTATCTTCTCTGCATTTATGTCATTTCCTGCAAATCTACCTCCCATAAACTTCTGGGAGTTGTAGTTTGATTAAAAACAATGCTGAATCCCTGCTGACAGACCCAATTTACGCAAGCATTGATTTTTAGGGTAAACCTCACTAAACATTTGTTTTGTAACAATCAATTTTTATATAAAGTGAAAAAGTTCTAGGTAAAAAAGTGAAAAAAAGTTTTTAGCCGAGTAGCAAAATTATTCAGTTGTCACTTGATGTCCTTTTTATGTAAAAAGTTCTGAGTTTTATAGCGTGTTGGGTTTAGTGCCCCATAGTATAACGATTGCATCGCTCAATTGCACCAATTTTCTTGTGGGTTATTCTAGTTGTTCCTGCAACGGCTGGCAAATTATTGCTCCAATGAGTTTTTAGAAACGCACATAGTATTCCTCATCGAAATTCTTTCGGAATTTTAGTCCAAAGCCCAATGATGTATTTTGATTCAAGCTGTCTTCAATTTCTTTCTTCGGTCACCCATTCTTTCACTTATCTCGACAGTATCTATGCCAAAGAAATTCATGTTTTGCCAGTCCCCATTTTGGAATGACTGTAGATGTTTGGCTGTTGCATACGACGGGTCTTGATTTTTTACAGCATGGATGTGCTCCAATATCCGTTTTTTAAGCATGCACACTGTGCTGCCTATGTACATTTGGCCACAATTGCACTGGATAGCGTACACCACAAATTGAGTAGTGCACGTTATTCTTTGTTGAATTTTGATGGTTCGGCCTTCAGGATCTCTTATTTCATTTTTGTTTACTCCTATTTTACAGGCTTTGCAACTGTTGCATCTTTTAAAGCCAATTTGTTGTTTTTCAAGCCAGTTTGTGTTCTTTGTTTTTGTTTGAAAATGGCTTTTGATTATTGTGTCCTTGAGCGATGGAGCTTTCCTGAAGGTAATTGATGGCTGGTTGCCAATTGTTTTTGCAATATCTTGATCTTGTAGAAGCAATGGCCAATATTTTTGAGTGATCTGTCGAATTTTGTGTGCTTCCTTACTGTAAGTTAGTATGAGTCTTGGGGCTGTTTGTTCTGATTGATGTAATTCATATTTTTAGTACTCGTTCTTTGTTGTTTTTCTGACTAGAATTTCTGTACATGTTAGTTTTTCAATTTTCTTTAGATTTGCATTGAGATCCTTTTCTCTGTATCCCCTTCTTTTGAGTCTTTCTGTACATTTTGCTATTTCTTTCTTGGCTTCATTGTCTTTGGAACAATTGCGGCGCATTCTAATAAATTCTCTGAATGGAATGCTTTTCAAGAATGGCTTGGGATGGAAACTTTCCGCATGTAAAATGCTGTTCGTTGCCGTCTTTCTCCTGTGAAGCGTGGTTTGTATCTGTGCATTCTTAATATAGACTGCGATATCCAAAAAGTCTATTTTATGCTTGTTAACTGAGCATGTGAAAGATAAACCAATTTCATTGTTGTTAAGACAGGTGAAGTATTCCATAAATTCCTCTTTTTGCCGTTCCAAATAAGAAAGATCATCTATGTAACGTGTCCATAGTATAATCTTGTCTAGGGCGTTATGATTTTCAGGGCCCCAGGCAATTTCCTTCTCCCACCAGCCCATAGTGATATTAGCATAGTTTGGGGAGAAGGAAATACCCATGGCACAACCGGTGATATAATTTGTGATCAAAAAAGAAAATATTGTTTGACAAGCAGATTTCGATCATGGATAATAACATTGCAGAGTGTTCCAACTCGCTAATGTTCCGTTATTTAAGAAAATATGCACAAGCCTGTAGTCCTATTGAGTGATCTATAGAAGTGTAAAGAGAGACTACTTCAATTGTGGCCATGATGTATGATGGATTCCATTCTGTATCTGATAGTATGCGTAGAAAGTCCCCTGTGTCTTGAATGGATGAGTTCAGGTTTTGGACAATTGGAGCTAGATAATGGTCTGCATAGGATGAAATGTTTTCGTACAGTGAGTCACAAGACGACACTATAGGTCTCCCAGGTGGATTGATTGTTTTATGAATCCTTGGTAGGAAATATACATTCGGAATTGTAGGATTCTCTTTTAATAAAAAATAATGTTCCTCATCATGGATTAGTTTGTGCTGGTGCCAATTATCAAGATGGAGTAGTTTCTTACCTGTAACTCCAGTTCTATAGTAGGGGTATCTCTGTTATAGTCATAATCTATGAATAATCCCCGCCCATGTGCGGGGACCCCGGAGCAATCAAAAATATCTCTTAAGCTGTCCCGCATTTGCAAACCTGCAAAGACACTTAAGAGACAGACAAAATAATACAGCCTAATCACAACAAGGCTGCACTGGCCAGCACTTCCTCTGAAGTGAACACAAAAGCCAAAATAAAGTTGAAATGTCATTTTTATTCACATCTGACATGTTCCTTTATTATCACACACTCCCTTCACCAAAATCCCTTTAAACAATAGAGAGGAAGGGGTGGACAGACAAGCCCTATAGGCTGTCATTATGTGTCTGCTAAAGGGATACCGTGCCTTTAAGAAACTCTCCAGAGACCCCCGGTATCCCAGGATGCACAGCCAACACAAGTTACTTTCAGTTCTTTTTGAAGGTGTATAACAACAGGCCTGATACTGTCAGGTTACTCCACCGGGGAGGAGGGAGGGTCGCTTATGACTATAACAGAGATACCCCTACTACAGAACTGGAGTTACAGGTAAGAAACTACTCCTTCTGTAGTAGGGGATCTCTGTGTATAGTCATAATCTATGAATAGAATGGCAAGCCCATCCCAACCAACAAACAGCAGTGGAGTAAGAACCAAACACCAACAAATCACTGTGCAAACAAATTCCTCAGCGAAGCCTGTCCAACCTGCGCATCTGCCCTAGCATCAGAATCCAGGCAGTAATGCTTTGTAAACGTATGGACTGACTTCCAGGTGGCAGCCTTACAAATGTCCGCAATGGGAACATTCCTGAGCAAAGCGGTAGTAGCAGCCTTGCCTCTAGTCGAATGTGCCGTAGGCTTACCCCCCAATGTTTTATTAGCTTTTTGGTAACAAAGCTGAATACAGGAAACAATCCATCTGGAAATGGACTGCTTTGAGGTAGCTAAACCAGTTCTTACCGAACCATAATTAACAAACAGTTGATCCGACCTGCGGATATCTTTTGTCTTATCCAGGTAGAATTTCAACACCCTACGTACATCAAGTGAATGCAGAGACCTCTCCGCCGGAGAGGAAGGATGCTGAAAAAACGTAGGCAAAGTTATCATCTGATTTACATGGAAATCTGATATCACCTTAGGCAAAAATTTAGGATGGGTACGCATCACTACTTTAGAAGCATGGAAAACAGTATACGGCTCTTGACAACACAGAGCCTGAATCTCACTCACCCTCCTGGCCGATGTAATGGCCAGAAGGAAGGCAGCCTTCCAAGACAAATGCTGCAACGAAGCCTTATGGATAGGCTCAAAAGGCTCCCTCATCAATCTAGATAAAACCACATTCAATTCCCATGGTGGAGAAGGTCTTCTAACAGGGGGAAACACCTTACGCAAACCCTCCAAAAAATCCTTAATCACAGGGAGTTGAAAAAATGAGGTTTGAGAAGGGCCCTTCCTATACACAGTCAGAGCTGCGAGATGAACCTTAATAGACTGAAAATTATGCCCAGATTGAGCTAACTGCAGCAGATAAGGCAAAATAACATCTTCTTTACAGGATGTAGGGTCAAAGTCCTTTGCCTTGCACCATAAGCAGAATCTCTTCCACTTATATGCGTAAGAAGTCCTCGTAGACGGTCTCTTCGCCTCTTTCAAGATCTCCATACAGTCCTGAGGTAGGTTCAAGTGTCCATACTGTACTAGCTCAGGAGCCATGCTGCCAAACTCAAGGACGAGAGATTGGGGTGAACCATCTGTCCTCCGAACTTCGTGAGAAGGTCCGGCCGACACGGCAGGCGTCTGTGTGGCAGAACAGACCGGTGAAGAAGGTCGGTGAACCACCATTGCCTCGGCCACTCCGGAGCAATCAGGATCATTCTGGCTCTGGATTGCGACAGCTTGATCAGCACCGCCGGGATCAGGGGAATGGGTGGAAAGGCGTAGAGAAAGCTGTTGGACCAGCTGATCCATAGGGCATTCCCCAGCGTCCCTGGTTGGTAGTACCTGGACGCGAAGTCGCGGCATTTGCTGTTTTCTGCCGTAGCGAACAGATCTATATCCGGAGTGCCCCACTCTGCGAAGACGTCTCTTAGCACGTCGTCGTTTAGCACCCACTCGTGGTTCTCTTGAACGAGCCTGCTGAGCGCGTCTGCTTGTGCATTCTGCACCCCCGGCAGATGAGTCGCCGTGATCGTCAGGTTCCTGGCCACCAGCCAGTTCCAGATCGCCTGTGCCTCCCGAGACAGGGTGCGTGAACGTGAGCCCCCCTGCTTGTTGAGGTAATACATGGTCGTAGTATTGTCCGTCTGAACCAGCAGTGAGTTCCTCCTGAAGGAGGGATGGAACGCCTTCAAGGCCAAGTGTACCACTCTGAGTTCCAAAAAGTTGATATGGTAAGTCGTCTCCATCTGCGACCATATCCCCTGAATCTGAAGAGGGCCCGAATGCGCTCCCCAGCCCTGGAGAGACGCATCGGTCACTATGGTCTGGACCGGAATATCCTTGTGAAAAGGAGTCCCCTTGCAGACATTCTCTGGGGCACACCACCATTTCAGAGACTGCCGAGCGTGTTGAGACAGCTGGATCTTGTCCTCCCAACGCCCCCGCCTCTGGTCCCATTGATCCTCCAGACATTCCTGTAGGGGCCTCATATGCAGACGTGCATTGGGGGTGAGAAAGATAAAAGAAGCCATAGACCCCAGTAAGGAAGACACCGTCCTCACCGTAGGACAGCAGGCTGAGATGAGATGCCGCGCCTTCCCACGGATCGATAAGCGTCTCTCCTCCGAAGGACACACGCTTGCGGTCAAGGTATTGACTGAGGCCCCCCAAGTACTGGAGACACTGCACAGGGATCGGCACTGACTTCGACATGTTGATGTGCAGGCCCAGGCGATGCAGCAAGGCAGCTGTCCTGTTGAAATGGCACTGGGCTTCCTGGTAAGTGGACGCTTTGATCAACCAATCGTCCAGGTAAGGATACACAAACACCTTGGTCTTCCGCAGGTGTGCCGCGACCACCGCCATGCACTTGGAGAACGTCCGTGGTGCAGACTTCAGGCCAAACGGGAGTACTGAATACTGGTAATGGTTGTTGCCTACCAGAAACCTCAGGACCTTGCGATGCTTTGGTGCGATCGGCACATGAAAGTAAGCGTCCTGCAGATCTATGGCGCACAGCCAGTCTCCTCGATGCAACTGAGGGTAAATCTGATGCAGGGACAACATACGGAACTTCTCTGCGGATCCACATGTTGGCTTGACGCAGATCTAGAATAGGCCTGAACTCGTTCTTGTCCTTTTTTCTTACGAGAAAGAACCGTGAGTAGAGACCTCTTCCTTTTTGCTGCAAAGGAACCGCTTCTATCGCCCTCTTTTTTAACAGAAAGTCTGCCTCCCGCTGGAGCTCCCTTACCATGTAGGAGGAGCGCACTGGTGGAATCTGTGGAGGCGGGCTGGTGAAACGAAGACAGTACCCATTGCAAACAATATTCAGCACCCACTTGTCCTGTGTTATTGTCCTCCACTCTGCCAGGTAGTGTTGAATACTTCCCCCCACCGGAGCGGGTAACGGATGAGGGGGAAGTAACTTTTCAGGGCTTCGACCCGGCCGGGCCTTTGTTCCCCGACGAGGACTGATGCTGTCCTCTGCCCCTCTGGCGCCTCTGAAAGGACTGCCTCGGGAACTGCTGCTGTTGCTGGGGCTGTTGTTGGTGGCCCGACTGACGCCCTTGACCTCTCTGCTTGGCGTAGCGCCTGCCCGAGGATCGGAAGGACCTCCTCTGCTCCTTGGGTCTCTCCAGCCCCACCGCCTTCAGAGTTTCCGCCTCAGCCTTCATGCGGGCCATCTCGTCATCCGCATGTGACCCGAACAGCGTTGTGCCAGAGAATGGTAAATTGGCGATCTTCTGCTGTGCTTCAGGCTTGAGCAGGGTCAGCCGCAGCCAGGAATGCCTCCTCATGTGTATGCCGTGGCAGTACCCATGGGCCGCCAGCAGCGACACATCCCCCGCCGCACTGATGATCTGATTAGAGACCATCATGCCCTCGTTCAGCACCTCCTGAAAGTCCTCCCTCTTGTCTCTAGGCAGGGAGGCAGCGAGCTGTTGCAGGGAGTCCCAAAGAGACCTGTCATAGCGCCCCAACAGAGCGGAGGCGCTAGCGGCCTTCATCGTAGTGGCCGACGTGGAGCACATCCTCCTCCCCAAGGAGTCCATTTTGCGACTCTCCTTATCCGGAGGAGCCGTGGATGAAGGCGTCGTAGAGTGTTGTTTACGAGCCGCCGCCACGATAACAGAATCCGGTGGAGGATCCACTCTGAGGAACGCCGGGTCCGAGTCAGGAGCCCTGTACTTTTTTTAGCAGTCTCGAGGGCGCCGGTTTCACCACGGCCGGCGTCAAGAACACCTCCATTGCAGGTTCCTCCAACCCCGGAACCAACGGGAGGAGGGGGCGCGACAGATGAGCCTTATGCAAAGTTTCAAAGATCACAGAAGTAGTGGGAATAGGGGTAGTGACTGATATCCCCAACTTCGCCGCCCCTCTCATCAGCACCTCCTGGAACGTGGCAATGTCATCCACCGGCGAGACGCGGGTAGGAGGCGTCTCCGACAGAGAGGGCGAAAACCGTCCAGTCCCAGAAGAGTTCGTGCCCCTAGAGCCTCTGGAACGAGACCGATACCTCCGTCGTCCATGTTCAGAGCGAGTGGACGATCTGCGCCTACTCCGTGATCGCCTGCGAGGGCGAGAGCGAGATTTCTGCCTGTGAGGAACCCTCGGGGGCGGAGGCGGTGGCTGCGATGGAGATGTAGGCAGCTGAAGCACGGGAGGAGGCAAGAGGAGGCAGGAGGAGGCAAGAGGAGGCAGGAGGAGGCAGGAGGAGGCAGGAGGAGGCAGGAGGAGGCAGGAGGAGGCAGGAGGAGGCAGGAGGAGGCAAGAGGAGGCAGGAGGAGGCAAGAGGAGGAGGAGGCAGGAGGAGGCAAGAGGAGGAGGAGGCAGGAGGAGGCAGGAGGAGGAGGAGGCAGGAGGAGGCAGGAGGCAGGAGGAGGCAAGAGGAGGCAAGAGGAGGCAAGAGGAGGCAAGAGGAGGCAAGAGGAGGCAAGAGGAGGAGGCAGGAGGAGGCAAGAGGAGGAGGAGGCAAGAGGAGGAGGAGGCAAGAGGAGGAGGAGGCAAGAGGAGGCAAGAGGAGGAGGAGGCAAGAGGAGGAGGAGGCAAGAGGAGGAGGAGGCAAGAGGAGGCAAGAGGAGGCAAGAGGAGGCAAGAGGAGGCAAGAGGAGGAGGAGGCAAGAGGAGGAGGAGGCAGGAGGAGGCAGGAGGAGGAGGAGGCAGGAGGAGGCAAGAGGAGGCAAGAGGAGGAGGAGGCAAGAGGAGGAGGAGGCAAGAGGAGGAGGAGGCAAGAGGAGGAGGAGGCAGGAGGAGGCAGGAGGAGGCAGGAGGAGGAGGAGGCAGGAGGCAGGAGGAGGCAAGAGGAGGCAAGAGGAGGCAAGAGGAGGCAGGAGGAGGCAAGAGGAGGCAAGAGGAGGCAAGAGGAGGCAAGAGGAGGCAAGAGGAGGCAAGAGGAGGAGGAGGCAGGAGGAGGCAAGAGGAGGCAAGAGGAGGCAAGAGGAGGAGGAGGCAAGAGGAGGAGGAGGCAAGAGGAGGAGGAGGCAAGAGGAGGCAAGAGGAGGCAAGAGGAGGAGGAGGCAAGAGGAGGAGGAGGCAAGAGGAGGCAAGAGGAGGCAAGAGGAGGAGGAGGCAAGAGGAGGAGGAGGCAAGAGGAGGCAAGAGGAGGAGGAGGCAGGAGGAGGCAGGAGGAGGCAGGAGGAGGAGGAGGCAGGAGGAGGAGGAGGCAGGAGGAGGCAAGAGGAGGCAAGAGGAGGCAAGAGGAGGAGGAGGCAAGAGGAGGCAAGAGGAGGAGGAGGCAGGAGGAGGCAAGAGGAGGAGGAGGCAAGAGGAGGAGGAGGCAAGAGGAGGAGGAGGCAAGAGGAGGAGGAGGCAAGAGGAGGAGGAGGCAAGAGGAGGAGGAGGCAAGAGGAGGCAAGAGGAGGCAAGAGGAGGAGGAGGCAAGAGGAGGAGGAGGCAAGAGGAGGCAAGAGGAGGAGGAGGCAAGAGGAGGAGGAGGCAAGAGGAGGCAAGAGGAGGCAAGAGGAGGCAAGAGGAGGCAAGAGGAGGCAAGAGGAGGCAAGAGGAGGCAAGAGGAGGCAAGAGGAGGCAAGAGGAGGAGGAGGCGGAGGAGGCAAGAGGAGGCAAGAGGAGGAGGAGGCAGGAGGAGGCAGGAGGAGGAGGAGGCAGGAGGAGGCAAGAGGAGGCAAGAGGAGGCAAGAGGAGGAGGAGGCAGGAGGAGGCAAGAGGAGGCAAGAGGAGGCAAGAGGAGGAGGAGGCAAGAGGAGGAGGAGGCAAGAGGAGGAGGAGGCAAGAGGAGGCAAGAGGAGGAGGAGGCAAGAGGAGGCAAGAGGAGGAGGAGGCAGGAGGAGGCAAGAGGAGGAGGAGGCAAGAGGAGGCAGGAGGAGGCAAGAGGAGGAGGAGGCAAGAGGAGGAGGAGGCAAGAGGAGGCAAGAGGAGGAGGAGGCAAGAGGAGGAGGAGGCAAGAGGAGGAGGAGGCAAGAGGAGGCAAGAGGAGGAGGAGGCAAGAGGAGGAGGAGGCAAGAGGAGGCAAGAGGAGGAGGCAAGAGGAGGAGGAGGCAAGAGGAGGCAAGAGGAGGAGGCAAGAGGAGGAGGAGGCAAGAGGAGGAGGAGGAGGAGGCAAGAGGAGGCAAGAGGAGGAGGAGGCAAGAGGAGGCAAGAGGAGGCAAGAGGAGGCAAGAGGAGGCAAGAGGAGGCAGGAGGAGGCAGGAGGAGGCAGGAGGAGGCAGGAGGAGGAGGAGGAGGAAGCCCCATCACTCCTAGCCGGCGAGCCCCCACCAGAACTGTCCGGGCTCGCGGCCACTCTCCTCTTCTTGGCGGGCCTGTCCCGCCTGGAGGCCACCGACGGGGAACGTCCGCGTCTCCCCGATCCCCGACTGGAGATCGTAATCACTGAGGACGTGTTCCCCGATGTCCGTGACGTCGAACTGTACGTCGACCTCGTCCGGCGTCTCTTAGCCCTCGACGTCGAACGCCGTCTCGCAGTCGAGCGTCCTCTCTACGTCGAACCCTGCCTCCGACGTCGAACCATGCCTCCTCGACGTCGAACCATGCCTCTCGACGTCGAACCACGCCTCGACCTCAGTCGCCGCGGTGTCGACTCCTGCCTCGACGTCTACTTCTGGTGCTTCGACGTCGAACGCTGGTGTCTCGACGTCGACGTCCTGTGCCTCGACGTCGACGTCCTGTGCCTCGACGGCGACCGGTGCCTCGACGGCGACCTGTGCCTCGACGGCGACCTGTGCCTCGACGGCGACCTGTGCCTCGACGGCGATAGTCTCCGCCTGGACGGCGGGCGCCGGGATATCGGCGTCGACTCAGTCAGCGTCGAGCCGTGGGTCGACGGCGAAGGTGGCGAGTGAAGTCTTCCATGGGGCTCGGTACGACGTCTATGGGTTGTCGGCGTCGACCGTGACACCTGCGACGGCGACCCGGTCCCGGGTCTCGCCGGCCCCTCCCTCGACGTCGAACGCCGAGGCTGCCGCGACCCAGAGCCCTGGATCGACGGCGAACATACCGGTGCCTTCTCTCTCGCCGTCGACGTCGTCGCCTTCGACGTCGAACGCGACCTACCAGCCGGTAGGTGCCGTTTCTGCTCCCTGCTCTGCCCGGAGGTCCCTCCAGGGGCTGAAGCATGGGCGGAGGAGGGAGAATGAGATCCTCCATGCCCCGAAGTCCCACCGGTCCTCTGCTGCTCCTGTCCCTGAAGGCGAATCTTCTCCCTGTCCCTCAGGGTCCTCTTTGAAAAGGTTTTACAGATGTCACATGTAGCTGGGACATGTGAGGGCGACAAGCAGAGGATTCACACATCATGTGGGTCCGTCTTGGCCTTTTTCCTCCCACATTCAGGGCAGTTATCGAACAAAGCCATGCTAAGAGTGGGCCAAAACTGCTCCAGATTGCAGGCAGTAGTAGACAAAGGCTCTAGACGTCGAATGAAAACACTATTTATCCAAAAAATCCAAATTTAATCAAGTAAACCACCCAAAAGGGTACAGCTCAAGCTCCAGGGTCCTGCTAGCAGGAGCCGGAAAAAAGAACTGAAAGTAACTTGTGTTGGCTGTGCATCCTGGGATACCGGGGGTCTCTGGAGAGTTTCTTAAAGGCACGGTATCCCTTTAGCAGACACATAATGACAGCCTATAGGGCTTGTCTGTCCACCCCTTCCTCTCTATTGTTTAAAGGGATTTTGGTGAAGGGAGTGTGTGATAATAAAGGAACATGTCAGATGTGAATAAAAATGACATTTCAACTTTATTTTGGCTTTTGTGTTCACTTCAGAGGAAGTGCTGGCCAGTGCAGCCTTGTTGTGATTAGGCTGTATTATTTTGTCTGTCTCTTAAGTGTCTTTGCAGGTTTGCAAATGCGGGACAGCTTAAGAGATATTTTTTATTGCTCCGGGGTCCCCGCACATGGGCGGGGATTATTCATAGATTATGACTATACACAGAGATCCCCTACTACAGAACTTTATGTTGTTGATCATTTTATTGATGGGATTGTGTGAGAGATTCTGATATTTTCCTGGGTCTTGGAGCCGGTGGTATGCTTCTTTCTTGTAATCAATTCTGTTCTGGATTACAATGTTTCCGCCTTTGTCTGCAGATTTTATTACTATTTTTGAATTATTGGCCAAATCTTTGATTGCACTGTTTTCTTTTGTTGTCAAATTTTCTCTTTGTTGGTTATTCCTGGTCCTGTTCATTTTGTCAATTTCATTCATTACCCCTTCATAGAATGTGTCGATTTTGTTCCCCGCTGATAGCTGTGGACAATAACGGGATTTGTTCTTAAGGCCACTCTTTTTGTTTTTGTTTCCATTTCCAAATCATGTAGCATTTCTAGCTTAGTAGTTTCATTTTCTTGTGTTTCGTTGGCTAGATCATATAAGATTTTAAGACGTGGGATTTCTTAAATGGTGAGCTCATCTTGTGTATCGTTTCCATGATCATGTAATTTTCTTGAATCATCCTGTTATCATTGTTAGTAGATATTTTGGCTGCATGTATTTTGGTGAGTTTTAATTTACGTACATATTTGTAGATGTCAGTTTTTGTGTCCGTATAATTAAAATGTTTTTCTGGGCTAAATGAAAGGCCTTTATTCAATACCTTATGTTCCATGGGTGTTAGAGTATAATCCGATAAGTTGATGAGAGTGTCGTCTGTTAGTTTCTCTTCGTTCGATTTCTCAGAGGATATTGCCTTTTTGTACTTTGATCTTCAAGTTTTCCTTGTGCTTCTGAAGACTTTGAATTGCTTCTTCCAAACCCTCTGCCTTGACCTTTGCTCTCATTTCGTGACAGGTTCTGGTCCAAATTGACGAGGCGCATTTCCTCTAACAAAGAAATGGTGTTTGGTGCGGTTTTGCGAGCAGTCGCCTCACTTTCATTACCACTTATATCTGATTCACTCTCTGTTTTGCGAGCTGGCTTAGACATTAGCATAGTTTGTTTTTAATGCGTCAAAACGTTTTGCAAAGGTTAGGATTTGATCTTGTTTATAATCTGTTTCATCCCTGGTGTACTTCCTTTGTTTACGTTGTTGAATTTAGTCCTCATATTTTTCCAGGCGGTCATCCATTTCTTTGCGGAGTTTCACGGTTTCCTCTTTATCACAGAGACTGATTTTGGCCTCGAGATCCTTTATGTCTGAGTGAATATCCAATAAATCAATTTGTGCATATTTGATAAGAATTCTCATCATATTTTTGCTACATTCCATGTTGTTTGCTCCCCATTCTTCTAGCATGTCAGTGCGCGTGTTGGGATGTGTAGACATAGTAAAAATTCTGAGCCAACGTGGGACTCTATCCACTTCAGGATATTTTTGGAGTGCCAGAATCTCCCAACTTTTACTTATTTCTTTCCGATACTGTTTTTCCACTTGGAAAATTAGCTGTTTCAGGGTTTGATTTAATTCTTTCGGGGACGTGGTTTTAGTTTTATCCGACCTTACTTGACTGCCGGCTTGAAACATTGTCGCTATTTTTTGGGCGTGTTTGGCTTTGCGTGCTGCCATCCTGCCTGCTAGATAGAGCCGTGCTTCCAATATCGTTGTGAGGTCCTTGACTGTTTTTCAACCCTGTATTTGGTTGATAAGATTCCTCACCAGTGCGACATTTGGTTATTTATATATTTCTTTGTCTCGTTTCCAATTAGCTATAGCTTGGGCGAGGTTCGGTGTTATGATCAGTTTGCGCGATCACTTGTCAGAATCTTTTATAAGCGTGGTATGAACCGTTTTTGTTATAGTTTGGATAATTGCTTAATGTTTTGTACTTGTGGCAATCTAGACGGCAATATCGTGATTGTTTGCTTATGTAACTGACACAGGTTTGAACTTGAATTGCACCAATATGCTTTTTAAGTTTCTCAAGGAAGTCTGTGTTGGTTTATTGTCGGTATATTGTTTCTCTTGCGTAATATTTCGACAATGTACTTTTCAATCAGCGTCTGGGCGAATTTTTTCGAGTGATTTAAATAGCAGCACAGCACTTTTCTAATTCACAGTATTTTCAGTCTTTGGATGATTCTTTGCATTTTTATGCGGTAGTTTCTTTTCCATGATGTAAAAGATTTACGTGTGAATTTGTGTTAAAAAAGAGTCCACGATATTTTTCCCCGTATTGTTTTTCTTGTTCCCTCAAACAGCGTATCGCTGTTTTTTTAATATGCAGCGTTGGTTGGCTTTGCTCCAATTTCTTACACCGCGATTCCTCTTCCACGATGTAAGCAATTTACGCACGGATTTGTATTTGAATAGAGTCAACAATGTTTTTTTCGTGTTGTTTATCTTGCTCACTTACGCGGCGTTAATTTGCTATATTAATTGACTTGGCTTATGTTGTTGTTTCAGACTGTTTCCGATGAGGAAATGGCGTGCGGTTCTGTTTTTTTGATGAAGCCGATAGTGGTTTAACCTTTGTTGTCTGATACTGCCTTCCGCTCGGAACAGCATAAGCGATACTGCAGTAAGGTTTAAGCGCAGGGTGTTGTTGTTATCCTACTTGCGTTTCTATGCTCTGATAAAGTTAGTATATCTTAGACAATATTCCCCCTTTGGGCGGTTTGAGAGCGGCACTTTGCTGTTGGGTTTTCAGCAATGCCGGTCTCCGTTTTCATCCGCCATACAAGTCGCTTCGAGAGAGAGTATAGTCAGTGGCGGCTGGTGAAATTTGAAAGCAGTGGGCGTAAAATTTGTGTTAGCGTGCACCACAGCGAGCGAACGAGTCCGAACGACCTGGTTACATGTTGAAAAATTAGTTTTTTTATTTGAAAATGTATTGCTTTGTAAATATAGTTGTGAGAACTTTTCATCCATTTTATTAATTGCAACAAAATGGTGACTATTGTAAATTATTGTTGAGATCCTCCCTTATAGGTGCCTGTGAGAATGAGATGACAAATGGATACATGATAAGGGTGCAGAGCTCACTTCTGGAAGGAGTCTTTTGAATTGCATCAAAAGCAAAGCTTAATTGTTCTCACTTTGAGAACACCATTCCTGTCAAAAACTGATGCTTGAGTTGTGAAACCATGCTGCTGTGAATCGCACACCTCAAAAACATTCCCTGTCCCCCTGTGTCAGGTTAACAAATGCGCTCTTCAATCCGGAAGTAGTATCTACAAGATCTGAGGGCTGGCCGCATCATGAAGACTGGACTGCCGGACTACTGCACTGGCACCAGCATGAGCATTCAACCTCTTGGGTACCTTCATGGTTCCCTTATCTGCCTCCCTGAGAGTGCCCACTTTCATTTTCTTTCAGTGACACACAGGGCTTTAAGTGGGATGAAAAAACAGTGGGTATGAGAGCATAGGGACATGGCCGCTGTAATTAAAGGCGTGGCTTAAGACAGTTAAGTTTAAAATCTGTGCTTAGCATAGTGTGTGCCCCACTGGTATTTTGCCGCTTCTGTCCATTCGTCCAGATCTATAACACAACAAGTAACATTACACCTACATACACCAAGCCAGGACTATTGGCTTTGTCAATGGCTATCAATTGCATAAGATAAACAACTACTATGACTTTTTTCATATAATATATTGCAAATGCTTCCATTCTTGTGGGCGATGTTGTGTAGTAAGGCTAGAGCTACTTACTGACTTTAGAGCTGAGAAAGCAGGTTCGAGCCTCAAGTCAGCTCAACATCCTGTGATTCAAATATGTCCAAAACCTTAAGTCTGCAATAGTACATCCGGTCACTGCCTTTGATGTAACTTCAGAGACTCGTTTTTCAGGTTTATATAGCGCAAACTTGGAGTGTTTTACATGAGCACCAGTTACCAGGACATATAATAGGTCCTGGTAACCGGTGCTCATGTAAAGCACTCCAAGAAAAACAAGTCTCTGAAGTTACAGCAAAGGCAGTGATGACGGGTTGTACAGTATAACCCATCACTGACGGTGTGTCCTGGTAAAGCGCTCCACGAAAAGAGAGTCTCATTGAAGTTCTATTAAATTAAGTGACAGGTTGTACTGTACACCACCAGTCACTTCCTTTGATTTAATTTCAAAGAGATTGAGACTGGTACTATTGCGGAGTTAAGGTTTAGTCTATTACACGCTGAGGGTAAAAAAATGGAGAGCCCCGTAGTGACCCAACATGATGCGACATCTACTCAAGTGACGTCACGTTTCTCGATCCTGATCCGAATCTTTAGGACAGGACACCAAAGCACATTGCCCAGCCAACGCAATGAAGTTGTGTGCTAGGCCTGGCATTGACTCAGGGAAGGTGCCACCACGACGGCGAGCTCTGTCTGTCTGTCTCTCTCTCTCATCCCTGTTGTGTGTGTAATGGCGTATACCTACGCACGCAGAGGGGAGGGGGAGAGAGAAAGGCTCAAAGCTAGGGCAGATTGACCAGTCACTGCACAGTTTCACAATAAAGCCGTGCAGTAATTGGTGAATGTGCACGAGTCCAGTGGACATGCCCATTCTCTCTTGCTCTGTGTTCACTGTCTATAGACGCTAAAGCAGCCAATCCAGGCGCTGCTTGCAGTGCCAGGATTGGCCAGGGCAGGACACCTCGCCGCTCATCAGGAGAACGGCGGATGTGGCTTCAACACCACCCCCCCCAGGCTCCTTCATTCTAGATGCCAGAGTACTGAAAACAGTGCGTGTCGGGCTGGTCAGGGAAAGGCACCGACCAGCGGGCATGCACAGTTGTTTACACTGCACTCACTCTGACTGCTCCTAGCCCCACCTCCTTAAGCCAGGAAGCCTAGTAGGATGGAACGACGTGCAACACACACATGTGATCGCCCGCTGCTGAGACTGTGTGCTGACTGCAGTGGGCGGGCAGAGTAATAAGTGTGTGTTTACTTTCACTTATCAAAGGTGTTTATAATATTTATTACACATATTTTTTGTTTTATTTAAAGCACTGCTCACAGCTGCCTCAGGCAAAATAATGAGGGGGCAACGCCCAAACGCCCTCACGGAGGAACCGCCACGGAGTATAGTGCACGTAATATTTAGCCCGAGGGCAGTTTACGCACAATTAGGGAGACTCCTGTATAGCCGGGGCTCTCTGCACCGTCTTCCAGCGCTCAACCCCTGTGAGCCTTGCAATTGCACGGCATTCTCTCAATCGGTCGCTTCCAACGTCTATTTAATTTTCCTCAATGTGGTTCCAGTCGGAGCGCGCAGCAGCGGATGCAGGCGTTGGGCCGAACCAGTGGCCAATTTCAATTTGGAGCACAAAAGATGCCGCACTCTGGAATATTGCACTGTGATCTTTATTGTTGATACAGAGCCAGTCTGTCTAACCGACGCGTTTCGGCCAACCCGGCCTTTCTCACGGTAGGGGGCACTACTCTCTTCTCTGCATTTATGTCATTTCCTGAAAATCTACCTCCCATAAACTTCTGGGAGTTGTAGTTTGATTAAAAACAATGCTGAATCCCTGCTGACAGACCCAATTTACGCAAACATTGATTTGTAGGGTAAACCTTACTAAACATTTGTTGACTCCTATTTTGCAGGCTTTGCAACTGTTCAAGCACTGCCAGCCGTTGCAGGAACAACTAGAATAACCCACAAGAAAATTGGTGCAATTGAGCGATGCAATTGTTATAATATGAGGTACTAAACCCAACACACTATAAAACTCAGAACTTTTTACATAAAAAGGACATCAAGTGACAACTGAATAATTTTGCTACTCAGCTAAAAACCTTTTCACTTTATATAAAAATTGATTGTGTTACAAAACAAATGTTTAGTAAGGTTTACCCTAAAAATTAATGTTTTGCGTAAATTGGATCTGTCAGCAGGGATTCGGCATTGTTTTTACTCAAACTACAACTCCCAGAAGTCTATGGGAGGTAGATTTACAGGATAAATGCAGAGAAGAGAGTAGTGCCCCCTACCGTGAGAAAGGCCGGGTTGGCCGAAACGCGTCGGTGAGACAGACTGGCTCTGTATCAACAATAAAGATCACAGTGCTATATTCCAGAGTGCGGCGTCTTTTGTGCTCAAACATATATATATATATACATATACATACATACATATATATATATATATATATACATACACACACATACACACACACACACAAACATACACAATCACAAATATACATACATTCTCATTCTCTCTCTCTCTCTCTCATACTAAACTCTGTAGGTAGATTATTTCTAAGACCTGCGAAGTAAAAAAACTGATAATTTACCTGTAATGTTAAGACTTCCATTGTAACTCCCACCATTTAATGTTATGTTAACCAAATTTATATAGCGTACAGCTGCCCCAGCAAAGGGGCGTCCCGGCGCTTCTAAACAAGGGAACGACACATAAGCAGCCAGTGGACGGGCCGTGATAGTGCTAGGCATCCAAAGAAAACAGGAAGGTCTTGACGGCCTTCCTGAAAGTCAGAAGTTCATAAATGGCGCGAATGTGGAGAGGAAGTGAGTTCCAAAGCTTGGCAGCGAGCACACTAAAAGAGCGGCCCCCAGCCCTAACTCGTTTAAAACGTGGAACTGTAACCAGATGTGCCCCTGAGGATCTTAAGGACCGCGATGGTACATACGGCAAAATAAGATGTTCCAAAATCTGGGGGGAAGAATGCTTCAGAATTTTAAACGAGAGACAGAGAGACTTAAACTTAATCCTCTGACAAACAGGGAGCCAATGAAGTCCATAAATAGATTTTTTTGCCGAGCAAAATCTCGGCAAGCCGATCAAAGCCCTGGCGGCTGCGTTTTGGACTCGTTGGAGTCTACAGAGTTCTGCCTGATTAACTCCAAGCAAAAGGGAACTCGCATAGTCCAACCGAGATAGAATAGTAGCTTGAACAATAAGCTGCTTGGTTGGAGCGTCAAAGAATTTGAAAATAGGTCTAAGCCTACGAAGAATCCCGAAGCACATGGCAGCGATTTTCTTAGTATGAGGAACAAAACTAAGTTTGGAATCTAGCCAAATGCCAAGATTTTTTACCTCAGTGGCAGGAAGAGGGGTAGGGCCAAGCTCAGATGGCCACCAGCGATCACCCCATAATTGGCTCTGATTGCCAACAATCAGCACCTCAGTTTTTTTGGCGTTCAGTTGCAAACAATTGTCTGTCAACCAACTGGCCACCGACCTAATTCCATCGCAAAACTTGGTGGCCTCTAGATCAGACGCCCCACTTATTGCAACCGCCAGCTGCGTGTCATCAGCATAAGACACCATGGTCAGATTACATCGCTTGACGACGGCAGCCAGCGGCTGAACATAGATGTTAAAAAGTGTGGGGCTAAGAGCTGACCCCTGTGGAACACCCTGTGTGATGGAATGGGGTTTAGACTGGTAAGGAGGGGTAACGACCCTGAAAGTGCGACCAGATAGGAACGATCGAAACCATTCAAGTGCCACGTGGTCGACACCAGCCTCAGCCAAACGCTGTAGTAGAATTGCGTGGGAGACAGTGTCGAATGCGGCACTAAGATCCAAAAGCACTAGAGCCGCCGTTTGACCAGAGTCCACCAAAGTGCGCAGGTACTCAACCATAGAGAGAAGCGCGGTCTCAGTACTGTGGCCGGGTCGAAAGCCATTCTGAGAAGGATCCAAAATATTGGCAGAATGGATATGGTTACCTAAGATAGTATTAACATGGGCCTCAGTCAATTTTGCCACCCAAGGAAGGAGAGAAATGGGACGGTAATTCTCAAATTTTAGAGGATCGAGACCAGGTTTTTTCAAAATAGGCATCACCTGCGCTTGTTTCCAACTGTCAGGAACAGAGCCAGATTTCAAGGATAAATTTACAAGATCACAGAGCGGAGGAAAGCATAAAGTTGCAGATTCTCTAAATTGAGCAGGACGAAGGGGATCCATAGGAGAACCCGATTTAACTTTTACTGCAATTTTATAGAATTCCTCCATCGAGAGCTCAGGGAAGGAGCACAGAGACATAGTAGTTTTCGGGCCAGAATCCAGTTTCCCCAAAGGAACAGATGAACCAGGGAAAGAACGATAGATGGCCTCCAGCTTTTCCACGAAAAAGGCTGCCAAGCCCTGACAGTGAGTGGCCGAACAGATATCGGCAGCTGGAGCTCTACTGGCTGTAAGATCCTTGAGCACCTTAAATATTAATTTAGTGGGGTTTGTGCTTGAATTAATTTCACGAGAAAAATAAGCGGCACGAGCTTTGCAGACCGCCCTATGGTATGTTTTTACCTTGGCAAGATACAATAGTTTTTTGTCAGGCAAATATGACTTACGCCAAGCTCTTTCCGCTTGTTTACAAGATTTCCTTTGGAGCCGAAGTGAGTCATCATACCAGGGACTAGGTCTGGCACATCGGCGCTTACTCTCCGTAATGGGAATCAGGCAGTCCAAAGCTCCCGTTAGCCAACTGCAGAAGTGATCGTAGCCCACCTCAGTATCAGTAAAAGGGCCCAAAGGATGAAGACCAAGGAGTCGATGAAAATCGGCTAACTTTAGTTTTTTCCATGGGCGTCTGAGAGACGTAGGCACGGCTACACTGAGAGGAGAGTCCTCAATCTGAAGATGCAGTTCTATAAGATGGTGGTCAGTCCAAGCAATTGGCCTGGGGGGAAACACTTTCACCGTAGATAAATTGGTGAAAAAAAGATCTAAAATGTGCCCACCAATACAAGAGCTGTGTTTAACCAACTGAGATAGCTGAAGGGCTTCCAAATCAGCAAGGATGCTACTTACTGCAGGGAAGTGGAGAGCATCCAGATGAAGATTTAAATCCCCAATAATGCTGAAATTAGCAGCCCTTAAAGCTAAAGCACTAACAGCTTCAGGAAGAGCAGATCTAAAAGCCGCATCTGGCCCAGGTGGCCGATAAATGAGGAGTCCAGAAAAGGTAAAGTGCGGACTAACCGACAAACGAAAATGGGCGCTTTCGCAACCAACTATATCCAGGACTGTCCATGAACATGGATAGCAGGATTTAACAGCGGCCGCGATACCGCCGCCCCGCGAGTTACGATTATGTGTAAATATACTCCGAAGGGAGAGCTAGATTGATCACAGCCAAGGCTTCGTCATGAAGCCATGTCTCTGACATAAAAAGAACGTCAGGGCTTTCCTCCATGAGTAAAGTGTGAATATCCAGATGATGTTTGACCAGCGATCTCACATTAAGGTGACAGATCTTGAAGTCATAAGGGGCCAGTGGATTAGTAGGTGAAATGGCTGGACAGTCTGAGCATTCAGGGAGGGCTACCCGATGGGCAATAATAGGAACGGGAGATATGAGGCCAAAACCACACTCTTGGCATTGATGAGGGCCAGAGAGGGGATGTAAATGCACCTGAGTGCAGCAGGATGCATTGTGTAAGCTGAGCAGTATCTCGCACGAATACATTCGTAATCACCTGGTCTGACACAGCACCAACGTAAATGAGTGCTGGAGCCATGATCAAGCCCTGACTCAGCGCGGACGAGCGCAGACGGGCAGGACTCTGGCACGACTCCGGCGCAGGGAAGGCGCTCCCGCTGCGCGTTACCGCTGCGCGCTTAAAGGGCTGGCTTATATAGAGTGACAGGGTAAGGCAGCACCGCTTAGGACGCTAAAGATGGCGCCCAAAATACGTCCCCACAGCTCCCAATCCGAAATGGCCGCCAAATCCCCCGATTAACAGACCCCCAGGACAGGACCCGCTCTAACAGCGGTGGAGCAACTGAATTAACGTGCAGGTAAGAGGGCGACCCCCCAACAGTAAAAACAGGGGAAATAACTAAAAACTAAACAAAAATACAAAATGCGGGAAATTTAAAATACCAATAGGCAGAACGCGCCTTTAACAGCACTATGCACACGAGTACACTGACGCGCTAGTGATCGTAAAATACCTTGACAGGGCTGACCCCCTTAAAGCACCGCCTTATATAGAGTGACAGCGCAAGGCAGCACCGCTTAGGACGCTAAAGATGGCACCCAAAATACGTCCCCACAGCTCCCAATCCGAAATGGCCGCCAAATCCCCCGATTAACAGACCCCCAGGACAGGACCCGCTCTAACAGCGGTGGAGCAACTGAATTAACGTGCAGGTAAGAGGGCGACCCCCCAACAGTAAAAACCGGGGAAATAACTAAAAACTAAACAAAAATACAAAATGCGGGAAATTTAAAATACCAATAGGCAGAACGCGCCTTTAACAGCACTATGCACACGAGTACACTGACGCGCTAGTGATCGTAAAATACCTTGAATGACTGAGTAATGGTGACATACTGTGTGGCTTGCATTGTAATTTACGTCTGCAATACACTCGGTGCCATTATTCTTTGCATGTGAAGTAGAAAAGAACTACAGCAACTATTTGCTCACTGAACAACCACGTATGGGATATCGATAATATTAGCACTTACAATGCTGGCTTAAGCAGAAGCTAAAAGGATTTGGGAACATTGCTTCCGCCTATTCATTTCAATAGCTGCAGACAGTTAAAACCTATTATTGCATTTTTTTCCGCATGTGCAGTAATCAAGATGGTGCATCTGAAAGTGTAGTGTATTTCAAGGAGTCTACGTTGAGATGAATAGTCCATCCTACCAAGGCTTACATTTCACTTTAGCATGTGAAATCCTATTCCACAAAGACAATCAACAACTGCCTTGCATTACAACACACAAATGTTAACAGCATAAAACGTAATGCAATCATACCTATTATCTTCACTTAAAGTTATTAACTATATCCTGAAATCACATTTTATGATATTCTATAACAGACCATTTGGAAAAAAAATAGCATACTTTCATACCTTTCAGGTGATTTGGAATGACTCCTATGTCTATGGCTTCTGTGGTGCCCTGAAAATAAAAGTTTATTAATTGTCACTGAATAAATATTTCTAGTCTTAACAAAACCCAGTTGAAAGAGAAGCTGATATTTAAATCATAGAATATCTCTTCTTAGATGTAATGAGTCTGCAAACTGAAACAAAGCTGTACATTTGTTTTTTTTTGTTTTTTAAAGAGTAAAACTGGCAACCATAGCCTACAGTGCACAAGTATTAGAAAGGGAGTTTACTCTTTCATTTTAAATGAGATCACACACTACAAATAGAAGCCCCTGATATTGAAGTACAATAGTTGATGTTTTAAGTTTCAGTACTGTTGTAAAAGTACACTGTGTAAATGAAGGTTACTACTGCAATGTGAGCTGGAGACCAGAAGATGCAAGGTGGCTTTGAGAGTTTTAAATCAGCAGCTGCTAGAGTTCTTAGTGTTCACTTAGTTGCTGATTATGAAGTCATGCGCCATTTTTTGGTGATGATCTTTTCTAGGTTATTCACACTTCTTTTAGTGCCAATCAGCATTATTATGTCATGTCATTATTATGTATTCTTTAATTAAACGTATGTGTTTTTGTAGAGTGTACGACTCACAGGAGGGTATTGTGGTGCTAAAAGAAGGAGCTGTATTGGGCCAGTCTGAGCCGTGCCTATGTGAAGAGCAAGGTCTTCAGTTTCCTGAAAAAACTCAAGAACTGAAGAGGAGTCTCTGATGTGCAGGAGCTGGTCGTTCCAGGCTTTCAGAGGAGGTAGGAGAAGGTAAGACTGATGAGTCTGGCCTGCGTATGTGAAGTGTGAGTAGGGATGGTAGTCTGAGTTGGGCTGCTAAGTTTTGTACGGTCTGGATTCTTCTGATCAGTTGTGCATTAATTCTGACAGAGTGTGTTGCCGTAGTCCAGATTGCTGGTTATGAGAGCCTGGGTGACTGTTCTGCGTATGCTGACAGAAAGACACCTGAAGATCTTCTTCAGCATCTTAAGTTTGTGAAAACAGGAGAAGAGTACATTTACTTGGGCAGTCATGAAGAGCTAGTTGTCGACTATTATTCCAAGGTTCTTTGCTTGGGTGGTCAGATGATGTGTGAGTCCGAGTATAGTAGTTCCATAGCGTGGTGTCTGTGCAGAAGATTACTACTTCCATTTTGTCTGTGTGAAGCTTGAGACAGTTTGTTGTCATCCATCTTGCGGCTTCAGTCAAGGAGAGAAGTAGGTCCGGGTACTCAGAGTTTTGTCGGAGAGAATGAGCTGTGTGACATCTGAGTAGGAAATGATGTTGACTCCATGGACATGGATAATGCTGGTCAAAGGGGCCATGTAGGTGTTTAACTGAGTGGGGCTGAGAGATGATCCTTGTGGAACTCCGTTGATGAAGTTAGCGGAGGCAGAGGTGAAGGGAGTCAGGCTGAAAATTTGGATGCGGTCTGTTAGGAAGGGGCAGGACCAGCAGAGCGAGGGCCCTTACATGCAGATTTTGTGGAGGCGCTGGATGAAGATGGGGTGGGCGATTGTGTCAAAGGTGGTGGATAGGTCCAGCAGGATGAAGGAAGTGGTGTCTCCTCTGTCCATGATCAGTAAGATGTTGTCCATGGCAACATGAGTGTGGTCTCAGTGCTGTGGGTGGGCCCAAATCAATGTTTGAACAATCTTTCAGCAACCTTTTAAAGGAGAATGTTGTTTCGATGGTGTTTGGTTTTCTGTGGTTAGTAGTGTGGAGTGTAAAGTTGTGAACTACTTTAGGCACATTATTTGAAAAGAAATGAGTGCAATCTAAGAAGAGCTCTGTGGTTTTCAGATGTACAGGAAGGTGTGTCAATTGCCTTTGCCTCATCTGCATTGCAGGGGGGTGGCGGGAGGAAATTTGGCAGGGCAAAGAGCTCTCAGAGAAATGTTTTTGTACGTGCATCCCAACCCTGCTTGGTCTTTTATGATGAAAACCAATGTGTTACGTTTATGTGTTTTATGTTTGTATGGTTCTAGAGTATGTTGGTGTGAGACAATGCTGTTCATTCGGCAGTGTTTTCTCAACAATTTGGCTTTCATGAGATGTTATGGTGGTTCTGGCTTTTGTGTGCTTTTTAAGTGTGACCAATTGTAGATGAGATTCTAACAAATGCATATAGTGTTATTGTTAGATGTTTAGTTAACTTTGAAGACCGTGCATAGGTAGAACCCTGATAACAAACCCCAGTAGTCACCACAAGAAGGGGGTAGAGGTCTGGGTGGCTGTCAGTGTCTGCCAGCATGAAAACATAGCAGCAGAGAAAGTGGTACCCTCCCCGGTAATGGGGATGAGTCCCTAGCTAAGGACTGCACCTGGGAATAGCACATGATGGGGTTTGTTAGGTTGGGTGCTGGAGTGGTGGGCTAGGTGTGGCGACAGTAGGGTAGGTCACATGTAAGAGAGGTTGAAAGCAGTTAATGACTGTTCAGCTTTTTTGGTGGGAAGTACATTTCAAGGGGTGAGGCTTTTACAAGAGTTGGAAGCCTGAGGGTTTCTTGAAAGTTTACTTGTTAACAGTAACATGTGAAATCTGGTGCATTACTCAAATTCCTTAAAATACCCCATCCATCATTTGAAAGCAGTTGAAAGGTAAGGCACAGAGGAGCTGCGTGATTGGGATAGTGCAATAGATCAATACTATAAAGGATAAAGAAGCCAGCACCACAGCCCTACAGAGACAGTAGCAAGAGGCCCCAATTCCTGGCAGAAAGCAAGAAAACTAGAACCAGGTCCAGCTTCCTTTGATCTAAGGCTATATCTCCAGGCACCATGTCCACAGCTCTCCTTACAACATCCCCTAACTTGCACAGATCAGGAAGACCCAAAACAACAGAATGTGAGCAGATAGGGAGAACTCAAAAGGAGCAAAGGACACAGGTTCACAGGTGACAGAGCAAACGTCAAGGTGGCATTAAAGCAGGGAATGGTGCAGTGGAGCAGTGAATGATAAGGCAAGCAGGTATGCTAGGAAAAGATGCTTCCCAGAGGGAAGTAATGATGAATTGTAATACTAATAATGATAAACTGCGTGTTTGGTGTGTGTGGCTGACATTTGGTCTCTGATTCTTGTGTTACCTTATGTTCATTTAAAATGAAGCTGCAGAAAATCCACAAGTTTATACTACTGAATCTTAAGTGTGTTTTGCAAAGCTAATGATAAAGAAGGAGATCCTGATTAAACAAGAGGAAGTATAAGTAAACTAAAAGCCTGCAAGTGGTCCTGTAAAAGGAGCAGTAGATATAGCAGCCTACTTTGTGAATAAATCATCTTGCCCCATCATTTTTTTTTTGTTGCTCTTCCCCCGCCCTCATGTCCTGTGATAATCAAATACCACCTGCAAATTCATCAGATTGTAAAAAGCAATAAAGGAAGCTGCAGAAGCAAAATTAGTGTGGTGTGGTTCAAAGAGTTTGAATTGTAGCCACTGAAAATGTGGAGTGGTCTGCAGGCAATCCTGGGAATCTACATTCATCCCTCCACTCTACCATGGTCCTCAAAATGAGCATCAACAAACTGTGAAAAAACAGCATTTGTCATTTACAGCACCCAGAAATGGCAAAAGGGTGCTACAAATTAGTATAAAAAACTGTTATTATTACTTCACCACATAGCAATGACTTTCTGAATAGAGTTGGGCTGCAGGCATGCAGTCTACACGCATGCAGTATTTACCTTTTTCCAGTGAAGCTCCAAGTGTGTTACAAACCAGCATAAGGCTGTGGGAGAATGTATCGGACATAAGGAGACGAGCAGTGAACATAATGCTAATTGGTGAAATCTCAGTGCGGAAATATGCTACCTCTGTCCACTTTATTATGAAAATAGTGAATGGTATATCATTACCACTACACAAGGGGTTTTACAGTGTAGGAAGGAACCTCCTTTTGGCAAGAAGACACACAACAATTTGTGAGGCCATTTCTTTGGGCCCTAAGGCAGTCTATGGTTCACTGGGCAGTAACCAATGTTACAATGAGGTGCAGACAGGTCAAACTAGGGGATCCATGGAGCTCATTTGGTCTGGTTGTTTCAAGGACCTTGGCCTGTACGAAACTTGGGTTTGGTCATAGGATAAAAATGCTTTAATACTAATCCAAAATTCAGAATAAGGCTTGCAAATCCGAAAAATGAAACCGCTCTTCAACATGGCCAATTAACCCATTTTTAGGTCTGGTATTAGATATCCTTAATTTTAGGGGCTTTCAGCCAGCCCTCTTCCTCTGTTGGTCAATTGTTGTCTCACTCAGCATCAGGAAATTACTCAACAAGCTTAAGCCATTGGCTAACTTCACTGTTAATGATCACATTCCTCTCTTTCAGAAGGGGCACATCCACACAAATAGTTGCCTTTACTGCCAAGGACTCTATGTCAATGTGTAATTTGGGAAATAAAAAACAATACATGTTCTTGCAGTTTGCTTATCATTCGACCCCGCCTTTCCCCGGAGACTGACAAGATTGACAACATACCTGGAGATTTAGATCTGGAACGATGGCGTCTATCTCTGGACCTGCTACGGTGGCGCCGTGGGCTTTTACTACGATGACGTTCTCGACGCGGTGATGGGCTAGTAGATACATGAAATGTAGCCATAAAAATACATTAAACCAACAACTTGTATGTATATACACATTAAGAAGAGCTGCGCATTATGACAGAGTTATAGGAACTGTTTTTCCACAACAGGAACATTGTTGACTGAAATAAAATCAACATTATTGTGGAACAGACACATTTTATACAAGGTTTGCAGAACACTTATTCCTTTATAAGATTCTCACTTCAACAGATTGGCATGTTCACATCATGCACCTGAGAAACACCTATTACTTCATTGTTCCTACAACAAAATATATCCGGTGAACAGCCATTTAGAAGAACATTTTTCAGTTCAACATAACTATATTGCCGAATCTTTTCAGTATTATGCATGTACCGATAACATTTGTAAACGTTGAAAGCAAAAGTCAACAGTGATCAAGAAAGGAAAAACAACTTCTCAAGTTTTTCTAGATTCTTAAACCTCAATATCCGAACCCTAATCTCCTGGCCGCAATCACAGTCAAGTACCAATACGAGCCGAAAGAGCACTACCAGTGTATATGTTAACCATCAATACATTTAGAGGTGTGAGCCATTTGACTACAGGGTGGAAGGCACCATGCCTATGGTCATGTGACCACCCAGAGAAGATGAATTCTTTGTGGGTAAGGCAGTCCTCAGTATATTTCACAAGGATGTTCAAAAAGGTTGTCCAGATGGTAATAAAGAAGCCCTCTTTAATGATTGCATGAGTTGATCTTTAAACATTCGATTATACGATGTAATCTTTGGTACCCGGTGGAGATTTTCAGCTGCTCCTCTTTCCTGCAGAATGTTGTAATGGTTATCTATTGTGTAAGAGTATTATCTGTGACAAATATTTGGTCTTATGACAACTGATAGCCTAAGGTTTTTTTCAACACAGCTGGGAAACAGAAAACCCCAGAGAATGTCCCTCACAGATTATTTCCTTTGCACAACGTTTCCTCCAAGGGTCATGTACAACTCATGGAAATATCTTCTTGAATTCTATAGGTACAAAGTCCTGCTCATACGTGATTTTATATTGAGTTCATCTAGTGTTTGTCTGTTCACAAATGCTTTCTGGAGCTCACAAAGTATCAATATAAATAATAACAGAACTCCCTGGAGTCGAGATGCAACGATCTCCAACAGTAAAAAGAACAATTGTTACTTACCTGTAAACAGGTGGTTCTCCAGTATTGGTGTCTTTCATAGATTCACATGCTTGAATATTCCCCGTCGTCGGAGTGGGAGTCCCACGGTAAATAAAATAGCAATATATACATATATATATGTAGTAAAATATATACATAAGTAATCATATAATTAGTGCATATAGGTGTAAAACACACATAGTGTACCTATAAGAGAAAAAAACTCCATAGGAATACAATGGAGAGAGACAAAAGACCTTTGTAGTCTATCTCTGTCATTATGTAAGTCCGAACTCCAGCCAATCAGGCGTCAGCCCCTCTCTAGAACCTTCTCCTCAGAGCTTCTCACCTCAGATTTTCGTAGCACAAGAGTGACTGTAAAGTGCATGAGGAGAAGAGAGCCTCTGAAGGGAGGAGGGAGGGTCGCATGTGAATCTATGAAAGACACCAATACTGGAGAACCACCTGTTTACAGGTAAGTAACAATTGTTCTTCTCCAGTATTAGGGTGTCTTTCATAGATTCACATGCTTGAATATAGAATAGCTAGCAGTAACAATCACCATTGTTTCCATGCCAAATAGATTCAACATATATAGATAATCAATCTTCTTATGCATAAAAACAGTATTGAACAACTGTAACATTGTAAATGCATAATATATATGGAAACAATATGGAGGCGGGAGGAAGAGGCTCACCTTACTTAAAAAGATTGCGCAGCACTGCCTGTCCCACTGCAGCATCCTCCTCGCTTAAAGTTGCCAAGCAGTAGTGCTTAGTAAACGTGTGTCTGGTCGACCACGTAGCTGCTCTGCAGATGTGTTGCAAAGAGACTCCAGCAAATAAGGCAGTAGATGATGACACTGCCCTAGTGGAGTGTGCCCTCACTGGAGACTGGAGAGGTTTATTTGCCCTTTGGTGGCAGAAGACAATAGCTGCCGAGATCCAGCGTGCAATCGTTGGTTTAGTAACCTGACGTCCTTTATGACAGCGTCCATAAGCTATAAAAAGTTGATCGGATTTCCTGAAAGAAGCTGTCTTACTGATGTAGAACTTAAGACACCGCTTGACGTCCAAAGAATGTAATCTTTGTTCTGCAGGTGTCTGAGGATTGGCAAAAAAGGTCTTTAATATTACTGGCTCATTAATGTGAAAGTCAGTAGGCACCTTGGGTAGAAATGATGGATTGGTGCGTAACACTGCAGCATCCGGTTTGAACTGCAGGAACGGAGGTTTGATGGTAAAAGCATGGATGTCACTGACACGACGAGAAGACGTTAGTGCCAGAAGTAGAGCTACTTTCCAAGTGAGATATTTTAGGTCGGCCTTGTGAATGGGCTCAAACGGAGGTCTCATCAATTGTGCCAACACAACGTTGAGGTGCCACAACGGAGGAGGACGCCGAACTGGCGGAAATTTCCGGAATAGGCCCTTAAAGAATTGGCGGATTATTCTTGAGGAACAAAGGGAACTTGATCCATCTTGCCGGAAACGGGAAATGGCTGCTAGAAAAACCCTTAGGGTTGCATGCGACAGTCCAGAACTGGCTAGGTGCAAGAAGAATGGTAGCAATTGCTCTGCCGTGGAATGTATCGGATGAACTCCGTTAGCAGCACACCAATGGCAGAATCGTTTCCATTTAAACTTGTACGTCCTGATTGTAGAAGGTGCTCTTGCCTGGGCCAAAATATCCCTACAATCCTGGGGGATGTCTAGGTGGGCGAACTCATGGTGTTCAGGTTCCATGCTGATAAGCTCAGTGAGGAGGGATTTGGATGACAAATTCTCCCTTCGCTCATGGTAAGCAGATCCGTCCGATGTTGCAGGAGGATTGGCTGGCATTGGGACAGGAGGAGCAGTTCTGAGAACCACGCTTGCCGTGGCCAGCGCGGGGCTATTAGGATCAGGTGGCAAGGCTGTCTCCTCATCTTCCAAAGAACCCGAGGTATGAGGGGTATTGGAGGAAAGGCGTACGCAAATAGATTGCACCAGTTTATCAAAAGGGCATTCCCTTGTGATTGCTTGTGGGGATGCCAGCTTGTGTAATTTCGGCATTTCCGGTTCTCCGGCGTGGCAAAGAGATCGAGTTGCGGACGGCCCCATAGTTGGAATATCCTCTCTAGAGTGGGTTGGTGTAACTCCCACTCGTGGGTCGACGAGGAGGACCTGCTCAGGGAATCCGCTAGGACATTGGATACTCCTGGCAGGTGGACTGCCGTAAGCAAGATCTGATGACTGAGAGACCAGTCCCAAATTCTTTGAGCTAGCCTGGAGAGACTTGGGGATCTTGTTCCGCCCTGTTTGTTGACATAGTGCATACAGGTTGTGTTGTCTGTCTGTATTAGCACTGACTCTCCTTGGAGCAAAGGCAGAAACGATTTTAGAGCCAGAAAAATCGCCATGAGCTCCAACCTGTTGATGTGCCAAGATCTTTGATGTGTGGACCATCTTCCCTTCACAGAGAGATCCTCCAAATGAGCGCCCCATCCTTCCAATGAGGCGTCTGTTGTGAGTGTTCTGTCCGGTGGCAGCGACAGAAAGGACATGCCTTCCGTCCTGGCTGGAATTGCCCACCATGCGAGTGCTGACTTTATCTGATCTGTGACACATATCATGTCGTGGAAAGATCCCGTTACCTGACGCCACTGAGCATCCAGAGCTTCCTGGATAGGACGTGTCCTCAGCCGGCAATGAGGGATCAAGGCAATGGATGATGACGCCATCCCCAGAAATGATTTTAATAGTCTCACAGAAACTGACTCTCTTGATCTGATCAGAGCCACCAGTCGCAGCATCTTTTTGAGACGCTCCTGGGAGAGGAATGCCTTCGCCGACACAGTCTCCAGAGTTGCGCCCAGGAAATCTCTTTGTTGGTACGGATGAAGTTGGGATTTTTCCACATTTACGGACAGGCCTAAAGAGCGAAACACGTTCTGGCACAGAACAGTGTGTTGTCGCAGGTGAGTGCTTGACTGAGATTTCAGGAGAAAATCGTCCAGGTATGGAAATATTTGCACTCCCTGGAGGCGCAAATACGCTATTACTGGAGCCAGTACCTTCGTGAACACTCGAGGGGCTGAGCGCAGGCCAAATGGTAACACCTTGAATTGGAAATCGTGTTGACCCACTCGAAAACGCAGGAACTTTCGATGCCGCTGTAAAATAGGGATATGAAAATAGGCATCCTGGAGATCTATAGTCGCCAGAAAATCTTCCTGCAAGAGTAAGCGCAAGATGTCTACCAGCGTCATCATACGGAAGGATTGGCTCTTTATATATTTGTTTAGTGCTCTTAGATCGAGGATGGGCCTCCACTCTCCGTTTTTCTTTGTGATCAAAAAGAACCGGGAATAAAAACCTTTTCCCTTCTGAGACACTGGTACCAGTTCTATAGCTCCTTTTTGCCTTAAAAGTCGGACTTGATGCAACAGTTCTTTCATGTGAGCTGGTGGCGGTCCGGAGGGTGGAGTGGGAGGAGGGAATTTGGTGAATTCTAAGGCGTGTCCCTTCTTCACAATGTCCAAAACCCAACGGTCCTTTGAGATGGAGGACCATTGGGAAAAGAACAGAGAGATTCGACCTCCAACCTTGTCTGTCCGGGAAGAGTCACTGTCTCTTTGATGCGGATCCTCTGTATGAGGATTTTCCTCTATATGACTTGGAGGTTTGCTGCCGTGATGTTTGCTGTTGCTGTCCATAAGAGTAACGGTTGGACCCTTGATTGTAAGGTTTGTATTGTTTGTCTTTTCGAAAACTTGAGGAGGTGCCGCGTCCGCGTGCACCACGAAAATTACTCCGCTGAAATTGAAGGTTTCCTAGTGATCTAGCTGTTTCAGTGTCTTTCTTTATGGACTGTAGAGCTTCATCGACGTGGCTCCCAAATAAAGACTCGCCGTCATATGCCATGTTTAAGATCATAGACTGAACCTCCTGACGAAAGGATGTAGATTTTAACCATCCTTGCCTACGCAGAACAGCCGCTCCGGCAAGCTGACGGAAACCCATGCAGGCGATGTCCACTGCACAATCGATTATTTCCGCCGATGCCGCTTCTCCCTCTTGGAGCAACTTCATTGCCTCCAGTTTAGATGGCTCTGGTAACTCCTGAACCACATCCGAGATATCAGCCCAAACTTGTCTGTCATATCGTCCCAGGATGGCCAAGGCATTAGCTGCTCTAACCACCGTAGAGGCCATAGAAGAGAATTTACGCCCTATGGCATCCATCCGACGTCCGTCACGATCCGGAGGCGAGGTGATAGAAGATGCCGGATTTTTCGCCTTACGTTGCGCTGCCTGCGTAACGACCGACTCAGGTTTAGCCTGACCCGTGAGGCATGCTGGGGTTCCTATCGGTGCCTTATATTTCTTTTCCAATCGAGGCACCTGAGCTGGCAAGGTATTCGGTGTTTGCATTAATTTCTTGCCTTCTTCCCAAATAAACTCAACTATGGGAATAGCATGAGTCTGTTTGTAGGGTTGATTCTTGAAATCATAAAGGAAGCAATCTTCCTCCCTGCGCTCCGTTGTTAACTTAAAACGGTGTGATGCCCTTTCCATCAGTTGGTGAAAATTGGCTATGTCCACTGGAGGTGAATCCCCTGTTACTATTTGTGAGGGGGATGGTGTTTGTGCCTGGTAATTGTCCCACTCCGCCATATCATCATCATTGTCATCTACATCCCCATCATCATCTGGGATTTCACCCTCTTCTGGGTCCTGAGGGCCTTCCTCTACAGGCTCATAATGAGGCAACACCCTTTCCGGAACCTGTCGTGGAGGTACAGGCGGCATCTGTGGAGCAGGATTTACAATAGGTACCGGTGGAATAATTGCTGGAATCACCGGGGTTGACGGAACCTCTGAACGTTGAGGGGATAGAGGGAACCGTTGGTTGTAGTCGTCCAACATGCGTTGGAGATTAGTAATGAGCGACAGAGGAAGAGTCGCCGTTTTATGCTTCGGAGGGGCCTGGTGTATAAATACCGGATCCTCATCCTCACTACTGACATCCTGGCACTTAATAACCAAGTCGGATGGACTTTGTGCCGTTCCGAAAGACTCCGGTAACCCCTCGGATTCCTGATCCGAATCTGTAGCAAATAATGGTGAGGGAGGCTGTGCAACTCCCAAAGGAATATTATGTTCCTGGCTCTCCAAGCCCACAGTAGGAGGTAATGGTGTCCAAGAAACTCCTTCCCGTCTTGTTTTCTGGGTAGTCGCCACACCGCGTATTCGTACCCTTACGAATGTCTGTGGGGATGTACTCGTCGACGGAGCCGTCGTCGAAGGAATGATGGTCGACGGAATTATCGTCGACGACGTCTGTGGCAACAAGATTGCCGTCGACGAGGTCGCCGTCGACGGAGCCGCCGTCGACGGAGCCGCCGTCGACGGAGCCACCGTCGACGGAGCCGCTGCCGACGGAGCCGTTGTCGAGGTCTTCGTAGACAAGGCTTTCGTCGACGGAACCACCGTCGACAGTGTCGTCGTCGGGATCTTCTTTTTCTTCGCCGACGGAATGGGCGTCGACGAGCTCGACGACGTCTTCGTCGACGACACAGTCTTCGTCGACGGAACCTTTACCTTCTTCGTCGACGTCGAAGTAATGGGCACAACAGAAGTCACTGCCCTTGAAGAAGTGATGGTAATCGTCGACGAGGATAACGTCGACATAACGCTCGTCGACGACGAAGCAGCTGACGTCGTCGTCGGGGTCACCGTCGACGAGGTAGAAACAGCAGATCTCGTCGTCGGGAGCATCGTCGACGAGGCTGACAAAGTTTTCCCCGAGGAATAGGAAGTAGACGCCTCAGCAGCCTGAGAACAGTGTCCCATAGGCGACAAAGCAGTAGGTGAAACCACAAGGGTGGCAGTTGTCAGAGGCAAAGCCAGCTTCTTTTTCTTCAGGAAAGGAGATGGTAACTCCTGCACACTACTGCGCTTAGAGGCTGGTTGAGAACGACCAGAAAAGAGACTTTCCACATCAGAGGGAGAGTTATCCTTGTCCTTCAGTCTCTGTAGCCATAAAAGCAGGCGGCCTTCTCTGTCCTTTAGAGTTTTTGTAGAAAAAGTTCTACAAAACTTACATTTTGCCACCTCATGGTCAGGATATAAACAGTAAATACACTTACTGTGTGGGTCCTCAGAGAACAAACGCAGTTTTCCACATGAAGAGCATGGTCTAACCAGTGTTGCAGCCAGTGGGAAAGGTGAGCTGCAGAGGTCACCACCAGAGAAGCTGGGAGTGGCAGATGCCAGCGATCTTGGTGCAGATCAAGCACGCAATTGAAATCCTCGCCCAATATCTCCGGGATGTGAGCCCATTTAGTAAGGATTGTGGATAATGTTACTAGAAAGGTTGGCTGTGCAGTGTTGGGGCCATATAAGCTTCCCAACAGGACTGTCCTGCCATCGAATTGGCCTTCCACAAGTACATAGCGACCCTCAGGATCAATCTCAGACCCCATGAAGCAGAAGAGGACCCCCGTCCAATCCAGACAAGTGCACCTAGTGTTTAGCCAGTGTACGGGGTGCAGAAGCATTGCCCCGCCATCGATTTTGCAATCCAATACCCTACACCCTCTCCCAACCCCCGTTACATCTCTCCTGCAGCAGAGCTATCTGTGAGTCCCTCCGTCTGACATATTGCTGAACTGCATGCCACTTCCATGCAGTGCTCATTCCAGGGACATTCCATTAAACTATGACCACCTTAGTCATCTCATCCATGTAGTATGTGAATTAGCTTCTGGGAAAACTGCAAACTGCGGCACCATAGTCGCAGTAGGAAGCATACGATCAGTGTTGCATGGAAAGGAACAGGCTAGCGCACCGCATGATTCAACTAACTGCAATAACAGGACCCGCAGCTCCTCACCTAGGGCAACCCCATAACACGTGGCAACCCAAACAAGTAACAATGGGTCCCATAGTAGGGATGCTCGTAAGTGTGCAAGCATAAATACAGTAAATGCCCAGGAGTTAGGCGAGGGGGCAGCCAGTGTGGCCGTAGTACCATTAATTTGAGTCAGGCTGTAGGGGATAAACAGTACTGGTACCTTCGGGAGACACATTACTTCACTATCTATATCGGAAAGAATCAGGATCAGGATCAGGACCCTGGTAGGTCCTCCAATTGTATGCATGCAAGCTGCAGGTGTCTGCGCCATCACATCATCTCCTCCGCTGTGTCATATCCAGTAATACAGCAGAGGCCACACTGCTAGTAGAGCGTGAGGATTCCCGATCTGATGTACCGCCCTCCGAGAAATCAACTGACGGCGATCAGCCACAGATTAACGCAACTGTCAGAGCCTGAGCCAGTTCCTCCTTGGCCTGCTCTGGGGTAGGGCCCCCATGAACCTTTGCTCCTGATGGGCCCCTCGATTTCTGCGATGTGAGGAATGAGTCAATGTTGGCGCGCTTTACACGAGCACCAATTGCGTCACAGATGGACACATTAATTTTGTGAGGCACGGGGAGATTAAGTGATTTGCCCAGAATCACAGGATGTTGAGCGTCACTGTCGAGACTTTAACCCGGTTCCCCAGTTTCGAGGTCTACCCTTCTAGCCGTTGCTGCCAGGGCGCAGGCAAAGGCGGAGTGGAAGGTTTTTAGTGTCGCTGCTCCACCCAGTCCCAAGCATCCCATGGCTCTGTGAAATAAAGAACTCTTGCATCTGACCATAACTTTCAGCTTGGCTGGCAAAAGCAGCGAGTAGCAGAGGCTAAGCTGTCTGAGCTTTTGTTTAACCCCCAAGAAAGCGACTCTGCGGCATTGCACGGTTATGGTGTAATCTTTGAAAATAAACATCGTTGCTTTGGAGTGGCGCATGCTCTCTAGCGATTTGCAAAATCATGTCTTTGTCTCTGTAATTCCTTATACAGGCTACTACAAGATGGGGAGGGGCTCCCACTAGAGGCCGCCGTGCTGGGACCCAGTGGGCATGCTGCTCTATTAAGGAGTGAGCGGACAGCCAGCCAGCTCCACCTTCTGTGAGATCCAGGTCTAGAAGAACTGCACAGGGTCAGAACCCTCACTTACCTCCGTGATGCCCACAATGCAAAGGTTGCTGGGACAGGAGCTCCACTCTGAGTCCTCCGCCTGGACCTCCAATTCCTGCACCTTAGTTGTAATGGAGCGCACCTGGCCCACCAGATTCTTCATTGTCAGACACAGTTCTGTGATCTCCTGCTCAGTATGGGCGACGGGGTCTGCTAGTTTATGCTTGTCTTCACGTACTAGCCCCAGTTCAATAGCTACCGCATCCACCCTAGTACACATATCTTCAAAGGTATTCGCTATACCAGCAAGTATCTCATCCAGTTCAAGGCCCGTGGTCGGCTCAGACGAGGGTTGGGCAAGGTTAAAGACACTGCCAGAGCTGCCCATCTCGACATTGTGCCGGTCCTACGCCTCCCCTACACCCCTTGTTTACAATTCCACCAGCAAGCAGCCTTGCCCTATACGGACGATCTGGGGAGCGCAGTAGAGACGCCGACTGACCAGTGCAGACCAGCCAGTCCCCCATACTCCAAGTGAAGGGGCGGCACAAGCAGTCCCACCAGGTAGGAGTGCCCAAATGATGGCAGAAGACATTCCTAGTCTCACACAGACAGTCTCAGCAGGCACGACAGGAGACGCACACAAGTCTGCGCCAGGACATCTTCACACAAGGAGCAGGGCATTTGGAACCTGTTCCTACCGTTGCAGGACCTGCCACCCCATTTCCTGTGCCAGGGGGGCATGAGGAGTCCCACGGCTGCCTTCTTTGCGCGGCTCTCGGGTGGGTTATCAGCTATAAAGGGCAGAGGGGAGCATCCATCCCGAAAGCTCCCTGGCCTCTCTTGGTCAGGAAGCAAGTCAAGCCAGCCTTCCAACATAGTATAGATAAGGATCACTCCAACTCCACCAATGTGACTGCGTGATGCACCGCCTCATTTAAGGCCACCCTGTGGTCATCAGTCTACCAGGCATCCTCACATCAGATTATACTGGGCCTAGTCCCCCGTATATGCCCACCAGGTACCAGAATGGCTCCCAATCACTACTCCTCCAGTAATGTTCAAGGGGAGGAGGAAGACACCACCACCTCCCCTGAAGAACCAGGCTGTAGGGTTTCAAGGCAGTCAAATCAAGGGATCCTGCGGCATGACCACGTTAAAGGCTCCAGTCGCCATTCAGGAAGACCACAACACGGGCGTCCAATCTGGCCATCTGAAGCCCATCTGACATGCCTGCACGAGGCTTACCAGCGTGCCTCCTGACACACTCATGTCATAGTCTCAATCAAGCGCCAAATGCAGAGGCGAGAGTAGGGGGAAGCAACGGGGGGAGGGGGGAAGGCTGGTAGTCTCCTGCAATCCAAGTCTGTGTCCGCACAGGATCCTTGCCTGTCCTGAGCCCAACCCCCAGCTACAGTACAGGAGGCAGCCACAAAATAGATTAAGCACAGGTTGGGAGGCCACCCAGGCTCCCGTACTCCAGTCCAGGCTCCTGCTGCGGGGTTCTGCTGCGGCAGTCACACGGGCATAGGTATGCACCAGGCACCTCCCCGACCAGTCTCCTAGGGGCTGGAGTCACACCGGCACGGCCACCAATATCCAAGCTACCCCGCTGGGCGTGTAGCAGTGTGGGGACACTCCACTTCAGCAACCGGCCACGTAGTGGGCTCTGCAGGCCCGGAGAGGCCCACAGTCAGTAGCGGAAATACAGGGCAGGGGATCTGTTGATGGGCCGACTGATCAATCAGTGCGGCCGCCTCTCCACGCCCCGAGCCACTACAACTGGACCCCTGAAGGTGCAGATGGTGGTGGCATTACTGGATTGTGAGTCTCCAGCAGAGCAGTCCTAAAGCCCATCTGCCATCTTGCAGCGCCTGGCTATGCCTTGTCAAAACTGAACATTATGCATTTATATTGTGACCGTCATATATGACACAAGAGATGCTTAACAACAGAATGCACAGTAATTTGCATTGCAAGTATTAAAAAAGGCATCCTGCCTGGCCATTTATTGTTAGCACTGCTATATAATACAATTTGCCATTAGTGTTGGACTTCAATTACTTTTTTGGTAGTCCACAGTATCTGTGTGTATCTTGCTGCTTGAAAAAAGTTAATGGTACAAGGGAACTTGCTCAACACCGTGCCACAGGTTATTCCCATCAAGGCAGCAAATATGTTGAGTTGTGCTAGTGAAATATGAGGATTATAGAAAAAAATATATTTTTAGGAAAGTAGCCTGTTAGGAGACAGAATTACTGTGTCATAGGCAGGGCCATTAGAATTATGCAATTCTGCGGGCGTGACATTTCCCCCACAATTATAGATTTGTTGCATGTGTCGCATAATCTATAATTTGCTGCATAATCTGCAGGTTTTAACAAAGAAAATGAGTAGCTCAAATGGATCGAAAGTTAATAAATCAGTGACATCAGCTGCTGTGCCATAGATGACCCTTTGCAACGGTTGACTTGATAATATTTCAGCTCTGGATTACTGTAGTTGGATGTTAAACTGGTACTAATGAGGTGAAACCTTTGCCCAGTGTTAAAATGTAAAAAAGAGACCACATTATGAAGTAATATTATCATAAAATGTGCTGCATGATGTTGAATCAATTGCCTTTTTATGTTGCATAATTTAGTGTACCGTTCCACCCAATTCGATCGCCCCTTGCCACATAATTGCATTGATCCTGGTGTAACACTCAGTTGAAGCAAGGTGTGACTTTTACAAATAAAACAAATTATTTCGCGGATAGACTCAAGAATCTAATGGTTGTGGAAGGTCTATGATATATTATCTGTGTATGTAAAAACATCACTGTAGCAATAAGAGTCGATTTTAACAGAGAGACAGCTTTGTATTTTGAGTTGGTTCATGTGGATTCCTCCAGGAAGTCAGAACTTTACTAAAAGCTACTGGAGAATCAAGTAAAAGGAGATGAAAACAAAAGAAAATATTGAAACCTATCTTTTTTTGCTGTGTCAGTCCCTTCAGCCAAGAACAATTAATTCAGTAGGTTATCAAAGGGTAATGAAGAAATGCATTAGTTTTGTAAATCGTTGACTTGAGACAGAAAGCCATTTCATAGTGTAGATGACTTTGGAGAGGCAGGACTTGCAATGACCAACTCTCAAGTGCGTTACTGAAGATTGTTGCAAGAAAGCCTGGAGATCTACAGATGTAGAGTCAGCTCTGCAAAGGCTGAGCTGCATTTATCCCACATGGTCCCTTTTCAAGGGGTGGACAAGTCCCTGTGGTTTTTAAATTTCACTAATCTATTATTGCTCTGAGATGGGCTAATGTTTAAAGTGGTGCTTGTAAAATCACAACGAAAGAGCAACAGCATATGAGTGGCAGTAAACGGAAGTCCCATTCACAACTTTTGACACTTCACTTCATCACAAGTTATCCATCTCATCCGATGCACCCGGCGATATATTCAATGTATGTTTGATAGTAATGGAATGCATGTATGCCCATCATCCCAGTTTATCATCCTTCTTAAGAACTCAAAGACTATTTTCCTTAATTAGGAAACAGCCAGATTTTAAAAAACAGTTAAGCAGCTAATTAGAAACTCCATTACAAGAACTCTGCCAGCGTGAGGTGAAAAGGCATTTGTGATTTTATGGTGATGACCGTCATTATGGAAAAGCCTTTCAAGTAACATTCCAAAGAATCACGACTTGGCTGATGAAACTGGAATACCCCCTTCAGGTGAGAGAACACTTGGTAGTGGGTCTACAGGAGTGAAATTAAAATCAGACTACAGGTCTGCTTCATGTTAAAAGACCACCAAAAATCATTAGTACAAATGATTAGCACTAAACAAATGCCACATTTCAATTCAGACTTGATGGATGTCTTTGGATATACCTTGATAATTTTATTTATTTCTCAGTTGCTAGCTCACCAACCTGATTAAAAGAAAAGTGTAACCTACCTTCTCCTTTTCGGGGATCTGCTTCGCCTGTGAAAGAAAATACACAGATGAGATTATAATTCCTAAAACAAAAAACAAAAAACAATGATTTACATAAAAGGCAAAGGTAAAATATTTATTGAGAAAGGTGAGGCTGACAAGAGAAGTCTTGCATACTACAGGGAAGCACACAGAGCCAAGACATTTACAGTTTGAGAGTCTTAATATAGTAACCGAAAACCACGTACAGATCTTTGTAGACCTAAATTGAAACCAAGTGTTTAATGCAGGTCTACCTTGAACACAAGGAGAACCATTTCTATATGAATGTATTGGGAAGGAGTGAAAACGTCTGAAAACATCAAATAAAGCTCTTCCAATGGGCCCTGCATTTCCTTCTGAAAGAGTGGTGCTTGGCTGTGTCCTTAGCAGAGTCTTCTGGTTTTTGCTGAAACTTAAGTAGGCAGCATTGGTTACCAAGCACGGTTGCTGGAAACGACACAGGGAGGTGATGAACAGTGAGTAAGTAGACCATTCTCAAGGCAAGACCCAGAGATTCTAATTTTCAATTTCCTCTGGAACTCATATTTTTCATTGATAAAATAGGAAAGTCACTATGCAGTTTTAAAAAACTGTAAGAAGATTTTGCTAAATGACCATTTGCTAACATTGATGCCACTATGCAAAGTAGTAAATAACTAAGTTTAGTGTTAAACTGATGCCACCCACATGCTACAGCAGTAGAGTGATGGGACAAGGATTGTTACGAATCAGACCCTGGAATGTTTTCTCAGGAGAGATGCCTGAGAGCCAGTTTGTAACTGACCGGGCTGCTCAGCCTCCAGCTGGCTGGTTGTGGGCTGACAACCTTTGTCAAGAGCTTGTTTTTTTCCATATTCTTATACAACCTCCCCTTGCCGCCATTCACCATCCCAAACACTACTAATCAAGTATCAGTTTGAGGGCCAATGGTCCCATATTCTAGTCCAGGCACTTCTGCACAAAGGTCAGACAAATTTTGATGTGGTACACCAATGACATTGTCTGCCTGAAACCTTGCTTGGAATTTACATACACAAAATTAAATTCTTTTGATGTTTACTGAGGTTTCGCTAGTAGAACATCCATTGTGGACTCATTTTCAAATAAACTCTACTGATATATCACTCTTTGCATTAACCATGAAGAGGGTCATTCAGTAAGGAAATAAATGAGGAGATTCCACTTGAGCCAACATATATGTTTTGCAATGATTCCGGACGACTTTTTACTGGCTCATATTCGCATGCCAGAAAACTATTCTCAACAAGGCATTTTCTCTAAGACTGTTGATATTTACGTCTGTGGAATGTTTCGGGCCACAAATCTGGCAAAAGAAACACTTTATTGCGCTTATGCTTAGTTTCTTTAATCACGGCCACCCCCCTTCAGTGCATCATCATCCAATGCGGGACCTTGTAACTCCTCTATTATATTTCCAGGGCTTCTTTGAATATCATCTTGAGATTTGAGAAAAGGCATATTTTTCAACACATCTACATAACCATTAAACAGTTTTAAAATAAAAACACTGAATTATAAGGCCAAACTAATTATTATAGGAACACACAGTAGTATTGGAATCTATACCAGATGCTATGCCTGGCATTACCTATGCTGAAAAACCATTTTGCCCAAAACATAAGATTTTGTGATCTAATAGCCCAAATCACAATATTTTAAAGTGAGCAACTGAGCCACTAGACAACATCTCGTATCTTCACGCTTAGTATTTTTGGTCCTGTGCAAACTGGGAAGTGTTGGAGTATTTTGTTTCTATAATCAACCTCAGTAAGACGAAAAATATCACTATCGACTCAAAACAATGTATACGTCTTTCAAATTCCATTGAGACATGTAGTACAAACAGAAGATTGTTTAGACCCGAACTCCCCATCGAAGGAGATCATTCAAAATGGCAAACTTTAATCAGAACTAGATGCCTGAAACTTGATGCAAAATGCTCCAATTAGAATTAAAACTATTTTAATAATGGAAAATCTATTCCTTATAATTGCTGCTCCAAATATATAGTGACAAGAGTTTCCATTTTGATGGTAACCCATAAATGATGTCGAAATAATACTGCAGTAAAAAACATGGGTTGCTTGGGTCAGTGCAAAGTTTGAAACTTTATGCACGCCTCTTGTATTTTTTTTTTTAATAGTGATTTTGAATGCCAGGTGAGGGAGGTCAGTATACATAGTTACACATTAGGAAATCACAGAACGCAAATATGAGAAGATATTGTGTGAACTAAAGATGAGCACTAATTTCGACCATTACCTCCTTGGTGACCTGCTCCGGCTCCTCCTGTAGCGAGGTGACGGAGATCTACGTGGTCTGTCCAGATCTCTGTAGCTTCGTCTGTGATAATCTGGCGTTGGAGCTCTGTCCAGCTGAAAATCATTGAGAAGAAGTAAGCTTATATTTAAACAATGACTGGTCACTAAAACAGCTGCAACTTATATGCTTGAATAAATAGTAACATACAGAAAAATACAGCTTCACAGCAAAAACACAGCATCAGGTCAACGTATGAGCATCAGTTTTAAAGACACTTTAAAAGATTGCAAAAACAGCCATGGTTCAATGTGGCATTTAGCTTGGCAAGACACATTTTAATACTTTGATCACCACAGCTGATAGCATTTGGCGTAAGAAACTCAGATCTGACAGACAGCAGTCATGTTTCACTTGTGAGGAGTCAGGCGATTTTCAATTGAAGAACTACAGATTAATTTCAGGTTTTGTTTCCATTTCATTTCTGGGGCAAAAGGTATCCTAGCAGTTTGCCAGGTGAGAGCAGGAGTTGTGTGATACATAGATTGCCATGAAAAATAGATCGTTTCTACTGAAATAGTTGACTAAAACAGGGAAATTGAATAAAATGTAATAGGTTAGTCTGGAAAGAGTTGCCCAAATGAACAGGAGATAGCACAATAGAAACTGCGATGATTGCATCATAATGGTCTTTAAATAAAAATAGAGGGGGACTGGTGTAAGTGATAAGAAAACAAGCCACATGTAGAAATATTTTGTCACAACACGCCAACAGAAATGGTGGGAAGCTCTTCTTCTAACAAAAGCTTCATATTCAGTTTCTGTAGCAGTACAACTATGTTTTTGTCAAAGAAATTAGGCATCACACTTTTTAACACCGATAAAAGAGGCATTAAACTTTCTAAACAATGTCCTTACTTCTTGCACTGAAAGGTTACCATAAATCACTAGGTAACTTGAAATTAATTCTGAATGTCTTGCATACAGACATGAGAATGTGAGCCAATGATTCACTGGTTTATGGCTAGGAAATAAAACTAGAAGCAGGGAAAGTACATTTGTATACACCAGGCTAAAATGGTGCCTTATAATGCTTTGGGGTTAAAATGACCATGTGGCTGCAAACAGGTTTAAAGATAGGTCAACATTCAACCTAAAAAGCATCGGTTTTTCTCTGGATGAATTTAGTGTGGCTCAAGTTAAGGTTACTCCCTTTTGAGAACCAGACTCACACAATCCTACTTGTGCCTTGTTGGAGAATTTACTTAATAAAAGACATCTCGGCTAACCACAATTCAAACAGATGTTCTAGATAAAATCACCAACCTTCTCCTCCTCTTCCTCCTCCTCCTCGCTGGACTCTACATCATCCATATCTTCTTCCAGAGCACTGACTCGAGTGTCCAGCAATTCTGCTTCTTCCAAGACATAGCGTTTCTAAAGGAACAGATGTTCAAAAAACCTATATCAGGAGCCATTCTGCTGATCACATAGGTTACCACGTTGTTCCTTGCTAGGTTAAGAGTGATCAAACAATTCTATATGGTTCAGTAGGCGCATTCACCTGGCTCTAGATGCAGATTCTGAGAAACACCGCCTATTACATTTGTTACAGTGAATATTCCCCTACCCCAAAATCTATTTAATGTTTAATCTGTGAATCGGAGTCATAATCTTAAACTTAACAACCGTAGCCAGCATTTTGTATAATAGCTCTTCTCAATCACCAACACATTCCAAATCAATGTAACAATTTTGGACAGAGATCGCCACCCACCTTTCAAACATGAATGGTGAACGTCTAGTATATAAAAACACTTAATGCACCACTTCCTACATCAGTACCATATTCCGAAAAAAGGAAGGGAAGATATATGAAAAACAACGAATGTCAATTGTGGCAGCAAGAGTGTATGAACCATGTTTTTGTTTCGTTTCAATTAAGTGGCTTACTTTTAAATTTGTTATGAACTAGAAGTGTATCTAATAACATTTGGATTAAGTATAAGAAATGTTTAACTGCGTTTCAGATATGAACATTCAAGTGGGAAACCCAGTTCTTCATTCTTAGGAGTTTGACAGACGGCGTACCATACCATTAGATAATTGTATTGAAAGAGACAGGACTAGTGCTTTAGGAGAAAGTTCCCACAAAAGTGGTACTCCAGTGACTTGTTCGGCAGAATACAGTTTCAATGAGAAACCCTAAGCTTACTACTCGTAGCTATGGCACAAAGAAGCTTACTTTTTTCCTCAGAGAAAACTTAATATGGTATTTCAGTAGCACCTAACCAACATTAAAGCCAAGAAACTAACTATTAAAATTGCTAACCAATACAGTGAAAAGAAGAATTTAGTAATTAGAATAAGACCAAAACAACAAAACTGAACAAGGGAATTAAAAAATAAGGGACCAGATGTACGACCCACCAATTTGCGAGTCGCAAATTGCATCGCATTTGCGAATCGCAAATTGGGATGCACAACATTGTCCAAGACACTGTTTGCGATTCCCAGTGGGGTTGAAAATTGCATGCCTCATGCATATTAATGAGGCTGTCGGAATTTGCGACCCCTTTGGGAATGGCTGGCATTCCCAGGGATGGTGGCCTGCTGGGGTCAGCAGACCACCATGTCTGGGACTGCTTTGTTTTTAAAAAATGTTATTGAGTCATCAGATAAAGTAATCAACTAGGTTACATGTATGTCATAAGCCTGTGTAACAACATTATTGACCTGTGATACAGCAGGTTGTGGTGGGGGTGGTTCTAGTACGAGACCTCTGAAATCGGCCCAAGTACTGCTTTTAAATAAAGCAGTTTTAAAAAAAAAATTTTTTTTAATGCAGCCCATTTTCCTTAAAGGAAAACGGGATGCATTTATAAAAAAAAATAATTAAAAAAAAAAAAAGAAACTTTTCAGTTTCATTTTTTAAGGGCAGGCAGTGGTCCCTGGAACCACTGCCTGCACTTAAAAATCCCCTTTTGAGAGCCACTTACAAAGGGGAAGAGGTCCTCTGGGGACCCC